>NC_140595.1:747140080-748622080 GCF_964204655.1 Triturus cristatus | reverse complement strand
TCAGTTTCTCTTCCACCTAGTACAGCATTCAGAATTGGGCAATGAGTCACTCACTTTAGGCATTGGGTAACTTCACTGTGAGTGATGTCATTCTGCCCTTTCAAACAGAGCATGTCTACCCACAAAGGAGTTCCCGTCAGTAACAGGGAATATTATGTCAGTATGTACTTTTTGAGACCAGACATATTTTTTCTGTTTCCCAATTTATGTTTTAATTGACAAGGGCCCAACAGCTTTCCACCAATATATGTTTGCAAAAACCATAATAAAACAAACCAAACATTGACAATCGTTGATAAAGTCAAAAGGCTGGCAATCAAACCTATTGGCTTTCCAAATTCATGTTGATTATATCTTCAGGGTAGTGATGCAGGTGTTGCACTAATTCATAGAATGTGTTAAAAAAGAAACATATGGTTTTCATGGGTGAACATAGAGAACAAAGGGGGACATGTTTTCAAACAACTTCAAGCTAATTTCTTGAAAAAAGATCTGGAATAGAGGTGTGCAAACCCTCCACCAGTGAAAGAGTTAATTAAAGTCCAACCACAACCTTGTTAGTTGGGTTGCAAACACAGCTCCTTGGAGCATGCCATGAAACTATGAAACTGCATTCCACTTTTTCTAAGGATTACCTTCTGATTATTTGAAGACATATTTTACAGTCAGCTTCAAAGGGAACCTCTCAAAACATTCCAAAACTTCAGTCTGACTTAAGTAGCCGGTAGAACTATTATTCCATTGCAGTAATTCATATATATATATACACCCATACCGAATGTATGTCCCGCTCAGTCAAGGCTACCTTTGGAGCTAGATTGGCAGCGGGTACCTCATCCCATCCAAGCCCTATGAGCACTCCCTTTCTTCAACAAGCCTGTGATTGCCAGTGTCCCATAAAGTTTCGACTTGGCATATATTCTAACAAGAGGAACATCTCATATAAATCCAGATGGTTGGGTTTTACATATTTCACATAAAGTTTCCCCATCCTGGTTACTCTTTTTCAAGTAATTATTGCTGTTTCAAAATTGGGTTCAAATGAAAATGTCACAGGAACCGGGCTGGAGTGGCCTTACTGGGCAACCCTCCTAGAGATTGGTTTCCTGGAGGCCAGATTGTAAACACCAAGGGCTGCTACATCACTCTCTCTACACCCCTCACCCCACCCAATGCAACTGGTTCTGTCTCCAATGTTCCTCTTACGTCTGAGGGCATGCAGAGCCCTGAAATGAGAGAAACAAAAAGAGAGAGAAAACATAATAATTTCACGTCTTTGCCTGGACAAGTGCTCCCACATTTACAACCTGCTTGCATCGGGTTTGCCTTACTGATTTAAAGCAAGCCCAGTTTTTGCTCTAATAAATTATGCATATGTATTATGAAGACATTGGCAAGATATATCAAGATTTGACACAGTGCAATGCAGCAACACAACTTACTGTGCTCCATCAAATGGAGAAGTTCAGAATGTGCCGTATTTACAATCACATTATGTATGAGGGAAGAGGTGTGGCGCCACGGCCAGGCCGACTGACTCTGGAATCTGGGGATCACGGTTCGATCCCTGGCGCTGGTGGCAGATTAGCCCAGTAACATGTGACTCTGGGCAATAGCTTGCTTAATCTTCCCGACGGTGCCTAGAGACCCTTACGGGTGATTATTCGCAGTTTACAAATGTGGATTATTATTATTCCTGCTCTGTCCATGCTGGGGCCCTTGTAGCTGGCAAGTACCAGCGCAGGCACCCTAACGCCATGGTGCAAGGATGCAGCACACTTAGAAAGAGGAAACAACAAGGAGAAATGAAGATGTTTCTCCTCATTGCAGCCCTATCAGGAAGGTGTACAATTTTGATGCATTCTCAGGTTTACTTGTCTTATTAAATTTGAGAATGCTCCAAAATCTATGGGGGGTGCATGGCAACATTCACTCTCCACCCATGTAACGCCCTCCAGGCAGATTGTAACGCAATGCAGAGACTTGACCTGCCTTGCGTAACTCTAAATGTACTACTTCACACTGGGTCACTAAGGGTGGCCTTGCGTGGCCTAGTAAATCTAATTTAAGGATTACTATGCAATTGTGTCACCCTGCTTGACGGAAGGGCAGCGCAATCCTTTGATAAATCTGGGTCATTATGTGCAAATCAACTTTGCTATGTTATACCTAACTTTTGTCAAAACAATTTTAGGTCTGCCTTTAAACACTGACCCATAGCAAAGACTGTTGCAATTTCACCAGTTTGTAGACTGCCATTGTTTTAGAGAGCTCACAAATTCTTTGCACCAGCTTATACTGTAAACACAACTTGGAGAAGCACTGCGGAATGTAACATATTTGCATCTGAAAATCAGTTTATTAACCATGGTGACCCTAATATTCAGCAAATCACTGATTACCCCTGCAGATGGTAAATATAATCGAGCACACATTTAGCATCTTGGAAAGTGTGACATTGCCCAAAATCCATAACAGCCACAAACATGAAATGCAAAAAAATAAAAAATACAAAAACAAATAGAAATTCAAATAATATAAAATAATTAAGTCCAACTCTCAAAATTGAGCTTGAATATACATTTTACATGGCCAGTCTCATGCCTATACTTGTTTTTGTAGGTGCTGTAAAGTTAGTGCTTACTGGAAGTTGCAGGTGGTGGACACATTTTTTAGGACACGAACATAATATCTATTCATCATCAGACTCTGACCCAGAGTAAGAGAGAGAAAGGTGTAAAATGTGACAAAAAGAGGCACAGAAAGGTAGAGGAGCAATGACAAAAGGAGAAAGCACAGATTATTCACCATTGGCAAGGCCAATAGGTCTAGCCTTTGGCACCTGTTGGTTTTCCTAATGCCTTTTTGCTGATCATATACACCATTAACAAAAGAAAAATATAAGACAAAATAATGCGATGGCACAGCCACTGTGGAAGCATTATGATGTAAGTGAGTGCATGCTGATGACTTGCGTACCCCTTTAAATACACATGGACATCTTTATTTTAGTTACCGTTCTGAGATGGATTGGTAAATTTAAGCAGAGTGACCCACAAAAAACTGAAAAACAAAATAAAATATTTTTTTCAAAGAAAGACCATAGGGTTTAGGGGACAACAGAGAAGTAGGTTTCGGGGTGCAATGGGGAGTGAGGAGGGGAAATCACTACGAGGGAGAGCAACACAGATGACAGGAGGAAATGCTCACAAGCGAAAAAGCAACACAGAGAGTAGGGAAGGAAAGGAATTTGGTGGGAGGATAAGCACACAAGGGAGAGCTTGCAACATGAAGTAGACTGCTAAATAAAGAGTGGGGTGGGGATTTGGGGAGCAAATTGCACAAGGGAGAGGGCACGAAAACACATGCACTCACTCTCTTTGAGGGCTTAAACAAAAAGTAGTTCCCTGAGTGTGAGCAGTGAAAGAATGCAAGTAAGTAAAGTTAAAGGCAAATCATGGTAGAGAGCCTATGCTCCATAGAAGGGACAAACACAAGATGGAACAAGGCATGTCCTTTAAGAAGAAACAAGCAAATGAGAGTGACAATAAAGCCAACCAGTCTTAAGTAATAGGCAGGCTGTAAGCCCACGGTAAGCTCTTGGTAAGCCCACTACATGTCTTTTTCAATCAGGAAGCTTGCATTGTCTGGTACGTGAGACCTAAAGAGTCAAACGCAGGGACAGACTAAAAAGAGAGTGGAATATTCTGGGAGTTTGCACCCGTCAGCAGGCAACTATCACCTCATTAGATCCCAACAACACAGCACTGAAAATCTTCTTGACTAGGTTTGTTACCACTGAATTGCACATTTTTAGTCAGCAGGGGTCAATAAAGTAGTCCTCGTATACCCCACTAATCTAATGGCTACAAGTGACCAGCTGCATCTAACTACAAATAAATCAAACCAGTCCCTTAAACGCTGCAAACTTGCGGGTGCTTGCCCCAAGGACTACAATGTTGCTATGAAAGGCAATTCTGGTGGAAGCTAGCCAGATGGGACATATCCAAGGCATTGGAACTGTACTTAATTCTTATTGTTTTTAATCTAAGTACATTTGGCAGATGTCCACAGATAGCTAATTTACTGGTTGGACCTGACCTGCCACATTATTTTCTACAAAAATGGCTGTATCGACACACCTGAACTTTTTGAATTTTTAAGTGGTGCTAAAATTGTTGAATAACCTGCTCTTTTCTTATTTAGCTGACCAAGGTGGTGACCCCGGCCTGCTGTTTCAAAGCACTTGCACTTTTTCACATTTTTTGGGGCTGCTGTATATGTAGAATAATTGCAGATATCCCTATGTAGCAGACCAATGTGGTAACTTTCGCATGTTTTCTTTTTATCCGAATACACTGTTCTAATTCACATGAGCTCGAACGCGGTAACTGTAGTACGCATCTTTAAATAGCTGACTTACTATTTTTATATGTATGAAATCAACTACTTCTTAACTTGTATGAATTCGCTCATCCTATTACTTGAATTTGCTGTTTTACATTGTAAAGGTTGTAAATAACCATAAACTATAAAGTAGTATTAATATTAAAGAGAACCTACAAGATAGATACAGAGACAACGAGTGGAGGAAGAAGTCATGGGGTGTAAAAAATGAGGCAGCTTTGGTATTTGTCAAAGGAGGCATTTGACGGCCCAGGGAGCAGAATACCAAGAAAATCACTTCACCCCTGCACTTATCTGGATTTGTTTTTACAAATTGAGCACGGTAAAGTTAAAACGTTTACATGGGCTAAACTGTCAGATGAAAACGAGACAACAAGACACATGATATATATAGCTTACCCCTCACTTCACCTAGATAAAATGCTGGTGGCAATACCTTGTCCGAAGAGAACCGCAGCTGCTGCTTCCCCCCATAGACAAGAGTCCCCCCTCACTGAAATAAATTCCACTTACCTTCACCCCCCTCTGCTCTCCCATCAACCGAAATCAATTGCCTTACAGCTAGGTTTATACTTCATGAACATCCTTACATACACGCATACATACATACACGCATACATACATACAGGGCCGGCTTTAGCGCTGGTGGTGCCCGGTGCGACAATCAGTTTTGGCGCCCCCACAACCCATGACCGCCTCTTCGGATTCTCTCACTACCACGAGGCAAAAGTGCCCCTCATCTCTCCAATCATAAGTTATTGCTAAAAACAGCGCCCCACCCCTGAGGTCCGCGCCCCTCCACAGGTCAGCGCCCTCTGCAACCGCACCAGTCGCACTGTCTTAAAGGTGGCCCTGCATAGATACATACATACATGCCTACATACATACAGAACAGACTTAAAACTGTCTGCAACCTATGGCATTGTGGCGTGGCTTCCAGTTCGCCGAACAATGTAGCATATCACAATCTTAAACGGAGTTTGTTTTAGAGAGAGTATGTTTTGAGGATTTGTGATGCTTCCAGGCGCTTTGCGTTGTTTTATGCACTGACTTGATCAGCTGTTTTGTACATTAATGTCCAATTATGATATGCAACAGACACCTCCTCTGTTCCAATAATGCCAATGTACGATCTCTAATATAAGAGCATTTTTTAAAAATATATTTCAATACCTGGTGTTTTCCATGACACATATTTAGGAGAACTGAAATTACCTTTTTATTTTTGATCTGAAAATGTCATTTGCCCTGAATGTAGAAATGTGTTTCAGTGTTTGCAATTAGTTGAATTACAAATCCCACCGGTGGTGTGAACGGACATGCATTGGATATGTTTTTGCTGTAGGGAGAAACACAAACTCAGCAAATTGATTTTCTAGTGGATTAAAAAAAGACGTGCTTTTAATTTTCTTCTGACAGCAAATTAAGAAGGTGGGTCAACTGAACGCCTTGTTTTTGCTGTCTGGGGTAAGGATGCCGCCCTTGGATGTTGTTTCTGAAATTGTCTTAAAGTGAAAAAAAAAACACACATTAAGGACATGTGACGTTGGTGCAAACCCGCCTAAACCTGAACACAGTTGTTAATATTGTCTGGTTCAAAGGTGTTGTATTAAATGCCCCGACACCCCTCTCCCTGCACCCCATTGTTTCACTCAACCACCAACCGCTGGAGTCTCGCCATGTATTTTTAGGAATGCTCTTTTCTGCAAACTAACAAATGTAAAAGCAAAGAAAACGAGCCGACTGACCAACGTAGGTTTATACTTTGGAGATATTGACACTTTCCTTAACCACTTTCAGAGCAGGGAGAGCACTTTGTATAATGGACGTGCACGGGGCGGTAGCCTTTTGTCCTTTACCTACATGTAAATGTATGGATATTGATAAAGTGCAAATCTAGCTATAGAGCGTTGGAGTGCTGTACGAGGAAGAGCGGAGCCAGCCGACGAGACAAGAAGGGGGCAAAGGCTCGCCTCAGTGGGGCCCGTGAGGACCCGCCATGGCGCATGCGCAATGACACAAGTATGTGTAGAGGAGAGAGAGGCCAAACCACCCTGGACGCAGACCTCTTCCACTGTGCCCCACATGGTGAAGCCAGCTGTATAACATTTCAAAGGAGGTCCCGAAGCCTGCCGATGAAGGGCTCCGCCCGAAAAACGGCACTTTACAAAGTGCCGTCAGCTGCCACTCACGGAATTGATAACTTAACCATAAAATGCATCACCTTGCACTGTAGAGAGAGGTCTGTGACAGATGAGCTGCGCTGGTGCTCTCAGCATGGCCTAAGCACAGAGGTTTATCTTGGGATGGAAAAGGATATTGAATACTTAGTTAATTTCAAGAACATTCGATAAAAATAAAATCATCCAAGCTCAGTGTGTGTCCCAGGCACTGGCAACCAAATGGGACAGTGTTAAACTGTGTGTGGTCTGCTCTCTGCCTCAGATTTTCTCCCCTGCAAGGCCTGGGTTGAGTCACACCGCTGAGGCATCTTTTAACTCCAGAAGGGGAACATCATTTCCTTACCTGTTCTGGGTGCTCTCTTGCAGGGACTTAGGGTGCCCCCTCTTGATAGCTCACAGCATGCTATAGTGAAGCCTACTCCTGACATATATACATTTTCAAAACCCTACATTGACAGGTAGGCAAATCCACCGGGAAAAGCAATCATGTTAATTGTTCCTACAGGCTTTGTCAATTAAAATCATTTTCTAACTAGCTGATGGCACGACATTATTCAAGTATTGTTGAAAGGTGATGAAATCAATAAACGTTTTTTTACCAATTAATATTTGCTTTAAGTTCCTTTTTTGTAAGGCATTTCTGGCTGTAGCAGTCTAAAGAAGCTCTGAGTTGATTGAGAGTTCAGTCAATGTCCATTGTTTTAAACATACTCCTAGAAGTGCTGATTGAACACTGGGCCTGTCTTACCATTTATCCTGTGAATAACCATTTATGGTTGCCTAAGAGGTAAAGGGGAGTTAGCATCAATTGAAAAATATAATTAACAGTGTAACCTACTTGACTGCACATTAATGACCCAGATTCGAGAAACCAAGTTAAAAGAGTCTATTAAACATTGAGGGCTAAACTGACTTATATAAAAATCACCACTGGTATGCCAAAGCACCATAAGAAATGAAGCCTTGGTAGCTTAAAGCCTACAAGGAATTCAGTTACAGCAATACAAAAGATCAGAAATAGAATATGATGGCCAGTGTACAGGCATCGATCCTTCTGTCTATACATGACCAAATCTAAAGTCGCCTAAAGTAGTGCTAATCTAAAGTTACAATCTAAGGAAACATAGTTAAATGAGGGGAAGCAGGAAGGTGTCAGCATAGTGGAGACTTCAGTAGAGGTTCTCCAAATCGAGGAAATGTATAGCATAAAGCCACACAATGGAAATAGCAGCAGAGAGGTCAAAACCTCTCAGATTCCAAAGTGTATCTGCTCTAAAGACCAAAGTCTGAACACTGATGAAACCCACAAAACATTCGAGAATTATACATAATCAACTCCATTAAATTTCCACCTTCTCATAGTACAAATTGCCAACTTCACTAAGTTTTCCCATCCGGCGACATTGGATGTCTCCCTCCTCCCGAAACGATGTGAATAGGAGTCTTTTCCTCATACGTTAGTGCCTCTCATTCGTGCCAAAAATTCTCCTCCCAGACTTCACTATTTCTAATACACAATATACCTTTCACTGACTACAAGCTCATTTGAGCACACTTGCAAAAGAAAGAACATTGCAGCGCGAGCAACTTCCACATTAAGGCTAAACATTGAAGCCCAAAAGCTTAAGGCTTTTGGTTAAGCTAACTTAGGAAAACAGACAGTTTACACAGTAAATACATGATTAAATATGCACCTACGATTATGGAATAAAGGCAAGCATTAATATAGGAATACATTAGTACATCAAAATACAGTTTCAATAAAAGCAGCATAACTCAAAATGCACAAATGTAAATATGAACACGTACTACAACTTGTGATTTTATAATGAAAGTATTAGAACACACCCTTATATTAATGACTACTTTCTACAGTGGATCCACTCCAACAATATGTTTGGTAAGATCTCAGGCTATGAGATAAACAGACTGAGATAATGGTTTGGAATGCCAAAGGGGGAAATGAGAAGTCTAAAAAGGCGATGAGGTACTTAGGGAATTAGGATAACACAGGACATCACAAAACTCCCAGAAGTAAACTTCAACAAAGCTAAGAAAGAGGTGTGTAACCTGATGGCAAGTTGGGCACATTTACCTTTAACCATTTTTTGAAGAGCTGATTTGGTAAAAATGTTTATTCTCCCAAAATGTACATTTATATTTAATGCAATACCATTATCTTTTAAGAACTAGTGGTTTGGGAAGCTGCAGGGTCAAATTGGTAGCTTTATATGGTCATCTAAAGGGTCTTGTTTTGCATGGAAGAAACTGAGGAGGAAAAAAGAGAGAAGGGGATTAGCCCTTCCGGATTTACAATTCTACACTTTGGTGTTTCTGCTTAAGAATGTGAAAATGCTGCTGGCCAGACCCCTCTGTTCAGAAATAGATAGGCTGCTCTCTGCAATGTTAAAGAACGTGAACGGAGGCGAGATTGGATGTATGCAAAAGTTTGCAGATCCTAACTTTTTCAAAAAGGTGAGATTGAAAATATTACAGGGCATGGTAGATACATTGTACCGTATCAAGAGAAACATAAAGTTACCATACTACAGTTGTATGGTTCTGATCTGGGACTCCACGAGATCTCCAGAGAGGACGAAGGACAAGATGGCAATGTTCCTGGAGAGAAGCCTGTTTTCCGAGATGGGAAGATTTAATGGATGAAGGACAATTAATAACATGGGGAATGTGCTGAGAGAGGACAAACAATACTGTGTCAAGATTTAAATTCCTTACAAATTCAAAGTTGGTACCAATCCCCCAGTACAAAGGTAGGGGGTCCCAATGAGTTGGAGGAAAAACAGATGTTGGATACACCGAAGATGAAAGAAATCTCAACATGGTACTGGTTGATGATCGATGAGGGAGAAGGGATGTACACGCATCCACAAGAGCTATGGGGAGATGACTTTCCAGAGGCCTCGCTGGAAAGCTTATGCGAAGTATCTTTGTCTATGCTATATAAAGTGGTTAAACCTGCCTATTTAAGAAGGAACCATTTGTTTTCACTCCATAGGGCACATTGGATTCCTCTCAGGCTGTCAAAGATTGGGAACGGTAGAGCCATGGCATGTCCCAAATGTGGGAAAAATAATGCAGATGAGGTACACATGTTTGTGAAATGTCCAAGAATACAGTCATTTTGGGAAGACGTGAGTAAAGCATTATCCGATATCCTTAACACTCAAATTCGGGTAAGCCTCTCTCTCGTCTTACTTGGATTACTTATTGCACAATCAAAAGTTAATAGAAAGCAGTCGAAATTATTATTTTATTTAATCCTGCTAGCATGTAGGGAGATTTTTATGAAGTGGGTGGACTCTAATCCCCCCTTGTACAACAATTGGTTGTGGTCTGTGAAGAATATTCACAGATTAAATGTGGTATCTCCTGGGAAGGAAATATATAGTTTTCAGCTACCTTGATTAAGTTGGGACTAGACAAAGGGCTAGGACTAGGGTGACCAACGGGCATTGGTGCAAATTCAGGACGGTGAGTGTAAAAATTCAGGACAAAGGGTCAAAATTCAGGACACAAATTCAGGACAGGAGGTCAAAATTCAGGACAAAACGTCAGGACAATAGGTAAGTTTTACAGACACATCAGAGGAGGTAGCGCAATAGTATTTAAGTAAGCCCAGCCATATCCAAACATATTCAACCATTTGCAAACCTATCCATCATGTATCCTTCCATCTATCATTTCACTCATCCATCCCTTCATCCATCCTTTCACTCATCCATCCATTATCCATCCATCCACCCTTTCACCCTATCCATCTGTACACTCATCCATCCACTCTTCTACCCATCCACCCAGTCACTCATCCTTCCACCCATCCACCCTTTCAGTCATCCATCCATCCTCCCTTTCTCTCTCCATCGACCCTTTCACGTAGCCATCCTTCCTTCCATCCATCCACCCACCCATCCATCTACTCATCCACTCATGAATCCATCCATTGACCCTATCACTCATCCATCCTTTTTCTCATCCATTTATCCTTTCACTCCTTCACTCATCTATTCATCCTTTTGTCCACCTACCCTCCCTTTCACTCACTCATCCATCCTTACATCCACCCTTTCACTCATCCATCCATCCATTCACCCTTGCACTTATCAATTCATCAATCTATCCATCATTTCACTCATCCAACCACCCACTCACTGATCATCCACCTTTTCACTCATCCATCCACCCTTTTACCCATCCAGCTACCCTTCCACCCATACATCCAGCTATTTACCTTTTCTCTCATCCATCCCTCCACTCACTCATCAATCCATCCTCTTTCATTATCCATCTATTCAATCTTTCATTCATCCATTCACCCTTTCACTAATTCAACCTTTCACTAATTCAACCAGCCATCCACCCATCCCTTCACTTACTCACTCGCTCACCTTTTCATATTAATTTTGAGCTGAGCCTTTTTGAGAAGAGGCCCATCAAGAACTTCACCCTTGCTGCAGGAGCCATTCCAGGACTGGGACAGAAGCCACCCAGGGCGGAGATGGGATCTACCACAGGGGGGGACAGGAGCCATCACAGTCGGGGGGGCAGGAGCCACTACATGGGGGGGACAGGAGCCGTCACTGGGGGGGGCAGGAGCCAACACAGGAGGGGAACAGGATACACCAGGGTGGGCACAGGGGTGGGCATGCAGTATTCCAATATTATCTTGGTCTCTTCCAAGGTGGGGTAGGGCTCCTCACCCCCTCCTGGACAAGACAACGAGACGACGGGCTCTCTTTCTAAAATGTTAGTTTTGCCACCCCCCACTGTGAAGTACAGTACTTAAAGGAGATACTCCAAGAGAACTGATTTAACTGATTGTCCTCCATACTTTGTTAATCAGTGTGGGTGCGATTGTGCCATTTCTTTATTTTATTACATTATAGACTGCATGTTTAAAGAACTGAGGTTTGCTTACAATTTAGTGACAGTAATTAAGCTCTGTGAAGAGAACCACGTGCTGCCTCCATGCAATTAGGGCCGGTTCTAGGATGTTTGGGGCCCTGGGCAGAAAGGGAATGTGTGAGGCCCCTCTAAATTGCAGAGACATAAAGCATTCAGGGCTGTTTGCATCTGAATAGATGCCCCTACTCCTGAAGCTGCAGCCCCTCCCTCTGTCACCTTCAAGCACCTCTTAGCAGCTTATCAAGGGCTGAAGGTGTGAGGGTTGCCATCCCGCTGTGCCTCTCCAATGTTCCTGGGTATCTGAGCTTTGGTACTGCATCGGAGTCTGTTACACCCGACCTCAGCAGCATCGGAGCCTATTACACCCGACCTCAACAGCATCGGAGTCAAGCAGGGAGGTGGGTGGAAGCTGTGCTGACTTTAGGGTGGTGCGACCGATGCCCTGTTAAAATTACGGACAAATGGCGTCCGTTAAAGAATCCTTCACGGACAACGGACACACGGCCGAAATTACGGACTGTCCGTGAAATTTACGGACGGTTGGTCACCATAGCTAGGACAGTTGATATGTCCTATGATTGCACCTTGATGCTTCAGTTTGGGCCACCTTGCATGGTGGATAAGAGGAGTGCAGAAGCAAGGTTTCAATCGAGGGGCAGAACCGTCAAAGTTGCTACCAGCATAAGGGCACGGTACCGAAAAGGTATGCTATGGAAGGTGATTCTGAGGCAAATGAGGAAAAAAAATAGAAGAAGCAGGAATTACCTGTCCCATTTGATGCAGCTATCACAGCTACAACAGTAGGCTGAACCAAAAAACTATATTTTCACTTTCCCAAGCATATATGTTACAGCAAATTATGAGTTGCTTCTTGAATTGGAATCCAACCAGATGCTTGGCTAAATTATTTTTCCCTGACCCCACAAAAGCTTCTAACATGCCTGTTTGGGCCTGCTGGGAATCACACTAAAATCAGGGTGCACACTGGAGAAGAAGGCCTTCTTGACATAGTTCACACAGGCCAGGCTCTTGACATAGATCACACAGGCCTATGACTATACCAGGTCAGAAGTTTGAAATGAGAAGCAACAAGGCACCTCATTATGGCATACAGCTTAGTGATAAAAGAATGCGATACACAGAGTTAAGAGAGAGACTGGGAGAATTGGAAGTGAGAAGTGAGAGGATAGAGACATCTAAACAAGGTGTACTACTCTATTGAAAGGTTACTTTACAATGTCACAAAGTCAACAGTGTTGCTCATTGTCATTTCTGATGTACATACAGCCCAAAGTCTGTGCTAAGATATGCCACCATTTTCTCAGGCATTATTCCTCTTAGGTACTTGTAAGGATGTGTTTTAATCCCCCAGAATTTCGAATTAAATTGACCATTGCCAATTAGAGACAATACGTTTGAATAAACATTAGCTTGAGAGATCTTGCAGAAAATGAAGGATATAGAATGCTGTATGAAGAGATGGTAGTCCACTAACCTCTCCAAAGGTGTTTCTAAGGTGCTTATAAAGTGCAGCATTCAATGCCAGGGTTATGTGTATAGATACCAGTCATTTGCATCACTTCATTGTTACACGGTTCCGCTGAATCAAGTAGGACTGTGCATCTGGTCAACATAAATGCCAGACTCCATGTATACCATCAGGATATGTTGGCACAGTTCCTAGGTAGCTCGCAGTGCCTCATCTGCATCCCTAAACACAACAGGGTACCAGATGGGGTTTGCAACCTCGAACATGACTACTCAGCTTCCCAAGGAAGCTTTGTAAACAGACCTACCCTTTTGTTGCCACTTATAGTACACCGTTGGGAGACAAGAAAGATGCAAAAATGTCTTTGAGAGCATTCATTGCAACAATCGTATGTATTGTTGCATACAAAACGTGCTCTGTGATTATTAGGCAAACAAGATAAAGCATGGAAACCAGCATTAAAGAGATGGTGAAACAGTTCATCCGTGGTCATGTTATTATGGTGCTACACTCCTATCTGCTACTACCTACACTTTCAAGAGCATAGTGGGAGTACCCTCTGCCTGATCAGTTGGGATAGGCCGATCCCCAATACCTGGGTAAGATGTACCGAGAGGCCAGGAAGCCAGTCTGGTGTAGCGCAGGTGATTGTGCTGTGGGGGTACAGGTCAGGATCACGATCAGCATCAGTCAGCCAAGCGGCATCTCAAGGGTAGGCCCCCACATGTGTTTCCTTAAAGAAAGGGTAAGATGTTCCCTTTGTGTAGAATGTCCCCTGGCAAAATGTTCATACAGATTGTTTTGGAGGCATGGGTGTGGCTTCCAAGCTATATTATAGTGCTGTGATTTGAAGAATGGTTTCTGCCACAGATCCTTTTGTGCATCATGAGCTAAATGCTACATTTTGTTTTGAGAAATTTCACAAAAAATATGCAGAACTACTTTCCAAGAAGTTCAACTGTTGATATCGCAAATATAAATGCACAAGAGTGTACCTCGAGCTCAATCGTCGTTGTAATCCGGCAGCAGAGCCCTTCGAGGAGGAAAGATTCTCGGTTTTACGGATCCTGGGAAGCATTTTCTGCTTGAAGTATTTTCCTAGTAAACAACATCTTGTGCAGCTTTATTAAATCCACTTAATCAGAGCTTAATTTGTAAAAAAAAATAAGTGCCAGGGCCCTCGTCAGGAAGCAACTCCAGCTTTCAACACCTATTGCCCCTGTCAGCACTGACAATACCAACATAACTACGAACCATCACACTCCTACAAGTGTGACAAGTCAGACTATTCCATGCCCCGATGCTGTACGAATGGCTTAGGTAGCAGGAAAATAGTAACTGAAATAGTAATTGAACGAATACTCTTGTTGTCCTCATCTCTAAATTAGACAGACTGCGGCACCAAGTGGCAGACTGTCATAAGTCCCAGTGTTGACAATTAAGTGCTGGTGCTGAGCACTGGAAACCACCGACTGGAATTAAGCACTACACTTAATGCATCAAAAAATTTACCTGAGCCCTCTTAAGACACGGAACTGAGTTTTCATATTTAGTAAATTCTCTAAAGAGTACATTCATTTGTGGAACACCCTGATGAGACAGAGAAATACTTGGTTGATATCCTTCCTACGGACTCAGCATCAATCACAGCAGATAGTACATTTTTGCCCTTTGATTAAACCGAACACTTTGTCTGACATGAATTAGTTGAGTATTGACCTTGGTGCAGAATATAATTTAACTGAGAATTGAGAATTGAGTAACACATCTCTCCAATTTTAGTCAGAGTTAAATATTATTCAAGTGAAAGAGTCTGGCGTAAGTCATCATTCGTATGCACAAGAAGAAAGGGACAATAAAGTGCCAATAGAATTTCATGCGCTACAAATATGGCTCGAGATAGCAATGTAGAGATGGCTGCTGCGAAGCAAGGAGATTCATGTAGTGACTGAGTAGCACAAATGTGAAACTAGAAAACCCGGCTTCCCTGCTTGACCAGCTTGTGTGAGCCAATGTGAATATGTATTTCCCTGAGCCTCCTTTTTAGGCGAGACTTTTAGTGAGGGCTCAAAAATGCTACCATGGCCAGTCTAGAGCTACAGTGCATGTGCGCAGGCGCGAGCTTAGGAGCAGAGGCACCATATGGCAAACCTCATCATGCTCATTAAGCGCCCGCAATCTCTTTTACTTTTGCCCGCTATCACTTTTACGGCGCCCCATTGATGTTCTCGTTCAAAGAACATCAAACATCAAAGAACATGTTGTTGTGTTAATGCTTTGCTGCGCCCGTTTGACTTACAATGTGCTTTCTCTTTCCACAAACTCGATGTTTGTGTTCCTTTAATTTGATATGCTTTTAGTATTACTGTCACACACACAACCACAACCACACACACAGCCACAACCACACACACACACAATCACAACCACACACACAACCACACACAAAACCACACACACACAACCACACACACACAACCACAACCACACACACAACCACACACACACACACACAACCACACCCACACATAACAACACCCACACACAACCACACACACAACAACCACACAACCACACACAATCCCACACACAACCACACACACACACACAACCACACACACAACCGCACGCACAACCACACAACCACACACACAACCATACACAACCACACCCACCCACACCCAGCCACACAACCACACACACAACAACATACACAACCACACCCACAACCACACACACAACCACAACCACACACACAACCACACACACACACAACCACACACACACACACACACACAACCACACACAACCATACACACAACCACACACACAACCACACCCACAACCACACACACAATCACAACCACACACAACCACACACACAACCACACACACAACCACACCCAACCACACACACAACCACACACAACCACACACACACACAACCACACAAACAACCACACACCCACAACCACACCCACAACCACAACCACATACACACACTACCACACACACACAACCACACACAACCACATACAACCACATAACCACACACAACCACAACCACACATCCAACCACCCACACACAACCACACCCACACCCAACCACACACCCAACCACACACTCAACCACACAACCACACACACACAACCACAACCACACACACAACCACACACACAACCACACACACACAACCCCACACACACAACCACACACAACCACATACACAACCACAACCACACACATAACCACAACCACACACACAACCACACACATACAACCACACACACAACCACACACACACAACCACACACACACACACAACCACACACACACACACACACACACACACAACCACAACCACACACACCCCACCCAACCACGCCCAACCACACATCCACACACACGCCCACAACCACACCCACACCCACAACTGCACCCACACACAACCATGACCACACACACAACCACATACAAAACCACACACACAACCACACACAACCATACACACAACCACACACACACAACCACGCACAACCACAAACACACACACACATTTACAACCACAACCACACACAAAACCACACACACAACCACACACACAAACACACACACACAACCACACACACAACCACACACAACCACCCACAACCACACACACAACCACACACACAACCACACACACAAACACAACCACACACACAACTGCACACAACCACACACACAACCACATGCACAAACAAACACACACACAACCACACACACAACCACACCCAACGACACATCCACACACACACCCACACCCACACCCACAACCTCACCCACACACAACCACACATAACCACACACACAACCACAGACACACAACCACACACACCACACATACAACCACACACACACAACCACAACCACACATACAACCACACATATAACCACACACACACAACCATACACACAACCACACAACCACACACATGAACCACTCACACAACCACCCACACAACCACACACACCACACACATACAACCACACCCACATAACCACATACACAACCACAACCACAAGCACACAAACACAACCACACACACACACAACCACACATCCACACACACACCCACAACCACACACACAACTGCACCCACACCCACACCCACAACCACACCCACAACCACACCCACACACACAACCATACACACAACCACACACAACCACACACAACCACATACAACCACACAACCACACACAACCACACACCCAACCACACACACCCAACCACACCCACACCCAACCACACACCCAACCACACACTCAGCCACACAACTACACACACACAACCACTACCACACACACACAACCACACAAACAACCACACACACACAACCCCACACACACAACCACACACAACCACACACACAACCACACACAACCATATACACAACCACATACACAACCACAACAACACACACAACCACAACTACAACCACAACCACACACACAACCACACACATACAACCACACACACAACCACACACACACACAACCACACACACACAACCACACACACACAACCACAACCACACACACCACACCCAACCACACCCAACCACACATCCACACACATACCCACAACCACACCCACACCCACAACTGCACCCACACACAACCATGACCACACACACAACCACTCACAAAACCACACACACAACCACACACAACCATACACACAACCACACACACACAACCACACACAACCACACACACAACCACAAACACACACACACAAACACACATATACAACCACAACCACACACACAACCACACACACAAACACACACACAACCACACACACAACCACACACACAACCACACACACAACCACCCACAACCACACACACAACCACACACACAACCACGCACACAAACACAACTGCACACAACCACACACACACACACAACCACATGCACAAGCACACACACACACACACACAACCACACACACAACCACACACAACCACACATCCACACACACACCCACAACCGCACCCACACACAAACACACACAACCACACACACAACCACAACCACACACACACACAACCACACACACACCACACACACAACCACACACACAACCACACACAACCACAACCACACATACAACTACACATACAACCACACACACACAACCACACACACAACCACACAAACCACACACACAAACCACCCACACAACCACCCACACAACCACACACACCACACACATACAACCACACACACATAACCACACACACAACCACAAGCACACACACACAACCACACACACACAACCACACACAACCACACATCCACACACACACACCCACAACCGCACCCACAACTGCACCCATACCCAAACTACAACCACACCCACAACCACACCCACACACACAACCATACACACAACCACACACACACACAACCACATACACACAACCTCACACACAACCGCACTAAGCATTGGCATAGCCTATATGTCTCGCCTTTGGGACCTTATAAGTATTTAGATATGCAGCACAATATCCTTGGTGCAACCACAGCAACTGTTGCATGGCAAAACACTTATAAGGTCCCAACGGCAACAGTTGATGTGGTTGCACCAAGGATATTGTGCTGCATAACTAAATACTTAGTAGGTCCCAAAAGCTAGACCTATTGGCTATGCCAGTGCTTGTTCATGATTACATCAGAGGGCGCCTTCAAGGACATGTGTTCAGGATGTGCACTGTACAGAAGCCTTTTTCCAGTTCATTTAGTCTACCATGATGGTACTCCATCTGCACAAAGGATCTAAGTTGCACATAGGGCGCAGATGAAAACTGTCTTCTCTTTCAATTCATTAAAAGCATTGTGCACAGGGAGGGCATGCATGTTTCTGCTCATATTCAAGAACTATCACTTATATTAAATGCCTCTCAGTCCAGTGATGTCTCCTCATGTACTAAGGTGCAAGCTCCTGCATGCTAAAGAACAGCACTTTATAATGTTGAAGGGATTTTAACTTATTTTATATGAGATTTGTTACACACTTTAGAAGGAAAGGTTTTTCATGGCTCAACTCATTCGCTTTTTTGGTCCTCATGGGCCAATGGATGTAGGTGAGCTACTCTGTAATGTCTTTTCTTTTTTTTGTTCTACAAAAAATAATAAAAACAAGTTTTAAACCTAAAAGTAACAGTTTTTCAAGCAGAAGGACTATGTGCCAGGAGGACTCCAGGACAACAAAAGGGGTTTATGTGCTCCAACAACACACACCTGTGGGCATAGACACCTGCATGTGAGACAAAACAGAAGAGATGGAGAGCCAACCACATCCTGATGATTGTCTTTTTCATGCTTCAGGACAACTGTATTATACAGTCTTAATGCCGCACCCTCCTGGGATTCAGCAATCCAGATCCTCAACAACAAAGTTACTGAAGGAGATTCATGCAAGGAGGATTGCCTTGAGCAAAGCCTGCCCTCTGGCAGGCGGAGTTTTTTGATTGGTAGGACTCTGTGTGACATGGATTTCAGCTCAAGGAGGCGCCCAAGTGCCCTATCAACACCCGCCTCAGAGACATAAACACCTACCTGAGGCACCAAACTCGGATGATGGAGAGACACAATCAGCTCATGTCCAATGTCCACACATGCTCTAGGATTTCTTTCATTTGCAATAGGAACATCTTGGGGTGATGAGGGAAGACAGGGCCAGAAGGCATGTTTATGTTCTGCACTTTACACAAGTCCTTGGTAAACAAGGAACCAGTTTGTCCTTCAGGACATAGTTAAGCATCTACAGAGTTCCCAACCAGATTCGCCCACTGGCCCCAGGGCTTCATTTGTAAAACAAAATAATAAGTGCCATGGATCTTGTCAAGAGGCCACTGCAACTTGCACCCCTGCCAGCGGTGCCAATGACAGAACCAACACAACTACTAACCATCACACTCCTACAAGTGTGACAATTTAGACTATTCCAGGCTCCCAAAGCCATAAGAATGGCGTGGGCTGCATGGATTAGTAAATCTTAATGTACATTGAATTAATAAACAAGAGTTGTTCTGCTCATCTCTAAATAATACAAACAGCGCTGCCATGTGGCAGACTGTCATAAGTGCCATGTTGACAACTAGGTTCAGGTGCCGAGCACCGGAAATCACCGGCTCAAATTAAGCACTGAAAAGCCCCCATACACAACCTGATCCTGACCCCAACCAAGGCCATGTGTTGCATAGCCAAGGACGTGTATTACCCCTCTGTGGATGTGAACAACTTACACATCACCATAGACATACCAAACCACTCACTGCCCATAGTCACATATAACAATGCTTCATTTGTGTTTTCCCATTCAAATATGTAAACTTCTGCATTCCCTTAAGCAATAAATGCATTTTGCACTTAGCTTTATGCTGTGTGTCATCTCATAAATACTTGCTCCTAAACATAGGAATATGTTCTACATGCCATGGAGCGTGTGAACCTTGAGAACATCACATTAACACATCCATCAATAGGTATGCTCACATAGAGTGCACAAGGAAAACAAACTCTAGTATGACACTCTAACAGAAAAACTGCATTCAAAATACTTATATGAGACTATGAGAAGGGAATCTGGTCATGAATGGAAAAATGTCCAAAGGGAGGGAGAATTAAAAAAAAAAAATGGTGAATTCTGCTAAGGTTTTGAAACTTGGAAAGGAGTGTGCAAATTAAGACAGGTTTTTGCACTAGGAAAAATGGGAATGTCAAAGGAAAAAATGGTTAAGCTCAAATGGCAAATTCAAAGTGTTGAATCAAACATCAACAGTCCAAAGCAAATGTCAACAAGTGTCAAATAAATCTATTGTCAACTAGAAGTCAAAAGAATTTAACAAAATCAAAACTTCACTGCCCAAACCTGGATCTAGTCCAAGCATGGCTCTCCAGGGTTGGGGGTACACTTTGCTGCCCATCTGCAGGTCAGGATTCACCTTAAACATCTCCTCTGTCATGAGTCAGACTAGACAGGACCAGACACCTCCTAAGCAGGGCAGAAGTCCTAAAAAAAGATGTGGGGGACTAACCTAGTTAGGCAGTATGCAAGTGACATCACTGCGCGCTACATCACGGAGCATGACATCTCACATGGCATCACAGAAATTGACATCATAGAAAGTGCCATTACAAACCACAAACAGGAAGTGGCATCACAAGAAGTGACATCAGATCTTAAGCCCTCACATATATGTTTAGCAGGCCTATCATGTGTGCGTTTGAGCATATTGCGAGGATAATAGCACAGTGAGCTATGGAAGATGATATGTGACTTCTACACCTTGCAATCCCCCAGTTTTATGTAAGAAATCCTGTACATTCATTTACAAAGTTCTATAATGTATTGCACATGTAATATGCACGTATTGACGAAAAGCGCTCTGACACCCTGCGTTGAGATGAGTAGGACTATACAAGAAAAAATGGTGGTACCTAAATTATTTCAAGGCATCCTCAGGTGTAGTAGGCTCTATATAAATGCAATTTGCTTTGTGTAAATAATAGGAAAGACCAACACTGCTGACATTCTTATAGTGCATGCATATCTCCTAAACAAGGATTGAACAAAGTGAAAAGCTGCCTCTCTTAAGTATGTGTGAAGTGCTAACAAGGTGTGAGCCTTTGTTTCTCCTCTGCTTCATTTGCTTCTAGGTGTGAGGCTCCTGACTGCTCCCATCCAAGAGACTGGAACAAAAGGAGGCCGGATGACCCCTCAAATTCGGCCTTTGTTATGGTCCCAGCAGGAGTCTTAAATAAGAAAGCCCCGTCCCTGCCTGAATATTGTTGCTTGTTGCAGATGAAAAGCAGACAATGTGCAGGCACTGCTGAAAGTGTCCCGAAATTTGGAAATTACACCTTGACGCATTCAGCACATTATTCAGTGGGGCCCAAATTCTTGGCTGGGTGGACAGCATTCACCCTGTGAAAATAGTCGGTGGACACCGTCCACTCGCATGTACCCCCGACTCGTGCCCTGCTCCTAAGGTGTAGGGAAAGTAGTGGTGGTGGTCGCTGAGGGGGAAACTGCACTGATGAGGACAGTGAGTGGGGTGGCATGGGCTGAACTAGGGGGAAGACATGGCGGCAGAACTGGCAACCAAGCTAAGGTTATCAAGTGGTGAAGGACAGCATTGGTATCAAGCAGGTCATTGAAATCACACCCAGTCATTGGAAATTCCATAGTCAAAGACCTGCCTTATGGCTATTTGCTGTGGAATCAATCCATTGATGACTTCCTGGAAAGCTTCAAGAGAGAAACGAACAAGAAAGTAGAGTGGCACAAAAGAGGGAGCTCTGAGATGTCTGAGGCAAAGCATCCCCTGAGTCGCTGATCGTCTTGCAGGTAGGGTGACCAACTGGCATGGGTGCAAATTCAGGACGGTGAATGTAAAAATTCAGGACCATGGATCAAAATTCAGGACAAAAATTCAGGTCAGGAGGTCAAAATTCAGGACGAAACTTTGGCACAAAAGGTAAGTTTTACAGACACATCAGAGGAGGTCGCGCAATAGTATATAAGTAAGACCATCCATATCGAAACATATTCAGCCATTTGCAAACCTATCCATCATGTAGCCTACCATCCATCATTTCACTCATCTATCCCTCCATCCACCCTTTTACTCATCCATCTATCATCCATTCATCCATCCACACTTTCACCCTATCCATCTGTACAGTCATCCATCCACTCTTCCACCCATCCAGCCAATTACCCTCTCACCCATCCAGCCATATTTTCATTTACTCATCCATCCACCCAGTCACACATCCTCCCACCTATTCACCCTTTCAGTAATCCATCCATCCTCCCTTTCTCTCTCCATTGACCCTTTCACTAAGCCATCCTTCCTTCCTTCTATCCACCCATCCATCCACCCATCCATCCATCCATCCATCTACTCATCTACTCATGAATCCATCCATTGACCCTATCACTCATCCATCCACCCTTTCACTCCTTCACTCATCTATCCATCCTTATGTCCATCTACCCTCCCTTTCACTCACTCATCCATATTTACATCCACCCTTTCACTCATCCGCCCATCCAACCACCCTTTCACTTATCAATTCATCCAGCCACCGATTCACTCGCCCATCACCCACCCGTTCACTCATCCATCCATCCATCCTTTCACTCATCCATCCACCCTTTTACCAATCCACCTACCCTTCCACCCATACATCTGTCTATTTACCTTTTCTCTCATCCATCCTTCCACTCACCTATCCATCCATCCTTTCTCTCATTATCCATCCATACACCCTTTCACTCATCCATTCACCTTTGACTAATCCACCCAGCAATCCCTTCACTTACTCGCTTACCCACCTTTTCATATTAATTATGAGCTGGGCCTTTGTCTGCAGAGTTGCAGACAGAAGAGGCCCATCAAAAATATGACCCTTGCTGTAGTTCATTAAGCAAGGGTTGGGGTGGGGTGGGGTGGGGTGGCATTAGGGTTCACTATGCCCCTGCACATAGGCAATCTGAAAAAGTGGAAGTCATGATCCATGCATGATACACAGTGCCAGGCTGTGAGGTGACTGTGGCATGGCATGGTGTTTTTCCAGGGCTTTAAGTGGGATGAGAAAACTGGGGGGGTCTCTCCAAAGGTGGTGTTTGTTGTAAATAAGGGCATGGCTTAAAACACCTAAGCTAAAAACCTGTTCTTAGCACAGTGTGCTGCCCGACTGGTATTTTGCCTCTTCTGTCATTGTATCCAGATATATAATGCAACAAGTAACGTTACACCTACAACAAGCCAGAACTATTGGCTTTGTCAATGGTTGTTAGTTGCATAAAATAAACAAGCATTTGCAATCCAATAGGTCTCGCATTTGTGATAGTTTAAGCTACTAGCATTGCAAATGGCAATGCCTTTTATTTGTTTTAAAAACCAAAACATAACTAAAAGACATTGTAATTTACAATGCGAATAGCTCAAACTCGCGTAAATGCGAGACCTATTGCATTGCAAATGCTTGTTTTTGTTTGGTGCGGATGGCTAGGTGGCATGTTTGGGCTGCGTTGAACCTATCTGGGTATTTCAGCAGTGGCGTTTGGAGCAAACATGTGTAGTGTATAAGTTTCTCTCTCCACATTCGTGAATGCATTCTGCCACATTGCATGTGAGTACACACATAGCACATGGATCCCATGTTAAGATAGACACTGGCAGACTGTGATAGGCAATAATTCACAAACAGGGCTTGGGGTATGCTTAGAAGTACATCTGTTGGTGCAGCATGAGTGAGGTGGGGCCACCTACAGCTCATGTCACCCATCAAGATGCCACAAATGTGGTGGCATAATCGATGATTTGGCTAACCAATCTTTTGGAGAGACTATGACACACATGTATTTTCTCACCATGCTCGAGAAACCATGCCTGCATTGCATGTGTAGCAGTCACGGGAGGTACTTGATTGCTTAATGTGTTTAAACAAAGAGTGCAAAGTTTTTTTAGGAGCTTACTTCTGCTGGCACTGCTGAATGCCAGAATTGGCAAATACAAAGGCTGCCCTCTATTTATTCCACCTCAGTAGCTTATTTTTCATCCCTGTTTTCTCGCTTTGTCATGGTGCTCCTAGACTTCTCCTGTTCTCTCCCTTTTCAGAATCTCTCTCTTCCTCTTGGTCAAAATCAGATCATGAAAAATAAGTCCCTGTCCCCAATAATGAGTGCCAGTAACCAATGCCCGAGGACACCAGCACAAAGTAAGCAATGGGGCAACTAAAGCTTACAGACGCTCCAGTACAGCATTGCTAAGGCTTACAACTGGGCATTTGGCACACAGTGTCTGTGAGTGCCAGTAACCAATGCCTGAGAACACCAGCACAAAGTAAGCAATGGGGCAACTACAGCTTACAGATGCTCCAGTACAGCGTTGCTAAGGCTTAAAACTGTGCATTTGGCACACAGTGTCTAACTAATTTGCAGGAAAAAAGGAAAAGCAAAACGGTGAGTGTATGTGTGTCTTGCATTGCTAATGTAGTCTGAGCAGTGTGTCCTAGCACGCTTTGTGTGTGTCATTTGCATTACAACTTGATGGCTTAATTTGTTACTTGTGTAAGGAAGGCTGAACCAGTTCCATACATCCGAACACTCCAGCGAAAACGAAGTCAGACGTTTTAGAGGGTGACTCCATTAACGTCAGGATCACTGGAATTAGGGGATTTTGCGGCTGCTGTTTTCCACATAATTGTGATTTGCCGTGTTTGCCACATTATCCATCACCTGCTGCATAATCTGCAGATTTTAACAAAAAATGTTTCTAATTCAAGTGGATCAAAAGTTAATAAACAGGGTAACACGTGTTGCTGTGCAGAGGAAGGCCCTTCACAAAGGTCGATTGGTTACCTTTTTATTGCCTATAACAAAAGGTGGGTTTAAAGTGGCACTAGAGTGGTGAAACCTTCGCCTAGACAGTTATAAAAAGTTTAAAAATCACAAAATATTGAAGTAATTCTACCACAAAATATGTCGCATTATCCTATATAATTTGCCTACACTTGCAGCGTGATTGAAAGGAGAATTAACTGTTTTTGGAGCGTGATATAGCTTTGAGAAATGGGTGACCTCACTGAAATCTGTGGAGGTGTTTTGTATTTTATGAGGAATTAGTTTTATGCCACTACCCCCCAGAATGCTCTGTGCGGTTGCCTAAAAAAGCCATAACTAAACTAACGTCACACTGATGACGTATGGCAATTTACAGGTGTGAGGCTCATCTGCAGAGTAGCACATCGCTGCAAAATTACTTTCCAGGCACCATGGTATACTAAGAGAAAAGTAGCCAAGAAAGGGATACCAGCGGATTCGTAGCACAAGAAAAACTTTAGTAATTCCAGAGCTGGCGGCAAACAGTCGTGCATTCTGGGAGTTGTAGTCTTTGTTTGCTCTAATGAGACTAAACAGAAGATAACAATGGTTTGTAATCGGAACGCCCAGGACTGGAAAAAAAACAAGGAAGGACCAAAACACGGAGACATCGGGTCACCCTAACCAGACGACAGCATTCAAACTCCCCATTCACACTGCCTTACCACTCCGGGTTGTTGGGTTTTGTAGTTCGAGGTGCCAAATTTTGTCCAAAAGCTTTCGGTTGACTATAATGATTGTGAGGTTGTTGCCAGAGGCGGAACTAGAGCCAAATTTCTTAGGGGGGGGGGCGTTGGGCTGATGAAAATTTCGGGTGGGGGGGCTAATTCTACCATTCATAGTCAGAGTGGAGCTGAAGGGGCTCCAAGAAGGGGTGAAATAACAAAATAACAACAAAGCCTCATTAACAAGTAAATGGTCTTTTAAAGACCTGTGAAGTACTGGGGTGCTGCTGTGTGTGCCCGGGAAGCTGTCTCAGCCTGGGCTGACACACACGACAGGGAGGGGGCTGAAGCCCTGTGAGCCTTATGGGCGTGCTAAGGGGACAGACTTCCAGTCTCTCTCCTAGGGGTTATTAATTGCAATAGCGGGATCGCTCCCGATTATAATCTTTCATTTTATAGTAAGAGCCCCCTGAATGCTGTTGTTTTCCTATTGCATGCCTTCTTGTTGTTGCTGCCAGAGGGGCTGCTAATATCCCCACTACTGCTGGGCCCACAATTACCTCTTGGTGCCCTTGGCAGGTAGGACTTAAGTGCTGCTGCCCCGTGGAGCGCCAGAAATGCGGTGCCCTTTTTGCACCATGGATTTATGTGCGTGTTAAAGCTCCATGGGGTGCTGCTGCTTTCACAAGCCCCCCTCCCTCTCTCTAGGTGTTGCCAGGCTCTACAATGCTATGGCTCTAGAGCTCGATAGGTTTCCAGTGGGCCAACTTAAGCTCATCAGCGCATTGAGCAGTTGGTGTTTTTACTTATCCAGCGAACAATGGTTAAAGTATGCAGAGACTCAGCGGGAGGCGAAATCCTAATTGGCTTCTTTCATCGCCACTGAGAGAGAGGAAAAACAATTTCATTTGTAATGCGAGTGCTGTGTGGGAGGGCAGCTGTTCTTAAAGTGAAAGTGCATATGGCGCACTGCAAATACAATCAAGCAGCCGGCATAGCACCAGCAGGAGGCAACAGTCCCCACCCCCCACAACAGCATGCATGTTCTTACGCATAAATAAAACACACCACACAAGTTATTGTTTGGGTAAGAAACTGCTGCAGGTTTATTACATACACCGTTATGTAATATGGTGGGTTATCTTACGGGTGATCCAAGGGCTGGCAACCAACTGGGCCGCCTGCCCGCCTGATGAGCCAAGCAGCACTGGGGCGAACCCCGTCTGTGCTGCCCCTTCGGTGACCCTCTTCCCGGATCACGGTCCCTTATTACTCACGCCCCTTTCAGGGCGGAGCGTAGCAAGGCAAGCCCCCGGTTGTGCAGGCCCACAACCGCCCGAAGGACTAATGGGGCGCTGACACGGTTTTCCAGGAACCTCCCATGAGGCTCCTGGGATCTGGCACCCCCTATGGTGCCGCGTAGAGGTATCCTTCCTTCGGTACCCATTTGCTTCCAGATCGCCCTGTAACTCTGCCTGCAATGAAAAAGAACAACATTACAACATTCTGTGCCTCCCCCACTGCTTCCACACCAGGTAAGCGGTAGGGTGGGAGACGGCGTGTCCAGGGCCCGAAAAAAGGAAGGTTGGAGTGTGCGGAAGGCCTATATACCCCCACCCCCGGTTCCTCGCGCCCCGGAAGTGACGTGCCCTGCGCGCCGCAGCCACCGGCTGCAGAGAGGGGGGACTCCTCCCCGTGGTGTCCCCTAGCAGAAGGGGGTGGGCTGGTGCCTTGCTGGCACTAGAGGCCTGCCCTTCTAGGGCACCCTGTGGCCGGCAGGGCAGCCGCATTGCCAACACCAGTGTTCAGTTGTTTTGTGCTCCCGTTGTTTTGGCGACTGCTTGTTTGTATTTGCAGGCGCCATGCCCGCTTTCACTTTAAGAATAGCTGCTGTCCCACAAAGCACTCCCAGAACGGGACATGAGTGCTGTATGGAGCGCCAGCTATTGTGAAAGTGAAAGTCTGCATGGCTCGATGCAAATACACACACCAGCGGCGTAATTGTTGAAACCTGCATCTCAGGAGTGCTTTGAGCTACACTTTAAATAAATGGAAACCATTATTAAAGTGGAAGCAGGAGGGCGCCATTGCTATGCGCTCTGTTATGCTTGCTTCGGCAAGACGTGAATTAAATAGTGCTTTCTACCATCTAATGAATACGAGCGGTGTGGATAGGGCAGTAACAGAGGGCCTGGAGGCTGCGGCTCTGACGTGGTGGGGGCTGCAGGCGCTCAGCGCACTCGGGCAGCAGATGTTCACGCGGCTCTTAGTGATCCCTATAGGAGACCTACAAAACAACAAAGTAGTCCCTACATCAAAAGATATCGCCCTGCAGTGTAAGTCTACTGTAGTTGGTCGATGCTGCTTCCTGCAGAAAGGAAAGAAAACGGAAGTGACGGATGCGACCACTAGCCAACAATGAGCAAGGTAAGAAAAGCAATGCCAGATTAGACCAATGGCAAGCGAAAAAACAAGCATTGGCATAGCCAATAGGTTTTGCCTTTGGGATCTTATAAGTGTTTAACCATGCAACAGTTGCATAACTAAACACTTATAAGGTCCCAAAAGCGAGACCTATTGGCTATGCCAATGCTTGTTTTAACTGCTGCAATCTATTGAAGCCTCACAGAGAACATCAAAGCGGCCGTGCGGCCGCGAAAGTGATCCCGATCAAACATCAAAGTGGCCGTGCGGCCGCGAAAGTGAAAGTAATCGCGGTAAAGCTCAACGCGCACACCCACGCACATGCACTGTAGGTCTAGGCTGGCCTGGTAGCACTTTTTGGAGCCCTCACAAAATGTCTCGCCAGACCAGCGCATGCGCTGGGTCAGGTGAGACCTAACAAAAAGAAATTCAATGGGTAGAGTTCCGCTGGTATTACTAATTACGTAATGCCTCGGAGAGGCAGTGCATGCGCTGCTTGTGCAAGACCTAAAAAGCAGCAACCATGGCTTTGTTGAATATATTATTATAAATGCATCAGTTCTAAAATGATGAGACTGTGAAAGAACTCTAGCCCCTTCTTTTTAACTTCTTTCACCTGCTTCTTTTCTTGAACTGGATTCTCATGTAGCAGCATTGGCGTTTTTGCACATTTCTTCTGTCTGACAGTATGCCCTGCACTAGAAAGAGGCTGGAGGAGGCCCACCATATGCTTTGCAGCCCAGACTGGCTCATTTTCATTCTGTATGTGGCAATCAGCCGCATACAGAAGGACAATGGGCGGGGTGGGGCTGCTCCTGTGCTCCAAGGAAGAGTGCGAGACAGCCCCATCAGGGAGCTGAGGCTTCATGCTGGGGAACAGTGCTGTTCCCTGCAATGCCCAAAATTATGGTCAAAAGGCGTCCGTAAAAAGGATCCTCACGGACAACGGACGTGAGGTCCAAATTACGGACTGTCCATGACATTTACAGACGGTTGGTCACCCTACTCGCAGGTGGGAAAACTCAGAGGGGGGAGAAGGGATAGGAGGTGGTGGGCATTGCCGTAAACCTAAGTATACTATTTTGGTTTGAATCGGTGAGAGGCCAAGGGGAGTAGAGGGAAATTGTTGATTAATTACTATAAAACTGGATGGAGGGATTTTGGCGGTGGAGTAAGGCCATTGCAAAACATCTCTAAAATTATGAATGCTCTAATAGTGGCAAGACACGCTCACTCGAGCCCAGCCTCACAGTAAGTCAAGTGCCACACTTGGCCAGCCACTGGCACTGCAAGACAATCCCACACAAGGAATTTACCGAACACCCCAAAGGAATTAACGTTAAATCAATTCTACACCTAACTTTCAAAGAGTGCCCTACATATGTAGTGGGTGACGGGACCATGCTCCTGTCAATAAATTCAAAGGATCCTATTAGCCCACAAGGAACAGCTCTCTCCACCAATATTGCGACTAAAGACAATTTTGTTTTTGTGGAGTTTTTATTTAGCACGAACTAGACCCGAAGGTAGCAGAGTGCTTTACATGAGCACCAGTTACCTTACAGACAGACACATTCATTTTTGTTAGGCACGGGGAGATTAAGTGATTTGTGTAGAATCACAGAATGTTGAGGGTCCCTGCCAAGACTCGAACCTGGTTTCCCACCTCCGTGGTCAACCGCCCTTGCCGTTAGGCCACATTCTCTCCTCTATAATAATTTCTTAGACCATGAAAAATCGGGTAATTCTCATGACAAACGATTCATACAAGATGATGTGCAATTACTTCTCTTATAATGTTCGTCATAGAAATAGAAAAAAGTGCAGTCAACAAAGAGGAAACATGGAGATGTGCTTTGTGTGGAAAGGATGCAAACTCGTAGGAAGGGTTCTGAAGCTTTATTCAATACAACCCCACACCTAGTGTGGTGCATAAGTTACGGGAGGAAAGTCAATAATGACAGTTGGGAGTTGGGCAGCAGAACAGTTGGAAGGGTGGAATGTTGGGGAACCAATCGGAGGGGAGGAGAACAAAGGGTGCTCTCGCGCAGGAGAGCTCGAGGGCATCAGCTGGCATGCGCTGGGTGCAGCACGTGCATGTTATGTTCATGCATTACAACACATCTTCCTCTCTTGAATGTTTAACAATAAAGAATGCATTACAACACTTTTAGCATTCATGTATGTTTAACCATGAACAATTAATCACAAACAAAATCGTCATAACGTTTAGGTTTGTAGATGGTTCTGCCAAACCTTCCCTTGACCCTGTGGGGAACAGGCACACCTTCTGTGTCGGAGTGGTGATCGTTACAGGTTCTGCCGAACCTACCACTTAAACTTTGACTGTCTGACATGGCTTCAGAGACAGAATGTGAATCACCATTGCAACCCCGATTGAGCACCGGGGCGCGAGCACTGACATCAACGAACTGGTCTGATGTGTGACAATCAGCGGAGTCAGTGATGGGTAGAGATTATGTACAATCTCATTTCTGGGCATGGAACCGTGGTCTATACTAGTTTCGTCGTACTCGACCCACAAGTCTTTGCTGGTTCTATTATGTTGAAATTGAATCGGTTCGTTGGCCTCTAGATGATATCTGGCCAACCTGTTCATGTGCCAGACCTTGCCATCACTGAGTCTGGCAGCGTTGTTGTAAAGTTTGTTGATATGGAGAAGAGCAGTGAATCTGCTTTCTCCTTTTCTGACTTTTCTTTCGAGGCAAACTTTGACCAGGTCGCCGACCCTAAAGGAGTGTTCTTTTACTCCATGTTTGGAGACATACCAATCTTTATAGCATTTTTGCGCCTTGATGATGTTATTTCTAATGGTGTCTGGTGACCATTCCTACTGTTTGGAAGCTGGCATCCAACCTAGGTCTTTGCTGAGGGGCTGTCTGCTTCTCATGAGGACAAAAGGTGCTGTACAGGTGCTGGCACAAGGGGAGATCCTCGTCGCCACTGTGGAAAGGACGCAGACTCGTAGGAAGGGTTCTGAAGCTTTATTCAATACAACCCCACACCTAGTGCGGTTCGTAAGTTACGGGAGGAAAGTCAATAATGACAGTTTGGAGTTGGGCAGCAGAACAGTTGGAAGGGTGGTATGTTGGGGAACCAATCGGAGGGAAGGAGAACAAAGGGTGCTCTCACGCAGGAGAGCTCGAGGGCATCAGCTGGCACGCGCTGGGTGCAGCACGTGCATGTTACGTTAATGCATTACAACACATCCTACATACTGATCTTTCCAGGGGCGTTCCAAACCATATGCTATATAGCTGGCATTTCATGTAATGATGTAATGTACTCCGACATCTCCTGTTCTCTCCTTTCACCACCTTAGCATGTGTCGATGTTTTTCTGTTGTTTTTAAAGGCTTTGAATATTAAACATCTGTAATATCCCTTCGTTGCCTCCCCAAATGGATGCTGCCCTAGTCATCTTTATGGAATTTTACCTTCTGTATGCGCTCGAATGATTCTGGAACGTTGTCATATAGAGGTAATAATCTACCGGAAAGATAACAACCAACAGCCTGAGACCTATATTGATCCGAATTCGAATCCCGCACCTGATAATTGATATAGGGGAGATTGTGGGTGGGTATGTAGCAGGAATATAATTATTTTTCTCGCTCTAATGGAATTTTTTTAAGTGTTTTTTCTGAATACTCCGATGAATTATGACATCACATTTTGTCATAATTGAAGCACCAATAACCTGACACTATACACAATCTCCTCCCGAATCTCCCCCGACTATAATGAATGCCCCCCAGTCTCCCCCCGCTCACCTCTCCTTGTTCTCCGGCTCTGCTCCTGTCTCCAGCTCGAGGCGGGGTGTCTTTTAATAAAGACACGGGGTCTCCGCGTCCCTCTTTCATCACTAGGCAGCTCGGACTGGCACGCAGTCAAATAACTAAACATTTATGGGCATATGTACAAGGCCCTTGCGCCACTTTTGCGTCACTTTTCCCATGTTAAAAATGACGCAAAAGTGGCGCAAGTGCCTTGTAAATCTGTCCCTTTGGGGCAGATTTACAAGCCTCTTGCAAAGCTACTTTTGCATCACTTTTCCCATGTTAAAAGTGACGCAAAAGAGGCGCAAGGGGCTTGTAAATCTGCCCCTATGTTTACAAATTTGCTTCGACTTGTATTCAAAGTGAGTCAACATTGAATTTCCCTGACGTTGCGAAAGGCCTGGTTCTTTTGAACGTCCAAAAGCGTGCAGAGAAGCAGGGACAGCGCACCTGAAAGGATGGGAGGGCTGGGGTGAAGTGAGTCACACATCAGCATGTCTAAGGTATGGCAGGATAGTCCACCTTAAGATCCACTCCAGAATAACCTACCAAAATATACTGTATCAAATATCTACAATGTAAGCACATGCAGGCCAGCAAGGTATTTACCTCATCATCATCATCAAATCTTTATTTGGTTGACAAGAACAACCATAAAAGAGTGCAAAGCACGTAGATCTAAAATCATCTCAATAATACATGTTCACATAAAAAAGACCCAGGACAGCAGAATCAGAGGAAAAACGAATCGGTCTCAATCTCCTGGACGTCAATGCATCTGGTAAGAAACATAAAACAAAAAACATTAAAAACTCATTGCGGCGCATCTGCAGAACAACCACACTTGAGAAAAATTCGGGGACTGCAACATGCTTCCTGGACCTACTAAAATAGCAGCAAACCATGACAAAGTGTGGGGTGTCCTCTGGACAGGGTTGGATTGGGATTGAAAATCGGCCCGGGCCCACATTTGAATATTGCCTTTACGCAAAACAATGCACGGATTAGTTCACACAGATGAAACTCACCTGAAAACAAGTGAGGTCACATTTGCTCAGGCGCCCTGCCCCCGCTCAATCTGCATACATTGATGGGCTGGACCAATGAGAGAAAGGGAGTGATACCTTCACCCATCTGCCTCTAGAAAGGCCACTCAGGCACCCACTGGGCTGCTGGCGGCATCTTAACAGCGCAGACAGCCTGCCAAAAAAGCAGCCCACAGCTAGAACTCGGCTACCAGCCCTTCGTCTATTTTCTGAGTGCCAGGGTTACCAATCCAACCCCACCTGTGGAGTCATATTGTCGCAGCCGTAGGGCAGTCTACAATAGGGCAAAGCCCAAATTCTTGCGGCAGCCAAGAGATGGTGAAGCGAGTTGAACCTGAATCTGGCTAAAAGAAACCTATCTCACTGGTGGCGAACCTGGGCTAGATAAGCCTCCATGCCCTGAACAGTCTTCAGCAGCATGTGTCCTCAGACCGAGGGTTTCTGCAACTCCCGCTGTTCTCTTTCCAGAGGTGCCCGATCCAAGAACAACCGCCTTACATGTCAGTTCTCAAAAGGACAAAGAATTGGGATCGGTGAAAATGTCCGATCTCCCAAGGGAGGGAAAGTCTGCCTTTAGATATGCTGTCCAAGGGATTTTATGCTCCAGATCAAGAGCCAAGCAATCCGAAAGGATCAGCCAGTTAGGCTTAAGCTCCTCCCAGGTCCATACCTTGATCCAGCACAGAAGAGGGCCTAGGGCCACTGTGTCCATCATGTAACCAAGACAGAGCTCCGCGTGCACTGAAAACATGGGGCTGCTCTGTGGTACCTGCGCTACTTGACAAAAAAATTGATTCTCCGCAGTTTGGATCGTAACCAGGTTTGTATTCCTCAGACCTCACTACCGCACTGTAACGGGGACAGACATTTGGCCATTGGTGACCATGAACCTAGCCAATCCGCAAAGCTAAAAACCGCCTCCAGTTTTGAGAAACTCGGATCTTTTGCCCTCAATTAGTTGCTTCCAGTTCTTGGCATCAAATAGCACCCCAGGTACGCAAAGGCCAAAACTTTACCCAAGGTGTGATTTACCACGTTAAAGGTCTTAGTACTAGTGGACTTCGGACCAACAACCATAATGTTGGAATTTGAAAAGTTTACAGACAGGTTCAAATCCCCCATAAATGAGACAAACTTGACCAAGAGTAAATCCAAACCCCTGGCCGTGCAAGTCATAAGGACCACAACGTCTGTGTGTATAACCCAAGTGAACAGGGATGGAACAAGAATGCACCCCTGTGGACACCAAAACTAATGGGGAATGACCGAGTACGAGCAGTGCCCTGTGAAAAACATGCAAGGCGGAGGTATCAGAATGTTAATTAGTCAAACGAGTCACAATGTTCAGGTGAACCCCCACCTTAGAAAGCAGGGCCCAGAGGTTAATACTTGCACCCTGTCGAACGTGGACGTCAAGTCAATAAAAGCTAAGTGCAAAGATTCAGAACGAGCACCCGTGTATTTACGGATAATCTATTGAAAATTCAGGCATTGATCAGAGGTGGACCTGCCAGACCTAAAACCATACTGGACATCACTCATAATGTTATTTTTATCGCCCACTCCAGCAGCCTATTGAGGATTACCATCCCCAGGACTTTTACCACTGCATCTAATAACGATATGGGGCAGTAGCACTGGGGATTAAACTTATCCTCCTTCCTAAAGACCGTCAAAATCACTGCGCTGGACCATGAGGGCATCATACCCTCCTGTGCTGCCGGGTTCAAGATCTGAGTCAAGAGGGGCCCCAAACCTTCACTTAACAGGTCAGGGGAAATTTTATCCTGGCCCGGGGCCACATCATGGGATACCGGCATGATAACCTGTGTATCTTCTTCCAAAGAAATGACCAATGGGGTTCTAGCTGGCACCACTACTGCCCTGAAGGCAACAAAAGGAGATGACTGGGCTGTTCCTTGAGGAAGGAAGGAGGAAAGGATCACTAGGGAAAAAGGGTTAGTGCTCAATGGAGGACAACCCCTGAGTATCCAATTTGTTGGATATAATGGCCTCACACACCCTTGCGAGTGTCATGCTTCATCATCGGCAATGCTCCTCGTTGGGCAGGCGGTGCAATGCCCAACGGGCTCACCTCAAAGAGGGGCTCTTTATCGGAGATCTTTTGTCCAACTGCCTATGGGTGCAGTGGGGGTGAGGGGCCATCATATCTGGGGCTACGACTGTGGCCGGACCTTCCATTCCCTTCTCTTGTGAATGGTAATTAATGCCCTACTGGATCACAATCGATCCTTGTCTTCCCCTACCTATTGTTACACACCACTACTGCCCTACCTTTGACCCCTCTGTCTGCCCCTGATTATAGACACCTTCAAAGTGGTCGCTCCTTTGCTGCTCAGAGATATGATGACAAATTGCAAGGTTGCAGCTGTCCACAAAGTAGGTCCTATTCACCACTTTCCAGGAGCTGTCCCACTCAAACACGCCTGACAAAGCTCCTCCAAGGCTATTTCCCACAGAGTAGATTTACAGTTAACTAGGTCTTGCTTATGAGCCTGCCTGCACCCTGCAATCAGTCTCCTGTCTCTTGGTAACTTAAGTGTAGCCCTCAACTGCCGTAGGGACCTCGCATAGTCCCTGTCAAGCCATTTTGGGTTTTGGGGATCTCTATTGGGGGTCATCATTGTCAGTAATTTAAGAGCGCCCTGAACGATACCACCAAAATCTTACACAACCTCCCTTCCTGCAGCATCTATATCCAAACAAATGGCAAACTCCTTTGTACATTTGGCAAATAGGGAGGCTTTAAAGCGCTGAGGATCTACCTGAGATCAATTGAGACTTCTACCCTCATCCACCACTGAAAACTCCCTGCAAATCCCTCCAGAACAGTTCCAACAGGCCCAAGGGGCCCTAGGAACATCTAAGGCCACAAAGAAAGGGTTATGGTTTACTAAAGGGGCTGTGAGTGATGTTAAAGTTAAAAATGAGCTGAAATAAAGGAGAAGAGACAAAAATAAAATCAATAATCAACATACATCCCATGCCCTTAAAGGTAGGAAAAACGGCTGGATTGGGAGAGTTTACCAATTTGTCCAGGGCAAATACCAAATTAGGTGCGGCCAAGATTGCACCAAGCTCAAGGCCCTCTAAAGTGTGGACAAAGTGCATCTCCTCTGAGAGGGTTTTGAGACTTCAGGTCCGAAAGGGGAGTCACATAAGTGGCAGTCGCAAGGCATTCAAGGGCAAATTAAGATGAGAAAAACCTGTGTCCATATCATGCCCCACCTTTGTGTTATAAAAGTTAACTAAGTCTATTGGAGGGGAGTCCGGTGTTGATAGCAACAACCTCTGCAGCATCTCTGCTTCCCAGTGCAGGTCTCAAGTATACCCATTCAACTCAACTGCAATTAACGTATTCAAAACCCCCCAAGCCCTCACTGCCAGGGGGGGTTCTGCATGGTGAAAATAGGTAGGGCAACCCTCCAGGGAAAAAAACTGTTCTGCACCTCCCAGTTTTCCTGGAGCCAGATAATCTGGTAGGTTTTTACAAACTGCAACCAGCTAGAGTCAGTGAACTTATCAGAAAGTCCTGCAATGTTCCACAACAACATTCTCCACCCATTAAGTAGCCATGGAATAGCCACTTGGGGTTTAGGGGGCACCAGAGATGGTAAGGGGAGCTCAGAGGAACCCAGTCAGTCGCACAACCTCTACGTTGCTCAAGGGGGCTGTCAGGTTCAGAGGTTGCAGACACCATCCGCTACCCTGTCATGTTTAGGGGTCTAGATAGCACAATGTGAGCTAGCCACGATCTGGGTCAACATATTCTGATAGTATGCGCGGACTTAGTGCCACATAGTTTTGATGCTTATGTTGGCCAAACGCATAGTCTTACTGAAATAGTAGGAACCATACGACAATATTTCATCACTCATAACATGATGAATTACACCATTCATGACATCACTGATGACATCTCAAATGCCTCTTGAAAAATACATTTTGCCCCACAATACTAAATAATATTGAACCTTCTGGTTTCATGCCTGTGTAAACATACCCATGTTCTGCTTTTCAGAAAAGGCTTTAAATTCAACAGTTCCTATTCCAAAGATATGGCATTCAGGATTCTCTCACTTTTGTCTTGAATATAAAATGTTAGTGCACCAGTTGTTCATGAGAACTCTGTAGTTATGCTGCAGTTGTTCACTAGGGAGTTAACTGACAGACTGCTGCCTGAAATACAAGTTTGACTCTGCATGTTATAATGTTTTATCATAATGGACGAGGAAGAGATTTGAGAACTCATATGAAATGTCACCTCATTCTAGCTTTCTAGAGCACTAACCATAATTTATATGACAGAAAGAAACACCTTATTTTTTCATTTACTGCAGTATCTTCTGTAGGAAAAGCTTCAAGTTTTACGGCATTGAGCCCCTAAAGATTGGATTCAGGTGGACCAAACCTTTTTCTTGAATTCAGAATGTTAGCACTCAAGTTGCTCATTAGGACTCTGGTAAGACTTTGTTTAATCAGCAGGAAGATAACTGACAAATTGCTGCTGGTGTTGAAAATACATATTTGACTCTGCATGTCAGAATGTTTTACTGAAATGGTTGAGGGAGATATTTGAAAACTCATTCAAAATGCGACCTAGTTTTAGCTTTCTAGCTCCAAAAACATATTTTCTATGATGAAAAGAACCCCCACATTGTGTTAATTTTTTAAAAGAAACAACTTAAGTTTTATAGCTTTGTGCCATCAAGATAGCGTACGGATGACACAGGTTTGTCAGAAATACAGAGGTGCCGATTACGATCCTGGAAAATAATTCCCCGCATGACTCGTATCCGGTCTTTTTACCGTACGAATCGTACAAGTGCCGTACAAACTGCCAAGTACGATTCGCATGAGAAAAAGTCCATACGAATCGCATTGGGAATTATTCCCCACACGTCCTCGGGTCGGAAAATGTGTCCGACACATCCTCGGACGATTTACCGTACAAATGTGAAAAGTGAAGTCCGACCGCGCTAGTACGATCCATCCCGTCCGATGTTACAACCGGATGGAAAAAACACCGTCCGCACCGAACTCCCATAGCAACCATGGAGACATGTGCCTGCATACGCGCCCAACACTCCCCCCAGCCCCCGTATGTACGCGCCCAACCACCCCCCCAGCCCTCCTATGTACGAGTCGAATCCCCACCCATGTATGTACACCCGTGTATGTACGAGACGTACCCCCACCCGTGTATGTACACCCCCGTATGTACGGCCCGTATCCCCACCCACGTATGCATGGAGCGTACCCCCACCCCAACCGTGTATGTACGGCCCGTACCCTCACCCGCGTATGCATGGAGCGTACCCCCACCCCAACCGTGTATGTACGACTCGTACCCTCACCCGTGTATGCATGGAGCGTACCACCCATGCCAACAGTGTACGTACGGACCCTACCCCCACCCCGTATGCATGGAGCGTACCCCCACCCCAACTGTGTATGTACGACCTGTACCCCCACCCCAACCGTGTATGTATGACCCGTACCCTCACCCGCATATGCATGGTGCGTACCCCCACCCCAACCGTGTATGTACAACCCATACCCTCACCCGCGTATGCATGGAGCGTACCACCCATGCCAACAGTGTACGTACGGACCCTACCCCCACCCCGTATGCATGGAGCGTACCCCCATGCCAACAGTGTATGTACGACCCGTACCCCCACCTCGTATGTACGGACCGTACCCCCACCCCAACCATGTATGTACGGCCCGTACCCTCACCCGCGTATGCATGGAGCGTACCCCCACCCCAACCGTGTATGTACGACCCGTACCCCCACCCCAACTGTGTATGTACGACCCGTACCCTCACCCGCGTATGCATGGAGCGTACCCCCACCCCAACCGTGTATGTACGGCCCGTACCCTCACCCGCGTATGCATGGAGCGTACCCCCACCCCAACCGTGTATGTACGACCCGTACCCTCACCCGCGTATGCATGGAGCGTACCACCCATGCCAACAGTGTACATACGGACCCTACCCCCACCCCGTATGCATGGAGCGTACCCCCCATGCCAACAGTGTATGTACGACCCGTACCCCCACCCCGTATGTATGGACCGTACCCCCACCCCAACCGTGTATGTACGGCCCGTACCCTCACCCGCGTATGCATGGAGCGTACCCCCACCCCAACCGTGTATGTACGACCCGTACCCCCACTCCAACCGTGTATGTACGACCCGTACCCTCACCCGCGTACGTATGGAGCGTACCCCCACCCCAACATTCTAAGTACGGAGCGCACCCCAGGCCCCAACACCAGCACCTTCACCCAACATCGCGCATGTATGAGTCGTACCAAGCCAGACACAAGGACAGCACTGTACAACAAAATTGCCGACGTACACACCGTACACACGCTAAAAACGCACGTACACAACCAGGACAAAGCAAAACAACACAAGAATACACTATTCGAATGGCACAAAGCCACAAAACATGTCCAACAGGCACAAATACAACACATTCACTCACCTGCAACTGCCAAAATCACAAACAGAGGCCCAAAACACAACCACTCCTTATAAAACACCCACCCAAAGTTCAAACACAGCCACACCCAGCAATGGACCAATAAAAAGGGCCCACAGACACAAACCATGAGCCTTTGCAACAGACTCACTGCTGCCAGACCCCACAGACAACCTACAGCACCATACTTGAACCTTTACTACACCTACACCTTACACTAGCACACCTTCACACACCCACCTTCACAAACACCCCCTCATCACATTCACACACACACCTGCACAACCACACCCACACACCCACAACCATCCACACCCACACCCCCCACAACCATCCACACCCACACCCCTCACCATGCCCACTAACAAGAATCCAAAGTTCACTAGCCGAGAGTTGGAGGTCCTTGTCGACGAAATCCTCAGAGTCGAGCCACACCTCTTTGGAACATTGGTCAGACAGACCAGCATTTCTGAAAAAACAGCCATGTGGCAGAGGATTGTCGATGCTGTGAATGCTGTTGCGTCCACCAGAAGGACCAGGCATGAATGCCAAGCCAGGTGGTACGATCTGCGGAGGAGGGTCCGAGCCAAAATGACCGACGACCACAACCAGGCCAACATCACTGGCGGAGGGCCGCCCCACAGACGCGTACAATACCATCCCTGGGAGGAGAGGGTGATGGCCATACTGCCGGTGGTGGCAGTGGACGGAGTAGATGGACTCCGAGAGCCGGGTGAGTACACAAACAACTCACCTCACATGGGGGGAACGTCATCCACAACCAAACTCACAATCATGCACGCAACCACCCCAAGCTATCGCATGACTCAACCACACTCCATGAACACGCACATGCCACTACCACCACCATGCCCCATGCACCCAGCTGGACAATGACAAGTCACAGGCCACAGAAAACACCAACACAAGACACGGTAATCCGGATGGCGGGAGTGTGGGCCCCAAAAATCACATAGTGCAACTCAGAAGCAGACAACAATGCCCTCTGCCCATATGGCCTAGGTCACAGCCAGACAAACAGTGTGTCCCCACACAGGAAAGACTTGCCAGCAAATGGCGGACGCCTTGCATTAAGACATGGGGGTGAAGGCACGTTTTTGCACATGACAGCAACTAATGAACAGCCAACACTGTGAAAGAGTGGCAGCACACACCACCACAGCAGCAGCGCAGACACAGACACTACACCCAATGGGTGCCTGGAGATCAGAAACAAACTCACATCAACAAGCAAAGGGCCATTCAAAGATCTGCAAAAAGTGTGTGCCTAGGAAGCTGGGCTGAGGTGACAGAGGGTGACACACAGAGGGAGGGAGAGGGGGAGAGAGAGGGAGGGAGACACAGGGAGACGGACAGAGGGAGGAGGCTGACATAGGGAGGGAGGGAGAGGGGGACAGAGAGGGAGTGAGAAAGGGACACACAGGGAGACCAATTCAGCCTTGTGGGGTGTGGGAATGTCTGCTCGTCAGCAGGTGGACTGCGTGCATGTAGACAAGGGTGGGCAGTGCCTGAATCCCCCTCTCTTCTCCATGGCAAAACACTGGGCCGTGTCTCAACCTGTGCACGAGCACAACGCCAGCTACCTGCATCATATAAGTGTGTGGAACAACTCCATGTGCCCACGTACAGTGCAACACGGAAGGCGCCAATGCATGGCTCGCCACACCTGCTCACTCCACTGCTGACTGCAGTCACAATTGACGCAGCAAGTAAGACTGTGCCACACATAGGTAAAGTCTCAAAAGCTGTGGCCAAGGGACATACCCATGCACAAGTGCACTGTGAGTGGAATGCAAGACATATCCAAATTCCCAGAGGAAATGTGCCAACTTAGAAACGAATGAAACATGGATGTTGCATGGAACAGAATTAACATTGTCTCTCTCACACACAGGTCAACGTCGTGGATCACCCCCCAACACTGGGGGAAAAGACTCACAGAACCCGGCTCTGCGGGATGACGGACCCACCGGCAGCGACGACTCTCACCACTCTGTGGACGACCCCGACCAACCTGGCCCCTCTGGTGTCCAACCACCTGCAGCACCTGCGTCAGGTACAACTGGGCCAACCACCACCCCCACTCGTGCCACATCCCAGGAGACACCCAGGATCCCTGCCCCACCACCACAATGAAGCCAGGCTGACCTGGAGGGACACGGTGTACCGGGCACCCAGGAGGAGGCAGGCGACAACGCTAATGCCACCCCTCAGGGGTCCCGGAGACCCGATGTGCCCACAAGGGCAGGCCAGGTGCAAGTGGGCAGGGGTGGTGGGAGTGGAGGACGGTGGAGGCGTGAGCCTGACCAGTTGGCTGCGGAACCGGTATATTCCCATGTAAGAAACATCCTGGACACATACCGGCAGGACACCACGGGCATGGCCCAGGTTGTGTCCACCCTCGAGGAGATCAAGACCCAGCAGGCCCAGCAACATGCGGAGCAACATGCCTGTCTACTGCGACACCAAGGGCGGATGGAGGACAGACAGGCTGAGCTCGTGACGGTGTTCACGGGAATTCACCGTACACTCCGTCGTATAGCCGACAACATGGGCAACCCTCCCTGTGCCACCAGGCGTAGAACATCACCACCCACAGGGAGGCATCAGGAGGAGGAGGAGACATCCGACGGAGCATCCCAAACATCGTCACGGCCTGCTTCTGAGGGTTCCCGCAGGAGGGCGGGTCGTCCACGGAAAAGACCGTGAGGGTCGGCGCAACAGCACCATCTCCCAGGACACCTGGCCTGGCACCTGGCCCACTGGACCAACAGCAGCACATCGGCAAAAGACATTCTCTGCCACATGGACTTGCTGGTCACTGTCTGACCAATGTTGACAAAGACTGTGGCATGGACTCTGAGGATTTCCAATGGCAAGGACGCCAACTCCCCTAGTGAACTTTGGATTCCACACACCCGGAAAGCCCCTCATGTCATACCCCCCCCCACGTACCCCAACAAAAATAAAAAGTTACACGATAAAGAGATGATGCCTACATTTTGCATTATTACCTTACATGTATCTTGTAAAGTCTAACCATGCCTGAGTTCTCATATGACTTCAACCATCCACACCCTGGGGCCTGAGTCTGGCACAGGACACACATGGGTCACAATGTATTAGGCAACACAGACATGGAGCACCATACACACCTGTGATGGGCCCAACCAGCTGAGGGGGTGGCCGCACCACCGTGCCGACAGACATATTGAGTACAGCGACAGCCATGCGCAGAGGTCAGGGATCATGTGGAGTGTCCTGGGGGGCACCCAGGTATGTGTGGACAGGTGGCAGAACCATGTCCTGCAAGCTTGAGTCAGGTGGATGCAGAGAATGGTGGCCTGGCCAACGTTGGATGCATGGGGATGGCACATGTCACAATACCCACACAGTCATGGACATCATGCACAATACACAGTCTAATCCCTCACAAACAGCTTGCATCTTGCTACTCGACACATAGACACATAGCCACTATCACGGAAAACCATGCCAGACATGCCGTATGCAACACACCAGCATTGACTGAGAATAGGCACCTTGGAGGCATAGGGACACCTTTATTATTCATTTATTCGGGATTGCAGAGGCAACTTGGAGTACACATACACAGGTCATGTGGAGGAAAATGTGGGTCCAACACTGGAACCCCCCTTCTGCAGCACAAATGCGTGATAGCCATGGAACTGGCACACACGTGTCGGCTAACAGCTAAACACCCCCTGCTGCTCCCGAAGAGGCTGCCATACACCATTGATCCTCTGATGTGGAAGTCCCACACCATGTCAAGCCAATGCAAACCGTATGTGTCCGAGGGCAGTGTTACACACATTGATGCCATCATCACTATCCACTATCCCATCACAGATGACTGTCAACAAGTCTGACATTCTATTCAGGTGTACCCAGCTACATGTCATGTGTCCCATGGTGATGCGACATGTCTGCAGAGGAACCAAACATCAACAGGGGCAGTGTGCACACATCGTAAACAACTGCCACACCCAATACACCCCTGATGCATCCCTTACCCTAAGGAGACTTCCAAACTTGTCCATGCGGGGGGTAACGCTGAGTCAGCACAGGATGACGTGTCCATGAGGAATAGCAGTGCCACAACAATGCAACCAGCAGACGGCATGCGCAAGTACCTAGGGATGAGAGACACACAAGAAGTCAGCCACAAAAAGCACAGCCACTTGCATGTGCATGTACTCGACACATGTAAGGATGACAACATGCTAGGTCACAATTATGACTGGGGAAATACACTCATCACTGGCACCATCACTCCAGTGACACATCCACACACACCTCTGACTCACGTGGCATACATGCAGATAGACACACACATCGCAACACATGCCACACGGGGACCAATGCGTGCACACTCAGACACTGGTACTCACCACTAAGCAAAGAAGTCGCGTATGAGCCGACTCCGAATGTCCTCTTGTGGAACCACATCCTCCACATCACTAGCCCCATTGCCAAGCCCTTTGTCCTCCACGGGTGGATGGTCCTGATCATCTTGATCCAGGATGAGTGGCACAGCTTTCTCAACTGCCATGTTGTGCAGCATGCAGCAGACCATGAAGATTTTGCAGACCTTCGCCGGGGCATATGGGAGGGCGCCGCCGGTCTTGTGGAGGCATCTGAATTGGCTCTTCAGGAGGCCAAATGTCCTCTCTATCACTCGCCTTGTCCGGCCATGGGCGGTGTTGTAGCGGAGCGTGCTGGGGTTGCGGAGAGGTGTGCTCAGCCATGGCATGTTGGGATAGCCAGCGTCCCCTACATGGAAACCACATGGACATAAGTAGGACAGGAGAAGCGGTTGTGCTGGAAGTCTACGCAAAATACAGGACAGACAGAGTGTACCCACCAACAACACATGCTCGTTCGTTGCGCAGCTGCGTCATCATTTCAGGCACCCTGCTACGCCTCATGATGTAGGCATTGTGTGCTGATCCTGGAAAACGAGCACAGACATGTGAAATCACCATGTTGGACAGACACACCACAAGGGCATTGATGGAGTGGTAGTGCTTGCGATTCCTGTACGCTACCTCCTGTGCCTGTGGTGGTACCAAAGCCACATGTGTCCCATCTATGGACCCAATGACATGGGGCATCCCTCCCAGGGCATAGAATCCACGCTTGACCCCAGTCAACAGTTCAGGAGTTGGGAAATGGATGAACTCATCCAGGTGAAGCAACATAGCCTCTAAGAAATCATGCAGCACACGGCTGAACATGCTCTGGGACATGCCACCAACATGAGCTATGGTATATTGAAAGGTACCCGTGGCAAGAAAATGTAGGGCTGCCATTACCTTCAGCTTGGGTGTCAGTGCCGTAGGATACCTGCGCAGCGGTTGCAGGTGTGGTGCCAGCCTTGCCGTCAACTCCTCAATCAATGGTTGGGGGAAGCGGTAGCAGCGTATACAGTCATTCTCCCGCATGTCCGCCAAGTCCGGAATTGGTCGGGGAAGAGGCGGTGCTCTGCAGTAATTTGGAAGTGACAAGGAAGAGTGAGTGCACTACAACAACAATTTATTTGTACTGAGCACATGTTAATCTGTCAATACACATATGCTACATACGGAGTCAGGTATGTGCCACATGCCCTGGACACGTATGGCTGCCAGGTGACACTCCTACCAAGACCCAGCTACACACGGAGATTGTGAACCTCCACATGCCATGGCATGGGATTAGCTGTGTCCCAGTGTAAGTGAACAGCCAGACGCAACACAGGAGTGACATACATCAACACATCAGCAGAAGTAGGATGTCGATTTCAGGGACAGGTAGCGGAACACTAGAGCCACAGGTCACATGACATTACACTAGGACTGCCCACACACCTTGCCAATAAGGTGTACATGTAATGACTCACCACACATACATTGAGAGGATGCAGACATGTCCTTGTTACGCCACTCCGTGTCCCATGCATACATACGCACCTCACATCCGATACCACATGTGGCTTGGTGTGCGTAACAGTGTGCCATGTCCATCTACACACAGACACATGTTGGTTGCTGCAACAGCTGATGCCTTTGAGGGAACACCAACATCAAGCTAGTGGGAACACACCACACATACATGACATAGACACATCGTGCACCGTGGGTAGTCACATGTCTGATGTGGTAACCCCTGTAGCGGGCATCAGGGGACACTTGCGTGTGTTGTTGACTGTGCCATGCCAGTGACGCTCATCCCAACTGTGCAGTACGACATGCACACATGTCAAAGGAGTTAAGGGCATGCCTGGCACATATTGCACCGTCACACATAACATCTGTACACATCTCATCATACATCTATTGCCTTCTCGACTCAGGAGTAATGTGCCACATCACAGCCTTTCACACCTGTGCCCCACACATGTAGTACTGCCCAGACAATGCCTTGATGTCCATCCATGGACAAGTATGTCAGCTCTATTCCTTCCTGTGTGCTGCCTGTCACCACTGTGATGTGTGAAAGGCACCGTACATTCGCTCAGAGGTCCTGTGTATGTTCCCTATCACTATGGGAGTGCTGCCGTATGCGTACCCATAGTGATAGTGAGCGTACGCACGCGTGTACGGTCCGTATCACTATGGGTACACATACGCGAGCACACCCATAGTGATAGTGAGCGTACAGGCGTGTGTACGGTCCGTATCACTATGGGTGTGCTCGCGTATGCGTACCCATAGTGATAGTGAGCGTACGCACGCGTGTACGGTCCGTATCACTATGGGTACACATACGCGAGCACACCCATAGTGATAGTGAGCGTACAGGCGTGTGTACGGCCCGTATCACTATGGGTTGTGCTCTGTGCCATTGTCCCCTGGCACCATGTATATTAACGTAAAATGTAGTACAAGTGTCCACTGTACAGCCTGACCTGATTTTCCTTGTTCATACTCATGGTGGCCAGTGCCTGTGTGTCTTGTTACAATCATCTGATGATGACCATTTGTACATGATTATTTGGACAGGCGCACCTTGGGTATTTTGTGTCCAATCTTGCATTTATCCAGCCCATGTGTATTTCACCCAGACTAAGAGATGTAAGTGCTTCCTGTGTCTCAACAAATTGTCTCATGTAGGGGGTGGTTGGTGCGGGCAAAGCCTACATGTCAAAACCTGATATCTCCTTGCTAGGTCTGGCCAGTGTGAGATGTTTGTCTGGACATACACTCAAGGTGCAGTGAGCCAGTCATGGTCGGCATGTTTTCAGTATTACCTATGCTGCATGTGCCTCAAGTTCATGGATATGGTCCCTGCTCATCCCTATTTTCGGCAACGCTGTGTGGTGCAGATGCAGTGCTGGATTGTCCCCAGAGCCTGGCTCCTCTGTCAAAATCCATTTCATGTCATTTGCTATTGTGTCATGCTCTCCATAGTTTTTCAGTGGCATTTTTATTTATTTTTTATTTATTTAATGCGTTTTTATATAGAGCGGACTTTACCCGAAGGTCTCAGAGCGCTTCACAATAGGAGCAGTAATGATACATAAGGAGAAAAATTACAAGTGAGCATGTTACAAAATCAAACGTTACGTTTCATGAGGCAATAGTGGCATTTGTGTAAGTATCAGGAGCAAACAAAATACAAGAGGGAGCAAACGATACGTTACAAAAGGAAAAAAGTGACGTGTGCAGGTTACAAGAGCATACAAAGTACACAGAGGTCAATAAATGGCAGACACTCAAAACACTAAAATAAAAGTTACGTTACATGAGGACTGCCTCATGTAACGTAACTTTTATTTTGGCCGTTGTGCAAGTATCAAAAGCAAACAAAATACAAGAGGTAGCAACGATACGTTACAAAGGAAAGGAGACGTCTGCATGTTATACAAGAGTACAAATTACAAGTAGAGGTATACTACTGCACTAAATGGCAGACACTCAACACACAAAAACACACTGGGAAGGCACTTCTATAGGCATGGAGAACAGAATTTCCTATAACGGCAGGACTTCCTTCAGAAAATAGAGGACGTAAATTAAATTTGGAAGTGTCTTTGAAGGAGGAGAGCTTTGAGGTCAGATTTGAAGGCCTGAGAAGAGGTGGTGGTCCGGAGATGAGGCGGAAGTCAGTTCCAGATTCTCACCGCATTGCCTGAAAAGGATTGGGCCATCGATCTTTCCTTCTTGAAAGTGGGAGGTTCAAGCAATACATTTTCTGCATTGGTGGGTCAACCAACTGTGTGTTGCATGCCCTACATATGTACCTTGTTTTGTAGATGTTACTCATCTTTCTTTTCAGGCTATGCACTGTAACCTATGTAGATTGGACTCATGTGACATATGTATACAGGTATATGATTAATTGCTGTCTCTTCACCTTGCCCACAGCATCGTCGGGGGACTTGGAGGAAGACATCAGCACAGACGGAGCGGAGGGACCGAGCACCAGTGCCAGCGGTGACATCTTGGCTGGCACATCGAGTGGAACTGAGGCGGAGGAGAGTGAGGCCGAGGACCTGTCCAGTGCCACCACAGAATATGAAGCTGACGGGTCCGAGGATGAGCTCTCCGAGTGGGCGGAGGCTGCACCAGCAGCTGACAGCGGCACAACATCTCTCCCCGCCCCCTCCATTGCCATCAGCCGCCTCCCACTTGCTCGTGTCCCTTCCCAGCGTGCCCGGTCACCACATGTCTCCTTCCTGCCAGGCACCGCACCCCCTGCCCCTGTCTCCACTGCTGCCGCCAATGCCGAGTCTGTGGACATCCAGCGGCAGTTGCAGGTTGGTCAGGCTGCGATGCTTAATGTCCTCCATGGCCACAGCCAAGTGCTGAACAACATGGAGGCATACTTGGAGGGCATTTTCTCAACGTAGGCTGACCAACGCAACTTGCTGAGGTCCATTGACTCGACACTGACTGCAGCAGTGGGTCTCCTGCAGCGCTTTGTCCAACCCCCTACCCCTGACCCATCCACACTTCCCACTCCCATGCCTGTCCCACGTACACCCAGACATCAGCATGCACCCACCACAACAGACACAGGCACCACACCAGCAGGGAAGGTCAAACGCACACCTCCTGGCACGCACACACAGGGTGAAGTAGGCACACCCACTGGGTCGGGGGGCAAACGTAAGACAAGCAGCCAGAGTGGGAGTCCGCATTCCACCAAATCCACTCCCTCCAAATCCCCTCCCCTCAGCTCTCCTGGCCACATATCCACCAAAGACTCCTTCATGGCCGCTCTGTCCCTGAGCCCCACAGTGACACCACCCCGCAAGCGGTCAAGGGAGTCCCCGGTCAGGGTGGTTGTGTCCCCCCCCTGTCCACACCCTCCCCCAGTGGTGCTGCGATCCATCCCTCTGACCCCCCCTCCTTGGGGCCTGTGGTTCCTTCGGATGCAGGGGAGTCGCTGGAGGACCTTGCTAAGGTGTGCAGCGCCATCCTGGCCTCCACCTTTGGTGCTGCCCCACCCCCTGTGGTGGAGTCCTCCGTCCCTGCACCCACGACGCCTACCCTTCGCCCTCATGTGCCTGCGGTGCCTGGTCCTTCCCCCCCACATGATGCCCCCCCCCCTCTGGAAGACGAAGGAGTCTGACTGTGCAGGCAAGCTAGGATACACGCGTCCCACTGTGTACCCCACCTGGATTTGAACTTTGGATTGCCCTATGGGCATTGTACATTTTGAACTTTCAAGGGACAAACCGATTTTTGGATGCTGAATAAAGCAATTTCTTTTTCCTTAGTACACTACTGTCTGTCTGGTATTGCTGTTGGTGGACCTGCTCCATTATTGTGGGTGGTGATAATGTGTTGGGTGTGTGGGAATTGTAGTCTTGTGCTGGTCATAGGGTGGATCCTCGTATCTGTGTGCCATCACAAGCTGTTGGCTACATAACTTTGTTCATGTAAGCAGTTACTGCATGGTGACATCGTCCCAAGGTGTGTTCCTTCCTCTGTGTAACCTGACATCTTCCCTGCAGGGTGTTTCCAATATGTGGTGCGGAGCTGTGTCTACATCAGCTGGGTGTGTGACGGACTCCTTCAACTTTGCACATGCATGCTGAGCGATGTCTCCACCTGCATTATTCGTGGCATCCTTGGTGGTCACTGTACTTGTGTATGTAGACTGTTGACATGACTTCATGTGGACATGTTCTCTTTTAGGCGCTATGCATGTGTGTACTCCCAGCCTCGCACACATATGGTACATGTGCTGCAGGGTCTTTGTGCACCTGACTGACATTTGTGGGCATTGTATCTGTGGGTACTCCACCCTTTGCGTTCCATGGGCACTGCTGGGAGGACTCTACACCCACCCCTCCTGCGTCTGGGCACTGCTGGGAGGACTCTGCACACACCCCTCCTGTGTCTGGGCACTGCTGGGAGGACTCTGCACACACCCCTCCTGTGTCTGGGCACTGCTGGGAGTGTTAGGCACCCACCCCTCCTGTGTCTGGGCACTGCTGGGAGGACTCTACACCCCCCCCCTCCTGCGTCTGGGCACTGCTGGGAGTGTTAGGCACCCACCCCTCCTGTGTCTGGGCACTGGGACTCTACACCCACCCCTCCTGCGTCTGGGCACTGCTGGGAGGACTCTACACCCACCCCTCCTGCGTCTGGGCACTGCTGGGAGGACTCTGCACACACCCCTCCTGTGTCTGGGCACTGCTGGGAGTGTTAGGCACCCACCCCTCCTGTGTCTGGGCACTGCTGGGAGGACTCTACACCCACCCCTCCTGCATCTGGGCACTGCTGGGAGGACTCTGCACACACCCCTCCTGTGTCTGGGCACTGCTGGGAGGGCTCTGCACACACCCCTCCTGTGTCTGGGCACTGCTGGGAGTGTTAGGCACCCACCCCTCCTGTGTCTGGGCACTGCTAGGAGGACTCTACACCCACCCCTCCTGCGTCTGGGCACTGCTGGGAGTGTTAGGCACCCACCCCTCCTGTGTCTGGGCACTGCTGGGAGGACTCTGCACACACCCCTCTTATGACTGGGCACTGCTGGGAGGACTCTGCACCCAACCCTCCTATTTCCGGATATGTACGCTTAGAACATACACGGGTGTGGGTTCGCTCCATGCATACGCGGGTGGGGGTACGGTCCGTACATACACGGTTGGGGTGGGGGTACGCTCCATACATAAGCGGGTGAGGGTACGGGTCGTACATACACAGTTGGGGTGGGGGTACGCTCCATGCATACGGGGTGGGGGTATGGGTCGTACATACACTGTTGGCATGGGGGGTACACTCCATGCATATGGGGTGGGGGTAGGGTCCGTACGTACACTGTTGGCATGGGTGGTACGCTCCATGCATACGCGGGTGAGGGTACGGGTCGTACATACACGGTTGGGGTGGGGGTACGCTCCATACGTACACGGGTGAGGGTACGGGCCGTACATACACGGTTGGGGTGGGGGTACGCTCCATGCATACGCGGGTGAGGGTACGGGTCGTACATACACGGTTGGGGTGGGGGTACGCTCCATGCATACGGGGTGGGGGTACGGGTCGTACATACACTGTTGGCATGGGGGTACGCTCCATGCATACGCGGGTGAGGGTATGGGTCGTACATACACTGTTGGGGTGGGGGTACGCTCCATATGTACGCGGGTGAGGGTACGGGTCGTACATACACGGTTGGGGTGGGGGTACGCTCCATGCATACGGGGTGGGGGTACGGGTCGTACATACACTGTTGGCATGGGGGGTACGCTCCATGCATACACGGGTGAGGGTACGGGTCGTACATACACTGTTGGGGGGGTACGCTCCATGCATACGTGGGTGAGGGTACGGGTCGTACATACACTGTTGGGGGGGGTACGCTCCATGCATACGTGGGTGAGGGTATGGGTCGTACATACACGGTTGGGGTGGGGGTACGCTCCATGCATACGGGGTGGGGGTACAGTCCGTACGTACACTGTTGGCATGGGGGGTACGCTCCATGCATACGGGGTGGGGGTAGGGTCCGTACGTACACTGTTGGCATGGGTGGTACGCTCCATGCATACGCGGGTGAGGGTACGGGTCGTACATACACGGTTGGGGTGGGGGTACGCTCCATGCATACGGGGGTGGGGGTACAGTCCGTACATATCCATACCCACGCTGTGAAATGCTTGTGCGGGCCGTACCCAGGCCTTTGCCACGTGGGTACAGCTGTCCCGCCATTGTTGGGGTGACGTAGGTGTGGGCGTGGTACGACTCGTACCCACGCTCTTAAGGCGTGGGTACGGGATGTACCTGTATTGTTGTGTTACCGGTTCGCGTTGTCAACCACTTCCGTTGTGGCGGACGCTGGCTTTGCTGGACACGCCCCCACCCCCTCGTAGTGACCAGGGCCTGGGGGTCAGGTATGTCCAGGGCATGTGTGCTGTGTGACTTTGGTGGGGGTTTTGTGGCCTGCCCCTGCTCCTGCACCCCCCCCTTTCCCCCCTCCCTTTGTTGTTCTGACCTTCTGCGGCGTCTGCGTCGTAACCTGTAGAGGAGGTCGACTGCTATGAGGGCCAGGATGACACGTAGGTTCGGGTCCATGTCTGTCCGTCGCGTGCAGGTACTCCTTGTTCGCGTCGTCCTGATTTCCCGGCAGTTTTTGGCTGCCGGAAAATATTCTCCGTGCGGGATGACGTCAGTGCGAATCGTACTTCCTGGTTCGTGAATGGCAGGCTGCGTGCGTCCCGACGTCACGTCGGCGCTTTCCCGGATCATATTTGTATGTATATTTTCGTCGGTCGGTGTTTTGGACGATTCGTACGGAAACAGTATTTCCGTGCGAATCGTACTTCCATGTTTTTATCTTGTTACGACCGGGTACGCGTCGGACGGGGAATATGCTCCGTCCCACGGTTCGTACCCGGTTTTTACAGGATCGTAATCGGCACCAGAATGTTAGTGCTCTAGTTGTTCATTACAACACTGTGGGAAGCTGCACTAGAACATTTGGGAATCAACTGACAGGCCGCTGCTGTTAGGAGTACATGTTTTACTCAGAATATCAGACCTCTCCTTTTCTTTTCTGTTTCTCTATTATGCAATTCTTGCTCCATAACCATTTATATGACTGTAAATTGCAATATATCTGAGGGTCTGTATTTTTTAACTGTACTGTGGAAAGTGCACTTATGGTTGAATACATATAAATAAAAAACAATCAAGTGTGTCCTTGTTTTGGCTGTTATATCCTTTTGAAAACTATTTTAAGACAGGTTGATAACTCTGATGGATTTCTGTTGAAAAGAATTAATACACTAAAACACTTATATATATATATATATTCACTGAAAAAACCATGGGTTTCACACACGTTATAGTTAGGAATTAGCATTTAAAAAACCTTAGAAATTCAATGAAAAAACCAAAGGTTTCACACATGTTATAGTTAGCTGGACATTTCACTCGTAAAAAACCAATGAAATTCCCCCGTTATAGTTAGTTCAGCTAACTATAACTGGCGCGCCCGCAATGCACTACTGATGACGTCACATATTACATCACTCATGACATGGTCAGTGACATCACTCATGACATCACTGATGACATCTCAAATGACATCACTGATGACATCATCCAGTGAATGTGTCTTTTTCTGAAAATTACATATGTTTTATACATGTATATCTCAAGGTCGATGGAAGAATCAATGGGTATATAAGTGTCTAAGTGGATGATTTGTTTTTGAAAAATTGATTGTATTACTGACTGATTAAGTGTATCTTATTGAATACATGGCTTAGTGAGTAATGTTTAAATATGTAAATATCTGTATCAGTCTCTCACTTTGTGTATAAGTGGCTGCATGGGTTGGTGAGTAGCTACATGAGTGTCTATAGAGGTTATTAGTTGGTTTTTTGAGTATCACTATGAGTGTCTGAGTGTCTGTATGGTTCGGCGGGGGGTATTATGTAGTGCATAGGTGCATGAATGAGTAACTCACTCTTTGTATGTGTTGAAGACAGCATGTGTGCAGGACTGTATGGGTGGATGACTGTATGCATGGATGTGTTAGTGAGTGAATGACTGTCTCAATAGTGTCTTTATGAGTAACTACATATGTTTTAAACTAGTATATGTGACTATTGGTGTATATAAGTGAGTATATGTGAGAGTGAGAGATTGGAAGAGTTCCTGTATGAATAAGTATGTGTTTCTATAAGTGATTGTTAAAAAGACTAAGTATGTGTAAGTTTCTGTTAAAGTAAGTGTGCTGGTGTGTGTATAACTGTATATGCAAGTAAATGGATGTTTGTTTCTTTATTAGCATGAGTGACTATGTGTGTGAGTAACTCTATGGATGAGTGGAATTGTGTTACAGGATGTTTAGGTGTATGAGTACATATGATGTGTGAGTACATGTATGAGTGACTGTATAGGATTGTTGGTGGATGAGTGGATGTGTATGTGGATCTTAGAATTACTGAATAGGTTGTTGTAACTGTTATTGGTATGTCCATTGTTTTGAAAATTTTAGTGTCTATTTTTGAATGTTTGTATCAAAGGTTATATTAGGGTGAGAGGAGGTCTACCACTCTGTCACAAGGATGATGTCATCAGTGATGTCATTTGAGATGTCATCAGTGATGTCATGAGTGATGTCACTGACCATGTCATGAGTGATGTAATATGTGACGTCATCAGTAGTGCATTGCGGGCGCGCGAGTTATAGTTAGCTGAACTAACTATAACGGGGGAATTTCATTGGTTTTTTACGAGTGAAATGTCCAGCTAACTATAACATGTGTGAAACCTTTGGTTTTTTCATTGAATTTCTAAGGTTTTTTAAATGCTAATTCCTAACTATAACGTGTGTGAAACCCATGGTTTTTTCAGTGAATTTGCAAGGTTTTTTAAATGCTAATTCCTAACTATAACGTGTGTGAAACCCATGGTTTTTTCAGTGAATTTGCAAGGTTTTTTAAATGCTAATTTTTTTTTCTTTCTTTTTTTTTTTTTTACATATTTTTATTTAAATTTTCTATCCTTTTTTAAAGACTATGGTTAAATTTTTAAAATTCTATAATATGTTTTTTTAAATATATTTTATAAAATAAACATGTAAAATTTATTAGCAATACATTTTTTCCTTTTTTTTAATTTTTTTTTTAGTACGCGTACCGTAAGCTTACGGTAAGCGTACGGTTTACGCAACGTCCGTAATTTATCTACGCTGTTTGCGTATAGTTACGCAATTTGCGTAGCCGCGCGTACTCCGCGTGGGACGCGTACGCGTGTACGCTACACGCGCACGTTACGCGGAAGTGTCGGGGAGTGACTGTTAAGCGCATGCGCGCAAGCGCGTGTCTTTTTTACGCGCATGCGTACTTTTGCCGTAAGCGTACCGTAAGCGTACCGTAAGCGTACCGTAAGCGTACGGTAGGTCATGTGATCATGAAACACAACTTTTGATTGGTTGAAACTACTTTCAGTTCTAGAACTCTCCTACACCACACCCATTCCCCTCATTTCTGCTTGTGATCCCTTAGGAGAAGGAGCTGGGTTGTCTTTGTGATACGATGGCAGAACAGCAGAGCCCTTCTGAGAGTGAGGCTAGCAGCACTACCTTGAGGCAGAGAGCGAGGAAACAAAAGACCTCTTACGTATGGGATTATTTTACTTTTCCAGAAGGCCAGCAAAAGGTAAATGCACCCTTAGTGACTTGCAAGCTGTGTAAGCGTGTACTTTCAAGAGGTAATCCTGACAGGAAGTATTCCTTTGGGAATCACACCATGATGAGACACCTTAAGGATGTACACAGAAGGACACATGCTCGACTTACTGAAGGTAACCCTTCAGTAAATCAACCAAGCACATCCACAGCAGCTCAGCCTGGACCATCATCTGCAGAGCCGAGTCCTTCTTCTGCAGGTCAGGTGAGCCCTTCATCTGTGGTAGGAGCATCTCCTTTTTCTGGTCCTCTGGAAACTAACCCTCGGTTTCTGAGGGTTGATATACGGTGCGCCACTTGTCATGATCTAATTTGTCATAGGGAGACCAGTATTTCCCTAGTGAACAATAAAATAGATCAGCACACTTGTCGTACCGACTAATATTCCCAATCTTTCTTTCCTCTGTCCCTGCATGAACACAACGGCTCTTTTAAGAGCCAACCTTACCTTTCATCTATTTTTTATATATGTTTTTAAAAACTTTTTTTTTTTTTTTTACTGTACACTAAAAATCAATTATCACATTACAAGGTCCTTGAGAGACTACAATTAAAAACTGCAAATGTGATTGTAGAGAAGTGGAAAAAAGGGACCATGACATTATTGACTTACCATAGCCACTCAAAAAAAGATTTATTCATTTAATTTATTTTTAATTGCTTTTTAAATGGTTATAGTTTTCGAAAATTTTCTATCTCAATCTGAAAAAAAAGAAAAAAGTATTAATATTTAATAAAACATTTAATAATACAGTACACATATTTACATATTTTTCAAAAAATATTTTTGCCTTTTTTTAGCTGTTTTCAGAAAATATTGCATTTCACTATAAATTGTGAAAGCAATTGCATTCATCATTTAACAGCAGGCAAAAAAAAATTTACAATCTCAAAGATTGTTTTTAAAAAAGCCCAGAATCTCTTTTTTCATAAACATAACTTTAAAGAAATGCATAATATTCTAAAAAAATATCATCTAATATCTATACTTATTTCTTTAAAATACCGTCTGATATTTTTGTTTCAGAAGTATAATCACAATATTATATGTCAAATAACTCCACAATACATCTGGTTCCATTTCCTTTAGGCCAAATAGTAATTTTAAAATTCTTTTTTTGTTTAATTTCCAATGGTAATCCAATAAAAAACAAAAGTTTAAATTGTATAGATGTCACCGTTTCTCTGTAACATTTTGGTTTCCGAAAGATGAATTAATAATTAAATAAGTCCACAATAGAATTGTTTACTTTTCCGCATGGCCAAATAGTAATTTTAAAAATCTTTTTTGAAAAAATTTCCAATGGCAATCCAATAACATTCCAAAATTTAAATTGTGCAGATGTTACCGATTTTTTCTAAATTTTTGGTTTTCCAAAATGTCCTTAAAAAATGGAAAAATTCCACATTACAATTGGTTACCTTTCCATTAGGCCAAATGATAATTTGTTAAATCTTTTTATTTGTAAATTCCAAATGGTAATCCAATAAAATGGTAAAATTGTTTTCTCCAGATGTTGTCAAATCTCTCTAAAATTTAGGTTTCAGGAAGATTAGATAGGAATTTGCTAAATCAAAAGGCAAACGTTGCTTAAAAATCAATTGGGAATCATTACACAGTGTCCAGTCTTTTTCACATTTAAGATAAACTGTGTAATGACCAGAAGTTACAGTAGGTCCATCATGGAAAATTATTGCAACTGTTACAAAAGTTTTTCCTGAAATTGATAATTGCTGTCCTGTAAACTTCTTTATTAAAGTATCCAATTTTGAACCATCAGCTCTACATCGTTGCATCATTAAAATTACATACTGTCTGTATTCCTTTAAAATTAATGTTGAAAACATGTCAGATTTACACTCACTGCATTGCATGCTATGATTAGCATCTTTAACTAATTTAGCAAAAGTCACTGTTTTACTCTCTGGCAATGTTAAATAAATAAACCTTTCAGAATCAACATTAGAGCCACATATATTATAACAGTTTTCACAACTATGTTCCCATTTATAAGAGAGACCAAAAATATTTTGTATTTGTACCCCTTCCTCTTCCAGTACCTGAAGAAAATATATCAAGAATTCCTGTGCATCTTGCTGTACATTTTGAGAAAACTGTGTTTGTCCTGAACATACATCTAAAAGTTTTCTAATTTCAGTAGCACTTTCTATTTGAGTTTTATCATTACTCAGCTTTTCAAAAAGGAGACTCAGCACAGTACAGAATCTTTTTCCCTGATTTACTATTATCTGCTCTTGCAAACTTTCCAGATAAAATGCAACATTCAGCACTACATTAGCGTAGCAGTTGACACCAGAGCTATTTTCAAAATGACATCCTACAACCTGTTCTTCATTTTCCTTATTCTTTTTGCTTGCAATTACATCACTCCTCTTTTTTTTCCTCCTCTCTACATCTTCATTACAGATATTCTCATTTCTCCTTTTACGAGAAACTACACGTTTCTCCAACACAGGATACTGACCTAAATGAGGAGCATAGCTTCTTCTTAATCTATTATACTCCTTTACACAGTTTGTATCAGCACTAACTTTTGAATCATCAAAGTCTATCATGAATAAACCTGCTAATGTTTTCACTCGTGACAAAGCAACATATGCCATACCTTCTTTGAACACAGTTGAACCAATGTTCACAAGTGCACAATCTACAGTCAATCCTTGAGACTTGTGAATAGTTACAGCATATGCTAGAGAAAACGGAAACTGCTTCCTACGTACATATAAGTCTTTCACAAGCATGAAACGAACTGTACAACGACAAATATCTTTAACTTCTTCTATCTGATCAAATTTTATTTTTAAACATTTAATTCCATCTTTTTTCTGATAATTAATAAAACCCACAACTCTTCCCATAGCTCCATTAACTAAACCTTTTTCAACATCCAAATTTCTCCTTAAAAATACTCTACAGTTCATGCAAACATATAGATTTTTTTCTAATCCAGCTGTTTTGGAAATCTTCTTCTCTAGTGAATCCAATTTATTTTTCAGTGTGCCTGTTAATGTGACAGTAATTCTTCCATCCTCAATTTTGTCCACTGCTTCCAATTTCCTGATATCTTCCTTTTCCAATTTCAAAAGCTCCTCATTGAATATTGAGCACTCACGTAGAGTTGGCATTAAGCAGATGACACTTTTGTTTTCTGCAATGTTCTTGTATATCTTCTCTGCAACTATTTCTTCCTTTGGAAATAAATTATGTAGCAGCCGAGTCTGTAATGCTTTTTTGCCAGCTTCTGTGAGTAGTCCAATCCTGATATCTTTCAGAATACTTCCATATTCTTCATCGTTTGCTTGCCTCATATTAGTTGTAAGTTCCTTGTACTCAAAGAAGGACCAAATATTTGCATTACCGATGCTTCCCAATGACTTCTTCGTGTCTTCATGTGTCACAGTATTAAACACTGGTTGTCCTTTAACTGGAGTAAGTTGCAAAAGATCTCCAAAAACTATGACGTGTTTTCCTCCAAACAACACGTCATAGTCTGACTTCAGAATTTGCTGCATTCTTAAATGCACAAAGGCAAGCATTAAGTTCGATACCATGCTCACCTCATCAATAATGAGAACTTGCATCTTCTTCAATACTCTTGAAACTTCCAAGCATGCTTCTCCAGTTAGCTTGTTGTATTGTATTTTGTTCTCATGCTCCACTGGTAACATTAGCAAACGATGTAAAGTGATTCCTTTTATGTTATATGCTGCTAACCCAGTTGGAGCAGTAACCACACAAGACAAAGTAGAATCCGTTTTTTGCTGTAGGTAGCTTCTGATGACTTTTATAAGGAAACTTTTTCCAGTTCCAGCTTGTCCGCTTACATACATCCTGATTGGATGAAATGATGTGCATGAGCACTCTTTTTTTTCATGTAGAAATCCGTGATCAATTTTGTTTCTGATCTCTTCATAAATTTGTTGCTGCTCTTGATTCAGTTGTCTTTCCAAATTTTGTAAGTCTATAAATTCTTCTTGAGCTTGATTCATAGCTGTTTCCACTTCATTCATGGCTATTGATGCTTCATTTTCAACGATTGGTTGTCCTAGGGGATCTTGACTGAGTGTTCCTGAACTTTGGCTGTCCTGAGAACTGTCTCTAGCTATTTCTGCTGCAATTGTAGTTTCCTGTTCAATTTCTTCATTTAACATTTGCAGATAAGTTGTGAATGTTCTGCATTGTATGCTGTCTTTGCAAGCATTAAATGAATCTTCATAGCTTTGAAATTCTCCCAGTAGTTCATCCTCTGTACGCCATGGATTAAACAGCTGTAAAAGAGCCAAGTAGTAAAATTCCTTTTTGTCAGTAGTGTCGCAACTCAGCTTCCGGTGATTTATCAAACTTCCTTTTGTTTGCTTCACCAAACATCCTTCCTCACCAATAACTTTATATTTTCCATTGTTGATGTCTTCTGCGGCTTTCCGTGAATAAATGTAGTTCTGCAGCACTTCATAGAGACACATGTTCTCCAGATGATGACTTCTCTTTGGGTAATATGTATCCAACATGTTTGATTTCAAAATATCTGTACTTTCTGGGTCATTCTCGGCCAAATATTCAATTTCTCCAACAGATTTCAGTACCCGATTTCTCATTGCTGCAAGGCCTAAACTTGCCCAAATTATTCTTCTTCATTTCGAGTAGAGACTTGCAGAAGATAACCTATCTGAACATTCGTAGGATCCAATTTCTCGATGCGATAACATCTTCAAACTGAAACTGTACAGCTTCTTACTGACAGTTTTCTCGTGAAAAATCTCTTCCCACATTTCCTTCAATTCTGTTTTTTCTGATTTCGTAATGTAAGACGTTACATATCGAGCAACAGCAATGGAATTGTCAGCTACATACTGTATATCCATGTTAGCGTTCCACATGGATAAAATCACTGGGTTGTAGTCATTTATATTTTTTGATTCTTCTTTTCTTTTAAGGTTGTAGGTATTCTTAGGTGATTTTCTTGTGATAGTATGTCTCACAGCTGACATAAAACTGTTAACTCTTCCTTTTGAAAGAACAGGTCTAGGAAATCCAAATCGACATTTAGTGTAGTATTTATCTTTGCTCTTGTATTTCCGTCGACAGTATTTTCCACACCGATGACTTTGGAAACGTAAAACTTGCTCCTTTAACTTTTTCTCTTCTGTGCTTTTTGGTATAGCACATGTTGCATATTCTTCAATGTAAGATAACACTGCTTCATCAGTATCTGTTCCAAACTTTGGGGCATCCTTGATCCACAACAGCATATGAATATGAGGAGCACCTCTTGCCTGGTACTCTTTTCTCCAAAAGAAATCCACTACTTCTCCTAGAGGTGGATTTTTTTTATTGCAGATGAAGGACATCATAGCCTCAAATCTATGATTGAAATATCTGCAAACATTAACCGGATCCAATGAGCACAGTTCTCCTGCTGTTTTGTATTCGATGTTTTTAATGTTTGAATTTGCCTCTCGTAGAAAATCCAGTAAATCATCCCAAGCGTACTCGGCACAGCTTAGGGTAAGGAACCATATTGGTGTTCCTAAATTCCGTAACATGCATTTTAATTCACCATGGCGTCGGTACCAATATTCATTTGTCCCACGCTGACAAGCCATCAGATTGATCAGTTGTGTTTCCAAATGATCATCTCGGTGCTGCACTTTCTCAATAAAATCCTTAGCAGACACATTTTGCAAATGTACTCCACTTTTTAAAATGTGATTTACTGCATAAGACAGTGCAGACAAGTCGCTTTCAAATAAAAGATGGAACAAATAAGGAATACTTTGTCGAAATCTGGGATCTTCAGCATATAGTCTTGTAGTCCGATACTCAGAAGCTGGAATCTGTTCCGGACGTTCATTGTATCGTCCTCCTTTTCCTTTAGGAAACAGCTGGGGAAAACATCGAGCTTCCAAGCTCTCCTCCCATACACTCACGGGAGTTCCTTTTGCTTTCTTCATCTGAAATAGATCAATATTGTCTCCCATAACTTCTTTTGAATGAAGAGGATGTATGCTAAAATGTTCATAAATTTCTTCTTCCTTTGACTTGTCCACTTTTTCAATTTGTCCAGTTGGTGTTTCTGTGTCTTCTTGTAAACCTTCTTCTTCTTCTTCTTCTATATAAATTGATTCATACCATTTGTTATTCCTTTTCAAATACAAATTTGCTCTTTGTACTTTCCGTACATCTACCAGCTCCTGCCAAATCTTCTTATTCTTTGTAGGTACACCATTAACCAGAATAATTAATGGTTCAGTTTCCAAAGTATCCGCATCAATAGTTTCCATATTTTTTTTCAAATCCAAGGGCAAATACACCACTCTACCTTTTAAACCTCTCAGTAAATCTGAAGGAGGTAATTTACCAGTTTTGGGCTCCATACGTACTATGGTCTGGAACGGATGAACACATTGAATGAGTATAGACTCATATGTATTTAATTCAGAAAGTTCAGCAGGAATAGCATCCAATTCTAAATTATTATGTACAGCTCTGGTCGGCATTCTATTTTCCTCTAACTTGTTGGAACAGTATTTACAAATACGCTGAACTTCACCCAATTCAAAACAATTTTCAAGAAATATATAGGTGGCAAAATCCTTCCACTTATAATTATCTTCATTTTCACTCTTTCTGTAGAGATCAACATACCTGGTTTGTTTTCTATAATGAGTTCTGCGGCAACAAATACAAGTTATATTTGGTCTTTCATTAGAGATTATTGCAAATTTTGTTATGTGATCATTAAATGTCTTACTTACAGAGGGTTCTACATTTTCTTCCACTTCTTCCTCATTTACTGTGTCCTTCTCTGCACTGTTTTGTTCAGGACCAAAGTAACAAAACTGAATTTCATCAACAACCTTCTCTACATCTGATACCGTTCCACGGAACAGAGCCCTATTCAATTCATCTAACTTTATTGCTGGACTTTTAGCAAAATACAACCGTCTCACAAACTTTCTCATTTCAGTATGATGAACAGCCAGCATCCTAAAATGATGGAAAACACTATTACACACTTCTCTAGATAGACAAGCCAGAGAATGACCCTGCAAACCAGTATTCTCTCTCACTCTGCATGGATCTACACTTTGAAGCACCTTAATCTTCTGTTTCACACTTTTTTTGCTATATTCTCTTAGAAACTCACGAGATTTATCAATAGATTCCTGACGCACAGTGCAAATACTACTACAATTCCAAGTGTACACTGGGGCTTTAGGACGTCTCCCCATAGCCTCATCCGCCATCACTTGTACCTCATCTCTTGGAACCATTATCTCCTTCTCCATTATGCAACCATTTTTCACTTCATAAGCACGACCTCTGGTGTCAACTGCATGCAGCAAACTATTACTTTGAAAATAGCTCTCTTCATTAAAAAAAGGTTCACTACTTGAACTATGCATCCATTTTCGTAAAAACACTTTACAAAAGTTTGTTCTGTTCACTACTCTTTTCCTTTTGCTATGTGATTTCAGTACATTAACCATATTGTCTAATGTACGCATCCTATTCAAAATTAAAATGAATAGTTTCCTTTTTAATGCTAATGCCTTTGCTGCAATGGCTTCAATTTCTTTTTTTCTCTTAAAAAACAACTTTGCCTTTTGCTTATATTTCTTCACATCCTTTATCAAATTGGACATAACTCTCCTCTGAAACATTTTTCTACGTATCTCTTTAAACGCTGTTTTTCTGTTTAAGTTTATCTTTTGAGTTGCAGAAGGTATATTTGCATTAACTAAATTCTCAATTTTTTCCTGTCCTTTTCGATTCAAATCATTCTTTCCAGTACAGACATTTTGTACATTTTTCCTTTTTTTGAATATGTTCCTTAGAAAATCTTTTTTTTGCTTACCAGAAGATTTTTTCTTCTTCCCAACATGAGCATCTTCAACTAACTTAGGTCCTCCAGTTGTCTTCAAATATAGGTTTTTTTTCTGCTCTTTTTTTGCTCTGGATTTTGTAGGCATCTTAAATTTTGTTCACTGCTCTTCAGCAATACCTGAAAAAAACTAAAAAAAAATTCCTTTATTTTATTTAAATATATTACTACATTTGTTTTCACATTAGTCACAAAACGAAATTTCTTTGCCAATTTGAAAGCACACTTACTGCTCTTTTTTTTGGCAAGTGATAAACACTTTTACAGACTGACACATTATGAATCCACTTTTCAGATTTTTTACAAAGCACATGTCCAAACTGCTTTTTCAGACCAGCATCATTTCTAACCTGGGTGTCTGCCTACACTCCAGCAAGGGCAACCAGCCTTAGTGATGCTGAATGTATTTGCATTACTGACTGAAACCTCAAACCCCACTCGCTTGTGAATACTGTGCATGATTCCACATGGTAAGCAGCTACCTGTGTGCTAAGAGTCTGCTTCTGCACCAAAAAATGGCTCCCCCTTTCCATCTAATGCAACTGTGAAATCTCCAGAGCAATACGCAATAAATCTCTGCCTGTAATTCCTATTTGCACACAGAGTCATGTTTTCACATTAGTCACAAAACAAAATTTCTTTGCCAATTTGAAAGCACACTTACTGCTCTTTTTTTTGGCAAGTGATAAACACTTTTACAGACTGACACATTATGAATCCACTTTTCAGATTTTTTACAGAGCACATGTCCAAACTGCTTTTTCAGACCAGCATCATGTGTAACCTGGTTGTCTGCCTACACTCCAGCAAGGGCAACCAGCCTTAGTGATGCTGAATGTATTTGCATTACTGACTGAAACCTCAAACCCCACTCGCTTGTGAATACTGTGCATGATTCCACATGGTAAGCAGCTACCTGTGTGCTAAGAGTCTGCTTCTGCACCAAAAAATGTCTCCCCCTTTCCATCTAATGCAACTGTGAAATCTCCAGAGCAATACGCAATAAATCTCTGCCTGTAATTCCTATTTGCACACAGAGTCATGTTTTCATATTAGTCACAAAACTAAATTTCTTTGCCAATTTGAAAGCACACTTACTGCTCTTTTTTTTGGCAAGTGATAAACACTTTTACAGACTGACACATTATGAATCCACTTTTCAGATTTTTTACAAAGCACATGTCCAAACTGCTTTTTCAGACCAGCATCATGTGTAACCTGGGTGTCTGCCTACACTCCAGCAAGGGCAACCAGCCTTAGTGATGCTGAATGTATTTGCATTACTGACTGAAACCTCAAACCCCACTCGCTTGTGAATACTGTGCATGATTCCACATGGTAAGCAGCTACCTGTGTGCTAAGAGTCTGCATCTGCACAAAAAAATGGTTCCCCCTTTCCATCTAATGCAACTGTGAAATCACCAGAGCAATACGCAATAAATCTATGCCTGTAATTCCTATTTGCACACAGAGTCATGTTTTCACATTAGTCACAAAACGAAATTTCTTTGCCAATTTGAAAGCACACTTACTGCTCTTTTTTTTGGCAAGTGATAAACACTTTTACAGACTGACACATTATGAATCCACTTTTCAGATTTTTTACAAAGCACATGTCCAAACTGCTTTTTCAGACCAGCATCATGTGTAACCTGGGTGTCTGCCTACACTCCAGCAAGGGCAACCAGCCTTAGTGATGCTGAATGTATTTGCATTACTGACTGAAACTTCAAACCCCACTCGCTTGTGAATACTGTGCATGATTCCACATGGTAAGCAGCTACCTGTGTGCTAAGAGTCTGCATCTGCACCAAAAAATGTCTCCCCCTTTCCATCTAATGCAACTGTGAAATCACCAGAGAAATACGCAATAAATCTCTGCCTGTAATTCCTTTTTGCACACAGAGTCATGTTTTCACATTAGTCACAAAACGAAATTTCTTTGCCAATTTGAAAGCACACATACTGCTCTTTTTTTTGGCAAGTGATAAACACTTTTACAGACTGACACATTATGAATCCACTTTTCAGATTTTTTACAAAGCACATGTCCAAACTGCTTTTTCAGACCAGCATCATGTGTAACCTGGGTGTCTGCCTACACTCCAGCAAGGGCAACCAGCCTTAGTGATGCTGAATGTATTTGCATTACTGACTGAAACCTCAAACCCCACTCGCTTGTGAATACTGTGCATGATTCCACATGGTAAGCAGCTACATGTGTGCTAAGAGTCTGCTTCTGCACCAAAAAATGTTTCCCCTTTCCATCTAATGCAACTGTGAAATCACCAGAGCAATACGCAATAAATCTCTGCCTGTAATTCCTTTTTGCACACAGAGTCATGTTTTCACATTAGTCACAAAACGAAATTTCTTTGCCAATTTGAAAGCACACTTACTGCTCTTTTTTTGGCAAGTGATAAACACTTTTACACACTGACACATTATGAATCCACTTTTCAGATTTTTTACAAAGCACATGTCCAAACTGCTTTTTCAGACCAGCATCATTTGTAACCTGGGTGTCTGCCTACACTCCAGCAAGGGCAACCAGCCTTAGTGATGCTGAATGTATTTGCATTACTGAGTCCAACCTCAAACCCTTAAACTATTCTTTTATTATACCAGTACACCTTAATTTATTGTGAAAACATAGTCCATATTATTTTACATGTTCCTCACATTTAAATTTCTCCCAAAACAGAAAATAATAAACACAACTTCAACAAAAAGAATTGCATTTCTATTATTCATTTCTTAATTTACCATATACATCCCCTCTCAGACTCTAAACTCACCTTTAAAATTAGTTAGTTGTGAAAGAAATGTGGCACTCAAACAGCAGATTATCAGAGCCTGGATCTCTGTTCTCTACACCTCTCTCCTCTCAGCAGAACCAGATAATGGCAAACTTTCCCTCTCTTTTTCCGCACATATACATGTTAGTTTCAAATCTCAGTGCTTGCCCCTTTTTTCAAATGTAATCACACATTTCTATTGGTCGAAAACCCAACCCTTTTCCAAAAGTACCCTTCCCCCAACTTGACTTCTGCCTAGTACCCTTCCCCCAACTTGACTTCTGCCTGCTACCATAGCAACAGCTCATGGAACACTGCTGTGTGGAGTCAGGTCAGAAGTTCGCCAAACAATGTTTCAATTCCAAAGAGCAAGAGTGCTTGACTTTTCAAACCTAACAGCAAATCCATAGTACTGTTCTTTGGTAACACATTTTTCTGTACCAATACAAAACATGCTTCTATTAATTTACACATACAGCCTAGTTTTTATTCTAGAATGGTATGAAACAGCCAATCAGTTCTTTTTTTTTTGAAAAAAATATGTATGCCTCCATTTCCAAACTGTCTTTCTTTTCATATTGCCATTCTACTGAAAGACACCTCCTGAGTGCATCCAGTTCTCCTTTGAAGATGTTCACAGTGTGGATTGTAGGGCACAGCTATGTCTTCTGGAGTGAAAAGTATGCAGAGAAAACAGATATGGTGAGAGACCTTGCTTTGCCAAATGTAGACATTAAATGGATTGGTCAGAGAGGGTTAAAGTGGCACCAATTGATGCCATTGGTGAAATCCTTCATGCACATCCAACACCCTGACCTCATAATAGTGCACTGTGGTGGCAATGACCTAGGCACTTTGACTGGGGTAGGTCTGGAAATGCTTATGAAGGACACCTTTGCACAACTGTTTTCACTTTTCCCTAAAACTGCCTTTGTGTTTTCTAACATATGCCAAAGGCAAAAATGGAACTGGTCCAATCATTTCTGTCCGCAGATTGACAAAGCAAGGAAGCACGTCAACAAATCTGTTTCTGCTTTCCTCCATGACTATGGTATGGGTTCCATTTACCACAACAACTTGCGTTATGACATGCAAGACATTTATAGAGGAGATGGTGTACACTTCAATGATGAAGGGAACAGAGTCTTCCTCGTGAACCTTAGACTCTGCATCGGTACTTACTTGTAGGTACCACTAAAAAATCACTTAATAAACACAACGGCTCTTTTTAGAGCCCCCTAATATCTAAACACTTAAATCTGATTTTCATTTCTTTTTTTCTTTTTATTTTCTACCGTACGCTTACCGTACGCGTACCCCGTGATTTTTTTTTAAATCAATAAATGTTTTCTTTGTACTTTTCTGTCCTTCTTTGACCCCCTTACAAATGTTAGGGGGTCTGTAACTCTCCTCCTTGCCCCCTTTTCTTGTTATCACTCTTTTTTTTCTGAGTGAAACACACGAAATGGCGGCCGCCGCTTCCTGGTTTCGACCGATTCGAATGTTTACTAAGATCTAAGAGCCAATCAGAATCGCGCTCGCGCACGCCACCGTACGCGTACGGTAAGCGCACCGTAAGCTGGCTCAGATATATATATTGATTTAAAGGCTATTTTCTCAGAATCTACTGAACAGATTTACACCAAACCTACAAAAGGCACTTCCTTGACCTGAGGACTACCTCTCTGCCAAATTTCTAGTAATTCTGTTCAGCCGTTCGGGCTGTAGCTGTGTCTAAAGGTCCTATGGAAAAATGCATGGGAAAAACGCGTTTTGGGACCCCCCTTTTATCTCAGCCCCCGCTTGACGAATCCCCCCGAGACTTTCAGGGAAGGAGCGGAGCGTAGCGCCCCACCTATTTTGAAAAATTCGCGAGGATTCGTCGACCGGCGCCAAAGTTATTCAAAATAGAATGTTGCAGATTTCCTATGGAAACGTGGTCCTAACTATAACTACCTACTGGCGACCGCCAGTAGGTAATATATATATATATATATATATATATATGCTAAACATAACCAAATGCTGATCGACATGTTAATATTCTGTCTCGAAAATAATTTATTTATGTACAAAAACCAGATGAATAAGCAAATCCAGGGCATAGCGATGGGGGCCAGCTTCTCTCCCAGCTATGCCTGTTTGTTTATGAGATGGTTGGAAGGAGCTGGTCCTCATGCAACAATATGCATGCACCTATACTGAAAAGGTAATAACACGGCTAAGGTACATAGACAATTTATTTATTGTATGGAATGGCCCAGAGCAGAGAGCTCGTGATTATATTTAACAAATCAACAACAACAATGTGAATTTAAATTTTACTTCTTCTATCAGCTGTGAAAGTATAACTTTTTGGATGTTCAAGTATATATAACGAGCAGCAAACTAGCAACTTCTCTTTTTCGTAAAGAAACTGATGCAATGCAGTATTGCACTCATGAAGGTCCCACCCTCCTCACCTTATACAAAGCATCCCCTACAGGGAGATACTGAGGATAAGACGAATCTGTAGTGAGAAAAATGACACACAAGACAAACAAAGGGAGTGTAAGAATAGATTCCTTCAAAGAGGTTATAAATCTAGAACGATAGATGCAGCAGTTTCAAAATCAAAAAGTCAAGCCAGTCAGGACTTACTTAAGTATAGATCGCAAGCCCAGGGTGCAAAAGATAACACACTAAAAGAGCCTACACGGCTAATACTTTCGTACTCAAGACAGGAAGGACGGATAAGATCCATCATAAGACGCAACTGGCCTATAATATTAGGAGATGCACTAATTGGAGTGTTACTTCCCAAAAAGCCAGCAATGACATATAGAAGAACTGCGTCAATGGGCAATGCCTTGGTCAAAAACAGCCCAGAAGATCTTGAAACAGGCTCATGGCTAACAGCCAGAAAGGGATTTTACAACTGCTCGAGCTGTAAGGCCATCCAGTTTGGAATGAACAAGATCTCATACAAAACAGCTTTCAGTGACCGCACTCAAATGATCAATCAACATCTGTCCTATAAAACCGAATTTGCGGTATATGCACTAGTTCGTAGTTGCAATCTGTATTACATAGGCAGCACAAAATGGGCAGTGCACAAAAGGATATTACAGCACACACGAGCCATTTTGAATAATGATCCTATTTACCGTGCTGCCAGGCATTTTAAAGAAATACATAATTGCAGTCTGAAACATTTTAATTACTTTGTTTTAGACGCGGTGCCACCACACAAAAGAGGAGGCAACAGGGAGGCAAAACTAAGACGCCTAGAAACGAGATACATACTTGAGATGGATACAAAACATCCTGGGGGGCTCAACACGAGTGAGAATATGTATACATACTTATAGATGTCCATAGGGCGACATTGTGCCTGTATATCCAAATCTCTATACTGTATATATTATGAATTTCTTCTTCTACAGTTTTAAGGTGCAAAAGGCGGGTGGAGTCTTACATAAGAAGGAATTTTTCTTAAAATTTTTCATAATTGATTCTTATTTATCAGATTTTAGCCATTTTTATCTGTTTTTATCCAGTTGAAATGATTTTATATACTGCATTATATTGTATATCCTCATTTGTGGGAATCAACTGTATCTAACAGATAGGTACTGTGATTTAATGGCTTTGGTTTTCTTTCCTGTCATGAATGCAAATAACATGGTCTTATATAGTTGCATTAGCCAAACTTATAATAGAAAATTGTTGCTAAACCTTTACAAAACTGATATTGCACATACAATTGTACGTTTTGCACATAGATAGTTTTATAGACTTGCACTTAGATAGAGGGTATTCACGCACTAGTCACTTTATTATAACAATAGCATTGTAAATGTATGAACAATGGCTACAATACCAGTCAATAAGGTAATTAATTATTTTATGTATTTATACAGGTATTATATCATAAATAATTGATTTTAGCCATGTTGACCTAGTATTGTTTTAACCAAGATATTATTATGTATTAACGTTGGGCAATACTAATGCATTTAAGCATATATTGCAGAAAACAATGTAGTATGTTTTCTATGTACATCATTGCAGCTATTTTGCAGTGTCACTTTAAAAGCAGAGCCTCTACCCCCAGGCACTGTCATGTGATCAAGGCTGGTAACTGGCCGAAACGCATCATGGCAGCATGGTGTTGTACTGAATAAACACTAAAAATTGTACTTCAACTGGGTCTACTCTTGTTTACTTCAAGCAATCATTGGACGAGGTTTTCTGGATATATATATATAAAAATTGAGAATATACACTGGGACAAACACTATTGGCTGGTATGCTTAGACGTTGAAAGTCTGTATACCAGCATTAGGCACAATGATGGACTGAGAGCATGCAAATACTTCTTAAAATCTAGAAGCATACACCTAGTGGCACATACCAAAATGTTGTTACAATTGATTGAGATCTGTCTCATTGAAAACATCTTCATATTTAATGGAGTCTTGTATAAGCAAACACAGGGTACTTCGATGGGCACCTGCTTCGGTCCCAGCTACGCCAATCTTCTGGTAGGCTGGTGGGAGAAGCAGGTGCTCTGGAGTGAAACCCTTGAGTATTGGACAAGCAAGGTCAATATCTGGCTCAGATTCATTGACGACGTCTTTTTTATCTGGGAGGGCACAGAAAGGGATCTTCTTGACTTTGTTAAAAAACTCAATGACAATTCAGTGAATTTAAAATTTTCCATGCAATATAGTCAAGAAAGTGTAGACTTCCTCGATATCAGAGTCACAGCAAAGGGAAATAAACTGGAAACTGATTTGTTTAGGAAAAAAACAGCTGGCAACTCAATGCTGCATGCTGCTAGTTGCCATCCACCTAACCTCAGGTGGAGTATCCCCGTTGGTGAATTTCTCCGTGCCAAGAGAAACTGCAGCTCAGAAGTGGCATATGAGAAAAATAAGAAAGAAATGCTTAAAAGATTTCAAGCAAGAGGGTACCCACCAAATATGTTGAATATGGGGGAGAGGAAAGCTGATGTAATAGAAAGGGAGGAAGCTCTATACAAGCACCTAAGAACCATCAAACTAGACAGATTCCACCATTAGACTTATCACAACTTACAACTCCCAATCACACCAGTATAGCCAGATAGTCAGGAAAAGATGGGACATACTCCTGCAAGACAAAACACTCAAAGACAAATTAGGCCCACACTCATCCATGAAATATAGGAAGGGCCAATCGATCAAAGATCAAGTAGTGAGGAGCCACATGGATCACCAGCAACTTACCGGGCTAGCTAAAAGGGGAGGGTTCCACAAATGATATGCAAAGCGTGTAGCCACAGTGAGAACGTAAGAGAAGTAACACTTCAAAGAACTAACAGAAAATGGTGTATACGTAAGACCATACAGTGCAACAGAGAGTTTGTAGTCTATGTTATCACTTGTCCTTGTGACAAGTGGTACATTGGCTTAACTACCTTCCCTGTTAAGAAAAGAATACTCGAACACTGGCGAGCCATTACGAACAAAGACTTCTCATACAGCACTGTGAGACATTTCGACCAGCACCAGGAAGGCGACTGGACAAAAGCAAAGTACTTTGCACTAGACACAATTCCCAAAAATCCTAGGGGCGGCAATAGGATCTTAGCCTTACGCAGATTAGAATCCAAGTATATTTTACAGGCTGGTAGTGTCGCTCCCCTTGGGATGAATATTGACGAAGAAATGCATGTGCATCTCTAGTTCGCATTAATTGAAACCTCCTGACACCTGTTTTAGGAACTTCGGTTCTGAATTGCTTATTTTGTTTAATCACATTTTTTTAGGACTTACGCACTTTTATGCTGTTGGACTACCGTTTTTAATTGATGTTACTCAGTGACCATAATCTGTGGTCATCTTGAGATATGCCTTTTTCGCTTATTCTGGAAACAGTGAGCAATGTTGTCTTGAAATCTAAAACAGAAATTTCTTTCTTTTATACATGGAAGAATTATCTTAGATGAGGATTAAATAATACATCTGTGTGTCTCACGTGGTGTTTGAATCGATTTATTATTGTTAGTAAATATAGCGGGAAGATTTAAAACTAACCATATATATATCTTTGTTTGCCTTTTTGTAGATTGGACCAGATGGAGTGAGTGTGTCACCAACTACCGATAAAGCTACGTACACGGAGTTTAGGTGTTTGTACTCGCAACCACGCTCTCCTTTGATAGATGTAAGTTGGGCATTCAAATGTGAGACTCTATAGAATCAGTCTCTTTGTTTATATTTAGATTACTAAGTATTCTACTTGATTGAATTTTTTTTTCACTATCTAACAATTTTTAACGTTGAGCCAGGGTACTATACCCTTGACGAAATTCACACAGTTGGGCACTAAAACTCATACCAGCAACATGTAGCTATTTTCCATATGTATACTGTAAATAATGTCTGCATTCTGCTAAAGGGTACTAGACCGTGATTATTTGTTTACATTTGCAATTAACTGGAGTACAAAACCATGTAACAATGCAACAGTAAGTCCTCTATGTATTTTTGCACAAAGTATTGAGTATACAGAAGTAATGTATTTTAATACTTACGATAGCTCTGGATGACAATGGCAATCTAGAGTCTTTTCTTTATGTCTCTCTAAATGCACTTAAACCCTGCAGTTGGAACTGTGGTCTTGTGACCAAGAGCTGGATAGCTCGGAACGCGTCTTCTTTTTTGCCCGAAAATAAATAAATACTTTTTCAGAAAAACTGGATTGGTGTGGCTCGTACTTCTTGGAATAAAAGGAATTTCCTGTTTGATATATATATATAGATCTACAGACCGACGGACATCTGGTGACTGGGCACCATGTAAGCCAATGCTGCAATGGTGAGGTTTGGTTGGCTTGTGAATTTGTACGCATTGCTCTCCTCTGACCGTGCATATTAATTAATTTGCATAGACTGCGTACTGCGTCTACAGTGGAGACCACTTGATATTTACACGATTAGGTTTTTTTTTTAAAATTTACATTCGTTCCCACACGGAATCGTCTCTGAGCCTGTGTCCGGAGTTTAGAGGTGAAGCTGCGCATCCACTATAAGTTTGTTGCATGGCATTGGACTTTTCTGAACGCCAGCATAACTTTGTAGGCTACGCTTTCGTTGTGAGTCTGGACGCTACACGTTCTATAGATGTCTTTGGACTTTTGATGCCTGTCCAAAATTTTGCATGTGATTACAATGTGGCATTATGGGACTAGCAGTCCCGCTTGTTTCAAAATGCTGCTCATGGGTTGGCATTTGAATTCTTAAACACACACTATGTGTCACATTTCGAAAGTCAGTCAGATGTTTTATTGACCTTTAACTTCAATTGCGCCTACTTGTTTATATTAAAATTGGCATTGATCAGTCAAGCTTTTTATTTCAAATGCGAGTGAATTTTACGGGCATAGACTTGAGTGGTTTCTATGTCAATTAAGGGATTAGTTGTACTCAATCTCCCTGGCGCTTTATGTTTAGGCAGCATGCTTCAATTTTAAAGTGCTACATGAAAGGGATTTGCGCAATTCTTTATAATATGGGACAACTATAGCAGAAGTTCTAACACAATGAAAAAGAAAAAATTCCAGTATAATTGTCAATTGTATATATTGCATCTATATTTTAGTTGTCCGATGATGCATTATGCATGTAATGGATTTATGTCAATGTACTATGCGTTTTTATCGTTTTTCCATTACAATTGTGACCACTAATTTTACCTACTGTATTACACGTGAATGTATTTGCATGCACTTTTCTCAATTTTAAAATTGGAACCAAGATATGTTTTCTATGTCTATGATAGTGACATAGTCTAAATGTTAACAAAAAATGGTGCTCACCAGATTGAAAAAGGCTGCTGTGTCAGCCGAAACGCATCTCTGTTGTTTGCCGGGTTGGAGGAGGCCCTAATGAATAAAAAATGCCCTAAACCCAGCATTTTTCATGTACGGCTCTCTTTCATGTGGAGCAGGGGTTGTTTGGATGTAAATAAATATATCTATATATCTATATATCAATATCTATATCTATATCTATATCTATCTATATATATAGACCAGAGAGACACGTTTTGGCTGCAGTCACTCGCTAAAGATTAACCTGCAGCTGCTCCAAATCAAAGGGCACGCCGTCTTGTGGAACCGCTCAAGCATGGTCAAATTTACATCTTAAATACCTTGCACAACAAGGATGATGACGCCATATCTTCCACCAACCCCAAATTATTTGTCGGCTTGTGGTAAATAAAATTCCTTTACCGGGACTTAATTTGATATATAAACATAATAAAATAGCTCAGTAAAATGAGAGGCAGAATCCGTGGTATTAGAGGTTCGGAATGGGCTTTATTCCAGTGATCGATTATAATCGGTTGCTCCAAGTTCCATCACCACGGGGGTTCAGGAAGTGAAGTACATACATTATTGACATGAAATGACTTTTATAGATCATACATTACAATGAAGCGAATGCAGTAGGCGTAACAATTGATAAGGAAAATGACGATTTATCTACGTAACCAAAAAATGGGTGTAATAAGGAGTAAAAAGGAACATAATTGGTTATGATGTCACATATAGGTGGATCCATAAGATAATACTTGGCATAGATGCGCGCGCAGCAACATGACGTGTAATTGACGTGTAACTAGGGGGTGAAGGGGACTTGACATTTAGCTCTACATGTGGAGACAAGAAGTCTGGGGGGTCAAGTCAACCTAATCCCAAATCATATCTAACATCCTATGTTTAAAGAACTATGTTATCCACGAAAGAAGGACTCTCGAACAGAATCTATTCTATACTGACTGTGCGTGCGTGTACAAGCGTCTAAGTGTCTACACTAAATGCGAGGGCAGGAATCTTCCATAGTAACAGGACTATGAATTACTTGCATAAAGACAGAGAAGCCGGGCCTTTTGCTCGGTAGCTGGAAGAATGTTTACTTAAACTACTAGGCAGGAATGCATCGGCTGAGGGGGAAGCAGATAACTCGAAGGTGAAATACAGTTCTTGGCAGAGAATAGGCTGATGTCAGGCTTCGTGAGCCGCGCAGAGAATGAGACAAAGTTCATGGTCACAGATGCAGGCTCAGACTGGAGTTTTCAGAGGCAGAAGGCAAGAAGAGTTTGATGACAGAATCAGGGCCTACTTGCCTGGACTGTAAAATGGCATAAGTGAACCATATAAAGCCGGTGGCCTTTCATATTTAGGAATGGAATATCCGGCCTATTCATGGCGGATCTGACAGAGGACATGTTAACGGTGGACGCACATGTATTTGCGTCTCCATAACTGGAACTGGAGGGAACATACATGTACTTGTAACATGCACATAGAACCGTTGGGGTCCAAGATAGGGGACATAACTGACCAGAAAAATCCATATTTCCACATTCCCTCCTTGTCCCCTACTTGCCCGTCAAGAGATATCAATCTTCATTAATCCATTGATCTGTTCATATAGCATCATTTGTTCTTCTTTCTTCTTCCGTGACGAATGAAATCTTGGTGGTGGAATACACGATGTGGCACACAGACCACAAATCGCTGGTCCACATTGTAGACATAGACAGCAACTGAATAGTATGAGAAGGCCAATACCTCGGAAGGATAGAACTCTCCATCCCCAGGCTGATATCACACTCCAAAACCAACTGGACCAAGTCCAAGTGCCTGGGTTCTGGTGTATCTGGCTTACAATCTTATGAAGGCGAGTTATAGCTTTATATACAGATGGCGAATTTTCTGGTATGAATACGCAGCAGCTTGATCCGATGACCCTACAAGCTCCGCCCCTATCAGTCAAGGACAAGACGATTTTGAAGCACAACAATCCGCATAGCAGACTGCTCTTCTGTTAAATTGCCTAAGGCGGAAATAGTTTCATTCACTACTGCTTCAAGGGTTCTAGTTAATCTACGTATCAGTTTACTATTAGTAACAGTACCTATATAAGGAAAGATGCCTTTATTGAAATCTGTGTATTTTTCCCATGCTGTTTCAGTGTAATCGACAATTGGGAGATCTCTCCGCTCTCTATTGTGTACTAAATGAATATTTCTGTAATAATCAGGAGGAGCTAGGAAAACAGGTGGCAAAAGGAATGCAATGTAGCAGGTACCATCCCAATCTAGAGGTAGACGCATATATGCAGTCTGACCACATATAAAGTAGGAGTGGCGATAAGCTCTAAATGAAGAATTGCCTTGATCACTGAACTCTACTATAGTAGTGCATTTACTATGGCCCATATGTATGGAACCAACCTTTCTTACACACAATTCACCCTTCGCTGGGAATACTGACATGGTGGGTAAGACTAGTTCAACTTCGGATTCGACATTTAGAATCATGAGATTAGGTGTAAAGTTACCTAATCCATATACTTCATTTTCTAGATCAGTTCCTGTTCCTTTGGGGCGACCCTCCTTGTCAGGGTAACAGACTTTGAATAAAACTAGGTTCAGATTTCCCCATACCCAATGATCTTGGTAAACTGCTGTGTCTGAGTCTATGGAATTGATTAAACTAAACCATGCTCCACAGGAGCCATTATGTGTAAATGGGTGTGGAAAGAATGGCAGGACTCCTTCATAATTCTGATAGGGAGGGAGTCGGCCACACACCCAACAATTGGTGGCATTACTAGTCTGATGGGAATGATGTAACATACTAATGAAAGTGTTATTGCGCAGCGCAAGTCTATAAGACAATTCATGCGGAGGTAAGTCACTAAAAGAATGTTCAGCAGTAACATTATAAACATGTCTAGAAATAGGGTAATATATTAGCAGCAATATACTTGCAGTAATTATTAAAAGACTCGAGAAAAACAAGATTAATAATGTCACTATGCAATGGCTACGCAGTGATTTACAATACGCCTGTCGTTTCAACATTTTCCGCGGCTGTCCATGATTCAGGTCTAGAGGATACATGTCAGAGACAAATTCAACCGCTTCACCTTGGAGAGGACTTAAACAATCAAATTGTCTGACGTTCTAGGCCTCAATTTTACTTTATAGAGTTCGGTTTTAGTCTTTTCAACCAAAGGAAGTTTTGAATCAGTCTGTGAGGGAGTGCAGGGCACAATGTCTATATCCGAGGATAGTCCATGAAATTTCTTGATATGACTTGAATGAATCCAGCCCTTGTGGCCCTCGATCTTCACGGCTGTCCTTGTAGTGAGCAGAACCAACTTGGGTGTCTTCCACCTGGGCTCCAGCTGAGTCTTTCGGTCGAAATTTCTCACAAATACGAGATCACCCGGAACTACGTCATGGGGTTTCACCTCAGTGTTGTCGGGAAAGGCTGCAGCTACCTGTGAACGACAAGATTGTAGTGCAGACATCAAGGAAGCCAAGTAATCTGTCAGCATATTACAGTCAACATCAGTTATTTTGCGTGGTATAGGCGTCCCCCACATATTTGGTGGTCTGCCAAAGATCACCTCATACGGGGATAGCCCTGTTCGAGAGTGTGCTACCATTCTCATGTAAAAGAGTGCAACTGGTAACGCTACTATCCAGTCGACACCTTTTTCTCGGCATATTTTGGACAATCTGATTTTCAGGATCTGATTATGTCTTTCTACGAGACCTGCTGCCTCGGGGTGTCGGACACAGTGGAATTTCCACTGATATCCTAACAGAAGTGAAACATGTTTCATTAATTCGGATGAGAACGGCTGGCCGTTATCTGAGTAGACAACACGTGGTAAACCGTATCGTGGGAAGAATTCTCGAACCAACTGTTTGGCAGTAGTCGGGGCAGTGTAATCTGAAACCGGGTATGCCTCCGTCCAACGGGACAGAGCGCAGACAACTACGAGAACATATTTGAATCCTCGACATCGTTCCATCTGGATATAATCCATCTGGAGCACTTCAAAAGGGTGATCAGGAGGATGAAATCCACCCTGTTCTACGGGAACGCTTTTTCCTGGGTTGAACTGGCAACAGATCATACAGGTACGGACTTTTTGTTTGGCTGCTGCTCGTAAATGTTTATTGAACCAAATGTGTTGAATGCTGTCTAGCATAGCTTTTTCTCCTAGATGTGCTGGACTATGTATAGTGTTAATTATAACTTGGACCATTGAATCAGGAAGGAACCACACAGACTTTTCCTTCATCATCCATCCTTGGTCCGTTTGGATCCCTCCTAATTCAGTCCATTTCTTTATTTCGTCTGGTGTAGCATGTGTCTGTATATCAATTACGTCAAGAGTAGGATCTTTAACTGTCATACACTGTGTCGGTGTCGGGACTATTGTCTTTATCATGTCGGGGGTTTGAGTTTGAGCAGTCTGTTTAGCTGTTCTGTCGGCTAGATCATTGCCTTGGGAAATGATATCAGTAACTTTCGTATGAGCTTTACATTTCATAATTGATATTGCAGTGGGTCGATGTATTGCATCTAATAAGGCATGAATGAGGGGTCCGTGCTGAATGTGGGCACCGTGGGAAGTTAAATAACCTCTCTCTCGCCACAGCACGCCGAAGTCATGTACAACTCCGAATGCATAACGTGAATCAGTGTATATGTTGACTTTTTTATTCGTGGCTTGAATACAGGCTTGTGTCAGAGCGATGAGCTCTGCGGCTTGAGCTGACAAAGTATTTATACGATTAGTTTCAATGACTTCAGTATCTGTTGTGACTGCGTAAGCGGCCACTAACTCTCCTGTACTTGTTCTCATACATGAACCATCTACATACAATGTCAGGTCTGGATCTGACAATGGGACATCGGTTAAGTCTTGTCTGGGTTTTGTCGTTATAGTAATAACTTCAATACATTCATGAGCTAGTGGGTCTGTTCCGGTTACTGGCAAAAGTGTGGCAGGATTCAATGTGTTACAGCGTCTGATTTCTATATGTGGCTGAAACAATGTAAGTTCGTACCCTGTAAGTCGCGCTATAGTCAAGTGTTGTGTTTGCGTTCTATTTACAAGAACCTCTACTGCGTGTGGTACTTGAACTGTCAATGGATGTCCTAACACTATGGCATCGCTTTGTCTGATTGCTAAAGCTGTCGCTGCTACTGATTTCAGGCATGCAGGCAAAGCCTGAGCTACGGGATCTAATGTACTAGAAAAATAAGCACATGGTTTGTGTGCTCCTGCTTGTTCCTGTGTGAGTACTGACAAGGCAGTACCTTTGCGTTCTGTAACAAAGAGTGTAAACTGTTTTCTGTAACATGGCGTTGCTAAAACAGGTGCTTGACGTAAAGCTTTCTTTAGGCTTTCAAAAGCTTGTGTATGTTCCTGAGTCCAAGGGAGAACAGTCGATGTGGCTGCCTCCTGTGTGGTTAACTGAATGAGTGGTTTTGCTAGAAATGCATACTGAGGGATCCACTGCCTGCAATATGAAGTGAGACCTATGAAAGCCCGCACCTCCTTTTGTGTCTTGGGTGTTGGCATGTTAGCTATTAACTGAATGCGGTCCGGTGTAAGCTGCCTTCCCTCCTTGGACAGCGAGTGTCCAAGATAAACAACTCGCTGGACACAGAATTGCAGCTTAGAAGGGGACACCTTGTGCCCCTTTTCGGCTAGAAATTGTAAAACTGTCAGTGATGCTTTTTCACATTCCGGTTCGCTTCTTGCGGTGATCAGCAGATCATCGACGTATTGAAGCAGAGCAGTGTTAACTGGCATGTGGATACTGTCTAGTTCTCGTTTCAGTGCTTGGCTATAGATGCTGGGGCTTTCTGTAAATCCTTGAGGTGCGCGTGAGAATTTAAAGCTACGTCCATTTAAACTAAATCCGAACAAATATTGGCTCTCCGGATCTATTGGGACGCTGAAAAAAGCATTCTTGAGATCAATTACAGTAAAGAATGTTGCTTCGGAATCAATGGCTGTCAGTAATGACGAGATATCTGGGACCACAGGGAATTGTGGCACAATGCACTTGTTTAATTCGCGCAGATCAATAACCAATCGATATACTGGCGGGGCCTTTGGATCTGTTTGTTTAAGAATCGGAATTATCGGTGAATTACACACATTGGAGTCTGTTTCCACAACTACTCCTTGGGCAATGAGCTCGTCAATGATTTGTAGTAAAGCCACTACAGCATCTGGTGGTAACTTGTATTGTCGCATTCGTGGTAGCACCACTCCTGCCTTTAATGTGACTCGATATGGTGTAATATTCATGCAACCAACATCAGTAGGGCCTCGTGCCCATAGATGTGTAGGTAAAGTCTGCAGTCGGGGATCCATGTCTCTAGACACATAGTGACCTTTAAAATCACGTAAAAACAACCTTACACCTTCCGGAGAACAACATATTATGGCTCCTAGAGCTTTCAGTGTTTTTATTCCTAGTAAGTTTTCTGGACATGATTTAGTAAGCAATAAATCTGTAGTTCGGGTCAGAGGTCCTATCGTAAGTGGAAGAGGTTGTGACACTTCATTAACAATAGGTTTTCCTGAAAAACCAAGGGAAATATTCTGAGAGCCTGAGAGGGGTGCCCCTGGAACTTCACTACGTTTTATAGTTGTTCGACTTGCCCCTGTATCGAGTAAAAATTTTCTATCTTGGCCTAATAATTCACTATGTACATAAGGTCCTTCTTGATCTACAGGTATTTCAATAAGGGGTAAGTCAACTTCCCTCTCTAGGCTAGTTCATGCGTAACGCTGATACTCAGGATATTCATACTGGGCGGTCTGATACATTTGTCGTGTTGTTGTCTGTGTGGCAGCAACAGGCAACGGTGGTGCAGCTGGCACAAACTGTATTGGCTGTTGTGCGGCTGGCATGGCCTGTGCATGCTGCGGAGCTCCTTGTTCATTCTGCTCTTGTCTAAATGGCCGTGGTCTTTCTTGTGTTTTACCTATGGCGATATTATGTTTTAAAACTGGACAGTCGTGTACGTAATGACCTGGCTTTTTACAATAATTGCATGTCCCTTTTACAGGTCCTGTTGAATCGGAATGTGTCATACCCTTTTTATGTCCTTCAGCTGGAACTGTCTGGGAAACTAGCATTTTCATTTTCGTGTCTTTCATGCGTCTGTGTTCATGTTCTTGTTCCTCTCTAATTCTATTGTGATGGTACTGTAACATTTGTAACATTTGTGATGGAGTGTTACCTTGCCAGGTACTCTCGAATTTTAATACTCTATTCTTTACTTGGGGCAGGGCATTTTCTACTAATTTTGTTACGAACAGATGCGGGTATGATTCGCTACTTGCTTTTATGCCACTATTTATACCAAAACATTTTTCAAATCGGGCATAGTAATCGCTAGTGTCTTCATCTTGCTTCTGTTTACAGGCTGAAATTGTACCCCAATCTTCCTTTTTCGTAGTTAATAAACGCGGCAGTACCTGTACTAGTAAACCTGGCAGTGCTTTAGTTTTATCCCCAAGTCCTGCTCCTGCAGTTCGGGCCTTTTCTTCCGCTTCTAACACTGACCATTCTATCTTTTGGTCTCCTACCTCCCACTCTTTTTCCTTGAGTTTCTCATAAATACCAGCAGGCATCAATACCTTTAATATTGTCATAATGTCGGGATAGGTATACTCTCCCATGAGTAACATGTCTTTAATTTCTCGGTGAAAACCCGCTGGATCTTTGTCATGACTGGGTACCACTTTCTTCATTTGTAACAATTCTATTTTTGATATGGGCGTATATACAAATACGCGCTTAAACTCATTGTCCTCGCCTTTTATTGGGTGCACTTCTCGTAAGGGATTCTGTCTATCCATGTGATACGTGGTTCTTTCCTTGACGGGCAATGAGACATGCTCTGCGCATACAAAAAGAATATACTGCTTTCTTGATTCTAGAATTTCTTTAATTAATTTAGTACCTGCACCTCTCCATTTATTCATAAGCAATTCAGTCAATATGTCAGGTAAGGGACCAGGGTCCGAACGCTGACTCCGATATAGTATAATGAGTTGTTGAATCATATAAATCCCAACTAACCTCTGTTCATCTGGGGTGAGATTCAAAAATGTGCGTACTACTGTATCATCACTATATTTTCCGGGACTGTCCACCCAATGGACAGCTGCCCTGGCTAAATCTTGTTCATCCATAGAATCGAGAAAATGATAACCCCTTCGTTCTCGGAGTAGTTTGTCGGCGGTTTGGAACGAATGCTCGTTAGACCTTATATTAATTATAGGTATTTGGAAATTCCTGTTATTATCTGGACATATCGGACGTATCGGGTCAATAAGACATCTATTACTGTCTATTACAAGATCTTCCTCTACCTACATAGGCTATGGTGTCTGACTGTCCTGCGGGCAGTCCTGACCCTTCCTCCTCGTTTTGTCCGAACTCGTCTACCGCTAATCTTTCTTCGTGTAGGCGTTCTATTTCTTTACGGATCTTTCGGCACATGGCTATTATACAATTTTGCTTATCATGTCTCCCTTCTGATATATTCTGGCTCCATCTGGTAAGAATTTGCATTGCTTCCGGGTCTACCCCCGGTCGATCTTCATTTCTGATCACACAATTTATGAGGAAACGTAACAGTTCCCCCTGTATCTCTACTTTCTGGTATTCCATAGCTCTGTTAATACATTCTGGATCTCGCCCTGTTTGGACAAAATGATATATTTTATCTAGATGCGCAGTCATTCCTGGTAACTTCCCTAAATACACTGCGGCTCGTCTGATACGTAATGATGCTAGGGTCATTTCGTCCTCTTTGCCGGGCACAGGGTCATATCTACAATCTATAAGAAGTTCCTTAAGCGTGCGGGCATTTATGAGTTTGGGTGTACGTGAATGTGCTGACTCTTGAAAAGTAAGTTTATTCATTCTGGGTGGCGTAGAAAAAATATTGGTAGCACCTCCCGTGGCCCCATCTGGGGTGTCGGGTGTGAAAGGATTCGTCGAACGTGACACAGCAACTACAGGTGTGGACACAGCTATAGAAGTAGCTGTAGGAGCGGATGTAGAAACAGATGTGCTTGCCGGAACTTGTGACTCGATCTGTTGCTGTAGGGATACGGGTACTGGATCTTGGCGTTGGACCTCCCTGGTATGCGGTCTATGCGGGGCGGAATTAGCATACTCGGGAGCTGCGTCATCTAAATATGAGGAAAGAAAAACATCTTCTGCGGTTCTAGGATGCCCCTTTATTGGAAATAATGGGGGTGGCAAGTCTTTCGGTATTTCTGGAGTAGCTTTAGGTAATCCTTCGGCCAGAAGAGGATACATACCATTCATAAGGGCATTTCTTTGTCTGTCTACTTGTTCTGATTTCACTCGGATACCTTCCTCAATTAATAGATTTTCTCGAACTTTATTGGAATTCTCTTTACTCTTCTCCTCCTGTCTACGTGCTTTTTCTGTACGTCTATGAGATTCTTTACGCCATAACTCAACGGCATCTTTCTGTGACTGTCTGACTTTCCTTTTCCATAACTCTTCCTCGACTTTCATGATGCACTCTGTATCCCAGGTTCCCGCTGTGGGCCACCTCTGACTTTCTGGTAATCCCTTGGTGTAGTCTACCCATAAATCAAGAAATAATATAGCGTCTAAGCCATGTTTGTGATACATGAAGTGCCCTGGAGTGTCCCTAGGAGGAATAGGAACGGCTTCTTCGAGTACCCCTTTTCTTGTAGTGATCTGTCTTAGTTTCGAAAAGAACGGCATATTGAGAACTGACCTTATACTTGATTTTGACCAACTGACCTGATACTTGATTTTGAACACACTTAATACAAAAGCACAATAATGAACAACCATTCATACCACAATATGCAGGACGTTTTTAAACACATTAAACATTAAACCTTTAACTGAAACAACAATGATGATCGTCTGCATAACTAATCACCAAGCATAATTCTTGACAATAACTAGATACTTCGGAATACTTGATATACTCCTAAACAGTACAGATACACTGCTGAAACAGTGCAGACCGGATTTGTGTACCCAAACCCGTCTTGACCGGCACAACCTATGTGCACGTCAGAAATGCCTCCCCAGTAATGGTACTCACCGGGTAGCTTCGGAAACGGAAGGCCTCGGTAACTTGAACTTGAACCGGACTGGACTCGACTCGACTCGTCGGAAACTGGGCTTGACTTCAACTGGTGGGTCTCTGTATACCTCGGATCTTGCTCTCTCAGCTAGGCTCTGGTCGGGATACTTCGCACTTCTCACCGCCTCGTCTGGGTGTTGATCAGTGATGTCATGAGTGATGTCACTGACCATGTCATGAGTGATGTAATATGTGACGTCATCAGCAGTGCATTGCGGGCGCGCGAGTTATAGTTAGCTTAACTAACTATAACGGGGGAATTTCAATGGTTTTTTACGAGTAAAATGTCCAGCTAACTATAACGTGTGTGAAACCTTTGGTTTTTTCATTGAATTTCTAAGGTTTTTTAAATGCTAATTCCTAACTATAACGTGTGTGAAACCTATGGTTTTTTCATTGAATTAGCAAGGTTTTTTAAATGCAAATTCCTAACTATAACGTGTGTGAAACCTATGGTTTTTTCAGTGAATTTGTACGGTTTTTTAAATGCTAAGTTATGTATTTTTTTTTTTTTTTTTTTACATATTTTTTTTTTAAATTTTCTATCCTTTTTTTAAGACTGTGGTTAAATTTTTAAAATTCTATAATATGTTTTTTTAAAAATATTTTATAAAATAAAAAGGTAAAATTTATTAGCAATACATTTTTTCCTTTTTTTAAAATTTTTTTTTTAGTACGCGTACCGTAAGCTTACGGTAAGCGTACGGTTTACGCAATGTCCGTAATTTTTCTACGCTGTTTGCGTATAGTTACGCAATTTGCGTAGCCGCGCGTACTCCGCGTGGGACGCGTACACGTGTACGCTACACGCGCACGTTACGCGGAAGTGTCGGGTAGTGACTGTTATGCGCATGCGCGCAAGTGCGTGTCTTTTTTACGCGCATGCGCACTTTTGCCGTAAGCGCACCGTAAGCGTACCGTAAGCGTACGGTAGGTCATGTGATCATGAAACACAACTTTTGATTGGTTGAAACTACTTTCAGTTCTAGAACTCTCCTACACCACACCCATTCCCCTCATTTCTGCTTGTGATCCCTTAGGAGAAGGAGCTGGGTTGTCTTTGTGATACGATGGCAGAACAGCAGAGCTCTTCTGAGAGTGAGGCTAGCACTAGCAGCACTACCTTGAGGCAGAGAGCGAGGAAACAAAAGACCTCTTATGTATGGGATTATTTTACTTTTCCTGAAGGCCAGCTAAAGGTAAATGCACCCTTAGTGACTTGCAAGCTGTGTAAGCGTGTACTTTCAAGAGGTAATCCTGACAGGAAGTATTCCTTTGGGAATCATACCATAATGAGGCACCTCAAGGATGTACACAAAAGGACACATGCTCGACTTTTTGGAGGTAACCCTTCAGAAAGTCAACCAAGCACATCCACAGCAGCTCAGCCTGGACCATCATCTGCAGGGCTGACTCCTTCTTCTGCAGGTCAGGTGAGCCCTTCATCTGTGGGGGGAGCATCTCCTTTTGCTGGCCCTCTGGAAATTAACCCTCGATTTCTGAGGGTTGATATTCGATGTGCCTCTTGTCATGATCTAATTTGTCATAGGGAGACCAGTGTTTCCCTAGTGGACCTCAAAATAGATCAGCACACTTGTCACAGAGACTAATTTTCCCATTCTTTCTTTCCTCTCTCCCTGCATGAACACAACGGCTCTTTTAAGAGCCAACCTTATCTTTCATCTTTTTTTTATAGATGTTTTTGAAAAACTTTTTTTTTTTTTTTTTAGCGTACGCGTACGGTGCGCCAAATTTTTTTTTTTTTTTTTAAAAACACTAAAAATCAATAATCACATTACAAGGACTTTGAAACACTACAATTATTATTATTGACTTACCATACCCACTCAAAAAAATATTTATTCATTTGTTTTTTTTTTAAAAAAATTGCTTTAAAAATGGTTCTAGTTTTCGAAAATTTTCTATATCAATCTGAAAAAAAAGAAAAAAGTATTAATATTTTTTAAACATTTTAAAATACAGTACTCGTATTTACATATTTTTAAAAAAATATTTTTGCCTTATTTTTGCTGTTTTCAGAATATATTGCATTTCAAATTGTGAAAGCAATTGCATTCATCATTTAACAGCGGGCAAAAAAAAAAAAACAATCTCAAAGATTGTATTAAAAAAGCCCAGAATCTCTTCTCACTTAAACTTAACATGACAGAAATGCATAATATTCTAAAAAAATATCATCAAAAAACAATACTTATTTCTTTAAAATACCGTCTGATATTTTTGTTTCAGAAGTATAATCACAATATTATATCTCAAATAACTCCACAATACATCTGATTCCATTTCCTTTAGGCCAAATAGTAATTTTAAAATTTTTTTTGGATTAAATTTCCAACGGTGATCCAATAAAATTCTAAAGTTTAATTTGTCCAGATCTCACCGATTCTCTGTAACATTTTGGTTCAAGAATTTTTTTTTAATAATTTAATAAGTCCACAATAGAATTGGTTACTTTTCCGCATGGCCAAATAGTAATTTTTAAAATCATTTTTGAAAAAATTTCCAATGGCACTCCAATAACATTCCAAAATTTAAATTGTGCAGATGTTACCGATTATCTCTAAATTATTGGTTTTTGAAAGTTTCATTAAAAATTAAAAAAGTCAACATTACAATTGGTTATCTTTCCATTAGGCCAAATGATAATTTAAAAAATCTTTTTTTTAGAAATTTCCAATGGTAATCCAGTAAAATGGTAAAATTATTTTGGTTTCAGGAAGATTAGATAGGAATTTGCTAAATCAAAAGGCAAACGTTGTTTGAAAATCAATTGGGAATCATTACACAGTGTCCAGCCTTTTTCACATTTAAGATAAACTGTGTAATGTCCAGAAGTAACAGTAGGTCCATCATGGAAAATTATTGCAACAGTTACAAAAGTTTTTCCTGAAATTGATAATTGCTGTCCTGTAAACTTCTTTATTAAAGTATCCAATTTTGAACCATCAGCTCTACATCGTTGCATCATTAAAATTACATACTGTCCGTATTCGTTTAGAATTAATGTTGAAAACATGTCAGATTTACACTCACCGCATTTCATGCTATGATTAGCATCTTTAACTAATTTTGCAAAAGTGACTGTTTTACTGTCTGGCAATGTCAAATAAATAAACCTTTCATTATCAACATTAGAGCCACATATATTATAACGGTTTTCACAACTATGTTCCCATTTATAAGAGAGACCAAATACATTTTCAATGGGAACCCCTTCTTCTTCCAGTACCTGAAGAAAATACATCAAGAATTCCTGTGCATCTTGCTGTACATTTTGAGAAAAATGTGTTCGTCCTGAACATATATCTAAAAGTTTTCTAATTTCAGTAGCACTTTCTATTTGAGTTTTATCTTTACTCAGCTTTTGAAAAAGGAGACTCAGCTCAGAACAGAATCTTTTTCCCTGATTTACTATTATCTGCTCTTGCAAACTTTCCAGATAAAATGCAACATTCAGCACTACATTTGCGTAGCAGTTGACACCAGAGCTATTTTCAAAATGACATCCTACAACCTGTTCTTCATTTTCCTTTTTCTTTTTGCTTGCAATTACATCACTCCTCTTTTTTTACCTCTTCTCTACATCTTCATTACAGATATTCTCATTTTTTCTTTTACGAGAAACTACACGTTTCTCCAACACAGTATACTGACCTAAATGAGGAGCATAGCTTCTTCTTAATCTATTATACTCCTTTACACAGTTTGTATCAGCACTAACTTTTGAATCATCAAAGTCTATCATGAATAAACCTGATAATGTTTTCACTCGTGACAAAGCAACATATGCCATACCTTCTTTGAACACAGTTGAACCAATGTTCACAAATGCACAATCTACAGTCAATCCTTGAGACTTGTGAATAGTTACAGCATATGCTAGAGAAAACGGAAACTGCTTCCTACGTACATATAAGTCTTTCACAAGCATGAAACAAACTGTACAACGACAAATATCTTTAACTTCTTCTATCTGATCAAATTTTATTTTTAAACATTCAATTCCATCTTTTTTCTGATAATTAATAAAACCCACAACTTTTCCCATAGCTCCATTAACTAAACCTTTTTCAACATCCAAATTTCTTCTTAAAAATACTCTACAGTTCATGCAAACATATAGATTTTTTTCTAATCCAGCTGTTTTGGAGATGTTCTTCTCTAGTGAGTCCAATTTATTTTTCAGTTTGCCTGTTACTGTGACAGTAATTCTTCCATCCTCAATTTTGTCCACTGCTTCCAATTTCCTGATCTCTTCCTTTTCCAATTTCAAAAGCTCTTCATTGAATATTGAGCATTCACGTAGAGTTGGCATTAAGCAGATGACACTTTTGTTTTCTGCAATGTTCTTGTATATCTTCTCTGCAACTATTTCTTCCTTTGGAAATAAATTATGTAGCAGCCGACTCTGTAATGCTTTTTTGCCAACTTCTGTGAGTAGTCCAATTCTGATATCTTTCAGAATACTTCCATATTCTTCATCGCTTGCTTGCCTCATATTAGTAGTAAGTTCCTTGTACTCAAAGAAGGACCAAATATTTGTATTTCCGATGCTTCCCAATGACTTCTTCGTGTCTTCATGTGTGACAGTACTAAACACTGGTTGTCCTTTAACTGGAGTAAGTTGCAAAAGATCTCCAAAAACTATGACGTGTTTTCCACCAAATAACATGTCATAGTCTGTCTTCAAAATTTGCTGCATTCTTAAATGCACAAAGGCAAGCATTAAGTTTGATACCATGCTCACCTCATCAATAATGAGAACTTGCATCTTCTTCAATACTCTTGAAACTTCCAAGGATGCTTCTCCAGTTAGCTTGTTGTATTGTATTTTGTTCTCATGCTCCACTGGTAACATTAGCAAACGATGTAAAGTGATTCCTTTTATGTTATATGCTGCTAACCCAGTTGGAGCAGTAACCACACAAGACAAAGTAGAATCTGTTTTTTGCTGTAGGTAGCTTCTGATGACTTTTATAAGGAAACTTTTTCCAGTTCCAGCTTGTCCGCTTACATACATCCTGATTGGATGAAATGATGTGCATGAGCACTCCTTTTTTTCATGTAGAAATCCGTGTTCAATTTTGTTTCTGATCTCTTCATAAATTTGTTGCTGCTCTTGATTCAGTTGTCTTTCCAAATTTTCTAAGTCTATAAATTCTTCTTGAGCTTGATTCATAGCCGTTTCCACTTCATTCATGGCTATTGATGCTTCATTTTCAACGATTGGTTGTCCTAGGGGATCTTGACTGAGTGTTCCTGAACTTTGGCTGTCCTGAGAACTGTCTCTAGCTATTTCTGCTGCAATTGTAGTTTCCTGTTCAATTTCTTCATTTAACATTTGCAGATAACTTGAGAATGTACTGCATTGTATGCTGTCTTTGCAAGCATTAAACGAATCTTCATAGCTTTGAAATTCTCCCAGTAGTTCATCCTCTGTACGCCATGGTTTAAACAACTGTAAAAGAGCCAAGTAGTAAAATTCCTTCTTGTCAGTAGTGTCGCAACTCAGCTTCCTGTGATTTATCAAACTTCCTTTTGTTTGCTTCACCAAACATCCTTCCTCACCAACGACTTTATATTTTCCATTGTTGATGTCTTCTGCGGCTTTCCGTGAATAAATGTAGTTCTGCAGCACTTCATAGAGACACATGTTCTCCAGATGTTGACTTCTCTTGGGATAATATGTGTCCAACATGTTTGATTTCAAAATATCTGTACTTTCTGGGTCATTCTCGGCCAAATATTCAATTTCTCCAACAGATTTCAGTACCCGATTTCTCATTGCTGCAAGGCCTAAACTTGCCCAAATTATTCTTCTTGACTTCGAGTAGAGACTTGCAGAAGATAACTTATCTGAACATTCGTAGGATCCAATTTCTCGATGCGATAACATCTTCAAACTGAAACTGTACAGCTTCTTACTGACAGTCTTCTCGTGAGAAATCTCTTTCCACATTTCCTTCAATTCTGTTTTTTCTGATTTCGTAATGTAAGACGTTACATATCGAGCAACAGCAATGGAATTGTCAGCTACATACTGTATATCCATGTTAGCGTTCCACATGGATAAAATGACTGGGTTGTAGTCATTTATATTTTTGGATTCTTCTTTTCTTTTTAGGTTGTAGGTATTCTTAGGTGATTTCCTTGTGATAGTATGTCTCACAGCTGACATAAAACTGTTGACTCTTCCATTTGAAAGAACAGGTCTAGGAAATCCAAATCGACATTTAGTGTAGTATTTATCTTTGCTCTTGTATTTCCGTCGACAGTATTTTCCACACCGATGACTTTGGAAACGTAAAACTTGCTCCTTTAACTTTTTCTCTTCTGTGCTTTTTGGTATAGCACATGTTGCATATTCTTCAATGAAAGATAACACTGCTTCATCAGTATCTGTTCCAAACTTTGGGGCATCCTTGATCCACAACAGCATATGAATATGAGGAGCACCTCTTGCCTGGTACTCTTTTCTCCAAAAGAAATCTACTACTTCTCCAAGAGGTGGATTTTTTTTATTGCAGATGAAAGACATCATAGCCTCAAATCTATGATTGAAATATCTGCAAACATTAACCGGATCCAATGAGCACAGTTCTCCTGCTGTCTTGTATTCAATGTTTTTAATGTTTGAATTTGCCTCTCGTAGAAAATCCAGTAAATCATCCCAAGCGTACTCCGCACAGCTTAGGGTAACGAACCATGTTGGTGTTCCTAAATTCCGTAACATGCATTTTAGTTCACCATGGCGTCGGTACCAATATCCATTTGTCCCACGCTGACAAGCCATCAGATTGATCAGTTGTGTTTCCAAATGATCATCTCGGTGCTGCACTTTCTCCATAAAATCCTTAGCAGACACATTTTGTAAATGTACTCCACTTTTTAAAATGTGATTTACTGCATAAGACAGTGCAGACAAGTCGCTTTCAAATAAAAGATGGAACAAATAAGGAATACTTTGTCGAAATCTGGGATCTTCAGCATATAGTCTTGTAGTCCGATACTCAGAAGCTGGAATCTGTTCTGGACGTTCATCGTATCGTCCTCCTTTTCCTTTAGGAAACAGCTGGGGAAAACATCGAGCTTCCAAGCTCTCCTCCCATACACTCACGGGAGTTCCGTTTGCTTTCTTCATCTGAAAGAGATCAATGTTATCTCCCATAACTTCTTTTGAATGAAGAGGATGTATGCTAAAATGTTCATAAATTTCTTCTTCCTTTGACTTGTCCACTTTTTCAATTTGTCCAGTTGGTGTTTCTGTGTCTTCTTGTAAATCTTCTTCTTCTTCTTCTTCTATATAAATTGATTCATACCATTTGTTATTCCTTTTCAAATACAAATTTGCTCTTTGTACTTTCCGCACATCTACCAGCTCCTGCCAAATCTTCTTATTCTTTGTAGGTACACCATTAACCAGAATAATTAATGGTTCAGTTTCCAAAGTATCCGCATCAATAGTTTCCATATTTTTTTTCAAATCCAAGGGCAAATACACCACTCTTCCTTTTAAACCTCTCAGTAAATCAGAAGGAGGCAATTTACCAGTTTTGGGCTCCATACGTACTATGGTCTGGAACGGATGATCACATTGAATGAGTATAGACTCATATGTATTTAATTCAGAAAGTTCAGCAGGAATAGCATCCAATTCTAAATTATTATGTACAGCTCTGGTCGGCATTCTATTTTCCTCTAACTTGTTGTAACAGTATTTACAAATACGCTGATCTTCACCCAAATCAAAACAATTTTCTAGAAATATATATGTGGCAAAATCCTTCCACTTATAATTATCTTCATTTTCACTCTTTCTGTAGAGATCAACATTCCTAGTTTGTTTTCTATAATGAGTTCTGCGGCAACAAATACAAGTAAAATTTGGTCTTTCATTAGAGACTATTGCAAATTTTGTTATATGATCATTAAATGTGTTACTTACAGAGGGTTCTACATTCTCTTCCACTTCTTCCTCATTTACTGTGTCCTTCTCTGCACTGTTTTGTTCAGGACCAAAGTAACAAAACTGAATTTCATCAACAACCTTCTCTACATCTGATACCGTTCCTCGGAACAGAGCCCTATTCAATTCATTTAACTTTATTGCTGGACTTTTGGCAAAATACAACCGTCTCACAAACTTTCTCATTTCAGTATGATGAACAGCCAGCATCCTAAAATGATGGAAAACACTATTGCACACTTTTCTAGATAGACAAGCCAGAGAATGACCCTGCAAACCAGTATTCTCTCTCACTCTGCATGGATCCAGACTTTGAAGCACCTTAATCTTCTGTTTTATACTTTTTTTACTATATTCTCTTAGAAACTCTCGAAATTTGTCAATAGATTCCTGACGCACAGTGCAAATACTGTGGAAATATGGATTTTTCTGGTCAGTTATGTCCCCTATCTTGGACCCCAACGGTTCTATGTGCATGTGACAAGTACATGTATGTTCCCTCCAGTTCCAGTTATGAAGACGCAAATACATGTGCGTCCACCGTTAACATGTCCTCTTTCAGATCCGCCATGAATAGGCTGGATATTCCATTCATAAGTACAAAAGGCCACCGCCTTTATATGGTTCACTTATGCCATTTTACAGTCCAGGCAAGAAGGCCCTGATTCTGTCATCAAACTCTTCTTGTCTTCTGCCTCTGAAAGCTCCAGTCTGAGCCTGCATCTGTGACCATGAACTTTGTCTCATTCTCTGCGCGGCTCACGAAGCCTGACATCAGCTTGCTGCCTGCCAAGAACTGTATTTCACCTTCGAAAATTATCTGCTCCGCTCCCTGCCCAATGCATTCCTGTCTAGTAGCTTAAGTAAACATTCTTCCAGCTACCAAGCAAAGGCCCGACTTCTCTGTCTTCATGCAAGTAATTCATAGCCCTGTTACTATGGAAGATTCCGCCCTCGCATCTAATGTAGACACTTAGACGCTTGTACACGCACTAACAGTCAGTATAGTCAGTATAGAATAAGATTCTACTCTAAGAGACCTCTCTTTTGGATAACTTAGTTCTTTAAACATAGGATGTTAGATATGATTTGGGATTAGGTTGACTTGACCCTCCAGACTTCTGTCGCCACATGTAGAGCTAAATGTCAAGTCCCCTTCACCCCCTAGTTGCACGTCAATTACACGTCATGCTGCTGCGCGCGCATATCTGCCAAGTATTTCTGCTGACATTGCGAAATTCTTTCATGTAACCACCCTCTTATGACATCACATCTGATGACGTTTTTTTTAATCACTCCCAGTTACGCCTATTTTTGCTACGTATGAATATATTATCACCACTATCAATTGTTACGCCTCTTGTATTGGCCTCACTGTAATGCCTATTGTATAAAAGTAATTGATTGTCAATAACGTATGTACTTCACTTCCTGAACCTTCGTGGTGATGGAACCTGGAGCAACCGATTATAATCGACCATTGGAATAAAGCCCATTCCGAACCTCTAATACCACGGATTCTGCCTCTTATTTACTGAGCTATTTTATTATGTTTCTGTATCAAATTAAGTCCCGGTAATTAAATTATTTACCACATGAATGGCGCCCGAATAGGGACACTTTCTCATCTCACGCGCCGGTGGTGCGTTGCAGGCCCGGTCTCCTGCCACAGCTGGACGGACAACAACGCGTACCAGCAGGATTTCCTGTATCTCCCTCCGGTCAAGCGGGGGCGACTGAGGCTGCGATCAACACCCAGACGAGGCGGTGAGAAGTGCGAAGTATCCCGACCAGAGCCTAGCTGAGAGAGCAAGATCCGAGGTATACAGAGGCCCACCAGTTTTCCGAAGTCCGAAGTCGAGTCCAGTGTCCGAAGTGTTCGAGTCGAGTCCAGTCCGGTTCAAGTTCAGTTCAGTCTCCGAGGCCTTCCGTTCCGAGCTACCCGGTGAGTACCATTACTGGGGAGGCGTTCTGGCGTGCACATAAGTTGTGCCGGTCCAGACGGGTTTGGGTACACAAATCCGGTCTGCACTGTTTCAGCAGTGTATCTGTACTGTTTAGCAGTATATCTAGTATATCAAGTATATAAATTCAGAATAATTCAGTTCAAGTCGAGTATTATGTTTAGTGATTAAGTTTTTCTTAGATCATCGTTGCTCAGTTAAATGTTAAATGTTAAATGTTTTAAATACGTTCGGTATATTGTGGTATGAATGACTGTTCATTATTGTGTTTATTGTATTAAGTTTGTTCAAAATCTAGTATCAGATCAGTTCTCATTAAGTTTGTTCAAAATCAAGTATCAGATCAGTTTTCAATATGCCGCTCTTTTCGAAATTAAGACAGATCACAACAAGAAAAGGGGTACTCGAAGAAGCTGTTCCTATTCCTCCTAGGGACACTCCAGGGTACTTCATGTATCATAAACATGGCTTAGACGCTATATTATTTCTTGATTTATGGGTAGACTACACTAAGGAATTACCAGAAAGTCAGAGGTGGCCCGCAGCTGGGACCTGGGATGCAGAGTGCATCGTGAAAGTAGAGGAAGAGTTATGGAAAAAGAAAGCTAGACAATCACAGAAGGACGCCATTGAATTATGGCGTAAAGAATCGTATAGACGCACAGAAAAAGCACGTAGACAGGAAGAGAAGAGTAAAGAGAATTCAAATAAAGTTCAAGAAAATCTATTACTTGAAGAAGGTACACGAGTAAAATCAGAACAAGTAGACAGACAAAGACATGCCCTTATGAAGGGTATGTATCCCCTTCTGGCCGAGGGATTACCTAAGGCTACTGCGGGGATACCAAAAAACTTGCCACCCCCATTATTTCCAATAAAGGTACATCCTAAGGGGCATCCTAGAACAGCAGAAGATGTTTTTCTTTCCTCATATTTAGATGACGCAGCTCCCGAGTATGCTAATCCCGCCCCACAGAGACCGCTTGCCAGGGAGGTTCAACGCCAAGATCCAGTACCTGTATCCCTACAGCAACAGGTTCTGACACAAGTTCCGGCAAGCACATCTGTTTCTGCATCTGTTCCTACAGCTACTTCTAAAAGCCAACATTCAGATCCGGGTCCCTTACCTGATATATTGACCGAATTACTCAAGAATAGATGGAGAGGTTCAGGTACTAAGTTAATTAAAGAGATACTAGAATCAAGAAAGCAGTACATTCTTTTTATATACCCAGAACATGTCTCACTGCCCATCAAGGAAAGAACCACGTATTACATGGACAGACAGAATCCCTTACGAGAAGTGCACCCAATAAAGGGCGAGGACAATGAGTTTAAACGTGTATATGTATATACGCCCATATCGAAAATAGAATTGTTAGAAATGAAGAAAGTGGTACCCAGTCATGACAAAGACCCAGCGGGTTTCCACCGAGAAATTAAAGACATGTTACTCATGGGAGAGTATACCTATCCCGACATTATGACAATATTAAAGGTATTAATGCCTGCTGGCATTTATGAAAAACTCAAGGAAAAAGAGTGGGAGGTAGGAGACCAAAAGATAGATTGGACAGCATTAGAAAATGAAGAAAAGGCCCGAGGTCCAGGTTCGGGGCTTGGGGACAAAACTAAAGCACTGCCAGGTTTATTAGTCCAGGTACTGCCACGTTTATTAACTACGAAAAAGGAAGACTGGGGTGCAATTTCAGCCTGTAAACAAAAGCAAGATGAAGACACTAGTGATTTCTATGCCCGATTCGAAAAATGTTTTGGTATAAATAGTGGTATAAAAGCAAGTAGCGAGTCCTACCCACATCTGTTTGTGACAAAATTAGTTGAAAATTCCTTGCCCCAAGTGAAGAATAGAGTATTAAAATTCGAGAGTACCTGGCAAGGTAACACTCCATCACAAATGTTACAAATGTTACAGTATCATCACAATAGAATTAGAGAGGAACAAGATCATGAACAAAGACGCATGAAAGACACGAAAATGAAAATGCTAGTCTCCCAAACAGTTCCAGCTGAAGGACATAAAAAGGGTACGACACATTCTGGCGATTTAGCAGGACCTGTAAAAGGGACATGCAACTATTGTAAACAACTAGGTCATCATGTACACGATTGTCCAGTCCTGAAGCGTAATATCGCCACAGGTATCACAAAAGAAAGACCACGGCCACTTAGACAGGATCAGAATGAACAAGGAGCCTTGCAGCATGCAGAGTCCATGCCAGCTCCACAACAGACTATACAGTTTGTGCCAGCTGCACCAGCGCTGCCTGTTGCTGCCACGCAAACCACGACACGACAACTGTACCAGACCGCACAGTATGACTATCCTGATTATCAACGATATGCATGAACCAGCCTAGAGAGGGAAGTTGACTTACCCCTTATCGAGATCCCTGTAGATCAAGAAGGACCTTATGTACATAGTGAATTATTAGGCCAAGACAGAAAATTTTTACTCGATACAGGGGCAAGTCGAACAACTATAAAACGTAGTGAAGTTCCAGGGGCACCCCTCTCAGGCTCACAGAATATTTCCCTTGGTTTTTCAGGAAAACCTATTGTTAATGAAGTGTCACAACCTCTTCCACTTACGATAGGACCTTTGACCCGAACTACAGATTTATTGCTTACTAAATCATGTCCAGAAAACCTGTTAGGAATAAAGACATTGAAAGCTCTAGGAGCTATAATATGTTGTTCTCCGGAAGGAGTAAGATTGTTTTTACGTGATTTTAAAGGTCATTATGTGTCTAGAGACATGGATCCCCGATTGCAGACTTTACCTACCCATCTATGGGCACAAGGCCCTACTGATGTTGGTTGCATGAATATTACACCATATCGAGTTACACTAAAGGCAGGAGTGGTACTACCACGAATGCGACAATACAAGTTACCACCAGATGCTGTAGTGGCTTTACTACAAATCATTGACGAGCTCATTGCCCAAGGAGTGGTTGTAGAAACAGACTCCAATGTATGTAATTCACCGATAATTCCGATTCTCAAACGAACAGATCCGAAGGCCCCGCCAGTATATCGATTGGTTATAGATCTGCGCGAATTAAACAAGTGTATTGTGCCACAATTCCCTGTGGTCCCCGATATCTCATCATTACTGACAGCTATTGATTCCGAAGCAACATTCTTTACTGTAATTGATCTCAAAAATGCCTTTTTCAGCGTCCCAATAGATCCGGAAAGCCAATATTTGTTCGGATTTAGTTTAAATGGACGTAGCTTCAAATTCTCACGCGCACCTCAAGGATTTACAGAAAGCCCCAGCATCTATAGCCAAGCACTGAAACGAGAACTCGACAGTATTCACATGCCAGTTAACACTGCCTTGCTTCAATATGTCGATGATCTGCTGATCACCGCTAGAAGCGAACCCGAATGTGAGAAAGCATCACTGACAGTTTTACAATTTCTAGCCGAAAAGGGGCACAAGGTGTTCCCTTCTAAGCTGCAATTCTGTGTCCAGCGAGTTGTTTATCTTGGACACTCGCTGTCCAAGGAGGGAAGGCAGCTTACACCAGATCGCATTCAGTTAATAGCTAACATGCCAATACCCAAGACACAAAAGGAGGTACGGGCTTTCATAGGCCTCACTTCATATTGTAGGCAGTGGATCCCTCAGTATGCATTTCTAGCAAAACCACTCATTCAGTTGACAACACAGGAGGCAGCCACATCGACTGTTCTCCCTTGGACTCAGGAACATACACAAGCTTTTGAAAGCTTAAAGAAAGCTTTATGTCAAGCACCTGTTTTAGCAACACCATGTTACAGTAAACAGTTTACACTCTTTATTACAGAACGCGAAGGTACTGCCTTGTCAGTACTCACACAAGAACAAGCAGGAGCACACAAACCATGTGCTTATTTTTCTAGTACATTAGATCCCGTAGCTCAGGCTCTGCCTGCGTGCCTGAAATCAGTGGCAGCGACCGCTTTAGCAATAAGACAAAGCGATGCCATAGTGTTAGGACATCCATTGACAGTACAAGTACCACATGCAGTGGAGGTTCTTGTGAATCGAACGCAAACACAACATTTGACTATAGCAAGACTTACAGGGTATGAACTAACATTGTTTCAGCCACATATAGAAATCAGACGTTGTAACACATTGAATCCTGCCACACTTTTACCTATAAATGGAACAGACCCACTAGCACATGATTGTATTGAAGTTATTACAATAACGACGAAACCCAGACAAGATTTAACCGATGTCCCGTTGTCAGACCCAGACCTGACGTTGTATGTAGATGGTTCATGTATGAGAAAAGGTACAGGAGAACTAGTGGCCGCTTACGCAGTCACAACAGACACTGAAATTATTGAAACAAATTGCATAAATACCTTGTCCGCTCAAGCAGCAGAGCTCGTCGCTCTGACACAAGCCTGTATTCAAGCCACAAATAAAAAAGTCAACATATACACTGATTCACGTTATGCATTCGGAGTCGTACATGACTTCGGCGTGCTGTGGCGAGAGAGAGGTTATTTAACTTCTCACGGTGCCCACATTCAGCACGGACCCCTCATTCACGCCTTATTAGATGCAATACATTTACCCATTGCAATATCGATTATGAAATGCAAAGCACATACGAAAGTTACTGATATCATTTCTCAAGGCAATGATTTAGCTGACAGAACAGCTAAACAGACTGCCCAAACTCAAACATCCGACATGACAAAGACAATAGTCCAGACGCCAACACATTGTATGACGGTTAAAGATCCTACTCTTGATGTAATTGATATACAGACACATGCTACATCAGAAGAAATAAAGAAATGGACTGAATTAGGAGGGATCCAAACGGATCAAGGATGGTTGATGAAGGAAAAGTCTGTGTGGTTCCTTCCTGATTCAATGGTCCAAGTCATTATTAACACTATCCATAGTCCAGCGCATCTAGGAGAGAAAGCTATGCTAGACAGCATTCAACATATTTGGTTCAACAAGCATTTACGAGCAGCAGCGAAACAAAAAGTTCGTACCTGTATGATCTGTTGTCAGTTCAACCCAGGAAAAAGCGTTCCCGTAGAACAAGGTGGATTTCATCCTCCTGATCATCCTTTTGAGGTCCTCCAGATGGATTATATCCAGATGGAACGATGTAGAGGATTTAAATATGTTCTCGTAGTTGTGTGTGCTCTTTCCCGTTGGACGGAGGCATACCCGGTTTCAGATTACACTGCCCCGACTACTGCCAAACAGTTGGTTCGAGAATTCTTCCCACGATACGGTTTACCACGTGTTGTTCACTCAGATAACGGCCAGCCGTTCTCATCCGAATTAATGAAACACGTTTCACTTTTGTTAGGCTATCAGTGGAAATTCCACTGTGTCCGACACCCCGAAGCAGCAGGTCTCGTAGAAAGACATAATCAGACTCTGAAAATAAGATTATCCAAAATATGCAGAGAAAAAGGTGTCGACTGGGTAGTAGCATTACCAGTTGCACTCTTTTACACAAGAATGGTAGCACACTCTCGAACAGGGCTATCCCCGTATGAAGTGATCTTCGGCAGACCACCAAATATGTGGGGGACGCCTATACCACGCAAAATAACTGATATTGACTGTAACATGCTGACAGATTATTTGGCTTCCTTGATGGCTGCACTACAATCTTGTCGTTCACAGGTAGCCGCAGCTTTTCCTGACAACACTGAGGTGAAACCCCATGACGTGGTTCCGGGAGACCTGGTCCTCGTGAGGAACTTTGATCGAAAGACTCAGCTGGAACCTAGGTGGCGGTCACCTCAGCTGGTGTTGCTCACCACAAGAACAGCTGTGAAGATCGAAGGCAGAAAAGGATGGATTCATTCAAGTCATATCAAGAAATTTCATGGACTAAAATCAGATGTGAATACCACACCTTGTGTGTCTTCACCCATTGACTCAAAACTTCCTTTTGTGGAAAAAAGTGATTCCGAACTTTATAAATTAAAGCTCAGGCCCAATGAGTCGAGCAATTTGATTGTTTAAGTCCTCTCCAAGGTGAAGCGGTTGAATTGTCTCGGACATGTATCCCTTGGACCTGAACAGAGAAAGCACCCGAAAAATGTTGAAACGACAGGCGTACTGTAAATCTCTGCGTAGTCATTGTATAGTGACGTTATTAAGTTTGTTTTTCTCAAGTCTTTTAATAATTACTGCAAGTATATTGTTGCACATATATTATCCTATTTCTAGACATGTTTACAATGTTACTGCTGAACATTCTTTTAGTGAATTACCTCCGCTTGAATTGTCATACAGATTTGCGCTGCGCAATAACACTTTTATTAGTATGTTACATCATTCCCATCAGGTTAGCAATGCTACAAATTGTTGGATATGTGGCCGACTCCCTCCCTATCAGAACTATAAAGGAATTCTACCTCTTTTTCCATACCCGTTCACACATAACGGCTCCTGTGGAGCATGGTTTAGCTTAATTAATTCTCTGGATTCGAATTCTGCAGTTTATCAAGATAACTGGGTATGGGGAAATTTGAATTTAGTTTTACTTAAGGTCTGCTATCCTAACAAGGAGGGATTTCCCAAAAGAACAGGAACTGATCTAGAAAATGAAGTATATGGATTAGGTAATTTTACGCTTAATCTTATGATCCTAAATGTCGAATCCGAAGCTACTCCAATTTTGCCCGCTATGTCAATATTTCCAGTAAAAGGTGAATTATGTGTAAGAAAGAATGGTTCCATACATATGGGCCATAGTAGATGCACCACTGTAGTAGAATTTAGTGATCAAGGCAAGTCTACATTTAGAGCTTCCCGCCATTCCTATTTTATATGTGGTCAGACGGCATATGTACGTTTGCCTCTAGATTGGGATGGTACCTGCTACATTGGATTCCTTTTGCCACCTGTTTTTCTAGCTCCTCCTGATTATCACAGAAATACTCATTTAGTACACAATAGAGAAAGGAGAGATCTCCCAATAGTCGATTACACTGAAACAGCATGGGAAAAATACACAGATTTCAATAAAGGTCTCTTTCCCTATATAGGTACCGTTACTAATAGTAAGCTGATACGTAGATTAACTAGAACCCTTGAAGCAGTAGTGAACGAAACTATTTCCGCCTTAGGCAATTTAACAGAAGAGCAGTCTGCTATGCGGATTGTTGTGCTTCAAAATCGTCTTGTCCTTGACGTCATCCTGGCCGATAGGGGCGGAGCTTGTAGGGTCATCGGATCAAGCTGTTGCATTTTCATACCAGAAAATTCACCATCTGTATATAAAGCCATAACTCGCCTTCATAAGATTGTAAACCAGATACACCAGAATCCAGGCACCTGGACTTGGTCCGGTTGGTTTTGGAGCGTGTTATCAGCCTGGGGATGGAGAGTCCTATCTTTCCTAGGTATTGGCCTTCTCATACTATTCAGTTGCTGTCTATGTCTACAATGTGGACCAGCGATTTGTGGTCTGTGTGCCACATCGTGCATTCCACATCAAGATTTTCATTCAAGATCCCGGAAGAAGAAAGAAGAACAATTGATGCTATATGAACAGATCAATGGATTAATGAAGATTGATATCTCTTGACGGGCAAGTAGGGGACAAGGAGGGAATGTGGAAATATGGATTTTTCTGGTCAGTTATGTCCCCTATCTTGGACCCCAACGGTTCTATGTGCATGTGACAAGTACATGTATGTTCCCTCCAGTTCCAGTTATGAAGACGCAAATACATGTGCGTCCACCGTTAACATGTCCTCTTTCAGATCCGCCATGAATAGGCTGGATATTCCATTCATAAGTACAAAAGGCCACCGCCTTTATATGGTTCACTTATGCCATTTTACAGTCCAGGCAAGAAGGCCCTGATTCTGTCATCAAACTCTTCTTGTCTTCTGCCTCTGAAAGCTCCAGTCTGAGCCTGCATCTGTGACCATGAACTTTGTCTCATTCTCTGCGCGGCTCACGAAGCCTGACATCAGCTTGCTGCCTGCCAAGAACTGTATTTCACCTTCGAAAATTATCTGCTCCGCTCCCTGCCCAATGCATTCCTGTCTAGTAGCTTAAGTAAACATTCTTCCAGCTACCAAGCAAAGGCCCGACTTCTCTGTCTTCATGCAAGTAATTCATAGCCCTGTTACTATGGAAGATTCCGCCCTCGCATCTAATGTAGACACTTAGACGCTTGTACACGCACTAACAGTCAGTATAGTCAGTATAGAATAAGATTCTACTCTAAGAGACCTCTCTTTTGGATAACTTAGTTCTTTAAACATAGGATGTTAGATATGATTTGGGATTAGGTTGACTTGACCCTCCAGACTTCTGTCGCCACATGTAGAGCTAAATGTCAAGTCCCCTTCACCCCCTAGTTGCACGTCAATTACACGTCATGCTGCTGCGCGCGCATATCTGCCAAGTATTTCTGCTGACATTGCGAAATTCTTTCATGTAACCACCCTCTTATGACATCACATCTGATGACGTTTTTTTTAATCACTCCCAGTTACGCCTATTTTTGCTACGTATGAATATATTATCACCACTATCAATTGTTACGCCTCTTGTATTGGCCTCACTGTAATGCCTATTGTATAAAAGTAATTGATTGTCAATAACGTATGTACTTCACTTCCTGAACCTTCGTGGTGATGGAACCTGGAGCAACCGATTATAATCGACCATTGGAATAAAGCCCATTCCGAACCTCTAATACCACGGATTCTGCCTCTTATTTACTGAGCTATTTTATTATGTTTCTGTATCAAATTAAGTCCCGGTAATTAAATTATTTACCACAATACTACTACAATTCCAAGTGTACACTGGGGCTTTAGGACGTCTCCCCATAGCCTCATCTGCCATCACTTGTACCTCATCTCTTGGAACCATTATCTCCTTCTCCATTATGCAACCATTTTTTACTTCGTAAGAACGAACTCTGGTGTCAACTGCATGCAGCAAACTATTACTTTGAAAATAGCTCTCTTCATTAAAAAAAGGTTCACTACTTGAACTATGCATCCACTTTCCTAAAAACACTTTACAAAAGTTTGTTCTGTTCACTACTCTTTTCCTTTTGCTATGTGATTTCAGTACATTAACCATTTTGTCTAATGTACGCATCCTATTCAAAATTAAAATGAATAGTTTCCTTTTTAATTCTAATGCCTTTGCTGCAATGGCTTCTATTTCTTTTTTTCTTTTATAAAACTTTGTCTTTTTCTTATATTTCTTCACATCCTTCATCAAATTGGACATAACTCTTCTCTGAAACATTTTTCTACATATCTCTTTAAACGCTGTTTTTCTATTTATATAAATCTTTTCAGTTGCTGAAGGTATATTTGCATTAACTAAATTGTCAATTTTTTCCTCTCCTTTTTTGTTCAAAACATCCTTTCGAGTACAGACATTTTGTACATTTTTCATTCTTTTGAATATATTTTTTAGAAATTGTTTTTTCTGCTTACCAGAAGATTTTTTCTTTTTCCCAACTTGAGCATCTTCTACTAACTTTGGTCCTCTAGTTGTCTTCAAATATAGGTTTTTTTTGTGCGTTTTTTGAACTCTGGATTTTGTAGGCATCTTAAAGTTTGTCCACTGCTCTTCAGCAATACCTGAAAAAAACTAAAAAAAAAATCCTTTATTTTATTTAAATATATTACTACATTTCTTTTCACAATAGTCACAAAACGTAATTTCTTTGCCAATTTGAATGCACACTTACTGCTCTTTTTTTTTGGCAAGTGAAAATCACTTTTACAGACTGACACATTATGAAACGACTTTTTCAGATTTTTTAAAAAAAGCCCATGTCCAGACTGCTTTTTCAGACCACCACCATGTGTATCCTCGGTGACTGCCTACACTCCAGCAAGGGCAACCAGCCTTAGTGATGCTGAATGTATTTGCATTACAGACTGAAACCTGAAAACCCCACTCGCTTGTAAATACTGTGCATGATTATACATGGACAGGAGCTGGGTGTGTGCTAAGAGTCTGCTTCTTCCCCCAAAAAATCGCTCCCTCTTTTTCCTACTAATGCAACTGTGAAATCACCAGAACAAAACGCAATAAATCTCTGCCTGTAATTCCTATTTGCACACAGAGTCATGTTTTCACATTAGTCCCAAAATGAAATTTCTTTGCCAATTTGAATGCACACTTACTGCTCTTTTTTTTTGGCAACCTCAAACCCTTAAAGTATTCCTTATTTTTACCAGTACACCTTAATTTATCATGAAAAAATTGTCCATATTATTTTACATGTTCCTCACATTTAAATTTCTCCCAAAACAGAAAATAATAAACACAACTTCTACAAAAGGAATTCCAATTCTATTATTCATTTCTTAATTTACCATATACATCCCCTCTCAAACTCTAAACTCACCTTTAAAATTAGTTAGTTGTGAAAGAAATGTGGCACTCAAACAGCAGATTATCAGAGCCAGGATCTCTGTTCTCTACACCTCTCTCCTCTCAGCAGAACCAGATAATGGCAAACTTTCCCTCTATTTTTCCACACATATACATGTAAGTTTCAAATCTCAGTGCTTCCCCCTTTTTTCAAATGTAATCACACATTTCTATTGGTTGAAAACCAACCCTTTTCCAAAAGTACCCTGCCCCCAACTTGACTTCTGCCTAGTACCCTTCCCCCAACTTGACTTCTGCCTGCTACCATAGCAACAGCTCATGGAACACTGCTGTGTGGAGTTAGGTCAGAAGTTCGCCACACAATGTTTCAATTCCACAGAGCAAGAGTGCTTGACTTTTCAAACCTAACAGCAGATCCATAGTACTGTTCTTTGGTAACACATTTTTTTGTACCAATACAAAACATGCTTCTATTAATTTACACATACAGCCTAGTTTTTATTCTAGAATGGTATGAAACAGCCAATCAGTTCTTTTTGTTTTGAAAAAAATATGTATGCCTCCATTTCCAAACTGTCTTTCTTTTCATATTGCCATTCTACTGAAAGACACCTCCTGAGTGCATCCAGTTCTCCTTTGAAGATGTTCACAGTGTGGATTGTAGGGCACAGCTATGTCTTCTGGAGTGAAAAGTTTGCAGAGAAAACAGGTATGGTGAGAGACCTTGCTTTGCCAAATGTAGACATTAAATGGATTGGTCAGAGAGGGTTAAAGTGGCACCAATTGATGCCATTGGTGAAATCCTTCATGCAAATCCAACACCCTGACCTCATAATAGAGCACTGTGGTGGCAATGACCTAGGCACTTTGACTGGGGTAGGTCTGGAAATGCTTATGAAGGACACCTTTGCACAACTGTTTTCACTTTTCCCTAAAACTGCCTTTGTGTTTTCTAACATATGCCAAAGGCAAAAATGGAACTGGTCCAATCATTTCTGTCCACAGATTGACAAAGCAAGAAAGCACGTCAACAAATCTGTTTCTGCTTTCCTCCGAGACTATGGTATGGGTGCCATTTACCACAACAACTTGCGTTATGACATGCAAGACATTTATAGAGGAGATGGTGTGCACTTCAATGATGAAGGGAACAGAGTCTTCCTCTTGAACCTTAGACTCTGCATCGGTACTTACTTGTAGGTACCACTTAAAAAATCACTTCATAAACACAACGGCTCTTTTTAGAGCCCCCTAATATCTAAACTCTTAAATCTGCATTTCATTTCTTTTTTAATTTTTTTTTTCTTCCGTACGCTTACCGTAAGCTTACCGTACGCGTACCCCGTGATTTTTTTTAAAATCAATAAATGTTTTCTTTGTACTTTTCTGTCCTTCTTTGACCCCCTCACAAATGTAAGGGGGTCTGTAACTCTCCTCCTTTCCCCCTTTTCTTGTTTTCACTCTTTTTTTTCTGAGTGAAACACACAAAATGGCGGCCGCCGCTTCCTGGTTTCGGCCGATTCGAATGTTTACTAAGATCTAACAGCCAATCAGAATCGCGCTCGCGCACGCCACCGTACGCGTACGGTAAGCTTACGGTAAGCGTACCGTAAGCTGGCTCAGATATATATATTGATTTAAATGCTATTTTCTCAGGACCTACTGAACAGATTTACACCAAACCTACAAAAGGCACTTCCTTGACCTAGGGACTACCTCTCTGCCAAATTTCTAGTAATTCTGTTCAGCCGTTCGGGCTGTAGCCCTGTCTAAAGGTCCTATAGAAAAATGCATGGGAAAAACGCGTTTTGGGACCCCCCTTTTTTCTCAGCCCCCGCTTGACGAATCCCCCCGAGACTTTCAGGGTAGGAGCGGAGCGTAGCGCCCCACCTATTTTGAGAAATTCGCGAGGATTCGTTGACCGGCGCAAAAGTTATTCAAAATAGAATGTTGCGGATTTCCTATGGAAAAGGGGTCCTAACTATAACTACCTACTCTCGAGTGTTATTTATCAAACATGATGCCCAAAAACATGTTACGGGGCTGTTTTGACAACTCCCTCCCACATAGTCATGTTGAGGGAGTCCCCAAACATCCCCCAAGAGCAAAAACGGTTTTATTTTTTTTTCAGCAATTTCGCCGAGTACGCTTACCGTACGCTTACCGTAAGCGTACGGTAAAAAATAGAAATAAAAAAAACACTATCCACACTTACCCCACCCCCTGTGCTTTTGGTGGCCGTAGGCCACCAAATGTACAGGTCTTATTACATCAGTAAAAAAACTATATTTTGGCAACATGAAATTATAAAATCGAAATAAAAAAAACACTATCCACATTGACCCCACCCCCTGTGCTTTTGGTGGCCGAAGGCCACCAAATGTACAGGGCTTATTAAAGTTGATAAAAACCGTGCACGGAACGCACTGCGTTAAGTGGGCGCGCACGCCTCGAATGGCGTAAAGCAACTTAGCATTTAAAAAACCGTATAAATTCACTGAAAAAACCATAGGTTTCACACACGTTATAGTTAGGAATTAGCATTTAAAAAACCTTGCAAATTCACTGAAAAAACCATAGGTTTCACACATGTTATAGTTAGCGGAAATTTTACTGATAAAAAACCAATGAAATTGCCCCGTTATAGTTAGTGCTGGCAACTATAACTCACGCGACCGCAATCTTCTGCTGATGACATATGTGTCTTTATAAAAAAAAATATTTGTAATATATGTATAGCTAAAAATGTATGGAAGAAGACATGGGCAAATAAGTGTCTAAATACAGTATTAGCATCAGCAGAGGATTGCGGTCGCGTGAGTTATAGTTGCCAGCACTAACTATAACGGGGCAATTTCATTGGTTTTTTATCAGTAAAATTTCCGCTAACTATAACATGTGTGAAACCTATGGTTTTTTCAGTGAATATATATATATATATATATATATATATATATATATATATACATATATATATATATTCACAGAAAAAAACATAGGTTTAAGGGGTGCTATAGCTGGACATTTCACTCGTACAAAACCATAGAAATTCCTCCGTTATAGTTAGTTCAGCTAACCATAACTCGCTCGCCCGCAATGCACTGCTGATGATGTCACATATTACATCATTCATGACATGGTCAGTGACATCTCTGATGACATCACTGATGACATCTCAAATGACATCACTGATGACATCACTGATGACATCATCCAGTGAATGTGGTTTAGTTTGAAATTTAAATATGTATTATATATATATACCAAACTGCATTGAAGATTGAGTGGATATATAACTGTCTGGATGGAGGATTTAGTAGCTGTCTGACTGTCTATTTAAGTGAGTAATTAAAAGTGTCTCACTTAATACATGGATTAGTAACTAAACTATGTGAATGTGTGCATCACAGTCACTGTTGTTGTATAACATGCTGCATCAGTTGATCACTAACTACATGAGTGTGTATATTAGTTATTGATTAGTTGGGTGAGTATTTGGATGGGACACTGAGTTTGTGTGTGGTTGGATGGGGTGTGTGTAACTCTATGCATAGATGTGTGAATGGTTGATTGACTAGGTGTATAGGTTTAAGAGTGCATGTGGAAACAGTTGTTTGGGTGACTGAGTGTATTTATTTGAGTGTTGGTGAGCGAATATATGTTTTAGTTGTACATCTTCAACAAAGTAAAAAAATAAAAGGCATTGTATGTGAGAGTTGGTGCATATAAATAAGTATATTTAAGAGTCATGGATTGTGAGATTAACTATATGAATGAGTGTATAATTGTAATGGTGATTTTTTAACATATTAACTATGAGTTACTATGTGTTTGAATAAATGAGGTGTTGTGTGTATAATTGTGTCAGTGAGTAAATGTAAGTGTGATTAATTTTTTTCATGAGTGAGTAGGATGACTGCATAACCGACTAAGATGACTGCTGATGTGTCAATGTCTATATATGTGTATAAGTGCATTTGATAGTGTTCTATTAATTAGTGATTGCATGTATAAGTGATTCTGTTGTTGAATTGGTAGTTGTGTGTGTAGATTTAGGAATCAGTGAGTGGGTATGTAGTAACTGGTATTGGTGAGTCAATGGTTTCAAATATGGTACTCTGTATTTTACAGTGAGTGATGGAAGGTTATACTAGTGTATGATGAGGTGTATCAGATTGTCACGTGGATAATGTAATCAGTGATGTCATTTGAGATGTCATCAGTGATGTAATTGACCATGTCATGAATGATGTAATATGTGACATCATCAGCAGTGCATTGCGGGCGCGCAAGATATAGTTAGCAGAACTAACTATAATGGAGGAATTTCTATGGTTTTGTATGAGTAAATTGTCCAGCTACCTATAACACCCCTGAAACCTATGTCTTTTGCAGTGAATTTCTAAGGTTTTGTAAATACTAATTTCTAACTATAACGTCTCTGAAACCTATGGTTTTTTCAGTGAATTTCAAAGCTTTTTAAATGCTAATTTCTAACTATAACGTCTCTGAAACCTTTGTTTTTTTCAGTGAATTCCAAAGGTTTTTTAAATGCTAATATTTTAAGTGTAATAATAGTTATACCTATTATTTTGTACTGATTTTCTACAGTTTTTTAAATGTTTATTTATAAATATTTTATTCATTAAATAACATTATATATTTTTCTGAAAATTGCTACAAAAAAATAAAAAAATTAAAAAACTGAAATATTGTTTACTTTTTTTGTTTTATTTTCTTTATTTTAATATATTTGTATTATTTTCTTTTAAAAAAACAAAAATTTCCAAAATGTTTTCGGAGTCGCGCACCCAAAGCGTACACATCACGGTGGGGGAGCGGATTCTAGCCGCCATTTTAGAAACGTCGTGAAGGATCCGCGTACGGTGTGCGACGGCTGCGTGTTTTTCAGTTACATAATATACATTTAATATTACGTGATGTGAGCGATTGGTATGCGACCAGTCCGCGACTCCTGCTCCCGCGCATTCACGACACATGCGCATTACGGTACGCGATGCTTGCACGGTGGCGGGTCCTGCGTGACGTCATATACGTCTCTGTTCTAAAATTATATGTATGTGTGTTTAATATACATATTAGGGCAAGAGACTATCTAAGATATTCATAAAAATAATATATTTGTACTTATAATATACTTATATTATTTTTAAATATATTTTCGCGAAGTCGCGTCGTGTGCGTGCTATGTGAGCGCAGAGTGCGCGGATCCCATGTGACCTCAAACAAAAAGATTTAATTGGTTCATAACATTTCCCACTGTAACTATTGAAGGACCCCACCCATTTAAATCATTCTTGTTGGAGCATCTTTAGAGAGACATCTTTTTTCCTACAAGAACCCTTTTTGCTTGTTTTTTTGGTGTTTTTCAAAAAATATCAAACAAAATGGCATCTGGACAGCAGCAGCAGCAGGAGGAAGTATCTTCTGAAGAAGAATTCTTGCAGGAGGCACCACGTCCACAGAGGCTAGAATCTGTTGTGTGGAAATTCTTTACTTTTCCACCTGGTGAGAAAGTAAATGCGAGAAAGGTGACGTGCAAAATTTGTGACCGAGTCCTGTCAAGAGGCAGTGAAAAAAAATACTCTTGTGGCACTGCTTCTATGTACAAGCATCTCCGGACCACACATCCTCTCAATCTTGCTCAGGAGGAAATGAGGCGAGCTGCTTTGAACCCCTCACCTGCTGTGGCAAGTACATCTGGAGCATCCTCAGGAACACCTGCAATGGACATTAGGCCAGAATTCGCCTTTCTCGAGCAACACTGCGTGAAGTGTAAGAAACTTATATGCTTCAGTGAGCAGTCGGTGGATGCAGTTTGTGCTGCGCAACGCAACCATCGTTGTTAATTTTTTTGTTTTTGGAATGATAAGTAATTCTAAATGTTTCCTGTTGTATTTGTTCTTTTTTGGTTAATTTTTTTAAAAAACACCAAAAAAATACAATATTGTTCAAAATAATAAAAGAAAATACAAAAGAAAAAAGAAGAAAATAAAAGTTCTTATCAGAACTACCTTATCTGGTTAAAGAAAGAACTATAATTGCAAGCTAATGTGTGAAAGTTTGGTTGAATATATGTATATAGCATGATTGACTGAAAGAATGCATTAGTAGTGTATGGTGGATTTATAGGTGAAGATTTATGAGGAAGTACTGCAGCGTGACACTGCAGGCTCTTTAGCTGCACTGCACTGTGGCACTTCCGAAGCACAGGGATGTGACATATGTACATGAATATGTTGCAACTCTGTGCTTCCCTCTGCACTGCTGCACAAACTGCAGCCATGCGGTGACACAGGCACCCTTGCACCATGGTGCAAGGATGTCTGTGTCGTGTGGAGATTGTTTTTGTGCAGGAAGGGACACCTTCCTGCACAAAAACAATGAGTAAAGGCATTTTCCTCTTATTAGGAGAAATGAAAACAATTCTCCTCGTTGCGCCTTGCTACACCAACTCAAGGATGGCGCAGCATTCACACACATCTCCAGATTCACGATTTCTCATAAATCTGGAGATGTGTCTTGTTCTATGAGTGTTGCGAGGGAACACCCACAGCAACACCTATGGGACGCCCCTTCAACGTAAAGTCCTGTGTATGAAGGGGTCATATTTACAAGGAGAAGAAAAACCACGCAGGGTGGCTTTTCCTCTCTTTGTAAATATGAAGGAGTTCCTGGCGCCATCACTACGTTTCAAAAAGTGACGTACTGGTGGCGCAGGGTGGTTGTAAATCTGCCCCATAAGTGCTTAGGTATTGGCAGACTGATACAATAAGAACATGCTGCTGGATGGGTGATTGAAGAATTGCATGAGACTGACAGGAGGTATCCTATGCTACATGGGTACTACTTCAGTATTTAATGGAGTGGACCAATAGTATGTATCTGCTTAGAGATTTGTAGGGATTATGCACAGAATATTTTATGTGTACTTGTGTTGGTTCGTAGGTCATTTTATAAGAATACCACTAGTAACTGGAATGATGACAGTGCTGCAAACAGAGTGAACACTTAATTTATAAGTGCTTACGTATTGGTGGAGTGATAGGATAAGTAGATAGTGGTAGATAAGTGATTAAAGAAGTGCATGGGGTAGACTGGACGATTCCTACACTGCATGAGTACTAACTGGGTATTTAGAAGAGTGTATCAATAGTATGTAGCTAGTTAGAGGTCTGCTGGGATAGTGCACAAAATATTATAGATGTACTTGTGTTATTAGCTAGGCCATTCCATAAGTTCATGACTAGTAACTAGAATAATTACAGTATTACAGAGTGTATAGTGAATTTATAAGTGCTTAGGTATTGGTGGAGTAATAGGATAAGTAGATAGTGCTGGATGGGGGATTGGAGAAATGCATGGGACAGACAGGAGGATTCCTACACTGCATAGGTACTAACTGGGTATTTAGAAGAGCGTATCAATAGTTTGTAGCTGGTTAGAGGTGGGCATGCATAGTGTACAAAATATTGTACCTGCACTTGTGTTTTTGACTACGTCATTCCTTAAGTATATGACTAATAACTGGAGTAATTTCAGTGTTGCAAAGAAAGTGTGTGCTGAATTTATAAGTGCCTAGGTATTGGTGGAGTGATAGGATATATAGATAGTGCTGGATGGGTGAATGGAGAAGTGCATGGGACAGACAGATGGATTCCTAGACTGAATAGGTACTAACTGGGTATTTAGAAGAGTGTATCAATAGTTTGTAGCAGGTTAGAGGTCTGCATGCATAGTGTACAAAATATTGTACCTGCACTTGTGTTAGTGGTACCATGCATAGTGGTCTGCATGCATAGTGTACAAAATATTGTACCTGCACTTGTGTTAGTGGCTAGGCCATTCCTTAAGTATATCACTAATAACTGGAGTAATTTCAGTGCTGCAAAGAGAGTGCATGCTAAATTTATTAGAGCTTAGGTATTGGCAGAGTGATAGGATACGTAGATAGTGCTGAATGGTTGAATGGAGAAGTGCATGGGACAGACAGAAGGATTCCTAGACTGCATAGGTACTAACTGAGTATTTAAAAGACTGTATCAAAGCTATGTAGATGATTAGAGGTCTGCATGCATAGTGCACAGAATATTGTAGCTGTACTAGTATTGGTGTGTCTACGGTTTCAAGACTGTATTTTAGGGTGTGAAGAGGTGCATCAGATGATCACGTAGATTGTGTCATCAGTGATGTAATTTGAGATGTCATCAGTGATGTCATCAGTGATGTCACTGACCATGTCATGAGTGATGTAATATGTGACGTCATCAGCAGTGCATTACTTTAATCCAAAAAGCTGGTGGCTATATTGGCCCGGTCACGATGTGAAAATTCAGGAATTGATACAATAAAGAAAAGAAAACAAGTGTTAATATGCACACAAGGGGCCCGATTCACAGAACTAACTTAAGACAAATTCCTAAACTTACTACTTTTGGTATTCACAGAAGTTAGGATTTTGTCTTAAGTTTGTCTTAAGACAAACTTAAGACAGACTTAAGACAGTCTTAAGACAGACTTAAGACAGTCTTAAGACAGACTTAAGACAGTCCTAAGACAGACTTAAGACTAACTTAAGACAGACTTAAGACAGACTTAAGACAGACTTAAGACAAACGTAAGACAGACTTAAGTTAGGATTTTGTCTTAAGTTTGTCTTAAGTCTGTCTTAAGTCTGTCTTAAGACTGTCTTAAGTCTGTCTTAAGTTTGTCTTAAGACAAACTTAAGAGAAAATCCTAACTTCTGTGAATACCAAAAGTAGTAAGTTTAGGATTTTGTCTTAAGTTAGTTCTGTGAATCGGCCCCAATGTCATTTCAGCATATCTTGCCCCGTGACTGCCATACCTGTATGTTCGTTAATGTGACTTATTCATAATAAACATACTTAGAATTGCAAACATCAACATAAACAATGGACTACACATTACTTTAAAGTGAAAGGCTATCGGCCATATTAATCTGGGCACGTTGCGTATTATAATGGTTCTTACACAAAAAAAAGGAAAAAAGGGGTGTTAATATACACACACTATCCCTAAATAAAGTTCCAGCGATTATAGTTCCATTCCATTGACAGCTCATTTGAGATGTCATGAGTGATGTCATGAGTGATGTAACTGACCATGTCATGAATGATGTAATGTCTGAGGTCATTAGCAGTACATTGCGGGGGCATAAGTTATAGTTAGCTCAGGTAACTATAACTGCTGAATTTCACTGGTTGTGTATGAGTGAAATCTGAGTCTAACTATACCGTCCCTGTAATCTTTGGTTTTTTTCAGCAAATTTCTAGGTTTTTTTTAACGTTAAGTAAGATGCATATCACAATGGAGGGTGGGGGGTTGGAAGCAGGGCCTGGCATTGTACTGCCCCCACCCAAGCTTGCTTCTCCTGCCTTCCCTCCTCCTAGCCACCCATTGTCCAAGTCCATGTCCCTGCTCCCTTATTACAGCCCTGTGTGGCCATTGTTCTGCCACTGGCCTTCCTGCCTACTCTGAACCGTTAGCTTGCTGCCCCATCCACCTCCTCCCTATCCTCTGTTGTCTGAATCCATGGACTAGCCTCCTCCCTCCTGCCATGCATGGTCTGATGTGCTGCCACTGCCCTCCATTTAGCATGATGTACCAGTCCACTCCTCCTGCCCTCCATTGCCCAATTCTATGCCCCATCATTGACCTCCTGCTTAGTCTCTGTGCTTAGCTGGCTGCCCCTATTCTCCTTCCCCCTGCCCTCCGATGTCTTTGTGCAAGCCCCTGCTCCATCCTTTTTGCCCACCATGTTCCATGGGCCTGCCACTCCTATCTTCTCTGAGTGTTCTGTTGAGCTGCCACTCCCCTCCCACCTGCCTAGCATTGTCAGATGACTGTAACCTGTCCCTTCCACCTTCACCCTGCCTGTCCACATTCCATGCCCCTATCCCCTTCCTCCTGTCCTCCATGGTCCATTTTACTGCCACACCCTTCTGCCTTCCCTGGTCTGTTGTGCTGCAACTGCTCCTCCTGCCTGCCCCGCGTGGTCTGTTGTGAGTCCCCTTCCCCTGAACTCTCTTGTCTGTGCCCAGGTCCTGACCCTCTCTTCTATCCTCCATGGTCCTTTGTGCATGCCCCTACACCCTCCTTCTTGTCCATCATAGCCATTGTGCTGCCACTAACCCTCCAGCTTGCCATGCATGGTCTTCTGTGCTGCCACAGCCCCTCTCACCTTCCCTGTCTGGTCAGCTAGCTGCCCCTGACCCCCTCTCACCTTCCGTCCATGGTCTGTGTGTATGCCATCATAGTCCCACTGTTGCTCTCCATGGTGTGTCTTGCTTCTAGTTCCCATCCTGCCTGACCACCATGGTCATCTTGCTGCTCCTGCCCTGCCCCCTTGCCCCAGCCCTCTGTTTCCATGTGCAGACCCCTATTCCCTCCCTCCTGGCTTGTCTGTTCCATTGTAATGCCCCTGATCCGTCCCTCCTGCCCTTTATGGTCTGTTATGCTGCAGCTTTCTCTCCTGTCTGTCCATTATGGTCAGCTAGCTACCATTGCCTCTTTTCCCTCTGTTCTCTGTTGTCCATGTGCATGGTCCTGCCCCCTCCCTATTGCTTTCTATGGATTGTTGTGCTGCACTCCCGTACCGCATGCCCTGTGTGGTGTATTGTGCTCTGGCAAACCCTGATGCCTGCCCTGTGGGGTCAGTTTGGTGCACCTCTCCATGTCCCTCCTGTCCTCTGTTATCCGAGTCCATATCCCTACCCCAATTCCTCCTGCCTTCCATGATCCAATGTACCATACTTGCTAACATTTTGAACTTTGAGGGAGATTTTGAGAAAAAAACTGGGGTATTGATTTTCCCCTTTGACTTACATTGAAAAAGAGGAGATTGTAGACAAGAGACAGATTAAATAAAGCCCATTTGGGCTTAAAAACATTGGACGTTTCCTGGCTGAATCGGGTCTGTTGGCATGTATGGTTGTACTTCCACTGCCTCTTCCTTCTGCCCACAATGGTCTATTATATTGCCACAGCCTCTCTTGCCAGTCCTGTATTGTTGCTTTGTTGCCCCTGCCCCCCTTTTCACTGCCCTCCATAGTCTGTTGTGCTGCCACTGCCCTTCCTGCCTGCCCAGTGTGGTCAAATTGTTGCCTCTACACCCTCCTACCTGCCTTCAATTTTCAGAGTCCGTGCCCCTGGCCTCTGCCTCTCAACAGTATCCTAATGAACAACTAGATTTCTAATATTCTATATTTATTACAAAAGTGTGGAATGCCTGACGTCATCTTGATGTAATCAAAACTGTAATAACTAGAGCATTTCCTTAAGAAATTACATATATGAGAGGGTCTTATTTGCATCAAAATTATGGTTAGTGCTCTAAAAAACTAAAATAAGGACATATTTTCTGAATTTTCAAATAGCGACAAAGCACTGTTAATTTATTTGTTATCTTTATGATTTTTTATCCAGTTGACCACTTGATTAAATGTTGCACTTAGGAGAGAGGATGTGCTGTTACTTCCAGAGCTGTAGACTTTGCAACTGGGGAACCAGGTTGGAGTTTCTGCTTAAGCTCGACATTCTGTGATTCTGGTCAAATCAATTAATCTGCCCATGTCTACAACCCAAATGAATTTGTTCTTGTGTGATGTAACCAATGCTCATTTAAAGCACTCCAATACCTGACAAGTCTGCACTATATAAAACTTCAAAAACACAAAAAATAAAAAGTGTTTTGCACACTTCTTTGGGCTACATGTGGGCTACATCTGGGTGATTTTTGTGCTACATTTGGGCTCTTTTGTCTCTGGTGGCCATCTTGGAAGACTTATTTTTTATGAAGTTTCCTAATTTCCTCATTTACTACAGTCTCCTCAGTAGGAAATACTTTCAGTTTTTTACTTTGATTCCATTGCTCATTGCACTCTTCAGAGGCGCGACAGTCATTTTGGCATAGAGGCCACACCTCCCACTTAGAAATATGAGCCCTCCAATGGACGACTCGAATGAGTCTGTGTTGGTTTGTGGGTCTAGTAGTGTGTGCCTCAGTTTTGTGCCGCTGTCTGAGACATTTCAAGCCCACCAATGGGCCTCCACTTGCACATCCGGCTTGTCAATCCTCCATGGATGCCTCCACATTGAGACTCCGTGATACAGAGCTCCGTGGCCCCAAATTTCCGGGTGGTGCATCTCCTGTGGCTGGGAGGTATATATATATATATATGTATATATATATATATTCACTGAAAAAAACATAGGTTTCAGGGACGTTATAGTTAGTTGGACATTTGACTCATATAGAACCAGAGAAATTCCCCCTTTATAGTTAGTTGAGCTAACTGTAACACGCGCGTCCGCAATGTACTGGTGATGACGTCACATATTAAATCACTCATGACATGGTCAGTGACATCACTGATGACATCACTGATAACATCCCAAATGACATCAGTGACGTCATGTACGTATGGGGTCATGCCTGCTGCACATTGCATATGCGACGAGTGCATGCTGCCAGGCACTGTGTTACGTCATAGAAGTATGGTATCGCGCCGGGAACGCATTCCCTCAAAACTATGTCTAAATAAGTTTAAAGTGTATATGAGAACAAGCGATATTCTAAAATATTTGAAACATTAATATATTTCTGACTGTAATAAAACTTCTAAATCGCGTTGGGTGCAGCCTCTTTACGCGCTCGGTGCGCGATTGACATATGACCTTAAAGAAAAGCATTTGATTGCTTTACAACATTTCCCATTGTAACATTTGGAGGACCCACCCATTTTAGCCATTGTCTCTACAGCGTTTGATGAGAGACTCCTCTTCTGCTTACAGATCTTTTTTGAAAACTTTTTGCTATGTATACATATCTGACACTACACACAACATGCAACCATCATCTTCATCAATATTCATGCTCTGTAAATTAGCCTTCCACCTGTGATAGCCATGCATCTAAAAGCTACATAACAGAACTTTTCCCCACTGCCAGAGGTAACATGGTTGCACACGCTGTCCACAGCACAATGTAATGTGGTACGGCCCAGGGGCAGTATCATGCATAGATAATGAACACACGGACACAGATAGATAGTGGAATTGGGTACGGGCACGTGCGCTCGACTCCTTTTTATTACCAGGGTCACATATACAGTGACGTCTGTGCTGGATGCGTGTGGGGTGAGTGTAAACCAGCCCTCAGGGAATGGTTGCTGCTAGCATCAACTACAACAGTAATCATTGGATCACACACAGAGATTCATTAATAAAAGGGTCCATAGTTTGTGCTGCAGTAAGGTAGGGACACTAGGGTGCCGATTACGATCCTGGAAAAAAATTCCCCGTACGACTCGTATCTGGTCTTTTTACCGTACGAATCGTACAAGTGCTGTACAAACTGCCAAGTACGATTCGCATGGGAAAAAGTCCATACGAATCGCATTGGGAATAATTCCCCACACGTCCTCGGGTCGGAAAATGTGTCCGACACATCCTCGGACGATTTACAGTACAAATGTGAAAAGTGAAGTCCGACCGCGCAAGTACGATCCATCCCGTGCGTCCGATGTTACAACCGGATGGAAAAAACACCGTCCGCACCGAACTCCCATAGCAACCATGGAGACATGTGCCCACATACGTGCCGTACCCCCCCAGCCCCCGCATGTACGCGCCGTACCCCCCCCAGCCCCCGCATGTACGCTCCGTACCCCCCCAGCCCCCGCATGTACGTGCCGTACCCCCCCCAGCCCCCGCATGTATGCGCCATACCCCCCCAGCCCCCGCATGTACACGCCGTACCCCCCCCAGCCCCCGCATGTACGCGCCGTACCCCCACCCAGCCCCCGCATGTACACGCCGTACCCCCCCCAGCCCCCACATGTACGCGCCATACCCCCCAGCCCCCGCATGTACGCGCCGTACCCCCCCCAGCCCCCGCATGTACACGCCATACCCCCCCAGCCCCCGCATGTACGCACCGTACCCCCACCTGTGTATGTACACCAGTGTACGTATGAGTCGTACCCCCACCCGTGCATGTACACCAGTGTACGTACGCACCTTACCCTCACCCGTGTATGTACGGCGCGAACCCCCAGCGGTGGGGGTACGGTGCGTACGTACACTGGTGTACATACACAGGTGGGGGTACGGCGCGTACATGTGGGGGCCGGGGGGAGTACGGTGCGTACATGCGGGGGCCGGGGGGGGGAACGCCACATACTTACGGGGGCTGGCGGGGTACGACGCGTACATGCGGGGGCTGGGGGGGATACGGCGCGTACATGCGGGGGCTGTGGGGGTTACGGTGCGTACATGCGGGGGCTGGGGGGGGTATGGCACGTACCGGGCCCCCTAATCTGGTCGTTTCGCGGCGTACTTCGTTTTCCCGGCACTTTTTGGGTGCCGTAAAAATATTGCCGTCCGGACTGCTGCGGGTTTGATTCGTACTTCCTAGTTCGTGAAACGCAGGCTGCATGCGTCCCGACGTCACGTCGGCGCTTTCCCGGATCACATTTGTATGTATATTTTCGTCGGTCGGTGTTTTGTACGAATCGTACGGAAATGGTATTTCCGTGCGATTCGTACTTCCATGTTTGTGTATTGTTCCGACCGGGTACGCGTCGGACGGAGAATATGCTCCGTCCGACGGTTCGTACCCGGTTTTTACAGGATCGTAATCGGCACCTAGATGTGAAATAATACAGAAAAGAACCATGACTTGTGGTATACTAAGATACAGGCAGTAGATCTGAAATAATAATCAAAAAGATTGTATCATAAAGGGTTCATCAGGTCTATTGACCTTAGATAGCCACATCAAAAGCATTCAGCATGTGCACAGCCAGTGATGATGCGTGCTGTGGGCGGGCCGTACTAGGAGCCATGTCTGTTGCCTACAACACTACATCATCTGCAACAGTGATTCGATCTGAATTGTAAACACTGCTGTCTGCAGTGTAGGCCAGAGAGCGGTCAGCAAGGGCTCACAGCCACGTGGCGTTGACTTGAGCTGTCCTGTTTGCTGTTACCGAAGCAACAAAAACTGTGTGTGGACCCTGTGATGATGTGTATGCGTGGTGCGGACAGAGCGCACTGGAGCAATGTCTTTTGCCTACAGGACTGCGTCATCTACAATAGAGACTCAATCTGAATTGTGAACACTGCTGTCTGCAGTGTAAATTGAAGGCAGTAGTGAGCACAGTCTTCCATGAATACTTTTTCTCACTTCCTCTTCACAAAATACAACAACATAAATTACACAAAATTCCACAATAAATAAATCAAAACAATTTGGATTGCGATCTCTGCTATCCACTGTGTATACTGTAATTCGGTGTTCTTTACCACTACCAAGAAGAATTTGGTCATTGTACTAGACCTATATGCCATCTTAAAAAACTTCTTCAAGCAAGTATACTAAAAGGCTATTGTGTATATTTCAATAGACGTTGTAGTTAGTTGCCTACTGGATTCTGTAATTAAACAATCACCACTCGATCTGAATTGTGAGCTCTGCTGACCGCAGTGTAGGCTAGAGGCAGTGGTCATTAACGCCTCGCAGCCACGTGCTGTTGGATTCGGAAGCACACAGTTGGTTGCACCTGATCGGAGGGGGTCCACACAAATCATCACAAACTTTAACTTCTGACATCCTCAATCACAGAATCAAGACCCCGTTTCACTGTTCCAACCTGCTGTACCACGGTGTACTCCACCGACTTCAGTCAGCAAATCCCAATAATCATGCACAGCAGTTAGCTACGGAAGCACAGAGTCTGATGCACCTCAACGGAGGGAGTTCTGTCAAAACCAAGCAGCAAGTAATATCGGACATCGTCCATTCTGGGATCAAGACAATGTTCCACTGTTGGGACCTAGAGTTGCTTGCACCTGGTCACAGGGAGTACCTTCATCTCCACTCTCAGATACAGTTCTAACATTGTCCATTGTGGGATCAAGACCCCGTTCCACTGTTCGGACTTGCTGTACTGCGGTGTACACCACCGACTGCAGTCACCCAACCCCAATAATCATGTGCAGCACTTAGCTACAGAAGCACAGAGTCTGATGCACCTCAACAGAGGGAGTTCTGTGAAAACCAAGCAGCACGTAATATAGTATATCGTCCATTTTGGGATCAAGACACCGTTCCACTGTTGGGACCTAGAGTTGGTTGCACCTGTTCGAAGGGAGTACCTTCATCTCCACTCTCAGATGCAGTTCTAACATCGTACATTGTGGGATCAAGACACCGTTCCACTGTTGGGACCTAGAGTTGGATACAGCTGGTCAAAAGGAGTACCTTCATCTGCACTCTCAGATGCAGTTCTAACATCATCCACGTCACGGTGCTGGGCCTCAGGCTGGGCGCTGTCTGCTTGTGTCGCAGTAGCCAGTAGGTAGTTATAGTTAGGACCTTGTTTCTATTCAAATAAGTTTATTCTTTTCCCAATAACTTTGGCACCGGTTGACGAATCTTCGTGAACTTTTCAAAACGTTGGTCCCGCTCCGGTCAGCTACTATCCTGAAAGTTTTGTGGTGATTCGCCAAGCGGGGACTGAGAAAAAAGGGGGGTCCCAAAACACTTTTTCTCCATGTTATTTCCCATAGGAAACATTAGCCACGACTACAGCCTGAATTGCTGAACGGAATTACACCAAATTTGGCAAAAAGGTAGCCCTTGGTTCAGAAAGAGATCTTATTTTAAATGGTGTAAATCCGTTCAGTAGTTCCTGGGAAATTCAAAAAATAGAGGTCAAAAAATCAATTTCCCATAGGAAACTTTAGATATGGTTACAGCTGAAACTGCTGAACAGAATTACAACAAGTTTGGCAAAAAGGTAGTGCTTGGTTCATAAAGATACCTTTTTTTTAAATGGTGTAAATCCGTTCAGTAGTTTGAGAGATTAAAGGAAAAAAATCTTTATATATCTGACCGGGACCTAACTACACAAGCACGAGCTTGGCTCAATCCAGGAAGTGTTGGCAGCCATCTTGGTACAATGCTTTTTAGGTATTGCCGAGTGACGCAGCGCATGTGTTGCGCACTACAAAAACACAACTGCACTGCCCTAAACCCTAAAACACTACCCCCAGCATGACGCCCTACACTGCCCGATCACCACTGCACTGCCCTGAAACCTGAAACATCACCCCCAGCACGGCCCCCTACGCTGCCCGAACACCACTGCACAGCCCTAAACCCTGAAAACCACCCCCAGCACGACCCGCTACACTGCACGAACACCACTGCACTGCCCTGCCCTAAACCCTGAAACATCACCCCCAGCCCGACCCCCTACACTGCCCGAACACCACTGCACTGCCCTGCCCTAAACCCTAACCCCAGCAAGACCCCCAACACTGCTGGAACACTATTGCACTGCCCTAACCCCTGAAACACCGTCCCCCGCCATGACCCCCTACACTGCTCCGAACACCACTGCACTGCCCTAAACCCTAGAACACCTGCCCCAGCACGACGCCCTAGACTGCCCGAACACCGCTGCTCTGCCCAAAACCCTGAAACACCAACCACAGCATAACCCCCTACACTGCCCGAACAGCACTGCCCTCAACCCTGAAACACCACCCCCAGCAAGACTCCCTACACTGCCTGAACACCACTGCCCTAAACCCTGAAACACAAGCCCCAGCACGACCCCTACACAGCCCGAACACCATTGCACTGCCCTGAACCCAGAAACAGCAGTCCCCGCACAAACCCCTACACTGCCTGAACACCACTGCACTGCCCTAAGCCCTGAAACACAAGCCTCACACGACCCCCTACACTTCCCGAACACCACTGTACTGCCCTAAACCCTGAAACACCCGCCCCCACACGACCCCCTACACTGCCCGAAAACCACTGCACTGCCCTAAACCCTGAAACATCACACCCCAGCAAGAACCCCTACACTACCCGAACACCACTGCACTGCCCCAAACCCTGAAACACCACCCCTCTGCACGACCCCCGAAACTGGCCGAACACCATTGCCCTACACCCTGAAACACCACCCCCAGCCAGACCCCCAACACTGCCTGAACACCACTGCACTGCCCTAAACCCTGAAACAACAGCTGCCGCACGACCCCCTACACTGCCCGAACACCACTGCACTGCCCTAAACCTTGAAATACCATGCCCCAGCAAGAACCCATACACTACCCGAACACCACTGCACTGCCCCAAACCCTGAAACACCACCCCCCTGCACGACCACCTAAACTGCCCGAACACCATTGCCCTAAAGCCTGAAACACCACCCCCAGCAAGACACCCTACACTGCCCTGGCAGAGTCACTGCCCTAACCCCTGAAACACCACCTCCAGCCGGAACCCCAACACTGCCTGAACACCACTGCACTGTCCTAAACCCTGAAACACCACCCCCTGCACGACCCCCTACACTGCCTGAACACCACTGCACTGCCCTAAACCCTGAAACACCACCCCCTGCATGACCCCCTGCACTACCCGAACACCACTGCACTGCTCTAAACCCTGAAACACCCCCCAGTACGACCCCCTACACTGCCCGAACACCACTGCTCTGCCCTAAACCCTAAAACCACACGCCACGCACATCCCCCTACACTGCACGAACACCACTGCTCTGTCCTAAACCCTGAAACGCCACCGCCAGCATGACCCCCCACACTGCCCGAACACCACTGCACTGCCCTAAACCCTGAAATTCCATGCCCCAACAAGAACCCCTACACTACCCGAACACCACTGCACTGTCCCAAACCCTGAAACACCACCCCCCTGCACGACCACCTAAACTGCCTGAACACCATTGCCCATAAGCCTGAAACACCACCCCCAGCAAGACACCCTACACTGCCCTGGCAGAGTCACTGCCCTAACCCCTGAAACACCACCTCCAGCCAGAACCCCAACACTGCCTGAACACCACTGCACTGTCTTAAACCCTGAAACACCTCCCCCTGCATGACCCCCTACACTGCCCGAACACCACTGAACTGCCCTAAACCCTGAAACACCACCCCCTGCATGACCCCCTGCACTACCCAAACACCACGGCACTGCTCTAAACCCTGAAACACCCCCAGTACGACCCCTACACTGCCCGAACACCACTTCTCTGCCCTAAACCCTAAAACCACATGCCCCGCACATCCCCCTACACTGCACGAACACCACTGCTCTGTCCTAAACCCTGAAACGCCACCGCCAGCATGACCCCCCACACTGCCCGAACACCACTGCACTGCCCTAAACCCTGAAACACCACCCCCCTGCAGGACCCCTACACTGCCCAAACACCACTGCACTGCCCTAAACCCTGAAACACCACCCCAGCAAGACCCTCTACACTGCCCGAACACCAATGCCCTCAACCCTGAAACATCACCCCCAGCAAGACCCCGAACACTGCTCGAACACCACTGCACTGCCCTAAACCCTGAAAACACCAACCCTGCACAACCCCCTACACTGCCCAAACACCACTCCACTGCCATAAACCCTGAAACATCACCTCCTGCATGACCCCCCACACTGCCTGAACACCACTGCTCTGCCCTAAACCTTAAAACACCACCCCAGCATGACCCCCTACACTGCCCGAACACCACTGCTCTGCCCTAAACCCTGAAACACTACCCCAGGCACGACCCTCCACACTGCCCGAACACAACTGCACTGCCCTAAACCCTGAAACACCAACCCCAGGATGGCCCCCTACACTGCCCAAACATGACTGCACTGTCCTAAACCCTGAAACACCAGCCCCAGCATGACCCCATACACTGCCCGACCACCTCTGCACTGCCCTAAACCCTGAAACACCATACTCTGCATGTCCCCCTACACTGCCCGAACACCACTGCACTGCCCTAAACCCTGGAACACCACCCCCAGCAAGACCCCCTACACTGCCCGAACACCACTGCCCTCAACCCTGAAACACAATCCCCAGCAAGACCCCCTACACTGCCTGAACACCACTGCCCTAAATCCTGAAACACCTCCCCCAGCAAGACCCCGAACACTGCTCGAACACCACTGCACTGCCCTAAACCCTGAACACACCAAGCCTGCACAACCCCTACACTGCCCAAACACCACTGCACTGCCCTAAACCGTGAAACACCACCCCCTGCATGACCCCCTACACTGCCCGAACACTACTGCACTGCCCTAAACACTGAAACATCCCCACAGCACGACCCCCTACACTGCCTGAACACCACTGCTCTGTCCTAAACCTTAAAAGACCATCCCCAGCACATCCCTCCTACACTGACCGAACAATACTGCTCTTCCCTAAACCCTAAAACACCAGCCCCAGCATGACCCCCCACACTGCCCGAACACCACTGCTCTGCCCTAAACCCTGAAACACTACCCCCAGCACGACCCTCCACACTGCCCGAACACCACTGCACTGCCCTAAACCCTGAAACACCACCCCCCAGCACGACCCCAACACTGCTCGAACACCACTACACTGCCCTAAACCCTGAATCACCACTCCCCTGCATGACCCACTACGCTGCCCGAACACCACTGCACTGCCCTAAACCCTGAAACACCACCCCCAGCAAGACCACCTACACTGCCTGAACACCACTGCACTGCTATACACCCTGAGACAACACCCCCAGCAAGACCCCCTACACTGCCCGAACACCACTGCCCTAAACCCTGAAACACCACCCCCAGTAAGACCCCCTACACTGTCCGAACACCACTGCCTTAAACCCAAAACATCATCCCCAGCAAGACACCCAACACTGCCCGAACACCACTGCACTGAGCTAAACCCTAAAACACCATCCCCAGCACGACCCCCTACACTGCCCGAATACCACTGCACTGCCCTAAACCCTGAAACACTAGCCCCAGTACAACCCCTACACTTCCGGAATACCACTGCTCTGCCCTAAACCCTGAAACACTGTCCCGGGCACTACCCCCCACACTGCCCGAACACCACTGCTCTACCCTAAACCCCTAAAACACCCCCGCACATTCCCATACACTGCCCGAACACCACTGCTCTGCCCTAAACCCTGAAACACCACCCCTGGTACGTCCCCCTACACTGCCCGAACATCACTGCTCTGCCCTAAACCCTGAAACACCACCCCGGCATGACCCCCTACACTGCCCGAATACCACTGCACTGCCCTAAACCCTGAAACATTAGCCCCAGCACAACCCCTACACTTCCCGAATACCACTGCACTACCCTAAAGCCTGAAACACTACCCCAGCACGACACCCTACACTGCCCGAACACAACTGCACTGCCCTAAACCCTGAAACACCAGCCCCAGCACGACCCCCTACAATGCCTGAACACCTCTGCACTGCTCTAAACCCTAAAACACTACCCCCAGTACGACCCCCTACACTACACAACCACTACACTGCCCTAAACCCTAAAACACTACTACCAGCTCGACCCCTACACTACACAAACACCACTGCACAACCCTAAAACCTAAATCTACCCCAAACACGATCCCCTACACTACACAAACATCACTGCACTACCCTAAGTCCTAAAACAATACCACCAGCACGACCCCCTACACTACACAAACACCACTGCACTACCCTAAACCCTAAACCCTAAAACACTACCCCCAGCACAACCCCCTACACTACACAAACACCACTGCACTACCCTACACCCTAAAACACTACCCTCAGGATGACCTCTTATACTACTCAAACACCACTGCACTACCCTAAACCCTAGAAAAGTAACCCCCACCCAGTGCTCAATCCCCTTACGTCTCACTCCTCGTGGTTCCTCTCTCCTCATGGTTCCTGCTTCATGTCATCTCTGAGGGGCGGTGCTCGTCGTTGGGAGGCAATGGAACAGCCTCTGTTTCCTTACAACGACGTGGATCGTCTACATTTTTTTAGAACTCATGGTCATTTACCATACATACCTTTACAACAAAATTCGTTGTAAAGGCATGCGTGGTAAATGACCATGCGTTCTAAAAAAATGCTTAGTAATGACGTCACATATTACATTACTCATGGCATGGTCAGTGACATCACTGATGACATCACTGATGACATTTCAAATGACATCACTCATGACATCACTGATGACATCATCCAGTGAATCTGTGTTTCTGTAAAGTTTAAATATGTTTAATATATATAGGGAAAGGCCTATGGAAAAATGAGTGGGTGTATAAGTGTGTGAATGGATGATTTTGTAGGTGCGTGACTGACTCTATAAGTGAGTCATTAAATGTATCTTACTGCAGACTAGTGACTAAACTGTGTGAATGTCTGTATCTGTCTATCTGTTGGTGTATAAGTATCTGCATGGTTTTGTGATTAACTACATGAGTGTCTATATGGGTCATTGATTGGTTGTCTGAGTATCTGTATGGGTGCCTGAGTGTTTGTGTGGGTAGGGTGTGTATGACTCTGTGCATAGATGTGTGAGTGGGTGATTCTATGGGTGCATGGTTTTAAGAGTGCATCTGTGATGGACTGCATGGGTGGGTGAGTGTGTGTATGGTTGTGTTAGTGATTGAATGTATATCTCAGTGGTACATGTGACAGTAACTACATATGTGAAAGGCAGTATATATGTGTGTAAGAGTATATAACTGGCTATATGTGAGAGTGTGTGATTGTGAGAGTGACTGTATGTATGAGTGTGTGCTTGTATCAGTAATTGTATAAGAGCGTAAGAATGTGGTAGTATTTTTATGAGTAAGTGAACTTGTGTGTGTATAACTGTATAGGTGAGTAAATTGGACTGTGATTAATTATTTGCATGACTTACTAGGTGTGTCAGTACCTCTATGGATGATTGGCGCTGTGTGAGGGTCTATATAGGTGTATAAATGCATATGATAGTCCTGTACTGAGTGACTGTAAGTATGAGTGACTGTCCAGGTGAGTGAGTGGAGGTGTATGTAGACCTAAGAGTCAATGAGTGGGTATGTAGTTATTGGTATTGGGGTATCTATGGTTTTCAAAATGGCCTTCTGAAATTTTGAGTCAGTGTATCAAAGGTTATATTAGGGTGTGAGAAGATGCACTAATTTATCACATGGATAATGCCATCAGTGATGTCATTTGAGATGTCATCAGTGATGTCATCAGTGATGTCACTGACCATGTCATGAGTGGTGTAATATGTGACGTTATCAGCAGTGCATTGCGGGGGCGTGATTTATAGTTAGCTGAACTAACTATAACGGGGGAATTTCTAGGGTTTTGTACGAGGGAAATGTCCAGCTAACTATAACACCCCTGAAACCTATGGTTTTTTCAGTGAATTTTTAAGGTTTTCTAAATGCCAATTCCTAACTATAACGTGCATGAAACCTAGGGTTTTTTCAGTGAATTTCAAAGGTTTTTTAAATGCTAATTCCTATCTATAACTTATCTCGAAAGCTATGATGTTTAATGATTTTCATTGGATTTCTAAATTTTTCTATTTCAGTGTGTCAATTCCTTTAATTAATTTTTTTTAAATATTTTTTTTCACCATTTTTATAACTTATTTTTCGAAATTAATTCTTTTAAAAATTAAAAAATATTATTTGTTTTTTAATGTTTTTTTAAAAAAATATCTAAATTAAATTTTTTTTTTTTTTATATTTAGTAAAATATTTTTTAAACTATATTTTCAATACTTTTTTTCATTTTTTTGGGGATCCGCACAGCCAACGCGTTAGGAACTGCGCACCCAAAGCGAGAGAAATCGTGCACCCAATGCATTAGGATGCGCGACTCCTAATTTTACCGTCCCCCAAAAAAATAGCCCCTTTCACTAATTTTTATTATCCCCGGGGACCCCATCCCCCGGGGCTTATAAAAAAAAGTTGGAGACCGTGGGGGGAGCCACAACGCCCCCACGTTCCCAGCTGGCTCCCCACGTCCTACGGGAGCCGGCATTGCTTTTCCACATGGAGAGCTGCTGACATGCAGCTCCCCGTGTGGAAAAGCAATATCGTTTGGATTTTGAAAGAGAGAGCAGGTTTCCCTGCTCACTCTTTCAAAATCCTAACAAAGTTTGCTATGGGAGGGCGGGAGACTCCCGCCCTCTCATAGCAAACAACAGTGTCCTGGGGGTAGGCACCCCAGGACACTGTAGGAGCCGGCCCTGGGGGTTGGCGGTTCCCAGGGCCCTCGAGGGCTCCAGGACGGGGCCACGCAGCCCCCCTCCCCCATTAATTTATAAAGATTTTGCCCCCGGGGGCTATTTATTAACGGAGCGCGGAAGCCCGCTCTTCGGGGTTGTTTTTATTTCCGGCCGGTTCCGCGCGTCCCTGCGCGCATTTCACCTTTTTTTATTAAAAAAAGGGGGCCCCAAGGGGTCCTTCTGGGACCCCCTAAGCAACCCTAGAGGGTCAGAGTATTTCTACCCTGCCCCCTTTACATCTTTCACACACTTATTTCCCTTACTTAAACAAAATGGCTGCCAACAGTTCCTGGTTTCGAATGTAGACAGACACTTGACAGCCAATTAGCATTCAGCGCGTGATTGGGAGGGTGTGCACTCGGTTCGCAGACGGTGCGCTTAGGGTGCGCATAGGGTGCGCTGATCCTCCGAGGCCATAGATATATCTAGCTTTTTTACTCTAATTTTCTCAGGAACTACTGGACGGATTTGCACCATTTATGCAAAACGCATGAGTCTGAACTGAGGACTACCTCTTTGCCAAATTTGGTGTAATTCCATTCAGCAGTTTGGGCTGTAGCTCCGTCAACAGGTCCTATGGGAGTTTGCATGGAGAAAACGTGTTTTTGGACCCCCTTTTTTCTCAGCCCCCGCTAATGAATCACCACGAAACTTTCAGGAGAAGAGCGGACCGCAGCTGGCCAAAAGTTTGGAAAATTTCACGAAGATTCGTCAACCGGCGCCAGACTTATTGTGAATAGAATGTTGCGGATTTCCTATCTAAAATAGGTCCTAACTATTACTACCTACTGTCGACCGCCAGTAGGTAATATGTATATATATATATATATATATATTCACTGAAAAAACCATAGGTTTCACACATGTTATAGTTAGCGGAAATTTTACTGATAAAAAAACAATGAAATTCCCCCGTTATAGTTAGTGCAGGCAACTATAACTCACGCGACCGCAATCCTCTGCTGATGCTAATACTGTATTTAGACACTTATTTGCCCATGTCTTCTTCCATACATTTTTAGCTATACATATATTACAAATATTTTTTTTCCATAAAGACACATATGTCATCAGCAGAAGATTGCGGTCGCGTGAGTTATAGTTGCCTGCACTAACTATAACGGGGGAATTTCATTGGTTTTTTATCAGTAAAATTTCCGCTAACTATAACATGTGTGAAACCTATGGTTTTTTCAGTGAATTTGCAAGGTTTTTTAAATGCTAATTCCTAACTATAACGTGTGTGAAACCTATGGTTTTTTCAGTGGTTTTTTAAATGCTAAGTTACTTTACGCCATTCGTGGCGTGCGCGCCCACTTAACGCAGTTCGTTCCGTGCGCGCACGGTGCGCTTCGCGCACCGTGCGCGCACAGTGAGCACGCGGTGCGCTTCGCGCACCGCGCGCCCACTTTACGCAGTTAGTGCTGTGCACGCACGGTGGCCACGTTACGCTAGATGGGCCATGTACGCACGATGCGCTTCGCGCACCGTGCGCACATGGAGGACATATGATGCACTTCGTTTTGAAAGGTAATATTTTAATTTTTCGCACCTGTTATAAGCCATGCACAAATGGTGCCCTTCGGGCACCATTTGCACACTCGGTGGGGAGAGTGTGGATAATTTTTTTTTTTAAATATTTGTTTTTTTAATATTTTAATTTTTCTCTTCTCTGCTATGCCATGCACAATTGCACACGGGGTGGGGAGAGTGTGGATAATTTTTTTTTTTTATATATTTTTTTGCCGTACGCGTACGGTAAGCGTAATCGGCGAAATTAGCGAAAAAATAAAAATTCCGTTTTTGGCCGTGGGGGATCTTTGGGGACTCCCTCAACATGGCTATGTGTGTGGGAGCTGTCTAAACAGCCCCTTTACATGTTTTTGTGCTTTGTATTTTAATCATCACTCTCAGTGCGAGAGAGAAAATGGCGGCCGCCGCTTCCTGGTTTCGGCCGATTCGAATGTTTACTAAGATCTAAAAGCCAATCAGAATCGCGCTCGCGCACGCCACCGTACGCGTACGGTAAGCGTACCGTAAGCGCACCGTAAGCTGGCTCAGATATATATATTGATTTAAAGGCTATTTTCTCAGAATCTACTGAACAGATTTACACCAAATCTACAAAAGTCACTTCCTTGACCTGAGGACTACCTCTCTGCCAAATTTCTAGTAATTCTGTTCAGCCGTTCGGGCTGTAGCCCTGTCTAAAGGTCCTATGGAAAAATGCATGGGAAAAACGTGTTTTGGGACCCCCCTTTTATCTCAGCCCCCGCTTGACGAATCCCCCCGAGACTTTCAGGGTAGGAGCGGAGCGTAGCGCCCCACCTATTTTGAAAAATTCGCGAGGATTCGTCGACCGGCGCCAAAGTTATTCAAAATAGAATGTTGCGGATTTCCTATGGAAACGTGGTCCTAACTATAACTACCTACTGGCGACCGCCAGTAGGTAATTCACTGAAAAAACCATAGGTTTCACACATGTTATAGTTAGCTGGACATTTCACTCGTGAAAAACCAATGAAATTCCCCCGCAATGCACTGCTGATGACGTCACATATTGTATCACTCATGACATGGTCAGTGACATCACTCATGACATCACTGATGACATCTCAAATGACATCACTGATGACATCATCCAGTGAATGTGTATTTTTCTGAAAATTAAATATGTTTTATATATGTATATCTCACGGACGATGGAAGAATAAATGGGTTTTTTAGTGTCTAAATGGATGATTTGTTTTTGAAAAATTGATTGTATAACTGACTGATTAAGTGTATCTTAGTGAATACATGGCTTACTGAGTAATGTTTAAATATGTAAATATCTTTATCAGTCTCTCACTTTGTGTATAAGTGGCTGCATGGGTTGGTGAGTAGCTACATGAGTGTCTATATAGGTTATTAGTTGGTTTTTTGAGTATCAGTCTGAGTGTCTGCATGGTTCGGTGGGGGGTATTACGTACTGCATAGGTACATGAATGAGTGACTCACTGTTTGTATGTGTTGAAGACAGCATGTCTGCAGGACTGTATGGGTGGATGAGTGTGTGCATGGGTGTGTTAGTGAGTGAATGACTGTCTCAATAGTGTCTCTATGAGTAACTACATATGTTTTAAACTAGTATATGTGACTATTGTTGTATATAAGTGAGTATATGTGAGAGTGAGAGAATGAAAGAGTTCCTGTATGAATAAGTATGTGTTTCTATAAGTGATTGTTTAAAAGACTATGTATGTGTAAGTTTCCATAGAAGTAAGTGTGGTGGTCTGTGTATAACTGTATATGTATGTTTGATTCTTTATTAGCATGAGTGACTATGTGTGTGAGTAACTCTATGGATGAGTGGCGTTGTGTAACAGGATGTATAGGTGTATGAGTACATATGATGAGTGAGTACATGTATGAGTGACTGCACAGGACTGTTGGTGAATGAGTGGATGTGTATGTGGATCTTAGAATTACTGAAGAGGTTGTTGTAACTGGTATTGGTATGTCCATTTTTTTGAAAATTTTAGTCTCTATTTTTGAATGTGTGTATCAAAGGTTATATTAGGGTGAGAGGAGGTCTGCCACTCTGTCACAAGGATGATGTCATCAGTGATGTCATTTGAGATGTCATCAGTGATGTCATGAGTGATGTCACTGACCATGTCATGAGTGATGTAATATGTGACGTCATCAGCAGTGCATTGCGGGGGCGCGAGTTATAGTTAGCTGAACTAACTATAACGGGGGAATTTCATTGGTTTTTCACGAGTGAAATGTCCAGCTAACTATAACATGTGTGAAACCTATGGTTTTTTCAGTGAATTTGCAAGGTTTTTTAAATGCTAATTCCTAACTATAACGTGTGTGAAACCTTTGGTTTTTTCAGTGAATTTGTACGGTTTTTTAAATGCTAATTTTTGTATTATTTAATTAAAAAAAAAATGTTATATTAAAAATAAAATTCCTATGTATTCATTTATATATTATCTGTATCTTTTTTTTTTTTTGCTTTTTTAAAAAAAATTCAATTAGGATAAAGTTGAACAGTTTTTTTATTTTTTGCAATTAATTTTTCTCCACTTTTTTTTTATATAAATTCTTGGAGTGCGCGCTCTGAGCGCGCTCCTAGTACAATTTCGTAAGTTTTTTATGAATACCGCCGTACGTTATTTACGTACGCACATATACGTTATAGTGCGCGCTGGGAGCGCGCACCCAGTACGTATGCGTACGTACGCATGCGTGCGTGCGTCCTACGCGCTCCACGCGGTTTACTTCCGCATACGCAAAAATTACGCGCAATAACGGTCGCGTATACGCGTGTTCAACGTATGCACGCTACGTACGCGCATATGACGTATGCACATGCGCTCCTACGCGTTCGCACATACGTAATCACGAGGTGCGCGCTCGGAGCTTGCGCAGTGCGCGCACCTCGGGTATATGCATAATAAAACAGCACTTCTTATTGGTTATCATTACTTTCAGTTTCTGATTGTTTCAACACCACACCCAATCCCCTCATGGCAAGTCATGTGATCAAGAATCATCACTTTTGATTGGTTTGAAGTACTTTCAGTTCCAGATTCTTCCCAAACCACACCTACTCTCCTCATTATTAGTTCTGATTCCTTTGGAGAAGGAGCTATTCTGTTGTTGAGAGACAAAGGCTGAACAGCAACCATCTTCAGACCGTGACCAGGACACTCTTGAGAGGCAGAGGAGCAGGAAGCAGAAAGACAGCTTTATATGGCAGTTTTTCACTTTTCCAGAGGGACAAAAAAAGGTAAATGCACCTAAAGTTACATGTGTACTTTGTCAAAAAGTCTTGTCACGTGGGAATCCTAACAAGAAATATTATTTTAGCATTCACACTATGTTGAGGCATGTTGACAAAATGCATCCAGTGACTTTTCGTCGAGCTTCTGGAGCAAACCCTCCACCTGCTCTACCGACGACATCTGCAGCAGCTCAGCCGAGCACATCTTCTGCAGCTCAGCCGAGCACTTCTTCTGCAGTGGTGCCTTTGCCTTTTTCCACACCTCGTTTTGGACCACCTTGTTTTGCTAGGTTGTCCACACGCTGCACTGATTGCGGTAAACTTATTTCTGTGGGTGAGACCAGTCTTGATCTCATTCAGAGAAAATTTGATGCCCATGAGTGCAAGTAGGCCATAGATGTTTTTTCTTTTTTTTCGTTTTTCTCTTCCTGTTTCCCTCCATTAACTCAAGGGCTCTTTTAAGAGCCACTTATAGACTAAAGCCCCCCAAAAAATTTTTGAGGGTTTTTTTTTTGGGTTTTTTTTTAGGTGCGCGCACCCTGCGCGCACCCAAGGTTTTTTTTAAATTTTTTTTTTTTTTTTTAATTTAATGTACAAAAAGAGGTGAAGAAATGGAAGCATGAAAAGGGAGGATTGAGTAATACTAATATTTTTCACTTATTTTTTTTAAAAAAATTCGAAAATATTTTTTTTTAAAGTATTTTGCAAGGGAACAGAATTTTTTTTTATTTTTTCTTTCCAGTTCTGCAAAAAAAGTAAAAAAGTATTAATATTCAATCATACATTACAAAAAGCATTACATGTTTTTACATATTTTACTAAGCAATTTTTTGCCCTTTTTTGCTGTTTTCAGAATTTTTTAATTTTCACTTAAAATAGTGAAAACAATTGTATTCATCATTTAACAGCGGGCAAAAAAAAACCAATCTGAAAGTTTGCTTAAAAAAAGCCCTAAAACTTTCCTCACTAAAATATACCTTGTTAGAAATATTACATATATATTACAAGTACTTCTCTAGATGAATAAAAATTTTCTAGACAAACCGTCTTTAAACCTTGTCGCAAAAGCACACATGCCAAAATAATTTCTGTCAAAGGAGTCCTCAATTGTTTTTATTACTTTTCCTTTAGGCCAAATAGTAATTTCAAAATCCTTTTTAAGTGATATCTTCAATTATAATCCTTTAAAATTACAAAAAATGCTTTCTTCAGATGCAGTTTTTAGTTTTCAAAATTTAGGTTTCCGAAAAATTAAGTAAGAATTGGGTAAATCATAAGGCAAACGTTGCTTGAAAATCAATTGGGAATCATTACACAGTGTCCAGCCTTTTTCACATTTAAGATAAACTGTGTAATGCCCAGAAGTTACAGTAGGTCCTTCATGAAAAATTATTGCAACTGTAACAAAAGTTTTTCCAGAAATTGATAATTGCTGTCCTGTAAACTTCTTTATTAAAGTGTCCAATTTTGAACCATCAGCTCTACAACGTTGCATCATTAAAATTACATACTGACCATATTTCTGTAAAAATAATGTAGAAAACATGTCTGATTTACATTCAGAACATTCCATGTTGTGATTGGCATCTTTAACTAATTTACTAAAAGTCACTGATTTACTTTGTGGTAATGGTAAAAATATGAACCTTTCTGAATCAACATTACAACTACATGTGTTCATACAGTTTTCACAGCAATGTTCCCATTTGTAAGAGACACCAAATAAGTTTTCTACTTCTACTCCTTCATCTTCTAGTACACTCAAAATATATATTAAGAATTCCTGAGCATCTTGCTGGACATTTTCTTTAAACTGTGTAGAACCACAACATACATCTAAAAGATTTCTAACATCAGTAGCACTTTCTATTTCAGTTTTATCATTACTCAGATTCTCATAAAGGAGACTCAGCAGAGAACACAATCTTTTTCCATGATTTACTATTATCTGTTCTAGCAACTTTTCAAGATAAAATACAACATTCAGCACTACATTTGCATAGCAGTTGACACCAGAGCTATTTTCAAAATGGCAACCAACAACCTCTTCAACACTGTCCTTTTTCTTTTTCCTTGCTATCACATCACTGTCCTTTTTTTTTTGTTCTGTTCATCCACATTACAGATATTCTCAAATCTCCTTTTCCGACAAACAACATGTTATTCAATCACAGGATACTGACCTAAATGAGGAGCATATGTTCTTCTTAATCTGTTATACTCCTTTACACAGTTTGTATCAGCACTAACTTTTGAGTCATCAAAGTCTATCATAAATAAACCAGATAATGTTTTCACTCGTGACAAAGCAACATATGCCATACCTTCTTTGAACACAGTAGAACCAATGTTTACAAAAGCACTATCTACAGTCAATCCTTGAGACTTGTGAATAGTTACAGCATATGCTAGAGAAAACGGAAACTGCTTCCTACGTACATATAAGTCTTTCACAAGCATGAAACGAACTGAACAACGACATATGTCTTTAACTTCTTCTATCTGATCAAATTTTATTTTTAAACATTCAATTCCATCTTTTTTCTGGTAATTAATAAAACCCACAACTCTTCCCATAGCTCCATTCACTAAACCTTTTTCTACATCCAAATTTCTCCTTAAAATCACTCGACAATTCATGCAAACATATAGATTTTTTTCTAATCCAGCTGTTTTGGAAATATTCTTCTCTAGTGAATCCAATTTATTTTTCAGTTTGCCTGTTAATGTAAAAGTAATTCTTTCATGCTGAATTTTGTCCTCTGCTTCCATTTTCTTAATCTCTTCCTTTTCCAATTTCAAAAGTTCCTCATTGAATATTGAGCACTCACGTAGTGTTGGCATTAAGCAGATTACAGTATTTTTTTCTGCAATGTTCTGGTATATTTTCTCTGCAACTATTTCTTCATTTGGAAATAAGTTATGTAGCAACCGACTCTGTGATGCTTTTTTGCCAACTTCTGTGAGTAGTCCAATTCTGATATCTTTCAGAATACTTGCATAATCTTCGTCGTTTGCTTGTCTCATATTGGTAGTGAGTTCTTTGTACTCAAAGAACAACCAAATATTCGCATTACCAATGCTTCCTAATGACTTCTTCGTGTCTTCATGTGTCACAGTATTAAACACTGGTTGTCCTTTAACTGGAGTGAGCTGCAGAAGATCCCCAAAAACTATGACGTGTTTTCCTCCAAATAACACGTCATAGTCTCTCTTCAGAATTTGTTGCATTCTTAAATGCACAATGGCAAGCATTAAATTTGAAACCATGCTCACCTCATCAATAATGAGAACTTGCATCTTCTTCAACACTCTTGAATCTTCGAGGCATGCTTCTCCAGTTAGCTTGTGGTATTCTATTTTGTTCTTATGCTCCACTGGTAACATTAGCAAGCGATGTAAGGTAATTCCTTTTATGTTATAGGCTGCTAACCCAGTTGGAGCAGTTACCACACAAGACAAATTTGAAGCTGTTTTTTGCTGTAGGTAGCTTCTGATGACTTTTATTAAGAAACTTTTACCAGTTCCAGCTTGTCCACTCACATACATCCTGATTGGTTCAAATGATGTGCATGAGCACTCTTTCTTTTCATGTAGTAATCCATGATCAATTTTTTTTATGACTTCTTCATAAATTTCTTTTTGTTCTTCATTCAGTTGTTGTTCCAGATTTAGTAAGTCGATTGAATCTTCCTGTGCTTGATTCATAGCCGTTTCTACTTCAGTCATGGCTACTGCAGCTTCATTTTCTATGATTGGTTGTCCTAGGGGATCTTGACTAAGTGTTCCTGAACTTTGGCTGTCTTGAGAACTGTCTCTAGCTACTTCAGCTGCAATTTTTGCTTCCTGTTCATTTTCTTCATTTAACATTTGGACATAAGTTGTGAAAGTACTGCATTCTATGCTGTCTTTGCTAGCATTAAAAGAATCTTCATAGCTTTGAAATTCTCCCAGTAGTTCGTCATCTGAACGCCATGGTTTAAACAGCTGTAAAAGAGCCAAGTAGTAAAATTCCTTTTTGTCAGTAGTTTCGCAACTGAGCTTCCTGTGATTTATCAAACTTCCTTTTGTTTGCTTCACCAAACATCCTTCCTCACCAATGACTTTATATTTTCCATTGTTGATGTCTTCTATGGCTTTCCGTGAATAAATGTAGTTCTGCAGCACTTCATAGAGACACATGTTCTCAAGATGATGACTTCTCTTTGGGTAATATGTGTCCAACATGTTTGATTTCAAAATATCTGTACTTTCTGGGTCATTCTCGGCCAAATATTCAATTTCTCCAACAGATTTCAGTACCCGATTTCTCATTCCTGCAAGGCCTAAGCTTACCCAAATTATTCTTCTGGATTTCGAGTAAAGACTTGCAGATGATAACCTATCTGAGCATTCGTAGGATCCAATTTCTCGATGCGATAACATCTTTAAACTGAAACTGTACAGCTTCTTACTGACAGTCTTCTCGTGAGAAATCTCTTCCCACATTTCCTTCAATTCTGTTTTCTCAGATTTAGTGATGTAAGATGTCACATACCGAGCAACAGCAATAGAATTGTCTGCCACATACTGAATATCCATGTTAGCATTCCACATGGATAAAATTACTGGGTTGAAGTCATTTATAAATTTTGACTCTTCATTTCTTTTTAGGTTGTAGGTATTTTTGGGAGATTTTCTGGTTATAGTATGTCGCACAGCTGACATAAAACTGTTGACTCTTCCTTTTGAAAGAACAGGTCTAGGAAATCCAAATCGACACTTTGTGTAGAATTTATCTTTCGTCTTGTACTTCCGTTGACAGTATTTTCCACACCGATGACTTTGGAAACGTAAAACTTGCTCTTTTAACTTTTTCTCTTCTGTGCTTTTAGGTATAGCACATGTTGCATATTCTTCAATGAAAGATAACACTGCTTCATCAGTATCTGTTCCAAACTTTGGGGCATCCTTGATCCACAACAGCATATGAATATGAGGAGCACCTCTTGCCTGGTACTCTTTTCTCCGAAAGAAATCCACTACTTCTCCAAGAGGTGGATTTTTTTTATTGCAGATGAAGGACATCATAGCCTCAAATCTATGATTGAAATATCTGCAAACATTAACTTGATCCAATGAGCACAGTTCTCCAGCTGTCTTGTATTCAATGTTTTTAATGTTTGAATTTGCCTCTCTTAGTAAATCCAGTAAATCATCCCAAGCGTACTCGGCACAGCTTAGGGTTAGAAACCATGTAGGAGTTCCTAAATTCCGTAACATGCATTTTAATTCACCTTGGCGTCGGTACCAATATTCATTTGTCCCACGCTGACAAGCCATCAGATTGATCAGTTGTGTTTCCAAATGATCATCTCGGTGCTGCACTTTCTCCATAAAATCCTTAGCAGACACATTTTGTAAATGTACTCCACTTTTTAAAATGTGATTTACTGCATAAGATAATGCAGACAAGTCGCTTTCAAATAAAAGATGGAACAAATAAGGAATACTTTGACAAAATCTTGGATCTTCTGCATATAGTCTTGTAGTCCGATACTCAGAAGCTGGAATCTGTTCTGGACGTTCATCGTATCGTCCTCCTTTTCCTGTAGGAAACAGCTGAGGAAAACATCGAGCTTCCAAGCTCTCCTCCCATACACTCACGGGAGTTCCTTTTGCTTTCTTCATCTGAAACAGATCAATAGTGTCTCCCATAACTTCTTTAGAATGTAGAGGATGTATGCTGAAATGTTCATAAATTTCTTCTTCCTTTGACTTGTCCACTTTTTCAATTTGACCAGTTGGTGTTTCTGTGTCTTCTTGTAAATCTTCTTCTTCTTCTTCTATATAAATTGATTCATACCATTTATTATTTTTTTTCAAATACAAATTTGCTCTTTGTACTTTTCGTACATCCACCAGCTCCTGCCAAATCTTCTTATTCTTTGTAGGTACACCATTAACCAGAATTACTAATGGTTCAGTTTCCAAAGTATCTGCATCAATAGTTTCCATATTTTTTTTCAAATCCAAGGGCAAATACACCACTCTTCCTTTTAAACCTCTCAGTAAATCAGAAGGAGGTAATTTACCAGTTTTGGGCTCCATACGTACTATGGTCTGGAACGGATGAACACATTGAATGAGTATAGACTCATATGTATTTAATTCAGAAAGTTCGGCAGGAATAGCATCCAATTCTAAATTATTATGTACAGCTCTGGTCGGCATTCTATTTTCTTCTAACTTATTATAACAGTATTTACAAATACGCTGATCTTCACCCAATTCAAAACAATTTTCAAGAAATATATATGTTGCAAAATCCTTCCACTTATAATTATCTTCATTTTCACTTTTTTTATACAGATCAACATTCCTTGTTTGAATTTTATAATGACTTCTGCGGCAACAAATACAAGTAATATTTGGTCTTTCATTAGAGGTGATAGTAAATTTTGTCATTTCATCCTCAAAATTTTTAGTAATAATGAGTTCTACATTCCGTTCCTCATTTTCCTCATTTACTGTGTCCTTTTCTGCACTTTCTTGTTCTGGACCAAAGTAACAAAACTGAATCTCATCAGTAACCTTCACTACATCTGATACAGATCCACGGAACAGAGCATTATTCAACTCATTCAACTTTACTGCTGGACTTTTAGCAAAATTCAATGTTCTCACAAATTTCTCATTTCAGTATGATGAACAGCCAGCATCCTAAAATGATGAAAAACACTTTTACACACTTTTCTAGATAGACACGCCAGAGAATGTCCCTGCAAACCAGTATTTTCTCTCACTCTGCATGGATCTAGTGTTTGAAGCACCTTCATCTTCTGTTTTACACTCTTTTTACTATATTCTCTTAGAAAGTCACGTAATTTATCAATAGATTCCTGACGCACAGTACAAATACTACTACAGTTCCAAGTGTACACTGGGGCTTTTGGACGTCTCCCCATAGCCTCAGCAGCCATTACTTCTTCCTCATTTCTTGGGACCATTTTCTCTTTTTGCATCACACAACCATCCTTAACTTCATATGCTCTACCATTGGTGTCAACTGCATGCAACAAACTATTACTTTGAAGATAACTCTCTTCATTAAAAAATGGTTCAGTACTTGAACTGTGTTTCCATTCTCCCAAGAACACTTTACAAAAGTTACTTTTTTTTAACTTCTCTTTTCCTTTTGCTTTGTGACTTCCTTGCATTCACTAATTTATCTAATCTGCGCATCCTATTCAAAATTAGAATAAAAAGTTTGTTTTTTATTTCCAAAGCCTTACTTACAATATTTTCTATAATTTTTTTTTCTTAATAAATGTTGTTTTTTTCTTATATTTTTTCACATCCTTTAGCAAATTTAACATCACTCTTCTATGAAACATTTTTCGACGAATGTTTTTAAAATCTAATTTTCGTGTTAAATCAGTTTGACATACTTCTGATTGTACATTAGCTTTTTTTTTTGCTGTTGACTGTGTTGTTGCTTTGTACATAAAACTCTGTTTGTTTTACAGTTATTTTTGCCATTTTTTTGTTTTTTGAAAATCTTTTTTAAGAAATCTCTGCTCTGCTTACCAGTAGACTTTTTCTTTTTGCCATCACCAGCTTTTCCTGCTATTTTTTTTTTCCCAGTTTTGTCCAGATATACTTGTTGTTGCTTTTCTTTCCTCTTTCTTGTCCTTAAAGGCATTTTTTTTCACTGTTGCTCAGCAATACCTGCAAGGAACTAAAAAAAATTCCTTTTTGTAATTATAATTCATTAAAATATTTTTTTTTACTTTTCATTTATTTCAAATGTTTTTTCATTTGTCTCTCATTTGTGATTTACTAATTTGTGCACATTGCTAACCACCACAGTTGAAAAAAAACAAGCTGCCCCTTTCCTGCAAGTGCATTTTTTAACAGAACAACTGCAACACAAATTATATCGGTGGCCACAATTCCTGTGCGCACACAGCCTCATGGTGTGCTTCTAAGCAGAAAACAGAATTTGATTTGCAAATTCAAAGCACATTTACTACTCTGGTAGATCAAGTGATAATTGCTGTTACAGCCTTACACATTTTCCTTATCATTTACAGAAGCAAAAAACAGCACATGTCCTAACAGCTCCTTAAGACCATGACCATGTGTTACAGGGTGAGTGATTAGACTAGATCAATTTAAATGAGGCCTTGGGGACGTTGAATGTGACGTAGATCACAGAGGCAGAAAAGAGCACATTTCCTAACAGCTACTTCATACCATAAGTATCTGCAACCTGGGTGAGTGTTTAGAGTAGAGCAAAGAAAACGAGGCCTTGGTGACGTTGAATGTGTTTGAATTACACACAGTCCTGAGTAGTACGCATGGGAGTGTTGGAGAAGCTGCTGCGTGTGTCCCAAGAGTGTGTTTCTGCAGAGTATGTATTGTCAGCTGCAAGAGACATGAGCAAGGAGATTTCCACAACTGCATGAAGACTGCAGGGATGTACGTAACAGTGCATGTGTGCTAAGGGATAATTTATGTAAACACAACAGGCTGCCCCTTTCCTGGGACTGCAATTCTTACTGAACAACAACTTCACAAACTAAATCTCTGCCCACAATTCCTGTGCGCACACAGACTCATGCTATGTTTTTTTGAACAAAACAGTGTCCCTGAAGAGTACCAAATTACTGTTACAGCCTGACACATTTCCCTTATCATTTACAGAAGCAAAAAACAGCACATGTCCTAACAGCTCCTTAAGACCATGACCATGTGTTACAGGGTGAGTGATTAGACTAGATCAATTTAAATGAGGCCTTGGTGACGTTGAATGTGTTTGCATTACACAGTGCTATCTGAAACAGCACACAGAGCTGAGTACTACACATGAGAGTGTTGGAGAAGCTGCTGCGTATGTGCCAAGAGTGTGTTTCTGAAGACTGTGTATTGTCTGGTGCAAGACAGATGAGCAAAGAGACTTCCAGAACTGCATGAAGACTGCAGGGATATATGTAACAGTGCATGTTTGCTAAGGGATAATTTGTGTAAACACAACAGGCTGCCCCTTTCCTGGGACTGTATTTCTTACTGAACAACATCTTCACAAATTAAATCTCTGCCCACAATTCCTGTGCGCACACAGACTCATGCCATCATTTTACACACATAACACAGGCTGCCCCTTTCCTGGGACTGCATTTCTTACTGAACAACAAATTCATAAATTAAATCTCTGCCCACAATTCCTGTGTGCACACAGACTCATGCCATCATTTTACGCACATAGCACAGGCTGCCCCTTTCCTGGGACTGCATTTCTTACTGAACAACATCTTCACAAATTAAATCTCTGCCCACAATTCCTGTGCGCACACAGACTCATGCTATGTTTTTTGGAACAAAACAGTGTCCCTGAATAGTACCAAATTACTGTTACTGCCTGACACATTTCCCATATCATTTACAGAAGCAGAAAACAGCACATGTCCTAACAGCTCCTTAACACCATGACCATGTGTTACAGGGTGAGTGATTAGACTAGATCAATTTAAATGAGGCCTTGGTGACGTTCAATGTGTTTGCATTACACATTGCTATCTGAAACAGCACACAGAGCTGAGTACTACACATGAGAGTGTTGGAGAAGCTGCTGCGTGTGTGCCAAGAGTGTGTTTCTGAAGACTGTGTATTGTCTGGTGCAAGACAGATGAGCAAAGAGACTTCCAGAACCGCATGAAGACTGCAGGGATGTATGTAACAGTGCATGTGTGCTAAGGGATAATTTGTGTAAACACAACAGGCTGCCCCTTTCCTGGGACTGCATTTCTTACTGAACAACATCTTCACAAATTAAATCTCTGCTCACAATTCCTGTGCGCACACAGACTCATGCCATCATTTTACGCACATAACACAGGCTGCCCCTTTCCTGGGACTGCATTTCTTACTGAACAACAACTTCATAAATTAAATCTCTGGCCACAATTCCTGTGTGCACACAGAGTCATGCCATCATTTTAGGCACATAACAAAGGCTGCCCCTTTCCTGGGACTGCTTTTCTTACTGAACAACATCTTCACAAATTAAATCTCTGCCCACAATTCCTGTGTGCACACAGACTCATGCCATCATTTTAAGCACATAACGCAGGCTGCCCCTTTCCTAGGACTGCATTTCTTACTGAACAACAACTTCACAAATTAAATCTCAGACAACAATTCCTATATACACACAGACTCATGCTGTGTTGGTAGGCTCAGTTCAGTTCAAAAGCTGTATTCGGTATGTAAAAATACAACCATATAAGCAGAACAAACATTTAAAAATACATATTAGACAAAAATGTCTTATACACAGGACATAACAGAAAACTATATTTAACACATTGTTAAAGTGCATAGTGCTTCCTTGAATAATACACAATTAAGCTTAATCTTCCGGCAAAGCATCCACATTATATTTATAACGAGGTGCAAATTCCAGGTAAATTATCTAATATGTGCAAATATACAAAAAAAAAGCTAAATATGGTAACAATCCCATATTACACAATTCATCCTAATTTTACTTCAAGCTACAAAGTTCATATCGAAGTCTGGACGGTATCTATATATACAAAGTACGTGACCAGATAAAATTAATCAGCGCAGACTATGGACTTCCTAATATTCATGCATTTCAGCACATAGGATGCCACAAAAAAACAGGTATCAGGGCTTTCTAGAGTTGTTAGGAACTTCATTGCTGATTTAGTAGAGCGTATCTTATTTCTTAAAAGGATAGGTTTTAAGTAAAATTTCCTAAAATGACAATAACATTTACAAAACAATAAAAAGTGACAGCAGCTTTGTTTTGACATATTGTCACAAGGACACAGCATATTAGATTTGATCTTAATATCTGGGAAAGAGACTAGATGGTGCACGATCCCAAGCCTTAAACGGGTTAGGACAAATCTGTGTGAGTTTTGGGTCACGGTCGCAAGGTATGTCTGAAAACCTACCCTTAAATTCAAATCGAGGTAAGAAGCAACTGTTGTTAGATTTCTGGACTGATTTTCTCTAGCCAGATTCTTAAATGCTAGGAACTTAGATTTTATGTCTTTCTTTGGTATCAGTGCAGCTGCTTCGGGGTTCAGACGGATATTACATTCAAACAGAAGATTAAACCAGTGGTAAATATAACTCAACCAAGGTATACGAGATAGATTATCAAGTTTCAGGCAATCCTTGATGATTGTTTGTGTAAATACAGTCTCGGATTTGGACCAGATAGAACGCCAAAGCAGCAATGGGCGTAATGCGGCTAAGTCCGCGATAAAGTCAATACCGGCCTCCATATGAGTTAAGATGTTGGGAGCCGAGGATGGGGCACATAGCAGTTTCTTCAAGAACTTATTTTCGTCGTTCTGTAAACCATTAACAGAATGATGGCCCCAAACTCCTGCCCCATACAAAGCAGATGAAATACACCTAGCTTTGTAGATAGCCAGCATGTCTTTCACACTCCTTTGCCCTAACTTAGCTGCAAATCTGAAAATACTACTGGTGTTTCTGTTCATCTTTAACCTCACGTTCTCGTCCTCGTTCGTCCATTTCCCGTTGCCTGCGAATGTTATCCCCAAATAACAAAAACTATTAACCGGTTGAATCTTCACTTTATCAATAAAGAAGGAGGAATTGGATTTCACCCTCTTTCCACAGGTCATAACAAAAGTCTTACTTTTATTAATGATCAGTTTCCTCTCTTTGGTAAATAGCACAAATCTATCTATGAGGCGTTGCAAACCATTCTGTGTTCGTGATAAAAGAACTGCATCATCTGCGTATAATAAAATAGGGGTAACGCTGCCGTTGATCAGGGGGGCGTCTGAGGATAGTTTGCTTAAAATCATATCAATTTCATTTATAAATAATGAGAATAAAAACAGGGCCAATACGCACCCTTGACGAATCCCTCTTGCAACTTTAAAAAAAGGTGTACATTCTCCCATAGGACCATAGCGTACTTTACATGAAAGGCCGGAATATAACCGGGCCAGAAAGAAAACACACTCTTTGGGGGCTCCGAGATCTAGCAAGGTGTCCCAAAGGATGTTATGGTCTACAAGGTCAAAGGCACTGCTTAGGTCTGCGAAGCAAAGGAAAAGATTCCCATCCTTTGCAACGGTATATTTATGTATTAGGAGGTCTAGATTAATACACTGTTCCAACGTCCCCAGACCTTTCCTAAATCCATATTGCGCCTTTGAAATTATCGTGTTATCCTCAGCCCATGTCTCAAGTCTCTTTAAAATTATTCTACTCAATATTTTTATCGATGCATCTAATAGAGAAATGGGACGGTAATTACTTGCCTCAGACCTGGATCCCTTCTTAAAAAGAGGAATAATTATAGACTGGCCCCAGGATGTTGGCATCTGACCCTCCGCTATTGCATTAAAGAACCTGGTCAGGATGGGTACCCACAGATCTAACTCGGATTTATACAAATCCAGCGGGACTCCATCCGGGCCAGGTGCCTTTCCGCCCTTGCTATTGCGTAGGCCTTCGTAAACCTCATCAAGACCAATATCTAAAGGCAATCTAGGCCAAGTATACTCGTTGTCCATATGGGGATCTAAAATTAACCTATCCGGATTAAAAATATTTAAAAAGTGGTGCATCCATGATTGACAGTCGACATGGGAGGTTATTTCAGGCACTGAGTCATTTTTTAAGAAAGGACTATTTATGGTCTGCCAGTATAGCTTACTATCATTTGTTTCAGCCGCACAGCTGAGATTATACCAAGCCTCTTCTTGGAGAGCTTTTTTCCTTTTGGTAAGCGATGTTTTATAGACAGAACGACAAGTTTTAATTGCTGTACAATCACGTGGTTTAATGCTCATCGCCTGTTTTAGGGCGTGAAGAGCATGTGTACAACTTTTATCAAACCAACCAGTGTTGTTTACTCTTTTCCCCTTATGCGGTTTTGTGAGTAAGTTATCAATTGTTTCATTAATAGTACGTAGGTGGTTTAATATAACTTGCGGATGTACCTCGTCGCTAATACAATAGGTTATCTCCATAGTACACTTTCTTAATACCTCCTCCAACAACTCATGTGGGACAACCTTTGTCCATTTAATCCTAAACCCATTAGGTCTTACAGCCTCGATAAAGTTAATACGATTGTTAACATCCATGTTTTTGGGACCCCAACAATGCAAAACAGGGCCAATACGCACCCTTGACGAATCCCTCTTGCAACTTTAAAAAAAGGTGTACATTCTCCCATAGGACCATAGCGTACTTTACATGAAAGGCCGGAATATAACCGGGCCAGAAAGAAAACACACTCTTTGGGGGCTCCGAGATCTAGCAAGGTGTCCCAAAGGATGTTATGGTCTACAAGGTCAAAGGCACTGCTTAGGTCTGCGAAGCAAAGGAAAAGATTCCCATCCTTTGCAACGGTATATTTATGTATTAGGAGGTCTAGATTAATACACTGTTCCAACGTCCCCAGACCTTTCCTAAATCCATATTGCGCCTTTGAAATTATCGTGTTATCCTCAGCCCATGTCTCAAGTCTCTTTAAAATTATTCTACTCAATATTTGTATCGATGCATCTAATAGAGAAATGGGACGGTAATTACTTGCCTCAGACCTGGATCCCTTCTTAAAAAGAGGAATAATTATAGACTGGCCCCAGGATGTTGGCATCTGACCCTCCGCTATTGCATTAAAGAACCTGGTCAGGATGGGTACCCACAGATCTAACTCGGATTTATACAAATCCAGCGGGACTCCATCCGGGCCAGGTGCCTTTCCGCCCTTGCTATTGCGTAGGCCTTCGTAAACCTCATCAAGACCAATATCTAAAGGCAATCTAGGCCAAGTATACTCGTTGTCCATATGGGGATCTAAAATTAACCTATCCGGATTAAAAATATTTAAAAAGTGGTGCATCCATGATTGACAGTCGACATGGGAGGTTATTTCAGGCACTGAGTCATTTTTTAAGAAAGGACTATTTATGGTCTGCCAGTATAGCTTACTATCATTTGTTTCAGCCGCACAGCTGAGATTATACCAAGCCTCTTCTTGGAGAGCTTTTTTCCTTTTGGTAAGCGATGTTTTATAGACAGAACGACAAGTTTTAATTGCTGTACAATCACGTGGTTTAATGCTCATCGCCTGTTTTAGGGCGTGAAGAGCATGTGTACAACTTTTATCAAACCAACCAGTGTTGTTTACTCTTTTCCCCTTATGCGGTTTTGTGAGTAAGTTATCAATTGTTTCATTAATAGTACGTAGGTGGTTTAATATAACTTGCGGATGTACCTCGTCGCTAATACAATAGGTTATCTCCATAGTACACTTTCTTAATACCTCCTCCAACAACTCATGTGGGACAACCTTTGTCCATTTAATCCTAAACCCATTAGGTCTTACAGCCTCGATAAAGTTAATACGATTGTTAACATCCATGTTTTTGGGACCCCAACAATGCAATGATAAGGAGATGCTGTTATGATCACTTAAAATTTGCTCATTAACACACAAGTTGGAGTATGCACAATCGTTGGACAGTAAAATGTGGTCAATATATGAATTAGCTCCTCTTCCAGTAAATGTTGGACAGTTAACGTTGTTACTATTCTTCGTGCAATTTAACAAATCCAAATCAAACTTTGCTAACATCATGTTAAGGGTAGTGCCATACATACAGTGTGGGAAGTGTAAACAATCATTTCCCTCCATGTTACCACTTTCCCTTGTTAGGCCACATGAATTACTCGAGGCATGAGGACAAGGACTTATATTAAAGTCACCCAACCAGAGGACTATAGATTGGTGACCTGTAACTGCCTGTGTCCTCTCGATTTCTTTTTCAAGCTGAGTCAGGATTTTACCTCTGTCGGCAGTGAATACATTATTATAAAAGTTTATCAGCAACAAATCTTTCCCTTTGTCAAACTCTAGACATAAGACCTGAGAATGGACATCCACTGAGACACAACTTTTGACTTTGCAGGATTTTAATTTAGTGGATATTAAAAGCAAGAGACCACCTTTGGCTCTTCCTGCAATTGAACTCACTGCATTCAAGCTGTGTGCTAAATATCCCTCAATAAAAATGGGTTCCTCACACCACGTTTCCTGAAGACATATTATATCGTACCCTATATTAATAAAATCCTTCCACAAAGGGGAGTCTAACTTCCTCTTCAGACCAGCAATATTCCACGTAACAACGCGGTAGCCTGTATCAAGATCGCACTTAGCCCCTATATGATCATTTACTGGGTCTACCAAGGAAAAGTCTGGGTTTAAAGAAGGATCTGCAATGGTACAACAATTCTGAGTCTTTTTGATTCCTGTGTTCTCCAAAACAACTTCCACCCTGTTAGGTTCAGATAGAGGTGAAGGGGGAACAGTCACTACTTTATCGGAGCGGACACCACTAACTAATTTCTCATTCGTGTTCCTGATATTATCAGGCAGTCAGTCATTTTCCTCCAATGAGGACAGGGCGGAGTAACGGTTGAAAAGGGGGATGGTATAGTCCCTTTGCCTACTGAATTCCTCATTAAACTGTATATTCCCTCTATTAAAATACTGCGGGGCTCTTGGTGGCAAAAAGGGAGGATAACTAACCCCACCCCTAGTTAAACCGGGTTCATACAGCTCAATCTGTTGGAGCCTTGGCAATTGTGGGCCATCTAAATAGCTATAAAAATAGCCTAAAGGCCTAGCAGAGACCAAGTTAACTTGGTTGGGTAGGGAGGCGGCTCTTAAGAGGACAGTTTCCGCGTGTTGTGGGTATTTAAAATTAACAAGTATACAGTCCCCTGTGGTAGTTTTCCTACCTTCTCCTATCCAGCCGACTCTGCGGGTAGATAAAATATCTTGCGACAATGCCAGCGGAAATCCACAGTTTTTGTTAAGCCAGGCAAGTGATTTGTTTTTTAAAGAATCATGAGATTCCTGGCTAGAGTTAGGCATACTAGAGTCTACCTCCGGGACATTAATCAATACCACTGTATAAGGAGCACACTGTGGTGGGAGGTTAACAATATGGTTTCTCTTGTGTTTAATATGCCCAACATCTCCCCTGGCTACAGGCTTCTGAATATTACTTGAGCATGTATGTGCAGAGATTACTTTTCCTGCTGAAGTGGCTGTTGTGGGTGGCGCAAAAACTGATATCACAGTGGATGGCGCATCCATGGGTCGACTTAACTGACCGCTGCCCCCCAATCCCAAAGGAGCTCCCGTGTTGTGGGTACCAGACGGATGCAAAGTAGGTTCCATGGCACCCTCTGTGGGCTTATGGACGGTGGGGGCCAAAGCGGCAAAAACGGGGGTTAACGCGGGGGAGGATCGTTTTTCATAAGAAGCCAAAAGGCCCTTTAAATTATCTACTTCTGCTGAGACTACGTCTAATTTTGCCAACAAAGGACTAATTATAGACTCTAATTTGGTCTCAAAAATTGAAACCAAATGTCCTATTGTGGCTGCATGCAGAAAGACCCCCTCAGTATTATCATTAGTCCCTGATATTTCTTTGGACGAATCCGGTAAAACCCCCCTTCCTTGTTGAAAAGAGCCCTGTTTTTTTGGCTTATAGGTCACCGCTCTCTTTACTGGTGCTTTCCTACACGCCCGCGTTTTCCTCTGCATCGGGGAGGGGGTTAGGGTGGTTTTAGAACAGGATGCTGTAGTCGGTGTGATAGAAGAGTTCAATTGGGAAGTGGGTTCATCAATACTTCCAACAATATCCATAACAGAGAGTACATCAGCAATCCCATCAGCACTGTCTGTATTAACCGTACTGCTTTCAACGGGTATTTCAGTATTAGGTGCTAATGTGTCCATTAGGGAAGTTTCTAGGTTAGATCTGCCCAATGAAAGTCTCCGATCATTATTAATCTTATTTACAACTTTTACCAGATAGTTGTCCATTGTCCTCTTATCCCCTGCACCAGATTGATTGGACGACTTGGGTTTCGACATGAGTGTAAGCATATACAGTAACTTTTTAAAACAGGTATTTTTATAGGACTGTTCACTTACAAATTAAGCAAAGATCACAGTTCCGTGGCCCTGCCCTGCCTCCTCCTGCCCCGGACGGCCACAGACGGCCCGCCCTCTGCCCGGGCTCAGCCCGGCGTCGCCCGCGCGCGTCCCGCGTCGCGGAGGGGGTTGTCGGTTATCAAGCGCCTCCGGGCGCGCTGGGGGCGGAAGTGGCGTCGGGAGGAGCAGTGTCTGCTGGGGATTGTAGTCTCCTCGAGTGTGCTGGCGGCAAAAGAGACACCCGGCAAGGGTGCCCGGTCAGCTCTCCCCCTGCGTATGGTCTCGCTGGGCTCTGCAGTCTCCTCGAGTTCGATTCTGTGCCCCCCGCTCCACCGAGGGAGCTGTCGGTTATCAAGCGCCTCCGGGCGCGCTGGGGGCGGAAGTGGCGTCGGGAGGAGCAGTGTCTGCTGGGGATTGTAGTCTCCTCGAGTGTGCTGGCGGCAAAAGAGACACCCGGCAAGGGTGCCCGGTCAGCTCTCCCCCTGCGTATGGTCTCGCTGGGCTCTGCAGTCTCCTCGAGTTCGATTCTGTGCCCCCCGCTCCACCGAGGGAGCTGTCGGTTATCAAGCGCCTCCGGGCGCGCTGGGGGCGGAAGTGGCGTCGGGAGGAGCAGTGTCTGCTGGGGATTGTAGTCTCCTCGAGTGTGCTGGCGGCAAAAGAGACACCCGGCAAGGGTGCCCGGTCAGCTCTCCCCCTGCGTATGGTCTCGCTGGGCTCTGCAGTCTCCTCGAGTTCGATTCTGTGCCCCCCGCTCCACCGAGGGAGCTGTCGGTTATCAAGCGCCTCCGGGCGCGCTGGGGGCGGAAGTGGCGTCGGGAGGAGCAGTGTCTGCTGGGGATTGTAGTCTCCTCGAGTGTGCTGGCGGCAAAAGAGACACCCGGCAAGGGTGCCCGGTCAGCTCTCCCCCTGCGTATGGTCTCGCTGGGCTCTGCAGTCTCCTCGAGTTCGATTCTGTGCCCCCCGCTCCACCGAGGGAGCTGTCGGTTATCAAGCGCCTCCGGGCGCGCTGGGGGCGGAAGTGGCGTCGGGAGGAGCAGTGTCTGCTGGGGATTGTAGTCTCCTCGAGTGTGCTGGCGGCAAAAGAGACACCCGGCAAGGGTGCCCGGTCAGCTCTCCCCCTGCGTATGGTCTCGCTGGGCTCTGCAGTCTCCTCGAGTTCGATTCTGTGCCCCCCGCTCCACCGAGGGAGCTGTCGGTTATCAAGCGCCTCCGGGCGCGCTGGGGGCGGAAGTGGCGTCGGGAGGAGCAGTGTCTGCTGGGGATTGTAGTCTCCTCGAGTGTGCTGGCGGCAAAAGAGACACCCGGCAAGGGTGCCCGGTCAGCTCTCCCCCTGCGTATGGTCTCGCTGGGCTCTGCAGTCTCCTCGAGTTCGATTCTGTGCCCCCCGCTCCACCGAGGGAGCTGTCGGTTATCAAGCGCCTCCGGGCGCGCTGGGGGCGGAAGTGGCGTCGGGAGGAGCAGTGTCTGCTGGGGATTGTAGTCTCCTCGAGTGTGCTGGCGGCAAAAGAGACACCCGGCAAGGGTGCCCGGTCAGCTCTCCCCCTGCGTATGGTCTCGCTGGGCTCTGCAGTCTCCTCGAGTTCGATTCTGTGCCCCCCGCTCCACCGAGGGAGCTGTCGGTTATCAAGCGCCTCCGGGCGCGCTGGGGGCGGAAGTGGCGTCGGGAGGAGCAGTGTCTGCTGGGGATTGTAGTCTCCTCGAGTGTGCTGGCGGCAAAAGAGACACCCGGCAAGGGTGCCCGGTCAGCTCTCCCCCTGCGTATGGTCTCGCTGGGCTCTGCAGTCTCCTCGAGTTCGATTCTGTGCCCCCCGCTCCACCGAGGGAGCTGTCGGTTATCAAGCGCCTCCGGGCGCGCTGGGGGCGGAAGTGGCGTCGGGAGGAGCAGTGTCTGCTGGGGATTGTAGTCTCCTCGAGTGTGCTGGCGGCAAAAGAGACACCCGGCAAGGGTGCCCGGTCAGCTCTCCCCCTGCGTATGGTCTCGCTGGGCTCTGCAGTCTCCTCGAGTTCGATTCTGTGCCCCCCGCTCCACCGAGGGAGCTGTCGGTTATCAAGCGCCTCCGGGCGCGCTGGGGGCGGAAGTGGCGTCGGGAGGAGCAGTGTCTGCTGGGGATTGTAGTCTCCTCGAGTGTGCTGGCGGCAAAAGAGACACCCGGCAAGGGTGCCCGGTCAGCTCTCCCCCTGCGTATGGTCTCGCTGGGCTCTGCAGTCTCCTCGAGTTCGATTCTGTGCCCCCCGCTCCACCGAGGGAGCTGTCGGTTATCAAGCGCCTCCGGGCGCGCTGGGGGCGGAAGTGGCGTCGGGAGGAGCAGTGTCTGCTGGGGATTGTAGTCTCCTCGAGTGTGCTGGCGGCAAAAGAGACACCCGGCAAGGGTGCCCGGTCAGCTCTCCCCCTGCGTATGGTCTCGCTGGGCTCTGCAGTCTCCTCGAGTTCGATTCTGTGCCCACAACAGTCCAACAGTGTCGCTCCTGTGGTTTTCTACATAAATGTAATCTACAGGCACTTATTCTGGGAAAGCTGACTGACTCTTTAAGGGAATTTACCTTTCCCCTTTGTGTTTGCGTTGCTGTCAAAGTGCTCACAGGTTTTAAGACCTCCTTTACGTTCAGAGCTCAAATTTGTGGTTTGCAAAACGGGTAATGTGGAACAGCGGGGCTGACCTGAGGATGGCATTGGTCCACGGCCATTGGCATCACCTCACCCATCCATTTCACAATGTCAATATTCACTGCTCACAGCTCACGGCCACAGATCAGTTGCTGTTTACTTGAAGGGTTTGCCACGTTAGTTTTCACCATAGTTAAACCTATGCTAGGAGGTTGGTAGGCACAAAACACAGGCTGCCCCTTTCCTGGGTTATCAATTCTTACAGAACTAATGCTTTTTTCAAATGTGCTGCCATTTTCCTCTCTTTTCTTTCAAAGTGATTTCTGCTAAATGCTAACCATCACAATTAAAAAGAAGCTGTCCTTTTCTTTCAACTGCAAGTCTTACTTTTCAACAGCAACACAAATTAAATCTCTGTCAACAATTCTTCTCTGCACACAGACTCATGGTTTGATGGTAGGCACAAAACAGTATTCCTCATTGTTACCAGTACACATTAACTTATGGTGAAAACATACTTTATAATATTTTACATATTCAAAACAGTTAAATATCTCCCAAAACAGAAAATGTAAATCACAACTTTAAACAAATAATCACAATTCTTTTTTTTATATCTAAATTAACCACAAACACCCCCTCTCAAACTCATAACTCACCTTTAAAATTAGTTAGTTGTGAAAGAAATGTGGCAGTCACACAGCAGTTTATCAGACCAGAATCTCTGAGCTGAACACCTCTCTCCTCTCAGCAGAACCAGTTAATGGCACAGTTTCCCTCTCTTTTTTCACACATATACATGTTAATTTCAAATCTCAGTGCTTCCCACATTTTTTCAAATGAAATCACACATTTCTATTGGTTGAAAACTTCAACCCCTTTCCAAATGTACCCTTCCCCCAACTTGACTTCTGCCTGCTACCATAGCAACAGGTCATGGAACACAGGTGTGAGCAGAGAGGTCAGAAGTTCAGCAGACAATGTTTCATTTCCAAAGAGCAAGAGTGCTTGACTTTTCAAACCTAACAGCAAATCCAAACTAATGTTCTTTGTTCACACATTTTTCTAAACCAATACAAAACATGCTTTTTAAAATTTAAACATACAGCCTAGTTTTTAGTGTAGAATGGTTTGAAACAGCCAATGAGTTCTTTTTTTTAAAAAAAGTATGTGTACCCCCATTTTTCAACTGTCTTTCATTTCTTTTTGCCTTTCTACTGAAAGACACCTCCTGAGTGCATCCAGATCTCCTTTGAAGATGTTCACAGTGTGGATTGTAGGTCACAGCTATGTCTTCTGGAGTGAAAAATTTGCAGAAAAAAGAGGTATGGTGAGAGACCTTGCTTTGCCAAATGTAGACATTAAATGGATTGGTCAGAGAGGGTTAAAGTGGCACCAATTAATGCCTTTGGTGAAAGCCTTTCTACATCTCCCACAGCCTAACCTTATTATTGTGCACTGTGGTGGAAATGACCTAGGCACTTTAACTGGGGTAGGTCTGGAAATGCTTATTAAGGACACCTTTGTGCAATTGATGTCGCTTTTTCCTCAATCTGCCTTTGTATATTCTAACATATGCCAAAGGCAAAAGTGGAAATGGTCCAACCAATTTTGTCCGCAGATTGACAAAGCAAGGAAGCACGTCAACAAATCTATTTCTGCTTTCCTCAGAGACTATGGTATGGGTTCTATATACCACAACAACTTGCGTTACAACATGCAAGACATTTATAGAGGAGATGGTGTACACTTCACTGATGAAGGCAACAGAGTCTTCCTCTTGAACTTTAGACTCTGCATCGGTACTTACTTGTAGGTACCAAAAAACAAACAATAAACACAAGGGCTCTTTTTAGAGCCACCTTATATCTAAACACTTAAATACGATTTTTTATTATTATTTTTTTTAAAGTTTTTTTTCGGGTGCGCGCTGGGTGCGCGCACTCGGCGATATTTTTTTTCAAAATATAAATCTTTTTTTTTGCCCTACAAGGTCCTACTGTGACCCCCTTACAATGCCTAGTGGGTCAATATCTCCCCACTCTGCCCCCTTTTCAAGTTCTCCCCCTTTGTTTATCACCCCCTCTTTATGCGAGAGACAAAATGGCGGCCGCCGCTTCCTGATTTCCACCGATTCGAATGTTTACCGACATCTAAGAACCAATCAGAAGTGCGCTCGCGATCGGCAAGGTGCGCGCACAGGACTTGCTCAGTGCGCGCACGGTATGCACGTACGGATATATATATTGATTTAAATGCTAATTTCTCAGGAAATACTGAACAGATTTACACCAAACCTGCAAAAGGCACTTCATGGACCTTATGGTTACCTCTCTGCCAAATTTCACATAATTCTGTTCAGCCGTTCGGGCTGTAGCTGCGACTAAAGTCCCTATGGAAAAATGCATGGGGAAAACGCGTTTTGGGTCCCCCCTTTTTTCTCTGCCCCCGCTTGACGAATCACCCCGAAACTTTCAGGGTAGGAGCTGAGCGGAGCGCCCCATTAGTTTTGAAACTTTCGCGAGGATTCGTCAACCGGCGCCAAAGTTATTCAAAATAGAATTTTGAGATTTCCTATGGAAACACGGTCCTAACTATAACTACCTACTGGCGACCGCCAGTAGGTTTTATATATATATATATATATATATATATATATATACATATATATTCATTTTACGGTTGCTCCTTCTGTCTCCCCACGCCCCAGGCAGGCAGGTCGTTCGGTGTCGGCGGAGCGCGCCGACTTTGAAATTCACAATTGTAGCAAGTATAACGACCACCACCGTGCTTCTTTCACCAGATCTAATTTATTAGGTAACGCGTTTCGCCTGACACAGCAGGCTTGATCACACACGGAGTCGTGGGATGAATACACGTATATACTCTCAGGGAAACAGTAGAAAACGGACCACATAGAAAACTGTTAACCAAGTGTGTTACTGTGGCGGCCATTTTGAGCTAGTCAAAAGTATACATGGAAAATATCTACAATCTAGTGCTCCTATGGTCTAATACATGTAATTTTTTTGAACTATTGTGTTCATAGTTTCAAACAGTTGTTTCTTTTATATACATGTTCGTAACATTTATACACGTACCTTCAAAAAAACGAATTATTTTATGCAGTCTAGTGCTGTATTCCATATATGCACACAATGTTAAGCTTATGAACTGATTTCAAATAATGATTGTACACAGTCTAGTGCTGTATTCAATATATACACAATGTATAGCTATATGAACTGATTTCAAAGTTGGAAACAAAAAAGTTAAACATGCTATCTATATATAATAGCTAAAAAGGAAAAATTCTCCTCTATTTAGTTAAGAGCTAACCAGTGTATAATATCCTCACTCTGCGTGTAGCATAGTGCTTCTATATGTCCTGTACCTCAGATGAAATTCTTGTGTGCGAAGTGGTACGTGTAAATTAATTTCTAATACAGTAGCATAATACAGTCCGATAATCAAACCGTTTCCTCACATAACGTGACCTACTCTATCCCTGCTCCACCCAAAAAGATCCACACCCAATCTACAAAAATAAATAAAAATAATGTGCTACCTTACCCTTATATAGTCAAAACACTACAGCAAAGAACTAAAACATATCATTATGAATATGAAGGTTCTCTTATCTGTCCAGTGATTCAATATTCTTCTGGAAGAAAAGGGTAGGGGTGAGATGCGATTCCCTTCCGGAGTCGTCCCCTTCCTTTCTTCCTAAAATAAAACAAATTACAAATATATTAGATACACTTGTTCAATTAAAAAAACTGTTCAAATACCTCTAAGTACACAGATATACAGATCAGAAAAGATATTCAGAGCACAGCATCCAATGAATCTTATTCTCGTAAATGCACACTAAGTTCCTCATCTTGATTCAAACCTCCTGGGTTTTTGCTTTGTAAATTAATGATATGCCAAGATTCCCTCTGCCTGAGTTGTAATTCCCTATTGCCACCCCTTCTGTTGTACTCTATCTGTTCTATAGCAAAGAAGGATAGCAGTGAGTTGTTGGATAGATGGTACTTAGCAAAGTGTCTTGCCACAGGGTAGTGTGGGTCTTTGTTCTTGATAGCTCGCATATGTTCCAACACCCTCTTTTTCACTGCCAGAGTGGTACTTCCCACGTATCTTAAGTGGCAAGGGCATTCGAGGATATAGATAACATATGAAGTTCCACATGTAAGGAATTGGTCAATGTTCCTTTCACCTACTGGTGTACTATATTTTTTCCGCATGTGACTGCTGCGGCATGCTCTACAGTGGCCACATGGAAAAAACCCCTTTAAATTGAGTCGGGTGTTCTGGGGTTTAGAAATATCCCCTTTCATCAGTATGTCTTTCAGAGTTTTACTTTACCTGTAGGTGATTAGTGGGCGTGTGGGTAAGTCTTTGGCCAAACTGGGTTCCGTCTTTAATGTGTTCCAGTTTTTATTCAGAATTTTGGCAATATTTTTAGATTCTGCGTTAAATGTGAGGATAACCCTAGGTTGGTTAGTTGTTTCTCTCTCTTCCTCTTGTTTTTCAAGCAAAGTTGTTTCCCTCGCAATGTTTTTCACTTTTTCGACCGCTCTGTCTAGCACCCACTTGGGATATCCCCTTTCTTTGAATCTCTCAAGCATGGTATTTTGTTCAATACAGAAATCTTCCATGTTACTGCAGTTTCTTCTTGCCCTGAGCAGTTCTCCAAACGGAATACTCCATTTTAAGGTTTCGGGATGGCTGCTCAGGGCATGAAGAAGACTGTTCCCTGCTGTTTCTTTTCTGTGTAACTTGGTGCAGATTTTGTTCTGGCGGATTTCCACCGTGACATCTAGAAATTCTATGGCTACCTTACTGATATTATATGTAAGTTTCAGGTTGTAGTCATTGACATTTAGGTTGTTTATAAATGTGATTGCTGATTGTTCATCCCCCTTCCATATAATAAAAAGGTCGTCAATGTACCTAAGCCATTTAATTATTTTTTCTCCTGACTCAGTTTGGGTAATTTTACTCTGTACCTCTTCTTCCCACACCCCAAGAAAAAGATTGGCAAAACTTGGGGCAAAACAAGTCCCCATAGCAGTACCGAGAACTTGTTTGAACATTTGATCATTAAATAAAAAAATGTTGTTAGTTAGACAGAATTTTATCATTTCTAGTATTGTCATTGTGTGGTCCAAAAAGCAAACTTTTCTTCTTTTCAAGTAATGGAAACAACATTTTAGCCCCAGTTCATGGTCAATTATGGAATAGAGAGAATTCACATCCATTGTGATTAGTTGATAGTCTTCCTCCCATACGATATTATTTATTTTACCAAGAAAATCCTTAGTATCTTTGGTATATGAAGGAAGAGTTATCACGTACTCCCGTAGGAAATAGTCTACATATTTAGAAATGTTTTCTGAAACGCAGCCAATAGATGACACAATAGGTCTCCCTGGCGGTGAAGTGGCATTTTTGTGGATTTTAGGCAATAGATAGAAACTGGGTAACTTGGGGTAATCTTTTTTTAAATAACAGAATTCTTCCCATTGTATGAGGCCTTGGTCTTTCCATGCTGTTAGCATTGTCCAGATTTTTATTATACTGTCATTGTATTCTTCCATATTGCTAACCACATAATATTGTTCATCATTTAACTGTTTAAGTGCTTCATTGATATACAGATTGCGATCCCATAAGACAATGTTACCGCCTTTATCCGCTGGGCGGATTATTATGTTGTTGTCTTCTGCTAATGATTTCACAAAATCCCATTGGTTTTTAGTGAAGTTCCTTTTTGGTTGTTTGTAAGAGGGTTTCTTAGTTTTCATGCGAAAAGTTACTAGATCTTTCATTACTGTTTCGTGGAAAGCATCTATGTTGTCGTGTGGTGTTGTGGGATAAAAAATTGATTTGGGTTTAAATCCTGTTTTAGCCGGACAATCCGTAACAATTTCTTCCTCTACATTAGTCCTGCATTCAGGGTCATCATATAGGTCCACTAACGTAGTTAGTGTGGTAAAGTCTCCTATATTAGTATAAGGCGTATCTTCCATTTCCATATAACTATTGTCATTTTCATTAGGTGGTCTTACATATCTGTTGTTGTGCCATTTTTTTAGCTTGAGTTTGCGTATAAATTTAAAAATATCAATTCTGGTTTCTGGGTAATTAAAGTTACCTGTAGGACAAAATGAGAGACCGGGTATCGCGTGGTGTGGGTGGGGGGCTAGGGGAGTGGAGTGGGTCGGAGGAAACGCGACTGTCCCCTTCCCTACCGCACACGCTACTGCGTCTCCGGGAGCATACTCACCCAGATGGAGAACGAACTGTCCATATGCCTTGGGAATATTAGAATGGCATAAAAGCGACAAAATCGGCATCAAGGGCACAGGACAGCGTCTTACCTATGCACTATTCCCTTGCATTTTTCTCTCTTTGTCCGGCTAAAACAGGATTTAAACCCAAATCAATTTTTTATCCCACAACACCACAGGACAACATAGATGCTTTCCACGAAACAGTAATGAAAGATCTAGTAACTTTTCGCATGAAAACTAAGAAACCCTCTTACAAACAACCAAAAAGGAACTTCACTAAAAACCAATGGGATTTTGTGAAATCATTAGCAGAAGACAACAACATAATAATCCGCCCAGCGGATAAAGGCGGTAACATTGTCTTATGGGATCGCAATCTGTATATCAATGAAGCACTTAAACAGTTAAATGATGAACAATATTATGTGGTTAGCAATATGGAAGAATACAATGACAGAATAATAAAAATCTGGACAATGCTAACAGCATGGAAAGACCAAGGCCTCATACAATGGGAAGAATTCTGTTATTTAAAAAAAGATTACCCCAAGTTACCCAGTTTCTATCTATTGCCTAAAATCCACAAAAATGCCACTTCACCGCCAGGGAGACCTATTGTGTCATCTATTGGCTGCGTTTCAGAAAACATTTCTAAATATGTAGACTATTTCCTACGGGAGTACGTGATAACTCTTCCTTCATATACCAAAGATACTAAGGATTTTCTTGGTAAAATAAATAATATCGTATGGGAGGAAGACTATCAACTAATCACAATGGATGTGAATTCTCTCTATTCCATAATTGACCATGAACTGGGGCTAAAATGTTGTTTCCATTACTTGAAAAGAAGAAAAGTTTGCTTTTTGGACCACACAATGACAATACTAGAAATGATAAAATTCTGTCTAACTAACAACATTTTTTTATTTAATGATCAAATGTTCAAACAAGTTCTCGGTACTGCTATGGGGACTTGTTTTGCCCCAAGTTTTGCCAATCTTTTTCTTGGGGTGTGGGAAGAAGAGGTACAGAGTAAAATTACCCAAACTGAGTCAGGAGAAAAAATAATTAAATGGCTTAGGTACATTGACGACCTTTTTATTATATGGAAGGGGGATGAACAATCAGCAATCACATTTATAAACAACCTAAATGTCAATGATTACAACCTGAAACTTACATATAATATCAGTAAGGTAGCCATAGAATTTCTAGATGTCACGGTGGAAATCCGCCAGAACAAAATCTGCACCAAGTTACACAGAAAAGAAACAGCAGGGAACAGTCTTCTTCATGCCCTGAGCAGCCATCCCGAAACCTTAAAATGGGGTATTCCGTTTGGAGAACTGCTCAGGGCAAGAAGAAACTGCAGTAACATGGAAGATTTCTGTATTGAACAAAATACCATGCTTGAGAGATTCAAAGAAAGGGGATATCCCAAGTGGGTGCTAGACAGAGCGGTCGAAAAAGTGAAAAACATTGCGAGGGAAACAACTTTGCTTGAAAAACAAGAGGAAGAGAGAGAAACAACTAACCAACCTAGGGTTATCCTCACATTTAACGCAGAATCTAAAAATATTGCCAAAATTCTGAATAAAAACTGGAACACATTAAAGACGGAACCCAGTTTGGCCAAAGACTTACCCACACGCCCACTAATCACCTACAGGAAAAGTACAAATCTGAAAGACATACTGATGAAAGGGGATATTTCTAAACCCCAGAACACCCGACTCAATTTAAAGGGGTTTTTTCCATGTGGCCACTGTAGAGCATGCCGCAGCAGTCACATGCGGAAAAAATATAGTACACCAGTAGGTGAAAGGAACATTGACCAATTCCTTACATGTGGAACTTCATATGTTATCTATATCCTCGAATGCCCTTGCCACTTAAGATACGTGGGAAGTACCACTCTGGCAGTGAAAAAGAGGGTGTTGGAACATATGCGAGCTATCAAGAACAAAGACCCACACTACCCTGTGGCAAGACACTTTGCTAAGTACCATCTATCCAACAACTCACTGCTATCCTTCTTTGCTATAGAACAGATAGAGTACAACAGAAGGGGTGGCAATAGGGAATTACAACTCAGGCAGAGGGAATCTTGGCATATCATTAATTTACAAAGCAAAAACCCAGGAGGTTTGAATCAAGATGAGGAACTTAGTGTGCATTTATTTATTTATTTATTTATTTATTTCTTGTGACTTGTATAGCGCACTATAACCCAGGGGTCTCTAAGCGCTTTGTTAGGATCAGCTACACAATAAAAAGATGCATCAAATTAAAAATTTAGCGGCCACCCCACGCTTGCTGGAAGAGCACAGTTTTTAATTGCTTGCGGAAGGGCATTAGTTTCTTTTCATTGCGGAGTTTCAGTGGTAGTTTATTCCACATAGCCGGCAAAGTATGTGAAAAAGCACGCCCACCCACAGTGGTCAGTCTACAGCGTGGCTGAACCAAATATATGGAATCAGCAGATCTAAGCACCCTCCCTGGTTTGTAAAGGGACAGGCGAGATTTCAGATAGGTGGGTGCTCTGCCATGAAGCGCTTTGTGTACAATGCAGAGCCCCTTGAACATTAGCCTCTGCCTGACTGGCAACCAATGGAGTTCCCGCAGGAGGGGGGATGCCTGGGTACTCCTCGACTTCTTAAAAATGAGCCTGGCAGCATCGTTCATGACCGTCTGCATTCTGTTTAAAAGGCCCTGTGGGAGGCCTATATACAATGAATTGCCATAGTCCAACCTAGCCAAAATCATTGCAGAGACCGCGCTCCTTAAGGTGGAAAAAGAGAGCAGCGGGGAAACTTTCCTGAGTTGGCGAAGGAGGCCGACGCAACAGCCCACCACAGCTGTGGATGCTGTGCTCTGAATATCTTTTCTGATCTGTATATCTGTGTACTTAGAGGTATTTGAACAGTTTTTTTAATTGAACAAGTGTATCTAATATATTTGTAATTTGTTTTATTTTAGGAAGAAAGGAAGGGGACGACTCCGGAAGGGAATCGCATCTCACCCCTACCCTTTTCTTCCAGAAGAATATTGAATCACTGGACAGATAAGAGAACCTTCATATTCATAATGATATGTTTTAGTTCTTTGCTGTAGTGTTTTGACTATATAAGGGTAAGGTAGCACATTATTTTTATTTATTTTTGTAGATTGGGTGTGGATCTTTTTGGGTGGAGCAGGGATAGAGTAGGTCACGTTATGTGAGGAAACGGTTTGATTATCGGACTGTATTATGCTACTGTATTAGAAATTAATTTACACGTACCACTTCGCACACAAGAATTTCATCTGAGGTACAGGACATATAGAAGCACTATGCTACACGCAGAGTGAGGATATTATACACTGGTTAGCTCTTAACTAAATAGAGGAGAATTTTTCCTTTTTAGCTATTATATATAGATAGCATGTTTAACTTTTTTGTTTCCAACTTTGAAATCAGTTCATATCTAGCTATACATTGTGTATATATTGAATACAGCACTAGACTGTGTACAATCATTATTTGAAATCAGTTCATAAGCTTAACATTGTGTGCATATATGGAATACAGCACTAGACTGCATAAAATAATTCGTTTTTTTGAAGGTACGTGTATAAATGTTACGAACATGTATATAAAAGAAACAACTGTTTGAAACTATGAACACAATAGTTCAAAAAAATTACATGTATTAGACCATAGGAGCACTAGATTGTAGATATTTTCCATGTATACTTTTGACTAGCTCAAAATGGCCGCCACAGTAACACACTTGGTTAACAGTTTTCTATGTGGTCCGTTTTCTACTGTTTCCCTGAGAGTATATACGTGTATTCATCCCACGACTCCGTGTGTGATCAAGCCTGCTGTGTCAGGCGAAACGCGTTACCTAATAAATTAGATCTGGTGAAAGAAGCACGGTGGTGGTCGTTATACTTGTTACAATTGTGAATATACATATATATATATATATATATATATATATATATATATATATATGTATATATATATATATATATATATATATATAATACCTACTGGCGTTTGCCAGTAGGTAGTTATAGTTAGGACCCATTTTCCATAGGAAATCCGCAACATTCTATTCCCAATAACTTTGGCGCCGGTTGACGAATCTTCGCAATTTTTTTTATATATATATATATATACGTATAGCCTATGAATTGACACATACCATTTTCGACCTCTTCTTGTTTGAAACTTATAGCAGCACTTTTTTATCTACATATCATTTCTGGTACATAAAAAAGTGAAAGGTTATTTTTCTATAACAGTTTATTTATCATACAAAAATGACAAACATTATAAAAAAAATATTTTTGAATCACATCCTTGCCCCCGCGAAATACTGAATAACAAATGTTTATTGTTATCCAACTAATTGGTTTTCATTTTATTGACATCAGAAAGATGAAGGCTGAGTGGAGCAACAAGGATTGAAGACAGAGCCATGAAATTAATTATTAGTGCACCAAACTAACAGACCTGGCGTACATAAACTGCACAGATATTTTTGACACTTACAAAAAACAAATTCAATTCACATGTATATTGTCAATGTTTAAAATAGGCAAACGAATGACAATTAAAGACATAAATGATGACACTTCAGAATTATATTATTTATTGAAATATGAAAGAGAAGAATTCCTGAGGTGTTTGTTCTGGCAGCACAGCTGTCTATCTTAGTAAATTATTTGAGGTAGATTAGCACACTAAGGGCCAGATGTACTAAAATGATGTTGCCAAGAAATGGATGTAAATTGCAAATTGAAGTTTTGCAAATGGACTCCCATTTTGTAAATTCACCTTTGTACTCGTAGGTCATGAAGCAGTTCACCGAATGACCTGCCTATTGCTTAATAATTAAGCAGGTCACAATTTGTGATCCCCTGTGATTGGGCACAAACATAGGTATAGTGGCCTGCAAGGGACATGGATCACTATCCTTTTGTTTGCATTCCCAAATGGAAAACTGCTTCTAAAGGCAGCAGCAGTTCCCTAAAGGAACTGCTGCTGGTTTTAAAGAAAAAAGCTTTCTATTTAGGAGAACATCAGGGGTAGCAAGCAGCGGTTACATGGACCACTGCCTACTCCCTAACACTGTCAACAAAACTCCCACAGAGGCACCTTTTCTTTACAAATCACGTACAACATCCTTTTAGGTGTTAGTAACTGTTAAATGGTTTGCAACCTGAATTGCTGTGGCAAAGTATTGTTATATTAAATACTGAATTGTAATTTAGAAGGAAAGTGCCTTTTACACCCGTTCCAAACTGCGATTCAGTATGGATTGCAAAACCCAATGGAAAAACTTTTCTGACTTGTAAAATGGGTTTATACATAAGAAATAGCCATTGGTGATTTGGTGAACTGCAAAGTTTGCAATCACAAATATTCATTTTTACGTCTGGCTCTAATTGTTTATTAGGGCTCTAATTTTTACAGGCAGCTGTTATGAACAGAAGATGTAAACAATATGTGGGTTGTGACTGTAAAGAGGCACGTCTCCAATTCTGGCTATAACTCTCTCTGCTAGATATCAACTGCCAAGACCTCAATCAAAATAAAACAGATATCTGATTTTTGATTTACAATCAATGATATCAACTTATTACATTTATGATAATAGGGCTGAAAAATCCTTGAGTGCCGAATTTTGTTTTACGGGTTGTAGGAAAATGCATGTTGTATATTATGGCATGATTAATTGACCATGACAAGAAATTTGATTCAATAGATAAGTTTTGAACTGTGGAACCCGATAACAGAGATTTAAGTGTAATATTACCCAGCAAGCAATTTACTCCATCTTACTGTTCTTTTTAGGTCTCGCCTGACCAAGCGCATTTCGAAGTAAGGATTCGGTACTTTTAATGTGGGAATATTAACACGTCTGAGGAGAAAGCATTAACACTTCTTCGTTTTAAGAACCGAATGTGACTTCTGCGCGTGCTTTTTAAAAATATTTGTTATTCAGTTTCATCATATACAATATCCTGTTGATATCCCGTAATCCCCTGATCTAAGTCACAGTTGCCACACCCAATCATCCCAGTATCTCTCATTTCCTCTAAATCAAACGACCCCCTTTCTCTCCCTTACTCAGGTGTGTATCGGTGGTACAAATTATGTGACCCACTGAACTCCCTTGTCAGTCCTAGGTGTTTCTCGGGTTATCAGTTCAGTCGAACAGATGTAGTGCCATGAATCTGGAAGGGCCAGTTTTGCCTCCGCATTCCTTTCCCGTATAACTAACCCCAGATGCCAGGCTGATGGGAAAGCACATCTATTTATGTACATATTCTCAGGGCTTTAAGTGGGATGAAAAAACTGGAGGGGGGTCTAAGGGGCGTGGCCAATGTAATTAAGGGCGTGGCTTAAAAACATAAGCTAAACATCTGTGCTTAGCATAGTGTGCCGCCAGACGTATTTTGCTGTTTTGGTCATTGCATCCAGATATCATACAACAAGTAACATCATACCTACAACAAGTCAGGACTATTGGCTTTGTCAATGGTTGTTAGTTGCATAAAAAAATAGGCAGCAACTATGGCTTGTATATAATATTGAAAAAGCTTCCACTTAAAGTCCTTGTGACACCATTACAAAGTTGCTGCTCCTGAGTTTAAAAAGAGAAGGGAAATCCAGAGATAAAATGACTCTCTTTAACCCCTTCAGTGCCCATGACGAGCTGGACTCGTCATGGGCTGCGGTGGCGCTGTGCCCATGACGAGTCCAGCTCGTCATGAACTCCGCCCGCTAATGGAAGGCGCGGCACTGGGCGGGGAAAGGGGCGGGCATGCAAGGGGTTAAAGGATTTCCCTTTCCCCTACAACGGTCACCTCGCATGACGTCATGCCGTAACTTCTCCGCTAGTGAGAAGATCAGTGTGAGCAGCGATGTGCCTGCTGTCACTGCAGTCCGAAACAAGCATTGGCATAGCCAATAGGCTTCTTTTTTGGGACCTTATAAGTATTTAGTTATGCAGCACAGTATCCTTTGTGCAACAACATCAACTGTTGCATGGCTAAGCACTTATAAGGTCCCAAAGGCGAGACCTATTGGCTATGCCAAATGCTTGCTCAGATTGTTCGCCAATCATGACAGCACTTGGAAACTTATGAAGTGCAGATATTAAGTATGGTGTAAGGCCTTGGACATTAACCTTTGTTGTTACACAATGAACTATAAGACCTATTCACAAACTGCATTTTGTAGTATGTGAAGATGTACTAGAGCAGGACTACTCATGTACTACAAAATGCTATTCACCAATCTATAGATGGAGACTTTTGCCTTACCTATCTTTTCCAGGCGGAGATTTCCCACTCTGTGGCAGAGATCTCTGTAGATATACGCCTCAGTAAATGTGGAAGGGACAGTGGGGGAGTTCATGGAAACGGGGGAATTCCTACTACAAAATGGGATGGGTTTAGGGAGGAGCCCTGTTATTTTTCACAAACTGCACTGCTCAATTACTATAGCACTAAAGATGTTAAAACAGTAGTAAATGCACTCCAGCCCAGCCTTCAAGTAAGTTAAGCACCACACATGGCCACTTACAGGCACAACGGCACACTCTAATAGAAAAAGATGAGACAGGAAGTTGCAATAAGACCTCATAGAAACGATTGTTAAATAATTAACATTATTTCAACATTTAGAATATATATATATTCTGTTTAATATAAAAAATGCACATAATTACTAAACAATTACTTTATTATTTTAAAATGTTGTCATCAACTTAATTTAAAATAAAAAGTATATTCAACTTTTATTATATATATTAACATAATTGAAATTAATTCAACACATCTTTTAGCAAAATTTAAAACACATTAAATAAAAATAGAAATGTTACTGTGGGCATATTTTTTGATTATTCTTTAAGAAATAATATTCACAAATTAAATACATACATTTTCATTAATACATTTTTTAATACACATCTAATGTAATGAGTTCATCCCTAACATTTTATTGTATTAGTTCTACGTTAAAAATAAATATTAATAATATATTTAATTAGGTTATATTTTATATGAAAATATTTTTTACAATTTTCTGTATAGATGAACAAACTTTAAACATTTCCCTACATTTTCTAACAGTGAGATCGATACCACAGTAGCAGAAATCTCCACCTATGTCTGAAAAGTTCCAAGTAGTAACTTTACACTCATAAATCCTGTTGTAGGAGGCTCCACCAGGGGTGGAGACATATAAGTCTGCACTTAAGTGTAACTCTACATCCAACAATGGTGAATAGCAAAACAAATGTACACTTACATATAGGTGTGGTTATAAATATACGCGTGACTAAAACTACATGTGTATATTTACCTTTGTGAACTCTCCCTTCAATCTTCAGAAACTGAACTGTTTTAGCTTTCACTTGATGCATATAGTTAAGTTGTCATCTCTAAATGACTCCATGCCGATAATCACTCATTTTTAGACACTGCCTAGTACCGCAGTTTTGCAGTTTCTAAGTGCTGTCAATAACCAGTGTTTGTATCACCTTACTTCTTTTGATGGTGCATCTGAGGGATGGAGGCTGCTAGGAATGAAATGCATGACCTGCAGATCACATCATATGTTATCTGGAGTCATTTAACTAAGTGAGCCTCCCTGCTGGAGGACATACTCTTTTAAACATGAGCTTTTATTTACATACAAAGATAGTCTGATACTCTGGTTCAGTTCAAAAGGCCCAGAATGCTTTTGGTTGATAATTGAAAAAAATCAAAGAGTTCCACGTTGCCTACAGCTCTGCTCACAGGGTTGAGTTTGGGAGTAGGACCTCGGTACTACTTCTCCTTGTTTCTGTGTGTCACTCCTTTTAGATTTAAACGCCTTTCCCTTCCCTCCAGTGTAGCATTTAAAGCATCTTATGTGGCTCGCTGTAAAAGAAAAGACAGGAACAAATATAAGATGTTTTTATTGTTGGAATCTGATGGAGCGAGCACACACACACATGCACGTACACGCACAAACACACACAAAAACACACACACGCACACACACACACACACACTAGTTGGCATAAAATAGCCTCCTCCTCTTACTCACCCTGGTGGTAACCCCAGACCAGTGCTCTCCCTCTTTTATATACTTTCCAGCAAGTAGTGGAGAAGCTCAAGCACTTACCAGAGGTCATTATGAGTAGACAACCTTAGATAACCCTAAGTATGATTCATAGTGGCTTACTCATGGGACTGTAGCAATGTCTGATACAGGCTAGCTGTGGAAGAACACAGCCTGTAGCCACAACATTGAAGGAATTTGATTTTGGGGCTCCCAACCATTAGCAAAGACACGACTGACCTTCTCCAGTCATTTGCCAGGCAGATAGCATCAAGCTAAGGAGAAGGTCTCTCCACTCTCAAGGTTCCTTCAGAATGAAATCAGAGGCTCTGTCACATGACTATCTTATCCAGGGCCTTCTCCTGGGTAACTGACAAGCAGTGCTTAACAAGGAGCAAGTACCTACCACTGGTGGTAACACCCACTCAAGATCCCCCTTCCATCTTTGAAGTGAATCAAGCTTTTCAGCTTAAGGCCTAATCTATCTGTTTTTTGCTGAGTCTAGCTACGTCAAATGTCCATGTTCCCAATAGAGGTATTAAACTACTGCTGCCACAGAGTCATCTCCATACTTGAGATCATAATTGTAGGTATCAAGAGTTGGTTAATACTGTGTTGCCACGCAGAGTGCCAGGAATCTGCTAGACACTGGCATTTCCCCTCTGTGCCTTATCTGGAAAACCATCTGGTAGCTACACCTGTGGTAGAAGCAAGGTCATGCACGGTTTCTGGCTGCAGTCCTAGGGCTGGCTGTTCCTGTAGGCCCTCTCCCCTTGTAAGTATGGAGAGCCTCGGTGAGATGTGGAGGGACATGCTGGGCTTGTGCTGTGTGGCCTGTCCATTCTTAAGTCCCTAGAGTGGAACAGAAGGAAAGTGTGACCTGAGTGGCAGGCAGTAGCGGCTGCTATGGGGCAGCAGTGGTGAGGCGGAGAGGGGAGGGTTGAAAAGAAAAACGAAATCAAAAGTACCTTACCAGCAGCTGCCTCACCTCTACTTCTTGCCGCGATGCAGGAAACAAGAAGCATACAGGCTCCCAGACTCCCCTAACCAATCATGACGCGGCTGAGCAGTGTTGTCATTGGTCTGAGCACCAAGGGACTGGGGGCCTGTGTTCTTTCTACACCCAGGCTGTCTGTGCATTACAGCCGGTGGAAAACATGCAAAGTGCGCCTGACTGTTTGACCGCCGCAAGACGGCCGGCCAAACAGTCATGCACTCCTCCCCTGCTCTGTAGGCAGCTCACACCCCCCCTGCCCCAAACCTACAGAGCCGCTATGAAAAAATGAAATGATAATAATTTTATTTTTCTTGTTGCGTGACGCTCCTCTACCTTAGCAGAGGAGCTGACGCTGGTGGCAGGGCAACTTCAATCTTGCTTCTGCACGGGAGATGAAGTGGAAGAAGTAGAGGGGACCTCCGTGATCATAGAACGAGTACTGAGGTAACTATGGCTCAATAAAGGAGGTGGCTGACGTTTGCTAAGGCCTAGTATCATGTTTTGATTAGAGGATATCTGCAATACAGTATCTCTATGCACACGGCGTGACCTTTGCCCCCCCTTTATCTTCCTACAGAGAATCGTCTTTAAATCCCTGTGCATAGTTTTTAAAGCACTCCAGGCAAAGGGTCCACTACCTTTACCAAAAAGACTTAAAAGGTATGTTCCAGGAAGGTGTCTCCACAACGACAAATTTAATTTGTGTCGCACAATTCTGCAAGAAAAGACCGGCCCAGCTTTCATGATCAGAGCAGCCCACCTCTGGAATAAGCTCCCTGTCGCTCTAAGGCCCTCTAGGGAGTTATTGCAATTTAGAAAGGGCCTGAGTGAAAACTTGACGTTTCTCGGTACAACCCTATGTCTACAGCTACCCACCCAAAAACAGTACGAAAACAGTATACACTTTGTCTATACACGAGCTTTTCAGCGCCAGGATACCTGCCCTATATAAATATTTTAAATAAATAATAATAAATAAATGTTCTTTGCTAAGGAAGCCCACATTTCTGACCTTGAATTATCGGTTCTGTGCAAGGAAAAGTTACACTGTTTCTGTCTGTGCTTCATTTGGCAGGTATGTGACTGAAGCCTGCAGTGCTGCTGCACGTGCTGTGTGGCATCCTTACTGTGATGAAAGCTGCCCTCCTGCTGCTTGTACTAAACATGCTCTTCACACACATGCTGAGACTATTTCACCACTGAATCCGCATGACACAAAACAAAGTATGATATGTTAGTCTGTCTATTAAACATAATTTTTGACATAAAGGTTCCCAGATGTTTGATAGCCTAGACCTCTCGTAAAGTAATGATATGGATGAAACTTCCCAAAGAAACCAAAATTATATTTCCAGATGGCTTCATTATCTCTCGAAAAATGGCAACATCTGGGGACGTCTATTTTTAGTTCAAACATTGCATAAAGGCTGCAGGTAACCAGTGGCTGCTGGCAGAATGATAAGTGGTGTGTGGGAGGCTGTTGTGCTATGGAAGATCCAGCTATTCATTCTCTTGCTTTTTAATATCTGTGCGTGTGAGTGTTTTCATCTCAAACAAATCCAGAAGTTGTACGGTGACCTCGTCGCCTCTGCACTGGACAGAAATGGGCTGCTGTGCACTGCTGACCATGGGGCTACTTACCATGTCTCTTCCTTCCTGCTGCTCTTGTCGTCCCGGGTGCTCACTTGACACCCGGAAGGAGACTGGTCACGAGCTGGACGGAGACATCCTGATTGGAGGGATAATCCCGGTGCACTGGAACTGGAAAGACCCCGAAGCTACATTCATGGACGCCCCTACGCCTATCCTCTGTCGCGAGTAAGAGTAAAGCCTTGTGTTTTATTAGTCTAATACTCACTTTACCCACGAGTACGGTACAGCTTAAATGGGGATGTTTTCCGTTTCTCTCAGAGTTTCAAGCCTACAGCTGCATCTCTAAGCTATAGTCCCTTACTAAAATTCCTTACAACTGATCAAACAGAAACATGATGGCGTTGATGTCCCTTATGGATTTCACTCCATTATTGCCTCTCACTGGTTCCTTGTGTTTTGCTCTGGCACTTTCTCTTCATTTCCCTGCTTGTCTACTTACCAATCCTTTTCTGTGAATGTGAAAATATTTTGTAGCGTATGTACCCTCTCCGCCCCCCCCCCCTCCTCATCTGAGTGCACCACTACCTAAATACTGCCTCTTGTTCTACCCTTTATTTTACATTTTGCACCATACACCCCTCTCCCTCTCTGGTTGTACCTTTATTTTATAACTTGCTTCCTAACACCGTCTCTACATCTTTTTCTGCAGAATATATGAGCCCTATCCCCAAAGCCTTTTTGGAATCGAAGTTCAATTTTCACACAGCAGTGGTTGAAATTTCAAGTACAGGGTTTTCACACTAGATCCCCTTTCATTTGTAAATACATTAAATATTATGCAATATTATTCCTTATTGGTGTTAGAATTATATCCCACTGCAAGAGTGAGGACTGTCAATTTTAAAATGGGTTGGCCCTTCTAGATCGTGGACATTCAAAACTTGTTTGCCACCAAATACCACTTTGGACCTGGTCAATAAATTACTCAGGACAGACCTGATTCCCTTTCTGGGATGACAAAAGATGGGAGCTCGCCCATAATTAATGGGTTTCTCAATGGCAAAAATATTTCCCCCATGTAGACAATAAAGCATAAAGATGCCACTGTGCATGGGTGATGACATTTACCCCCCACGCGCAGCTGCACATTATGTGCAGTTACACGCGCATAAATCCCTTGCATGGTCATAATTAATAAATCTGTTTCAGGAGGAGTATTGCTGGGAACCTATTGAATGTCACACATTTCTGGGCGAACTCTAGGGAATCTTTGTGGATTACAATGAATTTTCAATTCATGAATCTGCAGACGTGAGCTAGCAAACCTCTGGGGATCACTGACAGAATCGGTAACAAAAATAACGCGTTGACAAGTTTTGCGCCAAAAAATATCGAGGTATAAAATAACTAGAAGGTAAGTGCAAACTCTGTATACTTAAAAGATATGTATGTATATAAATATAAATATAAATATAAATATAAATAGAAGCGAGTGGAAGGTGGTTAAAGCAGCATGGGGCGATTTCTACAGCAAACTATTGGCGTGGAAGAGCGCTGGTCTTCTCAGCACTGAGGAATTCAAATTCTTGAAAGTTAATCATCCCATCATGCCGGTTTTCTACCTTATTCCTAAAATACATAAGAACACTGTTAAACCCCCTGGTAGGCCTATTATCTCGGCCAGGGGCAGTATTTTGGAGAAAACATCGCTCTACGTTGATTTTTTTCTACAAAAGCACGTGAAGGGATTATCATCCTACATACAAGACACTGACGACTTTTTGAGTAAGATCAATGACATTGAGTGGCAGGATGAATACTGGTTAATCACCCTGGATGTTACTGCTTTGTACACCAGTATTCATCATCAGGATGGGATTAAAGCGGTTGAACACTTTCTGAGGACTGAGCCCATGTATATGATGGACCACTGCAAAATGATTCTGGCCATAATTAACATCTGTCTCAATAACAACTTTTTCTTATTTCAGAATGTTGTGTTCCAGCAACTAAGAGGCGTGGCAATGGGGGCTTGCTTTTCCCCGAGCTACGCGTGTTTGCACATAGGCATGTGGGAAGAGCAAGTCCTCAAAGTTGATTTTAGTGAGGTCATGTCAAATAACATCATTACATGGCTTCGCTATATAGATGACCTTTTTGTGGTTTGGAAGGGGTCAAGAACAGCAGCCTCGGACTTTCATTCAGGCCATCAATGTCAACCAACTTAATTTGCAGTTTACAGCCCAGATCAGCCAAACCCAAGTTAACTTTCTAGACGTAGAGGTCTTTGTTCTTGAGGGTAATCTACATACTAAGCTGTTCCGCAAAGCAACTGCGGGCAACACAGTGCTGCATGCACACAGCCATCATCCTGAACATCTCATACGCAGCATCCCCTACAGGGAGATGCTGCGTATTAGACGCATTTGCAGCACTGATGCACACTGCATGTCAGTTCAGGAACAGAGCAAACTTAGGTTCCTAGCAAGGGGTTATTCCCCGGCAGTGATTGATAAGGCTATGGCTCGAACTAGGTCTATGGCTAGAGACCAAACTCTAAATACCAGAAATACAAACTCTAATTCTGACGATGCCTCTAGTTTGGTATCCACTCAAGACGACACACCTAGACTGATCTTAACCTATAGTCGCCAACATCACAATTTGCGTAGAATCTTCAAGAAAAATTGGTCGCTCATTCGCCATGACCCTGTAATTGGTAGCAATGTACCAAATGCCCCTGCCATAACTTTTCGGAAGGCTCGGTCCATGAGCAATATGTTTGTAAAGAGCAGTCCCGAATTAAGCAGTAATACAAGCAATTGGCTACAAGCCAGCAAGGGATTCATTAAATGTTCCTCTTGCAAGGCTTGTATGTTGGGCAAGAGTACAACTACTTACTCTTCTCCGTTCTTCAGCACACCCTGTAAGATTACTAAGAAACTTACATGCAGGACAGACTTTTCAGTTTATGTGCTGGAGTGTACGTGTGGCCTGCAATACATTGGTAGCACCAAATTGCAGGCACACAAACGTATACTCCAGCACATGAGGGCTATTACCAATCATGACGCATCCTATCCTGTAGCAAGACACTTTGGTGATAAACCTAACAGCAACCTTGAACATCTTAGCTACTTTGTCATCGATTCGGTGCCTCCACTTAGACGTGGTGGTGATCGGGAAGCTATCCTTAGAAAACTGGAGACGCGGTACATTTTGGAGCTAGATTCCAAGGTACCAAACGGGTTAAACGCCAGTGAGGACTTCTTTACATGGCTCTAAATCCAACTAATACTCCATACTTGCCCTGTATATGTAATCTGCATAGCATCAAACAGCACATGTTCCTCGCAAAAGCTCAGATCCAATGTAACTGGCGATCATCATTTTTTCCTTTTTGTTTATTTGCTTTTATTTTCAATTTTTGTTATCACCCCCTTTTGTTGTCTCTTCCTTTTGCCTCACTAACCACTAAGATGTTGGTTTCAATTTGGCAGCACAAGCACTTTCTTGAATGTAGCTAAACTTAGACGGTCTCAGTTACTTCAGTGGCCAATTTGTTTGTGGGGCAATGTTTAATATAAGTTGCAACGGATTGAACCAGTTATATGCAGCAACTTAATTAAGTAGAAACAAACCGAGTTATTAATTCAGGTTAGTTTCACGAGCCAACATAATAATGAATGATGGAGTGGTTTTCAGGCGATAAGTACCTATGCCTGTGGTGTGTCACCATATGGGGTTCTTATAAGAGCTATTTAAATCTATTGCAAAAAATATTTATGAAATCATTTCTAAGCAATATGTGCTCCCTGGTTTTATGGTGCCCCCCAATCATGCCCCAATTGATTTAGATATTTCATCTATCTCTGTATATCTCTGTGGCCTTCTTTCGTTGTTTTTTAGAGATTACAATGTATTTTACATGTATTATAACAAGTTTATGAATTGCATGAATATCTTTGACATTGGTGTTCAAAAAAACGACGTGAAAATCTGTTTTCTATGTTCATGGTTATGATGTCACGTTATCTTGCACTTGCACTTTAAAAATTCAGGCTTCTATCGTCAGCGTCATGTGATCAAGGCCTCCAGTAGGTCGAAACGCGTCATGGCGGCGGTGCAGGTTATGGATTGAATAAAAAACTAAGAGCACCTACTTCTGGGTCCGTGTTCGTCTCTGGCGTGTGTATGCAGCGCAACCTTTGAGGCGATTCCTTGTGGCATATATATATATATATATAAACACTGTAAGTTACTCCTTCTGGTCAGCTCGGGACCCTTGAAGAGTGGCGCACGCACCGGCGGAGAGAACCGGTTCGTAAACAATGCATAAATCCTCAATAAGTGCGCTCTCAGAAACACCAACTCCGTGTAACATATGAATATCACTGTTTATTCACAACGCGTTTCGCTTAGACAAGCTTGATCACGTGATTATTGTGCATCCAATGACAGCCGAACTTATAGTAATCATGTCCATCACAGGCAAGAAAGCAAACATGAAGAGGGGACTAAAGGATTCAACTTGGCAGACATCTTGGAATGGAGCATAATCCATGATAACGGATAAGTGTCTTCGATGCCCCAACTAAACAAGATTAAATGCTAAATGCAAATGAAAAAATTATTAAATTAAAGCATCCTGCTGGGGCACTTCTATATGTGTAAATGCAAACAATTGGTCATCAGATAACTCCAGATGAAATTGGTGTAAACATGTTGAAACTGAAGCAATAAATGTGCCTCGGTGTACAGTTAACTTGTGTCAAGTCAGGTATGTACTGTGTCAACGATACATGTTTACAAATGGCCGGTCAGTTATAACGTATCACCTATGCTACAATTGTGAGACAGATGAGCTCGCATAGTGTGTATGTGCACATCAGACATCTTAATAGGTAAAAAGGTTGACAATATTGATGTATTGCTGCTCCATTGTCGTTGCATAGTGTCAAAAAAGGGGGGGGGGTAATAAGGCAAGTGCCCAAGGCCTTAAGAGTGATGTGCACTGTATCAAATGCATATTCCTCCATGAGTTTCCAGAGACAGTTGCCAAATTCCCAGATTCCAGAAGATGACACCCGTTGTGTGAACAGACTAAAAATAGTTCGTAAGGTGTCAAGGGCCGGTAATATTAAGCTGATCCTCAGCATTCAGCCTGCATCTTATATATCAGTTGCCTAGTGAGTTCAGCCGTCAATAAAGAGTGAGTGACGTATGTGCTCTTGATTTGAGAGAAAAAGGGTAGGCGGCCCATGCTGGTGAATGCTGGTGGATGGGCCCCTTCCTTTCCTCCTATACAAAAACAAATAAAAAACAAGAGAACGAATTAAAATAAGGATCACTCGATCCTGAACATATCAATCTGTAAATTGTACATTAAGTAGATTCCGTAGATCACTACTGAGGAAGAGGAAGATAAACACTATCTACTGAGAAAACACAGAACAAGCTGCAGAAATGGAAAACGGCTGTAGCTTCTGAGTACAACCGTTCTACGTAATGCAAGCAGAATCCTGAGGCTTAATAAGAGAGCAAAGATAGAAGCATAGAGACAAAGAGAAAGAAACAGCAAAAATAAGTGGATACTCTGTCTGTGAATAGCATTCAGGAGTTATTCTTTAAGGTTTATCGATAGCTCTTCATCTTGGTTCAGTCCTCCTGGATTTTTTGTTTGGAAGTCTATAATGTATTTAGACTCCCTCTGTCTTAACATGAGTAACCTATTACCACCCCTGGGATTTTTCTCGATCTGTTCCAGGATGAAGAAACTCATGTCGTTGGTGTTAGAAAAATGTCTCTCTCTAAAGTGTCGTGCTACGGGATATTTGGGGTCAAAATTGTTGATGGCCCTCTCATGTTCTAAGATGCGCTTCTTTGCCATGCATGTGGTGCTGCCTATGTACCATAGATTGCACGTACATTCGATGGCATAAACCACGAACGTAGAACTGCATGTGAGAAATTGAGTGAGTTCCTTGCTGACACCGTTCAGCTGTCATTGGATGCACAATATTCACGTGATCAAGCTTGTCTAAGCAAAACACGTTGTGAATAAAAAACAGCGATATTCATATGTTACACATATATGTGGAGTTATATAAAGTATAACTATTCTTGCCCATAGAACCTACCTTCACCATATTTTTGTTCTCATGTTCTTGACACAATATTTTGTCCACACAATATTTTTTCCCGATATTTTGTTAGAACACCAATCCGTGGTGCAGACTTATGGACTGTTTTTTGATTTACATCAAATATATGTGCATAAAGTTGTAAGCCCTCATCTTGTGTTAGAACCACATGCTATCCTGTTTAACTTTTTCCAGTGTGTATTGATCCTTCTGCAGATGTAGCTTCTCAGCCCGGGCACAACACAGCAGAGGAAGCAGCACACATTTTATGTGGATTGGAAGCACAGGGCCAATCCACATTTAGAATACAAAGCCAGGCTTCTGAAAGACTTTGGGGTTGATATGCGGCTGCACAGCTTGCTAAAAACCCTTTACTAGTGCCAGCATGTCAAGGAAACACATAAAGTTAAGGCTAAAAAATCTTTTTGCAGACATATAATGAGTTCATCCAGCACTGTATGTGTTCTACCATTTATATGTCTTTATTGGGTTATGCTGGCATGTTTTACTATGTTAATGTTTTAGCCTCGGTATATGATATGTTATGTTGTGTTAAGTTATGGTACGTTATGCTATGATTTGTTATTTTTTTAAACAGTATGCTATGCCAAGGAAAGGCATGTTATGCTACATGTACTATTGTATGGTAAGGTAGGTCATGGTTATGTTATGTTAATTCATGTTCTGTTATATTATATCTTGGAAGGCATGAAGTAGTACTGTACGAGTTTGGTGGACGTGATACTCCATCACAAATGTGACGGATATCTTGTCTGCCATATTGCGGGTTCCATTATGTCCAATGGAACTTGTAATATGGTAGGTGGGATATCCGTCACATTTGTGATGGAGTAACCTGTCCGCCAAACTCGTTATCAGGCCCCAAGAGTTTATGTAGATTTAGACAGCTTTATCTATGAACTAAGGAGCTGTACAGATGCTTTATGAAGCTGTGAGTAATTGTAAGATGGTTAATGCCTATTGTTGGACCAGTCCCTCTCTGCAGGGTCACCCCAAACATTTTTCCTCCTCTCCTCTTCCTATTTTGGATTAATTCGTTTTTGTTGGCCTTAGCACTGTGTGCACATTACCACTGATAATCAGTACTAAAGTGCTTTTGCTCTCTCCCCTAAACATGGTTTGATTGGCTTACACCTGTTGACATATTTAATTTACTTTTAAGTCCCTTGCAGAGTGGTATACCATATACTCTGGGCCTGTATTTTAAATGCTACCAGAGAGTCTGCATCAGTTATTGTGCCACCCACTTGAGTAGCATCTTAAAACAGCCTGAAGGCAGTCTAAAGGCAGTTTTAAACTGCCATATCGACTTAACATTAAAACACCCTTACCAAGTCTTAAACTCCGCTTTTATTACATACATGTCACCCCTAATTTGGGCCCCACGAAGCCCATAGTGGAGGCTGCTGTGTAAATAAAAGGTTGGCATGTACTTTTAAGTTTTACATGTCCTGGTAGTGAAAATTCCCAAATCCGTTTTTCACTACTATGAGACCTACCCCACCCATTTGATGGGGATTCCACATTACATATAATAAGCTATAATTTCAGATCAGGAGCAGGTAGCTATGTCATGTTTAACATTTAGAAATGGCAATAGCAAGCCCTCTTTAATGGTAAATCAGATTTTTTCTTTACAATTTTGAAATTTCCCCTTTTAGAAAGTTTTCATTTTGTGGCCCCTAGCCCTTTTGTGCATTTACCCTGTCTTGGGTCACATGACTGGGTGTAACTGACTGTTAGACTTTGTGAATTCCTCCCAGACAGTCACACAATAGAGGGATTATGTGTGCCTGAATGGACCATCTGCTGGCAGGGTGGATGGCAAAGCTGAGCACAGCCCTACTTACAACTGAATAGCCTGTGCTCTGCCTTCACACCAAGGGCCTAACGACCCCATATTGTTACTGAAGCCAGCTTGGAACCATGGCACAGGAGGCTGTGCACTTTAAAGCCACTGTCTAGAAGCGTCTCCCACCTTCCAGAGCCAGGGCACCAGGATATATAAAAGGGACCTCAGTCACCACTCTTCAGTACATTTCTAGACCTGAGGATACTCTGCCAAAAAGAAGGACTGCTCTGCTGGTGTAAGGACTGCCACTCTGCTTGTTTGCTGTTCTGAAGGAACTGCTGCCGTGCCCTGCTGATCTGCCGACTGCTTCCCTCTTGCCTGGGTACTAGGACTAGGGGCCACTTGCATCAAAGTTAGTAATTAAAATCCCTAAATTGCAATTTTTTAGAAATCACAATTTAAGAATCGCAATTCCTTATGCATGTAGGAATTGCAAAACAAATTGCGATTCCTACATATTCCTTATTTTCGACTTGCAAAATGCGAATCACAAAAAGGGAATTGCTTCCCATTCATTCCTTTGGGCCTGGAGGCCCATTGGAATCAATGGGAATTGCATGCGCAAATTGCGTGTACCAAATAGGTACTCGCAAATTGCGCATGAAATTTCAAGGGTGCAAGGATGCCAAAAGGACACCCTGCTGCACCCCTGAAATTACAATTTAAAAACATGTTGAACACACACATGCCCCAAGGGCATGTATGTGTGCAACATAGAACTTTGAAAAATGCACTTTTGTGCATTTTTCAAAGTTCTCGCAAATTACCATCAACTTTGAGTTGATGGTAATTTCCATTTCTTAAATGCAAAATCACATTTTTTTTTTGCATTGCATTTAGGGAATCACAATTTGCGATTCCTTTAATGCAACTGCAATTTAAGTAATCGCAAATTTAGCGATTACTTAAATAGCGAATTTTGCATCTGGGATGATGCATCCCAAATTCAAAAATTGCAGTCGCAAAGGGGCAGATTCTGCGAATCCTCACCTTTACTACCGCAATTTCCAATGATGCATGTGCCCTTTGATCTTTATCCGCCACAGGACCTCCAGAGTGACTCAGAGCCACGGGGAACAAAAATGCTTCTTCTGTGTTGAACCCACACCTGGACCCCGCCTGAGTGAGTCGTGGCCTTCCAAGTGGTGACCCTCTCATCCTGGGCCCTTAAAAGTGGGTTCCAAGGTGCCCAGATAGCCAAAATTTTAAAGTGTGGACTTGTCAAATTTTGAATTAAAAATTGCTCTGAGAACCATAAGGAGATTGGGACCAACCTGCTCACCTATCCGACCAAGGTGCATTGCCGGTCGGATTAACTTTGCGGCATCTCCCACTACATTCTTCTCCACAGCAGCAAGTCCTTTTCAGCGGTCCATCCCCAAAGAGGTATCCAACCTTGTGGAACTGTCTTTGTCTCCCTCTGCCTTGTGTCGCTGGAGATTTTTGACTTCCATATCAAGTCCAAAATTAGAAATCTTCACTACAGCTTCAACCCAAGGCTATCCAACGAAGATGACACTCCCTCCTTATACACATCCTGCAGCTTTGCCCTGCTGAACTTTACCTTCTCAGAACATTTTTCTCAGAATGTTTTTTAAGTCTGAATGTAAGCGCTGGCCGGGCCCAATCCACTTCTGGGATCTGAACAGCCCTCCATCGGGGATGGCCATATTTTTTCACTTTGGCCTGGCCTTGTGACCAGATGTCCACAGTTGGCACTTTAATATTTTAGGTGCTAGTGTTCACTAAGACCTTTATAAATTCTACTTATTGGATTTTTGTTTCAGTGACAAATAATTTATTGAAATTTACTCTATTTTTCTAAATTGGTTTGGTATTTTTCCTCTGTTGTGTTTTCACTTTATTACTGTTTGTATGCTGCATACATTCTTTACACATTGCTTCTAAGTTAAGCCTAAATGCTTTTTGTGCTAAGCTACCTGTGGTTAAGCACAAGGTAATTTAGTGACTATTTGTGGTTAACCCTGCAAGTGATTGTGGCTGTTGCTTGACCAGGGCTCACACCCCAGTCAACCAACAACCTCAATTTGAAAACGTATCTTCTCATAGCTGCAGGATACTCTCATGGGTGATAGTGCATTTTACAAATATACATAGCATAAGAACATATGATCTTTGACAGTATGCACTGTTTCTATTAAGTTAATCCACTTGATGCTTTCTGTGTGGATGATTTTTATGGGTATGAGTTGAAGTCACTGTTTCCCTTAACACTATTAAGCTATTTGCCAACTCTCCATCTTAATCACACAGCATCTCTTTGTCATGTGACTTATGTCTGCAGCTTCAGCATCCGTTCTTACCACTGGGCTCGAGCCATAGACTTTGCTGTGCACGAGATTAATCAAGATGGAACATTCCTTCCCAACATCACATTGGGTGTGCGGATCTTTGACTCCTGTCTGTCTTTGACGAGGTCTCTCATGGGAATCACCTGGCTGTTGGCAGGGGACGACCGAGGCCTTCCAAACTACCGCTACCCGGACAAGCCCCCACTGGCAGTCATCATTGCAGACTCAGGCACCACAAAGTCAATTGCCATCGGCAGGTGGCTGGGGCTTCACAGATACCCACAGGTAATGTCAGAGAGTAGAACATGTTAGGGAGTGCAACAAGGTGAAAAGAAGTTTTGAAGGATGGGTTATAGAACATTAATAAGATATAGACTAAACACATGAATTAATAAATCACTTATAATTATGGCATGTTCTATAAATATGGTTTATCTTAACTCTAAGGAGCTAGGACAATGTATTATCCCTTTGAACCAAACACTCAAGTCCAGATGTACAAAGCCATTTTACGATCGCCGACCCAGCGATTTGCAAAATCACAGGGTTTGTGGTTTGCAACCACAAAATGACTTTTTTTCTACTCACTAAACCCATTTTGCGAGTCAGAAAAATCTTTTTAACTTGCAAAATGTGTTTTGCAATCCATTTCAAATCACAGGTAGGATTGGGCATTAAAGATGTGTCCCTTCCTAAATGCAAGTTGAAATACCATGAATCAATGTATGTATCCCCGGTTTTCAACTGCAACAGTGTTCATAAACTATTGACCAGTTACCAATACCTAAATGGAGGTAGTATCTAATTCTCAAAGGTGAGGTTTCCTCGGGACACCTTTTCCTTTGTGAATGCTGTCAGCAGCCTTGGGTGAAATAGACAATAGTTGGGGGAACCACTGCCAGCTCCCCAATGTTTTCACCAATGGAAATAGGTTTTTTTTAAAGCAGCATGTGGTTCTTTAAGAAAGACAGGTTTCTTTAGAAAAAAATGCTTCCTGTTGGGAATGCAAAAAATGAATGAAGATCTGCTATTCCTTGCCATCCAAAATCTCTGATTATGTAGCTAAGCACAGGGGGTTGCCACCTGATTAATTAGTATTCATTAGGCCAGTTCTGTGACAATCTGTTACTTGAGAATTTGCAATGTAACCTCTAGTACATAGGTGGCAGTGCAAAATTAAAGAATTGTCACAAACACTTGATGGACAATTTGCAACCGCTATTTACGATAAGTCTTATAGTACATATAACCCTTAATCCTAACTGCTGCAGAATTCAGTCCTGTAACAATAGGGATTGCAGCATTATCCAGGCTCAATTATTTAAATCTCATAATTTTAGTTCATGTCTTCTCAAGCTATAGTGTGACACTGAACTCTATGCTCGATATCATTGTACTCTCTGTTTAATTTCAGATTAGCTACTTTGCAAGCAGCACTGTGCTAAGTGACAAGGTCCAGTTCCCGTCCTTCTTCCGAACTATTCCTAGTGATGACTTCCAAGCCAGAGGCCTTGCACAACTTGTGGTCTACTTTGGGTGGACTTGGGTGGGACTTCTGTCAACTGACAATGATTATGGCCAGCTGGGCTCTCAGATTTTAAAAGAAGAGCTCTCCAAGTTTGAAGTGTGCATTGCATTCCACAAAACCATCCCTCTTATTGCACAAGACAGCAAGATCAACCACATAGTGGAGGAGGTCCAGAGGTCTACAGCAACAGCCATCCTCGTCTTCTCTTCTGATCCTTATATATGTCCCATAATGGAGAAACTATCCAAACTGACTGGCAAGAGGAAAGTTTGGCTTGCCTCAGAGGGTTGGTCAACCTCCCCTATTGTTTCAACTGCAGAACTTGCAGACTTGCTGAGGGGCACTATTGGGTTTGCCATCCATGAAGGAGAAATGCCTGGGTTCACAGAGTTCCTTCTCCAGCTTCATCCCACATCCTACCCACATGATCCATTTTTGAAACTCTTTTGGGAACATATATTCAAATGCCAGTGGCCAGGCACTGCTGTTATGGTTGACTCAGATCGAAATACAACATCAAAAACTATTTGCACTGGCTATGAGAACCCAATGGCTATCAGGGACCTATACTTCATTGACTCTGACTTGAGGATCAGCTATAACATTTACAATGCAGTCTATGCTATGGCGCACACATTAAGAAACATGTGGTCTTGTGTATCAGGACAGGGACCTTTTACAAATAATACTTGTGCCAACATGTGGGACGTCCAACCATGGGAGGTGAGATAGACTTACAAGTTATGAGTGAAAGGTGGAAGTAGATGTACTACTAAATCACAATGATGGGGTATTTTGATGAAAACAGGTAATGATTCTACTCTTTAGTGTATTTGTAAAACCCTATTGAAAAGAGTGTCCAGTTTCAAAGAAGGCAGTTTAAGAGACATTATTGACAAAGGCAAGCTTTCAATAGAGGATGAAAGGTGGGATAAATTCATATGTTAAATCAACAAATAGAAGGCTGAGCGAAAAAATATTTAAATATGCATACACATAAGTTCCTTTCATAAATAACCAATCATTCAAAACTTGGCTGCTCAGGTGTTGCCAGTGATGAAGTGCATTGTCTTCAAGACCTTGTGCATTGCATACAAGGCTGTTTATATTTCGGGCCCAGCTTACTAGAGGGAAACATTTAGATGCCATGTGCCAGGTAGGACTCTTTGCTGAAGTACAGCTGTGGCAGTCCCCTCCTACAAACTTTACTCCTAGGGAGGCAGGAGATTTGTTATTGTACTGTATGAAACTGGAATCTGCTTACTTTCAAACTGAAAACAGCCCTGTCCCTGTTCTTGTTCTGAAAGTCTTTAAAAATATGGTGTTATAGTCAATAGAAGCCGTAGTGATTCACTAACTTCTCTCACTTAGTGCCAAGTTGCCTCTGGACATTTGTTTTGGCTTCACAAAAACACAGATCAAATCAGATTAAATTCTTCACCGTCAGATTTTTTTTAGGGTGAAGAAGACTGCAGATGTCTAACCGCTGGCACCATGTACAGTAAACATATGTAAGTAGAGGACTTTTTTTTTTTTAATCTCACTGAGTCCCTACTAAACCAATACAGTGAGACAAGAACTACTGGGATACAATTGAGCCTTGCAGTTATCACTTACCAGTAAATCTGCTTTCAGTCCTCGCTCACCACTGTATCCCCAGAGACATTTCTCTTAACAGGACAGGCAGTTCACCTACATCATGTGACACGCTTCATCAGTGGGTCCCCTCACACCGTGACCTGCCTTGTTGTATGACATGCTGGTCTCACAAGGGACGCCTGGGTCAGGGATAATGTGTGTCATTTAGTCTAGTGAAGTTTCCCAAGCTTGTTATGGATCATATTAACTCCTCTCCTTTTGTTGGCAGTGGAAGTCTAGGGATCTGGTTAGAAATCCGGTCAGAGTGGTGCTTTCATGCCTCAATTTAATACTACCACTCTTATCACATAGGTAAAAGTAATAGATATATGGGGATGTACTATGTGCCTACGTAAATCTGACCTTTTGCTGCACATCCTGGTTCAAGAGCATTTGTCAGCAAGCGGTGTATTTGCAAATGACCTTTTGTGGGCTCACCAACAATGTACAGTGTGCTTACAGCCCGCCCATTACTTACCATTGGTTGCCTTTACTGTCATTCTTATTTGCTTGCTTTTGTTTATTAATTGTCTTGCCTTCCTATTGTGTTTGTCCCACCACTGGAGCATGGCCTCTTTATCATACTTCTGATTGGCTGACTTGCATGCTTGTGCTACTCAGTTTTAGTTAACAGCTTTTTGAGAGTGCACGTGTTTTCCAGGTCAGTTCCTGATTGGCCTTTCCCACTGCCACATCCCTGACCTTATGCTCTGTATTGCACTCTCCATAGAATGTTTCTCACTCTCCCTTATGTGTGCTTCCCCCAAAAAAACTCTGTGCTCAGTGTTGCTCTCTTCCTCATATGCTCCCACTCAATTCTCCAGTTGTTCTCTACTTTTCCTTTTCTCCCCACACATGACTTTATTTTATTTTATCCCCCACAACCATTTCCCATTGTTTCCTGCTCCTTCATTACTCCATTCCCCCCAGAAACCTGAAGGCCTTTTCTATATATTTATATTACATTATTTTAAGAGAGACATACTATTAACTTCTGCCCTCCCCTTCACCTTAAAAAGAGCTTTTTCGCACTAGTGAAATTTCCTCACTTACAAATACAAAGCCTTCCATTAACTGACTGTAGACAGGGTCCCAGAATACAGCAACTTCATGGAACCCTTAACGCAGTTAAATGAACACTAAACTCACATCACATAAGTAATCCCAGCAATAATGCATGGCTACAATTTTCCTACTTTGTATTACATAAACTATGGATATAACATATCCCCCCTTAAACAAACAATAACACAATATTAATACCTAACCCCAAACTCAAAAAATCTAAAAATCTAAAACCAAGAAAATAAAAACTAAAATGTCAATTCATCACCACAGCGTATCATACTCATCATAGCGTATCAATTCCTCATCATAGCGTATCAATTCCTCATCACAGCAATAATGCATGACTACAATATTCCTACTTTATATTACATCAATTATGGATATAACAGCATACCTACACTGTGCCTACTCTAGTTATGAATGTTATTCATAAAATCTATGCAATTGCTTAGAAATATTTCTAAAATATGCTCGCATAGAAAGTATGTAAGTAGAAATGTATCTTCTGAGTTCAGTCATGCACTAATAAATCAAATGCATTTCAGTGAACAATGCTTGCATTGTATTTTTAAAAGGGGAGGCGTTTGTTTAATTTCATCATTGCTCCACCAGGGCTCTCTGTATTTGGTATTTTGCTCGGCATTCGTCTTTTGAGGACCAGCTAGTCCAACGCACCATCTTTAGTTTGCAGGTTAATAACACGTTTCTGATCTGAAACATTGGGATTGCCTGGCTTAATAGCCATAATCAATGCGTCCAAATCTTAAATGTTTCATCAAAGAATAGTTGCCTATGAGGACATTCAGCCAATGTGTTGGAATTGCCTCTTTCATGAATTTGGTTTTATGAGACGGTTTGACAACATTTGTGGGTTGGCCCATATGAAAAAAAAGTTGTTAAGCACCAAGATAATTGTATGTTGGTGGACATTCGCCAATAACTTGCAAGTATGTTTCCACCTAAGAAACACACATGTACTTATTGCAAAGACCAGTGTAGGACCCTTATTATGAGCGATCGAGTATTTTTGCTGATAAGTATTACCCTAGTATGAGATTTTTCTCTGTAATGAAGAATGATGTGCAGATTTTGGTGCTTAACACACCAAAATTTAACATGTCCTGGAAATTATTGGGTACTTTTTCCCTCATAAATTTAGGCAGGGTTGGCCATCCAGGGCAGACTGCAGGAGTGTGGTGTTAGCTGTAAAATTCATAATTGTGGTATGTGCAATAATAGTACTTACTGCGTATATTGGAATTATCTGGCATTCTCCACCAGATAGATATTGCCAAGTTTGACCTGCCAAAATCTCTAATTGGAAAACTGCAGGAGTGTGGTGCTAGCCACAAAACTATTTGTAATGTGTGGTAACAGAGGTCATTGCAAATATTGCAATTAACAGATAATTAACAGATAATTAATTAACAGAGCCACTATAAGGGGCTTTGGATTTCAGATTTCTTCTGGTGCAATTAATAAAATCCCAAGCACTGCTTGTAATGAGGGGCCAATAGTAATTCCAAAATGAGAATGATGAAGTAACACTCCAAAACAGATGGGATTCTAAGGGCAAACATGTCCTCGCCTATTTCAGAATTCCAATATCTGCTTGAAAACAGCATCACATTCCCAATATTTTTTGAGAAAATTGAGTTCGTCTTGACAAACCTTGAAAGTATAAATAGATATCCATTTTTTTCAAATAAAAAATTTTATTTGTGGGATTTTTCTACAATAATATAGTTTTTACTAAACTGTATATGTTTTATTTTATTGTGAGAAGGAATTCAGCAGGAAATGTAAGTTTTGTCCATTGTGATAAGATTATCTTCACTGCATTCCACTGAGTGATCCCATATGAAAGCTGACATTGTTCTGAAAACAAGATGTTCACTGCGTCAAATGCCTGCCTTTCCACCCCCCCCTTTAACATTAAGCTGTAAACACTATGGGGCAGATTTATGTTAGACATGCGCCACTTTTACGCCGCCGTTGCGTCACTGTTGTGACGCAGCGGCGGCGTAAACCCTGCGCCACGTTGCGCCCTATTTACATTGTGACGCATCTATGGAGCTGCGTCACGGTGTAAAGCCCTGCGCCACATTAAACCTGCGTCAGGTTTAATGTATGCAGGGTGGGCGTTCCAGCGGAAAAAGCATCGGAAAAGTGACGCAGTGAAATCTACAAGATTTCACTCAGTCACTTTTCCGACGCTGCTGCGTCAAAACCTTGCGCCTGATTGAAGCAGGCGTAAGGCATGACGCAGCATGTAAGGTATGGGCAGCCCCTAAACATTGCTGGAGTTGCGTCGTGCTTGCTACACGACTCCAGCAATGCGCCGCCCTTACGCCATCAGATGCGTCACGCATCTGTTTATACTTGCGCCACGATGCGCTGCATTGTAAATGCGGCGCATCTGTGGTGGCGCAAGGGTAAACTTGCGTGACGCATCTTTCCTGGCGCATCCATGCTGATTTGCAGGGATGCGCCAGGAAACATAAATCTGCCCCTATGTATGGTTAATTTTATTGTTTTCTTCTAATAAGAAACTTCTTCAATTGAAAAAAGGTAAAATTATTCCTTGAAACCTTAGAAATATTGTGTTACCCTTTTCAGAAAAAGCCTTTTTTAAACACAATATTTGGACATGTATAGCGTTTAACACAGTCTACTTGTTAGTGGAAACGTTCTGCAATTTACACGAGCAAGTGCCTTTTTTTTTATTACCATTTAAAAAATATCTGCTACAGTTACAATCACAGTCAGTTTCCAAGGTTTCAAGTCTATTAAAGAACATTTACATCATTTCAAGTTTTGGTATTGTTCCTACATAACTTTTGTCTTCTTTGATAAACATGACATTGGATGAAAAGCTATGAATATGAATAGTGGTTTTAGATGTAGGAAATTCATCTTTTTCTCTGGGTTTTGCCCTATCATTGTTTGATTTTATGGACACTGAACAGCTGCTTATATTGACTTCTGGGCAGTTAGAGCCTGTCAAATTAACACTAACTGTAAGTGATCTTCCATAAATATGGACAATGTTTTTGCAATGCAATTGGCATATTTGACATGTGTGAGGGTCGGATCTAGAATTTGCATAGCTGTCTTTTCAAGCATTGCACACAAAGTCTAGTGTCAAATATCAAGCTTGCTCATAAGGGGGAGTATCCTATACTCACATCTGGAATGCATTAGGCAGTGTTGGTGTAAGAAAAACCCTTTGGCAATCTAGGTAAGGTCTATATGTGAGTAGGAAAGCTGAGGCAGTTTATTTTTTCCAAATGCCAGGTTTAGCCTGTGTATCTGAGCTGGATCTGTGCCTTGAAATGATTATGCACAGCTACCAAGAGCTTAAACGTGGAATAGAAACTGTACCTATATTTAAAAAGGTAACATAAATTACATTTTATGCTAGGAGTAAGTATATGCACACTTCCTAAATGCTAAAACCTGTTTTTTGATAGCTCAAGTTAGGAAAGAGGAAAGCCATTCACAATGCATATACCTGCTTAAAAGTTTTAATAAAAACATTATTCATAAGAGATTTTTTATTACACGTTACTAGCATTCAGTTACCACACTTTTGGTCTTGAATGGAAAATATGTGACCTTGAGGTTCTTCTCACCAATGCTAGTCAATACAATGTCCAGGTCACATCCTTGCACTGGGGCACAGAGAAACCACAGGTGTTCCATACTGTGTTCCTTTATTTATGTCTGACATGGAGGCACTTCCACACAAGCCCCAGGTCCCCCCTTGCCAGACTGATGGCGTCAGTGCACACTGAGTATGGCAGAGTTAACAGTCATCATCCTAACTCCAATAAGTGGCAGGAGCATCAGAGCTTGGGGAAAAGCTCTGACACTGCCAGGGCAAAGATGACTACAGGAGGGTGATTGTCAATCATAAAACCACCACTAGACCACCAGTAATAGGTTTGCTTGGGAGGGCAACCATTCTATACAGAACCTAGCTTCCTAACTTTCCAGTAATAGCAGCCTATCAGTGACCCAGGGGAGGAGGGGGGTTAGATTGAGGAGTTTACCTCAATTGTTTGTTTTGTTTGACAGCATGAATTAGTTTATTTATGCTTTCTGTGCGTGCGTAGGGCATTGATGTCCTCTGCATATCCGTCACAGCAATATCAGCCTTTGAGCCTTGTTTAGGGGACAGATTTCAACAATAGCAGCAAATAATTCTAAGTATAATAATGGTGCCTTCCCTCCCTGGGCCTCTCCACATCTGTAATTTTCAGAAATGTTCCAAGTACTAGGCTTTATTTGGGTGTCAGCAGAACCAAGCCACAAACACTGCAGGCACACCTGTAGGGTTTTGAAATTCAAGGCCACATTTAAGAATGAACTGGTGGAGGACAACCTGCAGAGATCTGCACCAGTAGGAATATCTTTTACAAAAAACACTTTGCATGTCCTAATGACGAACTTTAATAAAACTGAATGTAGGAGAGTAGGATCTGCACTTATGTTGCCCCCACTTTTTTTCTGATGTTTACACTGGTTTCTGGCTATAGTCTGGCTGGGTCCCTGCTAATCAGGGCCCCAGCCTCTCTGTTCTCTCTAAACAACTTGGAGTGCATATTAGTTGCACTAGTGATTGGATACTGTGGTACCTTATGAGCCTCTAGTATATGGTACCTTAGGTACCAAGGGCATAGGTACTTCACAGGCCTACCAGGGGCTGAATCATGTATTATGCCACCCCTGGGAAGCAGACTAAATCTGACACCACAGGCCTGCTACTGCAGCCTGGGTGAGGTAGTGTTAGCACTCCTCACTGAGGTATAGGTTCCCTATATCTCACCTTACACACACATATAAACCTATCAGTCACCCCTAAGGCAGGCCCTACCAATCCTGAGGGCAAGGTGCTTGGTTTTCATGTGAGGGGGTGCCTCTGTCTGAGCAGGGCCCCTCTACAGCTGGCAGAGTCTATTCTCTGTCGCTGTTTGTGGATGCGGTTAAACCATATACTCTTAAGTACATTATAACCTAGCGGTAAATGCTAACTTTGGATTGGCTGCATCAAAACATGTCGTGTTTGGTATCAAACGCCTTGGAATCATACCCCCACACCAGCAACTGGTGCGGGAGTATGATCCCACCCTTCTAGAGGGGAAGACATGTACCTACTGTGGAAACACGGTAGAATCTTGAAAGAGCCCTGGCATCACAAAATGGATGCCACCAGCACAGACACTGGGCTGCCCTCCTGCTGCTGACTGAAACTCTCAGTGGAGGAGGCCCAACAATAGGCATCCTGTCACAGGGAGGTGTAACCACGTTCTAGACAGGATTTAGTGTAATGGGGCTGGGTAGGTGCACTCCTAGAGTACTTTGAAGTCCTGCACTGGGGGAGCAGTAGGCTCCTCTGTGCACATGCCAGCTCAAACTGGTTCAGGGGCTACCAGCCCCTGATCTTGTGCGAAACTGGACAAAGGGAAGTGGGTGTAACCACCCACTCCCCTGACCCTCCCATAGGAGTGGTCATAGAGCTAGTCCCTCCATTTCCTTTAGTATAAGATAGGGAAACCTTGCCATTGCAAACTAGATACCCCTGGATGACGCTTTACAAGAAGAATCCTGGTCCTTCGACATTCCACTACCTTTGGAAGACTGAAGAATCTCCCTTGGAGTCAAGGAGTGACTCCCCTGCTTGGCAGGCACCAAACTTTGCGTCAACAGTTGCAAACTTTCCCGCTCCCGCCGGAGTCCGAAGTCCCTGCTGCCCCAAAAGTAGATTTCCTGACTTCTTGATGACCATTGTGAGTCCCCAGCAAAACGGAGGCAAGTGGACCCTAGGAGTGACGAGGAACAGCAATACCCGGGTACCATGCACTATTGTCAAGTGCAACCCCTTCACGACATTCTACGAACTTGTGCATTGGACCACATGTGTTCCAAGCCTCCAACAGGATTTCCACTGAAAATCAGAGGCCTACCTTGTCCCAAGTGACCGTAGGCTCCTGTGAAGTGAATCCTCCCAAGGCGTCTTTGCGATCCCTTGCCGGTTGGATTGTGGGTCCCCTGAAGACTTTTCATCAAACCAAAGGACTCCCTGGTTGCTCCAGGCCTGCCCTGACTTATCCTCGCAGGGTGAGTCCTTCAGATCTTGCTGGTCTACACCGCTGACTTTCTTCTTATTCCACAAGACTTGCTGTTGCCAAGGCTTGTTGGCTCCAATCCTGTTGCCGACACATCAGTAAGCTGCAGACTTTGTGGAAAATTCTGAATCCAGCTCCTGGTTGTTGTCAACACCTTCTGGACCTCGTGGCTGAAGAGTCAAGACACTTGTGATCACCTGAAAACACTCGACTTCTGTGGGCATCCAGCTTCCTGGCCCCGGGTCACTGGCAAGTAACTTTGAACACTGTCTCCACTGCTTTCAGGTCTTCTTTCTTCAGAATCCAGCCTTGGATTCCACAGGACACTTCTCCTGTCTTCACAAGCAGCAAGTCTTTTTTGGCTCCCATTGAAAACGACGCCGCGACCCAACACCAAAAGACACCTATGCACCCGGCTTCCCTGGGTGAGGTAACTGGAGTACTCCGGTGCTCCTGTGTGTGTTGGCTCTAGAACTACTTACCCTGTAAGTGACTTGCTTGTAGACTCTCCCGAAGTACCCTAAAACTTTAAAATTCCAACCGCGACTTGCTCCAGTGAAGTCTTTTGGGATCAGCGTCTCCCGTGGGTCCTTTACTTTCCTGCCTTGGGTGGATTAATGAGGCCCCAGCGCTTCTGAAGACCTTAGGCCTTCTCCCTTCTCAAGTCGTTCTTCTTATACCTCTTTTTTAGTATATGGTCTGGTATGCCCCTAGAGTCCCAGCCATATAAGTGCTTAATTTGTTGTGAAACATTGATTTGTGCATATGTTCCTGACTTTTAATCTCATAAAGAGATTAGTAGACTGTGTCTAGAAATAAATACATATATATTTCATATATATATATACCTGTGTGGTGTCCTTTCATTTGGTAATTCAAGAGATTATAAGGGAAAACAAGCTGCTTTACATTCCTCAGAGACTTAGCCTGAAGGCTGCTCTCCACAGCTACCACTAGGAAAGCTTTCTTAAAAAGGTTGTCTTTAAACCTATCTACCATAAGAGTCGAATTGGACTGGTGCAAGGTGGCCACTTTAACTAGTGACCAGCATATGCCAGGCCAACTTCTCACACTGAATGGCTGGCTTCTCACCATGTTGATTGTTGCATTACACTTGCCATTCTATTTTGTTCTGCAGACATAAACTCTTACGAGGGGGTGGGTGTTATTTCTTCAAAATAGAAAATACTTTGGCCTTAATGCATAGGGAGTTTTCTCCCTGTCACTCAGTTTGATTATTACGTTTCATTGACTAGATTTGCCAAGTGCTGCTTGACGGTCCTTTCAACAGGCCTATCCACATATGTGAGATACATATTTTAACAAGACAAGTGTGGGAACACTAGATGTTATGACATTTGCTAGTATTAATTTGAGAACATCTTTGACTTACCTTTATGAGGAAACAAGTTTTGCAAGAGTATTTTGGATTTATCTCTGGGTATACCACATATCCCACCCACAGATTACATGATAATAGATACCACAATCATCTGAAATATGTAACAACCCCTGCATAAGTTCAAACATTGTGTTAAAAAAGGTCTATCTTCTCTGTTTCACAAAGTAAGGAGAAGATCAATCTTCACACAGCAAACCTTTAGTTATTAATTTTTTTAATCAATTTATTATACTTTGGCTACTTTTGATGTTGTTTCACAGGAAACCAAGGACCTTAAGAATATCTTCATTGTCCAACATATGGCAAAAGGTACTCAAGTTGAAGGCTTGAGTACAAGCTGATTCTTAACTTTAATAATATTTTGGTGCTGCTCTTCATGTAACAATTTTCTCTGAGACTTGTTCACACAAAGTTGTATACTTAGTATGAACTTTTTTGTTTTCACTTAGTCGAAGCTCGTTAACAACCTGTACCAGTGCTTAATTTGTAAAAATATAACTGCCAGGGCCCTCGTCTGGAGGCCTTTCTCCCTGCCAGCGCTGCCTTTTGCAGTAGTAACACAACTACTAATAATCACACTCTTACAAGTGTGTCAATTCAGAAAATGTCATGCCCCCAAAACTATAAGAATGGTTAGGTGGCAGTTATCAATGTATATTGAATTCATAAACAACTGTTGTTTTTCTCATCTCTAAATTAGACCGACAGTGTCACCAAGTGGCAGACTGCCATACGCACCGGTGTTGACAAATAACTGATGTTGCTGAGCACTGGAAACTACCTGCTCAAATTAAGCACTGGTCCACACCTTTACTGAATACTCTTGCCCCCATCATTCAATGATCTGGTTTCTTCCAATCAAAATGTTTTAAGTTATAAACGTTCTTTTTAACCTTTTATTATGCAATGGCATTTTAAACACCTAGTTTCTCAATGTAGAATAGTTATTTAGAACACTCTAATAATTAATTACTGTAAACATGACAGTTATTCAATAACGAAAACACTCATCTTGTAAAACGTAGTAAACATTTTGTAAATGAAAAGCCCGCTGACCTTTTGACAAAAAATTCCCATTCTCTTCTCCAACTAAACCTGTAATGTAAGCAGTACAGAATGCAAGTACCAGCTCCCATTAGAATACTATTATGGACAGATTGATGGCAGCAGAATGATTTGATTGTTCTTTAGAAAGCAAATAATGTATTGAACTCCATTTGTGTCTCTCTGCTCTTCGTCAACAGATATTACATTACCTCAAGAGTGTTAACTTTAGGAACAAACTTGGAGAGGAGATTTCATTTGACAGCCATGGAGACCCCCCTGCTTTGTACGACATTGTCAACTGGCAAAGCAGCCAGGAAGGCACCATCCAGTATGTGAAGGTTGGCAGTTTTAACAGCAGGGCACCCAAGGGTCAAGAAATGTTCATCAACTTTAGTGCCATAAAATGGAACTTGCCCGGAACTCAGGTATAGCACCAGGCATATACAAGACCTTTTTACATCCTAAAGATAGTGATGTTTTAAAGAGGTGGTTGTTTGATGAAAATTTAACATTGTTATTGAAGAAATGCCAAAAAGAGTTGAAATTGTCCCTTAAAACATGAAAATATAATTTTAGGACACTTTAATAAATGATGCGTTTGATTTTTGGAAACTTAAAATTTCTTCTTAAGCACCTTTGTCCTGAAGATATGAGGCTATAAAAACATCACCACATCAGAAGCAACAATCAATAGCCATTTATAGCCGTTCAGAACTACTCAACCACCACTGTTTTATGCAAAATGGGTTTAATGATTTCATCCATTGTGATTTGGTTGGAGATAAAACTATACGAGCTTTACATCTTGAGGCAAGAAAGAACTAGGGCAGGATAACATAAATCATGGAGGGGTGGTGATGTATTATATATAACCTGTTACAGATCTCAGTGGTAACTGTAACCACATGTCTGCCTCACAGCTCAACCAACAAGTTAATAAAATGGGGGAAATGAGCCACTAACTCTATTTACACTGAAGAACAGCCCAATCTTCATAAGTTAATACGTTTTAAAAACAAAGGGTCAGATTTACAAGCAACTGACCCATCTGTAGAGATGCGTCAGTTTCTCTGCCACAGTCTGCGATACCCTTGTACCACTATGCATGCTCCGTATTTACAATACGGCGCACCATGGCACAAAGATTGACAGATGCGTCAGACATTCTGATGCATCTGTTGGCCCAAAAGTCACGCATTGCTGGAGTCGTGCCGCAAGCACGAAGCAACTCCAGCAATGCATGTTGAGGCCTATACTTATTGTGAAATGAAATGAAATGAAAAAAATATTTGATAAAGCGCACTGCGGCCAAGCGGCTTCCTGGCGCTGAGGTCCTGATCAAAACTCACAGAAAGCATCCCAAGGGGCTAGGAGGGAAACGCCTGAAGGAAAAGAAAAGTTTTGATGGCCTTACGAAAATGAGAATAAATGGGAATCGAGCGAATAGAAAGTGGGAGACTATTCCAGAGCTGAGGGGCCAGGACTGAAAACTGTGTGCCCCCCGTTCTGGATTTGCGAAAACAGGGAATGTGCAAAAGGGACAGAGAAGAAGAACGAAGGGTGCGACTGGGGGCATGAGAAGAAATGAGAGAGGTGATAAAGTGAGGAGCAGAAAGGGAATGAGCCTGGAAGGCTAAACAAGCCAGTTTAAAGAGAGATCTGAAACGGACACTTCTTACGCCTGGTTCAAGCAGGCGTAAGGTTTTGATGCAGTGGCGTCCTAGATATGGCGCAGTGAAATCTTGTAGATTTCACTGCGTCACTTTTACGAGGCTTTCCTTCTTGGGAATGCCCACCCTGCATACATTATGCCTGACGCAGGTTTAATGTGACGCAGGGCTTTACAACATTACGCATCTCCCTAGATGTAAATTGGCAGCATTGTTTATGCCGCAGTTGCATCACAAAAGTGATGCAACGGCGGAGTAAAAGTGTCACAATGGGCTTGTAAATCTGCCCCGTATGTGTTTGTTTCTTGTTTATTATGTGTTTCTGTGACTAATTATGTAATGATATTATGTTATAACTTGTGAAAGCATGCCTTTTAAAACCTGATTGCTAAAATGGGATTATGATGTTTAAAGATGCCTATTCGTGCAATGTTTTAGACAAAGTCTTAGAAAAGACATTACCACAGGCAACTACTAATTTTGAAAACCTGCGATTAGAGGAATTTAACTATTAACCTTTCTCAAAAAGAGAAATAACTAAGCTGACACTCTCAGCCTCCAATAAGGATTGCTTTACTGTGATAACTTGGAACAAAACCCCACCCAGATATTAAGGTTAGGTTTTAAAATTTGTTAAAATTGACTGATGGCAAGTTCCTAGACTTTTTTTCTGACATTTTGATGGCAAACATATAGGCCAATTAACCATACAAATCATAAAATGTAGTGTCAAAGAACCAATTAAATTTGAGAAAATTAAGACCTTTGAAAAGGTCCTTTTCTAACTTTTTTTGGTTAAACGTAATAATTGTTTTCTTACAAGTAAACTGAATGAAATAGGGTTTGTAAGGATAAATAAGTGTTAAAGGGAATCGTTGCTAATAAACTAAAACGTTGACTCATTGCCAACTGGCCTTGAAGATCTATCTAATTTATTCTGCACTTTACACTTGGGGCTTTCTGCGGGATAAGAAGGCACATTTAGATTAATCTAATACTGCAAGCTCCCTGACAATTTGCTAAATCGGCGCAGTGTCATCTGATGGGTAAACTGAAATGTAAAACGAAGTCATAAAAATGAAAGCAACAAATAAAATGTTTGTCTTAATCACCACATGGCATCTATCAGCTACTGTGGCAGGGTTTAAGAGAAACAATTACATGGGATAAGACTAGCATTTTCTATCCGTTTCTGTGTTCATCCCACTATCAATGTGTATTGCACTGCACTGGACAAACGTGAAGGGATGTCAAACTAAAATCAGTGTTAATTCAAGTATGAATTTCCTCCTAAAGTTACATATTACCCAAAAGTATCCAATATTCAGAGACTTTTCAGCTCATGTCATAAAACTTTATTTCAGTCGTAGACCATAAAAGTACAAATACAATACATTTCATGCAGATCAATTTGAAAAGACAATTCAAAGTACAATTAATAACCTATTAGAGAATATCTGTTGATGCTTAGCCCAAGGTTAGTAAAAAAGTTGGATAAACATGAATGTGCATATAGATCAGAATCAACAGGAGTCTCTGCATATTTCAAAGATTAACAACATGGCCCACTATACTGGCTAAGTTCTAGAGTTAATTGAAGCCGATTAATTATTGCCAAGTAAACATGAAACATAAGCAGCTGAATTGATTAAAAAAAACATTATAAAAATTATTTAGAGATCAAAATTTAAACACAAACCTCTGCAATAGTCTCATGCTTTCAGCAGAATCCTTTTAATTGTTCACATATGACCCAGAAACTTTGCAACAGAGCAAACAATCGCTGGCCTGGAGTCCGACCATAAGATGTGGAGAGCTTCATCGTAGCAACATGTGCCCAATTGCTTATAAATTGGCCTCAACCATCTTCCTCTCGGGCAGGAGTACTTGGGACAGACAAAAAAATGCATGGGCAACAGACTCTACTGAAGAAATACAGCTAGGAAAAAACTGGGAGGTAGCAGTTGGCTGCCTCAAAGAACCTATAAACGAGTTCAAAGAGAGGGAACCAAACCTGAACGGCATGTAGAGTTTCCTTATATGGGGTATAGCAATAATTTCTAGGTATTGCTCGTATGAACCAATCATTTTAAAATTCATGAACTCTGTGGTTAAGCGTCACCACAAAGTGCTAGTAAGTAGGCCCTGGGCTACACAGTCCCAATAGTGCTTCTTGATTGCATCTTTACTGGGGAGCAGTAATGGATCCTTAACATCCCAGTAACCCTCTAATCCTAATGTACATAGCAGGGATTTCACACTACAGATCCAGCCTATCTTCTTAAGATGGTCAAGTGCGCTAACTTCCTTGAGGGCAACGGCATACGGGAGCAGCTCAGGAGTGGTCCTTACGTGCAGGCAAAACAATAGGGGACATAGTTTAACCTTCACAGTGATCGAGGCTCTACCCAAATCTAGCCTTAACGGATGGAGTGATGTACTCTGCGGTAGCAAAGCCAGGGACCTGGGGAACTTGTTCTCAGAGTTTAAGAGGGCGACCATCTTTTCAAAACCCCACAATTCGGCTCCATAGAGAGTGGAGCCTACTGCTTTGCCAACATAGATCAGGAGTGGGGCTGCCACCGGTTTGCTAAAGGGACGGATAGGAGAAATTATTACATCATCCAGTACCTTGAGGTAAGATCAACAACACCCAGAACATTCCTGTGGGCTAGACAAAAGTGAGATGGCCCTGCCCTGCCTCTTACTGGCGATGACGTGCAAGGATGGGTCCGCGTGCGTCCCAGGCAGTGGGAGTTTGTCAGCGCTTAAAGCGTGAGAAGAAACACCAGCCCCTCCCTCTGGGCCCAGAGGAATCATGGGACTCAGAGTCCCTCAGCAGGAAGGCAGGCAATCCGGCGTCCGCACAGCAGGAGTTCATTGGTGGTTAAAACGGGTGAAGAAACAGCAGCCCATCTCTCTGAGGCCAGAGGAATCCTGGAACTCAGATTCCGTCAGTAGGAAGGCAGACAATCTGGCTTTCAGCTCATCTGGGACTTGTTGTGGTCTCAGCAATATGATGTAATAACCTGCAAGGATATTTGTAGCCTGTGTCTTCTACTGTCTCTAACAGGCTTAAAGTGGTAGGGACAAATTATTGAGAACTGCTTTTTGTATGTGTACATATCATTATTGCTTGTATCATTACAGTTGCTATTCAAAATAATGCTAAATACAGAAAACTAGCAGATATCCTCTATATACTTCCATAAATATATTGGGGGTATTTATATGAATTGTAAATCTATCATTCACACAATATTTTCATACAAAAATAATAGTGCAAAAAAAAAAAAAGTCCCACAAGCAACAACTTTTCCTCTTCTGTTGCTCCTGAGTGTTCACCACAAATTGTGAATTTTCTATACATTTTTACTGTCCATCGAGTGTAATGACATGAAGTTGCATAATAACGTAATTCCCAGTAGTTTGGTGTAACAAGCATAGTGCGCAATTCCCAAAATTGTGAATAACGCTTGCATAATTTAAATTTTGCCCAGGCCTTGTAAACATGTTCTATTATATTCCCATTTTCTGATCCTAACTGGTTCGTTTTTCTTGACCTTCTAATACAATTTCATTTTTTTAAATTCCTTTATCTTCCTCAGATTCCCCGATCCGTGTGCAGTGAGAGCTGTGTCCCTGGGTATAGGAAAGCTGCTCGAGATGGACAGCCCGCATGCTGCTTCGACTGCATCCAATGTTCCGAAGGAGAAATCTCCAATGAGAAAGGTAAGACATTCTGCAAAAAACTATAATAATAAAAGCATTTTTTTATTATTATTTTATTACTACTGTAGTTATTAGAATTGCTACTACTCCTACCACTGTTCATATTACTGCTAATACTCCTACTGCTTTTACTACTACTGCCCTACCCCTACCACCAATAACACTACTAATACTGCTAATAATACTACTACTACTACTAATAATCATAATAATAATAAAAACAATCTATCAAAACAATTGCATAGGAAAACATGTGACCATGCTTATTATGTGTGCTTTAAACCGCAATATTTGTGTTTTGCCTCAAAAATATATAGGCCTATGCTGCAATCTTGTGAAGGAACCTGAACATGTGCAACCATAAACAAACATATTCTCTCACTAGTTATTTAAATTGATTGTTAAAGTTGTGTTTTTTAAAATGCAAAATCCAATTCAATAAGTTTCTTTCACCAGATGTGTTTGTGGAAAAATACATTTAAAGGATTATGGAAATGCAGCTGTTTAAATCAGCCTTTTAACTGGATCAATAGCTCATGAGCCAAACGACAGACAGCATCTTAAACATTAGCAAAGGCTTAGGGGCCGATTCCGAGTTTGACGGCGCAGCGGTGGGACCGCCCCGCCGCCGCACTGCCAAATTAGCATGAGAACTGCCTGCCATATAATTACTTTTTTAGTAATTGGCGGGCATTTCCTTTGCCGTTCCCACAGCGGTGCCTATAAAATAGGCACCTCAATGGTAACATCAAAGGAAGTTCTAGCACGGCATGGACTGTGAAGTCCATGCTGTGCTGGAACAGGGGGTGCAAGCACACATGGGGGCACATGTTGTGCAAGGCGTGAGGCTCAAGGGGGCCCTGCAAGGCCTCCTTTCTTTCCTCACCGCCACTGTTTTCATGGAGGAAAGACGTCCATGAAATCAGAGGTGGTGATGAAAGTCGTAATATGTTTGGCGGGACCGTGGCAGTCCTGCCAAGCATATTGATGCCTCATGAATGCTGCGCCTCTGCCAAGGAACAACGGTTCCCTGGCAGAGCCGGCAGTCCCAGGGAGGCACGACCACTGGGTCATATTGTGGTGGTAGCAAGATCGCCACCTCTGCCCCACCATAAGTCTGAAAGTCCAAGGACCAACAGACTCGGTATCAGTCCCTTAGTGTTTTTTTTTATTTTACAAAGTGGTGGCAACTGAACTGCAAAAGTGGAAAGGTGCATAGTGAATGATATAAAAATAACCTTTGTTTTGAAAAAGCGAACAATTATTCAGCATTTGGCTTTTATTAATATTTATAAGGATACATATACATGTACATAGAAGTGTACAGAAATTCAAACAGTCAATACATAAGTCCCGAGATGTTAACATTTCCCTGACCCAATCTATTAATTAGGGTCTTTAGCGGAACAAAACATAATTTAGGACCTAATTTAGAGTTCTTCAGATGAGATACTCCATCACAAACATGACAATATCCCATCATCAGTATTACAAGTGCATTATTTTCTATAGCACTTCTATTAAGGTGGATGGGAGATCTGTCACATTTGTGGCAAAGTATTTCAACCGCCAAACTCCACTTAGGACCTTATTTAGGTCCTATGTGGTTTAATATCACCTTTCACATCTCATGAAAAAGAGCTGGCCGGTGACTTCAGGTTAGAACATCATCTCAAGTAGTTGAATATTCAAAATAGGAGCTGAACAATTATCAGACACATAGTTAACTTTATACATTTAAATGCAGTCAGTGTCATACTCTGGGCATATAAACAGAATTCACATGTAAAATGCCATTTGTGCTATCAAGTAAGTATATGTCCAAAAATATCTTATTTACACCTGTCAGGAATTTTCAAAGGGGATCTTGACATTTGTAAAAGCATTTATCACTGTGATATTTTTTGCTACAAGTGCAGAGAAACCCACAGTACTAAATCCCACTCTAATGGTGGGAAATTGGTGTTAAAACGTGTGCTTGTGAGCTTCAATAATGCCCACAAACATCTCCATTAATGGAAATTTGTAAACTTCAATCCAAGATCTTTTTATTCAGTAAATGGTGGAAGAATACCCCCTGCCAAGAGAGGTTGAAATGATCACCCACAGATGTGATGGCAGGGGAAGGAAATTATTTCTCTGCAGTGATAAATGGTTTCATCGCCCAAAAAAAAAAGCTGCGCATTTGAACAGGAAGCATGAAACCTACCGTGAGAAATTGGGAAGTCGGTTGACTGGGGTGTGAACCCTGGTCAAGCAACATCCACAATCCCTTGCAGGGTGAACTACAAAAGGTCACTAAATTAACCTGTGCTTAACCCTGGGTAGCTTGGCACAAAAAGCAGTTTGGCCTAACGCAGAGGCAATGTGTAAAGTATTTATGCAGTACACAAACAGTAATAAAGTGAAAACACAACACAAGAAGAATTCCACACTAATTTAGAAAATTGAAGTTATCACTTTTTAAAGATTATAGTATAAAATAGAGCCAAAAAGCTCCAAGCACCAACTGCAGCTATACGGTAGTGTCAGACCAGGAGAAAGTTACAAGTTCAGTCTGACTGCGATGGTGCACGGGTCGGATACAGGGACCAGGTTAATCCCACTGAAGAGTTACCTTTTCTGTTCAGCATCAAGAGTACCGTTCGCGGTGGAGGGGGGCTGCGAGGAATAGGGAAGTAGGCAGCCATCAATGTAGCGTTAAGAGCAGTCCGGGCAGTCATCATTGTAGCACAAAGATCATGTTGTCATTACAGACCGTCGGGCTGGTGCTTCATGGTGGCACACTCTGTGAGTTGTCGATGTTGTGGCACAAAGGGTCGGGCTGATGGAACTTCGCATCGCCCGTCTGTGCGTGTGACAAGGGTTTGACACCAGCGGGCCTATTCGCTTTCTGAAGAGCCCAAAAACTTAAATTCAACCTCTCTGAGGCCACTCCAAGGATCCAGGACCTAAGGAGCACCACCTTGGCTTGCTTAAGCTTGCTCAGGCTGGATCTGGGTACTGGTGCAGATGGTTGGGAACCTGTTATGTCAATTAGGCCCAGAACAGGAGACCAGCAGACTAGCCCTTGGAGTCATTCCCGGAGTCCTGTGTTCAGGTGCAGGTCCAAATCCCTCAGACTCAAACAGGAGGGAATCAGGACAGCAGGGGAACAGGGCTGCAATCCTGCAAAGCAGCAGTTCAACAGGCCAGCAGTCCAGCAGAGTGGCAGTCCTTTCATCAGCACAGCAATCCGTCTTCCTTGCATAGTATCCACAAGTCCAGTAGTTTACTGAAGAGTTAGTGTCTGAGGCCCTAGTTTTATACCCTGGTGCCCTCTTTCTGTAAGGTGGGAAAAGCCTCTAGAGAGTGGCTTTGAAGTGCACGGTATTTTCTAACTCCTCTTCCCTGGCTCCAAGCTAGCTGAAGTGACAATGTGTAGGCTATAGGTCCTTTGTGTGAAGGCAGAGCCCTCCCTATTCAGTTGCAAGTGGGCAATGCTCAGCTCCCTACCCTCCTGCCAATATATATAGCCCATTCAGGCATACCTAATCCCTCTATTGTGTGACTGTCTAGGAGTAGTTCACAAAGTATTTCAGTTACACCCAGTCTTGTGAACCAAGACCGGTCCCAGGATGCTTATTACTGTTCCAGAGAGGATACAGCTTGGCAGTTTGGGCTTGACTGTTCCCAAGAGTAACAGGGTCAAGACTAATTTGCATATGGCTGGGTCCAAACTGGGGTGGCATAGTGAGAAAAAGAAAGATGGGTTTAACCCATATCTCTTGACTGGTGGTGTATGTTTCATTCATTCAGCATTCCATCCATCATTTGTTTTCCACAGCCCAGGACAGGCTGAAGGCATAAAAGGCTAAGGGCAGGAAAATGCCAACTTTCTAAAAGTAACATTTTAAAAATCACTACAATTCAAAGACATCAAACATGAGATAGCTATCTGCTCCCAATAGAAAATTACAGCTTATTAAATGTAATAAGGAATTCCCAATCTTATCCTGTGGAAGGTGTAGGCCTCACAGTAGTGAAATAAATGTGTGAGGTTTTCACTTCTAGGACATGTGAAACTTAAAAGTACATGTCCAACCTTTTAATTACACAACACCCTGCCCTATGGGCTACCTAGGGTCTACCATAGGGGTGGCTGCATGTAATAAAAGGAGAGTTTAAGTCTTGGCAAGGAGTTTTAATTCCAAGCTGACATGGCAGTTTAAAACTATATTGAGGCTGCAGTGGAAGGCCTGGGACATGTTTTGATGTGCTACTTAAGTAGGTGGCACAATACGTGCTGCAGGCTCATTGGTAGCAAATTGACAATGCTATGGGTATATGGTATTCCCTCTAAAAGAGACTTATAAGTAAATTAAATATGTCAATTGGGTATATGACAATCTAACCATAGTTTTAGGGGAGTGAGCACAACCTAAGGTTAACAAAAAAGAAGTTCAGCAAAATGGAAAATTTATTTATTTATTTTGTGTTTTGTAAGCACGAACAAGACCCAGAAATTAGTATCAGAGCACTTCACATATATATAGCATGGTAGTTTTAAGCAGTAAACATTGATATCTATAAACGGAAAAAAAAATAAAACGAGGCAACATTTGTACAATCAATAAAACAGTTAGAAAGAACTTAGGTTATTAACTTATAATACATTTGTACTTGTTCTGGGTATTCACAATGGTGACATGAGATGTGGCTGTCCTCAGGAGGATATCTCAGTGGGAATGTCTTAGTGCGAAATAAGAACAAGTGGATTGCGCCTAGCAATAGAGAAAGAGCTCCATCTAGAGTCTGGTAACGATGAACTTACAGAGAGCATCACTCAGCAGGTTAGAGAAAGTCGAGTGATTGTCTGATTGGGGCTACTAGAACATGGTGTGAATGGGCTGCTGCAGATTAAGGGAGGAATTTGCTCATTAGGAAGGACTTAGCTTCTTTTTTTAAAGTAGCAGTAGATGAGATTTTTCTGATGCTTATAGGGAGCGAGTTCCATATTCTCGGTGAAGCTCCAGAGAAGGCTCTGTCATTTGGTGGGTTTTTTTACTGAAAAATGAAGGTTTCAGAAGAAGATTACCGGCGCTCTGAGAGAGTCTGCTTCCTCCAGAAATTGACATTTTCTGTGTTAGTTACAGTGGAGTTTTTATGAGTGATGCAGGCATCTTACGTTGGATTCTTGCTTCATAAAGCAGCCAGTTGAGGCTTTCGAATGTGGGGTGATATGATCAATTTATTTTGATCCTGTTAAGAGTCTTGCGGCTGCATTAAGATATGCCTTAGGCGGGGCTGTTGAAATCTTGGGTAGTCCAGAAAAGTGGTAGATCCGTATTCAAGTCTCGAGATGACTAATGTCTAAACTGAGGTTCCTTGCGAATTGGTAGAGTCCACCAGGGTTGGAGTACAGTTTAGTGCAGTGATCGGCTTGGTCCAATCCTCAGTCAATGTGGAGGTTTTAGGGGGGAAATTAGAAGGAATTCATTTTTTGGAGAGTTAATCTTAAGGTGATTGTTTGTTAGCCATTAAACGGTCATTTTTAATGCCTGGTTCATCGTCTTACTCTTTTCTAGGAAAGTGATCTTAATATATATCTGAGAGTTCTCCACATACATATGGAGGAGATGTTAGACTGCTGTAATATTTCAGTTATGTTTCAATATAGAGATTAAATAGTGATGGGGATAGTGTTGAGCCTTTTGGAACTCCTAATAGGTTTGGCGGATGGTGAGGAAGGATAGCTTTTGATTCACCAGAAATCTTTAAGTTCTGTTAATTAAGAAGGATTTAAACCATTTTAGTTCCACTCCTGTTACACCCATCCTGTTCTCAAGTATCTTCAGTATTTTGCCATGGTTAACAGTTGTCGAAAGCAGACGAGAGGTCAAGCAGCACAAGCAGACATGTTTCATTACTGTCTAATGCGAGTAGGGCATCATCTACTACATGTAGGATTGCTTTTTCGGTGCTGTGCGCGGGTCTCAACCTGATTGGCAGATGTCAAGTAGCTTGAATTCCCTAATGTGTTGGTTCAACTATTGTTGAACATATTTTTCAATTACTTTGGCTAGCATGGGAATGTTGGTTATCGGTTGAAAATTATTTGGGTCCAAAGGGTGCTCTGTTGGTTTTTTTTAGGATGGGGCTGACTTGGCCGGTTTTTAGGCATTCTGGGATGGATCCTTGCAAAAGCGATGCATTGATTATCTTGCTCCAAATGGCGATAACAGTATGGTTGATAGATGACAGGCAATACGATGGGAGAGGGTCGTTGTAGTGGTTGTTCGGTTTTATAGTCAATAAGGTTTAATAACGAGGGGGGAAAGATTTGTGAGCAGACCTCCCTAAAGCTGACATCTCTAACACCTACATTATGCAGAGTTACGCACAGTAGGAATAGGCACCAGACCAGAACAATTGTTGTATGACATGCTTCTAAGTGCCACTGGAAAACTGTGACTAGTGCAGCTTTCCAGTCATAACACTGACAGTGTTGTTGAAAAGAAATAAACATATTTTTAAATATTTAACAAAACAGATTTTCAACTATTTTAAATATTTAATATAACATTATATCCTATAGCAGTGATACTCATAGTATGTATAGTTTACATGCGGGCCCCTGGTCAACAGCAGTACTGACCTGCTGTTTATTCAACTCAACACTGACTATTAAAAGATGTTAAATGAACAGGCAAGTATTTATTTAGAGGTTAATCAAAGTTAAAGAAAGAACGTAACTAGATTGTCCTGCACCACTTAACTTTAGGAACAACTTCATTTTGAAAGACATCTTGCAGAACCGTTCCAACTTAATACATCAGATTATATCAGTGTACTGAGAAGTGTTATTTTTCCAAACATGAATTTTGAAATATTCATTGCTCCGTACCCTCCTCAACCCTGACAACAATGCTAATAGTGAACTTGGAGGCAAGTCAGTTGTCATGTGCACACTTTGTGTGGCCTCAGTCCATAATACATATGAACAACATTACAGTTAATGAACTCAAACTCGGAAGAAGGCTTGGCACATCCCATAGCCTAAAGTCATGTATTTTGAAATCCTCTTATCTCTGATCATGAAGAAAAAGTGAAATAATAATAAAACAATTAAAACAATTGCCTATGATCACACAATTTGGTAAAGGAGAAAGTCAGGATTAATTCCAGGTTTTTATTGTGCAATTCAGCCACTGAGGGCCTAATTATGAGTCTGGCAGTCCACGGACTGCCAGAATCGTCGAGGGCTCGGCGGTGGTGGTCTTACGACCACTCAATTACAATGAAGGCGGTCGGAACGCCATTGCCCCTCAACAGCTGACAGGGTACCGCTTTTCTCTTGTGGTGTTGCGGCAGTACAGAGGCTGCAATATACTTGGCGGGACTACTGTGGTCCCACCAAGCATATTACGATTTTCCTCTCTGCCACGGTTTTCATGGCGGTTCCTCCTCCATGAATTCTATGGCAGAGAGGAAACAAAGGGGGTCCTACTGGGCCCCCTTGTTCCTCTGCACCATGGGGTGCATGCAGGGGGGCACAACATATGCCCCCCCTGTGTGCATGCATCCCAGTTCCTGCATGGCATGGACTTTACAGTCCATGCTGTGGCAAACCTTTTCTGGTGTTCCCATTGTGGTGCCCATTTTCAGGGCTCTACTGTCGGAATGTCCAAAAAAGCCTGCCAGACACAAGAAACACTGGTAATCTGGTGGACAGCTCGACCAGGGGTTTGGTGGTGCAACGGCAGGGCCGAGCCAGTGCTGCACCGCCATTTCCTCCTTCTAAGACAATTTATAATGTTACTTTGTTCGTGTGAATAATAGATGAATTGTCGCCTTCAAAGTTTATTCATCAACTTGTTAAAAATAAAACTCTTATTTGGGTTTCCCTTCCACTTAGTTTAATTACAATTATTTACAGGTAAGATCAAATTAACTTTTTCAAATTTTTGCATATGACAAATATAAAATTTGGTCTGTGGCTGGTTAACGGAAGAAGAAAATGTGGAAAGTTTCAATTTACACATAATCTTGAGATGCTAAGTGACTTAACATACCCGAACCATTAGCATTCAAATCTGACACCATGAAGAATAATATTTTTGAATAGTGGACTATTGATTACATTTGTTGAACTTTTCTTTCAGATGCAAGAGGATGCCAGAAATGCTCATCAGATCAGTGGTCTAATGACAAACGTGATGCCTGTGTCCCTAAGCAAACAGAATTCCTCTCCTATCACAGCCTTTTGGGTATTCTTTTGGTCATGGTAGGAATCAATTGCTCTGTGAAGACAATGTCCATTTTAGTTATCTTTATTAAGTATGCAGATACTCCCGTTGTTAAAGCAAACAACCGAGTGCTCACCTACATTCTCCTTGTTGCCCTGATGCTCAGTTTTCTCTGCTCTTTGTTCTTCATTGGGAAACCTCAGAAAACCACCTGTGTGCTTCGCCAACCTGCCTTTGGTGTTATATTCGCTGTGTGCATCTCTTGTGTTTTGGCCAAAACTATCATGGTGGTCATTGCCTTCAATGCCACAAAACCTGGAAGCAACTTGAGGAAGTGGATGGGTCCTCGGATCCCGATCTTTACAGTCTCTGGTTGCACACTTGGTCAAGTCATTATCTGTGGCACTTGGTTGCTAATCTGCCCTCCCTTCCCAGACAAAAACACAAAACTAAAGACTGGGACAATCGTTGTGCAGTGCAATGAATGTTCAGAGACTGCCTTCTGGTGCATGCTGAGCTACATGGGGATATTGGCCGGTGGTAGCTTTGTTCTTGCCTTTCTGTCACGAAATTTGCCCGACACTTTCAATGAGGCCAAATGGATCACCTTCAGCATGCTTGTCTTTCTTAGTGTGTGGGTATCTTTCATTCCTGGATATCTGAGCACACAAGGGAAATACACAACTGCCATGGAGGTCTTTGCAATCATCTCCTCGAGTGCAGGAATACTCATCTGTATATTTATTCCGAAATGCTTTATTATATTGTTCAGGCCGGAAATAAATACAAGAGATCATCTGTTAAGGAAAGGTCACACAAAGCCCACAGAAAAAGAAAGAACAAACATATAGAGAGATTTCTATGACTGCATTTCAGCTCAAAGTCATTCATTTTCATGAAGGCATTCCAATGTTCTAACACAACCTCAAGCCATCTGCTGATTGTTAACTTCTAACCTTATAATGAAAAAAAAGATGCAATACTGGATTTCACCAGATGGGTGCAGTCTAACTGTAGAGATATAACTGGAGATAATCATAGTCATTTAGCTAATGATTTGCAACCCGGTATAAAGATAATACAAAATATAGGTCAATATTGAATACATAAAAAAGAGAAGGTGTAACAGTTTGTTGGTTTATTTTATAGTTCTACAGCAATAAAAAATAAAACAAAAAAAACACATAGCTCAGTATTAACATTTTCTGTCTTAAGCAGGGTAATCTGGGTGTGAAGAATAATTCTTCACAGAATCACCCTTTGGAGAAAATGCTTTCTTTTCATGGCTTGAAGAGATCTAATAACATCTCTCCTTCACTGAATGCACTCCTCTAAATGGCAGTTAAGCAGCTGGCTGAATTCAAAACCCTTTGTTTTCTGCATAAGTTCCCAAACATCAGGTGTCCAACTGCCAACCCCACTCAACAAGACAACTATGGTTGACCTTGAAGTTCTGTCTTTCTCTGGTACCAGAAAGGTACTGTTTGGAGGAAGGTATATGTACTCACATTGTTTAAAACATTTTTAGTTAAGTGACAAAATGACATAATGTAACCAGAATTGACATAGCAGGTTTTGTACTTTCATAGCTCATGCTTTAAAAAACAAAGCAACACAAATTAGCCATGATTGTGCATAATAATAAAGGCCAGCACAACTATGTCTGTCAGGTATACATGCTTCCCCAATGTAGACCATAAGGTATTCTAAATGATGTGCAAAGTATTAACACAGGATGACATATTGCAATGACAACAAAGAGCTGTTTATAAGGGTGGCATAGTATGATATAAAGAAACTTAGCACTCGGCGATGTAGATCAGGAAAGAAGAACATACTTAAAAAATAAATTGTCTTTGAGTGATATTGCCAATATGTCTTGAAAGTGTTATTGGCTTTTCAGTGGGATTTGCTGTGACCAGTGTTTTAAAAAATGCCTTAACTTCCTCCTATTTTTATTTAACCTGATTCTCTCATACATTTCCATAGTCAGTGTTGATTTTTCAGTACAGCCAAATATTTACAATGGGTACCAAAAAGAGGATACTTGATAACCCTTGCAAGATGTTGGAGATTCTGACTTGAATTATATCTGTGATGATGAGCTGTATTTCTAATTGTGGACGAATAAAACATTTGGAAGCCCTAGAACTGATGTTGAGAAGACACAATATTTCATTACTGCAGTATGATGCTGGTGACTTAATCAATAGCAGAACCATTGAGTCCAATGCTCATGTCACTGACTAAATTACCTATCAACCCAAAACAGATTTAACACGTAAATTAATATTGTTACAGTAAAGTAACATCTGTAACAAACTTTATTCCAGAGATTGGAAGAGCAAAATAAAGTACCCTTAGCATGTGAAATCGTATTTAATTTAACATAATGTTGGTATCATTAGCAGCTTTATTTGGATTGAATAATATTTTTATAATACTACAACCAAAACAAGGCAGTGGACCAAGAATCGCTGAACCTATTCTGTGTCCCAATGCAGTTACCGCCTCAGGAATCCAGCCCTATGTGTGCACACACCAAAAGCACCTGCTGCCTAAATGCAGTCCAAAAAGAAGGACCTTTCAATTCTCACACAATTAATGAAATTTACAATAAAATCAAGAAGCACTTCCAGAATATATCAAATTCTTCTCTTTATTTTCTTAATCTTCAAGAAACCATCACCAGTTTACTGCAAAAACAGCCAACATGCTTCATCCATAACAATGGACTTTTTAAGGGCAAATTAATTTTCCATGATCATGTTTATGATTATGTCTCAAAAAAGAAACATCACTTGTTGACCATGACATTTGTGCATTTTTCAAAAAGTGAATATGGCTACCATTGACTTGGAGTCAATGGGAATATCATTTCATAAATGCCGAGTTTGGATTTTCTAAATGCTTGGTACATGTGCTTAGGGAATCACAAATTATGATTCCCTATTTGGAGTCACAATTTTAGGTAATCGCAAAAGAGTGTGATTACCTAAAATGCACTGCCAATGCCTTTCATACATCTTGAAAGGTATTTCGCATTAACAAATGGTCAAATTTAGCAATTCATACAATTTGTGAATGCAGAATATGTTGCTAAATATGGCCCTTAGTGCCTAAAGTGCTGACACCTGTCACATAGCAAATGTTTTTTTTTTAGAGGCATAACTCTTACTGGCCTCAACCCCAGGTTTTGCCTGAAAGAAATTACTTCTAAGCTGAAGTTTCTGGGTTCCATATTCCATGAATCCACGCATGAACTTTGGTGATTGGGCAGTCACTTACCTATGACACTGATGTAAGCCATATGAGGATGTTTGCTGTCATATACTGATGAACATTCAGAGCATATAGGTGAACAATGAGGGCATGTGTGTTGCCTTTTCCCAATCACATTTATCCACTCATGTGAAGCCTATCAATAGCCTATGTAGGTGATGACTACAAAAGGCTAGTGTTATGTATTAAATTTCAGTTACATCCAATTGACAATGTCTTCTATGTCACTGATAATGTTCACCTAACACGGACCTATTGGATTCTTGGATAAGTAAATCTAGTATATAACCTTGTAAATGTTTAATGAGCTTTGGTTACAAAATTTTAATCCCATGTTACTGTACTTGTGTTCTTCCATCCGTTGAAGTTAAACTTATGATTAGCTGTTTAGACTGTTCACTCATGCCACATCCATAGGTAGCAGGGTCTTTTATTGATGAGCACATCTAATACATAAAACAATCCGCTCTTTTTTGTCTTGATTCATTCTTTACTTGAACCATACTATCTCTAGATGTGTAATTACTACCCCACTGCTACCACTGTAATAGTTCAAATGCAAGGACATCGAAGCCAAGCTCTTTGCAGGAACACTACTGGGGGAACTGAGACATTGGGTAGAGCAGAACAATCTGATTCCATTGAACCAAACTGGCTTCACTGCCTCCTCGGGCACCATGACCAACTTACTGTCACTGTCTATTATTGTCAACAAAGCATTAGTCACATCTAGCATGGTTTTTTGTTGTTTTATAGATTTTAAAGCTGCATTTGATCGGGTACCAAGGGCTGCTCTATGGGAGAAGCTAAAAAAATGGGGGATCCCAGATAAGCTCCTGGACGCGATCATCCAACTGCATTCGGGCATGTGGGTACAAGTGAAGTTGGGGACCGGCACGCATCTCTCTCGGAAAATCATGACAACTAGAGGAGTCAAACAGGGATGTGTGCTGGCCCCCCTCCTTTTCAATCTGTTCATAGCAGATCTGCCATCCTCCCTTGAGGAAATAAACAGTCATCCGCCCAAGATGGGAGGTGTCCCGATAAGCAATCTTTTATATGCCGACGACTTGGTCCTTTTTAGTTTGACACGGGTAGGGCTGCAGAGGCTATTAAACAGACTAGAAGCCTATACAACCACGAATGGGTTGGAGGTCAATTTAAAGAAAACCCAAGTCGTCACTTTTGGTAGAAAGCTATACCATGGGGGTGGTTGGCAGTTTAACAACTCTAGCCTTAGAACAGGAAATACTTACAAATATCTTGGGGTCACTTTTGACTCCAGGGGCAACTTTAACCAACAGCGTAAGGTTATCTCAGTAAAAGCCATGAACCTTCAGGTAAGCTTCTGTAAGCTCTCAAGAAATTTGTCTGGCCCAAGCTTGTCCCCATTACTGGAAGTCATGAGAGCAAAAATTGGGCCCACTTTGACTTATGGTGCTGAGATTTTTAGGGGGAAACTAAATCCCTCTTTTAACCAACACGTGACGAAACTTTACAAAAAAATCCTCCACTTGCCCAAATCAGCTTCTGCTGCTCAGATCAGACTAGAATTCGGTCTGTTAAACTATGAAATTTCAGTCACTGGTCTGTATCTAAACCTGTGCCACAAACTGAGACAGGCAAAGCCAGGATCATTGGAGTCCTTAACTTGGTTGGATATTTCCCAGACAAATCCACGCGGCTCATACAGCCACCTTTTTAAGGATTCGATCCGAGAAATGTCTGCCGGTGCATTATGGGACCTCAACCCTAGTAAAGCAGCATTTAAAAATAGCATTAAGAACTGTATTCGAATGAGGTCCTTGATTATTGATAAAGCCCAATTTGCCAAACGCAGACACGCCTGGGCAACAATGTCTTCATATGGTCGGTTAGCCCCCGCATCTTACTTATCCTGCACTTACTCCTTGCACCTAAAAATCAGCTTTATGGCCGCCAGACTGGGTGAATGGCAATTTTTAAAAGATCTTCCCGTCTGGCGCCGTCTGTCAGAGGATGTAATCTGCAGGGGGTGCGGCATGTCTCCCGAAACCATGGAGCATATAGTCTGTCTCTGTCCTTCTTTTTTGTCACAACGCAGACGTAAACTGAAAACTGAGTGGAACAGGCTGGGAATCCGATCTTGCAGACAAGCAATCATCGCAGCATTAATGCCAGAAAACACAGATCTAAACATCGCTTTTACAATTTTTTTACGAAATGCTTACTGCTCTCTTAAGTAGTTACGGGCTGGTCCGCTTTTATGCTTTTTTAAGAGCTATTTCATTTTATCCTGTGATTTCTCAACTGCTGCTTATACCTTTTTATTGAACTGTTGCTTTGCACAATTGGCTGTTACTTTACGGTCCATGGTCTGAACTTATGGTCCTTGTCAAAGACAGGAATCTAAATGCACTTTAAATGTTAAACTGGTCATTGCACTTTGCATACTAAGTTCTTTTCCATTGATAGATTGGTGAAGTTTTTTTTATTGCATTTTGAAGTTTCCATTAATCACTGTTTTTATGTCAAGGTTCTGTTTTAAAAAATGTTTTGATGTGTAATTTTGAGGTGATCTTTTAAAGATATTTTTATATCTAAATAAAGTATACCCTATATCGCTATATATATATCGCTATATATATATCGCAAGGACCTAAGCCAACTCAAAATATGATCGAAAAGTGACAATAATTCCTAATTGAACCTGAAGGAACATGACCTCAATAAGTACAAATATATGTTATTGAAAAATTTCAGGCAGAAGCACCTTAATCAGGAAAAGCCACACAATACCATTTCTTGATACCAAAAGGCTCGAGAGTCTCAGAAGCAAGAAACAATGATGGAAAAAAAGCCTCTGAGGCACAGTATAGCAGGATAGGGTATCTCACACCCCTACTGGAGTGGTGAATAGTCTGGTTTCAAATGGAAAGATGAATCAAATGATACCATGCAACTGTGTGGAACAGCTGCTAAGCAGTTGGCACATACTCAGGGAAGGGGGAAAAATTCTGAATTTGCAAAGGAATATACAGTGCCCCTTGCTTAATAAGCCAGTTATAAACGATTTGGCCTGATGTGTTAGGTTGATAAAGATTTTTTTTGATGATGTCTCGAGCCGCCGACATAAAAGACTCAGCAGCTGAATGGCGTCTTCCATCATTGTTTCTCGCTTCCAAGACTACCCAGCCTTTGGCTATCATGAAATGGTATTGTGTGGCATTTCCTGATGTAGGCACTTCTGCGCAGAAACGCGTGTATACACCATTTGGTTTTCAGCCACTAACTGACTCATCCATTGTTGCTGTATGAACCCATTGTTTTAATTATTGATGTTCATATAATGTAGACTGATCAGTCACGTCAGGACTAATTCTGTGATTCAAGTTTCAAGAAAATTCACTTTATTCCTTTGGTTATTGTCATTGGTTTGTTTATGTATATTTGTGTGTTCATTTTATTGAATGCGTGAGTGAATGCAGACACGATTGTAGTAAGAATGGATGTATTGATATTTAATATTTATTGTACTTCTTTAATAACATATATTTTGTACTTATTGAGGTCATGTTCCTTCAGGTTCAATTATGGATTATGGTTTTTCTTGATTATATTTTGAGTTGCATTAGGTCCGTGCACTTGCATTTTGATCCCTGCCGAAAGGAACTCATACTGAATAGCAGGGGGCCGTTGTCCATTTACCACTGTAAATGTGCCAGTCTCAAGGAATCACTGTCTCTTTGCCTACTGGTTCAAGGCCCAACCAATACCAATGCCAGCCCAATCCTAGTTCCAAGCGCCCCCACGTTTCCCTAGTCTTCAGACGGATCTGCGACTAGCTGTGTTTTCAGACTAGTAGCATCTGCCTGTGTCAGTGCTTTTGCCCAGATGGTCAGTCTCAGCTAAACTGGTCTTGTCAGAGCAGCTGAATAATCTGCCCACAGTGCCAATGAATGTTCCTAAATAATTTTTGGGTGAAATACATAACTTCAGCATCATCATTTGAAGATCTTTTTCAACAAATTCTTGCATGTGAAATGCAGTTTGTCTGTGTCTTTGAGCAACAGGACGAACATCCTCATTTATACATAAGTGTTCTGAACCCATGAAAGAATAAAGGAAACTGACTTATTATTTGACGATGAACATTCATATTGTAGTTCACTGATATTAGTCCCATTTCAGAAGCTGTGTTATATCTCAGCAAAGAGGCACTTGAAGCATCACCTTGAAGTACATGAATAGGTGCTTGCACCTTTGTTTTTTTGTGTTTCATTGTGGTTATGAAGGAACCTTGACTTTTTAATGGTGTAGATGCAGCCCACGTATATACTTTGTTTATGACTGTGGAAGTTGCAGCAATGGAAACAGATTACAATATTTCTCCTCAGGCATAATGTTTACTGATGCACCACTGACAATAAAGGGTATTTAACACCCGTTTATCCTTAAGGTGATCTTTAGACAATATTTGAATGTCTTTGGTGCTTTTTAATGTCAACTTCTCTTTATTTTGTGTTTTTCTTCTCATGGGACCAGTCCCACATGTGCATGTCTCTCTGAAGTAAACATCAACATTGCCCAATTGTGATCATCACTTTCAGTTTAGGCTGATACTGAGGAACTCTTTGATGATGGTTTAGATAATGATCGACTCCATTTGGTGTTGATTCCCCTCAGTTGGTGTTGCCAATTAGCCTTATGGGCACACCTCGAGGGTCGCTTGTGGAGAGTACGGGCGGCCATTATGTTTTCACGCTGTGATGCACTTGCTTTTTCTCTACACTTTCACAAAATGGTTCACCTTATCACAGCCTTTGCAGATGTGGCAAACAGCATGACATTTAACTTTACTGTGGAAATTACATTCTGCACCTGAAACACAAGGTATTTATTTTGGAAGACACCACACAGTGCCCTTCAGCCTTGTGCTGCAGCATACTTTTTATAGTCATGACTGATTTCTTCTAGACACTTCCAGCCTCCATGCCAGTGGCATACAGATCAGCCCTCTCTTCTGCCCTGGCAGACATGAGGACCCTCTCCAAGCTAAGAATCTCTTTAAACATTCATCTTTGAAATGAATCTGACAGACATCCATCAATGACTCTGGGACATATAGCTTCCCAATCATTAAATTTGTTGAACTTATAGTGTTTGACGAGCGTATGCAGTCTCTCAACAAATTCATCGATGGCTTCTCCCACTTTCTGTAGTTCTTGACTAAACACATATCTTTAATAGTCTACATTTAGCACAGGATTGAACTTGAGATTTAAGGCCTTTTTAACTTGATTATACGTAATTTCATCAACTTTTCTTTATGATGTGTTTTACACCTTTGCCCAGCAAGATTTTTGAGGTATGTCATAATCTTTTTGTTATCGACTACTTCGATCGCATCAATGAAATCTGTTAATATCTCTATCCACACAGTCCAGCGATTGCCAATATTTTGCTTTTTGGTGGTACCAAATATTGTTATGTACCCCAATGTACCCCAATCTAGGCTTAGGAAGCGATGCAACATTTTACCTTCATTTGTCCTACCTTGTTCTGCGTAACGGTTCAGCACTGACCTTTTGCCCAGTTATGCGCTGAATGAATGTTGATCATGGTTCTAGCCTCCATTATTATGCTTGAGGATTCTTAGAAAAGTCCCAGCGCATGAAGTAAGAGCATGGACGTATTCTGTGTAAAATGTCATGGTCATCTTCATCGTAGAGCAAAAGAACTACTTTGCATAATCGCAGGTATTGTTGTAGACTCATTGCATAATCATATTCACAACACATCGATAATGTAAGGAACCCCGAGGCTATCTTTATGGTGTAACAAAACCATACCAAGACTAGATAGGCAGAGGAAAAGCTTCCACGCTGACACTAGATGCTGAGGCAGTTGTCTGACATCCCTTGCAGGGTGTTCAACTTGAGACCAAGACAGGGTCCTTTGTTCTCTCCCATCTGGTAATGGGTTTGCCTCTTTCCTAGGGGATTCTTCGCTTCACACCCACATACATGCTAGGTACATTTAGGTGGGGATTGCATCATAGGAGTACGCTTAATTACTGCAAAACCAAAGGGGATGATGTCCGGTCCAGGGAAGACATGGCTTGGCAGTTCGGGCTGGACTGTTCCCATGAGGCACAGGGTCAAGACTGATTTGCATATAGCTGTGTCTGAACTGGGGTGGCAATGTGAGCTAAAGAATGATGATGGATTTAACCCAGATCTGTGACTGGGGGTGAGTGTTTGAAAAGTTTCAGCTCTCAGGCCATCATCTCCTTGTGTTTGCTTTGTATGCTTAATTGCTGCCACGTGTCTATATGCCTGCATATATCAACTGTATTAACACCATGGTAGAATTCTACCTTTTATTTACTCTGTTGGTGCTTGTAATCTTATATATCTGTTTCTGACTAATGATTGACGCAGCAAACATGTTTTATACTAGAATGATGCTGGTTTAATAAATGCGTTTTGAAAAAGTCCCTATTGTTTATTCTGTGTGTCTCTCTGAGACCAAGTAAGCATGAGTGACTGGGCGAAAAGTTCTGTACTGTTTCCATGATCCCTGAAGAATGAAGGGATATCATGTTCGATAGTTGACAGAAACTATTTGCTCCTTTGTAAGGTTAGGGGGCTTATGGTGGCACTGTGAGGTAGCTGGTCTAAAGGCTGACAAATAATTTGGGGGTGTCTGGAATCAGTCTGGACATCAATCCCTTAGTTTATGTTGTCTAAACGTGCAGACTCTAGGTATTTTTAGGAACTGCACAACAATGTTAATAGTGGTTATAGGAAGGTGGCCGCATTGTAACCATTCAAGAGATTGGCTGATCCAGAGGGAGGAGTTTTTACTGACATTGTTGGATGCCCACTCACAACTCCTGCCTCCAAGTTATTTCTGAGGCCCTGTGCAGTGCTGGGCTCTGGATCGTCTCAGGTAGCCTGTGAAACTTTGACCTCCAACTTGGGCCCCATTGGAGCCCTATACAGTAGTGGAGACCTATGCTGTTGGCATGCTACTTCATCTATGGACAGATCCTTAAGCACAACTCCGGGGGATACTTCTAGGCTACCGCGCCTGGTGCTGAGGTCATACTGGCCCTCTTTTAATTAGTTTTGGCAATTAAACAATCGTGTGTATTCTAATGACTTTGCTCCAGTGTCTTGTTATATTGTTTAAGACTTGGTTGATCTCTGCTTTTAACTTTATCACTCCATATGACGTATTGTATTAAATGGCTTAGTAGCGCAGTGCCTCTTATTTGCAGTCTTCTCATCTGGTTTTCAGCTACCAATGTGGAAATCTTTTAAGAAAGTGTTCCTTCTCCTAAACTGCTTTATACAGGTTGAGGTTGCTCTTTGACTCCCATATGCCAATGTTCGACACTTCGACTGCTGCACATGCAGCACGTACAAGCAGTTTGCTGGCCCACAACAAACTCTCTGGGAGAGCACTGTTGATCTTTGGGTTACTTATCCCCTATCTTTTTGCAGGATTATTTGTTTGGCAGTTCGTTTGGCAGCTTGTTTCCCCTCGCTGAGAGGACTTGTGGACCCTGTTGCTTGCCTGGTTGCCCCGCTCTCTGGGTGATCCTGGTCTCCCGCCGCCGCGTTTCAATCATCACGGCCGCAGTGGGGAGACAGGACTACACGCCCCAGCAGCCCCAGTGGACATACACCACCTGACTTGCAGCTGCGCGCCTGGAGGCGCTTAAATCAGCGTCACCGCTCCGGCAGAGCGGGTTTCTTTTTGCAGGATTACCTGTTTGGCAGCTCGTTTGGCAGCTTGTTTCCCCTCGCTGAGAGGACTTGTGGACCCTGTTGCTTGCCTGGTTGCCCCGCTCTCTGGGTGATCCTGGTCTCCCGCCGCCGCGTTTCAATCATCACGGCCGCAGTGGGGAGACAGGACTACACGCCCCAGCAGCCCCAGTGGACATACACCACCTGACTTGCAGCTGCGCGCCTGGAGGCGCTTAAATCAGCGTCACCGCTCCGGCAGAGCGGGTTTCTTTTTGCAGGATTACCTGTTTGGAAGCTCGTTTGGCAGCATATTTCCCCTCGCTGAGAGGACTTGTGGACCCTGTTGCTTGCCTGGTTGCCCCGCTCTCTGGGTGATCCTGGTCTCCCGCCGCCGCGTTTCAATCATCACGGCCGCAGTGGGGAGACAGGACTACACGCCCCAGCAGCCCCAGTGGACATACACCACCTGACTTGCAGCTGCGCGCCTGGAGGCGCTTAAATCAGCGTCACCGCTCCGGCAGAGCGGGTTTCTTTTTGCAGGATTACCTGTTTGGCAGCTCGTTTGGCAGCTTGTTTCCCCTCGCTGAGAGGACTTGTGGACCCTGTTGCTTGCCTGGTTGCCCCGCTCTCTGGGTGATCCTGGTCTCCCGCCGCCGTGTTTCAATCATCACGGCCGCAATGGGGAGACAGGACTACACGCCCCAGCAGCCCCAGTGGACATACACCACCTGACTTGCAGCTGCGCGCCTGGAGGCGCTTAAATCAGCGTCACCGCTCCCGTGACGCGGGATCGCGCGCGTGTAGCGCCGGGAGAAGCCCGGGACAAGGGCGGGACCGTCTGTGGCCGTCCGGGGCCAGAGGAGGCCGGGCTGGGCCACCCCCCTTGGCCCTCGAGGATCATTACGTCGACACTGGTAAAAGTTTCCAGGACAGAGTAATTGGATTGACATCTGTGCATTGTATGTATTGGCGGTCATCTCATTTGTACTCATGGCCATGTCCACACGTTCGGGAAAGGGAGGTGGGACTGGTGGATGCTCTATTAGTGGGACTCTCGATCACTTTATTATTCGTGCTTGCTCAGTACTTGAAAAAGAAATTGCCATTACGGAACGACGTCTTTCCCTTGACTCGTTGCACTGTAAGAGGTCGTCACTGGGTAACATAGCTCTAGCTGTCTCCCCCAAGCCTGGACCCGGACTGATTTCTGCGTCTAGCCCGGGTCCCATTCATTGTGTGGAGCGCAGCGGAGACACAATTACCAATGGTTCTCCCACCAACAGACCTCCTCTCTACCTAGTCTCTCCTTGCACTACATCACAGGTAGCTCATGTTGCGCCCCCTGAGTCATCTTTAGACTTAGTACCAGCTCACACTATTGCTTCTTCTCCTGAGACTCCCACTACTGTAGGTCCAAAAGTTGTTCCTAGCAAAAGGAAAAGAGCAGGTAGTGGCCATAAGGGGGACCGCCTAAAAATGTTTCTAAAAAACATAAATCCAAGTCTTGCATTAATACCATCACTAAATCTGGTTGGACAGTTCCACTCTCCACTTCTCTCCAGAGAAACAACCCATCACCTCGGCTTCCTATTAACCCAGTCCCCGTATCAACATCAGCAGAACACCCATTTTCCAACCTAGATGTCCATGACCCCGAGTCTCTATCTTTTATAATTACTCAAATTGAGCATCTTTTTAAATCCATTATACTTCCTCTGACTGAAAGGGTGAAGACCTTGTCTGAGAGACTTGAGAGGTTCGAACAGGCCTCTTTAGATAATTTCTTCTCCCTCAAATCTATGATCAAACTGCATGCAAAAATTGCCTATGAAAATCCCACAACTGCTCAACCTATTCTGATCACATCAAGTGAGTCTACCTCCCCGCCCACCTTGCAAATTCCTAATACCATTTCAAGTACGAGGCCTAAGAATGTGGCATCCTCATCATCCTCATCATCCTCTCTCGTTCGGAATAGCAAAACCACGTCTAAAGAAACTCTAGCTCATGGCTCGGTATCAGGTTGTGTTAGTGTAGGAATACCGACTCATGAGATGGAGTCCACTAAGAATCAATCCGTACCACCGGATGAGAGCCCCACTCTAGTCCACATGAATACTAACTCTGCAAACACCCAGCAAGTTTTGCCACATATTAACTTACCACCAGAGAGTTTACCTTATGTGGCTGTCCTAGTGGGAGTTCCTCATCTTAAAGTTGGTAAACGCGAATCTTTTTCCGAATTGAAAAATAAAATCACATACTGGCTGAATAAAAACAGGCCACTCCCGAGGCACCTCGATGGCCATGTTCTCTATGTCAGAAGGGTTTCTTGGGTTGGCAACAGACATAAAAACTTGTCTGGAGATTGCATCATTGTTAACTTTAGAGACCCAAGGGTCCCAAGGTTTATTTGTAACTATCATTCTGGTTTTGCCCAGAATGGCATAGGCTGTTATGATCTAAGCCAATTCTACACAGATTTTTCCTACTCACAGCACCCACACTCTTCTTCCTATGAAATTTACCACGGATGCCATGATGGGGCCCAGTCGACTGGAGTTATTGATCCTGCCATCTTTCCCCTTAATAGATACACTGAACCACCCTACCAGTACGATTCTTACTGACGTAGAAACCTTTCCATGGTTGATTTCTGTTCTGCTACAGGGGTGGTCAATAGTGATACAGCTGAACCCTCCCCTGTATTGCCCACGGATCCCCCTCCCAACTTCTTTCCGCTTTTTGACTCTACCCAGAGGCTACAATCCGGATTATACCCCCAGCCAAGTGACGCCCCTCCACTGGCCTTGTCACCCCCTAGCTTTCAGGGTGCGTCTAATCATATTTTTCCACTATCCTCTTGTGCTTCCTCCACAACTGTTCCTCCCTCCTCCATAACCGTTCCTCCTTTGATGATTTTAAGTTGGAATGTTGCGGGTCTTCCGAGCAAGTTAGATCTTCCCGACTGGAATTCCTTAATTGAATCCTATTGTATTTGTATATTCCAGGAGACATGGAACACAGTGCCCCACCATATGGTAGGCTACACTGCCTACTTTGAACCCGCCACTTTATCCCCGTCTGGGAGAGGCCGCCCCTCTGGCGGCCTCCTCATTTGGGTAAGCATCTCTTTGGGTTGTACCATCAGGCAGGCTCGCCACATTTCTCCTGATCTACTAAGGATTACCCTAAAGGGAACCCAGGGCAGAAAGTCTCTCACCCTATTTAATGTATATGCTAGAGGCTTAAGAGGGGGAGCTTTGTCACCTACTCTTATATCTCTTGAACAGGAACTGCGTAAGTGCTCTCAGGCCTCTCATGTTCTGGTTGCAGGAGATTTTAATTGCTCCTTTGAGCCCCTCTCTGTGCTGGATTCCCCAGAGCTCCTGGAGGATGACGCCAAAAGAGGCATTCCCCAATTGTCTTTGCCCCCCATCATGCGATGGTCTAAGTCAGTCATATTTATGAACTCTATGACACTGGAGTTTGGCCTGAGAGCGGTTAATGGTAGAACTCGGTCGGATGTACATGGTGCCCACACTTATAACAGGATAGGCCACACTTCAAGAATTGATTACATCCTCCTTGATCTCAAACTGTGGCCATTTGTCCAAGACATGGAAGTAATTTCGTCTGTTGACAGTGACCACAACTACCTATCCCTAAGCATTCACCCTTTTTGGGTGGAAGATACTGGCCCTGTTAGCTTTCCAGTTGGTCCACTCATGACTACTCTCGAGGTACGTCCATCTAACTGCGAGAGACGCCTTAAATGGCGTAAAGTGATGCTCAATGAGATTAAAGTCCAGTCGATTGGCTATATCTTGAATATAGCACATGAAGAGATAGCCTCCCTACACTCCCATGAGACCCATCATATTAAGGTTTTTACGGTCTTCCAAGGTCTAATTAGAGATTTGGGGTCTCTATTTTTAGTACAAGGTAAAGGTAGACAACCACTTGGGGGGGGGGTAAGCAGAGTTTTGCAGGAGGGTGGTATTCACAAGACTGTAGGCGGAAGAAATCGGCCTTAATTGTGGCCCTTAAAAACAGAGTTTTGTCCGAGATCCAGTTGGCCAGGAGAGAGTACAGGAATAGCGTGTCTGGTGCCAAAAAGGCTTGGGAAGAATCATACTGGCAGACACTAATGGAAGCCTCCCTTAAGCGGGATTCTGGCCTTTTCTGGAGTACAATTAGGACAAAGAATAGACCTGACCATGATCTTATTACTTGTAACATTTCTTGTGTGGCTTGGTTTGATCATTTTTCCAAGCTATATTCTCCTTGTCCTGAGAATGAGGGGGAACTTCCCTGTCTGGAAGCCCCCCAGCTCAAGGATTCAGCATTTCTCAACCCCTTCACTGAAGGGGAAGTGATTAATGCTATAAAATCCATTGTCCCCCAGAAGGCAGCAGGCCCAGATGGTATTCCCGGTGATATACTCAGACTTGATCCTGTAAGATGGGGGAAGCTTCTCTCAACCTTAATTAACGCCATTGTGAATGGCGCTCCAGTACCGGATTCCTGGAAGGGGGCCGAGGTTGTTCCGATTTTTAAGAAAGGCGGTAGGGAAGACCCGGCTAACTACCGCCCTATTAGCCTGATAGATTCAACCCAGAAGGTTGTAGGGAAAGTGATCCTGGAAAGGATGCTATCCTGGATAAATGATAACAACATCCTTTCGGACTATCAGGCGGGCTTCAGAATCGGGACTGGCACTATTGAGCAAGTATTCAGACTGCTCCTCATTTATTGGAAGGTTGTTTTTCTTGGGAAAGGTAGTCTCTACCTTGCCTTTATAGACCTCAAAACAGCCTTCGACCTAGTCCCTCGCCCCACCCTCTGGAATGTCCTTGCAACTTTGAAGATTCCACCGTATCTGTTGACTCTCCTACAAAAATTACATGAGGGGAACTTCGCGCAGGTACGATGGGGCTCCCAAGGCCAAAAAACTGAGAGAATTCCAGTGAAGAGGGGCGTCCACCAGGGATGTGTTCTTGCCCCTACTCTTTTCTCACTTTATGTGAACGGCGTAGTGGAGCATTTGGCACAAGTTCCTTCTGATGCACCATCCCCGGCGGGCAAACGTGTTCCAACTCTCCTCTTTGCTGACGACACCCTCTTACTATCAAAATCTCCAATGGGTCTTCAAACTCTCCTGGACAGCTTTCAATCCTTCTGCACTAATAGAGGGCTTATAATTAACTCTGCTAAAACCAAATATCTAATTCTGAACCCACCAAAGAAGTTAGGTCGGCCTCCTGTACTTAATTCAACCAACCTGGAAAGGGTAAAAGAATTTGATTATTTGGGTATCCGCATCTCGGACACAATGCAGTGGTCGACACATATACTCAAGATGCTTTTAAACCACAAGCGGATTACTGGTGCCCTCCTTAGAGAGCATCGAACATCTTCCTTTAGACCAATAGCACCCGCCCTCACAATATATAAAGCTAGAGGTGTAAGTTCAGCACTTTACGGAGCCGAATTATGGGGTATGAATAACATCGACCAGCTTGCTAAATCTGAGTCGTCTTTCCTTAAGGAACTGATGGCACTTCCCCAGAGTACTCCCGTTATCCCCTTGCTGATGGACTTAGGGTGTCAAGCTCTGAAGGATATGGCAAGAGTCCGTCCACTCCTTCTTTGGGCTCGGCTTTGGCGTACTCCGGAGTTAGAGAAGTATGCTGAGGGTCTGGCTGAAATCCTTTCCATGCCTTGCTGGCACAAGATCAAATGGCTAAAGGATGTTAAGTCCTTACTCTTTGAACTTGGCCTAAAACATGCTTGGTTAAATAGAACATCCCCACCTAAATCTGAACTGAAGTTAATCTACTGGAATTGGGTTACTGCGAAGAGGAACTCAAGCTCCCATGGTGCCAGATGCACCACTGAATTCTTAAGGCTCAAAGATGAAGTGCGCTATGAGCCTTATCTGGATATTATTCAGAAACCCTTTGACCGCGCTCTTTATTTTAAATTCAGGGTTGGTACTCTTCCAGTCCGCGAACTAACCGCGCGCTGGAAGCCTCCTCTACAAACACCACCTTACTGTCCCTTCTGCGAGACAAGGCCCGAATCAATTGCACATATTTTATTTGCATGTCCGGAATATAAATATCCTAGGACATTTTGGCTTAAACCTTTGTGCAGAGACATGGGGATCAGAGATTTTAATCATGCTTTGCGTATCTTCAAATCCGATACCAGAACCCTGTATGTCTGTGTACTCTCCAAGTTTCTTAGGTGGGCCTGGCTTTTAAGAACCAAAGGTCTCGCAGCTCAAACGTAATGCAGATTAATTTTTCTGATATATTTTTGTAACTTAATTGTCCTATTTATTATGTCTATATGTGTTTTTTTACTCAATTTCCATCTGCTCAGGAACTGTAGGTGTTGTTGCTATTTTTTATCTTTTCGATATTTAGATTGTTCACATTATTATTATTGTATGTGCTTTTATGATATCTATGTATCGAAATAAAGCTTTAATTCATTCATTCATTCAGTAGTGGAGACCTATGCTGTTGGCATGCTACTTCATCTATGGACAGATCCTTAAGCACAACTCCGGGGGATACTTCTAGGCTACCGCGCCTGGTGCTGAGGTCATACTGGCCCTCTTTTAATTAGTTTTGGCAATTAAACAATCGTGTGTATTCTAATGACTTTGCTCCAGTGTCTTGTTATATTGTTTAAGACTTGGTTGATCTCTGCTTTTAACTTTATCACTCCATATGACGTATTGTATTAAATGGCTTAGTAGCGCAGTGCCTCTTATTTGCAGTCTTCTCATCTGGTTTTCAGCTACCAATGTGGAAATCTTTTAAGAAAGTGTTCCTTCTCCTAAACTGCTTTACACAGGTTGAGGTTGCTCTTTGACTCCCGTATGCCAATGTTCGACACTTCGACTGCTGCACATGCAGCACGTACAAGCAGTTTGCTGGCCCACAACAAACTCTCTGGGAGAGCACTGTTGATCTTTGGGTTACTTATCCCCTATCTTGTTGCCAGTTGTAGTATCCTCCCCAGCCCAGGAACTCACCAATAACTACACCACACATGGAGAGTAATTTTAGATGTCTTTATTCATCAGCATGTAAAGACAAACTCAACATTCTACACCTGCATTCACTTCGGTTCACTCTGTCAATTACGTCATAGGTCTATGGAGTCCATCAGGAGCTATAAGGGTTCCGTTGTTTCTAAATCACACAACACCACAAATACCTTCCAAACAATCTTTGCCGTGATAACCGACCTTTATGCATTCTTTATTTTGCAGTGTTTTTGGAGGTATACCCTTGGTGTTATTCCTCAATGGGGGCATCCACAATGAATGTTCCTTTTTGAAGCCCACTAGTGATGAAAATATCATCAGTCCAGCTGTGCAGTAAAAGCAAGATACAAATCTTTGGAGAACCTTTGCTCCAAGAACTGAATACTGACTGATCATTGTCTTTCAGACCTGCCTGGTTTACCTTCCAGTGGTGAACTTTCGAGTGGGCACTCAACATTTGCCTTGCAATGCAGTTCATTGTCCCTATGGGCATGGATCTGTTAATGAGGATCATGTTTGTTCTTTGGAATGTCTGAACAGGCTATGGCAGAATCCTCATCTGTGGATGTTGAATTGATTCTGGATTTGATAAACATTGATAATCTGGATAACATCTTGCGAGCCCTCATTTTTACTTGGTTTAGCTACTTTTTGATTTTACATAAATTAGTCCTCTATCCATTGTACTTATATTTTTTATTTTTCATTATAATAACATTGCTTTGAGGTTGATTGGCTAATTATTAGATTATTATTTTTATTATTGTTTTGTTAGATGCTAAGCCTTTTCACGAACAAGGAGGGGTTTTAGTGATTTCCCTTCTGGACCCACTTTGGTTCTCCCTTAGTTTCACATTTTAGATGTTTTTTTTTCCTAACTCTACTCCACAAGTCCACATATTACACATTTGCTTATGCGACAATATTCTAGGAATATGCTGTACATATTGCTTGTTATTTAGCGACTCTTCTTTAGATTCAGATTGCACATCTTGTGCAAGTTTGCACAGAGTACAGGACAACATATTGTACCATTTTTCATTGTTTGTTCCGCAACAGCTCCCAATGCAAGACATAAAATGGTTGCACTGCTGCCTTTTCCAACACAGTAGATTTTATCATATAAAATGTGTGTCGTATCCTTGTGAGTCAAAGAAGAGCATCACTGCGGAGTGGACTGAATTAGAACTATTGCAGTGCTTGACATGCAGCCTTTCACAGACTGAGTTTATACTTATGATGTGGAACACCTGACAGCACCATTCAGGTGTGGGGTCTTAGGCCAGTTCCAGAGATCACACATCTCCACTGTGCTGGCCAGAGTAGGGGTAGAATTAGCCAGGTAGATAATTTGTCATTGTTGGAATTGTTATTCTGTTTTCGCTTTTCATGATGTTGATAACTTTGCTTAGTTTCATCTGCCTAATAATCACAACAAAAATGCTACATGCTTGATTATGATAGTTTCAATAAAGTTATGGTAAACTTTCATCGTGTCTTTCTTTTGTTTACCATGAGCATGCATAAATGAAAGATGAAAGGAGTAAGATCTGTTTCCACAGTTTACTTGGGGGCCAGAGTGTCATGTTCAAGATTGCCGAAATCCCTGTTACTCTGGGTAGGTTACGAGTTCAGGTGAGGCACTCTGAGCTAGTTAGAAAATTGAGCCAATAGGTACTTACGTTGTAGAGAGACTCAGTCCCTATATTCTGATGCCCAGTTGTCCTAATTCACAGTCCTGCTTTACCAGCAGGATTCACCACTGGTCCCTCTCTTTAACATGCAGTTCCCTCTCAACCTTATTATGTTCAGGCCAATGCTTCCCAGTGTGCTGTGGGTGAAGTCTTGTCCCATAGAGACGCAACTTCTGGTAGAATGCATCCAATTGCCTTTTGTGCTAAAAAACTGTTACCAGTTGAGCAAAACTATAATATTGCTTTGTAGGAAATGTTGGCCTTTCAAGAGAGAAGACATTACCTCTTGTGTTCCCGTCATACGGTCACTATTCTTTTCCAACCACAAAAAAACTGCAATTCGTTAGATCTGATCATGCACTCAACCCATGACAGAGGAGATGTTTTTCAATTTTCTTTTTGGGATGTAATCATGTATCATCCAGGAGAGAAGCAAGGGAAGGCAAATGCACCCTCACTCCTTAAGAAGGAGACCATGCACTAACCAAAGAAGCAGCTATTCATAATTTCACAAGAAAAGATCATTGGGTAGTGTCATAATGATGGAGATTTATCAGATTCCTTTCTTAGAGAGCTTCTATCACATTCCCAAACCTTAAACCCACAGCAATAGCTGGCATATTCTCGTAGCTGAGTAAAAGATAAACTGCACTAAGTCAGAGAAACTATTTTCTTCGCCTCCTACATTACAGTAAAAAGTGTTGCATGGTGTCACTTCACCCCTCTAGCAGGACACCCAGGGGAAGAAAAAACTAAGCAAGCATGTTCATGCTAGTTTTGGTGGGAGGGCTTAGCTAGAGATGTGCAGTCGTTTGTCCAAACATGTTCCACTTATGCTCACTGAAAGGCTTCACATTCCTCGCCTGCGGTACTACTACAGGCGTTAGCCGTTCCGCCCTCTTGCAGGCACTATGTCAGTATCCACTCCTGAGGCAGCAGAGGTTGGGTAGGTTGTCCTGTGGAGTCTTCACTACATCACTCACTCTAAATTAGTGTTTACTCTGCTACCATTCTAGAAGGCAGGAGCTCTACCCTAATTGGGTCAGCCTTTCATTTTGAAAACACTATATTAAGGTACATTACATTTAGGTTATTTTGTTATTGGATAATCCTTGATATGACCCCAGATTCCAACCACTCTAGATTAGATATAATCAGACCCTGGCGAATTGCCAACTGATCATTATTGACTTAACCTATGGCAAGAAACAGGTTGACCACTGTACCCTTTGAGCCATCAGAGATCATTGCCTCTACTGTTAGCCACCATGTTTTTAATTAAACAAGAAGACTCACTGATTAAAAATTTATTTGAGGACTATATAGTCTATTTTAACACACCCCTTTATATGAACATACACTTCACTACTCCAATCTAGACGAGCGGCCAACACCCACACGTCACATACAGCATTGGAACAGAAAATTACTATAAAGAGCCCCCTCGTGGTTGCCCGTCGGGCATTGCAGCACTGGCCCAATGAGGAGCATGCCCTATGATGCAGCATGACACCCATCTGGGTGTGTGAGGGCTCCTGTCCTTAAGGGAACAGACCCCTCCACCTGCTCCCTCAGTTGCTGACTGACTGCATATTCTCCTCTCTTTACAATCAAAGAACTTCATACCCTTGTTGATGGACTTGACACGTCATTGGAGCATGTAAACTGGACCTATAAGTGCTTCTTGTGCCCCCTTTCTTTGTGATACACTATATAAGTATGGACTTTATCACTGACCTACCCCTGGTCAATGGCTTCATCAGTATTCTAGTGGTGGTGGATTTACTAACTAAAATGGCTAACTTCACTCTTCTCCAAAAATGTCCTACCGCAAAAAAGTTGGCAGAAGTATTAATTAAACACTCAATTCATTTACATGGTGTACCCACTGTTATAATTTCTGACCGGAGTGCTTAGTTTGTGTCTAAGTTCTGGCAAGGGATCTGGTTTGTTCTACAGATTGATCACTGATGGTCTTCTGCGTACCACCAACACACCAGCGGACAAATGGAACATACTAATCAATCATTGGAACAGTATTTACATTGTTTGCTGTGTACTTGCACCAGTAATTTAGTGCATGCAGTGCATAGAAGAATATGCATATAATAAAACCACACATTCATCAGCCAAAGTCTCACCAATCTTCTACTTCTTTGGTTATCACCCAACGGCTTGCATGTACCCCAGGAGTTAATATCCATTCCATCCTTAAAATCCCATCAGGAAAACCTTGTGAAGACCTGGGCTAAAGGCAGTACAGAATTTCAACACAATAAAGAACAGATGAAATTCCATGCTGATCGACATTGTTGCCTGCCTCCATCATATGCAATGGCGATCAAGTCTGGTTGGCAGCAAAGACTTACGGGTCACAAAAATTACAACAATGTTACATTGGCCCTTATACAATTTCCAAGGTTATCAATCCTGTTGTCATGGAACAGAAATTGCCTGAAGAATTATGTCTGCATCCTGTGTTTCACAGATCCTTTTTGAAACCGTTTCATCCGTCTTCCCGACCTGAACCACCTCCACCGCCTGTTTTCATGGAGGATCATCAAGGTCTGTCGGATTATGGATTCAAAAAGGGAAACTTTATTATCTGGTGGATTTGGTGGGTCATTCTCTAGAGGATAGGTCCTGGGAACCTGCTATACAGGTTCATGCCCCTTCATTGAAGATTCAAGAAGATTCCATGCTCTCCATCCTGAGTAACCTCTACTGGTGGGTCAGCCTTTGCTAGAACCCAACTGACTTGCGCCTGTATGATGTGTGGGTAGAAGCCTTGGTGGAGCACCTTTGTACGAAATACAAAGGGAACTTTGTTTCCAAATTAATTGGCCCCATAGGCCTCCCACCATTCCCCGAAATATTGAGTGATTTATATCTTCTTTTTCATGTTGTGTGAGAGTGGGCATCTTTCCTGTGTCTAGAATGAGTGCTGAGATCACGAGCAAGCTTATTGCAAGATTACATACTTGTGCATGATTCATCAGACATTCGTGGATGTGGCACAAAAGCTGCATCCGTAGGAGAAGCTGCACTTGGCTTCAAGTTCCCCAGTGGGAGGCTTTCACTTCCTATAAGTTCTTTCCCATTCCTCTGTTTTTGTTCTCACTTCTGTCCTTTGCTACCTGCTCCAATATTCCTGACATATATCCTGAAGGCAAATTAAACTGGTAGTCGGATCCTTGGCTCAATCCTGCCTCTCATTCCTGAACAGCTTCTCTCCTTCCTGCCTTGCATTCATGGACAGCTTCTCTTGCTCCTGCCTCACATTTCTAGACAGCGTCTGTCGCTCCTGCGTTGCATTCCTGGACAGCTTCTCTCACCTAGAGGGAACAGGAAAGAAGAAAAGAAACAACTTCAGGTCAGTGCACTAAGCCTGCGGCTCCCACAAGCAGCTCAACATGATCAATCTAACCATAGAACTTGGTCAATCATGCAAAGACGCCAAAGGTTTTGAACATTACTAGCTTTTGGTGTCGACATCTTCCTTCTATAAGAAGACTTTGGACTTCCCTCCTTGCCTCCCTGTATGGTGTCCTCATGGAATGCAGAAATACCTCTATTAATGCCTACAGTGAAATCGACTTGAATGATTGAAACCTATGTGTTGATTCTGACTTCATAGGTGAATGATTGCTAGAGGGATCAAAACAAATTCCTGCTGTGTATATTATAAATCTGTTTCCTGTATCTCTTCAGAGAGATCCAGTCGCAGAGATATCGGAAACTCTGGGTAACATGTGTGACTGTGGTGGTGAAAAGCCTAAGAGAATTGACATCTCCTTCCTCCCATCCCATATAACTCCTAACCCCTGTACCCTTTGGGCTCACTCTGTCAGTGCTTGCGAATATCAGGTACTGGGGTTTGTTCTTAGAGGGTGCTGGGTGTATTGTCTTCACTCCTGCAGATTCTGGGTCCCAGGTGAGGGGAGTCTTGACATGAAGTGCTTATTTAGCGCAGAAACAATACTAAGTGAAAACACAATACAATAAAAATCCCAAACCAATTAAGAAAAATATTGTAAATTTTAATAAATGATTTGACACCAAAATGACAAAAGTCCAGTCAGTAGAAGCAGAGTTGTGAATATTTAAATATTGTAGCAACAATAGTGGTGGAAACGTACAAAATGCCAGCTACGGCTATCTGGTTCCGGCGGACCGCTATGGAGCACAGGTCGACTACACTCACAAGGTTAGGCCCCCTGAAGTTTTTCCTTCTTAAATCAATGCCAAGGATTCCGTTCATGGTGGAGGGGGCCGCAAGGAACAGGGAAAGAATTGCGGGGGCTGGCGGCATAACACGAAGAGCAGGACAGGTGTCACGGATACGTGTTGCAGGAGCTTAAAGTTGACAGGCCCACGAGCAGTCGATGCTGTACCAAGAAGGGTCAGGTAATGGAGCTTTGCATTTGATTACAGAGCAAGCGGCAGGGTCTCTAGGTGAACAGGCTCATTTGCAGTCACAGAGAGCCAAGAAGATTTAATACAGCTCATTGAGCCCCCAGAAAAGTTCTAAGACCTGATGGGCACCACTTAGTGGTCAGGAACATACTTCAGCTGGGTAAAAGTGCTGGTGCAGGATGTTTTGGAGTTTTTTGTGTCCCTGAGGCTCAGATCAGGAGGCCAGCTGATTAGCCTTTGGAGTCACTCTGGTAGCCCTGGGTTCAAGATGAAGTTGCAGGTCCAGTTCTTCTTCCCCAGCAAGAGGGCAGCGGTGAAAAAGGAAGCAATTCAGCAAAGCAGCAGCAGGTCAGCATACCAGTAGACAGCTACAAGTAATTTCAGTAGCACAGCAGACCTTCCTTGCAGAGTATCCACAGGTCCAGAAGTTTACTGAAGAGTTGGTGTTTGAGGTTCTCTTTATATACCCTGGTGTTCTTATTCTGGAAGTCAGAGACGTTTTTATACAGTGGTTTAGAAGTGCTTGGAATTTTCATACTCTCCTGCCCTGGCTCCAAGCAGGCTGCAGTAACAATGTGGGGGTGTTGGTGCCTTTTCTGTACATTAAGAGCACAGGCTATTTAGTTGTAATTAGGGCTAAGCTCAAGTCCACTTCCCATCTTACCAGCAGAAGGCCATTCAGGCACAACAAATCCCTCTATTGATTTACTGTCTGGGAGGAATTCACAAAGTCTGTCAGGTACACCAAGTCATGTGACCAAGGCAGGCAATAGGCAAAAAAGGGTTAAGGGCAGAAAAATGCCAACTTTTTAATAGTAAACCAAACAAATGACGGAGGGAACGCTGAAAAATGCAAACATTTACCTCCAGTCACAAAGATCTTTGTTTAATCCATTGTTCTTTTGCTCACCTTGCCGCCCAGGTTTGGACCCAGCCACATGCAAATCAATCTTGATCCTGTTCCTCATGGGAACAGTCCAGCCCAAGGCAGGTCCTCCCTGGACTGGAAACAAGAATCCTGGGACTGATTTTGGGGCATCGCCCCTCACCAGCCAGGCTAGCTTGAATCCAGTGGCGCAGTGAGCATGGGACCCACGTCTGGGCATACCCTTCCAGATAGGATGACAAAAGCAAAAGAAACAAATGACGGACAGAATGCTGAACAATAAATAAAATTCATCCCCAGTCAAAAAGATCTGGGTTTTATCCATTGTTCTTTTTCTCACCATGCCACACCAGCTTGGACCCAGCCATATGCAAATCAGTCTTGACCCTGTTCCTCATGGGAACAGTCCAGCCGAACTGCCTAGCCAGGCCATCCCTGGGCAGGAAACAAGCATCCCGGGACCCGTTTCGGGGCATCACCCCCTTATCAGCCATGCTAGCTTGAATCCAGTGGCACAGTGAGCACAGGATCCATGTCTGGCCATACCTTTCCTCTTCAGGGTGACAAAAGCAAAAGAAACAAATGATGGATGGACTGCTGAACAATGCAAACATTCACACTCATTCACAAAGAACTGGGTTTAATCCTTTGTTCTTTTGCTCACTACGCCACCCATGCTTGGACCTAGCCATATGTAAATCAGTCTTTACCCTGTTCCTCAAGTCATGGCTAGTTTGAATCCAGTAGCGCCATGAGCATGAGACGCACATCTGGAAATGCCCTTCCCACTTAGGGCTAAAAAAGCAAAGGAAAGAAATACGAATCATATGCTAAACAATGAAACAATTTGCCACCAGTCACAAAGATCTGGGTTTAATCCATCTTTGTTTTGCTCACCACACCACCCCAGTTTGGGCTTAGCAAGTGCAAATGAGTCATGACCCTGATCCTCATGGCAACAGTCCAGCCTGAACTGCCAAGCCAGGCCCTCTCTGGAACAGAAGCAAGCATCCTGGGATCAGTTTCGGGGCATCAACCCTCATCAGCCAGGCTAGCTTGAATCCAGTGAAGCAGTGAACACGGGACCCACATCTGGGCATCCCCTTCCCACTTAGGGCAACAAAAGCAAAAGAAACAAATGACGGACAGAATGCTGAACAATGCATAAATTCACCACCAGTCACAAAGATCTGGGTTTAATCCATCATACTTTTGCTCACCACGCCACCCCAGTTTGGACCCAGCCATATACAAATCAGTCTTAACGCTGTTTCTCATGGGGACAGTCCAGCCTGAACTGCCAAGCCAGGTCCTCCCTTGACCAGAAGCAGGCATCGTGGGAATGGTTTAAAGGCATCACCCCCATTAGCCAGGATAGCTTGAATGTAGTGGCGTAGTCAGCATGGGACTCAAATCTGGGCATACCCTACCCACTTAGGGCGACAAATGCAGAAGAAACAAATGACAGGCGGAATAGTGAACATTGCAAACATTCACCCCTAGTCATAAAGATCAGGATTTAATCCATTGTTCTTTTGCTCACCATGCCAACCCAGTTTGGACCTAGCCATGTGCAAATCAGTCTTGACCCTGTTCCTCATGCTAACAGTCCAGCCCGAACTGCCAGGCTATGCCCTCCCTGGAACAGAATCAAGCATCCTAGGACCAGTTTCAAGGCATCACCCCCATCAGCCAGGTTAGCTTGAATCCAGTGGTACAGTGAGCAAGGGACCCACGTCTGGGCAGACCCTTACCACTTAGGGTGACAAAAGTAAAAGAAACAACTGCTGGACGGTAGGCTGAGCAATGCAAACATTCACCCCCAGTCAAAAAGAGATAAGTTAAATCCATCATTCTTTGCCCACCACGCCACCCCAATTTAGACTTAGCCACATGCAAATCAGTCTTGACCCTTTTCGTCATGGCAATAGTCCATGCTGAACTGCCAAGCCAGGCCCTCCCTGGACTGAAAACAAGCATTATAGGTCCAGTTTTGGGGCATCACTCCTTCCCAGCCTGGCTAGTTGTGCAGTGAACACAGGACTCATGTCTGGGCATACCCTTTCCACTTAGGGGGACAAAAGCAAAAGAAAAAAATGACGGATGGAATGCTGCACAATGCAAACATTAACCCCTAATCACAAAGGACTGGGTTTAATCCATTGTTCTTTTGCTCACCAAGTCACACCAGTTTGGACCCAGCCATCCGCAGTCAGCCGCTGCCCTCCGCTCTTCCATAATTATTCTTCTTATGGCCACAGGCTCCCAGACTGCACTGCGGTCAATCCAGACACTGGATGAGAGAAGCATCAGGACTGGTCTGAGCGCTATCATATTGCCTTCCCAGACAGACTTGGAGCCTGTTAGAAAGGACATAAGTAAAGTGCACGGTACTGAAGGACAAAGGTCATACTGAACAATTAATTACAGTTTAAGACAACATAAAAAACAATATGAAGAAGGGGGTATGCAATCAGGGGCTCTTTATGTCCCAGTTACATAATATCGACAAAAGCAAGAGGAACCATGCTGCCACCCAAACCATGTGGTTTCTGCACTTGTAATGCCTGTAGTATATGCAAGTTTAGTAAAAGCAAGGCAAAAAACTTTAGGTTTAATACCCCATAGGTATACTATGTGAAACATTTCATTTTTGTAACACATTTTGTGGTATACATAGTCAGCTGCAAATGTAGTATGATCTATGTAGGTAGCACATCACGCAGCCTTAAGAAACGTACACAAGAACACCATTGAGCATTAAGAAATGGGGATACTAGATATCCCATTGCTGACCACTATAGGCTTGCCCATTCTAGTGACTCTAGCTTCTGGTTCCTTGGTATTGATCATGTTAATGAGAACATCCGGGGAGGGAAATGGGGCTAATACAAACTGAGGCCAAATGAATTTGCCGCTTATGAGTCATTTCTGATGGCCAAAACATGGACAATGAATTCCATTACTTCTTAGGGTAAAATCATAATTATTTTGACCCTGAGGGACACTCTGATGTCTAAACTTCCCATAGAAAGTAGTGAAATGATTCATGTATTTGCAGGTTTTCACTTAGAATATGCTGAATCCTCACTGCTGTATATACTTTTTTTTTTGTTTTCAATTTGGAGCCTTAGGCACGGGACTATACGAGTCTTACACGCTAAGTCAGGTCAGATGCCGGGCAGGCCTGCCTATTGAGATTTGAGTTTGGGTACCTTGAGATTAATTAGGCACACTATGTCTCAACACAAGCAACACATTTTGCTGATGGGCTATAGTCCCTAGTTTGTCACCATATTATCGTGTTTCTCTTTGCCACTTCAAAATGGCCACCATTTTCTAAGCTATATACCCCTGGGGCCCACTGGGGTTAAGAATGTATAATTAATTTGACATGCAAGCACGTAGAACTTACTAAAGTAAAGACTGTTTTGCTCCACAGACTACCAAGTCCAGTATGCAATTCGAACCATCGTGACCTACTAAAGGCGTGGCATGTGGTAAATGGAACTATCTACGTACTTCATGTGCCTATGAATAAGAGGATGATACCTAGAAACGCGTCAGGCTGGAAGTTTATCTGGCTCTCCAATGCTGGTGTCCAGAGAGTGAAAGCCGAATGGTTTCATCTGCGTGGGAGTGCGCTCTCGCTCGAATGAGCACCTTGGGATACAATATTTTACATGGCAGCTCTAGCCACGGAGGGCGCACCATCTTCAAAACTAAAGAGGCTGTGGCTTGGAGCAATGCCAAGCTGCCATGGCACCGCAAATGAGGACCATTCAGCTAGCAGGAAAACTGGGGCCCACTGGGGTTAAGAATGTATAATTAATTTGACATGCAAGCACGTAGAGCTTACTAAAGTAAAGATCGTTTTGCTCCACAGACTACCAAGTCCAGCATGCAATTCGAACCAACGTGACCTACTAAAGGCATGGCATGTGGTAAATGGAACTATCTACGTACTTCATGTGCCTATGAATAAGAGGATGATACCTCGAAACGCATCAGGCTGGAAGTTTACCTGGCTCTCCAATGCTGTTTTCCAGAGAGTGAAAGCCGAATGGTTTCATCTGCGTGGGAGTGCGCTCTCGCTCGAATGAGCACCTTGGGATACAATATTTTACGCGGCAGCTCTAGCCGCGGAGGGCGCACCATCTTCAAAACTAAAGAGGCTGTGGCTTGGAACAATGTCAAGCTGCCATGGCACCGCAAATGAGGAAAATTAAGCCAGCAGGAAAACTGGGGCCCACTGGGGTTAAGAATGTATAATTAATTTGACATGCAAGCACGTAGAACTTACTAAAGTAAAGACTGTTTTGCTCCACAGACTACCAAGTCCAGCATGCAATTCGAACCAACGTGACCTACTAAAGGCGTGGCATGTGGTAAATGGAACTATCTACGTACTTCATGTGCCTATGAATTAGAGGATGATACCTCGAAACGCGTCAGGCTGGAAGTTTATCTGGCTCTCCAATGCTGGTTTCCAGAGAGTGAAAGCCGAATGGTTTCATCTGCGTGGGAGTGCGCTCTCGCTTGAATGAGCACCTTGGGATAAAATATATATATATATACATATACATATATATATGTATGTATGTATATATGTATCTGTATATATATATTTATATATATATTTATATATACATACATATATGTATATATAGATAGATATAAATTTATATAGGTATATAAAATTATAGAGATGATTTGAATGAAACGCTCTGGCTGGATGTTATCTGTACATATATGGATTTAAAATAAAGAAGGAATTAAACAGATATTTTGCAAACATCTTATTGGATTTCTATGGACCATATTTCTTCCCTGGGTGCACCATCCATTTGTGGTGTCAAATTGTTTCTGCTGGACATGTGGTACCAAACAACGATAGGTACTGGAAAAGTAGTGCATGGGACCTTTATTTGTTGAAACATGGAGTGAGGTGTTTGAGGTCTGCCGTTGTTTCATATTTTTGGTTTTTCAACAGACTTGGAGCCTGTGCCTGCTCTCTCCAGCCCCAGCAATGCAGCTGCGTCTGGAGAGAGCTTCAGTGCGCATGCCGGTTTGGCCGTCCTAAAACGGCCGGCAAAACCATCATGCACACTGTAACAGTGCCCATCACTCCCCCACCAGCAGTGTCATCCCCCTGGATCTGCCGCCAAGACTCGTCAGAGTCCTGGGGGGTGGGTCCAGGCAGATAAAAAAAAGATAATAAAACTGGTTTAAACCCCATTTTATTTTAAGGTGGTGGCGGGTGGGCAGAGCTCCTCCTCACTAATGGAGGGGGGCGCCGCTGAAATTGGATGAAAACCTATGACTATGGCTTGTGGCTTTAGATATAGGACATTCATCATTTTGCCAGTAGGTTTGTCCTGTGATTGTTTGATTTTATGGACTCTGAGTAGTTACTTGTATTCACACCTTGGGCAGTTTAAGCCTGTGGAACTAAAACTAACTGCAAATGACCTTCCTTGAACAGTAATTCAATTGAGATATTTGACATTTGTAAAGGTCTGAAATAGAATGTGTATGTGCTGGAGCAGAGTTTTCAGTTTGAAAATTCTGGGGCTTTTGAAGCTCTGGCATGTCTATTCGTTGTATTAATTTATTAATAATTAATAATTAATTATTTGTCTTGTGCAAGTGCGTTTATATTAATCAATCCGTTTGTCCTAACAAGAGAGAGTTATACGTGGGTGTGCATAAATGTGCTGTTTTAAAAAAATAACGTGCATGTTTTCATGTTTAAATGTTGCTATGTGCTGTTTATTTTTTAGCACAAAACGCTTTCTGAATTAATGCTTTTCTATGTTGCAAGTGCTAGATAAATGCATACACATAAGGGTATTAGTGGGGTTAACACTGTTTAATCACTATGCTGTGGTAACGTTGTTTTGTCTCTTTTAATTAAGATGGTCTATTGAGGCCTATGTATGTCTAAGAAAAGATGGCCGAATTGTGAGCCTGGCTGTGATTTAAATATGAAAACTGTGACGAGGGAGACCCCTGCTGGAAATGGTCCTGAAGCTAACTGACCATGGTCCTTGCTTGAAAAACTTTCCATGAGGACAGCAGCAGTTTTTGGGAAGTCTCCAAGTGAAATGAAGGTGTCCTTGGCAGCCTTGGGAAATAAAGGAGCCTTAGAGAGAAGCTCTGAACTGTGGCTCGATAGCCGAGGAGAAGCAGGATTAATATGATACATGTTTTATTTTCTTGGTTCCTGTTCCGTAGTTTTCATTATGTGTACTTTTCCTGAGCGGAGATTCTCAAATGTAGCGATGTTACATCCTTTCCTTCTCGCTCTGCTCAGCAAGTCCGGCGGACATTATAGTTTTTTTCTATGTTCCCAATGTATCTTTCTATTGTTTAGAAACTATAAGAGATGTTAGCCTAGAGAGGGTTTTTGCCTCTTGCCATTTTGCCTTTGCCGCGTACCGAATCTGCGTTGCTGAGGATTGATGCTGAAGGGACTTCGTCTTGAGAGACATTTACCGAGAGACTTGTCCTGACCCGTTCTGACATTTAGCTAGAATAGGTAACTATGAGAAATGATTTACTCTAATTGATTTTCTTTGACTAATTTTAGATAAAGCAATATAATTTTAAACATGGTGTTGGATATTCTTTCTTGTCAATTATTGGGTTTGCGTTATTGATTATTGTTGTATATATTGTATAGATTATGCTTAGGGACAGTCACAAAAACCAGGTCTTATCGACCTCGGTATAGATGCAGGGTGTTTAGGAGTGTTTCCTTCCACAGGTTTATTGGTGGTAGAGTATTTGAGCGTATGTTAGTGAAATGGGCCCTAGCTTATGATGTATGCATGTGCGTGTAACTGTGAGATTACTTTATTCGTGGTAGTGGGAATATTGTACACACCCTGATCTCTATCAATTTCCTGGTAGCAGAGATTGATGGTTTTTGATGATTGTCTTGATTAGATAAGATTGTTTTTATTGATTATTGATTATTGGTTCATGTTGGTATATGTACTAATATATATGTTGGAGTCGTAATGTTGAGTTATATGTAGTGCTTCTGGAACTTGGAAGCTGTAGCAGTTCCGTAGTAGGGCAGAGGGAAGTATATGCTGCTCTCGGGAAAGACGGAATTGTAAGGAATAACGTGTGACAATTGAAGTTGCGCGTCACATTGTCTGGGTTCGGAATCAGTGACATCGTCGTATGTTACTATTAGATATTTCTGGTATATAAGGAGTGTGTATGATAGTGAAGGTTATCTGTGAAACTCTGGTCTTAAGTCCCAGGGATCCGTAAGGATTTCCGTTAAAGCTTATCGCGGGAGGAGTAATAGGTATTCTCTGAGCTTATTTGAAGAACTGGGCAAAGAAAGCTTGCTTAGTTAATGTGTGTTATAATTCTGTAGTGGAGCAGATTGTCTGTTCTCGGGAAGCAGGATTCTGTGTGTATGTACTATATTTCCTTTTAATGTGCGTGAATGTTTGTACATTTAGTTGATTGTAAGACTCTTTGGACAAGTCCTAGAGGAAACAGTTAATAAATGTATGTTAGTAGGGCAGAGTAGTAGAAATGCTACTGTGTCAATGAAAGGTCTCTTATGAAATAGACTCTCTTTTACTATTCTGTGGTTAGCGAAGCAGACAATGGAGATGTTTTTATGTTGTAACTAATAGATTTTGTAGAAATTTTGACACGAAGTCTACTGAAAAGATTTTGTAAAGGAGGGGTAGACGAGTGACAGAAGACAGGAGACAAGCGACTGCAGCGACTGTTGACGTCAGAAAGACCGCGCTCTGATTGGATGGTAGATCAGAATAGTGCTTGCGCTAGGATTGGTGCGTTAGTGTGAGCCGCGCAAGGATTGGAAGGGCTGTTTAGTGACGCAGACGTTCCAGGATTGGTGCGTTAGTGTGAGTCGCGCTGCAATTGGTTGAAAATTCGTATTGTATATTTATAATACGGAAGGAGTAGAGAGTTCTTTGTAAACGCTAAAATGTATTACCAAGAAGAGAAAAAGAAGAAAACATTTTTTGGTAAAATTAAAAAGTGGTTTAGCAAGGATAAAGATGTTAAAACAAGAGAGGGTGAGTTGTTACCTCCACCGAAAACACCTGCATCCTTCATGGCTGCAAGACATGGGTTTCATACCTGTATATGGTTGGAGAATTGGGTTAGGTATACTAAAGAAGATGGTGTTCTAGCATTTCCAGAACATGGTTAATTTAATCTGGCCGTGTTGAGAAATTTACGGGAAAAGATGCTATGTCTTGACCCGAAACCGAGACCTACACAGTTCGAGGCTTTAGTGGAATGGGAAGAAGAAGTACATGAGAGAGAAAAACAAAGATCTGGAGGGTATTATAGGTATATGTTTGGGAGGAGACATGATCGTGAGACTCATCATGATCGAATGAAAAGGTGGCGAGATGTTAGTATGTCAGAGGGATTATATCCGATGAGAACAGTTGAAGGAGGAGCAGAAAGGGTTCCTGAGTCAGAAATAAGAAAATATGGAGTTAATGAGTATGAGGATGAGGTCTTGAATGACATGATTTACAAAAGACCACCTCCATATAGACCAGAACCGGACAAAAGTACACCAGTTGTTTCTCCGATAAGAGATACAGTTTGTGTTAGTGAGACAGAAAATGAGACACCTGAGGTAAGGAGTGATCATTACCTTGATGAGAATGCCAGACAATTAGCCAGAACTACAACAGAGTTGACAGAGAAGATTAGGGAGTTAACGAAGAATCTAGAAGCTGTTACAGTGCCTGTAACAATAGGTCCAGTTATGCCTGTGTTTGACAAACAGAGGACAGGTGAGAATGGACTGGTGATTCCATATGTTGGGAATAATCTGACAATTTCAGTTGGTCCTTCAGGAGATTCAGGCAAAAGAGCAGAAAGAAGAGACCTGAGACAATCAAGACATGACACATGTAGTGAAATATTGGATGCTAGTGAAGCTAGTTGTTCAGGGATGCCAATTTTAGAACCGCAAAAGAGAGTGGTTCCAGTGAGAAAAACTGCTGAAATAACAGTTGATGATTTGAATGATTGGATGAAGGTTCTAAAAAAAAAGGATAAAGATTCACAAGTAATTGATGTAGCTAAGTTACGTGTAGAACTAGAAGAGCTTGTCACAGGAACAGTTCCAACAGAGATTCTGAAGAGTCATCATGATGGTGAACTAATGTTTATGTGCAAGAGTGTCACCTGGAGAGCAAGAAATACACATGACAGGCTAAGAGCAATAGCAAATGAACAGGGAGTTGACATTGATAAAGTGAAAGCTTTACAAAGAACTTACAGGATGGATTTTACAGAAAAGGACATTGAAAATTTGAATGCTACTGGTAGAACAGGACAGATTAAGGAAATGGTAGCAATATTGCGAAGATGGGGCGATGTAGAAAAGTGGAAGGATAGGTGGTACAAGAAAAGAGATGAGGCTGAAGATAGAACAACTTATTCAGCATTTCCAGTGAGAGAAAAGGAGAAACCAGTGGATAATTATCCTATGAGAGAAATACCTGGAGGAGGATATGTACATGTTCCATGGACTAGACAGGATATTTTATCATTTACGAATGATTTCCCTCGATTGAGAGAAAAGCCCGTCGAGTGGTATAGGCAGGTAGATAGATTTGTGAAATTGTCAAAAGTGCTGTGGGTTGACCTGAATAGTTTGTTTGATATAATTGTTCCAGCAGACTTGTGGACTGAGTGTAAAATAGTTGTGAGTTGGCCTACTGAGGAATATCCAAGAGACCAAAGAACAGGGGCACCAGATCCAGAGGTAATGAGGAAGTATGATCAGGTGATGGTATACCTGAAGAGTAAAGTACCTGCAAAAGAGACAGACTGGGTAAAGATAGATCGAACACAACAGGAAGCGAAAGAATCAGTTCATGCTTTTTACGAGAGGCTGATACTGGCATTTAAACAATTCAGTGGAGATGAACACCTGGGTGACAAAGATTTGAGTCATTTTGTATACAGATTTGTATATGGCCTTAGACCTGAAATTGGTGAGAGAATTCGTGAGCACACAGTGGATTGGCAGAGTAAGAAAGTAGATGAGATCCTGAGGCATGCAAAATACTTCAGTGATGAAATTGAAGCAAAACAAAGAAAGCTGAAAGAGAAAGCAATGTGGGCACAAGTGAAAGTTGCGGAGAGACAGGAAGCACAGTTAGTGGAACAAGCAAATAATCCAGGAAATAATGCAGGGAATAGACCTAGATATGCAGGAAAAGGAAAAGGAAGTCTTGAGGAAGCGAAAAAAAAGTTTCCTTGTCACAACTGTGGCCAATTGGGGCATTGGAGATCGGAGTGTCCTAATCCACCATTAGTGAGTAATGAAAACAAAACTTTAAATCAACAGGTGCAGAACGAAGGAAATAATCAACAGCAGCAACAACAGAAAGTTGTGAGACAGCAGAGTCAAGAGCCAAAACCGCCCTTGCCGCAGAATAGAGGGTTACAAAAGTATAATCAGGATTCAGGATTCTACAATGATGAGCAGGTAAACAAACCAAGACGTTCTAACAAAGTACAGCAGTACTTGTTAAAGAGTGAAGGGAGTGAGTCTGAGGGTGATTATTGACGGTGCCGAGGAGAGGAAGAAGAGTGCATACTTGGTGCAACTCTAGAAATAGACCAGGCAGGACCATTTGTGGATGGGAAAATAAATGAGGAGAGTGTTACTTTTTAGGTAGACACAGGTGCGACAAGATCAACTGTCAGGTCAACAGATGTTAGAAATCTTCCTCTCTCGGATGAAGCAATCCAAGTAGTTGGTGTAGCCAATACACAAATCAAAACACGTCTTACTGAACCTGTAAGAGTACAGATAGGGAAATTTTCAGACATGCACAGATTCATTGTCTGTGACACGAGTCCAGTGAACCTATTGGGTAGGGACTTATTGTGCAAAATGAACTGCACAATTTTTTGTACACCGGATGGAATAGCCTTTGAGACACCAGATGAAGATGTTTTGTACCGAGTGACTCTAGAAAATAGAGAAAGTGAGTTAATTGGTGCATTTGCTGTGTTTAATCCGGAGGATTTGCCTCAAGAGCTGAGAGACACAGTGAAAAGGACAGTTTGGGATTTTACTGGAGAGGATGTGGGATTGATGAATAATGTAGATCCAGTGAAAATTGCAGTAAAAGAGGGAATTACATATCCTAACATTCCTCAATACAAAATGACACCAGAAATAATTGAAGGGATAACTCCTATAATTGAGAAAATGATTCAGCAAGGAGTCCTGAGAGAACTACTGAGTAGTCCGTGTAATTCACCGATAATGGGACTAAAAAAGCCTAATGGGAAATTTAGGATCGTACAGGATTTGAGAAAAGTTAATCAAATTGTGGTGGCATGTTGTCCTATTGTGCCAAATCCATCAGTGATCCTGTATCAAATTCCACATGATGCTGAGTGGTATACAGTGATTGATTTGTGTCATGCGTTCTTTTCAATTCCATTGCATCATGATAGCCAGCCGATTTTTGCATTTAGGTTTGGCCAGCGTATCTTAGCATGGTGTCGAATCCCACAGGGGTATACGGAGAGTCCTTCGATATTCAATCAGTTATTGAAGAAATCGTTGAAAAGTTTGATCATGCCCGAGAGTTCAGTGCTAGTGCAATACATTGATGACCTATTGGTGGCATCAAAGACACGTGAAGCTTGTGAAGTAGATACCATAGCTTTACTGAATCATCTGGCAGATGGAGGGTTAAAGGTATCTCCAGCCATATTACAGTTTTGCAAGAAAGAGGTGCATTATCTTGGACACAATATTGAAAAGGGTCTGAGAAAAGTGACTACTGACAGGATCAAAATAATCAGAGAAATGAAAGCTCCAAAAACCCAGAGAGAAGTGAGAATGTTCCTGGGTATGGTGGGTTATTGTCGTCAGTGGATAATTAATTTTTCCTTGATAGCAAAGCCACTGATTAAACTGACAAAAAGTGAAATGACGGATCCATTGGATCTAGATGCAGAACAAATGGCAGCATTTGAAGATCTCAAAAGTAAAATGTGTGAGGCTCCAGCTTTGGGTATGCCTGACTATGAAAAAGAATTTGAGCTGTACTGCAGTGAATGAAATGGATGTGCACTTTCAGTGTTAATTCAGAAGCATGGATTACTGAGAAGGCCTATTGCGTACTTCTCATCGACACTTGACCCTGTAGCTGTGGGTTTACCAGGTTGTCTGAAATCTGTGGCTGCAACATGCAGGAGTCTGGAACAGAGTGAGGGAATCATAATGGGATATCCTGTAAGGGTATTCGTACCTCACAATGTGGCAATTCTTTTGACAAGAAGCAGGACTCAGTACATGTCACATAGTCGATTGACTAAATATGAAAAAGTGATTCTGGGAGCATCAAATGTGACTCTTGAGAGATGTGTAAATGTGAATCCAGCGACACTTTTACCAGATATTGAAAATGTGGGTGTGAAGATGGAAGATGATCATGATTGTTTGGATGTGCTTGAGTACTGTACAAAACCAAGACCAGACATAAGGGATCTACCCTTGAATGAGAGTGATCATGTGTTGTTTGTGGATGGATCATGCCTGAGAAATGATGATGGTGTGCTATGTGCAGCATATGCGGTATGCAAAGTTTCAGAGGTCATGGAAGCATCACCATTGAAAGGAGTAAAATCTGCGCAAGTTGCTGAATTGATAGCATTAACAAAAGCTTGCGAAATTGGGAAAGATTTGAGGACGACTGTATTGACTGATAGTCAGTATGGATTTGGAGTGGTGCATGATGTTGGCCAACTTTGGCTACAAAGAGGTTTCTTGACATCGAGTGGAACTCCGATAAAGAATGCTGAAATGATTGGTAAATTGCTTGAGGCGATACAGCTGCCTAAGGAGTTAGCAGTTGTAAAATGTGCTGCCCATGGACTAGGGGAAGATTTTATAACGGTCGGAAACCGTTATGCGAACGATGTTGCACAATATTGTGCCAAAACAAATCAGTCCATCAACAGGGACAGGGAAGGGGAAATGTCTTTACTCTCTGTGATGTTTACTAATGTCTTAGAGACCTGGGATGAAGTGAAACAGTTGCAAGATGAGGCAGGAGAGGAAGAGAAAAAAGATTGGATTAAGGCAGGATGTGCTCCAAGAGAAACAGACCATGTTTGGGTCTACAGAGATGGCAGACCAGTGATGCCCAACTCCATCTTGTCGTCAATGGCAAGGATGTATCATGGCCAGGGACATTTGGGGAGGGACGCGATGGTAAGGTCGTTCAAGCAAACCTGGTACAATGCAAAGTTCAGGACAATTGCAAAAAGCATCTGTCAGAGGTGTTTAGTTTGTCAGCAATTTAACACTGGGAAAAAGACAGTGGTGAGTCTGGGGACAATAGGCAGAGAAGGAGGTCCTTTTACAAGAATGCAAATTGATTTCATTGAGATGCCCCAAGTAAACAGACTGAGGTATGTTCTAGTGGTAGTCTGTTTGTTTTCAAGGTGGGTGGAAGCTTACCCGACTAGAAGAAATGATGGATTAACAGTGGCAAAGTTACTGTTAAGGGAGTTGATTCCTAGGTACGGGTTTCCAGTAACAGTTGAGTCTGATAGAGGTGGACATTTTCAAAATGAGCTCATGGCTTTGATTTGTGAAGCATTGAAAATACAGCAGAAGCTACATTGTGCATACAGACCAGAGGCTTCTGGTGTGGTTGAGCAGATTAATGGCACAATCAAGAATAGGATTGGAAAAATGTGCTTAGCCACTGGCATGAAATGGCCAGATGTTTTACCTCTAGTTCTGATGACTATGAGATCTACTCCAGATAGAACTACTGGTTTGAGTCCGCACGAGATAATCATGGGACGTGCAATGCGCCATGCATTCGTGCCTGTCAATAAATTGGTGACAATAACTGATGACATGATTTTGGATTACTGTAAAGGCCTGGCTGACGCAGTTCATTCTGTGTTTCACCAGGTTGGAGAAGAAGCTACCACACTTGAGAAGAAGCAAGCCCATGATCTGAGTCCAGGAGACTGGGTGAGGATAAAAGTTCACAGAAGAAGAAATTGCTTGATTCCAAGGTGGGGAAGGCCGAGACAAGTTATTCTGACTACGACGACTGCAGTAAAGTGTGCTGGAGTGAAGCACTGGGTACATGCAAGTCATACTCTGAGAGTTCCAAACCCAAAGGAAGGGACTGGTAAAGAGTATTTTGAAGAGTCAGATTCCAGCGATGATGAAGATACAGAATCAGTGGGGAAAGAAGTAGGAAAAGCTTCGAATGAACCACTGCGAGTATCAGAGAAAAGATCAAATTCTGTAAAAGAGCCTGAAGTTTCAAACAGCAGTGAAGGAAAAAGAAAAGAAAAGAGAAATCACACAGAGACTACTCCTGAATCAGAGGAGGAGGAGATTGAAGAACCACTTGAGATTATACTTGAAGAAGTAGGGTCAGAAGAAGATAGAGAGGGACAGATTGCGGAAGACCCCCGAGGAGGTGTAGGGAACATTCTTGATGAGCCAGGTGAAGGGACAAGTAGACAGCAAGAAGATTGCGTGTCGGAGATCCGAGGAGGGACAGGAGTAGGGAAGTCTCAAACAGTGGTGAAAAAATCTGTGGAGAAGAAGAGAGCTGCTGAAAAACGGAAACAAGAGGCACTTGAAAAAGATGACGAGGATGAACAAACAGAGGGTCGAGTTCTGAGAAAGAGAACTTGGATTGGAGAAAGAAGTAATAAAGAAATAAAGCCGAGAAAGGTGTTAAGAGGAGATCGTTGGCCTAACAACAGAGTTAAGAGACTGAGATACAAAATAATAAGAGCAAATACATCGAAAGCTGAACAAGTGAATGAAGTTTCGAGTCAAAGTTCAAAAGCTGAAGGAGAAGAATCAAAGGAGTCAAACGAACCAGTAGAAATAAAAAGAGTAAGAAGACCCAACCAAAAGTACAGATCGCCGGAATGGTCTTATGTGGCACTGTCTGAAGGAGGAAAAGAAGAAGCAGTGACTCGAGATAATCCGGAAGAGATCTTGAGAGAAGTGGTTGAGGAAGATACTGGTGAAATTCTGAAAGTACTCTTGACTGACATTGGAGAAGAGTCGAGTACTGAGGATTTTGATGTTGGAGATCTAATACAATTTGATGTTGAAGAAATTGAAGTGAAGAATGACAAGTATCCAAACTGAATAAAGGAAGGATTCACTTGGATTAAGTGAACGAAGAGATCATTTGGATAAACTGAAAGCTGAAGAATTGCTGAAGAATTGGAAAAGTTCAAACAGTAGTGGAGTAGTAGAGGCTAAACTAAAATGGCTAACATAGAGGATAATAGATGTGCCTTCTTTAAAAGGTGGTGTAGGATGTGCTGCTGCTGTACTGGATTATTAATGCTTCTATGGGGTGTTTTAGTTTTATTAGTTACTTTTAAAGTAGAGTTTGAGATGCATACAGAGAATGTGACAAATGTAGAGAAGAATTCACAAAAAGTAGTTCCAATTAGAATTAGTAATACTTACATACACAAAGATAGGTCAATTAATAACTTTTCTAGTAATGTTTTTTCGAAACTGTTATATGAATATGTGAAAACAATGGAAGTAAGGGATTGCTACGTTTGTATGCAATTACCTGCATCCGTTTCAGAGGGTGTTACTTATCATCATTTACCAGCTACATATGGTATTTCCTGTAGTATTTTAAGTAGTGTTTTTTATTTGTTAGGGAAGGTAGATTACAAAATGTCTAACAGAGATAGTATTTTTGGGCATTTGCCAATGAACAAAGAGCTGAATCCAGCTAAAGAAGCTAACACTTTTGGTGAGATTTTTATTGAAGAAAAAGGATTAACATTAGATTACATTTTTAAGAATAATTTAACTTGCAGTTTGAAAGGAGAGGAGAAAGCTTTCCTGGATATGGTAGAAGAAAGGAGATTGAACATGTATGAGAAAGCAGGAAAATATAAAGTGAGTGAGACAATTTGGGACATTGAGATGGAAAAAGAGTTGAAGAATGGGGCTAGTCCAACTTTAGCTCTAGATGCACCACAGAAGGGTAAACTTTGTATTACAAGAAGGAAATCCCAATATGATACATATTTTGTCGGGACTAGTGAGTGCCATGATACATACTTCATTGCAACAGGTTGGGGTTTCAGAGGTGAAGAAGATACAATTTTTCCAGGAGTATATTATGTTTGTGGGAATAAGGCTTATTACTAGTTGCCTGACCATTGGTATGGCACATGTTATGTGGGCCTAGTTTTTCCAAAGATTTTCCATATAGATAAAATAACAGATGTAGAACATATTAACTTACTAATGCGTTTTAATAGAGAAACTTGGTCTGAAATAGTGGGTGATATTTTTGGGGTTTTGATTCCAGCAGTGGGAATTTCTTTGAATGCTTATGGAATACGGAAACTGTCCACGGTGGTTGATCGTTTATCGACAAATACCGCTGGAGGGTTTCTTTTGGTGAATACGGAATTAAGTGCCGTACGTGCCATGTCTATGCAAAATCGACTTGCCCTTGATATTCTATTGGCCAAGGAGGGTGAAGTCTGTGGAATGCTGAAAGTTCAACATTGTTGCACTTACATTCCAGACGAAAGCAAAGACCTGAAGGTCTATATCAAAAATATTACTGATTTGCATGAAGAATTAGTACCACTTGAAGCTGAGAGTTTATGGACTAAAATAGCTAATAAAATGATAGCTGTTAAGGATTTTATTGCAAAAATAGGTAGTACTATTATAGGTAGAATATTGTTTCCCTTAACTTGTATAATTGTTGCTTTATTAATAATAAGATTGGTGTGTGTGTGTTGTAAAAACAGGGGAGGGAGGAAGAAATTGAATAAAGAAAAGAAAAACAAGAGGTTGAAAAGAGAACCTCAAGAAATTGAACTAGAAGAATTGAGGGAGAGTGTTTACTTAGAGACAAAAAGGGATGATGAAAGAGTGACTGGTGTCTAATGTTGTGTAAAGGGGAAAAGACATTTCCGATTTCTCCTAAAATGGGACTAAATTTTCACGATTTTTTTTTTTTGGGTTTATTTGGTGATAAAATCACCAAAGGGGGGATTGCTGGAGCGGAGTTTTCAGTTTGAAAATTCTGGGGCTTTTGAAGCTCTGGCATGTCTATTCGTTGTATTAATTTATTAATAATTAATAATTAATTATTTGTCTTGTGCAAGTGCGTTTATATTAATCAATCCGTTTGTCCTAACAAGAGAGAGTTATACGTGGGTGTGCATAAATGTGCTGTTTTAAAAAAATAACGTGCATGTTTTCATGTTTAAATGTTGCTATGTGCTGTTTATTTTTTAGCACAAAACGCTTTCTGAATTAATGCTTTTCTATGTTGCAAGTGCTAGATAAATGCATACACATAAGGGTATTAGTGGGGTTAACACTGTTTAATCACTATGCTGTGGTAACGTTGTTTTGTCTCTTTTAATTAAGATGGTCTATTGAGGCCTATGTTGGTCTAAGAAAAGATGGCCGAATTGTGAGCCTGGCTGTGATTTAAATATGAAAACTGTGACGAGGGAGACCCCTGCTGGAAATGGTCCTGAAGCTAACTGACCATGGTCCTTGCTTGAAAAACTTTCCATGAGGACAGCAGCTGTTTTTGGGAAGTCTCCAAGTGAAATGAAGGTGTCCTTGGCAGCCTTGGGAAACAAAGGAGCCTTAGAGAGAAGCTCTGAACTGTGGCTCGATAGCTGAGGAGAAGCAGGATTAATATGATACATGTTTTATTTTCTTGGTTCCTGTTCCGTAGTTTTCATTATGTGTACTTTTCCTGAGCGGAGATTCTCAAATGTAGCGATGTTACATCCTTTCCTTCTCGCTCTGCTCAGCAAGTCCGGCGGACATTATAGTTTTTTTCTATGTTCCCAATGTATCTTTCTATTGTTTAGAAACTATAAGAGATGTTAGCCTAGAGAGGGTTTTTGCCTCTTGCCATTTTGCCTTTGCCGCGTACCGAATCTGCGTTGCTGAGGATTGATGCTGAAGGGACTTTGTCTTGAGAGACATTTACCGAGAGACTTGTCCTGACCCGTTCTGTCATTTAGCTAGAATAGGTAACTATGAGAAATGATTTACTCTAATTGATTTTCTTTGACTAATTTTAGATAAAGCAATATAATTTTAAACATGGTGTTGGATATTCTTTCTTGTCAATTATTGGGTTTGCGTTATTGATTATTGTTGTATATATTGTATAGATCACGCTTAGGGACAGTCACAAAAACCAGGTCTTATCGACCTCGGTATAGATGCAGGGTGTTTAGGAGTGTTTCCTTCCACAGGTTTATTGGTGGTAGAGTATTTGAGCGTATGTTAGTGAAATGGGCCCTAGCGTATGATGTATGCATGTGCGTGTAACTGTGAGATTACTTTATTCGTGGTAGTGGGAATATTGTACACACCCTGATCTCTATCATATGCAAGGCAAAGCTGTCTTGCCAAAAATAAAAACACACGGTCTAAATGTCGGATTTCAATCTTGAGCCTGAAGAGAAGTATCCTCTGCTCATATATTGAGTGAATCAGGCAGTATTAGCTTAAAAACAACCCTTTTGCAATCCAGGTAAAGTCTATGTGTTATTAGAAAAGGATTAGCCGTGTGTTTGACAGCTGTAACTGTGCCTTGAAATAAATATGTTCAGCTGCCCAGAGCTTTAACAAGAAATGTAAGCTGTACTTATATCTAAAATGGTATCATAAGATTAAATGGCATGCTTGAAGTAAGCAGAGGGACGTTTCTTAAAATGGTAAAACCTATTTTGGATAGTTCAGGTTAGGAAAAAGGAAAGTCATTCATAATGCATATATCTGCTTAAAACTAAAAATCACTAGTCATATGAGGTTTTTTATTGCACGTGTTGTTAAGGGTATTCCCTTTATATCTACACAATTTCTTTCTTGAATGCAGAAGACATGACTCTGGGTTCTCCCCACTAGTGCTAGTCTGTACGATGTGTTGGTCTTTGCTGGTGTTTTCTTCCTTGCTGGTTTCTTTCATTGGGTTCTGCCATGAAAGCACTTCCACATGAGCCCCAGACCCTCCCCTGCCAGATTGATGACATCAGTGCACTCCCAGCATGCCTCAGTTATCAGTCTTCATTCTACCGCCAGCAACTGACTGGACCATCAGAGCTCAGACAAAAACCCTGACACTGAATTGGCAATTACAGAGGGCAATATACCTTTGGAAATGGAGTACTATCCTTTTTCAAGTAGCATGCTTCTCAAAAAGATTGCAAATAGAAAACCACTAGGTATTTGTTTCCTTGGGGGAGCAGCCATTCAGTACAGAAGTCAGCTTTCCACATGCCCAGTGGTAGCAGACTTTCAGCGACCCTGGGGGAAGATTGAGGAGTTGACCTCAATTGGCCTTTTTATTTGACACCATCAATTTGTATCTCATGGTCTCTGTGCCTGCAGAGAGCATGGATTTCCTCCACCCACCAGCAAAGCAGTACCATTCTGTCAGCCACCATCGGGAGACATGTTTCTGCAATTACAGATGTGCAGATTCACAGGATTTATATCAATCCGGTGTTTTCAGATATGTTAAAAATTACTAGTCTTTCATCAGTTGTCAATCAAACCCAGACCTAAAACCTTCAGACATCCCGGTTGGATTTGGAGATTTAAAGCCACATTTAAGAAAGAGCAATTTCTCAGCCTCCGCTCCCCGGTGGAGGACCAGCTGCCCAATATAGAGATCCATGCCAGTAGCAATATTGTTTTCTGAAAGTGCTTAGTATGTCCATATGAAGAACTTTCAGCAAACATAAACGGCTAACTTTTCATTATGTTGCTTTTTGCATCACACTTGCCATTCTTGGTGTTATTTCTACAGAATTAAAAAAGCGCAATGGCCTTTATGCAGAAGGAGTGCTTTTCTCTGAGACTCAGTTTCGTTGTTGAGTTTCGCAGCCTGGGTCCAAACTAGTGCTACATGACGGACCTTCGGACAGATCTAACCACACATGTGGGGTGCATTTTTTACAAGAGAAGAGCGGAAGCACCAGATATTACGTCATTTGCTATTACCAATGTCAGAAAATCTTTGGCTTCCTTTTGAGATGATACAAGACTTTTTGCAAGAACATTTTTAGTATACCATATTCCTCCCACAGATTACACTCGGATAAATACCACAATATTTTTAAATATTACCAGCACATAGTGTGAACAAATGTATTTTCAATTTCTGTTTCCCAAAAGGGGGACAAAGAGTGGGGATAAAAAGCAAACCATTAATCGCTTATATATTTTTTTTTAAAGAACACACATTCCTGCATAGAAATGTTTTTTTAAAATTAATAATTACTTATACTTCCTCTAGTTTTTCGGGTTAGTATTTATCCAATGTTTAACATATGGCAAAAGGTACACTAGTTGAGCATAGATATTATTCGAGGAAAAAAGTTATAGAGGCTTGGTTACGAGCTGTCCCAAATGTCAAAAAGGACACAGTGCTGGAGCTTTAACTTATAGATTCTTAACTTTATTGTTGTTTATTTGATGCTGTTTATGTTTTCATTTTCTTTTGAGGCCTTCTCACAGAAACCTGTATACTTAGGGCCTTATTACGAAGTACGTCCAACCATATCGGTATGGGAACCGCCCGCCCATGGGTCGGTGGTTTCGCATACTTAATTACAATTCGACCGCACATGGTGCGGTCACAAACTCACATTTCCCTATGGGCGCTTGTGCTGCGGCTGCAAACCGTAAATCCTAAATAGGAACTTTATTGAGTTGACATTTTGGAAGCTTGTGAAATGCTTTACCATGACTGGAAACTATCTCTACCACTAATCAACAATCTGATTTATTTTAATTAAAACTTTTTTAAGTTATAAGAGTTATTTTAATAAGGAATTGCATTTTTTAAACATCTGCTTTATCAGTGTGGACATTTTATTTAGAACACTCTAGCTCTTCATATAACATTTCCTCATTAAAGAAAACCCTCATGGTTTAAAATATAGTAACCATTTTTGCAAAAGAAAACCCAGCTGGCGTGCAGACGCTGTGATAAATGCCTTACCTTTCCTAAGCGCATCTAACTCTGTAATGTCAGCAGTACATAGTGTAAGGGCCAGCTCCTATGGTAATGCTGCAATGGACAGATTGGTGGCAGTAATATTGTATCTTTCTTTGGAAAATAAATCAGGTCTTTTTTTAATGTCTCTTTGCTCTCCTTCAATAGATTTTGCATTACCTCAAGGGTGTTAACTGTAGGAACAAACGCAGAGAGATGTTCTTTGACAGCCATGGAGACCCGCGGCCGTGTACGACATTGTCAACTGGCAAAACAGCCAGGCAGGCACCTTCCATCATGTGAAGATTGGCAGTTTTAGCAACCGGGCATCCAAGGGTCAAAAAATGTTCATCAACCTTAGTGCCATAACAGAACAGAGGTATAGTATCAGGCATATACAAGACCTTTTTTAATCCAGGAAGATAGTGATGGTTTACAGAGGTGGTTGTTTGATGAATGTTTAAAATAGTTGCTGATGAAATATAAAAATCTATAGAATCAAAGTCAATAAATGCTAAAAAAAAAAATTGTTAACTACATTTTTCTGGGAATAGTTTTATGCTATTGTGTTATAACTTGCAGATGCAGGTCCCTTAAACCCTGCGTACTAAAATGAGGGTATGTTTTGAGCATATTATCAGAAAAGAGCTTACCTCAGGCAACTACTAACGTTAATAGCCTCTGATTAGAGGGAGTTAACTATCAGTCTTTCTTAAAAAGAGGAATAATCCTGTTGCTACTCCAAGTCTTCATTACGGTTTGCTTTAGTGTGATAGCTTGAAATAAATCTCCACCCAGTTTTTAAGGTTAGGCTTTCAGCTTTATTAAAGTTGACAGATAGCAAGAGAGAAGAGTTTGTTTTTTTGGTTGATTGAGGTGTTAACCCTGATCAAGCAACAGCCACAATCCCTGTTAGGGTGAACCACTAAAATCACTAAATTAACCTGTGCATAACCCTCTGGCAGCTTGGCACAGAGCAGTCAGGCTTAACTTAGAGGCTGTGTGTAAAGTATTTATGCAGCAGACACAAAGTAATACAGTGATACCCCAATACAAGAACTTGTGGTCCTGTTTTTGGGAGGGGGTAACTCATTGTATGTGTCAGATTGTGTATTGCAATAAAGCATGTCTGTGTGCCAGTATTCTTTCTTGGGCATCAGGCCTCTTGCCCATTTAATTGCGACTCGCCTTTTGGCAAACATGAGGCCCATGGTCATCAGCGGTCGAGTGCTTTGCTGTATTCCCAAGTCGTAAACCAGTAATGCCATTTTCTGGTATGCTTCTAATTCTGCCCCTACTATGGTTCCCATTTCCTGGAATATTATATGCCATAAGCCACAAACCCCGGGGCAATGTCAAGCAGTGTGCATAAACCCAGCATCTTCCTCGCCACATCTGTGGCACCTCGAATCTTCCCGTAACCCGTACTGGCATTGTCTCACGTGTGTGTAGTATTCAGTATGAAGGAACTCAAAGTGTATTAGTCTGTGCCGTCCATTCATGGAGATCATCCTGGTCTTGGCACAACAATACTGCCACTCCTTGTGGCTATTTGGGCTTCCCAAATACCGCTGCCATTCTACTCTGACTTTTAGCATTCCCGGCCTGCATACTTCCTGCGCGCTAGCATAAAATGTTGTTATCAGTTTGCACGGTGCTTCTGACTATATTAGAGGGAAGAGCGCTTCCATAGTTGGTGGATATAACATATCTGCCCCCCAGTAACCCTTGTAGCGTGTGTCTGGCACGGTGAAAGTGGTACCTGGCTATTCCTGACATATGCTGCATCCTTTCATGGATTGTTTCCCAACTACTCACTACACCGTCTGTGAAAAAGTCGCCCATGGTGTTGATCCCCAGAGTCCAGAATACCTGCCTTGCCCCTCCCTCCCATCCCACAGGAACCACCAGCACCAGTGCAGCAGGATGTTTGGGGCATACAGCAGCGACCCAGTCAATGTGTTTAGCAGCACATGCCATGCTTGTGCCGTCATCACCAGAGAATCGAATATCGCATGCCTTCTTGATGGGGTGTGGAAAAGAGTCTGAGGCAGCATCACCGGGTTGGCTGAGTCTCTCTCCAGATATAGGTGTGGTGTGGTTTGTGGGCCATGGATCCAGTGATGTGCGAACATACTCTGAGCTGCCCTGTAGTACATCTCTAGGTCCGGGGCACCCAATCCGCCCATATCGTAGGGCACCTCACTCCAGGCTGTTATACCGCCCATGCCAGTCTGACCATGAGAGTATGCAATTGCTGAAACATTGTGTGTGGCATTTGTAGCGGTATGCTCTGAAATAGTAATATGCATCTGGGTAGGACCACCATCTTCATCAATGCTACCCGGCCAGCCAGTGACAATGGAAGTCTGATCCATCTGTCCACATCCTCCGCAAGTTTCTGCAGAGTCACCCCGTAGTTTTCAAGAAGCACCACTAAAGGGTCAGAATGAACCCAGATGCCCAGATACCTCACAGAATCAGTGGTCCATTGTAAAGGATGGTCTAGCCCTGGAGGTGGCGCAGCAGGAGTTAGCAGGAATATAATTGATTTGTCCCAGTTGATTCGGAGGTGGGAGTGACCCCCGAATCATACCACCTCTCTGAGCACGGGCGATAGATTGATGTCTGGATAGCAAACATACCATAGTGTGTCATCAGCGTGCGCTGATATGGTGAGGTTGTAGCCGGAGAATCGCAGCCCTCTATGACTATGGTATTCACCGATTGCACAGGCCAGTCGTTCAGCCACCATTGCATATAGTAACGGTGATAACGGACACCCTTGTCTGGTTCCCCTTCAGATGCCAAGGACATCCAAAACTACGTTTCCCACCACACACATGCTGTCAACTTTGTATATAATATCGAAACTAGTCTTATAAAGAGTTCCCCCATGCACACTCTACTAAGCACCGCAAACATGACCACCATACGACTGAATCGAATGCCTTCTCGGCATCTAGGAACACAGCAGCAGTCCTTACTTCTGGGTCCGTCCACTGCAGAGCCCTGAAGAGTGTCCTTTAAATGTGAGACAAGCTCTGGCCTGGGACAAAACCTGGCTGTTCTGGATGGATGATTCCTGGCAGCAACTGTGCCAATCTGTTGGTTAATATTTTTGCATATATTTTTTTGTCCACGTTCATTAAGAATAGTGACCTCGATTTGGAACAGAGGGCAGGTTTTTTACCCATTTTTAGTAAGGTGGCCACCATGGCCTCCCTCAATGCAGGGGCATTACCCCTGTCTCTGCCATTTTGAGATGTGCTATTAATAACTCTTGGAATTCCTTATAGAATGCCACCATCAATCCATTGGATCCTGGTGCTTTTTCTGACTGGCATGTCCAGCAACGTGATTCTGATTTCAGCTATATGTAGGGGGCCTGCAGGTGTTCCCTATGCTCTGGAGTCAACTAGGGCATCTTGATGTGAGTCAAGTAATCAATCAATGCTTTATTGTCCGTCAGAATTTGTGAGCTATATAAGGTTGTGTAGTATGTGTGAAACTGCTGTACGATATCTTCTGGGGTGTGCAACATCTGCCCTTTGTCATCTACTAGGTCTGTAATCATATCCGAGGTCCTTGGGGTCTAAGTATACCAGCCAGCATTGCGCATGGTCTGTCTCGCTTTCCATATGCATGTGGGTCACATATTTACCCATGTTTTTTATTTAATCATTAGCTGCCTTCTAAAAATCTGCTTGTTTCTGTTTGATTTCCCCTTTAATTGGAGGACCTTCGTCTCCCTGCCGTGCACCCTCCAACTTTCCTATATCTGTCTATAGAGTGTCCAGCCTGCCATGTATGTAACTGAGGACTCCCAGATGCTTGGAGATCGCAATCCACACTCCTGCACCAGTGTGAATGTCGTGACTGAGCCTTTGTTACTTGAAAATATTCCTCTATTGCTTGGGACAGGTCTGCTTTAAAGACTGGGTCCAATAGAGAGCATGGTGGAAAACATCAGGTAAAAGCTGGGATTTTGCTTGCTTGGTAATCTAGTGAGAGTTGCACCGGGTAGTGGACAGAATATGTTCTGGAGAGGTGAATACATTCTGTGACTCAAGGCTTTAATCTGATGGAACTTAACCAGTAGTAAATACAGGCGTGTGTGTCATGCACCGAGGAGTAATGCATGTATCCCGCTTTATCACGGGCTCTATTTCTCCATACGTCTACAAGTCTCTCCCTTTGCATCAAGTCTAGAATAGCACATGCCACTGTAGAGGGATGCCTAGCTGGCCCCTTAGATCGGCCTATATCTGGATTAAAGATACAATTACAATCTCCTCCCCATAACGGTAGTTTGCCCACTGTTGTAACTTTGCCCCTATTGTTTGGTAAAATTGGGAGCGTCGTAATTCGGTCCATACAACCGATTATTAAAAAGGTCAGATCGTCCTTGCTATTAATATATCTACCTCCTTCATCTTTGTAGAGACCTGTCATTGTACCCCCCAGGCATGTGAAGTGTATCCCGCAGCGTAACACTGACCCTGCATCTGTACACTGTTATTAGGTTTGAGGTGCGTTTATTGTAGTACCGCTAGATCCATTTTGTATCTTTTGAGATATGCCACCACCTTCCAGACTTTTCTGTTGTCATTGAGGCCCCTGACATTCCAGGTAAGTAGCTTCAGCATCTGAACTTTTGATCTATCTACCCCCCCCTCTATGTCTGCAATTGATTCCAATGTGTTATTGTACTGATGTAGCACCTGGTTTTGAAGTTAACCATGTCTGAACTAATACAAGATTTAAGGTAGCCACATCCAATATAGACCAAAGATTAAGATTTATTTGTATTGGCAGCATTGGAGTGCTTAAGGAAGTCTCAACAAAGACTTCACAAAAGCATTTTCTGCTTTTTCAAGAAAAGAAAGTTTGCAGTGTCCCCAAAAGTCTGTTCCATATGAAACAGCTCCACAAGCTTGACTCTTATATATTTTGATCGGGTGGTAATAGCAAAGGTGGATTTCCTATTGGCAAACCTTAGAAAAAACCCAGCCCTTTGCTTCAAGGATAGTATTCTTTTTTTTTTGCCAGCTGTGAGAATCCCTTATTCTCACTTCCAGGTTGTCAAATTCCTTTACTCTGTCCAGTGTCACACCCACAAACATTACCTTGCCCTTTGTTCTTTTTTGTGACTAAAAAACATGTATTTAGTTTTATCACTATTGATCTCTAGCCATGTGCCCTCCAAAACAGGTTACATTTTACCAAAAGATTGGAAATCCCATTTGCTGTTTTGGAGAGAAGCATGGTGTCATCTGCAAAGAGGAGACATAGGATTTAATGCCCCCCCCCCCCCCATTTTGGGCGAATCATTTTCACAATCAAACAGATACGGGATGTATCAATTTATGAATAAAAGAAACGAGCTGGGGCAGGATACATCCTTGTCTAACTTCTCTTCTAATAGAAATGGCCTCAGTCAATTCTCATTCTGGACCCCACCTCACCCTTGCATAGTTTTCTGAGTACAAAAATTATATTAAGGACAATAAACCCTACACCTTGCAGGACTTTCCATAACTTTGTTCTTGGAACAAGGTCATATACCGCACGGAGGTCCACAAAAGAAACAAATAACTGCTCCCAATCAATGTCTACATCCTTCCATTTAATGGATAGGAACCACATTGTCTGATTATTGTACTAGTATTTTGGCAAAAACCCGCCTGCAGATGGGACAACACTTGACTAGTGGAAATCCATTCCCACAACCTGTTCCGAATCTGCCTGCTACAATCATTCTGAATGTTATCAATTAGGCTTAGGGGCCTATAACTCCCCGGGGAAGGTCTAGCTCTCTTTTTATGTATGAGAATTATTACAGCTCCTTTCCAGGACCACTGAACTGGGGACACAACTAATAAAGCATTTGACAAGGAGTTTACATTTGGTCAACAAATCTCTAGTGCAGAACACAATAAATCATCCGGTACTATCCAAATCAGGCACCTTCCTATTGTTTTGGACTTGTATGGTAACAATAGCTTCCTCTAGAGTAAAGGGCCCTAACCACATCCTCTAGGGGGTTACTACATCCCTGGTATGGAATAACAGTTATAGCTTGATCAGTGCTATCATTTGGATATATAAGATTGTAAAGTGCTTAACCCACTCTTCTGGCACTATCTGGCAATCAGGGTGAGATGGCTGTCTACATCCATTGTGCACTACCAAATGCCAAAAGCATTCGTTATCCCTCTGTTTAGTAGCAGCCAGCAATTCCTCCCAGATACTAGCCTCCCACCAGGCTTTGCTAGCTCTAATAGTCTTGCCATATTCCTGTCTCTTAACTACAATCTCTGTTCTTTGATTACTCCTCAAGGCTTGAATCAGAGCCTTCTTGGCGATCTTACATGACTCATCAAACTATTCACTTACACTCATTTGATAAAGGGCCCTACTCTTTTTACAGTCTTTCGTAAATATATTTACCAATTTGTCAAAGACACTATTATGGAGACTCATGATCTGAGATAGAGTCAAGGTCTGTAACTCAAGCACTTCCAATTTGATTACAACAATACCATGTTGTCGTGAATAGCTTTCTCAGATTTAAGAAACAACTTCCACATGACATTCTCTTTATTATTCATCAAGGCTGCTTTTAAAATAAAACTATGTCAAATTTTGACTATGGGATTAAAGGTACTCCCAATTTCTTAAACTACATTATTCTTACATATAAGCTAACCTCTAAGATCTACCCTAGGTGCCCCTAGGGTGGGAAGCCGTGTATTCATAAGCAGGGACATTTTAAAAGATGTTCTATATGCCATGGTGAGGGAAAACTGCCAATTTCATTTTTCCCAATTGTAGCACATTAGCTCCATAGACTAACCTCTAAGATCTACCCTAGGTGCCCCTAGGGTAGGAATCCATGTAATCATAAGCAGGGACATTCTAAAAGATTTTTTATATGCCCTGGTGAGGGAAAACTGCCAATTTCATTTTTCCCAATTGTAGCACATTAGCTCCATAGGCTAACATGGGAAAGCTTTTTTTAAACTTAGATAAAGCATAACTATTGACAGGAGTGAGCTCAAAATAGAATTCTAAGTATTAAAAGAATAATTTTGATAAATGAAACAACTTGACAAGGTTAGATTTATCATAACTATTAAAGAAAATAAGTTATATAACATCCTTTTCTGTTGTGCCCAAATCCATCCTTCTGGCAGCCTCTCATGATTGTCCAGCCTTTGACAGGCTGAGCCAATTGCTCATGATGAGATGAGCAGATATTTGGAGGGAGGAGAACTACTGTGGCCGAGCACAGGACAGGAAGGGGGCATGATAGCCTAACTGGTCTTCAAAGGCAGAAGGACACTAAAGAGAGGGCACAGGCTCAACCCAACTTCCTGCACCCCCAGCTAGATGGGATCCCCTGTAATTGGATTAGGACAGGGGCTGGAAGGGGAGTGTCCGGGAAAGTTAGCCACACCAGTAGGTTGGGTTAGCCAGACCTGAATCTCCAGGAGAGATTGTCTCCATTTTGGATTTTGACAAACAGGCCTTTTGAGACAAAAATATGCCACACTTTGGAAGAAGTTCTCATACCTAAGGGTGGCACCCTGTACAATATTGGTCAGGGGTGCTCCTGCTTCTCAGCCCAAAACATTAGATAAATATGGGGGAGCTGCCCAGCAGCTCAGATCCCTGCCTGGGAACCACAAGAAGAAGAAGGACTGCCCTGCTCAACCCCTGGCCTGCAACAAGAGAAGTGCACTGATAAGAACTGCACCTGCTGTACACTTTGGGGTTTCACAAAAAGAAGGATCTTGCCTGATTCTGAAAGTTTGAGGAATGGATTCCCTGAAAGGAACAGGTTAAAAGAACTCATCATCTCTACCAAGAAGTACCCAGCTGACCACCTTCAACTGGACTTTTAAGGATTTGGCCAGGTGCAGTCCCAATGTCCCCAGTAGCAACACAGATATTCTGGAAACTTGGATTGGTGTTATGCGTCACTTTCCTGTATCAAGAAGTGTAAAAGTGTTTCTTCGTGGTCAGTCTGAACTTTGACTTTGCCCCTGTCTGGTGCAGCCAGCAAGCCACGGTTGGCGCTTTTCACTTTTTGGTGCTATAAAGCACATTTTTACATTTAGTCTTAAAAATTCATAGCTCTGGTTCCCTACGTTGGGTTTTTGTCATTTTAGTCTATTTCCTATTTTTATAAATTGCTGTAGGATTTTTATTGTGTGTTGTGTCATACTAATTTAATGAATTGTTGGTATTAAATGTTTTACACACCTATCCCCTAAGTTAAGTCTGTCTGCTCACAGTCAAGTTAGCAAGTTTCGAGCAAGGATCCATTTATTAAAACTTGACTGGGCCTTATATTGTGATTGTGGTGTATTCCTAAGTGAAGATACCCACCCGCCCTTACAAATAAACCACCTTCCAACACAATTAGTATGTTTCATTGTGGCTTGGTCAGGGGACTGTAGCAATACCTGATACCTGTAACACTGCCTGTAGCCTGAGGTTTCAAGACGTTTGCAGTGGTGGGCACCCAACCACCGGCTAAGACACACTGACCTTCTCCAATCATTTGCCAGGCAGATAGCATCAAGCTGAGGGCAACGTACCTCTCAAACTCAGCAGCAGGTCTTTCCACTGTAAAGGCTCCTGCAGCATGAAATCAGAGTCCCTGTCAAATGACTCTTATCCAATGCCTTCTCCAGGGTAACTGACAGCCAGTGCTTACCAAGGACAGCCGCCTACCAGTGGTGGCATCATCTACTCTGCGAGCTCCCCCTCCTTTCTTTGAAGTGAATCTAGCACTTCACCTGTTGTGATAACCCCCTCAGGGGCTAGTTTATTTTCTATGCATTTTTTTGCTGACTCCTAATGTCAGTTTCCCATGCTCCCGCTAAAGTTGTTAAACCTCTGTGACAGAAGAGCCACCACCCGACTTGAGAGCCTGCATTATAGGTCTCAAGAGCTAGTTTATTCCGCATTGCCAGCCAGAGTGTCAGGAAAGTGCTAGAAGCTGACTTGTCCCCTCTGTGCCTTATCTGGAAAATCACCTGAGACTTACACCACTAATAGAAGCCAGGGTATGTACTGCCTCTGGCTGCAGCCACAGGACTGGCTGTTTCCATGTGCCCTCTCACCTAGTAGGTCGGGAAATCCTAGGTGAGACATGGAGGGTCTGGCTGGGCTTGTACTGTGTGTGGCCTGTGCATCCTTCAACCCCCTAGAATGGAATAGAAGAAAAGTGTGGCCTGAGTAGCAGGACAACACTTGGGGGAGATTTCCTACGATTATAAGCTGTGTTTGCATCACAAAAGTGATGCAAATTGGCGCAAAATCTTTTTGTCTACTTTTCATACCAGCGCTAAACTTGTTTAGTGCTGGAAATAACGTGAAAGTAACACGAAGGAGCGCATTAGCGCTGCTTTGCATTACTAAGCTCCAAGGGGGCGGTCCCATGGACGGTGCATAGGCATTTCCATGCAACTACCAAAGGTTTCTGATGCTAAACCCAATGTACAAAATAAAGTAGACCCGGTTTAGCGACAGAAAGTAGCGCACTTCATTCTCAGACTTCGCATGTGTGCAGCACTGTACAGCACACTACAAAGTGGCAAATGTTTAAAATAAGTGTACGCATAGTATTTTGTACTGGAAGGGTATCCTTTAAGTACAAAACCTACGCTTGGCTTACAGGGACACCCTTGCACTAAGGTGCAAAGGTGTCCCCGTGGAGCAGAGCAGCTCATTTCAGCGCCGGCTCCAGGGAGAGGGGAGGAGAGCGCCACATTTCAGTAGATATGGTGCTCTCCTGCTCTCTCCTCATGCAGCGCAGCATCTGCGGCTGCTGCACCGTGCTGCGTGAGAAATTGGTACATGTTGGCCCTTGGTCTTGCTTCACCACTGGAGATGAAGGGAACGAGGCAGAGGGGCCCTCCATCACCATACAAGAGGACTGGGGTCATTTTGGCAGAACAGAGGGGCTGCCTGGCATTTGCTGTGGCCTATAGCATGTCTGAATTAGTGGAACCATTACATGTGCAACGCGGGCTCTCCATGTACTCCGTGTGATCTTTGCCTCTTTCTGTTCCTACTGAACATGTTCTTTGCGAAGGAAGCGTCATTGCTCACGCCCTTGATAAATCGGTTCTGTGCAGGGAAAAGTTACACTGCTTCTGCCGGTGCTTTATGTGACTGAAGCTTGCAGTGCTGCTGCGCGTGCTGTGCGGCATCTTTCCTGTGATGAAAGCTGCCCTCCTGCTGCTTGTACTAAACATGCTCTTCACACACATGAAGGGATTCAGTTTCACCACTAAATTCGCATGACACAAGTAAGACAAAGTATGGATGTTAGAGTCCACGTACAATACGGCATTTTGATATGAAGATTCCCACATGTTTGATAGCTTAGACCTCTCGTAAAGTAATGACGTCGATTACATTTCCCAAAGGAACATAAATTATATTTCCAGATGGCTTCATTATCTGTAGAAAAATGCCAACATCTGGCGACGTCTATTTTTAGTTCAAACATTGCATAAAGGCTGCAAGTGACCAGGGGCTGCTGGCAGAATGATACGTGGTGTGTGGGAGGCTGTTGTACTGTGGAAGATACAGCTATGTATTCCCTCATACCTGTGCGCGTGAGAACGCTCAGGCACTCAGTGTTCTCACACATATACGGAAGTTGTACAGTGACCTCATCGCCTCTGCACTGGACAGAAATGGGCTGGAGTGCACTGCTGACCATGGGGCTGCTTACCATGTCTCTTCCTTCATGCTGCTCTTGTCGTCCCGGGTGCTCGCTTGACACCCGGAAGGAGACTGGTCACGAGCTGGACGGGGACATCCTGATTGGAGGGATCATCCCGGTGCACTGGGACTCGAAAGACCCCGAAGCTACATTCACGGCCGCCCCTACGCCTATCCTGTGTCGCGAGTAAGAGTAGAGCCTTGTGTTTTATTAGTCTAATCCTTTACCTACGAATATGGTGCAGCCTAATTTGGGATGTTTCATAGGTGTATCTCTAAGCTAGACAACCTTACTTACAAGCATTTGCAATGCAATCGGTCACGCTTTCGGGACCGTATATGTATTTAGCTATGCAGCCCATTAGCCTGGGTGCTGAAACAGTTATTTTCTGTGCGATTGTGTCCTCGCCAGTGGGCATTGCCTTTCAATGTCTCTGCATCAATCACCACACTTAATTGTCCCGTTAAACTTTAAGCACAGCACCCTCTCTGATCAGAGGCTGAGGGGCAGAATTATGTTATACTTGTGCCACTTTTACGCCGCCGTTGCGTCACTTTTGTGATGCAGCAGCGGCGTAAACCCTGCGCCACGTTGCGCACTATTTACATCGTAACGCATCTATGGAGATGCATCACGGTGTTAAGCCCTGTGCCACATTAAACCTGCGTCAGGTTTAATGTATGCAGGGTGGGCGTTCCATCGGAAAAAGCCTCGGAAAAGTGACGCAGTGAAAGCTACAAGATTTCACTCAGTCACTTTTCCGATGCTGCTGCGTCAAAACCTTGCGCCTGCTTGAAGCAGGCGTAAGGCATGACACAGCATGTTAGGTATGGGCAGCCCCTACACATTGCTGGAGTTGCGTCGTGCTTGCGACACGACTCCAGCAATGCGCCGCCCTTATGCCATCAGATGCGTGACGCATCTGTTTATCCTTGCGCCATGATGCGCTGCATTGTAAATGCGGCGCATCTGTGGTGGCGCAAGGGTAAACTTGCGTGACGCATCTTTCCTGGCGCATCCCTGCTGATTTGCAGGGGTGCGCCAGGAAACATAAATCTGCCCCAGAGTATTTAATCGTTGAGACACAACCTAATTCATTTAATTTCATTGAAAACTTTATTTCGGTCAAAGACCATAAAAGTAGCAGAAAATATAAAAATACTTCACATCACTCATAAACCAATTCACAGCAGCAATTCAAATAACATGATTTACAAAGTTCAATAATCGGATCCCAAAACACTGATATCTCCCACAAACCAACACTAAATCACTATGTGAGATTAGCTGCAACCCCTGCATTGCATTTCTATTCCAGGTGCCCAGCACATACATACACACACAACTGCACATTGATTGTTTTTGCAGAACCATTGCGCAAGCACTGCACGTGTTCACTGAAGCATGCAATAGTAATGCATGAGTTTCCCTGTTTGGAAGAATTGTGAAAGAGAATGCAAGCATTGTTCGGAAATAGTCAATGGTACCTATGTGTCAGAACTGTGTTGACAGTACAATCAGCGTGTTTATTGTGCCTGTTTTATTAAACATAACTGTACCAGGAAGGTGTCAGCGCATGTACAGAGAACCACTCAGGAGATGCTTGCACAGTAACAATGGCAACAGAGATGCAGTCGCCCCCTTGCAATGAGGTTCAGTGGCAGCGATCTGGCATCTCGAGTGGCTGCTCAATCATAACCATTGCAGGGCGAGGCACCTTACCCCATGGAGTGTGTGTGTGTGCAAAAAAAAAACACACATGCCATCATCGTTATCTTTGTCATTATTATTACCATTGTTATTCCTATTATCATCCTTATTTTAATTATTGTGCCGGATTTTGGGGAGGGCACTCAGGACAGCACGCTCGGGTATGCATGTTTGTCCTGCTTCTATAACAAAGCGCCGACCCATCAGCGCTATACAAGAAAGGGGGCATTCATCATCTTGCAGACTGTGGAACGGGCGGGGATGGATGGTGGGTCTCAGCAGCCAATCAGCTCACTTACGTCGCATGCCCTTTAATTAAAAGTACTGTGAGAAATTGCATGAAGTGGGCTGTCCGTTCATAAAAACACTGCTTAATTTGTGGTGGTGGTTAGGTGCATGCACTGACGTTTGGTGACCCGCACTTATTTTTAACCCTCAGATTTTGACCCAGAACAAGAATGAGAAAGGAAGCAAAGGGGGAAAGAAGGAGGAAGAGAAATATTGGAGAAAGGGAGAAAGCAGGGATGAAAAAGAACCAGCAGTGAGTAAGATAGAGAGACAGTAAGGGCAGGTGGAAAAAAGAGCTCTGAGATGGGATTAAGACGAGGCTGTCTCAGTGTTAGTGAAAGAGGACATTCTGCAGAACCAGTGCCAGGCTGCTGATAACGGCTCCGGGCCCCTGCGTTTATAGTTTTAACTGATTAAGCTTTGCATAAAATGTGGAGCGGCACCTGAGGGGGGCAGGAGCCACCGCCCTCCCACCCTTGTCTCTAATGTCACAGCCTGGCTGCCCCTGCTCGGGTGCAAGGGGAGATTTACACGCTGCTCCCAATGGAAGAGATGCCCTAGGGCCTTTAAAACCCTCCGGTCCCTTTAAACACAGACTTCCCCTGGGAGCGGGTTTGGTTCATGGCCTGGGCGGCATAGAAATGATGTAGGTCCAAGCGAGCAACAACCCCATTCAAAGATGGCAGAGGATGATGTGTGTGCATTGACAGTGGCCATTGGTGAATGGGTATGTTCAGATATTACAAATGCATATCTTGGTGCCAGTTGCTCATTCACAGGCAGCCAATTTTAAATGGGTAAAACCCCATGTTAAGATGGATGTCTGGCTGTGGATGTATGACGTTACAACGCACACTTTTACAACGCATGCACTTACAACGCATTTTTTACAACGCAAAATCCATTACAACGCACTACACTTACAACGCATGACACTACAACGCATTTTTAAAAACTACCTTTACAACGCATACCATTACAACTCATAATATAAAATTGCATTTAAGGTAAGTATTAGATAGTATAGGGGTAAAAATTACTATTCTAACTCCAGGGGGTGCAACAGTAGGGTAAGTGTTGGATAGTATAGGGGTAAAAAATACTATTCTAACTCCAGGGGGTGCAACAGTAGGGTAAGTGTTGGATAGTATAGGGGTAAAAATTGCTATTCTAACTCCAGGGGGTGCAACAGTAGGGTAAGTGTTGGATAGTATAGGGGTAAAAACTGCTATTCTAACTCCAGGGGGTGCAACAGTAGGGTAAGTGTTGGATAGTATAGGGGTAAAAATTGCTATTCTAACTCCAGGGGGTGCAACAGTAGGGTAAGTGTTGGATAGTATAGGGGTAAAAATTACTATTCTAACTCCAGGGGGTGCAACAGTAGGGTAAGTGTTGGATAGTATAGGGGTAAAAATTACTATTCTAACTCCAGGGGGTGCAACAGTAGGGTAAGTGTTGGATAGTATAGGGGTAAAAATTACTATTCTAACTCCAGGGGGTGCAACAGTAGGGTAAGTGTTGGATAGTATAGGGGTAAAAATTACTATTCTAACTCCAGGGGGTGCAACAGTAGGGTAAGTGTTGGATAGTATAGGGGTAAAAATTACTATTCTAACTCCAGGGGGTGCAACAGTAGGGTAAGTGTTGGATAGTATAGGGGTAAAATTACTATTCTAACTCCAGGGGGTGCAACAGTAGGGTAAGTGTTGGATAGTATAGGGGTAAAAATTACTATTCTAACTCCAGGGGGTGCAACAGTAGGGTAAGTGTTGGATAGTATAGGGGTAAAAATTACTATTCTATCTCCAGGGGGTGCAACAGTAGGGTAAGTGTTGGATAGTGTAGTGTAATATTATGCGTTGTAATGGTAGGCATTGTAATGGAATGCGTTGTAAAGGTAGTTTTTAAAAATGCGTTGTAGTGTCATGCGTTGTAAGAGTAGTGCGTTGTAATGGATTTTGCGTTGTAAAAAATGCGTTGTAAGTGTAGTGCGTTGTAAAAGTTGCGTTGTAAAGGTTGTTCCCCTCTGGCTGTAGTACACCATGCAAAAAAATGAAAACAGTTGTAGAGGGTCATGGGAGCAAGGAAGGGATGAGTGGAGCAGCAAAAGCAACAAAAAAACTAGGACAGGGAATGGCGTTATGGAAGTTAAGCAAAGGGGGCAGCAAAATACGGAATGAACAAGAAAACACAAGCACTCCCTTGAACTGCATACATTAAATTAAAAACATATATTGTTCGCTGAATGCAAGCAATGTAAGTAATAAAGGACACAAGTGAACCAATCATAGCACGGAGACCAAAATGCTTTTAAGTATTACGATAGGGGAAGTACGTAATCAAATCAAAAGAAGACAACTGAATTAAACAAAGCAGCCAAGAGAAAGGTGGCTGAGTGATGTCTTTTCAAAAAGGATGCCCATCAATAGTAAAAGTGTGCAGGCATTGAACTGATTTCAAATCCTAGGGTTTTTTTAAGTGGAGATTAAGGAACTGGCTACATATCGTACCAAGATGAAGAGAGGCGGCACAGGTGAGCTCTGTATGTGCTCTGCCTGGGGAATGGCCCCATGATAAACGGAGACTCGCCGACAGTGCAGACAAACAGATGGGGAGACGACTGCTTTCCAGCAGAAGAAAACGTGAGCCGCGGCACTTTAAATCTCCTCCGCACAGTCAAAAGTACTTTTTCAAGACTGTTCAGTGTAGTCTCTCTAGTACTTGACTCTCTATTCTCCGCCAACATCTGTCAGCACAGCCCCTCAGCAAACTGCACTGCCGACTCGAGAGCTCCCACTCAGAGGAGTGATGCGGGGAGGGCACACTGGCGAGATGAGGCAGAGAGATGGGACTTGAAATCTTGTTACTGCTGAGCTCCCTCCCCTTCCCACCTCAGGGAAATGAATGAAATGATCTTACAATGGAGGAAGGCAAGAGATGTCTGGAAATCATTGTGATGCTGATCCTTAAACTGACAGTGAAGCAGAGGTTCAATCTGACACACGTTGTGCAATGAAAGAGTCAAGTGTACCTTCCCATCCAAGGACTTCAGACCCTGCGCTAAATTAAATACCTCAGGGCTGAAAATCACACCATATTTATCAGACCTTTTCAATGCAAATTACTCGCCCCTGCTCTCAGAGATTCATACTGACCACAAGAGATTGTTTTCAATGGTTACTTCTTGGATAGGTAGAATAGAGTTTGTAAAATTGTTGAAATTAATATACCTCTGGGATTTCTATATCTCTTTCAGGCCTACATAATTAAAACGGAGTCCGGTTTCTTTGACATGCTATATAATTATGTGTATTGCTTTATATGAAAATAATATGCACCCCAGCGAGCCAATTTACCTACTGCAATTCAACAAGTCACGTGTAAGTTTAGCTTTACCACACTTTGATTTGTATTATTGTGGAGTCCGAAGGTGGTAACTGAGTGGTCTAAAACCAAAAGAAACAAATATAGCCTAATATGGAGAAAGCAGTTCTTGGTGCACCTCTATACGATGTTATTTGGTTGAGAAAAGGCCCATGACCACCATACCCCTGTGTGTACTGCTCTATTTAGTCTGGGACAAAATAACAGTGAAACAAACTAAGCTCAAGTACTTTTCTGTGTGTATATATATATATATATTCATATATATATACACACACACACACACACACACATACTGATTCACTGTAACCCTGACTATGCCACATATTTCAATATGTACTGTTTGACCCATGGCGATAATATGGGGGTAGTGTGATTTTTAATACGTCCAGAAATGGCACTGTTAAGTACTTTTGTCCCTGCAAGATGGACTTAAAGACTAGCCAAATCTGAACATCTCTATTATGTCTAACTTCGGAATTGGAAGATGTATCTGACAATAAGTGAGTGAGCCATTAGAGAGAGGACACTTTGAGAGAACACTGTTCTCCACCACGCCTAAAAGATGGATAACCTCCAAACTGCATGCATACCTTGAAGTCCATAGCTCCTGCCAGACGGCTCCGTATGATGAAACAGGAGTCAACTTTGTCGCGAGGGATTACACCTAAAAATAAAACCTGGGAGACACTATAGCTTGATACGCAAAAGTGCTCTTTTGTGTGAAGAATGAAGAGGTTCATTGTAAGATACTCTGTGACTGGTATTACACCATGGCTATGTAACATTCTCTCATTCCAAGTTCTATCACCCGCCCACTTCCCCCTGCCCACAGTTGCAGGAGAGAATGCAATCAGATAGTGATATATTGTAGAGATAGTGAAGGTTGTCTCAAACTCTACATTCTGGAGGAAAGCATAACGGGCAACCAGGCAGATGGCGGTACAACCCCTTGCCAAAGATCAATGAGTGGTGCTTCTGGGATTGCAACCATTGGCCTGAAACAAACAGGTGGACAGGGCACTAATCTGGTGATCCCTGAGTGTGCGAAATGGACTACTATTGCTCAGTGTAAGAAAAGAGACATGTTCCCTTGCTTACTGGCATATCGGATTGTGACATATATTGCCCATGGGAAGCCTGACAGTAATTATTCAGGAAGTACATTAGAAATTTGACACAACCTGGAACACCTTGTTGGAATATTTGTCAATTTGCACAGGCACCCAGTGTGAACCCTGGGCCTGCTTTGCACTATGCCCATTATTTGAACGATACTTTAGGGGAAAGGATCATTCTAGCAGGGGACTAATTGTCGGATTCTTAACTTAGAAGCTGTAGTATGGTGGTGGATTGGATGGTACATTGTGATATAGAATTACAGGGGGGTCCTATAGTAGGGAAGGGCGTGAAATGGTTGTTTAACGAGGGTAAGTCTCAGTGTGGCACTATAAAATTCATATTGAGTGTCAGGAGAAAGGCAAACAATGCTTGCATGTGTAGGTCTTAAAATTAAAAGTAAAATCCTCTAACAGTGTTATGGTTTAACTATAGATAAGATGAATCGCAGGACTAGAAAGCAGAAGTGCCAACAGGACTATTCATTTACAAACCCCATGTCTGGTTAACTCGTACAGGAAACTGCAACGGCAAAGATACGAGTCTGCTTACATAAACTCAGAAGGCTCTGGTAGTTCATGCTGCTACAATTATTGGACTGAAAATTCAATGTAAATCAAAGTAAGTGTAAATCATAATAGGATTTGCTGAATGTGAGGCGAATCCTGCGAGATTCTTACTCATAACTTACTCACGTTGTAAGTAATACTTGCAAATAGAAGGTCTGAATAATTGAGAAGGCTTATTATTTCATGCTTGGAGGGGCAGGACTAACATTTTGTGACTAAAGGTTGTAAAACTTAAGCAGGTCACGCACAAACACGCAATTAGTACAGGAAATGTATTTAGGTGCAAATACCTCTGGGGGATAACACGGATTTTCCATATTTAGGCTTAAGTGTTAATTGATTTAAATAAAAGCATTATATAGAGGATTTAAAATTGTCTGCAGCAGCGATAAACAATTTTTTTCGAAGGTTCATATAGTGCGAACTCGACCGCAAGTGCTTTAACATGAGCACCGGTTACGTTACACAAGAAAATTAATTTTTTTAAATTTCATTTGTTAGGCACTGGGAGATTAAGGGATTTGCCCAAAATCACAGGATGGGGACGAGGCTCGAACCTTGGTTTCCAGCAGCAAAGTCGGCAGCTCTAGTCGTGTGACCACATCCTCGCCTTTCTATATTTAGAATGAGTGAAGTGAGTAGTGTTAAATGTATAACTGACTCAAGACGCTCCATAGACGAAGAGCCACACTAATTAAGGGAGAAGAGATCATTAATGACTATAAAAACAGTTGAAGAAGTCGTTTACAGGGACACTAGAGAAACAAGGGTCGGCAGCTCGTTAATGCAGGACTGGCGTAGGTCTCCACCTCCGAGCCATAATGAGGGTTAAGAGGACGGGTGTAGTGTAGCATGGTGGATGGCACTGCCCGCTGGGTCAGGACACGGGTGAGATAGAAAGATGTAGTAAGAGGAGGCAGAATTTGAGAATATTGAGACGATACACACAAACTAGTAATCCGATTCAGACACCACACCTGAACACAGTGACTCTTAAGGACAAAGTGAAACCCTGGGGTCTATCAAAAATTTGGAAAGTGTAAAAGACTACTACATCAATATTGGATCAAATGATACCAAACCTGAAAGTGAAACAACACCTAAAGAAATAAATGGGCATATGCCTTTAAAGGACGAAATCCCTCACTCACCAAAGGTGACATGCTTCATCATTGGGATTCTCCATCCCAGAGGAAATTCCTAGTTCCTCTGGGGGCTACAACTCCCTCACTGTGAGGGAGGAGCTCAAGGATGTTTTAATTGTGAGGATGCTAGGATGTACTAAATCCACAATGAAAAGCTGATGGTATGAGTGAGAGCGCAGCGCAAAAGAAAATTTATATTTTTAGTTTTAAGTGTAAGTGAAATTAAAACTAGCTCAAGAGCGTGAGACACAGCTTTATTCGTAGTACGTGCTTGGCTAGAATTAAAATGATAGTGCACCGGAGTTGGAACGCTACCAAGCTTGCCTTAACCACGCATATGCGTGGCTAAGGCAGTGCGCCAGTGCCAGTGCGCTGGCTGGCAGAAGCAGGAAGGTTCAGGGGGGATGCTACACGGTGAGGTAAGCGGGGCAGGGGCTGGGTTTTGGAGGGGGTTAGTTTCTATGGTTTGGGGGTTGGGGTAGTTTTCAGGGCTGGGGGGCAGGTCATTTTTTAAAGTCTGGGGTTTTCGGGTTTGTTTTCAGAAGAGGGGGTTGTTTTTTAGGAGGTGGTAGTTTTAGCTGTCAGGGTCAGGTTTTGAGGGCCGTTTTAGGACTCAGGGCAGGGGACAGGGATCATAATCCTATTTAGGGCTCAGGGGGCAGGGTAGTTTTTAGGGCTCAGAAGGGTCGGTAGTTTTTAGGGTTTAGGGGAGGGCAGGGTTGTTTTTAAGACTGGGGCAGGGCAGTTTCATAGGACTCTGGCGGAGGGGGTTGGTTTTCAGAAGGGAAGGGGTAGTTTTAGGAGTAAGGGCAGGGGCAGGGGCCATCGGGGTTTAGACCTACCCATCAATTCTTAACCACACATATGTCTTTACCATACATGCCTTAACAGCGCATAGTTCAATGTAAAGACATGCCTGGTAAAGGCATATTCGTGGTTAAGACTTGTGTTGTTGAGACGACGTGGAAACCGCATGCATGGTAAACACATACGTGGTTCCATTGTACAACCCCAGTATGGATTTCACTTCATTATTGCCTCTCGCTGGTTCCTTGTTTTTGGATCTGGCACTATCTCTTCATTCCCCGCTTATCTACTTACCAATACTTTTGTGTGAAAATAGTTTGTAGAGAATGTCCCGCCCCAAGATCCCTAGCCTCTTTTTCTGACCCCCTCCTCATTTGAGTACACCACTACCTAAATACTGCTTCTTTTTCCACCTTTATTTTACAATTAGTGGCGTAACACCCCTCTCCATCTCTGGTTGTACCTTTAGTTTATAACTTGCTTCATAACACCCTCTCCGTCTCTGAATGTACCTTTATTTTATTTCTTGCTCCATAACACCCCTCTCCATCTCTGGTTGCATCCTTGTTTGGTACTTTGCGTCAGAACACCCCTCTCCGTCTCTGGTTGCACCTTTATTTTATACCTTGCTCCATAACACCCTCTCCGTCTCTGGTTGTACCTTTATTTTATAACTTGCTCCATAACACCCTCACCGTCTCTGGTTGTACATTTATTTTATACCTTGCGCCATAACACCCCTCTCCGTCTCCTATTAAACCATTGTTATATACCTTGCTCCATAACACCCCTATCCTTCTCTGGTTGCACCTTTATTTTATACCTTGCTCCATAACACCCCTCTCCATATCTGGTTGCACTTTTATTTTATACCTTGCCCCATAACACCCCTCTCCATCTCTGGTTGTACATTTATTTTATACCTTGCGCCATAACACCCCTTGCCTTCTCTGGTTGCACCTTTATTTTATAGCTTGCTCCATAACACCCCTCTCCATCTCTGGATGCACCTTTATTTTATACCTTACTCCATAACACCCCTCTCCATCTCTGGTTGTACCTTTGTTTAGTACTTTGCTTCATAACACCCCTCTCCATCTCTGGTTGTACGTTTGTTTAGTACTTTGCTTCATAACACCCCTCTCCACCTCTGGTTGCACCTTTATTTTATATCTTGCTCCATAACACCCCTCTCCATCTCGGGTTGCACGTTTGTTTGGTACTTTGCTTCATAACACCCCTCTCCGTCTCTGGTTGTACCTGTTTGGTACTTTGCTTCATAACACCGCTCTTCGTCTCTGGTTGCACCTGTTTGGTACTTTGCTTCCTAACACCCCTCTTCGTCTCTGTTGTACTTGTTTTGTACTTTGCTTCATAACACCCCTCTTCGTCTCTGGTTGTACCTGTTTGGTACTTTGCTTCATAGCACCCCTCTCCGTCTCTGGTTGTACCTGTTTGGTACTTTGCTTCATAACACCCCTCTTCGTCTCTGGTTGCACCTTTATTTTATATCTTGCTCCATAACACCCCTCTCCATCTCTGGTTGCACGTTTGTTTGGTACTTTGCTTCATAGGACCCCTTTCCATCTCTGGTTGCACCTTTATTTTATATCTTGCTCCATAGCCCCGTCTCTATCTCTGGTTTCACCTTTATTTTATATCTTGCTCCATAACCCCCTCTCCATCTCTGGTTCTACCTTTATTTTATATCTTGCTTCATAACAACCCTCTCCATCTCTGGTTCACCTTTATTAAATATCTTGCTCCACAACACCCCTCTCAGTCTCTGGTTGCCCCTTTATTTTATATCTTGCTCCATAACACCCCTCTCCGTCTCTGGTTGCACCTTTGGTACTTTTCTCCATACCACCCCTCACCGTCTCTGGTTGCACCTTTGTTTGGTACTGTGCCTCATAACACCCCTCTCCATCTCTGGTTGCACCTTTGTTTGGTACTTTGTGTCATAACACCCCTCTCCATCTCTGGTTGCACCTTTATTTGATATCTTTCTCCATAACACCCCTCTCCGTCTCTGGTTGCACCTTTGTTTGGTACTTTGCTTCATAACACCCCTCTCCATCTCTGGTTGCTCCTTTGTTTGGTACTTTGCGTCATAACACCCCTCTCCGTCTTTGGTTTTACCTTTATTGTATAGCTTACTCCATAACACCCTCTCCATCTCTGGTTGCACCTTTATTAAATATTTTGCTCCATAACACCCCTCTCTGTCTCTGGTTGCACCTTTGTTTGGCACTTGCATCATAACACCCCTCTTCGTCTCTGGTTGCACCTTTATTTTATACCTTGCTCCATAACACCCCTCTCCATCTCTGGTTGCACCTTTGTTTGGTACTTTGCGTCATAACACCCCTCTCCGTCTCTGGTTGCACCTTTATTTTATACCTTGCTCCATAACACTCCTCTCCATCTCTGGTTGTACCTTTGTTTGGTACTTTGCGTCATAACACCCCTCTCCGTCTCTGGTTGCACCTTTATTTTATAGCTTGCTCCATAACACCCCTCTCCGTCTCTGGTTGTACCTTTATTTTATAGCTTGCTCCATAACACCCTGTCCGTGTCTGGTTGAACATTTATTTTATACCTTGCTCCCTCACACCCCTCTCCGTCTCTGGTTGTACCTTTATTTTATTGCTTGCTCCATAACACCCTCTCCGTCTATGGTTGTACATTTGTTTTATACCTTGCTCCATAACACCCCTCTCTGTCTCTGGTTGTACCTTTATTTTATAACTTCTCCATAACACCCTCTCTGTCTCTGGTTGTACATTTATTTTATACCTTGCGCATTAACACCCCTCTCCGTCTCCTGTTGCAACTTTATTTTATACTTTCCTCCATAAACACCCCTCTCCATCTCTGGTTGCACTTTTATCTTATACCTTGCGCCATAACACCCCTCTCCATCTCTGGTTGCACCTTTATTTTATACCTTGCTCGATAACACCCCTCTCCGTCTCTGGTTGTACCTTTGTTTGGTACTTTACTCCATAACCCCCTCTCCATCTCTGGTTCTACCTTTATTTTATATCTTACTTCATAACACCCCTCTCCATCTCTGGTTGCACATTTGTTTGGTACTTTGCTTCATAACACCCCTCTCCATCTCTGGTTGTACATTTATTTGATATCTTTCTCCATAAACACCCCTCTCCATCTCTGGTTGCACTTTTATCTTATACCTTGCACCATAACACCCCTCTCCATCTCTGGTTGTACCTTTATTTTATATCTTGCTCCATAACACCCCTCTCCATCTCTGGTCCCGCCTTTATTGTATATCTTGTTTCATAACACCCCTCTCCATCTCTGGATCTACCTTTATTAAATATCTTGCTCCATAACACCCATCTCCGTCTCTGGTTGTACCTTTGTTTGTTACTTTGCTTCATAACACCCCTCTCCGTCTCTGGTTCTACCTTTATTTTATAGCTTATTCCATAACACCCTCTCAGTCTCTGGTTGTACATTTATTATATATCTTGCGCCATAACACCCTCTCCGTCTCTGGTTATACATTTATTTTATACCATGCTCCATAACACCCTCTCCGTCTCTGGTTGTATATTTATTTTATACCTTGCTCCATAACACCCCTCTCCGTCTCTGGTTGTACCTTTATTTTATAACTTCTCCATAACACCCTCTCCGTCTCTGGTTGTGCATTTATTTTATACCTTGCGCATTAACACCACTCTCCGTCTCCTGTTGCACCTTTATTTTATACTTTCCTCCATAAACACCCCTCTCCATCTCTGGTTGCACTTTTATTTTATACCTTGCGCCATAACACCCCTCTCCGTCTCTGGTTGCACCTTTATTTTATACCTTGCTCCATAACACCCGTCGCCATCTCTGGTTGCACCTTTATTTTATACCTTGCTCGATAACACCCCTCTCCGTCTCTGGTTGTACCTTTGTTTGATACTTTACTCCATAACCCCCTCTCCATCTCTGGTTCTACCTTTAATTTATATCTTACTTCATAACACCCCTCTCCATTTCTGGTTCTACCTTTATTTTATATTTTGCTTCATAACACCCCTCTCCATCTTTGGTTGCACATTTGTTTGATACTTTGCATCATAAAACCCTCTCCATTTCTGGTTGCACCTTTATTTTATATCTTGCTCCTCAACACCCCTCTCCATCTCTGTTTGTACCTGTTTGGTACTTTGCTTCATAACACCCGTCTTCGTCTCTGGTTGTACCTGTTTGGTACTTTGCTTCATAACAGCCCTCTCTATCTCTGGTTGCACCTTTATTTTATATCTTGCTTCATAACACCCCTCGCAAACTCTGGTTCTACCTTTATTTTATATCTTGCTCCATAACACACCTCTCCGTCTCTGGTTGTACCTTTGTTTGTTACTTTGCTTCATAGCACCCCTCTCCGTCTCTGGTTGCACCTTTGTTTGGTACTTTGCTCCATAACACGTCTCTTCATCTCTGGTTGCACCTTTGTTTGGTACTTTGCTCCATAACAACCCTCTCCGTCTCTGGTTGCACCTTTGTTTGGTACTTTGCTCCATAACACCCCTCTCCATCTCTGGTTGCACCTTATTTTATATCTTTCTCCATAACACCCCTCTCTGTCTCTGGTTGCACCTTTGTTGGTACTTTGCTTCATAACACCCCTCTCTGTCTCTGGTTGCACCTTTGTTTGGTACTTTGCGTCATAACACCCCTCTCCGTCTCTGGTTGCACCTTTATTTTATACCTTGCTCCATAACACCTCTCTCTGTCTCTGGTTGTACCTTTATTTTATAACTTGCTCCATAACACCTTCCCCGTCTCTGGTTGTACCTTTATTTTATAACTTGCTCTTTAACACCCTCTCCGTCTCTGGTTGTACATTTATTTTATACCTTGCGCATTAACACCACTTTCCATCTCTGGTTCCACCTTTATTTTATACCTTGCACCTTAACACACCTTTCCATCTCTGGTTTCACCTTTATTTTATACATTGTTCCATAACACCCCTCTCCATCTCTGGTTGCACCTTTATTTTATACCTTGCGTCATAACACCCCTCTCCATCTCTGGTTGCACCTTTATTTTATATCTTGCTCCATAACACCCCTCTCCATCTCTGGTTGCACCTTCATTTTATATCTTACTCCATAACCCCCGCTCCATTCTGGTTCTACCTTTATTTTATATCTTACTTCATAACACCCCTCTCCATCTCTGGTTCTACCTTTATTTTAAATCTTGCTCCATAACCCCCTCTCCATCTCTGGTTCTATCTTTATTTTATATCTTACTTCATAACACACCTCTCCATCTCTGGTTCTACCTTTATTTTATATCTTGCTCCATAACACACCTCTCCATCTCTGGTTGCACCTTTGTTTGGTACTTTGCTTCATAACACCCCTCTCCATTTCTGGTTGCACCTTTATTTTATATCTTGCTCCTCAAGACCCCTCGCCGTCTCAGTTGCACCTGTTTGGTACTTTGCTTCATAACACCCCTCTCCGTCTCTGGTTGTACCTGTTTGGTACTTTGCTTCATAACACCGCTCTTCGTCTCTGGTTGCACCTGTTTGGTACTTTGCTTCATAACACCCCTCTTCGTCTCTGGTTGTACTTGTTTGGTACTTTGCATCATAACACCCCTCTTCGTCTCTGGTTGTACCTGTTTGGTACTTTGCTTCATAGCACCCCTCTCCGTCTCTGGTTGTACCTGTTTGGTACTTTGCTTCATAACACCCCTCTTCGTCTCTGGTTGCACCTTTATTTTATATCTTGCTCCATAACACCCCTCTCCATCTCTGGTTGCACGTTTATTTTATACCTTGCTCCATAACACCCCTCTCCGTCTCTGGTTGTACCTTTATTTTATAGCTTGTTCCATAACACCCTCTCAGTCTCTGGTTGTACATTTATTATATACATTGCGCCATAACGCCCTCTCCGTCTCTGGTTGTACATTTATTTTATACCATGCTCCATAACACCCTCTCCGTCTCTGGTTGTATATTTATTTTATACCTTGCTCCATAACACCCCTCTCCGTCTCTGGTTGTACCTTTATTTTATAACTTCTCCATAACACCCTCTCCGTCTCTGGTTGTGCATTTATTTTATACCTTGCGCATTAACACCACTCTCCGTCTCCTGTTGCACCTTTATTTTATACTTTCCTCCATAAACACCCCTCTCCATCTCTGGTTGCACTTTTATTTTATACCTTGCGCCATAACACCCCTCTCCGTCTCTGGTTGCACCTTTATTTTATACCTTGCCCCATAACACCCGTCGCCATCTCTGGTTGCACCTTTATTTTATACCTTGCTCGATAACACCCCTCTCCGTCTCTGGTTGTACCTTTGTTTGATACTTTACTCCATAACCCCCTCTCCCTCTCTGGTTCTACCTTTAATTTATATCTTACTTCATAACACCCCTCTCCATCTCTGGTTCTACCTTTATTTTATATTTTGCTTCATAACACCCCTCTCCATCTTTGGTTGCACATTTGTTTGGTACTTTGCTTCATAAAACCCTCTCCATTTCTGGTTGCACCTTTATTTTATATCTTGCTCCTCAACATCCCTCTCCATCTCTGTTTGTACCTGATTGGTACTTTGCTTCATAACACCCGTCTTCGTCTCTGGTTGTACCTGTTTGGTACTTTGCTTCATAACAGCCCTCTCTATCTCTGGTTGCACCTTTATTTTATATCTTGCTCCATAACACCCCTCTCCATCTCTGGTTCTACCTTTATTTTATATCTTGCTTCATAACACCCCTCGCAAACTCTGGTTCTACCTTTATTTTATATCTTGCTCCATAACACACCTCTCCGTCTCTGGTTGTACCTTTGTTTGTTACTTTGCTTCATAGCACCCCTCTCCGTCTCTGGTTGCACCTTTGTTTGGTACTTTGCTCCATAACACGTCTCTTCATCTCTGGTTGCACCTTTGTTTGGTACTTTGCTCCATAACAACCCTCTCCGTCTCTGGTTGCACCTTTGTTTGGTACTTTGCTCCATAACACCCCTCTCCATCTCTGGTTGCACCTTATTTTATATCTTTCTCCATAACACCCCTCTCTGTCTCTGGTTGCACCTTTGTTGGTACTTTGCTTCATAACACCCCTCTCCGTCTCTGGTTGCACCTTTGTTTGGTACTTTGCATCATAACACCCCTCTCCGTTTCTGGTTGCACCTTTATTTTATACCTTGCTCCATAACACCTCTCTCCGTCTCTGGTTGTACCTTTATTTTATAACTTGCTCCATAACACCTTCCCCGTCTCTGGTTGTACCTTTATTTTATAACTTGCTCTTTAACACCCTCTCCGTCTCTGGTTGTACATTTATTTTATACCTTGCGCATTAACATCCCTCTCCGTCTCCTGTTGCACCTTTATTTTATACCTTGCTCCATAACACACCTCTCATCTCTGGTTGCACTTTTATTTTATACCTTGAGCCATAACACCCCTCTCCGTCTCTGGTTGTACATTTATTTTATACCTTGAGCCATAACACCACTTTCCATCTCTGGTTGCACCTTTATTTTATACCTTGCGCCTTAACACACCTTTCCATCTCTGGTTTCACCTTTATTTTATACATTGATCCATAACACCCCTCTCCATCTCTGGTTGCACCTTTATTTTATACCTTGCGTCATAACACCCCTCTCCATCTCTGGTTGCACCTTTATTTTATATCTTGCTCCATAACACCCCTCTCCATCTCTGGTTGCACCTTCATTTTATATCTTACTCCATAACCCCCGCTCCATTCTGGTTCTACCTTTATTTTATATCTTACTTCATAACACCCCTCTCCATCTCTGGTTCTACCTTTATTTTATATCTTGCTCCATAACCCCCTCTCCATCTCTGGTTCTATCTTTATTTTATATCTTACTTCATAACACCCCTCTCCATCTCTGGTTCTACCTTTATTTTATATCTTGCTCCATAACACACCTCTCCATCTCTGGTTGCACCTTTGTTTGGTACTTTGCTTCATAACACCCCTCTCCATTTCTGGTTGCACCTTTCTTTTATATCTTGCTCCTCAAGACCCCTCACCGTCTCAGTTGCACCTGTTTGGTACTTTGCTTCATAACACCCCTCTCCGTCTCTGGTTGTACCTGTTTGGTACTTTGCTTCATAACACCGCTCTTCGTCTCTGGTTGCACCTGTTTGGTACTTTGCTTCATAACACCCCTCTTCGTCTCCGGTTGTACTTTTTTGGTACTTTGCTTTATAACACCCCTCTTCGTCTCTGGTTGTACCTGTTTGGTACTTTGCTTCATAGCACCCCTCTCCGTTTCTGGTTGTACCTGTTTGGTACTTTGCTTCATAACACCCCTCTTCGTCTCTGGTTGCACCTTTATTTTATATCTTGTTCCATAACACCCCTCTCCGTCTCTGGTTGTACCTGTTTGGTACTTTGCTTCATAACACCCCTCTCCGTCTCTGGTTGTACCTGTTTGATACTTTGCTTCATAACACCGCTCTTCGTCTCTGGTTGCACCTGTTTGGTACTTTGCTTCATAACACCCCTCTTCGTCTCTGGTTGTACTTGTTTGGTACTTTGCTTCATAACACCCCTCTTCGTCTCTGGTTGTACCTGTTTGGTACTTTGCTTCATAGCACCCCTCTCCGTCTCTGGTTGTACCTGTTTGGTACTTTACTTCATAACACCCCTCTTCGTCTCTGGTTGCACCTTTATTTTATATCTTGTCCATAACACCCCTCTACGTCTCTGGTTGTACCTGTTTGGTACTTTGCTTCATAACACCCCTCTCCGTCTCTGGTTGTACATTTATTTTATACCTTGCGTCATAACACCCCTCTCCATCTCTGGTTGCACTTTTATATTATATCTTGCTCCAAAACACCCCTCTTCATCTCTGGTTGCACCTTCATTTTATATCTTACTCCATAACCCCCTCTCTATCTCTGGTTCTACCTTTATTTTATATCTTTCTTCATAACACCCCTCTCCATCTCTGGTTCTACCTTTATTTTATATCTTGCTCCGTAACCCCCTCTCCATCTCTGGTTCTATCTTTATTTTATATCTTGCTCCATAACCCCCTCTCCATCTCTGGTTCCATCTTTATTTTATATCTTACTTCATAACACCCCTCTCCATCTCTGGTTCTACCTTTATTTTATATCTTGCTCCATAACACACCTCTCCATCTCTGGTTGCACCTTTGTTTGGTACTTTGCTTCATAACACCCCTCTCCATTTCTGGTTGCACCTTTATTTTATATCTTGCTCCTCAAGACCCCTCACCGTCTCAGTTGCACCTGTTTGGTACTTTGCTTCATAACACCCCTCTCCGTCTCTGGTTGTACCTGTTTGGTACTTTGCTTCATAACACCGCTCCTCGTCTCTGGTTGCACCTGTTTGGTACTTTGCTTCATAACACCCCTCTTCGTCTCTGGTTGTACTTTTTTGGTACTTTGCTTCATAACACCCCTCTTCGTCTCTGGTTGTACCTGTTTGGTACTTTGCTTCATAGCACCCCTCTCCGTCTCTGGTTGTACCTGTTTGGTACTTTGCTTCATAACACCCCTCTTCGTCTCTGGTTGCACCTTTATTTTATATCTTGTTCCATAACACCCCTCTCCGTCTCTGGTTGTACCTGTTTGGTACTTTGCTTCATAACACCCCTCTCCGTCTCTGGTTGTACCTGTTTGATACTTTGCTTCATAACACCGCTCTTCGTCTCTGGTTGCACCTGTTTGGTACTTTGCTTCATAACACCCCTCTTCGTCTCTGGTTGTACTTATTTGGTACTTTGCTTCATAACACTCCTCTTCGTCTCTGGTTGTACCTGTTTGGTACTTTGCTTCATAGCACCCCTCTCCGTCTCTGGTTGTACCTGTTTGGTACTTTACTTCATAACACCCCTCTTCGTCTCTGGTTGCACCTCTATTTTATATCTCGTTCCATAACACCCCTCAACGTCTCTGGTTGTACCTGTTTGGTACTTTGCTTCATAACACCCCTCTCCGTCTCTGGTTGTACATTTATTTTATACCTTGCGTCATAACACCCCTCTCCATCTCTGGTTGCTCTTTTATTTTATATCTTGCTCCATAACACCCCTCTTCATCTCTGGTTGCACCTTCATTTTATATCTTACTCCATAACCCCCTCTCCATCTCTGGTTCTAACTTTATTTTATATCTTTCTTCATAACACCCCTCTCCATCTCTGGTTCTACCTTTATTTTATATCTTGCTCCGTAACCCCCTCTCCATCTCTGGTTCTATCTTTATTTTATATCTTACTTCATAACAACCCTCTCCATCTCTGGTTCTACCTTTATTTTATATCTTGCTCCATAACCCACCTCTCCATCTCTGGTTGCACCTTTGTTTGGTACTTTGCTTCATAACACCCCTCTCCATTTCTGGTTGCACCTTTATTTTATATCTTGCTCCTCAACACCCCTCTCCATCTCTGGTTGTACCTGTTTGGTACTTTGCTTCATAACACCCCTCTCCGTCTCTGATTGCACCTGTTTGGTACTTTGCTTCATAACACCTCTCTCCGTCTCTGGTTGTACCTGTTTGGTACTTTGCTTCATAACACCGCTCTTCATCTCTGGTTGCACCTGTTTGGTACTTTGCTTCATAGCACCCCTCTTCGTCTCTGGTTGCACCTTTATTTTATATCTTGCTCCATAACACCCCTCTTCGTCTCTGGTTGCACCTTTATTTTATATCTTGTTCCATAACACCCCTCTCCGTCTCTGGTTGTACCTGTTTGGTACTTTGCTTCATAACACCATCCCTCCATCTTTTTCTGCAGATTATATTGGCCCCATTGCTAGATTCATTTGAGAGTCGAAGTTCAACCTACACACAACACAGCAGTGGTTCGAAATTACAAGCAAAGGGTTTTTACACCAGACCTATCTGCATTCGTAAATAAGTTTACTAGTGCGCAGTATTATTCCATAACGGTGTAATATTGGTAAAAAGTGAATCCTACCGCAGCAGTGGGGTCTGCGGTTTCGAAGATGGGAAGGTGCTTCTGAATTGTGGGCACTCACACACTGGTTGGCCGCTAGTTATAGTACTTTTTTACGTAATTGGTGTATGATAACGTCACACAATGCTGAATTCGTAATGTTGGTGTTTTAATGGCACATGTTATTGATTGCTGTTCGAGTGCTAATGTTAGTATGTTTTGTGTAACTCATTTTGAGGTGGTAACTGGGGGATGTTTGTACCCTGGACATGATTAAGCTGATATCAGGAGGCAGTGAGTTGGTATTGCTAGGGTTCTACTATTTGGGTGGTGTATTGTATTGTATTTTTATTGTACAGTTAATTAAAACTTTGAGCACACAGTAGAAAAGCGCCGGGTGGAGAGCAGCATTTTTTTTCTTAAACCAGTATTTCATGACACTCATTTTGGGGCCAAAAAAGGAGAACAACTATGGCGGGATATCTTAAAGTTGCTTCAGAAATTGTCTTGTGTCGTCCCACAAAATAGATTATACAGTATCAAAAAGAGATATCTTTTTTAAATTGTCACAAAGTGCTCCACAAAATAAATTTTCAGGGGGATACAGTCAAGCGTGGAGAGTCCTGATGAAAGAGACACAGATGTTCTACTGATACAGTGGCAGTCCTGATGTAAGAGACACAGATGTTCTACTGATACACTGGCAGTCCTGATGTAAGAGACACAGACGTTCTACTGATACAGTGGCAGTCCTGATGTAAGAGACACAGATGTTAGACTGATACAGTGGCAGTCATGATGTAAGAGACACAGATGTTCTACTGATACAGTGGCAGTCCTGATGTAAGAGACACAGATGTTCTACTGATACAGTGGCAGTCCTGATGTAAGAGACACAGATGTTAGTCTGATACAGTGGCAGTCCTGATGTAAGAGACACAGATGTTAGACTGATACAGTGGCAGTCCTGATGTAACAGACACAGATGTTAGACTGATACAGTGGCAGTCCTGATGTAAGAAACACAGATGTTAGACTGATACAGTGGCAGTCCTGAAGTAAGAGTCAGGGATGTTAGACTGATACAGTGGTAGTCCTAATGTAAGAGACACAGATGTTCCACTGATACAGTGGAAGTCCTGATGTAAGAGACACAGATGTTAGACTGATACGGTGGCAGTCCTGATGTAAGAGACACAGATGTTAGACTGATACAGTGGCAGTCCTGATGTAAGAGACACAAATGTCCTACTGATACAGTGGCAGTCCTGATGTAAGAGACACAGATGTTAGACTGATACAGTGGCAGTCCTGATGTAAGAGACACAGATGTTCTACTGATCCAGTGGTAGTCCTGATGTAAGAGACACAGATGTTCTATGATACAGTGGCAGTCCTGATGTAAGAGACACAGATGTTCTACTGATACAGTGGCAGTCCTGATGTAAGAGACACAGATGTTAGACTGATACGGTGGCAGTCCTGATGTAAGAGACACAGATGTTCTACTGATACAGTGGCAGTCCTGATGTAAGAGACACAGATGTTCTACTGATACAGTGGCAGTCCTGATGTAAGAGACACAGATGTTAGGCTGATACAGTGGCAGTCCTGATGTAAGAGACACAGATGTTAGACTGATACAGTGGCAGTCCTGATGTAAGAGGCACAGATATTAGACTGATACAGTGGCAGTCTGGATGTAAGAGACACAGATGTTAGACTGATACAGTGGCAGTCCTGATGTAAGCGGCACAGATGTTCTACTGATACAGTGGCAGTCCTAATGTAAGAGACACAGATGTTCTACTGATACAGTGGCAGTCCTGATGTAAGAGACACAGATGTTAGACTGATACAGTGGCAGTCCTGATGTAAGAGACACAGATGTTAGACTGATACACTGGCAGTCCTGATGTAAGAGACACAGATGTTAGACTGATACAGTGGCAGTCTGGATGTAAGAGACACAGATGTTAGACTGATACAGTGGCAGTCCTGATGTAAGCGGCACAGATGTTCTACTGATACAGTGGCAGTCCTAATGTAAGAGACACAGATGTTCTACTGATACAGTGGCAGTCCTGATGTAAGAGACACAGATGTTAGACTGATACAGTGGCAGTCCTGATGTAAGAGACACAGATGTTAGACTGATACAGTGGCAGTCTGGATGTAAGAGACACAGATGTTAGACTGATACAGTGGCAGTCCTGATGTAAGAGACACAGATGTTAGACTGATACACTGGCAGTCCTGATGTAAGAGACACAGATGTTAGACTGATACAGTGGCAGTCTGGATGTAAGAGACACAGATGTTAGACTGATACAGTGGCAGTCCTGATGTAAGCGGCACAGATGTTCTACTGATACAGTGGCAGTCCTAATGTAAGAGACACAGATGTTCTACTGATACAGTGGCAGTCCTGATGTAAGAGACACAGATGTTAGACTGATACAGTGGCAGTCCTGATGTAAGAGACACAGATGTTAGACTGATACACTGGCAGTCCTGATGTAAGAGACACAGATGTTAGACTGATACAGTGGCAGTCTGGATGTAAGAGACACAGATGTTAGACTGATACAGTGGCAGTCCTGATGTAAGCGACACAGATGTTCTACTGATACAGTGGCTGATGTTATCAGATTTTGAGGGTGAAGATTGTGCAGCTTGAATAAAGTTGTGGAGCCAGGTTTAGCCGATGCACGAACAGACTCCCTGTTGCATTTCGAAACCCTCTCTGTTGGACTTTCTCAGAGAGAGGAACTTGTCCTTAGTCCAGGCTAAATCAGGTTTTGTGATAGACTCAGAATGCGAACATAACTCCAGTCGCCCAAGTGCTTGAAACCCTGCGAGGACATAAATGAGCCAAGCTAGTTTGTGCATGACCCAAAGAAAGACCATCGCTTAAAAACGCCTGTGAAGCTCCAGATCTGGATTGAAACAGATCGGAAGCCATTTTTATTAGAGGTTGAAGGTCTATTGTATCAAAAATATATCCCTAGCCTAATTCATCTGGACAATAAAGCATGAGGTACCACGTGGCAAAGCAAGCAGACGTTTGAGAGAATTCTCAAGTTCTCAATTCCTTATGAGGATAAAAAACATAAAAACTACAGACTCACATTTTGCCTTATAGATTTTCAGTGAGGGCTTATCGGTTTGTTTCCATTCCTGGCCTCAAAATCAAAAAGCGCTGCAACAGTCCTCCCGAGTGAAAGACTTTTAGAAAAAATTAGGGGTGATCAAAAACTTTTTCCATCAACAAAACTCAAAAAATATGGAAATGAGGGGACACTAGAAATGTCCACCCTCTTAATGATATGTTTCGTATTCTGTTGATTATGGCATGTGACTTCCCCAAGTTTGTCTAAAATGTGTGAGACCCCAAGTGCTGACCTAGCAAGGAGGAGAGCATCCTTTGCATATCAGAGGAGAGGTATGAGCATCTTACCCATTTTCAGCAGATGAAGACCATCACATAAACATAGCTCTCCAGATAATCGACACACAATGTGAGCAGGAAATGCGCCAAAATGCATCCCTGCCTGATGCCACGATTGATGGAAAAGTGGGCTGTACAATCTCCATTACTACTATACCTGCACAGCCAGTCATATTCTTGTGTCGGTCGGCCGAAGAATGTATGATAACAGTATCACCTCCTAGGGAGATTAGTAATAGCAATTATTTATTTCTGTTCACACTGTCAAAAGCAGATGTAAGATCCATGAAATCTGAGTGAAGACTTCCCAATCTTGCCCCAATAAATGTATTAATGAGTAAATATAGGTTTAAGGCCTGGTGGATGGTACATTTAGCTTGCCTAAAGCCATATTATAAACCTGAAAGTATTGTGTTTTCCTTTGCCCACGAAGACGGGCTAGCATAACCCTCCCAATAACCTTAATGGATGACTCAAGTAAGGAAATTGGCCTACAACATTTGGGCTTTGAGCTCACACCCTTTTTAAAGATGGGTACAATAATGAAGTGTGATGATGACGCAGGAAGGTCGGTTTCGACCACTGCATTGAAGTGCAGCGCTAACAGTGGGGCCCACAAAGTAATATCAGACTTAAATCATTTGAAACATCAGGGCTGGGAGCTTTATTGCTACTTAACTATTCAATGGCTGTCCTAAGTTTCCCCAAATCAAAATATAGATTCAAACAACCCTGCACTATAAGTAATTTACGTAAATGGGTCGCGACACTGCTCGTCATGCTGCAAATAACCCCAAAGGATTCTGGATAGTGTAGTGGCTACGGTGAGTACGCCTACGCCACGAGTATATAGAAATATAATGCCATCCCTGGACACGTGTTTCGAGGTAATTGCCTCTCGTCAGCAGGGAGCAGGTAGGTATGCGGGGTGCCGATGACTGCCATATATATAGGTAAAATACCTTCCAAGGCGCGCAGGTGCAGACACCGGGCTCGTCAGCCAAAGTCGCTCGAATGAGCTATTAGTAATTTACGTAAATGGGTCGCGACACTGCTCGTCATGCTGCAAATAACCCCAAAGGATTCTGGATAGTGTAGTGGCTACGGTGAGTACGCCTACGCCACGAGTATATAGAAATATAATGCCATCCCTGGACACGTGTTTCGAGGTAATTGCCTCTCGTCAGCAGGGAGCAGGTAGGTATGCGGGGTGCCGATGACTGCCATATATATAGGTAAAATACCTTCCAAGGCGCGCAGGTGCAGACACCGGGCTCGTCAGCCAAAGTCGCTCGAATGAGCTATTAGTAATTTACGTAAATGGGTCGCGACACTGCTCGTCATGCTGCAAATAACCCCAAAGGATTCTGGATAGTGTAGTGGCTACGGTGAGTACGCCTACGCCACGAGTATATAGAAATATAATGCCATCCCTGGACACGTGTTTCGAGGTAATTGCCTCTCGTCAGCAGGGAGCAGGTAGGTATGCGGGGTGCCGATGACTGCCATATATATAGGTAAAATACCTTCCAAGGCGCGCAGGTGCAGACACCGGGCTCGTCAGCCAAAGTCGCTCGAATGAGCTATTAGTAATTTACGTAAATGGGTCGCGACACTGCTCGTCATGCTGCAAATAACCCCAAAGGATTCTGGATAGTGTAGTGGCTACGGTGAGTACGCCTACGCCACGAGTATATAGAAATATAATGCCATCCCTGGACACGTGTTTCGAGGTAATTGCCTCTCGTCAGCAGGGAGCAGGTAGGTATGCGGGGTGCCGATGACTGCCATATATATAGGTAAAATACCTTCCAAGGCGCGCAGGTGCAGACACCGGGCTCGTCAGCCAAAGTCGCTCGAATGAGCTATTAGTAATTTACGTAAATGGGTCGCGACACTGCTCGTCATGCTGCAAATAACCCCAAAGGATTCTGGATAGTGTAGTGGCTACGGTGAGTACGCCTACGCCACGAGTATATAGAAATATAATGCCATCCCTGGACACGTGTTTCGAGGTAATTGCCTCTCGTCAGCAGGGAGCAGGTAGGTATGCGGGGTGCCGATGACTGCCATATATATAGGTAAAATACCTTCCAAGGCGCGCAGGTGCAGACACCGGGCTCGTCAGCCAAAGTCGCTCTAATACTCTATCATCCAGATCCTATGGGGCTACTTGCTAAAGACCAGCGGAGTGCGACCCACGTGAAAATAATGTTTGAAGCTCCCTGAGCGATTGGCTGACGAGCCTGGAGTCTGCACCCGCGCGCCGCCACGAAAGGTACTTAAACCTCATATTTTTTGGCAGTCTACGGCACCCCCCACACAGTCCTGCTCCCTGCTGACGAGAGGCAACTACCTCGAAACACGTGTCCAGGGATGGCATTTATTATTACACTTTGTAGCATAGGTGTACTCGCCGCTGCTACTCTATCATCCAGATCCTATGGGGCTACTTGCTAAAGACCAGCGGAGTGCGACCCACGTGAAAATAATGTTTGAAGCTCCCTGAGCGATTGGCTGACGAGCCTGGAGTCTGCACCCGCGCGCCGCCACGAAAGGTACTTAAACCTCATATTTTTTGGCAGTCTACGGCACCCCCCACACAGTCCTGCTCCCTGCTGACGAGAGGCAACTACCTCGAAACACGTGTCCAGGGATGGCATTTATTATTACACTTTGTAGCATAGGTGTACTCGCCGCTGCTACTCTATCATCCAGATCCTATGGGGCTACTTGCTAAAGACCAGCGGAGTGCGACCCACGTGAAAATAATGTTTGAAGCTCCCTGAGCGATTGGCTGACGAGCCTGGAGTCTGCACCCGCGCGCCGCCACGAAAGGTACTTAAACCTCATATTTTTTGGCAGTCTACGGCACCCCCCACACAGTCCTGCTCCCTGCTGACGAGAGGCAACTACCTCGAAACACGTGTCCAGGGATGGCATTTATTATTACACTTTGTAGCATAGGTGTACTCGCCGCTGCTACTCTATCATCCAGATCCTATGGGGCTACTTGCTAAAGACCAGCGGAGTGCGACCCACGTGAAAATAATGTTTGAAGCTCCCTGAGCGATTGGCTGACGAGCCTGGAGTCTGCACCCGCGCGCCGCCACGAAAGGTACTTAAACCTCATATTTTTTGGCAGTCTACGGCACCCCCCACACAGTCCTGCTCCCTGCTGACGAGAGGCAACTACCTCGAAACACGTGTCCAGGGATGGCATTTATTATTACACTTTGTAGCATAGGTGTACTCGCCGCTGCTACTCTATCATCCAGATCCTATGGGGCTACTTGCTAAAGACCAGCGGAGTGCGACCCACGTGAAAATAATGTTTGAAGCTCCCTGAGCGATTGGCTGACGAGCCTGGAGTCTGCACCCGCGCGCCGCCACGAAAGGTACTTAAACCTCATATTTTTTGGCAGTCTACGGCACCCCCCACACAGTCCTGCTCCCTGCTGACGAGAGGCAACTACCTCGAAACACGTGTCCAGGGATGGCATTTATTATTACACTTTGTAGCATAGGTGTACTCGCCGCTGCTACTCTATCATCCAGATCCTATGGGGCTACTTGCTAAAGACCAGCGGAGTGCGACCCACGTGAAAATAATGTTTGAAGCTCCCTGAGCGATTGGCTGACGAGCCTGGAGTCTGCACCCGCGCGCCGCCACGAAAGGTACTTAAACCTCATATTTTTTGGCAGTCTACGGCACCCCCCACACAGTCCTGCTCCCTGCTGACGAGAGGCAACTACCTCGAAACACGTGTCCAGGGATGGCATTTATTATTACACTTTGTAGCATAGGTGTACTCGCCGCTGCTACTCTATCATCCAGATCCTATGGGGCTACTTGCTAAAGACCAGCGGAGTGCGACCCACGTGAAAATAATGTTTGAAGCTCCCTGAGCGATTGGCTGACGAGCCTGGAGTCTGCACCCGCGCGCCGCCACGAAAGGTACTTAAACCTCATATTTTTTGGCAGTCTACGGCACCCCCCACACAGTCCTGCTCCCTGCTGACGAGAGGCAACTACCTCGAAACACGTGTCCAGGGATGGCATTTATTATTACACTTTGTAGCATAGGTGTACTCGCCGCTGCTACTCTATCATCCAGATCCTATGGGGCTACTTGCTAAAGACCAGCGGAGTGCGACCCACGTGAAAATAATGTTTGAAGCTCCCTGAGCGATTGGCTGACGAGCCTGGAGTCTGCACCCGCGCGCCGCCACGAAAGGTACTTAAACCTCATATTTTTTGGCAGTCTACGGCACCCCCCACACAGTCCTGCTCCCTGCTGACGAGAGGCAACTACCTCGAAACACGTGTCCAGGGATGGCATTTATTATTACACTTTGTAGCATAGGTGTACTCGCCGCTGCTACTCTATCATCCAGATCCTATGGGGCTACTTGCTAAAGACCAGCGGAGTGCGACCCACGTGAAAATAATGTTTGAAGCTCCCTGAGCGATTGGCTGACGAGCCTGGAGTCTGCACCCGCGCGCCGCCACGAAAGGTACTTAAACCTCATATTTTTTGGCAGTCTACGGCACCCCCCACACAGTCCTGCTCCCTGCTGACGAGAGGCAACTACCTCGAAACACGTGTCCAGGGATGGCATTTATTATTACACTTTGTAGCATAGGTGTACTCGCCGCTGCTACTCTATCATCCAGATCCTATGGGGCTACTTGCTAAAGACCAGCGGAGTGCGACCCACGTGAAAATAATGTTTGAAGCTCCCTGAGCGATTGGCTGACGAGCCTGGAGTCTGCACCCGCGCGCCGCCACGAAAGGTACTTAAACCTCATATTTTTTGGCAGTCTACGGCACCCCCCACACAGTCCTGCTCCCTGCTGACGAGAGGCAACTACCTCGAAACACGTGTCCAGGGATGGCATTTATTATTACACTTTGTAGCATAGGTGTACTCGCCGCTGCTACTCTATCATCCAGATCCTATGGGGCTACTTGCTAAAGACCAGCGGAGTGCGACCCACGTGAAAAAAAAAAAACCCTGCACTATAAAAGATTCAGATCTGATTGCCTCATTGGCCACATATCCGTAAATACCACTAACGTGGCCCACCCATTTGTTAGAGGCAATAAGATCATAACAAGGTGATAAATCATTATTAAAATAAACAGAATGGTTGAAAAATTCCCAAAATCTGGCACTACATTTCGGAGAACAAGCATCTGCCAAATCAGCCCAGGCTTCATGCCTCAAAGCATCCTTCCTATTTTTAATGGCTATTTTATAGGTCTGCCTCCAATTGACCACATCAGCTGCAACTCTTGGATTACATTTAAGGGCCCAAAACAAATCTTCATGAGCTCTTGAGCAAGCCTGATTAAAACAGCCGGGCTGGGTTCTTCTATTTCCTCTAGTCCATTCCCGAATTAGCATAATGCTCACCCTAGAGCTAGTATTAAGAAAGGCTGTCACCATGCACTCACTAGGCAAGTCTCTTGCAAGACAAGCCTACAAATCCCAAATATAATGACATGTCAGCTCTATAAAAACAATTCAGATCAAACCCTCTTCCAATTGATCCTTATTCCTTGGGCAGCTAATGCTCCTTCACTGCTATTTAACAACATGTGGCGAATTGGGCACTCTCAATAACCCAGCCAATAGAAATCGAAGTCAGGTTATGATCACTCAATGCTTGACTCAATATGGCATAGTTAGTTTTTAATGGGCTTACTGATGCAGAGAGGAGGACAAAATCAATCATATTACAGCCCCCCTTCCCGTAAATGAGGGAATGACAGTTTTATAGAGACAGCCACCTAAACTGAACCAGCAGAAGGAGCTCCCTCCCTAGGGGCTATGCTAGAAATGTTAATATTGGCCATCCATACTCATGTGGTCTAAAGCTGTCCACCTCACAGTTTTCCTCACACAAGTACAAATTAAATTCCCATAATAACCACTGGGGTATAAAAATTAGAATCCTTTCTTAGATGATTTAAAAAGAACTTTAACACGACCAACTGAGTCGGTGTTTTGGTTGAAGCATTGCTATTATAAAGATTTAAAAGGAGAGCGATGTTCGATTTAGGGAATACTAACTTTACCTTCAAAATGTATGTTGAAGCTGTATCACAAGAGTTGGCAACACAACCTATATAATGCAACACTAATGTAGCCAGACCAGGGCCGGACTGGCTACCGGGCGTTTTGGCATGCTGCCGAGCTGGGGGCTGATTTCGTTGATGGGGACCATCAACAAAATTTGCCCCCACCGCAGTGACATCAGCTCCCAGCTCGGCAGCGTGCCAAAATGCCCGGTAGCCAGTCCAGCCCTGAGCCAGACCCCCTTTGCCATTCCAAAAGTTATGGGGATGACCCAGGAAAAAAAGAGGTAGAGTCATCAGTATAAAGGACATAAATTATGTCCCATGTTTACTGACAATATATGATATTAAAATTAAGTAACAATTAAACTCACTTAGGGTCAGATAATTTGAGAGCTGACCCTTCAATATTCCACCTTAACACTTGCTCACCTGCTAATCAAATCTAACGCGGAGGCGCTACCCACAACATATGAATCCTGTAAACTAGCATCCAATAAAGCCAGGGCGAGTCAATCCAACCCACAAGGAATTCTATGGTTGTAATTCTATTGGCTTTTGATAGTTCACTAACAGAATATCGACACTTAAAAATATACCCATACCACAATATCGAGTGATAAATATCTTTGTCAAAAATATCCGCATCCTATATTGATAATAGTAAGTGCAAAAAAAATCGGAAAAAAATATTGATGTCATACATATAGTTGTACAAAATATTGTTTTTTTAATATATATAAAATAAAATAATGACAATTAACTATATTAAATAATAAAGTTAATTTTTATCAAAGAGTTAGATTTAATATATATTTTAACAAATATGAAAATATACTTAGATTAACAAAGTTAAACACATATATAATAATGAATATATGCATGTACTTTAAGACAATTAATATATTATGAATTGTAATGTATTTTAGAATACGAATCAGACCTATTCATTAGCCATGAGTACATTTTCTTCATGATGAATCACTATTTTGTACATTCGATAACTGAATAACCTTTCCTGGATTATCCTATAATTGTTATAGGATAATCCAGGAAAGTTTATTCAGTTATCGAATGTAGAAAATAGTGTTTTTTTATTTACATTGTTCTAATTGAACGTTCGTTTAGAGCACTATGCTAACAAAATAATGATTCATCATGAAGAAAATGTACTGATGGCTAATGAATAGGTCTGGTTCGAATTATGAATCGAATAATTAGAGTCCTGTGTCTTTTGATTTATATGTGACACAATAGTAACATAATGTATGAGGACTTATGAAGCACTAGGCTTAGTAAATACTGTTGAACATGCATATGACTAGCTTAAAATGGCCGCTACAGTAACACACACTGTTGATGACATTCACAGTCCGTTTTCTGTTTGAATTCCCTTAAGGTATATACGTGAACATAACCCACTATCCAATGTGTGATCAAGCCTGTTGTGTCAGGCTAAACGAATTACCAAAATTAAAAAGATCTGGTAAAAGACAAGCCCTGTGGTGGTCGTTATAATTGTTGATTTGAGAATTTGGAAGTCGGCATGCTCCGCCGACATTGGACGACCTGCCTGCCTTGGGCGAGGGGAGACAGAAGGAGGAATGATGTAAATAATATATATATATATATATTCACAGAAAAAAACATAGGTTTCAGGCACGTTATAGTTAGGAATTAGCATTTAAAAAACCTCAGAAATTGACTGAAAAAACCATAGGTTTCAGGGGTGTTATAGTTAGCTGGACTTTTCACTTGTACAAAACCATTTAAATTCCCCCGTTATAGTTAGTTCAGCTAACTATAACTCGCGCGCCCTGAATGCACTGCTGATGACGTCACATATTACATCACTCATGACATGGTCAGTGACATCACTCATGACATCACTGATGACATCTCAAATGACATCACTGATGACATTTGGTTGTACTACCATTGCCTCTTCCTTCTGCCCACAATGGTCTATTACATTGCCACAGCCTCTCTTGCAAGTCCTGTATTGTTGGTTTGTTGCCCCTGCCCCCCTTTCCACTGCCCTCCATAGTCTGTTGTGCTGCCACGGCCCTTCCTGCCTGCTCAGTGTGGTTAAATTGTTGCCTTTGCACCCTCCTACCTGCCTTCAATTTTCAGAGTCTGCGCCCCTGGCCTCTGCCTCTCAACAGTATCCTAATGAACAACTAGATTGCTAACATTCTATATTTATTACAAAAGTGTGGAACGCCTGACGTCATCTTGATGTAATCAAAACTGTAATACCTTGTGCATTTCCTTTAGAAATTACATATATGAGAGGGTCTTATTGGCATCAAAATTATGGTTAGTGCTCTGAAAGACTAAAATAAGGACATATTTTCTGAGTTTTCAAATAGCGACAAAGCACTTTTAAATTATTTGTTATCTTTATGTTTTTTTATCTAGTTGACCACTTGATTAAATGTTGCACTTAGGGGAGAGGATGTGGTGTTACCTCCAGAACTGCGGACTTTGAAACTGGGGAACCAGGTTGGAGTTTCTGCTTCAGCTCGACATTCTGTGATTCTGGTCAAATCACTTAGTCTCCCCATCTCTACAACCAAAATGAATTTGTTCTTGTGTGATGTAACCAATGCTCATGAAAAGCACTCCAATACCTGACAAGTCTGCACTATATAACACTGCAAAAACAGAAAATAATAAGTGTTTTGCACACTTCTGTCATTGGGCTATATTTGGGTTACATCTGGGTGATTTTGGGCTACATTTGGCCTCTTTTGTCTCCGGTGGCCATCTTGGGAGATTTATTTGTTATGAAGTTTCCTCATTTCCTCATGTACTGCAGTCTCCTCAGTAGGAAATGCTTTCAGTTTTTTACTTTGATTCCATCATGAAGGTATTCAGATATGTCACACATTTGCCATAAATTCTGAAGGTTAGCACTCTAGTTGCTCATTAGATCACCGTAGTAAAACTACTGTTCACCATGGAAGTCTGCTCCTGGTATTAAAAGTGCATGTTTCAGTCTGCATGTCACAATTTTTTAATGAAATAGAAGAGGATTTGAGAAGTCACTCAAAATGTGCCCTCATTTTCTTTCTTCAGCATTAATCATAATTTCTATGGCAAAATGAACCCCCTCATTGTGTTCCTTTTTAAATTAAATGTTTTAAGTGTTACCAGTTTATTCCAATCAAGATGGCTTCAGGTGTGCCATACTTTTGTCATAATGAAGACAGTAAGCACTCTAGTTGTTTTTAAGAACACTCTGGGACATTCTGTCATTGGGCTATACTTGGGCTACATCTGGGTGATATTTGGGCTACATTTGGGCTCTTCTGTCTCTGGTGGCCATCTTGGGAGACTCATTTGTTATGAAGTTTCCTAATTTCCTCATTTACTGCAGTCTCCTCAGTAGGAAATACTTTCAGTTTTTTACTTTGATTCCATCAAGAAGGCATTCAGATGTGTCACACATTTGCCATAAATTCAGAATTAGCACTCTTTTTGCTCATTAGATCACTGTAGTAAAGCTACTGCTCACCAGGGAAAACTGCTGCTGGTATTGAAAGTGCATGTTTCAGTCTGCATGTCAGAATATTTTAATGAAATAGAAGAGGATTTGAGAAGTCACTCAAAATGTGCCCTAATTTTTCTTTCTGCAGCACTAATCATACTTTTTATGGAAAAATGAACCCCCTCATTTTGTTCCTTTTTAAATTAAATGTTTTAAGAGTTACCACTTTAATCCAAGCAAGATGGCTTCAGGTGTGCCATACGTTTATCATACGTAGGACTGTTAGCGCTCTAGTTGTTCTTTGGAACTCTCTGGGAAGCTGCAGTAGAACACAAAGGAATCAACTGACAGTCTCTGCCCTTGTTGGATGTACATGTTTTACTGAGAATGTCAGACTTCATTCTCACATGACTGAGAAAGATAATGTGAATTTACAGAAAATAAGCTCTCAGTTTAGCTTATAGATCACCTTCCAAACCTCTGTGGGAAAAGCATGAGAAAATATTTTTCTCTCAATCATGATATCCCAGCAGAAGGCTTTTTCACATGGTGAAATCACCTTAGAACATACCACAATTCCTAAAATGAGTATGGTACCATCAACAAATGATTTATAATGTAACTAAATTCTTGAAACCTTCTATTAACTGCAATGCTTTTTAATGAGGTGCTATCATGTATATTGGTCCCAAGATGACTGCCAACACTTCTTGGATGAAGTGCTGACAGCCAATCCGATCTCAGGATGAGATGTGTGGTTAGGCTCCGCCCACATATATATATGATTTTACTTTTGATTTTCTCAGGAACTACTGAACAGATTGACACCAGACCTGCAAAAGGCACTTCCCTGAGCTGAGGACTACCTCTCTGCCAAATTTCAAGTAATTCTGTTGAGCCGTTCCGGCTGTACCTTGGACTAAAGGTCCCTATGGAAAATTGCATGGGGAAAATGTGTTTTGGGACACCCTTTTCTCTCAGCCCCCACTTGACGAATCCCCCCGAGACTTTCAGGGTAGGAGCGGAGCGGAGCGCCACACCTATTTTGAAAATTTCGCGAGGATTCGTCAACCGGCGCCAAAGTTATTCCAAATAGAATGTTGCGGATTTCCTATGGAAACACGGTCCTAACTATAGCTATCTACTGGCGACCGCCAGTAGATAATATATATATATATATATATATATATATATCCCCAAACAAAGGGACCCAAAGTTCCGGGGCACACTTGCAGCGGGTGCTCTGCATACGGGCCGGATCCAGGCCCCAAAATCAATTTTAAATCCAAGGATGCGGCACTCGGGAAAGAGATTTTCAAAAGAAATATTTATTTGCAACACAGCTCCACCAACGCGTTTCTGCCACCAAGACCGTGAGCAAGGCCTTGGTGGCTGAAACGCGTTGGTGGAGCTGTGTTGCAAATAAATATTTCTTTTGAAAATCTCTTTCCCGAGTGCCGCATCCTTGGATTTAAAAAAAATATATATATATATATATATATACATATACCAATAACAAAAAAATCTATTAAAACATTCTATTATAAATTAAAACAATACTTTTATAATTATATAAAAATGTAACAAATATATATATATATATATATATATATATATATTCATACCAATAGCTCTGCCTTTCAGCGACGCACTCCACAGCAGGTAAAGTCAATTGTTTCATGCTTTTGAAGGTCACTGCTCCTCCGTGATTGCTGCCTTTCACCAACGCGTTTCAAAGCTGTTCGCTTTTTCTTCAGGGTGTGATGACCAGTGCGGAGTAGCTCTCCCACGTGTATTCAATCCCTTTAAATGCTTGGTAGCATCGTAGTGCCTGTTGGGATTTGTAGTAGCTTTGTAGCTTGATTATTCAATGTGGGGAGAGTTAAAAATTTAATTACCCTCAGTGGGTCCCGCAGTTCGTCACCTTAATTTTAAAAGTTCACATCAATATTTTTAAACTTGCTGTGCACTGTAAGGCTCTCCAATGAGCCCCGGATTACGTAGCTTCCTTCCATTTAGCTACCTGCTGTGCCATGAACGTAGGAAGATTCCTGTCCACACGGCCCTCTCTCCTGCTGCTCCTCTCTCATTGAACAGGTGGTGCGCTCACTACGACCGAAACCGCCGTTTTTAAACATTCATACCAATAGCTCTGCCTTTCAGCGACGCACTCCACAGCAGGTAAAGTCAATTGTTTCATGCTTTTGAAGGTCACTGCTCCTCCGTGATTGCTGCCTTTCACCAACGCGTTTCAAAGCTGTTCGCTTTTTCTTCAGGGTGTGATGACCAGTGCGGAGTAGCTCTCCCACGTGTATTCAATCCCTTTAAATGCTTGGTAGCAAGTTTAAAAATATTGATGTGAACTTTTAAAATTAAGGTGACGAACTGCGGGACCCACTGAGGGTAATTAAATTTTTAACTCTCCCCACATTGAATAATCAAGCTACAAAGCTACTACAAATCCCAACAGGCACTACGATGCTACCAAGCATTTAAAGGGATTGAATACACGTGGGAGAGCTACTCCGCACTGGTCATCACACCCTGAAGAAAAAGCGAACAGCTTTGAAACGCGTTGGTGAAAGGCAGCAATCACGGAGGAGCAGTGACCTTCAAAAGCATGAAACAATTGACTTTACCTGCTGTGGAGTGCGTCGCTGAAAGGCAGAGCTATTGGTATGAATATATATATATATATATATATATATACCAATAACATAAAATCTATTAAAAAAACATTCTATTATAAATTAAAACATTAAACTATTTAAAAATCTTCAAACTTAAATTTCCCACTCCAGTCAGTGCAACAGTAGGAAAACTGTTGGATCGCGGAGGGCTAAAAGTTACAATGCCCACTTCAGTGAGTGCAACAGTAGGGAAAGTGTTGGATAGCAAAGGGGTAAAAATTACTATTCCCACTCCAGTTAGTGCAACAGTACGGAAAGTGTTGTATAGCTGAGGGGTAAAAATTACTATTCCCACTCCAGTAAATGCAACAGCAGGGAAAGAGTTGGATAGTGGAGGGATAAAATGTACTATTCCCACTCCAGTTAATGCAACAGTAGGGAAATTGTTGGATTACGGAGGGGTAACATTTACTATTCCCACTCCAATCAGTTAAAAATTAAAAACAAACAAAATGTCAGCTACAATTTCTTTTAAACAAAATGAATGAAAAAATTAAAAATATTTACAAAATTAAAATACAAATATATTTAATATTAAAAAAACATTTATAATGTTAAATAAATATCACAAATACCTGCACATATTATATTAAAAATAGTAAAAAATAATTTTCAAACAAATAAATATATTTATTTAGAAATTATTTATGAACAAAAACATTAATTATAACATGCATTTAGTTTATTTGCTTCCTACCCTATAACACCACACAGTTCACAACTCACATCTAAATGTAAAACAAATGTACTTCCATATTTAACATAATTATTTATCAATAAAACAATATTATTAATAAAAAAACAAATTAATACACACAAAAATTAATTAACTTCCCACCCTTCCCCCTATAATCCCCACAACCCACACCTAAAATGAAATTGTAAAAAATGTATTGCACAATTAAAATTGTTTTTCAATTAAAAAACTATTAGTACCTAACAACTAATTATAAAGTAAGTAAAATTAATTTACTCCCCACCCTTTACACAAATAAAACCAAAACCCACAAACAAAGAAAATTAAACAATTACCCTGATTCATTAATATTAATTATCATCTAATTATTAATTAATAAAAAATAAATTGCTTCCCACCCTTTACCTATATAAACTCCACAACCCACATCTAAAATTAATTGCACAATTTACATATTTAATTTCCATGTAATTAATGAATATTAATAACAACTAATTATTAATTAATTAAAAATAATAACTCTCCACCTTTTACCTTTATAAACCCAAAACCCACACCCTAAAAAATTATAATTAAACAATTAACAAAATGTATTATCAATTATTTATTATTGATTAAAAAACAATTAATAATTAATGAAAAATACATTACTTCCCACCTTATACCCCTTTTATGCCCACAACCCACACATAAAATTTGCACCAAAAAAAAGAAAAAACACAATTTACACAATAAAATAAACATTAAGGTGCCGATCCTGTAAAACCCGGGTACGAATGGTCGTACGGAGCGTATTCTACATACGACTCGTACCCGGGAAAACCACCTTACAAACCCGCAAGTACGATTCGTACAGAAATGCCATTTCCGTACGAGTCGTACAAAACACCGACCGGCTAAAAAATACCCACAATTCCGATCCGGAACATCGCGTACGTGACGTCCGGACGGAGTCAGGCAGCATTTTACGGACTAGCAAGTACGATTCGTGCCTACATCACTCCGCACGGACCATTTTTTACGGCAGGCAAAAACTGCCGGGAAATTGAGGACGAAGCAAAGAAGGAGCACCGGTACGCGACGGACTGCCATGGACCCCATCCTACGTGTCATCCCAGCCCTCCTAGCCTATGACCTGGTGCACAGAAACCGACGCAGACGCCGCAGAAGGTCAGAACAACACCCAGGGGCAAAGGGGTGGGGGGTCGAGGGGCAGGAAACATAACCCCCCCTCAAGTTAAAACATATATATCCTGCACATAACTTAGCCCCATGGTCTGGTCACTTCGGGGGGCGTGTCCACCAATCCCACGTACCGCCACAACGGAAGTGGACGTGGACGTGTACCCGTCACCACTACAATGGTGGTACGGGCCATACCCTGACTCTGGGGGGCATGGGTACGGGCCGTACCACCATTGTAGTTGTGATGGAGGGGTACGCGCCGTACCCACGCACTCACAGCGTGGGTACGGCGCGTACACCTCCATCACCACCCCAATTGTGGTACGGCCCGTACCCATGCCCCTCAGAGCATGGGCACGGCCCGTACCACCATTGCTGTGGTGATGGAGGGGTACGCGTCGTACCCACGCCCTCACAGCGTGGGTACGGTGCGTACACCTCCATCACCACCCCAATGGTAGTACGGCCCGTACCCACGCCCCCCAGAGCATGGGTACGGCGCGTACACCTCCATCACCACTACAATAGTGGTACGGGCCGTACCCACGCTCTGGGGGCGTGGGTACGTGCCGTACCACCATTGTTGTGGTGATGGAGGGGTACGTACCGTACCCACGCCCTCACAGCGTGGGTACAACTCCCTGCAGGGAAGATGTCAGGTGCCACAGAGGAAGGAACACTCCTTGGGACAATGTCTCAAAACACAAAGAGCATACACGACCAAAGAATCATTGCAGAGACCTTGTGATGCCACGCAGATAACAGGGTCCACCCCATGAGCAGCAGACGACTACACTTCCCAGATACCCAACACATGATCACCACCCCAACTCATGGAGCATCAGCACCAACATCAATAACTGAAAAGCAATTGTGTGCAAAGGAAAAACAAAATGCTTTATTCAGCATGAAAACAAAAAGTAGAAAAGGACACTATTTACAAAGGCCATAGGCCAGTCCAGACACGAAGTCCTGGGGGGGACACATGGCCCCAAGGAGGGGGGGGTCGGAGGGATGGCTCGCAGCGCTATTGGGGGAGGTGATGGACAGGGGGGAATCTACTCCCCTACCCGTGGAGTGCCTTGCCCGTTTGCGCGCAGGTTAAACAGTGGGGCTGAGGCCCAGCACAGCCAAGTCGGTCTCCTTCTCAGACTGTGGGGCATGGGAGCCGAGGGGAGTGACATCGGAGGGACTAGGGAGTGAGGCATGCGGACTCCTACTGTGTCTGCGTGTCTGCCTGTGTGCCCTAGACCCAGTGGGTGTGCCTTCTTTCCCCTAAGTGTGCGTGACAGGAGGTGTGCGCTTGCCCTTCCCTGTTGGTGTGCTGCCTGTGTCTGGTGTGGTGCCTGCCTGGGATGGTGTGTGTGTGCTTGGGACAGGAATGGGAGTGGGAAGTGTGGATGGCGCAGGGGTAGGTGGGGGGACGAAGCGCTGCAGGAGACTCACTGCTGCTGTCAGTGACGAGTCCATGTACCTCAGCAACAACCGTTGGTCAGACATTGCTGATGACATGCCCTCCATGTACGACACCATCTGTGTCAGCAGTCTGGTGTGGCCATGGAGGACAGTCAGGATTGATGTCTCCCCAACCTGCAACTGCCGCTGAATGTCCACAGACTCGGCAGTGAGGGCAGCAGGAGAGGCAGGGGGTGCGGTGCCTGGCACGAAGGAGACACGTTGTTGCCCTACACGGACAGAAGGGACCCGAGCAACTGGGAGGGCGGTGATGGGAATGGAGGGGGTGGTGACAGTTGTAGTGCTGCTGCCAGCTGTTGGAGCCGCCTCCGCCCCCTCAGGGAGTTCAGCCTCGGACCCGTCTGCATCGTAGTCGGTGGTGGTACTACCCAGGTCCTCCGCCGCACTCCCCTCGCCATCCGTGCCACTTGATGCTGCCGACTCACCAGGAGTGGTGGCACTGGTGCTGGATCCCTCCTCCACGTCTGTGCAGGTGTCTCCCTTGGTGTCCCCTGATGATGCTGTGGGCAAGGTGAAGAGACAGGAAATAATCAGTCACCTGTGTACATCTGACACATGAGTCAAAACTAAATAGGTCACAGTGCATATCATGAAAAGCATCATGAGGAACATCTAGAATACCCAGCACATATGTAAGCCCTGCACTCCCCAGTTGGTTCACCCAACATGCCCCCTGAAATAATGAAAATCAGGACACCACAGCAAATAACTGGATATCCAATTATACAGAGAAGCTAGTGTCTGTGAACAGTGGAGCACAGGCAGACCATGACGGCATGCCACCTCCTGGTCACTGTGAACGAAATAGTATTGGTGCACCTAATACGAAATAACAGACGGCAATGCTGAAGGGGTCCCCACACTCATAGACTTGTGAGTACTGTAGAAAAGCAAATGTAATACTATCTGATCCATTGGGAAGCACAAAACTTTACACAATTGACATATTTGGAATGTGTGAATGTCCCACCTGTGGAACAGAACACACATGTGCATGAATATCAGAAGTCACACAAGGAGGTGCACACAAAACTACATTTACACAGTCATAGTATGAGTTGCCCGCCTAATGCCAAGAAGCCAATGTTAAGAAGAAATGTGGTATCAGGAAGTACACATACATGGCACCACGGTGGTCGGGATGACTTGACACCGGTAAGTTGCCTTCAGCAACAACCAAGGACTAACCCAAATGCTAACACACTGTGGGAACATGGATATGTATAACTCCTAAACAACATTTGGCCTGCAATGTGACCATGTTCTAATTGTGTAGCGTGTTCCACAAAAGTGTAAAAGTGGTACTTGTGCACTCTCTTGGGAGACATCCGTCATGCATGCACATCATTGTCCTTCACAAAAATCAAAGTGAAGCATATACACTATTGGGACATGTTGACAAGTGTAGTGAGTGCCAGGGCACATGCCTTCTTGAATAACAACTTAAAAAATGCCACCTGTCACATGGCCATCTGTACCATGATGACACAGTTGGCACTACATCTGACACACTACCTGTCATGTGGAGTGGCACACATGTCCAGACACAGCACAATGCATTAGCAAATGGCCCTGAAATTGTGTTGGAATAAGGAGCACCTGCACTGAGGAGACACCCTGATGTGAACGAAGAATGTCTACACAGATGTCAGCACACACAGACCAAACCACATAGCATCTGGAGCACACACCCGTGCCAATAATGGATGAGCAGGAAACATGTTCTTTTAACTTGTGACACATGCTGCAAAGCACAAACATGACACCCTGCACAACATGCCTGGCTCACTGCACGTTGAGTGCCTGTCCAGACAATCATCACACACTGGTCAGACCTGGCAAGGAGACATAAAGTATGGACATGTAGTCCTTGCCCGCAAAAACTACCCATACCTGAGACAATGTGATTGAGACAGCTCAAAAAGTGACACCTCTCAATCTGGGTTTACTAAAAAGTGCATCGGGAAATCCTAAATGTACTCCACATCACCTCGTGAGGCTGCCAACACATATTTGTGACACACAACCTCAACAGATTGTTGTACATAGACACACAGGCACTGGCAAGTGTGAGGATGCAGAAGCCAAATGGGGTCAGCCTGTACAATGGGCACATGTAGCACACTTTAGATAAATACAAATGAGGCTAGGGAACAATGCCACAGAGGGAAAACTATGCTGAACACATTGAGAATGGGCACAGTGTTGGATGACACACATGATACCAAGTCAAGGGTGTCTTAGGGTACTGAAGTGGTCACACTGCTCCATGGGCCTGGAATTATCTGACTGTAACATGAGCTACTGTCCCGGCACTATGCATATCTCCCACTCATGCACATCATGTCTGAGGCCACAACATCGGTCATGCATGCTGCAAGTCTGTTCATTTGAACACTCACACTCCTATGTTGAGACTCAGCATCAGTGCCAACTGATATGGACCCCCAAATGACTGAACAGGACAGGGCACAGGCAAGGTAACAACACATGTCTCCGACCCCACCCCCACATGATGCAGACAGCAATTTGCACTTGGATTAACCGCCAGCCTAGATGACCATGTGCAATAGTGATTACACACAGACCAGGGAACACATGTCAAGGAGGGGAAAGGAGGAAGAACAGCAGCGGATGACTTTGGGGAACAGAAAATGCAATGCACATATTAACCCTGCCAGTGTATCCATGCGACTGGGCACTTCCCAAAGCTGGTGACACACAACAAACACACATGTACCTACCCCCTTGCTGCTGCTGCATCGCCTGTAACCGCCTATCCATGTCAGGGAAGACCACCGCCAGGACATGCTTCATTTGGTGGGTCAGGCGCCGGCGCCCGCCGTGGGGGCGTGGTGGTGAGTCCCCCAGCAGGACCCGGGCGATCCTCCTGGTCCAGCACCGGATGTCCTGCCAGCGTTTCCTCACCTGTGCCAGGCGCCGACTGCGACCCTCCACAGATCTCACAGCCCTGACGGCCCGCATCCATATCTCCCCCTTGGCGTTGGCAGTTACCTGTGAGGATGACAAAGTGAGACAACATCACTACACCTGCTCCATGTCACAGAGACACACATTTGAACATCTTTGATATGTTGAACAGGGCATAGTATGCTGGCAACGAATAGCACCTTTGTCATAGGGACATTAGGCTCTGTGGAAGCCCCAATGCACTACATGGCATTGAAAGTACACAGGTGGCATGAGGGGTGAGACACACTCCCTGATCATGGCACACACTGGACATCACAAGCAACACAAAGCTGATGGCCAGCACCTCCAAGCAGTCACATGCCCCGGGCCACTGACCCAACAACAGCAGACTACACAGACACACACAGGCACAGATCATTCACCTGCCAGTGGCAACAGCCGATACAAACCTCACTCTGCACATGTGCCACTTGCCTGGGGGTGTCACAGGCATGGGGCTAGCCCAGCAAGTCAGACACACAGCACGGATCACTTCTCACATCAGATGGGTCGAGCAGGTGCCTCCTCCATGCAGCTGTGGTGCAACACTCCACATAGACACTCACCCACATGACAAGGAACATTCACACACATCAATGTCCAGATCATTTGGACACTCTCACCACAGCTCCACTCAACTCACACACATCTGTGGGTACAGTCACCTGTCACACGGGGCAACACTGAATCACCTCAGGACTATAGAACAAGAAGGGCCAAGAGGATTAGCTATGCTGAATGTGCCATGCAGCATACAGTGAATGTCACAGTAAGCACAATGCAAGTGAGGAGTGCACACTTGAACCACATCATGCTCTGCATGACAGACATGAGACATTCCCCCCCCGGGACCCACTCTAAACAACATTTCATGTCTGTCACACCTGGACACAATGCCAGAAGTGCCAGTCACGAAAAAGAAGGGGCACAGTCAAAGGTAGCATAGTCAGCACTCACCTGCACCCCTGGTCTACCATACAGGCTGGGGAACTTGTGGTAAATAAATCTATATTTACGCCAGTCAGAATTTCTATAATGATCAAATAATGAGTCTGGGAGTCTGTGGCGTTCGAGTTAAAATAAGGGCTTTAATACAATAACTCGAGTCAAGGGAGAACAAACTCCATCACCGTGCAAGGTTCAGGAGTGGTCTGAATCTTTATTCACAGAGTACAATATATATACATTTTCTGCACACACTCTGAGTGGACCCCTCCTTTACATAGTTATAAAAAAAACACAGGACATCCTTCGTTGTCTGAAGAGAGATAAGTTTCACGGCACATTCCTGTACAAGGACGGAAAGTAACCTTATCTAAAACAAACATGTATGGTTTATGTTTCCTTGACAGTTTCCTGAGCCTGAGCGAGGTAAGAGGGACCCTTATCTTTATGCCGCGAGTCTGGGATCAGTTCCTGTCTCTTTTTAGCTTGGAGGCCCATTTATTATCTTTCCAGGGCTTAGAGGCCTGATATGCTCGGGCTGTTGGCCTCGCCAGGGGAAAGGAATTTGCGCGTTAAAGAAATGTGGATGGGCTCATAGGCTCACAGGGGCAGGCTGGACAGAATGTCGGTGAATATACTTGAATGGATGCTAAATATATATATAGATGCTGTATATATCTGTTTTTTAGGGATGTAGCTGACTAAACAAACTAGATGCAGCTTGAAGTCCGTGAACTGGCTAACCCTGGGCAAGCTGAAATGAATTCTAAAATGGATGCTGTATCTAAAATGGGTGCCATATAGAATTGTTTTTAGAAGAGAAAGGAAAAGGGAAGTGTGCGAGGGGACAGAACCGGGAAGTGATGTTTTTACTATTTTATTTCCTCATTCCCTCCTTGTCCCCAAGCGCGACTTAAATCCATTTTTAGGCCACTTCTATGCCAATGAGACCGTCCACATGGGCTTGCAGCATCATTTTCTCATTTTCTCTTGCTCTAATAATCGGTTTTGGGATGAGGCATGTAGCACAGAGACCGCATAAAGCGGGCCCGCACTGGACACAGAGACAGCAGGACAATATCATCATCAACACGAGGCCTAGTCCTGAAAGTACCTTCCAGCCCCATGCTGACAACATACCCCATAACCATCTCATTAGTGTCCAGGAGCCGGGTTCTTGGTGTATGTCTGCTGCTATTTTGTGCAATTTGGTAATCGCCGCATAGACTGACGGAGAGTTATCAGGAATATACACACAGCAGCTAGAATCGATCAAAGTGCATGCTCCACCCCGGTCAGCCAGTATAACGTCAAGAACAAGTCGATTTTGAAGAGTTACCATCCTTATGGCCGTCTGCTCCTCGGTCAAGTTCCCAAGGGCAGATGTGGTCTGATTAATGACGACCTCCAGAGTCCTGGTAAGCCTGCGTATTAATTTACTATTTTGTACAGGGCCTATGAAAAAAAATAAACCCTTATTAAAATCGGTATATTGTTCCCAAGTTGTTTCAGTCTGGTCAACCCCTGAGGCATCAATTGCTCTTTTCCTTCGCTTGTGCTGGTATAGTTGGAGGTCCTTATGATATGAAGGGGGGGCTATGAAAACTGGTGGAAGGAGGAACGCGATATAACACGTGCCATCCCACCCTTGTGGTAATTGAAAATAGGCCATGGAGCCACATACAAAATAAGTGTGTCGGGAGACTAAGAAAGAGGACTTACCCCAATCCTCAAAATCTAGTATTGTGGAGCAATCACTGTGTCCTAATTTTAGGGACCCATTATTCCTGATACACAGATGGCCTTTAGTTGGTGTTACCAATATAGAGGGAGGACCATTATTATTTTTGGATCTTGTGTTCAAGAGCTGGAATGTCTTAGTCTTATTATCTCTTTGGTATTCTTCTCGTTCTAACATGGACCCTCTTGCGTGCGGGTCGCCGTTATCATCAGGGTAACAGGCTTTGTTCATGACAGCATTCAAATTTCCAGATGGCCATCCGTTTTTACAAGAATTCGCGGGGCAAACTAAGGAAAAATTAACATTCCATCCCATTATAGGAGAATGGTAAGGGGGAGAGAGGCATTCCTTCCCTATTCTGGTGGGCTGGAAGTCGGCCACAAACCCAGCAATCAGTCGTGTTGCTGACCTCGTGTGTATGATGCAACATCTGTATAAAAGTATTATTCTGTAAGGCCAACCTGTGACTCTGCTCATGGGGCGGTAAACTGAGGTACGTGTGTTCGGCAGTTGTATTGACATGTCCTTGTTGGTGTGGTGATGGTGTCTTGGAAGGGAAGGCAACATGTAATATCCACCCCACACATGTCAATATACCACATATTAAAAACAAAATTATCAAAGTCATTATACACCTGCTACGTAACATTTTACAGTATTTGTTTTTCATTATTGTCCTTTTAGTCGGCCCCCAAACAGTCTGTTCTAAAGCAGTAGTCATTGTCTGACCGCTTCAACAGTCAGTCTATAACGACTGGACTTAATTGATCAAACTTGAGCTACTTTGGCAGATCGTAATTTTGACCTGTAAGTTTGTTGGGGGGTTGGATCCAAGAGAGGGGGCGAATAGTTCTCGTTATCTTTGTTTTGAACAATGTTCTCAGGATCCCCAAAGTACTTTTTACAATGGCTGGCATGAAGCCATCCTTTCCTTCCTTCAACCTTTACTGCTGTCCGTATTGTCAGGAGGACCAATTTTGGCTGCTTCCACCTGGGCTCCAAGGGCGACGTTCTGTCAAAATTTCGGATGAGAATACAGTCCCCCGGCTTTATCGCATGCTCTCCGGGACTGGTATGGTCTGTAAAGGCAACCGCCACCTGTGAACGGCAAGAGAGAAGTTCAGACATCAAGGAAGCCAAATAATCTGTAAGCATAGTACTGTCAACATCGGTTATCTTTTTCGGCATAGGTGTACCCCACATGTTTGGGGGTCTCCCGAACACGATTTCGTAGGGAGACAGGCCTGACCTGGAATGCGCTACCATTCTCATGTAAAACAGGGCAACGGGAAGAGCTGTAATCCAGTCAGTTCCCTTTTCTGCACATACTTTCGCCAGCTTTGTTTTTAATGTCTGGTGATGTCTTTCCACCAGGCCTGCTGCCTGGGGGTGTCTGACACAGTGGAACTTCCAGGTGTACCCTAGCAAAAAGGAGACATGCTTCATCAGTTCAGAGGAGAAAGGCTGGCCATTGTCAGAGTAAATGTCACGTGGCAGCCCGTATCTTGGAAAAAATTCTCTCACTAATTGTCTAGCTGTTGTCACTGCTGTATAGTCAGGGACCGGGTAGGCCTCTGTCCATCGGGTCAATGCACATACTACAACTAGGACATATTTGCACCCCCTGCATCTTTCCATCTGGATATAATACATTTGTAGAACTTCAAAAGGATGATCAGGGGGGTGGAATCCTCCTCCCTCTGTGACTGTGCCTTTCCCTGGATTAAATTGGTAACAGATCATACATGTTTTCACTTTGTTTTTGGCCGCAGCACGCATATGTTTGTTATACCATATGTTGCTTAGGCTGTCCAGCATGGCTTTTTCTCCCAAGTGTGCGGGACTATGTGCGGTGTCAATTATCACGGGGACCATAGAGTCCGGTAAAAACCAGAGGGCCCTGTCTTTTGTCATCCATCCCTGTTCTATTTCTACCCCTTCGGACATTCTCCAGTGTTCCAGTTCAGTAGCGGTGGCATGAGTCTGTATGTCTATAACATCTTGAGTAGGATCCTTTACCGTACGGGCAGGGCCTTGGAACACTGGGAGTTGTAGTCTTAATTTTGAGATGGCCTGTAATGCCGTTTCTTTAGCAGTTTTGTCAGCCAGGTCATTCCCTTTTGTGATGGAATCTGTCACTTTAGTGTGTGCTTTGCATTTCATTATAGCCACCTGGTCTGGGAGGTGTATGACATCTAGTAATTTATGTATCAGGGCTGCATGCTGGATTTTGGTGCCGTGGGAAGTCAGGAATCCCCTTTCTTTCCAGAGAACCCCGAAATTGTGGACCACGCCAAAGGCGTATTGTGAGTCTGTATAGATGTTCACCTTCAAGCCTTTTGCCCATTCACAGGCACGTATTATGGCAACCAAGTCTGCCGCTTGTGCAGACAGTATTTCTATCTTGTGTGATTCTACCACTTTGGTCTCAGTAGTTATGGCATAAGCAGCAGCTAACTGTCCCTTGTCTGTCCTTAAGCATGAGCCATCCACATAGAGAGTGAAATCAACTATGGGGAGTGGTACATCTGTCAGATCTTGACGGGGTTTGGTCACGACCTCCACTGTCTGGGCACAATCATGGATGTCCTTAATCTGTACTGTCTCAGGTAGGAGAGTGGCAGGATTCAACACGTTACATCGCTTTATGGTTATGTGAGGCTGAAACAACGTGAGTTTGTATCCTGTCAGTCGTGCTATGTCAGATGTTGTGTCTGTGTTCTATTTAACAGCACCTCTACTGAATGGGGAACCTGAACAATGAGGGGGTGGCCTAATACTATACTGTCAGATTGTCTTATCGCCAAAGCTGTCGCTGCCACTGATTTTAATCATGCAGGTAAGGCCTGGGCTACTGGATCAAGTGTACTGGAAAAGTATGCACAGGGCCTGTTCTTTCCTGCCTGCTCCTGTGTGAGGACTGAGAGTGCTGTACCATTTCGTTCTGTAACGAACAATGTAAATGGTTTGTCATAATCAGGGGTAGCTAAGACTGGGGCTTCGCAGAGTGCTTGCTTTAACGCCTCAAAAGCTTCTGTGTGTTCGGAGGTCCAGGGCAAGGTGTCAGTGGATGTCGCAGCTTGGGTCGTTAGCTGAATAAGGGGCTTGGCTATGTGTGCATATTGTGGGATCCATTGCCTACAGCATGATGTTAGACCTATAATGCCCCGGACTTCCTTCAGTGTTTTAGGCTGAGGGATACGGACAATAGCCTGCACTCTCTCTGTGGTGAGTTGCCTACCCTCCTTGGACAGCAAGTGTCCCAAGTAAACCACTTGCTGTGCACAGAACTGTAACTTGGAAAGTGATACCTTGTGTCCGTTATTTGCCAGAAAACCCAACACCAGAAGGGAGGCCTGTTCACACAGTTCTTCTGACCTTGCTGTGATCAGGATGTCATCGATGTACTGCAATAGGGCTGCATGTTGAGGCATAGTGATGGTGTCTAGCTGTCTTTTCAATACTTGACTATATATACTAGGACTTTCAGTATACCCCTGTGGAGCTCTCGTCAGCTGGAAACTACGACCTTTTAATGTGAAACCAAAAAGGTACTGACTGTCTTCATGGATAGGGACACTGAAAAATGCGTTTTTCAAATCGATGACAGTAAAATGTGTAGCTTGGTGATCAATAGCAGTCAGTAATGATGAAATGTCATCAGGTACGACAGGATATTGGGGAACCACACATTTGTTCATTTCTCTCAAATCTACCACTAATCTGTACACTGGGGGTGCCGTTGGGTCCGTTCTTTTAAGAACAGGAAGCACGGGGCTGTTACAGATATTAGAACCTGTTTCCTTCATTACACCCCTGCCTCTCAGATCCTGTATTATTTCAATCAACCCTTGTTCTGCTGCGGGTGGAATCTTATACTGACGCAGCCTAGGTAATAACGCTCCTGCCTTCAGCGTCACTTTATATGGTGCTATTTCCATGTAACCTACATCCGTTGGTCCCTTTGCCCAGAGGTGTTCTGGTAAGTGCAGTAGGCGTTCGTCCAATGCTTTCGCCACAAAGTGACCCTTAAAATCTCGTAGAAATAAACGGACACCCTCGGGAGAGCAGCAGATAACCGCTCCCAATTCTTTCAATGTCTGTATTCCTAACAAGTTCTCAGGACACGTGTCAGTGAGAACTAACTTTGTTATTCATGTCAGTGGCCCGACCGTCAATTGTTGGGGTTCTGATTCTTTACTTATGACTGGTTGGCCCGAGAATCCCAGAGATATACTATGTGACCCAGAGAGAGGCACCTCCGGGACCTCGTGATGCTCTATTGTTGTTTTACTTGGCCCCGTATCCAGGAGAAATTTCCTATCTTGTCCTAGAACAATTGATTTAACATACGGACCCTTTTGATCCACCGGTACAGGAATTAGGGGCAAGTCATTTTCTCTCTCTAGGCAGCTTCATGTAAATGCGGGAAATTCAGGGTACTGGTCTTGCTGGTACATTTGAGTCGGCAGCGGGGGCGGTGGTGGTGGCAAGTCTTTTGGTGGGTACTGCCGTAGCTGTGTTTTCCCTGTTGCAATATTTTGTTTTAAGACAGGACATTCACAAACAAAATGACCTTCTTTCTTACAGTAGTTACAGACACCCTTTGTCGTACCCGTTTTTAGGTCTAGCCTGACCCAGCGCATGCGCTGGTCTGGCGAGACATATTGAGAGGGCTCCAAAAAGTGCTACCTGGCCAGCCTAGAGCTACAGTGGATGTGCGCGGGAGCGCGCGCAACGCTTCACCGTGATTACTTTCACTTTCGCGGCCGCACGGCCGCTTGGCATAGCCAATAGGCCTCGCTTTTGGGACCTTATAAGTATTTAGTTATGCAACTGTTGCATGGCTAAACACTTATAAGGTCCCAAAGGCGAGACCTATTGGCTATGCCAATGCTTGTTCTATCTGGGCTGCTTACAGACGTGGACTGTGCAACTAATATTTTCATTTTAGTATCTTTCATGCGTTTTTTCTCATTGTCTTGTTCATCGCGTATTCTGTTGTGATGATACTGGAGCATCTGTAATACCTGACTCGGAGTACCTGCCTGCCACGTACTCTCTACTTTTAATACTCTGTTTTTAAGAGCAGGCAGGGCATTCTCTATTAATTTTGTCACCAGAAGGTGGGGGTATGCTTCACTGGTCGTAGAGAGACCGTTGTTTACTGAGAAGCATTGTTCCAAACGGGCATAATAATCGCTAGGATCCTCATCCGGTTTCTGTTTACATGCTGAGATCGTTCCCCAATCTTCCTTTTTAGTGGCCAATAGACGGGGTAAGACTGCTATGAGTAGGGACGGTAAGTCTTTTCCTTATCCGTAAGGCCTCCCCCCACTGGGCGGTCACTCTCTTCTGCTTCTACCTCCGCCCACAGTAGATGTTTTGTACCTACTTCCCAATCCTGTGCTTTTAATTAATCAAACACCCCTTGTGGTAGTATCATACGCAGCAGTGTTTGTACGTCACTATACGTGTAATTTCCCATTGTCAGGATATCTCTTAGCTCCCTATGTAAACCATCTGGGTCCTTTTCATGGGGAGGGACCATTTTCTTTAACTGTATCAGGTCAATTCTAGACAGGGTTGGTACACGTGAACCCTTTGAATGGCGTTGTCTGGTCCCACCGGGGGTGTACTTCCCGCATTGGGTAGTTTCCACGATCAAAAACAAGTGGTTCAGCAATACCTGCAACGTACATATGATATCTATGTCTGAGATCCAAAAATATGTTGAGGAACTCGTCAGGTCTAGACATGAACCTATGGCTCACGCAGTCGCCTAAAAATTCATGTAACCTATCCTGAGGGCAGCCTCTGTATTCGTACAATGTAGCCAGATGTTGAACCATATAGATACTGGCCAGTCGCTGCTGGAGTGGGGCTAGACTTGAGTATAATTGTGCTATTACGTCTGGACCATATACCTTAGTCTGGGCCACCCATTGCGTGGCTGAACGTGCTATTTCCTGTTCCTCATGGGTGAGTGGTGGCTCAGTGTCCAGCCAGTCATCCAATGCCATGACCGTTGCTTGGTACAGTTCCTCAGGTGATGACCCTACTTTTTCTGTTCTTACTGATCTATACTGTCTACTTTTTCTGTCTATGCATGTGTTTTTATAGGCCGGTCTGACGACGTAGCCAGCATGTTTTTCGGCTTCCTCTATTTTAAGTATCCTGACCAGTTCAGTATGTACAGCCGCTATTTCCTTTACCAATCTTTGTGTGCACTGCATCTGGTTTTGTCTTGTCCTGTAATCCCCAGCCACGATAGCGCGGTGCAAATCCCATAGTCCCTGTGTTATTTTCAGATTCTCATCATCGTTTAACATGCGTAACAGGAGGCATGATGTAAATATATGGATATTTTGTTGGTGATCAATGCTCCTATTGTGCGTAGCGTTTTGTATCACATCCGGGCTCTTACCAGTACGGACGTATTCATAAATATTGTCCAACAGTGTCTTTTTGTTCACTATATCTCTAAGTTCACATTCTGCCTGAGCCAATTGCCGTGAAACGTCCGACATTGGACCAGTGCCAGCACTGACTTCGTAGGTGATTTTGGTAGGTTGTGCAGGTAATGTGAACTGTCCCCCTGCCGCCTCTACCGAGTCTGCCTCTGATGGGTCAGGTGGCGGTGATAACTGGTCTTGTTGATCAATTTGTGGTACCTGGTGTGTTACGGCTGGGGGAGCGGGAGTCTGATCAAGTTGTGGCACTTGGTGTATTACGGCTGGGGGAGTCTCTACATACTGGGGGGGTGAGGCAATTAAATAGTTTTCCATGAAACTATCAACCGGGGCAGAGGGCACAATCATTTCCCTTACAGTCTTTATTGGAGGGTTGGTAAAATCCCTCTCCGTGGGTAAGTCTGTTAGCACGGGATAAATTCCCCTGATAAGAGCATTCTGGTGTCGGTCTTGTTGTTCTTTTTGGACCTTGGCCCCTACATCCTGCAATTTCTTTTCTCTTGCCTCTTCTGACATTTTTCTACCTTTCTCCAGTTTACCAATTTCTTTTTGCTTCCGCCTATGCGCTTCTTTGCGCCACATTTCTATAGACTCCTCTTGAGCCGGTCTCACTTTCCTTTTCCATAGTTGCTCCTCTAATTTCATTATACATTCCATATCAAACGTACCAGTTTCAGGCCACCTATATATGTTCTCTAACCCCTTGGTGTAATCAACCCATAATTCCATAAACAATATTGCACTAATTCCATGTTTTGTATACATGAAATGTCCGGGCGTGTCGCGAGGGGGAAGTGGAACTGAATGTTCCAACAACCCCTTCTTGGTGCCTAATTTACGTAAGCGTGAAAACAACGGCATGTCTATAAAACAATACTTAACAGTGCACTCAATCAAAATACACTCGATATCTTTATACACCGAAAACGGTGCAACTGTATATCGAACCCACTAAACAAAAACTGGACTCGTCTTTACCGTGCTCATTCAGAGAGCCCGTCTTTATGCATTCCCATGTGTACTCACCGAGAAGCAGGACTTGGAGACCTGGTCGTCGGGTTCTTGACGCTGCGCAGTGGGGGTGGGACTCCGAGAGCCTCGGACTCGACGATCTCACTGGTCAGGCTCTGGGTTGGGACACTCCGCCAACTTCTTCACCACCTGATGTGGATGTCCGGCCGCGGACTGTCTCCTCCCCCCTCAGCTGAGGGAGTTAGCGGGAATACCCCGCTCTTGTGCACGTGAAGTCCGTCGGGAGGGTCAGGAAGGGACAAAGACCGGGCTTACATCGCCAGCGCGTGGGGAAGGGCGAGTGTCCCTGTTTGGGCGCCAAAATATGTGGTAAATACATCTATATTTACGCCAGGCAGAATTTCTATAATGATCAAATAATGAGTCGGGGAGTCCGTGGCGTTCGAGTTAAAACAAGGGCTTTAATACAATAACTCGAGTCAAGGGAGAACAAACTCCATCACCGTGCAAGGTTCAGGAGTGGTCTGAATCTTTATTCACAGAGTACAATATATATTCATTTTCTGCACACACTCTGAGTGGACCCCTCCTTTACATAGTTAAAAAAAAACACAGTGCAGGACATCCTTTGATGTCTGAAGAGAGATAAGTTTCACGGCACATTCCTGTACAAGGACGGAAAGTAACCTTATCTAAAACAAACGTGTATGGTTTATGTTTCCTTGACAGTTTCCTGAGCCTGAGCGAGGTCAGAGGGACCCTTATCTTTATGCTGCGAGTCTGGGATCAGTTCCTGTCTCTTTTTAGCTCGGAGGCCCATTTATTATCTTCCCAGGGCTTAGAGGCCTGATATGCTCGGGCTGTTGGCCTCGCCAGGGGAAAGGAATTTGCGCGTTAAAGAAATGTGGATGGGCTCATAGGCTCACAGGATCAGGCTGGACAGAATGTCGGAGAATATACTTGAATGGATGCTAAATATATATATAGATGCTGTATATATCTGTTTTTTAGGGATGTAGCTGACTAAACAAACTAGATGCAGCTTGAAGTCTGTGAACTGGCTAACCCTGGGCAAGCTGAAATGAATTCTAAAATGAATGCTGTATCTAAAATGGATGCCATATAGAATTGTTTTTGGAAGAGAACGGAAAAGGGAAGTGTGCAAGGGGACAGAACCGGGAAGTGATCTTTTAATTATTTTATTTCCTCAAACTGTGGGAGGATGACGTCCAGCAACGCCTCATTCTCTTCCTGTGTGAATGGCTGGGCCCTCTCCACAGACCGCGACATGGTGCCAGAGGAATCACAAGCAGCAGCAGCAGTGGTGTCGAATCAAAGGTTTTGTAGGCAAGTGCCCTCTCATGGGTTCTGCCTGACTTATATCTGCCTTGCTGGCCTATTTCAGTAACAGGAGTGCAGAGTGATTGGTCAGACTCCTTTGCATCCTACGTTTCCTCCAATCCCTTTAAACATACACCAGTGACAGCATTAGCATTTTTTCAAATTTGAAGCGTCATGTCAAGTCAACAACCACTTTACAACAATGTATAATGTGGCCAACTGCTTTTTCCAGGCCACATGATGGAAAAATTTGATCTTAAAATTGGGTATCCATGACAACCAGCATGCATGTAGGCCCTAATACTTGTCCCTTATGTGTCCCCATTGTAAATTTCAAATCCCCACACAGGTGCGGTGCGTTTCACACGTACCCCTATGGCACCACTACTCTAGTGCTACGGGCCGTACATGCGTGTGTACGGCCCGTAGCACTATGGTAGTGTTGCCGTAGGCATACGCCATAGAGCTACGGGCCGTACACGTGTGTGTACAGCCCGTAGCACTATGGTAGTGTTGGCGTAGGCATACGCCATAGTGCTACGGGCCGTACACGCGTGTGTAGGGCCCGTAGCACTATGGTAGTGTTGGCGTAGGCGTACGCCATAGTGCTACGGGCCGTACCCACGTGGGTACGGCCCGTATCTCTATGGCGTACGCCTACGGCAACACTACCATAGGGATACGACCTCTACACATGCGTGTACGGCCCGTATCTCTATGGCATATGCCTACGCCAACACTACCATAGTGCTACGGGCCGTACACACGCGGGTACGGCCCGTAGCACTATGGCGTACGCCTACGCCAACACTACCATAGTGCTACGGGCCCTACACATGCGTGTACGGGCCGTATCTCCATGGCGTACGCCTACGGCGACACTCCCATAGGGATAGGACCAGTGTGAACACGTACGTGTGTACGGTCCGTACACACACGCGTACTCCTACCCAAACCCCATATAGTGATACGACCGTACCCATGCCCTCAGAGCGTGTGTACGGTGCGTTTCACAGCTTACACTGGTGATAGGAGGTGCATAGGAAAGGAATGGAGGTGTCTGACTCGCACAAGGATGGACATCAAGTCATTGTCATTGCAGTGCTTCATATGTAGGGCCTAGGTGTGTCAGGCAGTGAGCTGGCACATGTCTCCTCATGTTTTAACCCAATAGTTGTGTGATGACCTGTGTACATATGTCATGTGTGATGGGGCACTATGTGGCGCACTTCCCCTTCACACCTTTTACATGTGTGCATGTAGTTCAAACTTGTCAAGCACTGCATCACTGGCATGGCACAGTCACCAACACCCGCAACTGTCCCATGATGCCAGGTACACGGATGATGACACCTGACATCTCACTACCAGCATGCCCCGATGTGACTTTGTCATGTGTGTGTCATGTGTTCCCATGATCTTGCTGTTGGTGTTCCGTCAACGGCATCTGCTGTAGCTGCATCCAACATGTGTCTGTGTGTAGATGCCCATGTCACACTATTACGCACACCAGGACACATGTGGAATAACACGTAACGTGTGTCTGTATGCATCAAACAGGGACTTGCGAGCTTAAGACATATCTGCATAGTCTCAATGTCTGTGTGATCATTTTTGACATATACCCCTTCATGGCAAGGTGTGTGGTCTGTCCTTTTTCCATGGCATGTGACCTGTGCGTCTAGCTTGCCGGCAGCTGTCTGTATGAGATAACATCCTTCAAATGCACATATGTGGATTTATGTCACTCCGGTAATGTGTCTGGCTGTTCACTCACACTGGCCCACAGCTACTTTCATGGCATGTTATGTAGACCTTGACACTCCACGTCTGTAGCTGGCTCTTGGTAGGAGTATCACCTGGCTGGCATACGTGTGCAGGATGTATTGCACAGACCAGACTCTGTATGTAGCATATGTGTATTAGCTGTTGAACATGTGCTCAGTTCATTGACATTGGTGTAGTAATGTACTCAATCTTCGTTATTCCTTCCAAATTTCTGCAGGGCACCGCCTCTCCCCCGACCAATGCCAGACTTGGCTGCTATGAGGGAACGTGACTGCATACGCCACTACAGATTCCCCCAACAGTTAATTGTGGACCTGACAAACAGGCTGGCCCCACACCTCCAACCGCGACACAGTTATCCGACTGCGCTGACCCCCAAGATGAAGGTGATGTCAGCCCTACGTTTCTTTGCCATGGTACGTTTCAATTGACCATAGCTGATGTGGGTGGCATGTCCCAGACCATGTTCAGCCGTGTCCTGCATGATGTTTTAGAAGCCATGTTGGAGCACCTGGATGAATTCATCCATTTTCCAACTCCTGAGCAGTTGACAGGTATCAAGGGTGAGTTCTATGCCCTGGGAGGGATGCCCCATGTAATTGGGTCCATTGATGGGATACATGTGGCTTTGGTACGACCACAGGCACAGGAGGTAGCCTTTCGTAACCGTAAAAATTACCACTCCATTAATGTCCTTGTGGTGTGTCTTGCTAACATGGTGATTTCCCATGTCTATGCACGTTTTCCAGGGTCAGCACACGATGCCTACATCATGAGGCATAGCAGGCTGCAAGAAATGATGCTGCAGCTGCACAACGAACGAGCATGTCTTGTTGGTGGGTAGACTCTGTTTGTCCAGTGTTCAGTGGTATCTTAGTATGTGACGGCATCTCCTGACCCACTTCTTTACATGATGTTTCCATGTAGGGGACTCTGGCTATCCCAACATGCCATAGCTGGTGACGCCTCTCCGCAACCCGAGAACAGCCGCAGATCACCGTTACAACCACGCCCATGGGCAGACCAGGCGAGTGATTGAGAGGACGTTTGGCGTCCTGAAGAGCCGATTCCGTTGCCTCCACAAGACCGGCGGGTCCCTCCCATATGTGAAGGTCTGCAAAATCTTCCTCGTGTGCTGCATGCTGCACAACATGGCAGTGGAGAAAGCTGTGCCACTCATCCTGGATCCCGATGAGCAGGAACATCCACCCATGGAGGATGACGGCCTTGGTCACGAGGCAAGTGAGGAGGAGGAGGAGGAGGAGGAGGAGAAGGACATCCGGAGTCAGCTCATACGCAACTTCTTCTCATAATGGTGAGTCCCTGGGTCTGAGTGTGCACGCTTGGAGCCTTGTGTGGCATGTGTTGCAATGTGTCCAGCTGACTGTATGCTAAGTGACTTTGAGGTGTGTGCTGATGTGTCACTCGAGTGCTGATGTCATTCCACACATTTTAGCTGACACACTCAATTGACAACTAGCATGGTGTCAACCTTATTCATGTAGAGTACATGACCATGCATGCGGATGACTATGTTTTTCATGACTTCTTGTGTGTCTCTCATCCCCAGGTATTTGCGCATGCTGTCTGCTCGTGGCATCGTTGTGCTCCTGCTATTCCTCATGAGTAATGCAACGTGTGCTGAATCAGAGTTACATGCACGGACATGGTGAAAAGTCTCCTTTGGGTAAGGATTGCAGCAAAGCTTTTTGGGTGTGGTAGTTGTTTGTAATGTGTGGGCACTGCTCCTGTGCAGGTTTTGTTACTATGCATACATGTCAACTCACCATGGGGCACTTGACATGTAGCATGACTCACATGAATTGATAGTCACACTTCGTGACAGTCATCTGTTATGGGATTGTGGATTTTGATGAAGGCATCAATGTGTGTACAACTTCCCTCGGAAACATACGGGAGGCTACGGGTGGACATATTGCAGGACATCCCCATAAGAGGCTCAATGTGGAATTGCAGCCTCTCTGTGTGCAGCAGGGGAGGTTTGGCTCACCCCCTTCACTTGTGTGCCACTCCCATGGATTGACAGCATCTGTGGTGCGAAGGGGGTGTCCAGTGTAGGTCCCATATATTAATCCAAAAGACCTGTGTGTCTGTTAATATTGATGCATTTCCATAGGTGTGAGCCTGAGTAATAAAGGTGTTCCTCAGCCTCCAAGGTGCCTCATCTCTGTCAATGCAGGTCTCTTGCCACTGTGCATGCGCCATCTCTGGCATGGTTGTCAAGGATTGTGCATATGAGTCTATGTGTAGATTAGCAACCTGCATGCTGTTCTACATGTATTTGATTCTCTATTGTGCATGAAGTCCATGGCTGTGTATGTGTTTTGGTATGTTGGTCCCCACAACGGGCCGTCAACACCTTCTGGGGTGTGTTTCCTGTGCGCAGCTTGGCCTTCAGTTTCATGATCCGGTGTCAGTCATCTTTGGGGATTGTGCATCCTTTGTCTCTGGGTGTGCCATTGAAAACCGGTCACTCTTTCCTTGACATACACCTGTTGCAGTAGTCCTTTCTGACATCCTAGTCTTTGTGTGGAAATTGTGGCATAGTTCCCAGGACATGCCGCCTGCTGTTGCAGCCACTGCAGCAAGGGCACACAAAGTTTCCTGATTTGGCAACACACACACATCAAAGATGCTCCTCCCTTCCTCCATCAACCCATTCATTTGGCTGTCATCAGCTTGTCTGTGGCACAGTTGCGGCCACGTGGTGCCAAAGGCTGGACCGTCTGCACATGCAACGTGCACATTGCACAAGCCTCATGTCCTTGCATGACCCACATCACACTACAGTCTGATGTTGCAGCCACCCTCCAAGCAATGTCCATCCACACATCTGCCGCCAGCTCTCAGGCATACACTAAGCGCACACACAACACCTTTGCATGATGATTGTGCAACTCCGACTGCCTACACAGCGCTGTCACGCCTTCCAGGCCCTGTCACACCCACCAGGTCATGTCCCTCCTACTCCCCACCGGCTCTGTACCCCGGCAAGGCCATGGGAGTGGGACTCAAGGCTTCTGCATGTAGTATGCTGTCGTTAGAGGCACATGGCACAGGTATCATCTGTCAGTGTGTCAATCTACAATGTGTCCAGGACCCCCCTCTGCACCATCACATGCGCACACAACCTCATCATCAACTCGTATGCCATTGACAGCCAGGTGCTCCTCACCCTCACCAAGGACGCAGACATTGCCAGTTCCAATATTCTAGATTGCATGAGATCCATTGATGAATGACAGAAAAGCAGCCACCTGAGGCTGGACTTGTACAGGGCTGAGGTCAACATCTGAGGATTGTCTCCTTACTGCTGGGTCAACTGCTTGTGTCCCACCCGCAGAAGCCCCGCACAAGCACCCAGTGTCCATGCACACAAGATGGTGTGCATCATGGATTGCTTGCTCACATTTGCCATGGTAATCACCAGCATCTGTGCCTCAGACTGCAACACCCTCTGCATTATGCACATGATCTCCAGATAGATCCACTCCAAGGAAAGACGGACCATCCCCCAGGTCCACGACAACATCTGTGTCAAATACTGCCCTGCCCTCTATGGGGCAGCCACATCCAAACTCCCAGGACCCTTGTCCACATCCAGGCTTCATCTGCACACCTCAGCTGCAACATCCCGCGCCCCAGCCACATCACCGTCCAGCAGAGATAGCTGCAATGGATCACTGTGTGCTGCAGGATGAACTTCAGACTCCCCACCCACACTCAGGAGGCAGGCCACAACCCCGATTCAACACCAACCTTGTACCACTGTCATCCGAGAACCCGTAGTGCCATCTCCGTGCATCCAACCTTGACCTGGCCACCATTCTTCAGATCCACCGTACTCCAGCATGCAGGACATAGTTCTCCCACCTGGGAACACATACCTGGGACTCCCTCCCCGGGAACCTCCGAATGAGGCATGACCTCTACGCCTTAATGATACTCTTCCAAATAGCTCTGTCGGCACAGTATTGCATGCACCCCCTCAGCAGCTTGAGGCCATCACAGGTGAGTATTGTGCTCCATGTCTGCATTGAATGATACATTGTGACCCATGTGTGTCCTGCACCAGACTCCGATCCCAGGGTATGGATGTGTGGAGTGAGTTCAACACTCAGGCATAGTTTGACATTTACACACACATATGTTGGGGAATAACGCCAAATGACAGCAACATCTCATGACAAAATAAAGTATTTATTTTTGGTGAAGTAAGTCTTTTGATAGATGTAGTAAGGTGCTCTACCGGGTGCATAGAATCCAAAGTTCACAGGGGGAGATGTCATCCTTATCAGTTGGAGTCATCAGAGTCCAGACCACAGTGTTGGTCATCATTGGTCAGACTGTGACCAGCAAGTCCATGTGGCAGAGAATGTCATTGGGTGAGGTGGTGCTGTTGCGCCAGAGGGCCAGGTGCCAGGCCAGGTGACCTGGGAGATGTGGACGACCCACCTTCCTGGGGGGACCCTCAGATGCAGGCCTTGACGATGTCTGTGATGCTCCGTCGGACGAATCCTCCTCCTCCTCCCTCCCTGTGGCTGGTGGTGGTCTTCGCCTGGTGGCACAGGGAGGGTTGCCCATGTTGTCGGCGATCCGACGGAGTGAACGGCTCATGTCCGTTTGCACCGCCAGGAGCCTCCATCCGTCCTTGGTGTTGTTGTTGACTGGCATGTTGCTCGGCCTGCAGGTTCTTCATCTCGTCGAGGGTCCCCTTCATCTCTGTGAGGCTCGACACTACCTGGCTGATGCCCCTGGTGTCACGCCGGTATGTGTCCAGGATGTGGCGTATGTGTGACATACCGGTTCCCTCAGCTGCCTGGTCAGGTTCTCGCCTCCGCCTGCCTCCACTCCCACCACCCCTGCCCACACGAGCCTGGCTTGCCGTTGTGGGAACATCGGGTCTAAGGGACCCCTGAGGGATGGCATTAGCTGAGTTGTCTGCCTCCTCCTGGGTGCCCGGAAAACCTTGTCCCTCCTGGTCAGACTGGCTGTGTTGTTCAGTGCGAGCAGGGCTCCTGGGTGTCTCCTGGGATGTGGCAGGAATGGGGGTGGGGTTGGCACAGATGTACCTGACGCAGGTCCTGCAGGGGCTTGGGCACGAGAGGGGCCAGGTTGGTCGGGGTCATCCACGGAGTGGTGAGAGTCGTCGCTGCCGGTGGGATCATCTTCACGCTGAGCCTGGGACTGTGATTGTTCCCCCCCATTGTTGGGGGGAGGTCGATGACGTTGCCCTGTGTGTGAGAGAGAGACAATGTTAATGCTGTTTCATGCCACATCCATGTTTCATACATATTCAAGTTGTCACAGTTCCCCCAGGTAGTTGGATGTGCCTAGCATTCGTCTCAATGTACACTCGGGGATGGGTATGTTGCAGGGGACAGATTGATATGTTCTCCTGAGTGTTTGACCAGTAGATTTTGGGCTAGGATGCTTATTTGGCTATGGATTGGTCTTGTTGTGTCACATGTCCATTGTGGGAGTGGGTAAATCCGTTGCCTGCCCCGGGGGTGTGTGATTGTGTGAGGGGGGTGTGTGACCGGACCTGCTGTTGGGTGTAGTGTGATTTGCCATTGGGTCTCCCAGGTGATGTGTCTGTCCCCTCATGGTGCATGCTGGCATGACAGTGAGTGTGAGTTCCTGTGCTAGATATCTGAGCTTGTGGAGTTGGTGTTTGAGTGTGCAGTGGTCACAGGAGGGCCTTGTGCTGCATACAGCAGGGCCAAGTGTCAGCTACCTTGTCAGTACTTTGCCAGTCCCTGTGCATTGGGCATGTTGCATGGGTATGTACCTAGGCCATATGGGCTGAGGGCATTGGTGTCTGCTTCTGAGTTGCACAATGTGTTGTGTGAGCCCCACCCTCCCAGCATCCCGGACATCCAGTCTTGGGTTTGTGGTTGGTGTGGCCTGGGACATGGCATTGGCTTTATTTGTGAATGGGGCATGGAGACGTTAGTGGCATGAGCGTGGTTTTTGAGTGTGGTTGTGTGTGGTGAGGGCTTGGGGGAAGTTGCGTGCATTTGGTGTGTTTGTGGGGTGGATGGCATTCCCCCCATGTTACGTGAGTTGTTTGTGTACTCACCAGGCTCTGCGACTCCTTCGACTCCGTGTACTCCCACCGGCGGAAGCATGGCCATCACCTTCTCCTCCCAGGGATGGTAATGTACGGGTCTAAGGGGCAGCCCACCTCCAGTGATGTTACTCTGGGCGTGTACTCCTCGTTCATTTTCCTCTTGACTGTCCTGCGCAGATCGTACCACCTGGCTTGGCATTCATGCCTGGTCCTTCGGATGGGCGTAACAGCATTCACCTTATCGACAATCCTCTGCCACAGGCTTGTTTTTGGGTGATGCTGGTCTGTCTGACCAATGTTCCAAACAGCTGTGGCTCGACTCTGATGACTTCGTTGACGAGGAGGTCCAGCTCCGCCCTTGTGAACTTTGGATTCTTGTCTGTGGGCATGGTGTGGGGTGTGGGTGTGGATGGGTGTGGGTGTGTGGGTGTGAATGTGACGGTGTGTGTGTGAATGTGAAGAGGGGGTGTTTGTGAATGAGGTTGTGTGAAGGTGTGTAAGTTAAGGTGTAGTTAAGGTGTAAGTAAGGTGCAGTTGTTTGTCTGTGGGGTCTGTCAGCAGTGGGTCTGTTGCAAAGGCTCATGCGTTGTGTGTGTGGGCCCTTTTTATTTGTCCATTTGTGGGTGTGGCTGGGTTTGAATTTGTGGTGGGTGTGTTATAAGAGGTGGTTGTGATTTAGGGCCTCTGTTTGCCTGTTTGGATATGCCAGGTCAGTCATAGAGATGGATTTTGTCATGTTGACGTGTTTTGTGGTGTTGTGCGAGTCGAATTGACCCTCCTTGTGCTGTTTTACAGTGTCCTGGTTCTGTTCGAGTATTTTTCACGTAGGTAAGGTTCGTACATACGCGATGCTGGGTGAGGGTGCTGGGGTACGGTGTTGGGGTACGGTGCGTACAGGTGCGTCGCTGTGCTAGGGTGTTGGGGTATGGTGCATACAGGTACGGGGCTGTGCTACGGTGTTGGGGTACGGTGCGTACAGGTACAGGGCTGAGAGACGGGCCTGGGGTGCGGCGCATACAGGTGGGAGGCTGGGGTACAGTCCTGGGGTACGGGGCGTACAGGTGCCGGGCTGGGAGATGGGCCTGGGGTGCGGCGCGTACAGGTGCGGGGCTGTGCTACGGTGTTGGGGTACGGTGCGTACTGGTGTGGGGATGTGCTACGGTGTTGGGGTACAGTGCGTACAGGTGCGGGGATGTGCTAGGGTGTTGGGGTACGATGCGTACAGGTGCGGGGCTGTGCTACGGTGTTGGGGTACGGTGCATACAGGTGCAGGGATGTGCTAGGGTGTTGGGATATGGTGCATACAGGTGTGGGGCTGTGCTAGGGTGTTGGGGTATGGTGCGTACAGGTACGGGGCTGTGCTAGGGTGTTGGGGTACGGTGCATACAGGTACGGGGTTGGGCTACGGTGTTGGTGTACGGTGCGTACAGGTACGGGGCTGGGCTACGGTGTTGGGGTATGGTGTGTACAGGTACGGGGCTGGGTGATGGGCCTGGGGTGCGGCACGTACAGGTGGGGGGCTGGGGTACGGTACTGGGGTACGGGGTGTACAGGTGCGGGGCTGGGAGACGGGCCTGGGGTGTGGCGCGTACATGTGCGGGGCTGGGATACAGTCTTGGGGTACGGTGCGTACAGGTGCGGGGCTGGGAGACGGGCCTGGGGTGCGGCGCGTACAGGTGCGGGGCTGTGCTACGGTGCTGGGGTACGGTGTGGAGGGGGGTATGGTGCTGACATATGGGGGTACGGTGCTGACATGTGCGGGGTGAGGGGGGGCTGTACGACTCGTATCCGGGCACAAGTTTACCCGTGTACATGTGTGCTACAGCGTTCGCTCCATACGGGGCCTTTTACATGCGGTTGTGTATTCGGACGGGCGGTACGGATCGTACTTGTGCGCTCGGACTTCTGTTTTACGATTTGCACGTAAAGATGTCCGGCTCCCTATCGGACACTTTTCCCGACGCTATTCAGACTTAAAAATTTCCGGCTCCCTCTCGGACCATTTTCCCGACTCAATTCGTATGTATTTTTCACGTACAAATCGTACTTCGCAGTTTGTACGGTACTTGTTCGATTCGTACGTGTAAATATACGGATACGAGTCGTACGCAATTTTTTTTACCCGGATCGGAATCGGCACCTAAATAAATATTACTTAATAAAAAATTATCATTAATTTATTATAATTCAATTATTTCCCACCATAATCCCCTATAAACCCACAACCTGCTATGGAACTAAAAAACACAACATATGATTAAAATACATTGATAACTACTAAAAAATGTAACACATATATTTAAAAACATAATCAGTACTTATGCAAAACAAATGCATCACATACATTTAAAATATATACTTAAATACATAACAATAATTAAAACATCGGTATTTTAAACAACTATCTTTTGCGTACGATATTAATGACTTCTATATTTTTTAAACCAATATTTCTTACCTTAAATTCGATATTCTTGACCACGATATTCTTGCTGTCGGTATTTCTGTGTCACGATATTTAGAACTCGATTTTTTTGTAGGTCGACATTTACGACTCAATATTTTGTCTAAAAATCGGCTTTTGAAACTGCAAACTGGTCCCAAGAAGCTCATGTATTTCAGGTATGTGCGACAGGATATGGGCAGGGCAACCAATCACAGTATAATATAAAAAGCCTAAAGTGTCCACAGAGATTCGAGAGCCCCCCTCTCAGAGCTGTGCTAAATGGGAGACCAATTTACCAATCAACTCCTTATTGTCAAAATTTACCACAACACAGTCCCCCCGCTCACAATTCGGCTGCCGCCGCACCCATCTCACCCTCTGGCCTTTACAATATGCCTAAAAAGCATTGACTTATCCACATTCCTTTGTGGATTTCTTTTGCCCCTCTAACAACTAAGGAACATTTGTTAACGCCCATATGAATGGAGTAGCATCTGGCTGAATGTCTAGAATGGGGAGACAAAATTGAATACTTGCCCCTGTTACTACTCACGAGCACAGGCCCAAAGCCCTGCATGTCAGTTCCAACCTCCCAAGCAGCCCTTAAAGGGGTTCTTGATGCAGCATGTCATTTATTACAGGGTCTGGGTGGATTCCTTTATTTGCGCTATTATAGAGGGACTATTAATTCAAATTTGAGTTTGATTGAATCTTTGCAGTGGAGCTGCCATTTTCTTCGAGACATCTGAAAAGCAACGGTTTTAATAAATGTTGCCAGTTTTTTTTGTAGACTAGGATTCCCTTTATTTTGATCAGCCTTGTAAAAGAAGGAACATTTTTATAAAACTCTGGAGATTTGCATCTTTTCCTCTTTTGTTAAGTTCCTCGAGCTGTTAACCTGGTTCTGCTCCAGATCTCTATATCTAAGATATCATATTCCCTTCCAAGATTTTGTGTAGATTTAGAGAACCTTAAATATAAGATAAAGAGCTTTATAGATGCCTTATGGAGGTTTGGGTAGTTTAAAAAAAGTTAATGCTTATCTTCTCATAGCTGCAGAATACTCCCTGATGGTGATAATGCACTTTACAAATGCACATAACATAAAAATATATGATATTTGATAGTATGCACTGTTTATATGAAGAACATGCACAGGCTGCTATGTGTGTGTATATTTTTCATGGATATGAGTTGAAAGCACTGTTTCCCTCAACACTTTTAAGCTATTTGCCTACTTTACATCTTAATCACATAGCATTTCTTTGCCATGTCACCTATGTCTGCAGCTTCAACATCCGTTCTTACCACTGGGCTCGAGCCATAGAATTTGCTGTATATGAGATTAATCAAGATAGAACATTTCTCCCCAATGTCACATTGGGTGTGCGGATCTTCGATGCCTGTCTGTCTTTGACGAGGTCTCTCAGAGGACTCACCTGGCTGTTGGCAGGGGATGACAAATGCCTCCCAAACTACCGCTACCCGGACAAGCCCCCACTGGCAGTCATCATTGCAGACTCAGGCACCACAAAGTCAATTGCCATCGGCAGGTGGCTGGGGCTTCACAGATACCCACAGGTAACGTCAGAGATTATGAACATGTTAGGGAGTGCAACAAGGTGAAAAGAAGTTTTGAAGGATGGGTTATAGAACATTATCATATATAAATATGGCATGTTCTATAAATGAATGTATGACGTTACAACGCATGCTGTTACAACGCATGCTGTTACAACGAAAGTTTTACAACGCAAGTGCATTGACAACGCAGGACATTACAACGCAAGTCTTTACATCGACTTGCACTAGATGGCGTGCTAACATTAAAAAAGTGTAATTTACTATTCCAACTCCAGTCCACGTAACAGTAGGGAAGGTGTTGGGATAGTAAACTACACTATTTTTAATGTTAGCACGCCATCTAGTGCAAGTCGATGTAAAGACTTGCGTTGTAATGTCCTGCGTTGTCAATGCACTCGCGTTGTAACAGTTTCGTTGTAATGGTAGTGTGTTGTAAAAGTTGCGTTGTAAAGGTTGTTCCCCTCTATAAATATGATTTCCCTTAACTCTAAGGAGCTAGGACAATCTTTTTGGACTAAACACTTGAAGGCCAGATGTACAAAGGCATTTTATGATCGCAGACCCTGCGATTTGCAAAATCACGGAGTTTGGAATTTGCAACAAGAAGATGCCTTTTTTTCTACATGCTAAACCTATTTTTAAAGTCGGAAAAGTCTTTCTTACTTCCAAAATGTGTTTTGCAATCCATTCCAAATCACAGTATGATGAGGCATAAAGAGGCGCCCTCTCATAAATGCAAGTTGGAATTCCATGTATCAATGTAGGTATCCATGGTTTGCAACTGCAATAGTGTTCATAAACCATTGACGAGTTACCAATAGCATAAAAAGGAGGTAGTAACTGATTTTCAAAGGGGTTGGTTTCCTCAGGACAACTTCCACTTAGTGAATGCTGTCAGCAGCCTGGGGTGAAATAGACAATAGTTGAAGGAACCACTGCCAGCTCCTTGATGTTTCCACCAATGGAATTTAAAAAAAAAGCGACATGTGTTCCTTTAAAGAACAGGAACTGCTTTAAAAAAAAAGCTTCCTGTTTGGTAACACAAACACAGGAATGGTGGTTTGGTGTTCCTTGCCGTCCAAAATGTCTGTGTATGTAGCTAAGCACAGGGGGTTGGCACCTGATTAACTAATATTTATTTGACCAGTCATTCTGTGATAATCTGTGACTGGAGATTTTGTAATGCAACATACTAGGCCATAGGTGGCATTGCAAATTTAAAGACTGGTCACAAACAGTTGATGCACAATTTGCAACCACTTTCTTTGACAAGTTTAATAGCATATTTGACCCATAATCTTAATTGCTTCAGAGTTCTGTCCTGCAACAATAGGGATTGCAGCATTATCCAGGCTCAATTAACTTAAATCTCATAATTTAAGTGCATGCCTTTTCAAAGCATAGATTGACACTGAACTTTGCTCAATGCTCCTGCACTGTCTGTTTATTTGCAGATTAGCTACTTAGCTAGCAGCACTGTGCTAAGTGACAAGGTCCAGTACCCGTCCTTCTTCCGAACTATTCCTAGTGATGACTTCCAAGCCAGAGGCCTTGCACAACTTGTATTCTACTTTGGGTGGACTTGGGTGGGACTTCTGTCAACTGACAATGATTATGGCCAGCTGGGCTCTCATATTTTAAAAGCAGAGCTCTCCAAGTTTGGAGTGTGCATTGCATTCCACAAAACCATCCCTCTTATTCCTCAAGACAGCAAGATCAACCATATAGCGGAGGAGGTCCAGAGGTCTACAGCAACAGCCATCCTCGTCTTCTCTTCTGATCCTTATATATGCCCCATAATGGAGAAACTATCCAAACTGAATGGCACAAGGAAAGTTTGGCTTGCCTCCGAGGGTTGGTCAACCTCCCCTTTTGTTTCCACTGTAGAACTTGCAGACATGCTGAGTGGTACCATTGGGTTTGCCATCCATGAAGGGGAAATGCCTGGGTTCACAGAGTTCCTTCTCCAGCTTCATCCTCTGTCCTACCCACATGATCCATTTTTGAAACTCTTTTGGGAGCATGCATTCCAATGTCAATGGCCAGGCACTGCCATCATGGTTGATTCAGGTCTAAATAACACATCAAAATCTATTTGCAGTGGCTATGAGAACCCAATGGCTATTAGGGACCGATACTTCATTGCCTCTGACTTGAGAATCAGTTATAACATTTACAATGCAGTGTATGCTGTGGCTCACACATTAAGAAACATTTGGTCTTGTGTACCAGGACAGGGACCTTTTACGAATAATACCTGTGCCACCATATGGAACTTTGAACCATGGAAGGTAAGACTGGTAAATAATGAGCGAAAAGTGGTAGTAAACTGTTTTTTTAAATGTTATTAATTATGGATGTAATGCACTAACAGGAGGGTGGAGTCCAGTCCTACCCCCAGATCTCGTACGGAGTCTGCCTATACAGTAATTGATCCATATCCTGTTGGCCAGAAATCATTTAGATGACTGGCGCCTGTCCACTCCACCTGGCAGATCATGGTCTCCATCTTGCTAGCATTAAACTGCAGTGAGTTATTTCTAAGCCAATAGGCTATTCTCTCCATGCACTGGTGAAAAGATTCCTAGGACCCCATAAAGCCTGGGTTGAACAAGACTGTCAGTTGCGTGTCATATGCATAATTAACTAAGTTCCTTCCAAGCCCATGAATGAGTTTGATGAGAGACTGGATGCATATTAAACATTGTGGTACTAAGAGAGGAGCCCTGCAGAACTCCCTGCATTAATGCAATGAAGCTAGAGTGAAAAGGAGGGAGTTGTACTGCCTGTTCATGCAGCCCTTAATTTCACCAGTATACAGAATGTTTGCAAAATCGACTAGTATACCAAATAAGTTTAACTTTTTAAAAGACCCGGCGGATGCAATGTTATCCCATTATGATGAGCAAGAAGGATGGGATCATCGGCTACCATCGCCAATCCCACCGTTTATTCACTCAGGTACCACAAATTTAAACTTAAAGAAAGATCAATTTAATATAGAGCCCGTAACCTTTACTGGGCCACAGCAGGTCCAAGTAAAAAAATGTGCGCACTTTTTCCTGAGGGAGTGTGTCATCACCCAACCCTCGTACGTCCAAGATACCACCGATGTCCTGAGAATCCTGGAGGATATAACATACGACCCTGTGAATCAATTCCTTGTCACCATAGACATAGAATCATTATATACGAGTATCCCTCAGGAAGCCACGCTGGTGGCAGCAGCTCGCGCCCTGAGGGACTCTGAATGGTTCTATGACACTCCACAAACCTTTGTACTCCAGTGCATTGAGATCGCATTGACCAAAAACTTCTTTTCGTGCAAAGAACAGGTGTACCTCCAGGTGTCGGGCACATCGATGGGGGCCACCTTTGCTCCCAGTCTGGCCTGCATCTATGTAGGCCAGTTCGAGGCGTACCACATTCATTCCGACACAAATCTCTTCCAGAAGAACATCGTTCTCTGGAAGAGATATATCGATGATGTCCTGTGTATATGGGAGGGCTCGGAGGAGAGACTCATTGAGTTTCTTAACTGGTTGAATGGTCTTGATGTCTGCTTAAAATTCACTTGGGCGGTGAACAGAACATCAGCAGTGTACCTTGACCTAGATATACAGGCCGAGCATGACAAGCTCGTTACCAAAGTGCATCACAAAATAACCGATAAAAATTCCCTGCTGCACTACAGGTCATATCATCCAAGAGCACTTCGAGATAACTTACCTGTGGGCCAATTTTTAAGATATCGCCGGAATTGCTCCAACCTTCGCCAATACTCTGAACAGTCTAACGTATTGGCTACCAAACTGGAGAACCGAGCCTATCCTAAGAAAGTAATCAGGCAGGCGAAAAAACGAGCATACAACACGCCACGTGCGGCTCTCCTGGAAAGAACTTCTAAACAAAAGGGCGAATGCATACCTGTGGTGACCACTTTCGGCCCTTTATCCACCAAAATCAGGCAGATCATCCGTAGACACTGGCATCTGTTAAGCACTACGAGTATGCAAATGCCTCCACCTCGCTTTGCATTTAAACGATCTGCAAATCTACGCGATCAGCTGGTACACACCAGACCCAAATCTGACCCACGGGAAAATAACATTCCGCAAGGACATTATCCATGTGTTGAATGACTCCATCGAGTGAAATAAGGTTTACATGTAATCCATGTATCATTCATTCATTCCTTCTTTCCCCTTATGGTCAGTAAAAGTCCAGCCATGATGATTGGTGTATGAAGATTGGAATAGGAGGGCGTGATATATGAGGGCGCTATACTGTATGAGAAACCAGGACAACATAATGAGAAACCTAGGGGTACTTGGCATCACTGACACCGCTCACTGCAGCATTGCAAAATACAGTTTTGAGCTAGATTACACTTGATGCAATATTGTAACTATGAAACAAGGCAATAGGTATAAACAGAACTCGGGGGTGAAGATATGCCCTAATTATTCATCTACGAGTTACATTAACATTAAAAACGGGTGCTCGGACGCTCGTACAATGAGGAATTGATTACCTGTAGAGGCACATATTACCATTCTAAGATGGCGCGTTCTGTCGGCCCTGAAATGGGCGGGACCGACACAGCGGTGCCACGTGACCCGGAAGGTTACGTTTTTTAATCACGGCTGACAACGGCTGCGTTGTTGCAGTGCTGAGTGAACGCCAGACACGGACAGAATATCGGTGAGTCCGACTATTTCCTTTTCTTCCAAAATTGAGGGGGCTGCGTAAAAAGCGGTTTAGACCATAGGCGAAGGGACACCTGCAACAGTAAACGTGACTCGGTCGGGGGAATTCCTCTTTTTAAGGGGGTACGCACAGACCTGTCACGGAAACCAATGGTCTAGAAATCTTAACTAAGAGCTTGGCATCATCAAAATACAAGTAGACACATTAAGTATGTGCCATGCAGCAGGTACCAAAAGACGCACCATGAGCGAGACACGGGAGGGACAATATCCCACATAGCTGGCAGAACCTTAAAAGGAGTACCTCTTTTAACACAAGATGAACCCCCGCTAACCCCGGCTAAGCAGGAGTTATACCTGAAGAGTTATAACACAGCAATACAGGGATGGATCCAGACAAAGAGAAATAGCTATTCATCACACAGGGAATGGAGGGAAATCTACATCTGTTTCCTCTAGAAAACTATTAACTTTATTTTGTTCGATTCATGTCTTTCTCCGTGTCTTTCACTGTATGTTTACAGACTCATGACAGGAGTCGAGGGGATGAGCCCTGAACAAGCGACCGCTGTTATACAGACACAAGCCCGAGGGTAAAGGTATGCCCACGATGGGCGACATCCCGGTAATCATTTTCGGGGGACATTTGGTTGGGAAAGGTATATACAGTAATGGGTGCCTTTGAACCAGAAGCCAAATATTTTGGATATGTGTTGTTTGTCTGTCTCTTTTCCAACAGAACTGTTTTTAACTGATCAAGTAAGGCTAAAGGGTGAAATGACAATACCCCACGCCCTGAAGAAGTTGCCGTGAGTTTTTCCAATTGGCAATGAAACATGTCGGCATTTTTATACATGAGTGATCACACAGCACAGAATAAAAAGTAGAATAGCTAGTGTGAACCAACTCAAATCTGTGTACATACACTGTGGGGTTTATTACGGTGCACGGTTCTCTGCACTACTTTTCTTTCTTTTGTCGCATACACCCTAGCAACCTTTACGTGTTGGGTCACTACCCATTCTCTTGTCTACACCTTCCCACACACATTTCCTTTCTACGGAGTGGTGGCAGCTGATGATGAGATCTTGAGGTAGCAGGCGAGTACCTTCCTGCTTTATCCTCTATGGTGTTGCTACTGTGAGGCGCCATCACTCCTTTCCTACACTTTTTCCACACGAGGGTGGTTTTAGATATTACTATTGTTGGATAAATAGACAGCCTTTTCCTATCTCGTTTGAATACTCCTTCTTTTCTTTGAATTAGTGAGTCATACTTTGAAGCAGCATTGATGATATTGAAACACTTGCTCTATAGTTTGTCTAAAATTATATGACAACTACAATTGCTATATGAATTGAATGCTCACTATGGGAACAGGTCCTTTATTGTATACAGACTTCTGAGTGGGGGATGACCTGTTCTCTGCCCCTTCAGCTCCTTTTTGTGATTTGGCCAAGTAAAAAAAGAACAAATGGAACAATCATGGGGGTCCACGATGGACCAGGAACTCCTGATGAACGGAGAACCTTTATTAATACAGGACAAAAACTTCACAGAAACCACCGTGAAACAACTACTACAAAAATCTCCAGAGCAATCTCAGATCACCAGGGCCCAACAACCAATTGAGGTACAGGTAATAATCAACAAGCCCCCTTCAAACCTCTCTCAACACATGGAACAACATGTGGATATAAGTGCAATTGATAATAAAACACAAACAATGACTTATACAGTATTGTCACCCACCATACAAAACGCCATAACAAACGAGGGTCCAGAAGAAAAAAATCAAGGAGGAGAGGGAGATGATGCCAACATCTGGTTGATTCATACTTCAGAGCACACAACTCTAAACAGCAGAGATAAAATTCAAACCCATCCAACAGCCAAAAGTGTAGCTTCCCTTAATAACTCTCCGGTAAAGGACAATCAGGGCCAAACCACTAACATTACACATTCAGAAGCAACGACAGACGCAGGAACAATATGGCACATTTTCTTTAAAACATCCCAACTCACATTGGAGGCTTTGAACTATCAATCAAACAAGATGGATGTCCAAGTAGATCTGCTCAACATCATGGCAACAACAATATCCGGAATTGACCAAAAACTGGCTAACTTGAATAAGTTGATAACACAAGCCCAAGTATACGCAACCTCTTTAAACACAGACTGCGCTTGTGGGCCAACAATTGACAAATTGGCATCAATCCCGGAAGTGCTCACCACCCTTATTGAAGATCTAAAAATACAATCGATGCAAATAACAGGCAATAGAATAACTCCAATAACTGAGCAAGTCAGCCAAGAAAATAGCTTAAAAAAGGATCGTATAAACTTAATCACAAACAAAAATATGGACCTAATAACTACCTTTCAAACAATAGAAACTAAAGGAACCCCCGATAAGGAAAAGGAACAGGAAAATCCAATTAGTAATACCAACGTAAACTTGTCACGACGAAAGAAGAAAAAATTAAAAAAACAATTAAAACGTCAAAAGACTGCACAAATTAGAAAGAGCTGGGGTCAGTCCACTCACGGCTCCACGGAGGTTACAATTAACTCCCCCTCAAATCAGGAAAAGCAATCGTCAAACAAATTATACCCCATATTCATTAAGCCCCAAAAACAAAATAAATCCTTGGGTGAAGTAGATCATTCAGATAACGTAACATCAAAACCACTAGTGTTTCAGGTCCTAAAGCCCACCGAAAACGGCGGAGCAACAAAGAAAATTGTACAAACAACAACTGAAACTGCTAGAGACAAAACTGAACACGGGTTATTTAAGGAACCAACTGGATTGGGATCAAAAAACCGAAAAATTGTGCCCACTTATACTGACAACGTATCAGGTGAGACACATTGTAAAGAAACCTCACACCCCGAACATGTGTTAGGTACATCACTACCACCTGCGTACACTAGAACTATGTGTAAAACAATCCTTCAACCGCAGTATAAATCGAAGGGGAGACACGATACATTGAACAGGGGGAATATACTAAGGCTCCTGCAACACATACCCTCACTATCTCATATAAAAAGTGAGGATATAGTGAGTGTCCAATTTGAATTTAACGAGGAAGACCTCAGCAAAGAAGATACCATAGTGACATGGTCAAATCATCTTATGTCTGAAGTAGTGCTCATAGAAAAAGATATCTTTAAAAGCTGGGGTATTATTGTAAGTGCACCAGAACAAGAAAGGTATCCATCAATTCTATTGGAGCCGGTTAACATAACTAAGCGCTCGATGACTATGAAAGAGCACCCACAGGGGATACTACGAGGGACTTCAAAAATAAACCTAGACGGAAACTACAAGAAGTTAACTATATCAGTTAGGAGACAGGAGGCCACAACCATATGTAGGACAGTAAATGAAGATGGGCCACTGAAAACTCAAAGAAACGATCAATTTAGTAGGAGAAGCAGAGAGTTACAAAGTGGTACTCTCTATTCCTGATGACCAATTGGGCATATTAAATACTCTAGGGAATCAACAAGGGCCTTCCACTGCAATACCGATAATAACAGAAACATCCAATACAACATACATCAAACATAAATCACCCACCAAACTCAAAATTATCTCTTGGAATGTGGCAGGATTACGTAAGGCACTTAAACATGAAACAGCAATAAAAATACTGCAGGAAGGAGATATCGTATGCCTCCAAGAGACTTGGGCCACAGATTATGTACACCTTGAAGGCTTGCTGCCTTCCATAAATTAGCAACCAAACCGAATCGGTTTGGTAGACCCTCAGGGGGAATCTCAATTTATGTAAAACATACAAAAGAGATAACAGTAAAAAGGGTAAAAATCGAGTCTGACGTGTTACAGGCGCTTGTAATAGAGGGAGAGAGGCACAGAGATGATTGTGCCTCAATCCTAGTTATAAACTTGCACTTAAACGCATACGGTCAGGAAAGATTGGAAGCCACAAAAAATACTATAACATTAATAAAGGAAATCATCCATAGCAAACCTCTACTGGCCAAAGTGATTGTAGGAGACTTTAATCTGCACCACCTGGGAACGCACAAGAATGAAAGGCCGTGTGTAACTACTTCGGAAAGAGCTTTTAATTCCTTTTTGCAAAACTATGACCTAAAGTCCGCAAATGAAATCTGGAAAAGTTTGAATCCCAAACACCTGGGCATACCCACATTTAAAAACTGTTCCACAATCGACTATATCTTTTTATGCAGCCTTGTTGCTCAAAAAATAGTCAAATTTGAAGTAAAATCTCACGAAACTAGTGTCCACAAATTGTTACAGGTGGAATTAACCTTCAGCATTACACAGAGGGAACCAGTAACTGTAGTATCACACTCAACAGGGACTGAAGAACATACACTAGTTAAAAGGCTAAAATGGAACAAGCATCAGGTCAGGCTATTCAACGTATGGAAAGAAAAACAAGAGCGTAAAGACAAGCATCCTGGAACTCAACCCAGTTTGGACAATTGGACAAGCTGGATTGGTACTCTAAAATCTATACTTGTCAACAGACATCAAGTCAGTCCATATGGAACGACAACGCATACCTCTCAATTCAGTTTCAATAACACAAAACTAAACACAATAACACGTAAACTAAAGAAGGCTAAAAGAGCACAAAGAATGGTAGGAACTCAAGCAACAAGGGATTTGTGTAAAGACTTATCCAAAAAGCGTAGACATTTGCTATGGTCACTTAAGCAAAATAAAATAGAGAAAGACTTGGTAACAATACATGAGCTTTCAAAACCACATAAACAACGTCAGCTCTGGCAATTCATAGCTAGCCTGGAGAAAGGAAAAGTAGACAGGCGTAATTCCGTACAAGCAGATGCATGGCTGAGACACGTCGCGACTATCTATATCGAAAAAGTAAGCTCTACAGCCTTTGAAAGCTCCGAGATTTGTCCCTCAATCAGTGCAAATAGAGACGAGGAGAACTCAGTGGAATGCCTGGGCAAAGAACAAATCTGTACCACAGTCATACAAGTAATAAAAAAGATAAGAAAAGATGGGGCACCCGGGCCCAATGGTCTTCCAGGAGCTATCTTTAGAGAAGACCCAGCTTATTGGGGGAAAATTTTATCAGAACTTTTCATCGAATGTCGACTGAAAGCAAAGGTGCCTGACTCATGGCGAGGGTCATTTTTACACCCAATTTTCAAGAGAGGAGACAATACAGATCCAAAAAACTATAGATTAATTGCCCTCTTGGATATCGAAGGAAAAGCCTATGCCAGCACCTTACTGAATGAATTAAACACATGGATTAAAGAGAACGAAATCCTCCCCCCCTACCAGACCGGATTCCGTAAAGGTTGCTCCACAACCGATAACATTGTGGCCATGTCGTATCTAAGTCAGCAATCAAATGGCAGAAACAACAAACCAGTTTTTGCTTGCTTTGTTGACTATTCAGCAGCCTTTGATGGGGTGCCCCGACACAAGCTTTGGGTCAAACTGCGTAACTGGCACATCCCTGTAGGTCTCCTCAACGCCATTATCTCATTATACAGTAATACCTGGATTAAAGTGAAGTTAGTTGATAATACCACAACGAAGAAGTGCTTGACAAACCGAGGACTAAAACAGGGATGTGTACTTGCCCCTACATTGTTTAACCTATATACTGCAGACCTGGGGAAGAACCTTCACAATGCCAGCTTGATAACTCCTAAAATTGGAACTAACAAACTCCAAATATTACAATACGCAGATGATTTAGTGGTAATGGACCACACAAAAATTGGGCTACAAAGGGGCCTAGACGCCCTCAATAATTATAACGAAATAAATGAGCTTGTCATCAATGCTCAAAAAACAAAAGTGGTCATTTTTGGCAATCTCCCTAAAAAAGCCTTACTAAAATGGCACGTGGGCAAAGAAATTATTGCCACTGCAAAATCTTACAACTACCTCGGGTGCTGGTTAAGTGAAACAGGCAAAGCAACTTTACATCTCCACAAAATGAAGGCCAGGGCACAGTCAACAACTTATGCCCTATGCAAGCTAAATGAGCTAATGCATAGTCCAACAACAGTCCCTATCAGAAAAGTAATACAAGCCAAAATCAGGGCAATGGCAGGCTATGCACAGCAGGCATTCCCAGGAAAAATGGAAGCAATGTTGGACAAAGTACAATGCCTGGCCTACAAACGCATCTTCAAACTGCCCAAATACACTCGCAACAGCCTAATTCGTTTGGAATTCGGACTGAACCAACAAAGCAAAGAATGTTTGGGAATGCACGCAAAATACTACTATCAAGTCCTGACAGCCCCACCCGGAAGTTTAAAAAGCATGCTGAAGCCTATTTATGGAGGATCAATCAACCCGTGGCAATGCTATATGGAAAAAGCAGTGGCAACACTGAGTTTGGCAATTGAAAATTGGGACAAAGAATCTTTAAATTATCTGGCCATTAAAAACTCAATTAACAAACAATGTTACCAACTGTCCCATACAAACGACCTAGCGGCACATGTCACGAGAATAGGTTCTCTTGGGCTGTCAACATCATATGCAGGGCACAAAATCCAGCCCTACCTCAAGCAAGCCCTGGGAAGGAAAACACTCAAAAACATCGTATGGGCCAGACTAGTGCCCTTCCCAATCAAAGAACTAAATCCTGGGTGGAAGTCCCTTGAACATATAATCAGATGTAGAATTTGCAATTTCAAACATGAATCTCTGCTACACCTGATCTGTTGTTGTCCCGGTATGCTTCAGCTCCGTCAGATCCTTTTAAAACAAATATGGCTGCGTAACGGGGCTCGGACAGTAACAGAAGCTGCCTCGGCACTTTTCTCCTGTACGCTACCGGAAGACTTGGCCAGGTTTGGGAGATACATGGCCGCGCTTCGACTCAGGCTTATGGTGGAAGAGGGGCCAGGCAACACGAAAGACAATCTGGTTCATTAAACAATTAGTCTCCAGACGTCATTTTTAACTATTAAACTATAGAACCTGCATTAAACTTGCAAAAGATTGCATTGGCAAATCTCTTGCCGTTTTTATGTTTTAATAATGTTGTATGTAAATGCATTTTACAGGGTTCTTTTTACTCTCTTTTAATCTGTTTGTAAATTATGTATTGCAAATGGTTTTAAGTAACTGTGCAATAAATAAAAATTCATTCAAAAAAAAAAAAAAAAAAAAAAAAGAAAATTCTTTTCTTATGGTTTCTTTGCCTGCATAGGGCATGGAACTCCTCTGACCCCTATAGCAATACAGGCCTTAAGCTCTTCTCAAAGGATAGATTTTAGCAATAACAACAAATTCTTTTTTCAGTTCAAAATATTTTATTGGGTTTTGCAAACAAATACAAAACAAAGAATGATACAGTGTTGGTATATATAACAGATCTATACTAAAGTCGAAAACATCGTCATAACAGCACAGCAACTATATACCAAAAGTTAACAATTGTCATAGAAGCAATACAATTGTAAGGAGTGAATATGGAACAAACAAGGCTACTTCACCAAAACAATAGTCGTACAACAACGTCTATAAAATAAGAAATGGAATTACTAAATAAGTTATAGGTTAGTGTTTATGTAATCATCAATTGGTCTCCATAACGTTGAAATGAAGATGTATTTTTACATGTTTGCTTATAAGACAATGGGGCACCAGATCTAACAAAAGTAACATAAGACCGCCAAGCCTGCACTGATATTGCCTCAGCTGACTTCCAATTAGAGGTGATAGATTTAATAGTGATAGAAATTAGTAGATCAAAAAGTTTGGAACGAGACTCAAATAAGGTAGACGATAAAACATGTGATTTACAAATAAGCATGCTATAAGTAAGGGCCTCAATAAGAACATGCTTTAAACTACCCTCATAACATTTGCAATGCCAACAAAGTGTGGAAGCAACCAGTTTAGCCTAATATAATTTATAAGGGGTCCATAGAAAATTTAAGAAACTAAAAGCATTATTCTGAGATAAAGATACAGAAAACCACCTTGAAATATTAGTAGTCCATATTTTTCTCCACTCATTTAACGAAAAATGAATTGAGAGTTCTGCATTCCAAAAAGTGGTTAAAAGTTAGATTGGTAACACTTGTACAATGTATCTGCTTGTAAAATCTGGAGACAGCATGTTGGGAGGCTGGAAAAGCTTTATTGCAGGTTACGGAATCAGGGGTTTGAACTTGGGGTAGCACATTAGGGAAGGTGATAAGTAGGACATTACAATGAATTTCATATTTAAAAGCTTCGGTATTCAGTAGCATGAATTTAGCTTGCAATTCAGAGAATGATAACAAACCTCCTTTTTCGTAAATATCCTTAAGGAAGAAAATACCAGCTGATATCTATAATTTCCAAAATGTGATAGTGGGATTAAACATTTGTATAGGATTGTTCCAAAGAGAAATCATAGCAGAATCTGAAATACGTGATGAAAAAGAAGCATCAGAGTCAGTAATAATCAATTTATTGGATGCTGTGGTGGGGGAGGATTAAAAAAATTATTTGAATTGGACATAGACAAAAGTGAACAAAGAGGAATAGTCAAAATTACATTTCATTCTATCAGTAACCATTTAGGGGTATATCTAGGGTCCATACAAGTAAACCAAAGTGAACCTTGTTTTAAGATAAACTCTTTATAATATTTGAAACAATCAGGCCAAATCCTCCATTAAGTTTGGAAAGTTTAAGTTTGGTATGACAAATACGAGGTGGTTCATGATTCCAAACAAATTTGGAAATAAGTTTATACATTTTTTTATAAAATAGGAGAGGTAACTGTAAGGGGATCATGGATAAAGCTAGTACTATTTTGACAGTTTCAAGTTTCCCCCCATGAGAAAAATGCAGTTAGGACCACTGACAAATTTTATTTGTGATTTTTGTAATTAAAATATCACAATTGAGAGTAATGGAATGTTTTAAGGGATATCAAAGTGTAAACCTAAATATTTAAGTGTCTCCTTTCGCCAAACAATATCAGTACTATCCAGTATTGATGCTGTGCAATGGACATTTAGGGGAAAGAATTCTGTTTTATGGGTATTTAAGGTATAACCAGAAGCAATAGAGTATTCACGTATATAATTCAAAACTGCAAGTATAGATGTGGCTGGATTACGATGGTATAGTGGGACATCATCCTCATAAGCAGATGTTTTAACCCCTTCAGCGCGGCGCGGATTTCCGCACCACGCTGAAGGTTCCGTGCGCGGGCGTGGCCATGACGGAACGGTTCCGTCGTGCGCACAGCGCAACCGACGTGCATGACGGAACCGTTCCGTCATGCGCGTCGAAGGGGTTAAGGTTAACGTTAGTTAACTCTATTCCTGCAATATCAATGGAATTCCGAATATGAGAGAGAAAAGGTTCAATTGCTAATATAAAAAGACGAGGTGACAATGGGCAACCTTTTCGGGTTCCTCTACAGAGAGAAAAGGGATTTGAAAATTGACCATTAATAAAAAGACTAGCAGAAGGGGTGCCATATAATGTTGAAACCATTTTGATAAAATTATTACCAAAATCAAAAGAAGATAGCATTTGAAAAAGAAATTGCCAATTAACTTTATCGAATTCTTTCTCCGCATCTAGTGCAAGAAGGCCCACGTGAGAAGTAAAGGTAGAAGCTTTATCAATAACATGAAAGAGGAGCCGTGTGATATTGACAGAGAATCTTTTTGACATAAAACCAGATTGATCTATGTAAATAAGGGACTACAAAATATGAGCTAACCTAATAGCTAGGATTTTTGCAAATATTTTATAATCCTGATTTATTACGGAGATAGGACGATAATTTGAAACCTTTGTGAGATCTTTATCTGGTTTAGGCAAAACTATAATTAAAGCTTCCGTTAAGAAACCTCTGAATCAGCCAGATTGGGTGAATATAGTAAATTATGTAAATGAGGGGTGAGAATATCAGCAAATGTTTTATAAAATTCTGCAGGAATGCCATCAGGACCAGAGGACTTTTGGGGTTTGAGCGATTGAATAGAAATTACAAGTTCTTCTGTAGTGGTAGGGCTATCTATGATGGCTTTATCAGACTGTGAAAGTTGCAGTAAATTAGCAGAAATTAAAACATTGTCAATGACTTGAGGATCAAGAAGATTTTGGTCACTGTATTATGAGGAATACAACTTAAGGACTTCATCAAGAACATCTGAAGTAAACACAGCAATAGTACCTTTATCTTTGTGTATAGCATGAATTTGAGTTCTATCTTTTTTGATGCGAAGATAGTTAGCTAAAAGTATCCCTGACTTGCTTGCATTAAAAGCAAATTTAGCTTTCTGATTAGCAATTTGAATACCAGCTCTTTTGCTTAGCATTAAATTAAAGTCATATCTGAGTTTTTGCAACATTGTTTAAAGAACAATATTTTGGGAAGATATAAATAATCGTTCACATTTTTCAATCTGTTTTTCTAAATGTAATAATTTGGTGTTAAATGTCTTATTTTCATGGGCCATTATAGAAATAACCACTCCTCTTACGTATGCCTTAAAAGCATCCCATTTTATAATAGGGAAGGTAACACCATCAGGATTATGTGAGAAATACTCTTGAATAGCTGTTAAAATTGTGTCTTTATGAACCTCTTGAAGGACAACATCTACATTCATGCACCAACGAGTATGAGAGACAGAAAAATTAATAACTTGTAAATGAAGTGAAATTACTGCGTGGTCTGAAATGTCAATGTTTTCAATGGAGTTATAGACCACTAAATCTCTAGACACTAACAAATAGTCTAAGTGGGAGTGAGAGATATGGGGAATACAGAAAAAGGTGAATTCTCTCTGAGTGGAGAAATGTAGTCTCCAGATGTCAACAAGCTTAGTGTTTTTAAATAAAGCTTGAGGGAGTGAAAAGTTTTGGGAGGTGTACATTTGGTTGAGGATGATCTATATAAAAGGGGTCACTAATTAAATTAAAGTCACCACCCACAGTCATGAAAACTTTCCCAAGTTGAAGAATTTCAGTGGTAATACGAGACCAGATATAAAGGTCATTCGCATTGGTCCATAAATATTAATTACATGTAAAATTGTATTACCAAGTTTCACTTTAACCAAGAGAAATCTGCCTTCAGACTTGGATTGTTTATCTAAAATTTGCAATTGAAGATTTTTTTTTAAAAAAGAATAGCCACACCATTCTTTTTACCTAATGCAGGGGAGGAGATAATCTGACCAACCCATTTCCTTTGCATGTATGCTAAGATATTGTCAATAAACAAATATCAGATTTTTGACTATATAAATAATCTAAACTCTTCAAACGTTTAACTGGATGTCTTAAACCCTTAATTTTCAAGGAAGCAATTTTAATCTTGTGAGTATTATTCATATACTAAGAAATTAAATAATAAAGATGAAAGATAGAGAAACGAGTGAACAGATATATAAGATTTGAAAGAAGCAGTAGAAGAGACCAAAAAAATGCCCTAGAAACAGAGATAACATAAAACAAAGAACACAAGTATATATAAAACAGTTAAGAACATACATAGATATTAATGAGACACACATGAGACACACATGTGCATATAATGAGAGAACAGAGAAGAGGGCGGAACACCCATACTTAAAAAATATCAAATATAGTAGCAGGAATAGTAAAGACCTACAATCTGTGTTGCATATGAACTCCCATTTAAGAAATTAAGATAATAAGCTATAATACAGTCTAAACATTTTCAAATTGAAGAATCATGTGTATCCATTGAGAGAGGAAAATGTTTATCAAGAAAACCTTGAGGGTCTCCGGACGGTGACATGATTTGGAAATGTCTTTCCAGATAAGCATGGTGAATGGATCGAAGAGTCCATATTTGAAGCCAGAGTTTTTCAGTCGTGGTCTCAAAGCTGCAAAATCTCATTGTATGGCAATGGTCTCCTTAGCAAAATCTTGATGAATGACAATTTTAGTGCTATAAGCCAGAAGCAGAAGGGAGGGAATTTCTTGAGCTGCTTTCTGGATAAGGATGAGATGGTGATGGCGAAGAGCCTTAAAAATGACTTGATGAGGTTTAGTTTGGCCTGGGTTATGATGAGATGGAATACGATGTGCTTTATCAATCTAATTTTTTTCTGAAAACTTCAAGTTTAATAAATTAGGCAATAGGTTCCTAAGCTAGCATTTGCTGTCATTCCTTTCTATATCTTCAGGCAAATTAAAAATGCACAAATAATATTGCCTATTTCTGTTTTCTAACTCAAGCAATCTGGTACTGATGGAAGGAATTTTTGTAACAAGAGGCATTAGCTTATCTGTTTTTGTTATAAAGTCATATAATTTAATCTCATTACCCGCAACCTTCCATCGCAATATTATCTGTATTTGATCTAACAGCCTGCAATTCCTCCAAAATAGTAATAAGGGAGGGTTCTGATGTATCTACCACTTTTGACTTAACAGATGGAGGAGAAACTGTCTAGTTACGTTTATGTTTTGATGAAGTTGAAGCTTTGCTTTCCATAATCAACCAAATTGAATAAATATAGGCAAAATGGTAAATGACAAATAGAAATGCAGATAAATAAGCCAAACCAGCAGTGGGAGGATACCAAGGCCAAAGCTGCACCCTTTCCAGATACAGAACTCCGCCTCCATGACAGGATCTCCAGAGCGAAGCTGAGGGAAGCCTCAGTGAAGGAGAGCTAGGACCCAAAGGAGTCCAGAAGTCGTCAGCGCAACCAAAAACCTGCAGAAAACACTTCCTTATGATCAGGTAAGGTCCACAACAACAGGAATTAAATTATTCCTGCAAATTCGGCATGTAAAACCTTGTCGTTAGGACTGGTGTGCCGGAATCAGCGGCGGGCCGCCATCTTGAATCGTGCACTCGCCATGCACTATCTTGCCCACTACAAAGCTACACCTCCTAGGCCCAAGTCCATTCATATGCACCACAATACCCAACACAGGTCTCACAGATGTAACATACACTCCATCTAAATCACCCCACAGGTAGCCTGCAACATTCCCAGGGTTCCATGTGTACAGGCAGCCAGTACTACAACTCCCACCAGGCAGCCCTGACCCACCCCTGAGCAGGATGGAGCACTCTCTCCCACCCAGAAGCATGTGGCAGCCATTGCATTGTTCACCTTCATCTAACAGGTAGGTAGCCATCTTCCCAGGGAGGGAGGTTTGGGGGTGGGAGGCCTACACTACAACTCCCACCAGGCACCCCTGTCCCACCACTGAGCAGGATGGAGCACTCCCTCCCACACAGAAGCATGTGTCAGCCATTGCATTGTTTACCTTCACCTAACAGGTAGGTAGCCATTTTCACATGGAGGGGTGTTTGGGGGTGGCAAGGCTACACTAAAACTCCCAACAGGCCCCCCTGTCCAACCCCTGAGCACGATGGAGCACTCCCCCAGAACCATGTGGCAGCCATTGTATTACAACGACCAAACTTACAGGTAGGTAGCCATCTTCACATGGAGGGCAGTTTCGGGGTGGCAGGCCTGCACTTCAACTCCCACCAGACACCCCTGTCCTACCCCTGAGCAGGATGGAGCACTCCCTCCCACACAGAAGCATGTGTCAACCATTGCATTGTTCACCTTCATCTAACAGGTAGGTAGCCATCTTCCCAGGGAGGGCTGTTTGGGGGTGGGAGGCCTGCACTACAACTCCCAACAGGCCCCCCTGTCCCACCCCTGAGCAGGATGGAGCACTCCCTCCAGAACCATGTGGCAGCCATTGTATTACAACAACCAAACTTACAGGTAGAAAGCCATCTTCATAGGGAGGGCTGTTTGGGGGGGAGGCCTGCACCACAACTCCCACCAGGGCCCCCGTCCCACCCAAGAGCTGGATGTAGCACTCAAACACACCCCCACAAGCACGTGTCAGCCATTGTATTGTTCAACCTCACCTAACAGGTAGGAAGCCATCTTAACAGGGAGGGGTGTCTGTGAGTGGGAGGACTGCGCCACAACTCCCACCAGGCAGCCCTGTCCCACCCCTGAGCAGGATGGAGCACTTCCCCCACCCAGAAGCATGTGTCAGCCATTGCATTGTTCACCTTCATCTAACAGGTAGGTAGCCATCTTCCCAGGGAGGGCTGTTTGGGGGTGGGATGCCTGCACTACAACTCTCACCAGGCAGCCCTGTTCCACCCATGAGCAGGATGGAGCACTCCCCCCACCCAGAAGCATGTGACAGCCATTGCATTGTTCACCTTCACCTAACAGGTAGGTAGCCATTTTCACATGGAGGGGTGTTTGGGCGTGGCAAGACAGCACTACAACTTCCAACAGGCCCCGTTTCCCACCCCTGAGCAGGATGGAGTACTCAAACACACACCCAGAAGCATGTGCCAGAAAGTCCACCCTAGTTTGACAACAGAACAGGTAAGTAGACAATGCATGCAGCCCACCATTCCTCTCAAAAAGCATGGAGCCATATGACAACACAAGCCCTCACATTCCACCAAAGTTTACACAGATATAATATCAATTTACAGTGTGCAGACAGCTAAGCATATGTAACTGTCACAGAAACAGAAGTGTGACTCACCAAATCCCATGTTAAATCAAATCAGGGCACAAATATGCACAGCACTGAATGCTATCTATAACTTCTATGGGGGCTGAGCTTGAAGGACCATATGAAAACAAAACCAGCATGGTCTGTCGTAAAATAAATCAAAGCACAGGGCATGACAAAGGTATGCATGAGATGACAATGGCTAGTTCATGCGCAGATGTAACGCCTGCCAGGCAGAGTAATCAGCAAAGTATATTTGCATCAAGTTGTATTGCCGCCAGTTGTCAGATGAAAACCTTTCATTGTAATCACAAAATCTTCATGTGGGAGATGGTATCCATTGACATGTCACACCATGGACAAGTAGTGTATGTACCTCCACATCATGTCATGATGCACATTACTGTGCAGACATACAATGTGCGAAATAGTTAACTGTGTGTTGCATAAACTGCAAATAGGATACATCAAACACCAAGCTTGAGGGGGGCACGTCAATGACCATTTCCCCTCTGTCCCACAGGTGACCAACAACTGACTGCAGAGGATGACAACATAAACCTGCAGAGCCAGTCTCCACCCTCGGAGCATGGACTCTCTGATGAGGACTCCCAGGATTTCGAGGATGCGGAGCTTGAAGCTTGCCCATCTGGTATGCCAGGTGCAACAGGTCCCAGGACCCCACTGTCCCCCCCACCACCACATCAGCAACAACAACAACTATGCTGACCCCTGCTGGAATAACCTGTGCGGCTTCCACCACCACCACCACCACCACCAGTACTGCCTGCAACACTCTTCCTGCCCCAGAGGATGACCAACCCACCCCACCAACTGAGGAGGGCAGAGAGAGTAGGCGGATGCCTACAGTGGTGATGTCAAAGGCCCGTGATAGCAGGGCAGGTGGGAGGGCAAGTTGGAGTCTAAGCCAACAGGACACTGGGACCGAAGCCCTGGACAACATCACCAGAGTCCTTGGGGCCTATGAACGGGCCACAAAGATTTCCGTGAGCTCCGCCTGCTGCTGAGGTCCATAGACACCCGCATGGGCAACATCATGGACCTCTCAGGCCAGCTAGTGGTGGTTCTCAGGGACAGGCCTGCGGGACAACCAACACCTCCACCTCCCTTCGGTGGCCCGCAGGATGAAAGTTCTCCCTTGTGGCCATGGAGAAAAGAGACTCCTCAGACCCCACTGGCCCTGCAGCAGAGGCCCCCCCTGCCAAACGACCAATGGGCCGTCCGAAGAAATCCAAGGGAGAAACCCATGGCAAAGCACCTGCCAAACGCCAGTCAAGGAGCCAGCCATGATGGCAACCCTCTTCACTATTGCATTGACTTTGTTGACTGTCCTTCCCCACACTGTCTTGTTAATGACATCCGTCTGTTGGATTGGGTCACCACATCAATGTGGTGACTACTCGATTGTCTCATCTACCCTCACTGACAACTCATTGCTTCACAATTCACCTTTTTGTAAATATTCACTCCCCTCTCACATGTACCCCTTGTAAATAAACACTCCTTACACACCTATGTCGTTGTGTCTGCTCCGTGTTTATCACAGGATGTGCAATGTTCACCATGATTACAATGTACCAGGAGCAATGATTGTTTGTAGGCAAGGAGAGGCTGAAGGAACCTAGGAAAACACAACAGAACAATATTCACTAGTCAAGCGGTGGCCTCACGGCCATCAAACAACACATGTCATCAAGGTACTCCAATCTGCACACATTACTATGACCAACTGTACCGACATAGACATCCTGTATCTGTGCCAAACTACCCTGTACCAGACACATTGGCAGCCAGCACCGAGTCAACAACAGGCTGCAGTCACAAAGCTCACATAGACCTTTTCACCAACAACGACATCAGCAGACAGTGCCCTGTTGTACATTGTCACTCACCTTCAAATGAAGTAGCGGTTGATGAGCTGTTGACGCAGGTCGACACCTTCCTCCTCTCCACTATCCTCATCACTGGACATGGGTTGGTTTGCAGGCGGGGGCCTCGGCTGCCCATCAGCATCCAGGATCAGGGGGATCTCCTTGAGCTAGGCCAGGCTGTGGAGCATGCAGCATGCAACTACAATTTGACACACCTTTTTGGGCGAATACATCAGTGCACCTCTGGTCTTGTCCAGGCAGCGGAAACGTGACTTCAGGAGACCGAAATGAATGCTCCACCACACAACATGCGCTCCCATGGGCATCATTGTTGCGGACTTCACTTGGGGTCCTGGGATTCTGCAGTGGGCTCAGCAACCAAGGACGGTTGGGATATGCAGAATAGCTTAGGTGTGAGATACACAGACCAACTTTGTAATGTAACTGTGGCAGAGGACAGCATGTCACACACACAACATGCTACTTGGCCCTGTGTACTCACCCTCAATCCATGCGCGGTCCAGAAGCAGATTAGCCACCAGCTGTGGCAAAATGCTGAATTTGGCAGAGATGTGTGAGATGATCATATCCGTCTGGCACACCACTTGCACATTGATGGAATGGAACTTTTTCCTGTTTCTGTAGATGTGCTCACGTGCCTGTGGTGGAACAAGTCCAACATGTGTGCAGTCAATGGCACCAACAACATTGAGCATGTGCCCAAGGGCATAAAAATCACCCTTCACACCTGCCAATTCATGTCTCCTAGGGAAATGGATATATCTGACCTTGTAGAACATCATAGCGGACAGGACATTACGTAGCACCATGTTGAACATAGGTTGCGACATCCCACCTGCACTGGACACCGTGTACTGGAATGAACCAGTAGCAAAAAAAGCTGGGCTGCCATCACCTTAGACTGTGAGTTGCTCAGCCCTATCACACATCGACATATGTACCCATTGGAGAGTACATCACAAAACTGTTCTGTGTACATGCCCAGCAATATCACAAGTGACATGTGAGGGAGTACATGCAATGTTTTCAATCATATACACCAACATGGCATGTGTAGTCAGCAGTGGGGTAAATGTTCCATTGGCATTGTAAGCACAATCTTTTGCCATGAATCATGTGTCTACTGTGCACTGTTGAGAACTGGCCATTGGTCATTCACACTGCATGATGTGTCCATAGGTGCTGTCAAAGGGCTCTGCAACACAAATCATGGTCACTGGCTCCAATGTATAGCAGCCATTCTGTGGTAGCGACCATCTGGCCCCAGCGGTGTGTCACTGCCAATGTCAAAGCCACACTCGCGGTAGTGATATACATGTAGTAAAATGGTGGTTGCCATGCTCCGCCACCCAAATCACGGTCATAGGCACCAATGTATAGCAGCCATATTGTGGTAGCGACCGCCTTTCCCCAGCGGTGTGTCACTGCCAATGCCAAAGCCACACTCACGGTAGTGATATACATGTAGTAAAATGGCGGTTGGCAAGCTCCGCCACCCAAATCACGGTAATAGGCACCAATGTATAGCAGCCATATCGCGGTGGCGACCACCTGGCCCTAGCGGTGTGTCACTGCCAATGCCAAAGCCACACTTGCGGTAGTGACATACATGCAGTAAAATGGCGGTTGGCATGCTCCACCACCCAAATCACGGTCATAGGCACCAATGTATAGCAGCCATATCGTGGTAGCGACTCCCTGGCCCCAGCGGTGTGTCACTGCCAATGCCAAAGCCACACTCGCAGTAGTGATATACATGTAGTAAAATGGCGGTTGGCATGCTCTGCCACCCAAATCACGGTCACTGACACCAATGTATGGCAGCCATATCGCGGTAGCAACCGCCTGACCCCTGCGGTGTGTCACTGCCAATGGCAAAGCCACACTCGCGGTAGTGATAGATATATGTGTATTGCCAAATGGTGGTTGGCATGCTCCGCCACCCAAATCATGGTCACTGGCACCAATGTATGGCAGCCATACCACGGTAGCGACCACCTAGCCCCTGCGGTGTGTCACTGCAAACGGCAAAGCCACACTCGCAGTAGTGATAGATATATGTGTATTGCCAAATGGCGGTTGGCATGCTCCACAACCCAAATCACAGTCACTGGCACTAATGTATGGCAGCCATACCACGGTAGCAACCACCTGGCCCCTGCAGTGTGTCACCGCCAATGCCCAAGCCCTTACAGCCAATGGGAACTGCAATTGCGGTAGCCTAATGCAATTTTGAAAATTGCGGTAGGCGTGCTCCGCCACCGCGGGGCCAGTCATTTGACGCAATTGAAAGATGCACTACCGTGGTAGCGACTGCCTGGTCCCAGTGGTGTGTCAATGCCAATGCCCAAGCCCTTATAGCCAATGTGAACCACAATCGCGGTAGCCTAATGCAATTTTGAAAATCGCGGTAGGCGTGCTCTGCCACCGCGGAGCTGGTCATTGAATGTATTTGAAAAAAGCTGACCTGGAACACCAATTGCAGCAGCTCAGAACCACTGAAAGTACCCCAGGGGGCTATATATGTATGGAAGAGAGCCTCACATTTCCACTGCTTCCAGAGCCTGCTGCCTGACACACCTCACCACCAACTGCTGCTGCTCCTGTCTCCAGAGCCTGCTGCCTGACACCCCTCACTACCACCTCCTGCTGCTCCTGTCTCCAGAGCCTGCTGCCTGACACCCCTCAACACCAAGTGCCGCTGCTCCTGTCTCCTGGACCTAGTGATGGTGAGGACTGAGAAGATCAGGGCTTGTCCCTTCACCACCAAGGAGCTGGAGGTCCTGGTGAACGAGGTGCTCACACAGTATGGGAGGCTATATGGTGCTCCAGATGTCATGGTAAGTGTTTCAGAGTGGAAGTGAGAGTGCGGGGAGTGTATACAAGAAGTTGATCTGCTGCAGTATGTGCCTGAGAGTGTGGGTTTGTGTCATACACTGCCCAGCATGATGTCTCCAGGGGAAAGGGGTGTGTAGCCCATTTCACACCTTTTCCTGCCTGCACATCAAAATTGGAGGGACATGTATTGTTTTCTCAGCCATACAGTGACGCAGCAAGTTGGTTATGCAGGAGCCAGGACAGAAATTGCCTGTGTGAATGGATGTGTGGGTCCCTGATGTTTTTCATAGGCTCATCTGTGGCCTTATTGAGGGTTTACATCCAGAGGGTACTGATGGAAGTGTGTCTGACTCAAAATTGACATCATGTATAGGTCAGCACTATGCTCAGGACTTAAATGCCATAGGGTGACACTCTTGGTGGTAATTCACCTATGACACAGCAGATTGTTGTAGTTTTGTATGAAGCCCCTTCCATTTCCACCAGCATGTGTACTGACTCGCATCTGTAGGCACTGTTTATGCTCTCAATTTGTCCCTCCATGTGACATTTCTGATGCCCCACATTGGACCAAAATGTGAGCCCACCTGGCCAGCACTGTCACTGCCCAATCTGACAAGAACACATCACTGAATGTACAGAGTGAAACATATGGGCTGTCTGCTAGAATATCCATCAAAGAACCATCTTAGACTTGTAGATTGCACATGACAGGCCTTGTGAGAAGGGTGTGAGATTGTGAGATCATGTCCCTAAATGTGACCTCCATGACACAGCAAGCCATTCATAGGGCAAGGACATTTAATGCTGCACAGTGTTGGACACAGTAGGTCTGCCCCGAAACATAATTTCCAATGTAAAGTATGTCTTGCTCACCCACATACTGGATAGTAGATGTGGGCACCCTACATATAGCTTTATGTGCTGGCATCCTGCTTGTGTGTGAGATGGGCAGGTACTGTGTCCACCATCATACCTGCATGCATTTTCGTATGATTCTCCCATGCTAATGTACTATGTGAGATGCTGTATTGTCTCTGCTAGACATATCTGTGAAGTAGTGCTGAGTTAGTATCATGCTCCTATACTGAGAGATAGTGTTACATAACCCTTGTGTTACTAATTGTTCCCCCTCTTGTCTCCCATGCCTGCAGCTCAAAGTCCACCAGCGTATGGCCGTGTGGAGGGCGATTGCACGCAAGGTGTGGGTTCTGGATGTCTTCAACCGACGGCGCAAACACTGTCACAAGAGGTGGGATGACATCTGCCGGCTGAACAAAAACATGGCAGAGATGATGCTGGGGCTGCTCCCTCGGACTGGGAGGTTGGCGTGGTGGAGCATGACACCACTAATGGCCCACATCTTAGCAGTGACACAGCCTCAGCTGGATGCACATTTGAAGGACCATCAGCAGCAAGCTGGGGGTGAGTATTCTGGGAAGGGTGACTTTGCTTGTGAGTGGCTGCATGTGTTCCAGGCCTGGGCCAGTGCTGGGCTCTGTGATGTTGCTAGTGTGATGCAATGGCTTGTAAGTGCCCTCTGTGTTGGGTGCATCTGTCATGCATTTTTCCTACCTGTTCTTTCTCATGTCATTGAAGTAATGGCCCTTGACATTGCATTCTGAGTTGTGGCCTTCTGGCATCGTCTGCATTGGAACATCCCATGGAAGGGATCTGAGTGTGCTTTCATCAATGTGTGCATTGCCTGACGTCAGAATTGTGAGGACTACACATCTGACACCAATGTGCAACTGTAGTTGTGCCCCAAAGTACAACATGGTGGATGGCATGAGCTCATGGCCATTGTGGACTGATCTGTTGGAGTCTGTATCTGTGTTGTCCCCTTCTGCTGCCTCCAGATGTGACTGTGGTAACATGTTGAGAGGTACATCTTTTCCACCCTCAGGGCCCTAGGTGTGCTCAGAGGGATCTGTGTGTCTGGTTAAACAGAGCCACCAGCAGGCTATTTGGGTATATGGGCATCACATGGGTCACGTATGCTAAGTTTGCATGATGACACGTAAAAATCAAGTTTTGAATTGAGATTGCACGGTGTTACTGCACAGGGTGGTGTGCAACATGGGTATATCATCATCTTGTTTCATGCTTTGCTTTCATATGATGGTTGTGTTAATGCCACAGAACATACCCTACATCTCTGTCTCTTGCAGCATGTACCATGGCCACAGAAGGACAGGGGACTGACACCAGTGGTGAGGCATCAAGCACGACTGCTACACACAAGCACACTGACACTGATGTGACCAGTGCCTCGGAGGGGGACAGGAGTCTGCTTGAGGAATCACAGCCAGAGACACCAACCACAACGCCATCTGACACCAGCAGTGACACATTTATGTTGGCGGGCATAGGGAGTGGGAACTCTGCCTCCTCTCCTACCACACTGCCTCCAGTGCCCACCCTCCCAGCTAAACTCTGCCTCCTCTCCTACCACACTGCGTCCAGTGCCCACCCTCCCAGCTACTTCCACTAGTGCTGCCTGTCTTCGCACCAGTAAGTAAGAAGGGAAGAGTGTCCTTCACCCCAGGCACCGCTGCCCCTGTCTTCCCTGCTGCCATCAGTGTTGAGTCTGTGGACCTGTTGCGCCAGCTGTGTGTGGGCCAGACAACTCTCCACAATGCCTTCCTAGACTACGACAAAAAGTTGGCACATGTAGTTGCTTTCATGGAGGGCATTCATTCAGACATGGGTGGGCTACACCGGACTGTCCAGTCTTTGTCCTCAGCAGTGACAGCAGCCTTTCAGCTGGCACAGTCTCAGAGTCCAGTTCCAGTCCCTTTGGCCACCCCCTCTGCCAGTGGCTACATCTGACGATAGTGACCACACACCACAGACCTCAGGCTCAAGATACAGCACACGCAGCACACAACAGCAGCAGCCCAAGCGGGACAGAGCGCAGACACCATCCCCCCAAAAAACCAAAGCCACCCCAGAGCGCAAAGCCCTTCATGTGACACTCAGGGGCATAAACCCAAGAAGAAGGACTCAGGCTCACATGCCTCAGAGGCATTCCCAGAAAGGACTCTCTTGTCCCAAAAGCGTCTAGCAAAGAAAAGCAGTCAGTTCCCATTCCTGCTGTGGAGCTGGTGCCAGCTAAGGGTCCACAGAAAAAGCCAGCTAAGGCAGATTCACCCACAACCTCAACTCCCATCCAGAGCCCTGTGAAGCAGGGGAAGGTGGTCAGTGTAGGGGGTTCACCTGGTCAACAGGTGATGGGGAGAAAAGGCAAGGCCAGGCCAAGCGCACCTCCGGATCCAGCAGGTCCCCAGAGGGAGGCCCACCGGCTGCACCTGGTGCAGCTTTGGTGGAGAGTGTGCCTGTTGCGGCCGCAACTCCTACCCCTACTTTCAAGAACAAACCTCCATTTAGACTCCCCAAGAAGTGGAAAGGCACCCCTCCACATTCTCCCTCCCACACTGTGTCTCACGGCAGCATGACTCCACCTCCACGTGCCACCACACCACCTGTTCCAAGCAGCCCTCTGGCTTCCAAAGCCACTGATGCCTCTACCTCCGCTGGTCCTCTCTCTCCCAGGTCCAGTCCTCCAACTGGCCCGACACTCAGCCACCTCCCCGTCCGACGACAGCCAAGTCTGAGTCAAAGTCCCCCTCACACACCTCTCTCTCCCACAGCAGTGCCTGGACTGCCCATTGTTATCCCCCTGATGACCATGGCAGTGTACAGTGTCACCAATTCCCTGTGCAAGAACTAATGCACACATGTGCCTTCTCTGCACTTTGGACTGGCCACTGGCCTTGATGTTCATTGCTGTGTTTGCTCATTCCCTGTGCAGCTTCTCATGTACCTACCCTGCACTTTGGACTGGCCACTGGCCTTGATGTTCATTGCTGTGTTTGCACAGTCCCTGTGCAGCTTCTCATGTACCTACTCTGCACTTTGGACTGGCCACTGGCCTTGATGTTCATTGCTGTTTTTTTGCCCATTCCTTTTGCAGCTTCTGATGTACCTACTCTGCACTTTGTACTTGCCACTGGCCTTGATGTTCATTGCTGTGTTTGCCAATTCCCTGTGCAGCTTCTCGCGTACCTACTCTGCACTTTCGGCTGTGTTTGCCCATTCCCTGTGCAGCTTCTCGCGTACCTACTCTGCACTTTCGGCTGTGTTTGCCCATTCCCTGTGCAGCTTCTCATATACCTACTCTGCACTTTGGACTGGCCACTGGCCTTGCTGTGTTTGCCCATTCCCTGTGCAGCTTCTCATGTACCTACTCTGCACTTTGGACTGGTCACTGGCCTTGATGTTCATTGCTGTGGTTGCCCATTCCTCGTGCAGGATCTCATGTACCTACTTTGCACTTTGTACTGGCCACTGGTCTTGCGCTTGTCTTCTTTTGATGCCTATCTGTGTAATATGTGAATAAAGACAGTTACTCCTGTTGTCTGCTTTGTCAGTGTCCTTGCTAAATAAAGGGTTTTATGTGTGGGTATGCTTTAATGTGACACATGCTCAGTATTCCACTTTAACATTGCCAATGGCTGTTTTAACCTTTTCAGGGCTTTGAAGAGTTGACAGACACTTCAGTTCTTATTGGCTCTGAGGCTTGGGAGTGCAATGATCGTTGTTTGTGATGAGCTACTGTTATCCTAATCAATCTATGGTGATGTTAGCTAAATTGTACACATGGCATGTTTGGAGGCACTGCCAGCACAGAGTGGGATTCTATCCACAGTATTGCAGGCAGGCTGGCCAGGGTCCATCATGTATGTGTGATCTTTCTTGATGTGTGACCACCAGTGTTGGTGTATGGTCATCTTGTGATGGCCAGTCATCACAGTCACATGGGTACATTTCAATGTGTGCACTTGTGTGGTCATGAACTGTGCAGTGTGAAGGGGGTTGACTTTGACAGTAGTGTTGATGTGTGTGTGCCCCTGCGATTGAAACTTCACACATGTGTCAACCTGGATTTGAGTGCCTGTTAGTTGGATTAGTCAGCCCTGTGTGGGTGGATGTGTGCACATGTGGGAGTTGTAGGTTGTGCGCTGTGCGGTGTGTCTGTGTGTCCTTGCACTTCTGGGGGACACCTACTTGTTGGTGCCAATTGTGAGTATGCAGAGTGTGTGACTGGCAAGTCAGAGTTGTGTTTTGTTGATCAGCCATGTGTCTTGATACTGTTTGTGCTCACTGTGCAGACCTGCTCAGCCAAACTGACAATGCGGGTGTGTTTTCTCATGCATTGCTGTCACTTGAGGCATTGTTTGCTACAGTATGGCATGTGGGATGTGGAGTTATAACATCCCCTATCGGTGCGTCCGATGCCTACCCATTGTGAGTGAGCATTCCATCTATTTGTGTATGGTGCACTCCAGACATGTCCACTACTGACGTACACAACACTTCGCTCTCATGTCAGCTGTCCCTTTGGGTTGCCAGTGTGTGTGCCTCCCACCACTTTATTTGTTACACTATGCTTCGTGGTGCTGATCTGTGCACAGGACCAATGTGCTATTCAGGACCGTTTCCCAATTGGTTATATGTGATTTTCTTGTACTGTTTTGCGGTCATGGTTGCTCATTTGCAGTTCAACTGCTTGTGCTGCACAGTCCTCTGGTCATGTTGTTTTCACCTGGGTGTCCCAGACTTGTGCATCTGTGGGTGATGGGTGAGCTGTATGTGTGTTTGCCGAGTTACTTCTTCTCTTCCTGAGTGTGATGCTGTCTGTGTGCTATGGTGATTTGTGTTGTGGGGGTTCATGTTGTGGCACTCATATCTGTGTGGAACTGGTATGTTTGGTGTGCACACACTGCTTCTTGTGCATACAGTGCTGTGAGTGTATGTTGCCTTGTAAATGCCTGGTGTGCATCCCCTGATGTACAGCTGTGTTTATAATGTGATGGATTGGCATGTGCATCTGTTGTGTGTTGTGATACATTCATATGGGTGTTGCAAGTGTAGTGTGCATTACTTGTGTGTCCGTCACATGCACTTAGGGCTATTCTTGTACCTGGGCTTGTTTTGAGTGCACCTTGGTGGTTTCTCCTCTTATATTTGACCTGTCACTTGTCAAGATTGTGCATGTGCAAGTATGTGGTACACTATGACACCATGTTGACTTAATGGGTGGTGTGGTATGTCTGTCTGTGTTTTCTTACTGGTCCATTGCTCCCAGCTTGTGTCCATGTTTGTTTTGAGATGATGCACTTCTTGTCTGTGTTGGGGTATGTTTGTGCATTGTTCCTGAGTGATGATGTTGTGTACTCCTGTTCTGTCTGGGCTCCCATTGCCTTCCCACTGTTTTACTGCACAGTTCTGGGCTTGTTGTACTTATGTGTATGTTATTAGTGAGTTTTGTATTTGGCTGTTGTTTTGTGCCAGCATTGGTTCAGGCATCCCTGAGTGTGTGTGTGTGATGTTTGTGGATGCCCCCCAGGAGTTTGATTGTTTGTCAGTGTATTCACAGGACATTATTGGCACCCTTCTGTGTATTTGACACTAGTGTTGAGTGTTGCAGGTGTGAGGTGGGTGGGGGAAGGGTATGTGTGAAGGATCCAACTTGTGTTTGACAGTCATGGAGTGTGACAATGGGCCCTGTGTGTTGTGCTGATGACATACACATGTCAAATTGTTGGATACAGATGTGTGGCTGATCACTGTTTGACTTCAGAGACTTCCTATCATCCCTGTGCCTATGCATGGGTTGCCTTGCTGTCTCCATGAGTTGTTGCACAGAGGTGACTGTCGTTTAATTTCACTCACTGTGCCAGCCATGTGTGATTTGATGAGCTAAGGGTGTTGTTATATGTTCCTTCTCTTGCATGTGATATACACATGCTTTGTGGCTAGCTCCTTGGCTTTCCATTTGTGTCCACCTCACTTTAGCTTTTCCCATTTCTTGTCCTCCATTGCTAATGACATCTGGTCTGTGTATGTGGCTGTGTGTCAGTGTGGGGTGTGTATATAATAGAGTGATTGTTCATATTCATTGTGAGTGTTCCTTTTTGTGATTGGAGTAAGTTTGCTTAACATGAGTGTAGTGTGGGTGTGGTTTGAGGGTTGCCCTGGCCCTGAGCTTATGTCCTGTGTGTTCCTCTGCAGCCCCACCTGCTGTCTCCCTGGTTGTTTGGTGTGTGGTAGAGGATGTGGGTTCACCTGGCTGGTTATTGTGCATGGGGAGCACAGGAGGAGCACATAGCATGTCCCTTAATGGGTGTGGGGGCCTAGTGTATGGAGGGTGGAGGTGTGGCCCTATGATCTTTGTGTACTGCCCATGCCTGGCACTGGCACTGCCTTCTACATTGTGCGCATGTTTTCCTGCGTCTTCACCGCTGTGATGATGTGACCGGGACATTGCATTGATATCGCGGTTGGTGGGTGACATGGATGCAGAGGGGTGATTTAGTGACAGGTAGGACATGGGTGGGTACACTTGTGGAAGTGTTCCTGTCCCCACCAGGGTGTCTGGTGTGGACAGGAACCGTATATCAGCCCTGGAGTTGTGTGTTGGGGTTGTGTGTGGAGTTGTGTGGTTGCCTACCTGCGGCATTGTCTGTGACGGTACATAACTTGCTGGTAGTATGAGGTACAGCACCGGGAAGACCTGTAAAGCTGGTTCCATTATTGTCGGGACCGGGTGGAGGGGACCGGGAATCTGGTTTTGCGCTCCGCAGTCATGCTTCCGCCGTCTCTGGTTGGGTGGTTTCTCCGCTGCGGTGTGACTAGCTGTTTGGGGCATCCTAATTTGTACGGCAGTCGGGACGTTATTCTGCACAGCGGTGGGTCTCTATTGGCTCCCACCGCCGTGGTGGCGGGTGCATTTTTATGGCGGTTCACGTCGGACGGCGGCGTATGGGAAATGGGCTTTGTTTGCCCATACTAATATGGCGGGCATGAGGGCAGCTGCTGGCGTGCGGAAAATGGCATTTTCTGCCAGCACCGCGGTGGTGCCTCCGCCTGCCATCATAATGGGCCCCTAGATGTTAGGAAATTTGCTCCTATCAGTTTCAGAAAATCTTTGGCTTATTTTCATGGGGAAACTCTTTGTGCAAAAGTACTTTGGGTTCATCCTTGGGTATATCCATAATTCCACCCACAGATTACATGCAGATAAATACCGCAATAATCGGCAAAATTTACCAGCATGGTCCAAATGTGGTATAACAAATATTTTCTGTCTACTTTGTTTCTCAAAGTGGGAAAAAGATTGATCATCAGACAGCAAACCATTAGTTGATTGGTATTTTTTAGAAAAGAACGCTCATTCCTCCATAGAATTGTTTTGAAATATTTCCAAAAAATTAACAATTAATTATACTTTGGGTGCTTTTTTAGGTTAATTCAGAGTAAACAACACACCCTAAGCATATCTTGAATGTCCAACATATGGCAAAAGGTACACAAGTTGACAACTTGAGTATGAGCTGTCCCAAATGTAAAAAGTGCACAGTGCTGGAACTTTCACTAACTGATTTTTAAATCTAATGTTGGATGGGTGCTGATCATGTAATAATTATCTCTGAGACCAGTTCACAGAAAGGTGTATATTTAATATGAACTTTTTTGTTTTCACTTAATGGAAGCTCATGTACCTGAGTGAAGACTCTCGCCCACGTGGTTCAACAATCTGGTTTCTTCAATACCAACTTTTTTTAAATTAAAAACGTCCATTTTAACTTTTAATAAGCAATTGCTCTTTTCAAATACCTACTTTTTCATTGTTGAATAGTTATTTTGAGAACTCTAGCTATTAGTTACTGTCCACATGATAGTTCCTCAAAAAATAAAACTTTCATCTTTTAAAATGTTGAACCATTTTGCAAAAGAAAATTCCACTGGCATGCAGACGTTTTGACTAAAAAATAAAATTCCCATTTCCACCTACAGTGTACTGTGCAAGGACCATCTCCTATGAAAATACTATTATAGACAGATTGGTGGCAGGATTATTTTACCATTCTTTTGAAAGCCAAAAAAAGATCATTTGTGTGTCTCTCTGCTCTCCCTCAACAGATATTACATTACCTCAAGAGTGTTAGCTTTCGGAACAAACTTGGGGAGGAGATGTCCTTTGACAGCCATGGAGACCCTCCTGCTGTGTACGACATTGTCAACTGACAAAGCAGCCAGGAAGGCACCATCCAGCATGTGAAGGTTGGCAGTTTTAACAGCAGGGCACCCAAGGGTCAAGAAATGTTCATCAACTTTAGCGCCATAAAATGGAACATGGCAGGAACTGAGGTATAGCACCAGGCATATACAAGACCTTTTTACATCCTGAAGATAGTGATGGTTAAAAGATGTGGTTGTTTGATGGCAGTTTAAGATTGTTATTGAAGAAATGCAAAGAAGAGGTGAGATTGTCCCTTAAAACATGAAAATGTAATTTTATGAGACTTTATTAAATGACTGAATTGATTATTGAAAAAGTAACATTTCTTCTTACGGACCTTTTGTCTGGAAACATATAGGCCATAAAAACATTTCCACAACAAAGGCAGCATTCAATAGCCAGTTGTAGCCTTTTCAACAACTCAACACTATTGTTTTTAGAGAAATGGATTGAATTATTTCATCAGTTCTGATTCGGTTGGAGATAAAACAATATTTACATTACATCTTGAGGCCAGAAAGAACAAGGCCAGACTAACCAAAACAGTGTCTAAATACTATTGGTTTGGGGATACAGTTGATATAATCAGTTATAGATCCCAGTAGCACCTGCAACCCCATTTCTGCATCACAGCTCAATCAACACTATAATAAAATGGGAGAAATTAGCCACTGACTTTATTTACACTGACGAACAGCCTAAACTACATAAGTCAATGCATGTTAAAAAAGAAGTGGTTGCTTCTTGCTTATTACTTGTTTCTGGGACTAATTGTGTGTTGTTGATATGTTATAACTTGTTGATGCATTCCTGATAAAGCCTTACTGCTAAAATGAGATTATGTTGTTTAGTTTTAGACAAAGTCATAGAAAAGACATTACCACAGGCAACTACTAATGTTAACAGCCTGCAATTAGAGGGATTTAACTATCAGCCTTTCTTAAAAAGAGAAATAACCAAGCTGCCACTTCCAGCCTCCAGTAAGGTTTGCCTTTCTGTGATAACTAGGAACAAAACTCCACCCAGTTTTTAAGGTTAGGCTTTCCAGCTTATTACAATGGACTCATGGGAAGTTCCTAGGTGTTTTCTGATTGACATTTTAAAGGCGAACATATAGGACTATTAACACAACAAATCATGAAATGCAGTTTCAAAGAACCCATTAAATTTGAGTAAATTGAGACCTATAAAAAGGTCCTTTTATAACTTCTGTTTTTAAACATAATCATTTTTTTTTTTACAAATTAACTGAATAAAACAACGTTGGTGGGATATCTAAACGTTAAACTGACTCACTGCTAACAAATTTAAACCTTGACTCATTGTTAACTGACCTTGAATATCTATCACACGTATTCTGCACTTTAAACGTAGAGCTCTCTGCAGGATAAGAAAGTACATTTAGATTAATCTAATGCTGCAAGCTCCCTGCCAATTTGCTAAATCGGTGCAGTGTCATCTGATGGTTATAAAACTAAAATTCAAAACAAAGTAATACAAATGAAAGCAGCAAATTGGATGCATGTCTTAAACACCACTGGTCACTTTGTGACATGGTTTGGAGAAAAACATTACAAAGGATAAAAGTAGCATTTTCTATCCTTTTCTGTGGTTTACACACTACCATCCCACTATAAATGTTTATTGCACTGAACAAAAGCAAAGAAATATCAAACTAAATTCAGTTTTACTTCAACTGTGACTTTTCTCCTAAAATCACATATTGCCTAGAAATATTCAATATTCAGAGAATTTTAATCTAATTTGGGACCTGTTGGGGTCTCTGCAATGTGATGTACTAGCCTGCAAGGATTTCTGTAGCCTGAGTCTTTTATTGTCTCTGCCTGACACATTTAACCACCTATACCTTTAAATGGCAAGCTATAAGTAGTAGGAACAAAATATTGAGGACTACTTTTTATTTGTAGATATAATTATTGCCAGTATCATTACAACCACTTTTAAAACATAATGTTAGATACTGAATATTATCATCTGCTGTACTTCCAAATGGATTTCAGGGGTATTTTTATCAATTGTAAATCTGTCATTCCCGCAATATCTTCATGCTAAAGAAATAGTGCAAGAAAACAAAAGCACTGCAAACAACAGCTGTTCCTGTTCTGTAACTACTTTGTATTTACTGCAAATGGAGAATTTCCCATACAGTTTTACTGACAATGGAGTATAATTACATGAAGTGGCATAATGACGTAATTTCAGGAGTTTAGCGTAACATGAATAATGCAAAATTCAGAAAATTCTGAATCATGCTTGATAATATAAATTTCGCCCAGGCTTAGTAAATATGTTGTATTATATTCCCCCATTTTCTTATCCTAACTGGTGTAATGTTCTTGTCCTTCCAATACAATTGCCTTTTTGTATGCCTTTATCATTCTCAGATTCCCCGCTCTGTGTGCAGTGAGAGCTGTGTCCCTGGGTATAGGAAAGCTGCTCGCAATGGACAGCCCACATGCTGCTTCGACTGCATCCAATGTTCCGAAGGGGAAATGTCCAATGAGAAAGGTATGGAATTCTGAAAAGAGCTATATTAATAAAAACAAAACAATAAATATTATAAGTGCTACTTTTTCTACAACTGTTCATATTACTACAACTCCTGCTGCTAATACTAATATTACCCTAACCCTACCAGTACTACAACTATTACTACTGCTACTACTATTATTCATTCATTCATTATCTTTATTTCGACATTAGAAATGTCATAAAAGAGATCACAATACAATACAAAACAAATCATTACACAATATAATATACATTTCTAGAATAAAAAAATAAGAAATATACATCTTCGCATAGGGATGTTAATCGTAAAAAGCATCTTCATTGCCTATACAAGGTATCAGCAGGGAGTCTCGCTCATCATTGGAAGACTCATGTATAGTGGGCAAAATCTTATTTTACCACGAGACTTCTTCTAATATTCCACATAGCAGCTAAGAATTTACTTACAGTAAAGACAGTTAATGGGGATAGGTCAGATTTTAATATTCGATAGGCATGCAAATAATGCCTAAACCCCCAATCTCTGCAAATGGGAATAATCCACTTTTTCCTGGGCTTCAAATATGAAGGGCAAAAAAACATAACATGAATATCATTCTCCAACTCCTCAGTACAGGCTGGACAATTTTTGACAGTAGGTGGGTACCATCTACTAGTAAGGGCTCTAATTGGTAAGGAGTTATATCTAAAACCGGTGGGGTTAATATCATCCAGAACAGTCTCCATCTTATAATAGTCTTTCATTGTTAAGAATGTACTGGTCAATGTCCCCATTTTGTCACTCAATAAACAAGCAGACAGATTACAATTGTAGTACATGCTGGCCAGGTCTTTGCGGGATATATTTCTACAGGCCTCTTCCGGATTTGTCCACAAGAGAGAACAACCCAACCTCTCAAATTCATCCTTTATATATTTTAGCCATGGGAGTTTCCGTATGTTTGGGAATTTTAATAATTCCATAAATTCTTGCCTATAAGTATAGAGTTCAGGGGTTACCCAAAGGCGCCTCCAAAAGGTTAAAGGCTTTAAGCCCAATTCCTCCTTTAATGATCTTAGTCCCAAGTCAAGCCTGAGAGGAAGAAGGGGTGAGCTAATAGGTAGGGAAACCAAGTTCCTAAGAAACTTATTTTCCGTGGCAGTAATTGCAGGGGCACAATTGTGTCCCCACAATTCACCGCCATAGATTACTGCCCCACGTGCCTGCATTTTATAAATTTCGAGTGGAGGGCCAATAGGTTTTATCATGGATTTATTCCATAATTTGATAATCCCCCCCGCCTTTTCAATTAGCTTTAAACTGGATTTAGTCTGGTGTTGAGCCCAGGCCAAATTTTCATTAAGAGTCAATCCCAAATACTCAAACGTCTGAACTCTTTCCAGGCTGACACCGTCTATGACCAGATTTGGGCGAGATGTCTTCGGAGGATTAAAAATCATAAATTTCGTTTTGGCCGCATTTATTTCGAGCCCCCGATCATGAAAAAAAGAGACAAAACCATCCAGAACTCGCTGAATACCCATTGGTGTCTTAGCAAGTAACAGGGTATCATCCGCGAACATAATCGCTGATATCCCTATACCACCAAGCTTTGGTGCGTCTCTGTTGGGGACCGCATTCAAATGGGAGATAACTCCGTTTACGTAGAGGCAGAACAGGGTTGGTGCCAAGACGCAACCCTGCCTAACCCCCCTGTCAACGGAGAAGCTAGATGACAAATTACCTTCTCTCCCACACCTGACCACACCTGACCCTAGCGAAATTATGAGTGTGGAGTCGTATTATAATATCCAGAAGAGGGACTGGCATTCCTAACTCCCGTAAAACAATCCAAAGTTTCCTACATGGGACCAGGTCAAAGGCCGCACGCAGGTCTACAAAGACAGTGTATGCCCTCAACCTTAGCCGTCTTCCAAAAGAGCATACTCAATCTAAAAATCTGATCTATAGTTGATACGCTCTTTCTAAAACCTGCCTGATACTGGCTCAGAATCTCAGATTCCTCCATCCATTCCAAGAGGCGGTCCAGGATCAGCCTTGCAAAAAGTTTCTGGGCTACATCTATTAGGTTGATTGGCCTATGGTTGGCTGGGAGCAGAGGTGACCCCTTCTTAAAAATAGGGACTACCTCTGCACCCAGCCAAGTGGTAGGGACCGCCATACCCCCAGAAATTGCATTAAATATTGTTAGAAGATAGGGTGCCCAAACTCTAGGTTTGTGTTTATAAAGATCTCCCGGAACCCTATCCAACCCTGGTGCTTTGCCCGCAGGAAGCATGGATACAGCAGCCCGAACCTCACCCAGGGTAAAACTAATCACCGCTGGACCTACAGCGTCGGTTGTCAACAATTCACCCGGTGGGACCTACATACAGGAATAGTCCCCCTTATACAAGATGCTAAAATGTTCTTCCCATACTTCTGCAGGAATGTTCAGCATCACTGCTGGATCAGGTTCAGCTGAACCAGTGGTCACAATCTGCCAAAACTTCTGCGCGTTCCTACCCGCTAGGGCAGATGTTAACCTAACCCAATTTTCATTCCCCCACTCAAGCTTGGCATGATGGATTAGCTGTCGATAAACTCGTCTCCTATGTTGGATTACATCCCTGTTTGCATTGTCTTTTAATGCATCCAGCAGTTCGCTCTTCGCCAATCTGCATGCCCTATTATACCAGGGGTGCTTTCTTCGTGCCCTTTTCCCACGAGGGCTTGGGGGATTTAAAATATCTGATAGACTGAGGAATAATGCCTTATTGAGTTCACCCAGTTTTTCATAGAAATCAAACAAAGGTTGTTGCTCGATAAGAGCGGCCACGTCAACCAATACTGGACTAACCCTAGCATATAGTTCAGATAGTTCCTCTGGATTATTAGCCAATTTGTCCCATCTTACCCTTCGTCTATTATTAGACAGGGTAACCCTACCGGATATATCAGATTGCAATAAAGATCCACCCTTGCACAGACCTGGTAAGGAAAAATCCAGAATCAAGGGATTATGGTCGCTCTCTCCCCTAGATACCACCCTAAAATCTAGCACTCTAGTCCACTCCTTACATTGAACAAAAATATAATCAAGTCGAGCCTCCCTCCCTGCCTTGTTAAAAGTAGGTCTAGAGGGGTTATCAGATTTTGCACGACCATTACATGCCCTAATCGAGTGAGCCAACGTCAGGGATGTAATTACTGTTGCGGGTTTTACTGGGCCAGCAGAATTGGTAGAGGTAAACAACAAGGGATCAACCATTTTCGTTGGAGCCACACTTTGGATCATACCATTAGTCCTCATACAATTCTCGATAACCCCGGTAACCGTTTCTATATCTTTTAACCTGGCATCAATAATATCGAATCTGGCCATCAGAGGGGCAAAAAAAACATTCAAAACATTAGTAAGGACATTTGTTAAACAATCCCCCCCCCCTCCAAACCCCTATCCAGAGATAGAAGAGGCAGACCTCAACTGTCTATTGGACTTGTTCCATTGCAAGGCCATTCTCAAATGCATCAGCCACTGGCAATGAAGAGTAGTGTGAACTAGACAAAGCACTTTAAACTTCACAAGCCTTGTTACTGGCAGCTAGTGCAAAGAGTGGATGCCATCTCTGATTGACAGACGTTTAGGGACATCCAGGAACAGATGGGTGATTGACCACGGCAACTCTATGTTTGGCAGGGACGAATGGAAAGACCTTCCTCAATATTTTAATGGTGAAATAACAAGAACTGACAATTTCCTTAGCCTCAGTGTCAAAGGAAAGGGAGGTGTCAAAGATCACCCCTAATTTTGTAGCCTCAGTGACAGGGAGGGGGAGCCACCACAGCTCTGACTATGCCGATCTTTGCTCGCCAAAAAACAAGATTTCAGTCTTGTTGGTATTTAATTCAAGCCACTTGTTAATGTTCACCATACAATGTTTAAACCTCTCGTCCACCAAAGGAACGTCGTTGGCAATGGATACAATAATGTTCATATCTTCCGCATGCAATAATACTTGGAAGCCATAGGATCGAATAGATTTAGCCAGAGGGGCAACATAAAAATTGAACAAAGTCGGGCTAAGTGAGGAACCCGCTGGCACCTCTTAAGGTAGCTGGATGGAGCCCGACCTAAAGTGACCACAGCTCACGATGTGAGCTCTATTAGAGAGAAAGGACTCCATCAGGGACAAAGCGGTGTCCCTCAACCCAGTCCGGTGCAGTCTAGGTAGGAAGGGGACACCATATCCAGGGGTGCTTTCTTCGTGCCCTTTTCCCACGAGGGCCTGGGGGATTTAAAATATCTGATAGACTGAGGAATAATGCCTTATTGAGTTCACCCAGTTTTTCATAGAAATCAAACAAAGGTTGTTGCTCGATAAGAGCGGCCACGTCAACCAATACTGGACTAACCCTAGCATATAGTTCAGATAGTTCCTCTGGATTATTAGCCAATTTGTCCCATCTTACCCTTCGTCTATTATTAGACAGGGTAACCCTACCGGATATATCAGATTGCAATAAAGATCCACCCTTGCACAGACCTGGTAAGGAAAAATCCAGAATCAAGGGATTATGGTCGCTCTCTCCCCTAGATACCACCCTAAAATCTAGCACTCTAGTCCACTCCTTACATTGAACAAAAATATAATCAAGTCGAGCCTCCCTCCCTGCCTTGTTAAAAGTAGGTCTAGAGGGGTTATCAGATTTTGCACGACCATTACATGCCCTAATCGAGTGAGCCAACGTCAGGGATGTAATTACTGTTGCGGGTTTTACTGGGCCAGCAGAATTGGTAGAGGTAAACAACAAGGGATCAACCATTTTCGTTGGAGCCACACTTTGGATCATACCATTAGTCCTCATACAATTCTCGATAACCCCGGTAACCGTTTCTATATCTTTTAACCTGGCATCAATAATATCGAATCTGGCCATCAGAGGGGCAAAAAAAACATTCAAAACATTAGTAAGGACATTTGTTAAACAATCCCCCCCCCCTCCAAACCCCTATCCAGAGATAGAAGAGGCAGACCTCAACTGTCTATTGGACTTGTTCCATTGCAAGGCCATTCTCAAATGCATCAGCCACTGGCAATGAAGAGTAGTGTGAACTAGACAAAGCACTTTAAACTTCACAAGCCTTGTTACTGGCAGCTAGTGCAAAGAGTGGATGCCATCTCTGATTGACAGACGTTTAGGGACATCCAGGAACAGATGGGTGATTGACCACGGCAACTCTATGTTTGGCAGGGACGAATGGAAAGACCTTCCTCAATATTTTAATGGTGAAATAACAAGAACTGACAATTTCCTTAGCCTCAGTGTCAAAGGAAAGGGAGGTGTCAAAGATCACCCCTAATTTTGTAGCCTCAGTGACAGGGAGGGGGAGCCACCACAGCTCTGACTATGCCGATCTTTGCTCGCCAAAAAACAAGATTTCAGTCTTGTTGGTATTTAATTCAAGCCACTTGTTAATGTTCACCATACAATGTTTAAACCTCTCGTCCACCAAAGGAACGTCGTTGGCAATGGATACAATAATGTTCATATCTTCCGCATGCAATAATACTTGGAAGCCATAGGATCGAATAGATTTAGCCAGAGGGGCAACATAAAAATTGAACAAAGTCGGGCTAAGTGAGGAACCCGCTGGCACCTCTTAAGGTAGCTGGATGGAGCCCGACCTAAAGTGACCACAGCTCACGATGTGAGCTCTATTAGAGAGAAAGGACTCCATCAGGGACAAAGCGGTGTCCCTCAACCCAGTCCGGTGCAGTCTAGGTAGGAAGGGGACACCATATCCAGGGGTGCTTTCTTCGTGCCCTTTTCCCACGAGGGCCTGGGGGATTTAAAATATCTGATAGACTGAGGAATAATGCCTTATTGAGTTCACCCAGTTTTTCATAGAAATCAAACAAAGGTTGTTGCTCGATAAGAGCGGCCACGTCAACCAATACTGGACTAACCCTAGCATATAGTTCAGATAGTTCCTCTGGATTATTAGCCAATTTGTCCCATTTTACCCTTCGTCTATTATTAGACAGGGTAACCCTACCGGATATATCAGATTGCAATAAAGATCCACCCTTGCACAGACCTGGTAAGGAAAAATCCAGAATCAAGGGATTATGGTCGCTCTCTCCCCTAGATACCACCCTAAAATCTAGCACTCTAGTCCACTCCTTACATTGAACAAAAATATAAGCAAGTCGAGCCTCCCTCCCTGCCTTGTTAAAAGTAGGTCTAGAGGGGTTATCAGATTTTGCACGACCATTACATGCCCTAATCGAGTGAGCCAACGTCAGGGATGTAATTTGGACGGCCAAATGAGCCCATGACCTTACCGTTGGGCCTACCACATGTGGGATTTTCCATATATCATCCTCCTCCTGATTTATGGCATCCAGCAACCCCTCAAGTGGTTCAAAATGAGAATTAAAATCTCCTCCCACCACATACGTAGTACCCTCAGGAATCTTAGTCAGAACAATAGATAGCTCTTCGATGACCTTCGATGACCCGTGACTGCAGAGAGACTCATAGGTCTGGAGTAAACATTAATCACAGCTAATCTAGAACCAGTCCGCCAGTCCAACAACACACATTGAACATCGTCAGACCCTGTGTCTAAAACACTGGCACTGCAACCCAAATGGGTAGCAACCCAGATTGTTAGACCCCCTGACGGTCGGCCCTTTCCTCCCCACCTGGCCGGGACTGAGAATGAAGCGAACCCCAAACGAAATTGCTCTTCCCTTGCCCATGTTTCCTGGAAGAAACATATATCATGAAGGTCTATAAATGAGCCCCATTCAGGACAGGTGAGCTTATTGGAAAGACCAGCTACATTCCAGGAAATAATTTTTAATGAAGATGGGCCATGAGAAGTAACAAGAGGATTTTTGCAAGAATCTTCATTACTTAAATTCGCCATTCTTGTTGAATGCCCACTGCCAGGGGCGGGAATCACCGAGTGCGGCTGTACAGAGTGAAGAATCCCACCTTCGTCTCCCCTAATGCCATCCTCCCGACACAGTCAGTCAACCTCCTCAAGGCAGCTGTACCTATTGGTACAAGAATAGTCGCCTAGGGTAGGCGCATCATAGCGAATGTGCCTATGCCTTCTGCCTTGGGGGCTGGATCCCACTCTTGACCATTCTTCAACATTCCCTAAGAGGGTATGAATATTTCGTGGGGGGTAAAAGAAGGACAATGGAAGAGGTAGAATAGATGTACCTCCCGTATTACCCATCCAATTACAAATATGTGAGACAATCTGTGGGTTTCTAAAATTTAGCAAAATGCTGTCGCCCTTGATTTTCTTCATAGTGTCTCCCAGCCAAGTGACCCTCCTGACCATCAAAACGTCACCTCTCATATTTGGGGGGAGGGGCCTATGGATATTCAGCCAGCTGGTCACTTTATTTTTTAGAGAGTCACAGGTTTCTAGGGCAGAATTAGTGAGCTCTGGGACACCACTTAGAATTATTACAAAGGGTGCTCCCTCTGGGGGAAGATTTACTATGTTTTTCCATCTTAAACTACCTAAATCTTGGTTAATACAGCCACCAGTCTCATTGGAAGTCTTCCCTGATTTAGTTGGGTTTGATTTAACTAGCAGGTTGAAATTCCTTACAGGGAGAGATGGATGACCCTGTGAGAGTGGCGACGTAGCAGTAGTGGGAAGTGGGAGATTAGATAGAGGTAGGGGTATTCCTGCTGGGGTAGATTGAATTACTGTTGCGGGTTTTACTGGGCCAGCAGAATTGGTAGAGGTAAACAACAAGGGATCAACCATTTTCGTTGGAGCCACACTTTGGATCATACCGTTAGTCCTCATACAATTCTCGATAACCCCGGTAACCGTTTCTATATCTTTTAACCTGGCATCAATAATATCGAATCTGGCCATCAGAGGGGCAAAAAAAACATTCAAAACGTTAGTAAGGACATTTGTTAAACAATCCCCCCCCCTCCAAACCCCTATCCAGAGATAGAAGAGGCAGACCTCAACTGTCTATTGGACTTGTTCCATCGCAAGGCCATTCTCAAATGCATCAGCCACTGGCAATGAAGAGTAGTGTGAACTAGACAAAGCACTTTAAACTTCACAAGCCTCGTTACTGGCAGCTAGTGCAAAGAGTGGATGCCATCTCTGATTGACAGACGTTTAGGGACATCCAGGAACAGATGGGTGATTGACCACGGCAACTCTATGTTTGGCAGGGACGAATGGAAAGACCTTCCTCAATATTTTAATGGTGAAATAACAAGAACTGACAATTTCCTTAGCCTCAGTGTCAAAGGAAAGGGAGGTGTCAAAGATCACCCCTAATTTTGTAGCCTCAGTGACAGGGAGGGGGAGCCACCGCAGCTCTGACCATGCCGATCTTTGCTCGCCAAAAAACAAGATTTCAGTCTTGTTGGTATTTAATTTAAGCCACTTGTTAATGTTCACCATACAATGTTTAAACCTCTCGTCCACCAAAGGAACGTCGTTGGCAATGGATACAATAATGTTCATATCTTCCGCATGCAATAATACTTGGAAGCCATAGGATCGAATAGATTTAGCCAGAGGGGCAACATAAAGATTGAACAAAGTCGGGCTAAGTGAGGAACCCTCTGGCACCTCTTAAGGTAGCTGGATGGAGCCCGACCTAAAGTGACCACAGCTCACGATGTGAGCTCTATTAGAGAGAAAGGACTCCATCAGGGACAAAGCGGTGTCCATATGTATCAATTAATAAATATTACTAACATACCAGGTTTTCTCTAATCAGAGTTAATGTATGTATACTGCGATTTTCTCAATTTCTGGGCAATTATTAACTCCTTTTAAAGAATGTGGTGTATAGACTTGATACAAAAATGTTTCAAGCCCTTTAGCTTCTGAATTTAAAAGCAAATCTTTGAGGATACAAAGTATCTACCATGATTTATTCTATCAATACTGGTTACCATCATTTATGGTACAATATGGATGCGGTGCTCTACAATAATTTGAATATGTATCTACTTATTTAGCTATGATTCCATCAGATTGAAAATAAGTTCTTTTAATATTGATATTGTGAAAGAAACACATGATGTAGCCCAAATGAAAAACAACAATTTGACAATAAAGTAATGTTGCTGATCTTACATGGTATTGGTTAAAATTTCAAATATTGAGTCTAATTAGCGTTACCAGTAGTCCAAATTCCCATCTCATACTTAAGGCTATTGACATCAATCTGTTTCAAATGGGTTCCGAATCATCTCTGTTTTACAACTATTATCTCAATATTCAGAAGCAGATCAAAATTGATCCAAAGTCTGGACCACACTTTCTGTCAATTAAAACTATCATAAATTTGTTTTGGGATATATGTGAAAATCCAAAACAAAACATGCACATTCCATTACAATCATTTTGCAATTATCATCACACATTAGGTAATTCTTTTTTAGTAGGTGTTGACAATTGTTGCATTCTTACTTGTATAACTATGAGTTTTAACATGTATAATGAAGATCTCCTGCTGTGAGGAATTCTTTTATTTAGTATTTCCATTTAATGGAACATCTTATCACAAAGGAGACCAATTTAATAGCAAATAGGCTCAAACAATGAATTATTCAAGCTATCCTCTCCTCATGCTTCCCCTCTACCTATACTATTCTATGTCTGTAAGTAGCATAATACAGAATAATGATCTTCTTCCAGTCAAAGTGAAACCACCTTTAATAAAGAATTGTCTGTATCTCCTGAGCTAAATTCTTCCCCCAATATAATGAAGTGTGAAATTTGAAAAATATGTTATAAAGTTTTTTAAATATTTCCTGATTTTACCATAGGGATATTTCTACTGCAAATGTGGAGTTTTCCTCCTGTAAAGTTCAGGAAAAAAAACCATTTATTTAACTGAAAAAAATAGTAAAAATAGTGTAATGTTAAAATATTATTGTAAATCCATGTTATATTTATTTCAAATATCAAATAAAATTAAACAATGCTACAGCAATATTAACTTAATTTTGAATTAAATGTGTTTTTCATTTAAATATATTGAATTAAATAAAAACATCTATTCCAACCTAAAGTACAAATAAATGTTATTGTGCAATAATATTTATTTAAATTTATGTATAAGTACTTTGATAACATTTTGATACAAAGTAATATTACAATAATTTGTACATTTACAAACATTTGTCATTAAATGATAAATACATTTTAAATGTATTTATTTTCAAACATTAAATTATATTTTTTAATATTTGCAACTATTTCAAATATTAAATGTAACATTATTCCCTGTAGCAGTGATACTCAAAGTGCAGCCTTGGGGCCGCATGCATCTCTTCTGACCTTTACATGTGGTCCCCTAAATAATCATACCAGCATGTATTTAAAGGTAAATTGAAGTTAAAGAAAGGAATTAAATAGGTTGCCCTGTATTCCGCTTAACTTGAGGACCACCTTCATTTTTAAAGAAATTGTGCAGCAAAAGTGTAAAATATGATAAAGTCTCTTCCAAATTCAAAAAGTGTATTTTATTAACAAGCAGGACCTTTTCCACTTAGTACATTAGATTATATCAGTGCATGGAGAAATATTCTCTTTTAAAACTGATAGTTTCAAACATGAATTTAAAATTATTCCTGACAAGCATTATAGTTTTTCAAATCAAACACAGTAGAAAATTGTGTATAGCCCACATTCTAAAGTCATGTATTTTGAGGTCCTCTTATATGTGATAGTGAAGAAAAAGGAGGAAAAGTGAAATAAAGAAATTGGATAGGATTACATAACTTGGTAAAAGGGGAAGCCAGGATTAATCGCACGTTTTCTGTTGTGCAATTAGGCCACTAAATGTATATGCTTCTCTCCCCCTATGCCCAACTTACTGCCTCCGTGAAAGCCCCCAAAGTATGCCACCCCTCACCCTGACCGCCAGCCTGCTGGCATCAGTGCGGCCCTCAGACAGATTACGTACCATACTTTTAGGCTTCTGGGAAAATGTTTGCGAGTACCCATGTCCTATACTGCTTTATTTTAAGTCCCTACCTCCACTATTGTCAATAGTGAGTATTTCAGTCCCAGTGGTTGGCAATGTGTAGCGCTGGACTCATTCCATCTTTGAACTAAAGTACTTTAATACTGCTGTAGATCTCTTTTTACTGTAGTAGTTTTAGACTTTTGCGAATAGCAAGGGGCTTACTCTTTTGTGGATGGGTGCATGTCACTCCCTATACTTCCTCCAACCTCTAGTTAAATACCTCCTTACTCCTCCCTACTCCTCCCTAACCTCCCCATATCGTAGTAGGTATGCCCCTTTCCAGCCACTCTTTCTGGTCAGTCTCGCATTTAGTAACAAGTAGTAAACTTACATGTGTCAGGATGTCAACATAGAAATCATAGGAGATGTGGAAGTGGAAATTTACACTTATAGGATTGTGAATGCCATTTGGTAGTACTAAAGTACTACAAAATGCGGTTTGTGAACTAGTGCATAGCATTTTACAAACAAGCTTCCACTAGGAATTAGATGAGTTTTAATTCTATTTTGATAAACCACTTTTCACAGTATATTTTGTCTGGAGAGACATAGGAATTCCTAATTCGGTGAGCCAAGCGGGTTATTAACTTAGCAAGCTCTCATTTTGCTGACATTCTTACCCATGCCGCTTTAAAAGTGACCATATCTCTAGCAGTCAACATTCTCATATAATATGTCTCTGCTCTGTGGAATATTTGTTCCGTTCTATTTATGATTTAATCCATGTATAGCATCAGCAGCCAATGAGCCACACTCAATCCACAAGTGCAATATTCAAAGAAACTGTGAGACAAACTCTGACAAATTAAAACCATCACAAGGACGTTTGGTATATTCTTTTTGGTTTTATTTTAGAATTGAATACTCTTATGAGAAGATTCTGTCCCAGTAACTAATCACAACATTGTTAATGAGCAGGGCAATTAATAAGGAATTGTCACAATTGGGTAGATCAGGGGTCTCCAACCTTCTCTAAAATAAGAGCTCTTATGCAGAACTACTAATATCATTAGTGTTGTAATAGTGTTGATTACGTTAGTGGCCACCCTATGTAAAATGACCTGCAGTGATCACCTCAGTGCATCAGACAGGACTGCCAGCAGTAATGTAAAAAAATAAATTAAGGTTTTGTGAGTTTGCATTGACTCTACTGGAGAAACATGAATGCCCCTGGCTCCAAGGTAAAAGTATTAGCAATAAGCCTCCCCAACACGGCATTGTTGATCACTCAAATTTCAGCTTTAAATAGATTTTGGAAATTCAAGCATCAGCTCATCCTTTCTGAAAACACACACATTTTTGTCTCTAATGCACACTTTTCAATTCTGATATACATATATTCATTTAAGCAAAAGCTTCTAATTTAGTAGGCTAGACTGGACAAAGGAGAGCTACATACGGTTAGCTGGAGAGCTACTAGTAGCACACAAACTTTCGTTGGAAGAGCCTGAAGTAGATGAATTGCCCACAGTCCTATTGGTTCATTGTTGCTATCTTTTTCAGATATACCTGATTTGTCTTCAAAGTGCATAAAGAAGAGATGATTTTATAAATTACTTTGGTGCCACTTAGACAACTCTGGAATGTGGCTGTATTTTCTGAAATGACCAATATATAATTTGGTCTGTGTCTGGTTAATGGAAGAAGAAAATGTGGAAAACTGCAATTTACACAGAATCTCGAGATGCTAAGTGACTTAACATACCAGATCCATTAGCATTCAGAGCGGATGTCATGAAGAATAATGTTATTTTTTTTTTTTACCATCAATTACATTTGTTGTCCTTGTCTTTCAGATGCAAGAGGATGCCAGCAATGCCCATCAGATCAGTGGTCCAATGACAAGCGTAACACCTGTGTCCCTAAGCAAACAGAATTCCTCTCCTATCATAGTCTTTTGGGTATAGTTTTGGTCTTGGTAGGAATAATTTGTTCGTTGAAGACATTGTTCATTTTAGTTATATTTATTAAGTATGCAGATACTCCTGTTGCTAAAGCGAACAACCAAGTGCTCACCTACATTCTCCTTGGTGCTCTGATGCTCAGTTTTCTCTGCTCCTTCTTCTTCATTGGGAAACCTGAGAAAATCACCTGTGTGCTTCGCCAACCTGCTTTTGGTGTTATATTCGCTGCCTGTATCTCTTGTATTTTGTCAAAAACTATCATGGTGGTCATTGCCTTCAATGCCACAAAGCCTGGCAGTAACATGAGGAAGTGGTTGGGTCCTTGGGTCTCCATCTTTACAGTCTCTGGTTGCACACTTGTTCAAGTCATTATTTGCGCCACTTGGTTGCTCCTCTGCCCTCCTTTCCCAGAAAACAACATGAAAATAAAGACTGGGACAATCATTCTGCAGTGTAATGAATGTTCAGAGATTGCCTTCTGGTGCATGCTGAGCTACATGGGGATGTAGGCCGGTGGCAGCTGTGTTCTGGCATTTCTATCACGAAATTTGCCTGACACTTTTAATGAGGCCAAATGGATCACCTTCAGCATGCTTGTCTTCCTTAGTGTGTGGGTGTCTTTCGTTCCCGGATACCTGAGCACACAAGGGAAATATACAACTGCCATGGAAATCTTTGCAATCATCTCTTCCACTGCAGGAATACTGATCTGTATATTTTTTCCCAAGTGTTTTATTATATTGTTCAGGCCTGAAATGAATACAAGAGATCATCTGTTAAGGAAAGATCAAAGAAAAAATACATAGACAGACTTCTATGATGACTGCACTTCAGCCCAATGTCACTCATTTTCGTGAAGGCATGCCAATTGTTCAACTCAACTTCAGCCCATCTGCTATTTGTTCCCCTTAGGTTCTAACCCTGTAATGAAAAAATGTGATTTAATGCTGGATATCACTTGAGGTGTGCAGCCTAATGGTAAAGAAGGATGTGGAGATAATCAGTCATTTGGGCAATCATTTGTCAATTGGCAGCTCAGTATAAAGATCATATATGCTAGGTCAATAATGAATTGATGGAAAAGAGAAGGTGTAACATTTTGTTTATTATACAGATCTACAGACGTAAAAAATAGAAATGAAAACAACAAACATGGCTCAGTGTTAACATTTTCTATTTTTAGAAGGGGCAATCTGGGTGTGAAGAATAATACTTTAGACAATTATCCTTTGGAGAAAATGCATATTTTTTGATGACTCAGAGAGATCTAATAGCATCTCTCCTCCACTGATGATACTCTTTTAAATGCCCAGCTAAACAGATGGTTGAATTTAATACCCTTTGTCTTGTACAAAAGGCTCCATACAGCAGGTATCCAAATGCCAACGCCACTCACCAAGGCAACTTTGTTTGGCCTTGAAGGCCTATCTTTCTCTGGTACCACAGAGATACTGTTTTGAGGATGGTCTATGTACTCATTGCTTATGACTTTTGCGTGTTGCCTCTTCCTCAGCGAGAACCATTTGTCTGTGAAGCTAACAGACTTGAGTCTGTTAATCATTGAATAGTTCAATAACCTAGAAAATAATCTTACACTTTAACAAGGCCAGTCGTCTACCTGACTTGTACAATACATCAATACATTTCTTTGTAGGCAACAATATAACATAATGGAACAAGAACTGACATAGCCAATGTTGCATTTTTATAGCTCAACATATAGGCATATATCAATACTTGATTGTGCATAATAACAGAGGCCAGAAAAGCTATGTGTATACCTTTTTACAATGTTTATCAGGCATACAGGCTATACAAATGTAGACCATAGGACATGCAAAATGATAAGCCAAGTATTCACACATTTTATTTATTTTATTTAAGCAGTTTTATATAACGCTGGTCGGACCCGGGGGTATCAGAGCGCTTTACAACAGTTTTTCGCAAGAGTTATATAATAGAGCAGTCTTATGCAAAAAGGTTCGGAAGTCCAAGTGTGCTGTGCATTATTGAGGTAGTACGTGAGTCCTGAGGTAACCTCATTGTATGCAAAATTGTCTTGGAATGAGTTGAGGTAGGTCTATGTGATACAAAGTCAGAGAGCAACGGAGTCGGGGTTAGCGTTAAGGCGGTGGCTATCCATTTGGGAAGGAGCAGTTGAGGAAGAGGGCTTTTAGGTGTTTTTTTAATTTTGTGAAGGACGAGATAGTTCTGTTATCTGCTGGGATGGAGTTCCAAATTTTGGGTGCGTTTCCTGTGAAGCAGCTAGCAGCGTTTTTTTGTTTGCATGTTTTCATAGGGATGAGAAGAAGGGTGTTGGATCTCCTGAGGTTTCTTGTCTGACCGGCCCTCTTGAGTTTGGCGGACAGATAGTCCGTTTTTCCTGTGTGTAGGGCTTTGTGCGTGAGGCAGGCAGTTCTGAAATTGGCACGCTGTTCAACTGGGAGCCATTTTAGTTCTCTTAGTGCTGGTGATATGTGATCGTATTTCCTCATTCCAGTGACCATTCAGGCTGCTGCGTGGAGGGCTGTTTTGAGGGGAGCTAGGTAGGATTTTGTGGTGCCAGTTAGGGTTGCATTCCATACTCGAGTCTGGATAGCACCAGTGATTGGGTGGCTTGTTTGAGATCCTTGGTAGGGATGAATGGTTAAATTTTGTTTAGAAGCTTCAGGTTGAGGTAGGTGCTTTTTGTAGAGTTTTTGATGTGATTGGCCATGTCAAGTTTTGGGTCTAGGGTGATTTTACTGAGTTAGCCAGAGTGAGAATACAGTTGAGAGCATCCATAGCTGTAAGACATTCTGCAATTTGAGGGTTCTCTTCTTTGTTGGAGAGGAGGAGGATCTCCATTTTGTCTTGATTGAGTTTTAGGTGATTTTGAGACAACCAATGTTGGATTTCTTTTAGAGTGTCATTTAGTCTGAGGATGTCATCTAGGGAGGAGGTTTCTGGATAGATCCGGGTGTCATCAGCCTATAGGTGGAAGGGTATGTTGACATTTATTAGTGTGGTGATGAGGGGTTCCATGTATATGTTGAACAGTTGTAGTGAGAGCAATGAACCTTGGGAAACACCCCTGCTGACGAGGTGTAGGTCTGAGGTAAAGTTTTAGATTTTTATCCTTTGTGAGCGGTTATGTAAGGAGGAGGGGAACCAGCGTAGGACCACCTCATCAGCACCTATCCTTTCTTGTAGGGACTTGATGAGTAGTTGGTGATCATCCGTGTCAAAGGCTGCAGATAGGTCGAGGAGAATGAGTGGGCAGCATTGATCGGTATCGAGCGATTTGTGGATATCGTCTGTGATGCTGGGGATCGCAGTCTCGGTGCTATAGCCTTTTCTGAACCCCGATTGGTGGGGATCAAGAAGGTTGATGTTATCCATGTGCTGAGTCAGTTCTGAGAGGAGGCATTTCTCGAGGATTTTGGATAGGAGGGGGAGATTGGAGACGGGTCTGAAGTTATTCAGGTCCTTGCAGTCAAGGCCTGTTTTTTTTATTTTTTAGTAGTGGCGTTACTTGGCCGACTTTGAGGCATTCAGGTATGATGCCAGTTCTCAGGGAGCTGTTAATGATCCTGCACCAGAACGGGGCTATGGAGAGGTTTAGTTTTTTGCTCAATTGGGTGGGAATAGGGTCGAAGACGTGAGAGGCGGGTTTAGAGGTGGAGATTAGCTTGAGGATCTCGGCTTCCGGGATGGGGTTGAAGGACTTCCATGTTTTCGTGGGGTGCAAGCACGTGCTTTCTATTGTACCTGGAGACAGGCTTTTGCAGGCAGGGTTGGTGTTGATGTCAAGTGAGAGTTCAATCTTGGTGATTTTTTGTTCAAAGAATTTGGCAAAGTGTTTGCACAATTCCTTGGAGGCCTGCATAGAGGATTTCGGGGGCTTGGAGGTTTGTTGCTTGATGATTTTAAACAGTTCATTGGGTCTGTTTTTTGTGTTGTCCAGGGCGGAGCAGAAAAGGGTGGATTTTTCGCTGCAGATTTGTTTTTTGTATTTTCTTTGAGCTGCTTTGAGTTGTTCGAGTAGGCTTGTGGAGGAGTTGCTTCTCCATAGTCTTTCCATGGGTCTAAGTTGTCTCCTTTCGTTGTTAATGACTGTGTTGAAGCAGGATCTAGATGGGATGTTCCTGTGTTTGTTTAGTTTCAGGGGGGCTACTTGGTCTAAAATGGATGTCAAGGTTGTGTTGTAGTGGGCAGTGAGTTCTGTAGTGGATAGATCATCCGTGGAGGTAGTGAGGAGGGAGTTGACCTTTTCCTCCAGGTCAGTCATGTTGATCTGAGTGAGGTTTCTGGTCCATTTGGGATGTTCTTGGGCGGGGGGTTAGAAAGCGATTGGTTGAGTGAGGTGGAAGACGATTAAGTGATGGTCTGACCAGTCCACAGGCAGGGTGTGGTTTATCGTAACTGTGTCACCTTTGGCAATAATGGCATCTAGGATTCCTCCTTTTTTGTGAGTTTCCTCTGTGCAGTGTGGGGTAAGGTTGTTGTTTGGTAGAAGCTCATTCAGGTTCTGGATTAGCTGGTTGTTTTCTTCATTCCAGTGTAGGTTGAGGTCGCCCGGAATTAAGTTATTCACATCTCAGAATGAGCAGTGGGCAATCAGCTCAGACAGGTGTTCAGTGAAGGTGGTGGAGTTGCCTGGGGGGCGGTAGATAAGGTGGCAGATTAGTGTTTTGTTGTTGCTAGTGCTGATGTTGACGGTTAGGCATTCCAAGGTGTTGTAGTTGAAGGAGTCTGTTTCCGTCACGGAAATATTGTCTCTGTGGATGATTGCTATGCCTCCTCCTCTTTGGTCTTTTCTGTCTTTGTTGGTGATTGTAAAGCCTGGGGGGATGAGAGTGTCCAGGAGTAGTAGGGAGGAATCATTTAGCCAGGTTTTGGTGATGAATGGTATGTCTATCTTGTGAGTGGGGATGGATTCTGCTAGCTCTGTGGCACGCTTGGTAGCTGATCTGCAGTTTGTGAGCATGCAGTTGGTGGGGGTCGTCTCTGTTTTGGGTTTCTTCATTTAGGGGCCGTGGGGATGATAGTTCGGGTGGTCGAGGGTCTGGGGAATTCCGGATGGGCTTGGTCTCTTCCTAGTCCGGTAATCACCTGGATTTTGGATTGGAGGGTGGCTGTAATAGGATTGTCGTACGAGGAGGCGAGGTCTGCTGCGTCACTCTCAGACATTGCGACTCTAGTTCTTTTGGGTCTCTGTGTCTGATTGGAGAGGGGGTAGCGATCCATCTCTGGTGGTGAGCCTTGGGCGGCCTTTGTTGTGTATGGGTGGTGAAGGAGCTGGTACGCGGAGGCTGATGGGGCGCGTCGAGGTTGGCTAGGATTTCACTGAAGCCCTGGATTATGGTTGCTACCTGGGTTTCCAGCAGGGAGAGTCGCTGCTCAGTCTCTAATTCATTGAGGTACCGGGACTGGTCCTGTGTGGGTGTGTTGGGCCTAGGGGGAGAGAGTCTCGGGGTGTTGGGTAGTCTTGTTGTGGTGGTTGTGTCATCTGTGGGAGGTCTGGGGGGAGAGAGTCTCAGGGTGTTGGGTAGCCTAGTTATGGTTGTGTTGTCTGTGAGGGGTCTAGGTGGGCCGTGAGTGCAGGGTGGCGGGGGTCGTGTTGGGGTGTTGGTGTTTTATTGCATGTGGATTTGGGGAGGTGGTTGGCCGTCAGAGCTTGAGTGTTCAAGTTGTTCAAGGTGGATTGAGGTGGGTGGAGGGCTGGTGGTGGGTGGGTGTGAGAGCCGGAGGGGGAAAGTAGAGGGGTCATGTTCTCCCTGGGGGTGGTGAGTGTGATGTCGCGTGGTGAAGGGCATGTGTGGTTTTTAGGGAGTGCCGGAAAGGTGGGTGAGTTCTGATGGCAGGTCCGGTTCTTCGGGGGGAAGAGTAGGGGCGTGAAGGGGAGGAGTGCGTGAGAGGGGGCATTCCGGAGAGATGGGAATAAGGTGTCAAAGGACTCCAGATTGTCGTTGTTGGCTTGTATCAGGACTGTGCCATTGGAGTAGATGGTCACAGTGGTATTTCCAGTAAGCCTTGGGCGGTTTGGAAGTGATAGTGCCAGTTTGCAGCTATGTGAAGTGTTAGCTGTTTTGGAAATGTAAAGCTGCGATCTGAGGATGGAGTTCCATATTTCGTGTCTTTCAGTGTGAAAAATTAGATCAATTTTTACCTGACTTTTGGAGGAGCATGACGACACATGATGACACATTGCAGTGCATCAAAGAGCTGTTTATCAGAGTGGCATAGTGTGACATAAATCAACTTGGCAAAAGGTGATGCAGATGAGGGAAGCAGCATTGAAAGTATTTGTTTTTTAATGACCTGGGTTTTAACAAAATTCTTAACTTGCTCTAGCTGTTCTATCTGCCAATGCTACCTTTTAAAATAAATTTCCATGCTGCACAGCTGGGGTAAAAGGCTCTGTAGTGGTTACACATGTACTGGTGTGCACACGCATGTGCTAAGAGTACAGTTTAAGAAAATGGGAGTACTATCTGTCTTAGCCCAATATCTGTGAACAGATAGCCTGTGACATTTGGTACCTTCAATAAATTACTTATAGCCTCACAAGCCTTATAAGTTAACTGAGCATCCAAAAATAAATATCTCTATTTATATATGTCTTGAATGTGAGTCTGTAGCGTATTACTGAAAGTCTGTGATTCTGTAGTGATTTCCCTTTTGGACTTACTTTGGTTCGCCCTTAGTTTCAAGTTTTAGAAGCTTTCAGATGACTTGGCTTGGCAAGGTCACATCTTACACATTTGCTTTCTCAACATTATTCTAGGAATAGGCTGTACATGTTGCTCTGTTATGTGGTCACTGTTCTTCGGATTCAATCTGCGCATTTTGTCCAAGGTTAGACGGAGTACATTACAAAATAATGCATTGTTTTTCATTGTTCGGTCACACCAGCTTCTAACATTTAGACATAACATGGTCTCACAGCTGTGTTTTCCAGCACACTAGCTCTTATTATATAAAATGCAGTGTATCCTTTTAGTGAGCAGAGAGGAACATTCTGGCAGTGATGACTGTACTGGAACAAATTGCAATGCTTTTTGTGAAGCCCTGCTCAAGCTGAGTTTATACTCATGATGGTGACCACCTGGCTACTCTATCCAGGTCTGGGGTCCTAGGTCAATCACAGTTATCGTGCGGATAAAATCGACTCTGTACTCTCAGAGTCAGGGTATATCTAGATAGATCAATAATTTGCCATGGTTGGGATTTTCATCCTGTTTTCACTGTGTGTCACACTTGTCAAACTGTTTAGCCTAATTTGCTTAATAATCACAGCACATTCACTGCATGCTAGACTACAACGCTTTCAATAAATGTATTGTAAACTTTCTTTGTGTCTTTCTTGTGTTTACCATGGGCATGCATAAGTGAGCAAATAAAGGAGTAGGATCTGTCATGTTCGAGGTTGCCAAAATCCCATGCTACTCTTGGTAGGTTAGGAGTTAAGATATGGCACTGTGAGCTAGTCAGGAATTCAGCTGACAGTGACTGATTTCACAGATGGACTCAGTCCATACATTCTGATGTCTTGTTGTCCTAATACACTCCTGCTTTACCGGCAGGATGCTGCAACATGGCACCTCCAACGTTCATAGGTTGGGTCTCCGGAGTAGTGCTTGTGTGTAGCCTAGCTTCCCTATTCACCTCTATACGGAGATGTCCATGGTGCTATGGATTAAACCTAAACAGAATTTTACGCACCCCCTATTTTTGTGTGTTAGTTGTTCAAGGTTGAACCTTTAAAAGGATACCCCACTTTAATGTTTTCTCTCTTTGCCAATAACCATTTAATAATGGCATCACAAACAATAAATATTCCTGCTAATTGCAGGCAGGCGGTACATGTTGATTAAATAGTGCATGGTCTTGCTCCTGTAGGTGGTAATGTAACTTTAGTAGTGGAGGCCCACGATGCCTACAGATTTCAAGATATTTATTCATAGGTCGATTTTCCAGCTATCAATACTAATACACAGAATTTTCATACATAAACTGATGTGGTCCTACCAGATGTCTACAGACCAGACAACCATTTAGAAAATCAACTAACATTATGGGAACATCAAAATTGGTTCCAAGTCACACTAGTACATGTACTTGATATTGTATGGAATGGCCCACTTCTTAAAGAAGGGGCCAGTTGGTTGGCTGGTTACACACCATATCCTAATATGGCTGGGCTCACTGTAGGTGAGCCACGAAATGAGTGCAATAGTCTTGTAAGACTATATTGATGCTATATAGATGTTTATCACAGTATGTAATGTGTACTGTCGTTGGTTACCCTGGGTGAGCACAACAATTGGTACGGCCACAATTGGCAAAAGTGACAGCAATTAGTCCAGTGACTATTAATGCAATTATAAGTAAAATCCCTACCAAATTTTGGTTAATTTAAAAAGCAAATCAAATTAAAGCTGTGTTTCCCCTTGGAGGACCAGAGGATAAACAAACAATACTTACTACATGCTTGCCACTTGGGGCTTAGACTTTGCTGCAGTCTATACAATAACACATGGTACTCCATCTATGGCAGTCCTGTCGGAGGTGCTGAAGCAAATTAAAAATTAATTTGAGGCTGCTCCTGTCCTAGATTTGGGAATTAAGTTAATGGACAATTGTGCTAGTATCATCAATCAAATTGGCTAACATTCAAGGTGAATCATCAGCCTTGGCTATATGGCAATGGCTTGCGCAGGTCGCAGCACCAAACCAAAAATGTGAGCTTCCTATCATTATTACACATCTGTAGATTAAGACAATTAGGGAGCCAGGCCCAATAACTCATAGCATGGCAAATTGGGTTAGGAAAAAGAAAATGCCACGCAAGCCCCAGATTTTGAAATAAAAGGCAGAGAGAAGCAAAAACCTCAATAACAACCTAGGTTAAGGGCAGGATCTCCACAGTCAGAGCCCTCTGAAAGCAGTTAGAATTGATGTGACCTCATAAAAAAGAAGCAACCTGATAGGTATCAGTATTCTGATACACGTCCTTCTCATTCCTTTCAGGACACATGAGACAGATGATACGAGAGAGGGGAACGTTCGGAGAGTGGACAAGAAAAGTGTGTGAAGCTGAAAAAGGACACACAGCGGGAGGAATTGGTAACATGTTTTGCAAGGTATACTGCTACAGGTATCCCAAGGCCCCAGGAGGTGGCCTCTGGGAACCACTATCACCTATACAGTACTATAAAGCATATCATCATGTCCTGCGGTACGTGAGGAATCGGCAACACTTTGTGCAAGGGACTACTACTACCATCATCCCTAGAGCTGCAGGAAATGGATCCTGCCAACCACTATCGCCTGGACAATGCTTTAAAGCACATAATAATGTCCCACAGCGCGGGATGAATCTGGAACCCTTTTTGCAAAGGAGTTATGCTACCAGCATCCCTAGGGCCTGAGGAGGTGGCCCCTGATAATCACCATCACCGGGACCTATAAAGTGCATCATTATGTCCCGTGGCGCAGGACATACACTGGCTACACCCAGTCAAAGCCCAGGCCAAGGGCAGGCCCACCCCGTGCCCACCAGTGCCAGGAAGAACAGCGGCGGGCTAGCCCCTTGGCTTTGTGGCTGAACTTTGTCTATCTGGGGTAAGATCCATTTGTATCGATCAACCTCAAACTTTTAATTTAGTGGCTACCTTAATGGTTACTTTCTTGAATGTGATCTGCCTATCATTTGACTTTATTTACTGTGGTGTTTGTTGCCCTGATTTGCTATTTTGTAAGGGCTAACAAATATTTTGGCATCTTTTTGTGGGCTACTAAATCTTTGTTATATTATATTATGTACACTAGCTGTTTACGGGTTAGGGGAAAGGACGTATTCTGGCAATTTGGCCGGTGAACTTATGGGGAAAAAACCTCTAGATTGCTCTTCATATACTAGCACCCTGTGAGATATGGAGAATCTCATTGACTAGGTAGAGCATATTTTACACTTTGATGTGCTTTGTAATTCCGGCACTCAACCAAAAAAGCCACTAGTTGCTCAATTTTTCAATAAAAGGGCCAGTAAACCTAAGCCTTGGAGATCTCAGGTGTGTACTATTCATAAAGCAATGGAGAGAGAGGTCCACACTGTAGTTAGTTCTCAACCATGGATGTTTCCCAAACCTGCGATGCCATTGGAACTAATGGTAATGTGTGTCCCAACAGGTATTCCCCTTTGGAAACTTGTGATTCACCTACTAAAGCTCAAAGGGTACCTACTGTTCATGCCCCCAACCCCCAGAAACAGAGACTACTAGCCCACAATTGAGATTGGCCAGTTATTAATGTTCTAAGGGCAGACTTAAAGGCCCTGAGGATTGAGATTCAATCCTCATCTACAGTCAAGTATTCTGAGACTTCACCACTTAGGGCCCGATTCCGATCTCGTTTGGAAAGCATACCGACCAAATTGGTTCTGGAATGCTTTCCGTACCACTCGGTTCAGGGGTAGTCCTACTGAGAGAGTACGATGCCACCGTATGCATCCGGATGCAATTCAGTCGGGGAAAATCGTGCACCTGTAGCAGGCACCCCATGATGCCTGCCACATTGTGCATGGCTGGAAAGGGGGGTCCCTTGTGTACCCCCTACGAGCCTTCACCCGAAAGGCCCCGGGTGAAGGCGGGCCTGCTACAGGCCCCAACAGACCGATTCCAGCAGCATGTTCGTTCCAGGCAAACCGAATCGGAAAGGCTGTCATCGTACTCACTCTTTCGGAAACCAAGTCCATAGAGCTGTACGAATCGGCTCTGGAAAGGCTCGACCTCCCCGAATGCCTTTTGAAACCGATTCGGTCAGCCCCAACGGTTTCCAGGCATTGTACTTGGTCGATCAGAACTGGGAACGAGTCAGTTGGAAACAAGGGCTCCGGATCGGTTTTGGCAAACCCAAATCTGATTCAGAGCCCTTCGGACCAACATCAGAATCGATTCCTTAGTCAGGGCGAGGGTTGAGAGCATAATGATAATTGGGGCCATGTCAAATTTGGACTGTCTACCTAATTTGCTAAACCCTAAATTCCAAAACCCTCGATCTGGAAACCGGAAAAACATGGCACCAACGTAAGCACACGAACTGTAATTCAGTGTACTTGATTGAATGCCCATGCCAGCTCCGTTACGTGGGGATGACCATGAGAAAAATACGCACCAGAATCACTGAACACAGAAGTACGATTCGGTGCATGAAGACTATCAGCAAACTCACAGACCACTTCCTTAGGTTTGGACATACCACCAATGACCTCAGATGGGCGGTCATTGAACAGATCCCTGTCCACCCTACAGACAACGAGAATCAGCTACTGTCCAAAGAACAACGCTGGATTTACAGACTAGACTGTCCACCCACACGGAGGGACTGAGTGATAATATTCCGTGGAACAGCCTCAGCAGATGAGGCCCCCTTCTGTAAACACCTGACAGATCATTTCCACTCTCCGAGTGCCACCTCAGCAACAGGGCCAGCGTAGGGCACGGGATGTCCTAACGTCTTCAGTGCATCGTACTGGCTCTAACACCTAGGTGGTAACCTTCTCACTCACAGGTCCTTCTTATTCTAAGAGACGACATCAGATCCCGCTAACTGATGAACCTTACTGCAGCCGGCAGGGCATCTAAACTCGATGCCTTGCCTGGATCAACTACACTGTGCCAGGGTATACACCCACACGAGACCACAATGACCCCGCGCTGTACCCTTCATACACATACTCATGAGCCACCACAAAGTGGGTTCATCACCCCCATTTTTTAGCAGGGCCAATATGCAGCAGCATCCCTGCATATTAACACACGTTACCTTCCTAGCCCCGCCTAGTTGCCGCTTACATTTAAATAAAGAGGGTGCCCTCCCTTAGCAGTGCACAGATGGAGTGCAACCCCCCCTAATGGGTTAGCACTCCCCTAAATAACCACACATTTTCACGCACATATTAGCATCTTAGACATCCAATTGCACCTTGGAAATAAATAGTGAGAGCGCTACATACATCTGCATGCGAGTCTTTCTTCCATTTCCTCTACTACAGGCACCTTCTCGAGACAGCAGGAAGCTGAATACGCCCCCTGACTCGTGCCCAGGCCAGAACACCTGACCCAGCTAACAAGCAACACCTGGCCCTTCCCACAGGTATTTAAGCGCTCTCTACACTGAAGCTCATTTCTCACGGAGCCTCTGCCGGACAACAGGTTCAATGAGGGCCCAGCGACCTTACGTAGTAAGTACCTGAACTTGACCAAGCTAGCGGTACAGCCACCTTTCATGCTGCCCCCGGCCGTGTCTGTGTGTGCATCCTTTTACCGTTACCTTGTTGGGTGCAGATTACCCACCTCCCCCAACAGCCTTTTTCCTTTTCTTCCCCCTATTTAGAGTGCATATGGTCCTGGCCCCAGGCTGAGCTCCATGCTGAGTTGTTTGCTATAATCAGGTGTAAGCAACTCCACTTTACTGTTTTCACCAACACTGGTTACAGTACATAGGCCTAATTTCACACACAATAACGCATATTGTGAGACCGGCCACCCTTTCACTGCCCACCACTGATGCCAACACCACCGCCTTGTCCGTGGTCACCTCTAGGCACCTAGTACGGCCTCACTATAAGCTTTTAGCCCACTACTAGGAGCCTTTACTTAAATGTTATGTCTGTCCCCTTTTTTACCCCCTACAGGTACAACCCGAGGGGAAACACCTCTTGCACATATAAGCACCGTAGCGTGTGCTTTACACACAGGGCACTGACAAACTCATAACAATCCCTGTAACACCCCACACATATAAGGTCCTGACGAAAGCCAGTAGAAGAAAAGGCCTGGCTGAAACTAGTTGACCGCACAGGACGTCGGAGGCCATAAGCCTAACGTGCACGTCCGATAGCCTTTGTTTTTGTTGACTGCCTGGGGCCCACCATTAAAACAGACTTTGGGACTCCCAGGACAGTATTTTAAACCGCACTCAGAGCACACCCACAGCACCCTCATGAGCCAAAAAAAACAGCTCCGCAGTAATCTGGCGTCGAAGCACACCTGAGGTACACTCGGTACCTCGGGTGGGGCCCAATGATGAAGCATGCCACCAACTAGGTTGGTGGGTGAGGGCCTTCATAAAAACCTAATGGTTTTTTCCCCCACCCGCAGACATACAAACAATTTAAACCAGAGCTAGTTCTCATTGATTACTATTATAATACCTAATTTGCTACCCTTTTGGGGTTGCAGTGTGGCTAAAGATGGACCTTTGTTTAAACCCGGGGTACCTGCTCAGAAATTTCCATCACTATTACTCAACTCGCCTTATGAACGTCCATATCCAGTATGGCCCAGATACCAGTTCCCCCTACTGAACCATGCCTACCTATTGATTTATTGAATAATGATAATCGTAGTGTTTATTTGCACATTAAAATGATCTATATGAATTGCCTGCAAAGGAAGATGAGGCCTCCTTGAAAAATGAGGTGACCTACTGGATCAGGGATGTGAGGAAGTGTTATAGTGTGAGACATTCAGATATAGTTCGACTGCCCCTTCCTGATAACTTGGATTGTATCAAGTTCGAGCTTTCCCATCCTTCAATTGCGAATGGTTTATTGTCCCTACAGGCAAGATCTTCTATCTCCACAAATTAACCGATTCAGTTCAAAATTAGATTTCCCTCATACAGGGAGTGTAGTGACCCAGAATTTTGGCTCCACTTGCCTGAATTGATTGACTGAATAGTCCAAACATTGCCCTTATATGTATTAGTTCTAGTCAAAAGTCTTCTTAACAGGCTCAGAGTGACAGTCCCTGCCTTGGCTTAGATTCTTCTCAGTTAGATCCTGATGGACTACATTGTCCCTTTGGTGCAGATGCATCTCTCTACCCTTCCAGAGATTCCTTGTGTTTTGGGCATAGCCTATCTCCCCATTTCCCTATGGTTATGCATGTCCCACTGAAAAACACTCATATAAATGATTTGGGTATGGTCTCCCGGAATAGTGCAGGGTTGGGACATAAGCTTGCCTATGAGAATTGGGGATAAATTATAGAAACAGCTGATATAATTATATTTAGAGAAACTTGGGAGATTGATCCTTCCCATATTCAGGGTTTTAAGACTTTTAATGTGCCAGCCTGTGAGTCAAAACCTGGTAGAGCCCCTGGTGGTTTATCCACCTGAGTAAGGATTTCCCTGGGGTGCCAAGTCAGCCAGCTGCCTGTTGATTTCCCTAACCTGCTCGGTCTTGAGGCCTCCTTTCGGAATAACACAACAATATTTACTTTTAATGTGTATAGCAGGAGTGTCCCTTGTTTTACACCTCTTTAATGTTTTTATTACCACTAAGGTGCAGGAGGATGTAGTTGTGATTGTGGCTGGGGATTTTATTGTGTGTTTCGAACCATCTGTACTTCAAAATGCAATAATAGAAGAGGAAGACCAATATTGGGATATCCCCCAAATATTGGGTCCACATCTAACAACTCTACCAAAGGCAGCCTTGCAAATGTTGGATCTTTGTATGTGCTGCCATCTGATGACCTAAAATGGTAGATTCAAATCAGATATACATAGGAACCCCACTTTTAAAAGGAACATCCATCAAAACTGATTATTGATTATTTTCGATCTTGGGAACATATTGTCGATATGTACTGCCCAGGTAAAAGAGTGGTCACTTTCCCCTGCTCCTCACCTTTTATGGCAATGCCGATAAAGTAAACAGGACCCAACAACCATCTGGTGGTAATTTATTGGTCAGTAATTACCAGAGCAGGTTCAAAATGGAGAGTGTTGTGACCAATGAGGACACGTATGCACATTTATGCCAGGGCTTGATTCCCATTTTGTCCTTTATAGCTACATCAGAGAACCCCTGACAAGATCTTGAAAGTCAATATGTATCCCTTATTCTCCCACAAGACTGGGTGAACCACTTTGAATCTTCATATGGTAGTTGCTAATTTCATCTATGCCCTGTGAACCCGGATGAGCCAGGCCATATGTGGGCCACAACATCATGTCTGATTCCTGTTAAATCTGATTACCCTAAAGCTAAAGGGTTTCTCACTGTGACAGAAATTAGATTGGCAATTAGGGTCTCTCTGAGAGAAAGGGGCACTTGCATTTATACCAGCACCACTGTATGTGATCATTTCGTTTTGCATACTTTTAAAGAAATTGCTCTAACCTCTGCTTTGTAGCAGATCTGAGTTTTGCTTTATAAAAAGAATAACTTTAAAAAATACTGCTTCACTTTACAGCACATAGTGTGCTTACCTGTGTCTGAGGTCTTGCTGTGTTTCGACCGGCCCCCTACGCTGCTGCGTGTTGCAGGGTGTTAGGTGAGGCTTTTCCACGGTCGGACGCCAAACGGACGCCATTTTGGGGAGGTTGGCGGGCTAGTTGTTGGTGGAGGGACAATATAAAATGAAAGCCCGGTCGCGGAAGAGCTACTAAAACTAGAAAAGCCTATTGCTGAGCCTTGTAAACATAGGATCAACGTAGAGTATAAGCAACTGAATTGCGAGCATTGTGGAAAGAATTTAATACACAACAGAACCGCCGTGAAAAATGGGGGCAAATTGCAAATGGCTCTACTAAACTGTAGGTCACTGACTAAACATAAATATGAGATCTATGATCTACTGAGGGGAAGATCACTTGACGCTCTGTTCCTGACTGATACTTGGCTTAGTGAGAGTTCCACCCCAGATGTTCTAGATGCACTCCCAGATGACTATACGATAGTAAGGCAGGATCAAGAGGGTCAAATAGGTGGCGGAATCGCAATAATCCATAAAACGACAATAAAATGTAACATCAAGGAGTCTAATTTAGATAGTTGTGAGGCGTTCTTATTTACGCTGTCAGTGGCAGAAGACAACACTATAGCGGGCTTCCTAATATACCGCCCACCAGGACCAGTAGCTACATTTATGATAAGCTTGGAAGAGAAAGTAGCTCATCCAGCTATCAGGCATAATAAGTTCCTTATCCTAGGTGATATGAACATTCACTTTGACAACAAACAGAACCGGGAAGCACAATCTTTATGCAAAGACTTAGGAACTCTGAATCTAGAGCTAAAAGTTGAAACACCAACACACCAAGGGGGACATATCCTAGATGCTATCTTCTCAAACGTGAGTGAGATGAAGGTAGAAACACCGTGGCCTATCCCTTGGTCAGACCATTTCTTAGTGCCTTTTACTGTGCCATCTAATAGACATATAATGGAGAAAACGACACAGAAAGTTACCAATAGGAAATGGAATAAATTCAACCCCAACGTTTTTAGCCAAGCACTAATGAAAAATAACATTACACTGGAGAAAGAGGTCAATTTAGCCAATAGCCAACTCTAAAGTTGGATAACAACGGCTCTAGACAAAGTAGCTCCATGGTGCACACAAGCCCCCAAGAGGCATAAAGCATCAGCACCCTGGTTTAATGAGACACTGCTGAAAGCAAAAAAAGAATGCAAACAACATGAACGAGTATGGCGCAAATATTACAGTAATAAGGCTAAAGAGAATTGCAAAAAGGAACTTAAAAAATATAATGCGCAAATAAAGAAAATACGAGGCAATTTCTACACAGAAGAAATTGAAAGGGCAAGTAATTCCTCCAAAGAAATGTTCGCCATACTAAAGTCTCTTAAAACCCACGATAACACTAACTATGATACAGCGGCCTCCACTCAAAGGTGCAACAACATGGCAAAATTCTTTACGGACAAAGTGACCAAAATCTGTGACACCTTCCCTATGGAAGTACGGCTAGGGCTGAATACAACCAACAGGCAGGTCACCACATTTGGAGGGGAGACTCTGGATGAATTCAAAATCGAGGAGCTAGAAGATCTCAAATTGACAGCTAAAGGGATCAAATCAGGCTCCCCATTAGATCCAGCTCGTCCGGAGAGGCTAATGCAGGGAGAGAAGCTCATTATGCCACAAATTTCAGAGCTTATCAAACTCTCTTTCCAAACAGGAGAGGTTCCAATTAAATGGAAGCAAGCAATCGTCAGACCGCAAAAAAAAAAAGCTGTCAATCGACCAGGCAGTACTAGAAAATCTGCGCCCTATCTCATTACTACCATTCATGGCAAAGATCGTGGAGAAGGTAGTAAACAAACAATTAGTAGACCATATTAACAAGAATGACTTTCTACACCCTTCTCAGTCAGGCTTCAGAACAGCACACTCGACTGAGACAGCACTTCTCATGGCTACTGAAATTATGAGACAATATGCTGACGAGGGGCAAACGGTCGCGCTGACCCTGCTGGACCTAAGCGCGGCGTTTGACACCGTCTCTCATAAGATACTTCTCCAAAGATTAGAGGAATGTAGCATCAGGGGAAACGCACTGCGATGGATGATATCCTTTCCATCTGCACGTAGCTTCCAAGTTGCTCAATAATCCTATCGATCAATGAGCATCCCCCCTCCCCCAGGGCGTACCACAGGGGCCAATTCTGAGTCCGACCCTTTTCAACTTGTATGTGGGGCCACTGGCTGAGCTAGTGGATGAGCAAAAGGTGTCTATTGTGTCATATGCTGATGACACTTAGCTAATTGTGATGCTATCTCAGGATCAGGAACAGGCAGCATCCCGCTTCTCTAAGTGTCTTGAAGATGTTGCTATATGGATGTCAAACCACTTCCTAAAGCTGAATGGGAACAAAATGGAGGTGATGATCGTGGGAAAAGCTCCCACCATTTGGTCATCAGCCTGGTGGCCGGGGACACTGGGACACATACCAACCCCTAAAGCGGAAGTAAAAAGCCTTGGAGTTTGGTTTGACTCAGAATTGACTTTCGACAACCAAATTCGTAAGGTAGCAGGCAAATGCTATGGGACTATGAAAACCCAACGAAAGATCCTTGATCTCTTGCCATCAAATGCAAGGAAAACCATAGTTCACGCCGTGCTTACCTTGCAAATGGATTACGGCAATGTATTATACTTAGGAGTTTCCAAAAAAGGGTTGTCCAAATTACAAACGGTACAGAATGCGGCTGCTCGCCTGGTATTAAGCCTCCCGAGAAGAGCCTCTGCTAAAAAAGCTCTGGACAAATTACATTGGCTACCAGTAGGAAAAAGAATCGTTTTCAAGGCAATGTGTCACTGCCACCGCATTTTATTAAGGAAAGGCCCACGGTACCTGCAACCACTGTTAACACAGTATACACCAGGCCGGGTTTTAAGATCACAGGGTAGGGCACTGGTGACAGTACCCAAAATTTTTAAGGCCAAAATGGGCGCACGCTCCTATAGCTACCTCGCGGCAAAAGCTTGGAACTCACTACCATAGATCTAAGAACAGAACAATGCGAATCTAGATTTCGCAAACTACTGAAGACCTGGCTGTTCTTAACCAGTGACTAAAACACAGTTTACGGGTCAGCTATGTAAATGTCGCCAATATACTCTACGAAGAACCGTTTTAGCGCGGGGACACACCGGTGGTGTAACCATGCGCTCTACAAATGGCAAACTAAACTAAACTAAACTAGTTCGCAGAAGTCTGGAAAGGCCCTTAGATCGAATCCCAATGAACCTTTCAACTTGTGAACCAGCCATTTGGGCACTGTACATTACTGGTGTTGCTAACACTATTATGGCAGGAGCAAACATACGTATTTAATGGAAAGGTGCAGAGATAATCTCAGTGTTTAAGAAAGGTTCAAAGTCAGATCCAGCAAATTACTGGCCGATCAGTCTCATTAATTCAAGTCAAAAAAGGTTTTGCAAGCTTTTACTCACTTGGATCACTGAAAATGAAATTCTGACTCAGTCTCAGGCCGAATTTTGCTCTAAAACCAGTACGGTTAACAGGTATACAGATTCAAATTAACAACATAGAAGGAAGTTGAACTAAAAAGAGGTGGTCTATATGTCGCTTTTGTTGACCTCAAGGTGGCATTTTACATGGTACCTAGAGATAAGTTATGGGGCATACTAGGAGATCTAAGGCTCCCCGGTCCTCTTCTTGGCATAATTATTCAACTCGATTGTGATAGTTTTGCACAAGTTCAGTGGGGGACAAATGGGGAAATTACTGATCTCACTAGAGTGTATAAGGGAGTTAGGCAAGGATGCATACTTGCCCCAAATTTGTTTTTTATGTTCATCAACGGCTGTATTGACTACCTATTGGACTGCAACAATGATTCCCTGGTTCTTGGGTGAATCAAAATATCTGCTTTGTTAGTATCCAAAACCCACAAAGGCCTAGAAACTCTTTTGACTAAGTATAATTTATTTTGCTCCGATCATGGCCTGATTAGCATAGCAGATAAAACAAAGTTTATGGCTATTCACCCACATAGAGGATTTAGAGGGTTTTTCACACTATATTGGGTGGTGTTAGAAAAAGGGCTAGATTTTGATTTTCTTGGCATTCACCATTCTAGAGCTAATTCATGGGCCATCATATTAATGCACAGGGAGGCCACTATTCTAAAATTTGCCTATAAGACCTCGCTTCATCCAATATCTCCCCTTCTTCAGGTCTGGAGAGCAAAAGCTGTAGAGGCCACAGTTTATGGAGAATAATTATGAGGTCATGTTAACTTAAAAGCTCTGGAGGTTGTTGAGGGTAAGTTTTTGAGAGCTGTACTTAAACTCCCCAAAGCACTCCATTAGTCTTTAAACAAAATGTAGGCATCCAGTCTATAGTCTCCTTAACTTAGCTTAGGGAGGGTTTAGGAGATATTTTCGATAGGTCTCAGGGAGGAGTCCTTTTACCATAGTTGGATTACATTAAACAGACTTTATACACCATGAATGTGCACAAGTATTGGCTAGACCCAGACGTTATTACATTATCTGCAATAAGAAAGCTAAAGTCTACTTATTGGGAGCTTGAGGAGATAAAAGTTTTCAAGCAGTTAGGTCTGGGACAGATAACTCAACGTTTTCTATATTTTAAGCCAATCTCATATTTTGAGAATTACATGGATGATATTGAGCCCCCATTTACAAACACCCTATATCTTAGATTCAGGCTGGGCATACTCCCTATTGCTATCATTACTGCCAAATGGAATGAAAGTCAAGGAGGTAGCACAATTTGTCCATGATGTAGAGATAGCAAAGAAACAGATGACCATTTACTGTTTTTTTGCCCCAGTTACCACAGCTAGGTAAACGCTGGATGGTTCTATTATGTTGTTCTTTAGGCATTTGCCAATATAGAGTAGTCCTAAAAATATATAGAGCAGATATGTCTTTGGTTATTGTCTTTTCCATAACAAAATATCTAGAGAGCTTCTGGCCAATTTGGCATAATATTTTTCCCACTCATGCTACTTTTGCTTTGGTTTAGTTGTAATATAACTTTCTAGTAGTGTATTTTATGGTTTTTACTGATCTTACTGTATTCATGCTGACATTGTGTATTCCAAAAATGTTATTTGATTGGTGTTTAATGATTGCATATGATGTAATGTATTTGATATGAATCTTGGATTTGCTACTTTTTATAGTCGAACACCAAAATAAAGTAATATTAAAGATAAAGACTCACAATGCTCATCTGACATGAAAATAAAGAAGGAAGAGAAACTTCCACAACGATAAAAACAATTTCAGAAAAAAAAGGTTACAACAATAAAGTCAAAAGTTGCCACAGACACTGAGAACTCTTCTCCTGAACAGGAAACGGGCTGTGACTCTACTTGACAGCGCAGCAGAGGTCACAATAGTTTGCCAGAATCTTCCAGAGTTTCTAGAGGAGAAAGTAACCGACAAATATATTACAGCCAAAACCCCTGATGGGAGACTCAGCCCTCCAAATCGATAAATACATTTGTAAATACAAATTGAGGGTGACATATTGCTCACCATTAGAGTGATATTCTGAGCGAATTTTACGTTATCATATGACATTCTCTTAGCGGAGGTCGATTTTCCCCCAGAATTGGTACGAAATTCCCACAAGGGGAGGAGTTAATTTTGCCATCATTTTCTGTGCTTGTACCTGCTATGTTATTTTAACTTGATAAAGCACGGTGAATAATACCTGAAGGCGTTATCTCGGACAGCATATACCCAACCTCCAGTGACCTTGAACAATCAGGTTTTCATGGGTGTTTCTTGAATTTGGCTTAATCAGGGCAGCAGCGGAGATGCAGCGGAGGTTGATTCCAGGCCATAAACAAAGCATTACTGTAATCAAGGCGGCTTATGACCAGGGCTTTGGATCTGAGTTTTCATTGCAGATGATTGTAGCCAAGTAAAAACTCACCACAGTAGCCTCATAGTCTCAAAGCATGACCCGCAGGTTGCAGCCATGACACTCTATATGGATAGCTCCTGGTCTAGTTTAACACCTCAATATTTTGTGGAATGACTTGGTGAGGGAGCTACTCCTAATTCCTGAAGAGGTTAAACAAGCATATGCAGTGGAATGGGCATCTAGCTCAAGCACTGGCATTATACTGCAATCATGCATGCTGGGATAAAGAGTCTCCGCATCATATCATACCCATAAGGTCCAGCCCACAAGTATAACCATAGTACCCAATCAAACAGGAGGCTAAAGCTCCTTTGAGAGTAATTCTCTCACAGCGTGTATACCTGGGAGTAATTGAACTCTGTGTCTCAGCAATTAGTTATCTACAGTACGCACTTATTAACAATATTGTCCATAAAAAAATTAAATAATGCCTTCGATCTTTCCAATGTTTTTTTCAGCCAAAATAAAACACCTGAAATCACGGATTGTATCGCATTCTCAGTGGTAGGTTCTTAAAGTCGCTTCTGTGGACTCCCCATTGGGCATTAGAACAGTCCTGGACTGTTTCTTGCCCGCATCATGCCAACTCTACACGAGATTGACCCTGAAGCATTGATCAACGTAGATGATATTTATCTAACGGATGATGACTTGAATATGCAGCTAGCCATAGTAGATCGTATTATATCAGGATTTGCTGATTATGGCTACAGATTCAAGTTTAAGAAGTCGAATGTTGCAATTCTTAGTGTCCCATTATTGGGATATTAACTCACACATGAGGGTAAGAGCCTTGCACCACATTTCCTAGAGAAATGTGCTCTCCGATAACCACTAAACACAGTTAAAAAGCGGCAGACCTTATTTGAATTCTTTGACTTTGGCAGAACTTATATTCCTGATTAAAGTAAACCTTTATATGTATTGATCAACACTGATTTTTCCAACACTCATTGGACATCAGAACATACAGGCCTACTAAGATCACTACAGACTGCTATTAGCCACTTACTTGCATGTGTTAATAACACAAACCTGGTCATCTGTATAGTTGCAGGTGCCATTGACTTTACTTTTATCACCTTTAATGAAGGTGAAACAGTGCAGATTGAATATATGTGTTGGCAGCCATCTGGGGACCAATATACATGATAGCACCTCATTAAAAAGCATTGCAGTTAATAGAAGGTTTTAAGACTTTACTTACATTATAAATCATTTGTTGATGGCACCATACTCATTTTAGGAATTGTGGTATGTTCTAAGGTGATTTTACCATGTGAAAATGCCTTCTGCTGGGATATCATGAATTATGTTTGAGAGAAAACTATTTTCTCATGCTTTTCCCACAGAGGTTTGGAAGGTGATCTATAAGCTAAACTGGGAGCATATTTTCTGTAAATTCACATTATCTTTCTCAGTCATGTGAGGATGAAGTCTGACATTCTCAGTAAAACATGTACATCCAACAAGGGCAGAGACTGTCAATTGATTCCTTTGTGTTCTTCTGCAGCTTCCCAGAGTGTTCTAAAGAACAACTAGAGCGCTAACAGTCCTACTTATGACAAACGTATGGCACACCTAAAGCCATCTTGATTGGAATAAAGTGGTAACTCTTAAAACATTTAATTTAAAAAGGAACAAAATGAGGGGGTTCATTTTGTCATAGAAATTATGATTAGTGCTGCAGAAAGAAAAATTAGGGCACATTTTGACTTCTCAAATCCTCTTCTATTTCATTAAAAAAATCTGACATGCAGACTGAAACATGCACTTTGAATACCAGCAGCAGACTTCCCGGGTGAGCAGTAGCTTTACTATAGTGATCTAATGAGCAACTAGAGTGCTACCATTCAGAATTTGTGGCAAATATGTGACACATCTGAATTCCTTCTTGATGGAACCAAAGTAAACAAGCATTGAAAATGCAATAGGTCTCGCCCTCGTTTAAGTTAAAGCAATTCTGTTTGTAATTAGGTGGCTTTTTAGCTTTGCTTTTATTAGTGTTTTTCAAACTTTCATGTACATATGTATATGTATGCATGCATTTATATTTGTATTTATATAGATATGCAGATTATATATATGTTTATATATGTATGTATATATATACACATACATGTATATAAATGCAAATGCATATATATGCATATATATATGTGCATATGTGTGCGTGTGGAGAGAGGTAGAGAGAGGTAGAGAGGTAGAAGTGTAGAGGTAGAGAGGTAGAGGTAGAGAGGTAGAGGTAGAGAGGTATAGGTAGAGAGGTAGAGAGTAGTAGAGAGAGAGAGGTAGAGAGTACAGGATGAGTAGAGAGTGAGTAGTAGAGGGTAGTAGAGAGCAGTAGAGAGAGTAGCAGAGAGTGAGTAGTAGAGAGTAGTAGAGTGAATAGTAGAGAGTAGTAGAGAGTGGGTAATAGAGAGTGAGTAGTAGAGAGTAGTAGAGAGTGAGTAGTAGAGAGTAGTAGAGAGTGAGTAGTGGAGAGTGAGTAGTAGAGAGTAGTAGAGAGTGAGTAGTAGAGAGTGAGTAGTAGAGAGTGAGTAGTAGAGAGTGAGTAGCAGAGAGAGGGTAGTAGAGAGTAGTAGAGAGTGAGTAGTAGAGTGAGTAGTAGAAAGAGAGTAGTATAGAGTGAGTAGTAGAGAGTAGTAGAGAGTGAGTAGTAGAAAGTGAGTAGTAGAGTGAGTAGTAGAGAGTAGTAGAGAGTAGTAGAGAGAGAGTAGTAGAGAGTGAGTAGTAGAGAGTAGTAGAGAGTGAGTAGTAGAAAGTGAGTAATAGAGAGAGAGTAGTAGGGAGTAGTAGAGTAGTAGACAGTGAGTAGTAGAGATTGAGTAGTAGAGAGTAGTGGAGTAGTAGAGCGTGAGTAGTAGAGAGTAGTAGAGAGTGAGTAGTAGAGTGAGTAGTAGGGAGTAGTAGAGAGTGAGCAGTAGAGTGAGTAGGAGAGAGCAAGTAGTAAAGAGCGAGTAGTAGAGAGTATGTAGTAGAGAGTGTGTAGTAGAGAATGAATAGTAGAGAGTAGTAGAGAGTGAATAGTAGAGAGAGTAGCAGAGAGTGAGTAGTAGATTGAGTAGTAGAGAGTAGTAGAGAGCGAGTACTAGAGAGTGAGTAGTGGAGAGTGAGTAGTAGAGAGTAGTAGAGAGTGAGAAGTAGAGAGTGAGTAGTAGAGAGTGAGTAGTAGAGAGTGAGTAGCAGAGAGAGGGTAGTAGAGAGTAGTAGAGAGTGAGTAGCAAAATGAGTAGTAGAGAGTAGTAGAGAGTGAGTAGTAGAGAGAGTAGTAGAGAGTAGTAGAGTAGTAGAGAGTGAGTAGTAGAGAGTGAGTAGTAGAGAGCGAGTAGTATAGAGTGAGTAGTGGAGAGTGAGTAGTAGAGAGTAGTCGAGAGCGAGTAGTAGAGAGTGAGTAGTAGAGAGTACTAGAGTGAGTAGTAGAGAGGGAGTAGTAGGGAGAACTTAGTAGAGAGTAGTAGAGAGTGAGTAGTAGAGTAGTAGAGAGTGAGTAGTAGAGAGTAGTAGTAGAGAGTAGTAGAGAGTAGTAGAGTGAGTAGTAGAGAGTAAGTAGTAGAGAGTAGTAGCGAGTGAGTAGTAAAGAGTGAGTAGTTTAATTTAAAAGGAACACAGTGAGGGGGTTCATTTTGCCATAGAAATTATGATTAGTGCTGAAAAAAAAATAGGGCACTTTTGGAGTGACTTCTCAAATCCTCTTCTATTTCATTAAAAAATTCTGACATGCAGACTGAAACATGCACTTTCAATACCAGCAGAAGACTTCCCTGGTGAGCAGTAGCTTTACTACAGTGATCTAATGAGCAACTAGAGTGCTAACATTCTGAATTTATGGCAAATGTGTGACACATCTGAAATTCTGAATGCCTTCTTGATGGAACCGAAGTAAACAAGCATTGAAAATGCAATAGATCTCGCCCTCGTTTAAGTTAAAGCAATTCTGTTTGTAATTAGGTGGCTTTTTAGCTTTGCTTGTATTAGTGTTTTTCAAACTTTCATGTACATAACGTGCATATGTATGCATATATGTATTTGTATATGTGTGCATGCATTTATATTTTTTATTTATATAGATATGCAGATTATATATATGTATATATATGTATGTATATTACCTACTGGCGGTCGCCAGTAGGTAGTTATAGTTAGGAACTATTTTCCATAGGAAATCCGCAACATTCTATTTGGAATAACTTTGGCGCCCGTTGACGAATCTTTGCGAAATTTTCAAAACATTTGGCCAGCTCTGGTCCGCTCCTTATCACGAAAGTCTCGGGATGATTAGTATAGCTAGATTAGTTACATAATAAATCATTTGTTGATGGCACCATACTCATTTTAGGAACTGTGGTATGTTCTAAGGTGATTTTACCATGTGAAAAAACCTTCTGCTGGGATATCATGAATCATGATTGAGAGAAAAATATTTTCTCATGCTTTTCCCACAGAGGTTTGGAAGGTGATCTATAAGCTAAACTGAGAGCATATTTTCTGTAAATTCACATTATCTTTCTCAGTCATGTGAGAATGAAGTCTGACATTCTCAGTAAAACATGTACATCCAACAAGGGCAGAGACTGTCAGTTGATTCCTTTGTGTTCTACTGCAGCTTCCCAGAGTGTTCCAAAGAACATCTAAAGCGCTAACAGTCCTACTTATGATAAACGGATGGCACACCTGAAGCCATCTTGATTGGAATAAAGTGGTAACTCTTAAAACATTTAATTTAAAATGGAACACAATGAGGGGGTTCATTATGCAGACTGAAACATGCACTTTTAATACCAGCAGCAGACTTCCGTGGTGAACAGTTGCTTTACTACAGTGATCTAATGAGCAACTAGAGTGCTAACATTCAGAATTTATGGCAAATGTGTGACATATCTGAATACCTTCTTGATGGAATCAAAGTAAAAAACTGAATGCATTTCCTACTGAGGAGACTGCAGTAAATGAGGAAATTAGGAAACTTCATAACAAATAAATCTCCCAAGATGGCCACCAGAGACAAAAGAGCCCAAATGTAGCCCAAGTATCACCCAGATGTAGCCCAAGTATAGCCCAATGACAGAAGTGTGCAAAACACTTATTTTTTCTGTTTTTGCAGTCTTATATAGTGCAGACTTGTCAGGTATTGGAGTGCTTTACACGAGCATTGGTTACATCACACAAGAACAAATTCATTTTGATTGTAGACATGGGGAGATTAAGTGATTTGACCAGAATCACAGAATGTCAAGCTGAAGCAGAAACTCCAACCTGGCTACCCAGTTGCAAAGTCTGCAGCTCTGGAAGTAACACCACATCCTCTCCCCTAAGTGCAACATTTAATCAAGTGGTCAACTGGATAAAAAAACATAAAGTTAACAAATAATTTAAAAGTGCTTTGTCGCTATTTGAAAACTCAGAAAATATGTCCTCATTTTAGTTTTTTAGAGCACTAACCATAATTTTGATGCAAATAAGACCCTCTCATATATGTAATTTCTAAAGGAAATGCTCTAGGTATTACAGTTTTGATTACATCAAGATGACGTCAGGCGTTCCACACTTTTGTAATAAATATAGAATGTTTGCAATCTAGTTGTTTATTAAACAGTGTGGCTCAATGATTAGAGCGGCAGACCCTGATGCAGAGGTCTAGCCTGGGACCAGGGTTCAATTCCCCACCTCGGCGGGTCTTGGGCTCAAAATTCCACGGACCTGATAATTCTCGCCTTGGTGCCTATTCCAATCATGGAGTCCCACTCTGCAGCTCTGGGCAATAGCTTGCTTAATCTCCACAACGGCCCCCACAACGCTAAGGATGCCTTGGGGGTGCCCAGGAGTGGACGCCTCACAGGGAAAGCCAGGATGGGTTCCACAGCGGTATTCGTACAAGTGCCTTGAGACCCTTGCGGGTGAGTAGTGCGCTATACAAGTATCAAATTAACATTTAGATGTTCATTAGGGTACTGTTGAGAGGCAGAGGCCAGGGGCACAGACTCTGAAAATTGAAGGCAGGTAGGAGGGTGCAGAGGCAACAATTTGACCACACTGGGCAGGCAGGAATGACCGTGGCAGCACAACAGACTATGGAGGGCAGTGGAAAGGGGGGAAGAGGCAACAAACCAACAATACAGGACTGGCAAGAGAGGCTGTGGCAATATAATAGACCATTGTGGGCAGAAGGAAGAGGCAGTGGTAGTACAACCATACATGCCAACAGACCCGATTCAGCCAGGAAATGTCCAATGTTTTTAAGCTCAAATAGGCTTTATTTGATCTGTCTCCTGTCTACAATCTCCTCTTTTTCAATGTAACTCAAAGGGGAAAATCAATACCCCAGTTTTTTTTCAAAATCTCCCTCTTACCAAGTTCAAAATGTTTGCAAGTATGGTACATTGGATCATGGAAGGCAGGAGGAATTGGGGTAGGGACATGGACTTGGATAACAGAGGACAGGAGGGACATGGAGAGGTGCACCAAACTGACCCTGCTGGGCCGGCATCAGGGTTTGCAGCAGCACAATACAACACACAGGGCTTGTGGGACGGGAGTGCAGCACAACAATCCATAGAAAGCAATAGGGAGGGGACAGGACCATGCACATGGACAACAGAGAACAGAGGGGAAAGAGGCAATGGTAGCTAGCTGACCATAATGGACTGACAGGAGAGAAAGCTGCAGCATAACAGACCATAAAGGGCAGGAGGGACAAATCAGGGGCATTTAAATGGAACAGACAAGCCAGGAGGGAGGGAATAGGGGTCTGCACATGGAAACAGAGGGCTGGGGACAGGGGGCAGGGCAGGAGCAGCAAGATTACCATGGAGGTCAGGCAGGATGGGCACTAGAAGCAAGACACACCATGGAGAGCAACAGTGAGATTATGATGACATACACACAGACCATGGATGGAAGGTGGGAGGGGGTCAGGGGCAGCTAGCTGACCACACAAGGAAGGTGGGAGGGTCCGTGGCAGCACAGAAGACCATGCATGGCAAGCGGGAGGGTTAGTGGCAGCACAATGGCTATGATGGGCAAGAAGGAGGGTGCAGGGGCATGCACAAATGACAATGGAGGATAGAAGGGAGGGTCAGGACCTGGGTACAGACAAGAGAGTTCAGGGGAAGGGGCCTCACAACAGACCGCGTGGGGCAGGCAAGAGGAGCAGTTGCAGCACAACAGACCAGGGAGGGAAGAAGGGTGTGGCAGTAAAATGGACCATGGAGGACAGGAGGAAGGGGATAGGGGCATGTGGACAGGCAAGGTGGAGGTGGCAGGGACAGGTTACCGTCATCTGACAATGCTAGGCAGGTGAGAGGGGAGTGGCAGCACAACAGAACACTCAGAGTAGATAGGAGTGGGAGGTCCATGGAACATGGTGGGCAAAAAGGATGGAGCAGGGGCATGCACAAAGATATCGGAGGGCAGGGGGAAGGAGAATAGAGGCAGCAAGCTAAGCACAGAGGCTAAGCAGGAGGTCAATGATGGGACATAGAATTGGGCAATGGAGGGCAGGAGGAGTGGACTGGTACATCATGCTAAATGGAGGGCAGTGGCAGCACATCAGACCATGCATGGCAGGAGGGAGGAGGCTAGTCTATGGATTCAGACAACAGAGGATAGGGAGGAGGGGCATGGGGCAGCAAGCTAACTGTTCAGAGAAGGTGGGTATTAGGAACTTTATTGTTTTTAAAATGTGTGTCTGTGCGAACTACTTAAAATATGTACAAGGATGCAGCATAATCTCACTTTTATTCTGGAAGAAGAGGACGTTTGTGACTGTGACTCCGGGCTCACTTGGCAGAAACACCCCGTGACCCTTAACCCCCCATTGCAAAATGTAATGCCCGAGAAAAGGATAGGTGAACGCAGTGCTATATAGAATATAGTCCTGAGAGCACGATTGAAAATGAAAACTAGATATAGTGTATGGTATAAACTATGCACCAAAAAGTGTGATATAAGATGAACCGGGCTTGAAATATAATATGCAATACATTGTGTGCAATGACAGATTCATTGGAGAGCGCGAGATAGCACAGGCACTAGCGCGTGCTATGCGATATGCACCTTGGAGTGTAATATGCACAGGACAGTGTTGTGTAACCTAACTAGTCTCTAAAGTTGTAATATAAAATATGTGCTGGAGATTGTAACGTTGCATATGCACTGTGACAAAGATATGGATCCCAGATTGTAATATGTATGGCATAGCGCTGTGCGTTATAACATAGGCATCGAGGAAGGCACGTTAGATGGGTCAATATAACCCGTGCAAAGGCAATTGTGGCATGACATATTCACAGGGTGGTGTTACAGTGCACATGGGCTAGAGAGTGTCATAGCATACGCACTAGCTGGTGGAATACAACACAGAGGTGTGTGGCACTCGGCGGGCACTGGTGGGTGTAACACAGCATTGGGCTCAGCCAGGAGCGCACTGTGACTCTAAAGTGAGGTTTGTCTCCTTTCCAGAGAGTAAAATAAAAAGTATTACACATCCGGCGGTGAATGTGTGTTTTATTAACCTGAGGGGGGTTTCTTGCATAGTTTTGGTTGAATTTTTGTCGAATCCCCTTTGAATGGCTTGGTGTGCGTATATTAAATGTGCCCGTCAATTGCTACCCATGTTTGTATAAATAAATGACAAGGGTGTCTACTTGGAGAGTACCCACCGGCGGGGGCGCCAGGATTAGGCGCGGTAGGGCGTCAGACACTTCAGAGCTTCACTAGCGGTGTAAATACATTCCACGTGGATTCATTGTATGCATAGTCGCCTTTTAATGAATTTCACGCAAATCGTCATGGTGATAGGTACGTACGGTTTGTCCAGCATGTCCTAGGTGTTTCTATAAATATATATTTTTTTTAAATAATAAAAAACAATGGCCGGCCCCGGGTGATGGGGTCCCTGGGGCCATAAGTGGCCTGAAGAGGGGGGCAACGCAGCCCCCCTCCTAAAGATTTTTTTTTGTTTTAAAAGGCCATGCACCGGGGGTTGGGGTCCCTGGGTCCGATTAAAGCCTTGGGAGGGGGGCCACGCGACCCCCTTCCAAATATTTTTTTTTCAACAAAAATAAATTAGGAGGAAGGCCCTAGGGGATGGGGTCCCCAGGGCCAATAAATTAGAAAAAGAAGGGGGGCCACACAGCCCCCCTTCTTAAAAAAAGAAAATAAATAAAATACCAGCATCATGCCGGAGGCCACGCCCCCTCCTTGCAGCACTCTGCAAACGCGCCCCCTGGTGAGTTCTAAGATGGGGAATTAATTCCCCTTCAATAATGAGGGTCCCTGAGGGCCAACTAGCCCAACAGGTATCTCCAGTATGCGCCAGGGAGCTGCGTTGCAGACAGGTGTTCTGAGGCCACGCCCCTTTTTACACCTCTCGGCAACGCAGCTCTGTGGCACTTACTGGAGGTACCTAGTGGGCTAGTTTGACCCTAGGGACCCTTAGGATTCAAGGGGACTTAATCTCTCAACTTAGAACAGCCAAAGGGCGCCTTTATACAGTGGTGAAGGGAGGGGATTGGGCCTGAGGTGACGTGTGCAAACACGCCCTGGGGCGCGTTTTATGTTGGGGAAATAATTCCCTTTCAATCCAGAGGGACCCTGGGGGCCAACTAGCCGACCAGGTGCTTCCAGTAAGCACCACTGTGCTGCATTGCAGAGAGGTGGTGCAGGCCGTGCCCCTTTTTCACCTCTCTGCAATGGCGCTTACTGGACGTACCTAGTGGGCTATTTTGCCCCTAGGGAACCTCAGGATTCAAGGGGACTTAATCTCCCAACTTAAAACGGCCACAGGGCGCGTTTACACAGTGGGGAAGGGAGAGGACGGGGCCTGAGGTGACGTGTGCAAACACGCCCTATGGCACGTTTTAAGTTGGGGATATAATTCCCCTTCAATCCTGAGGGACCCTGGGGGCCAACTAGCCCACCAGGTGCTTCCAGTAAGCGCCACTGCGCTGCGTTGCAGAGAGGTGGTCTAGGCTGTGCCCCTTTTTACATCTCTCTGCAATGCAGCTCTGTGACGCTTACTGGAGGTGAAATAGAGAACTTCCAATATAATGCGTACCGACAATGCATGCCTGTGGAGGAGGACCACGCGGGAGTGCTTCTTGCAAAATTGATCCTTAATGAGATGCCGGTGTCACATATCGTACAGATGAAGACCATTGATGGTCGCACATTGTATAGTCAACAGTTAATTTTAGACACTCTGGTGGACCACCTGGACGGAGTATGCGCTTCGGGCAACCTGTTCGAACTCCGGAGAAAATGGAGCAGTTCCTTAATTTGCTGAACCTACCGCGGTTAGATAATGAGGCCAGCCAGGTGCTGGACGACCCGATCTCGAAGGACGAAGTCCTAGGGAGTATTAAGTCCCTGAGATCAGCCAAAATGCCAGAAGTGATGGTCTTCTGGCTGAGTTTTATAAGAAATTCGCCCACATTTTAGCAGACCACCTACTGGAGGTGTATAACGAGGTGTTCCAAAAATGAACACTCCCACCCTCCATGAGTGAGGCTGTGGTGGTTATGCTTCCCAAGGTGGATAGGGATGCCCAGCTTCCGGGGTCATATTGACCAATTTCTCCATTAAACATTGATATAAAAGTCCTTAGTGGAATCATGGCAGCACGATTACAACTATACATGCAGAGGCTAATTCATCCCAATCAGGCAGGCTTTCTCCCACAACGAAGTACGGCCCTTAACTTAAGGAGACTAGCTCATGTGTGGCATTCACCCACACTACAACAGGAGGAATGCACTCTGACACTGTTAGATATCGAACAAGTGTTCAACTCTGTGGGATGGGAGTACCTCTTGGAAGTATAACGGTAATGGGGGTAGGAGAACAATTTTTGCAATGGGTACGGTTGCTATATTCGGAACCCAAGGCTAGGATTAGAATGGGACGGTTGGTATCATGGGCGTTTCAGCTGCAACGTGGCACCAGACAATGATGCCCATTGTGGCCATGGAGCATTTTGCGGCGGTCCTACGGGGAGAGCTATAAGCTTTTGGGATTATGCTGGGTTAGACTAACCATGTGGTGTCCATGTATGCAGACGAATCCCTGGTGTACATCCAGGAACCTCTTTGTGCGATCCCAATTCTGCTGGGCGCTCTGGAGCGGTTTAGCCATGTATCGGGCTGTGGATCAATTGTGGGAAGACTAAATTGATTCCACTGATGAGACTGGCCTCACTTTCATATGAGGGACTGCCGAAGGTGGGCTTCCATGGGTAAGGACCACACCTCAATACCTAGGGCTAAGGCTGGTAGAGTCAGCTGAACAATACCTGACGCTTAATATAGGAAAAGTAGTGGGGAAGTTGCAAGGGTCGGTGTGCTTCTGGCTTGAGCTGCCTCTGTCTCTCATGGGGAGGATAGCTCTGATTAAAATGGTGGTCTTGCCTAGATGCCTATATGTGATGCAGCACTCTTTCTTTAAGATTCCTCAACACTTCTTTATTACACTGGAGAGGTTACTGACTGACTTACTATGGGGATCCAAAAATAAACGGTTCAGCTTAATCACACTGCAGAGAACATGGCAGAACGGGGATTTGGAAGTCTCATGTTTGCTTAATCACACTGCAGAGAACATGGCAGAACGGGGATTTGGAAGTCTCATGTTTGGAATACTATTATGAGGCCTTGCAACTGCAACATGCGGTACATTGGTTTGACGGGAACGATAATTGGCAAAAGACCCTGCTGGCAGGGACTCTTGGAGGCAGAGAATTGCCCAAGCTGCTAATGATGGGGGCACAGGTGTCCCTGGCTAGCCCTTATATTGTTCGACACGTGGCAGGGATATGGGAATTGATTGTCCAGATAGTGGTGAAGAGAGCCCCGTATGGCCTGGACATGCCATTGTGGGTCGTCCGACCCTTTCAGCAGATGTCGGCGTCCATGTCGGTACAGAGGTGGCGGAAAGGGGGTTGGCTGACCATGGGGGATCTTTATGACAATAATCAGTACATTACACGTGAGCAGGCAATGGAAACTTTTGAGTTAGGCCCAGGAAAGTTTCTACAAAATGGGAAAATAGCACAAGTGGCAAGGGAGCTATGGCCTATCTTCCCAGATGAGCCTCCTGTCTCAACGGTGTTACAGACCTTGATAATGATGGCTCATGGGTGCAGATTGATTTTGCATCTTTATCTTGCGATACAGGACGATGGGCAGTAGGGGCATAGCCAGTTCACGTGAGGAGGGAGGCGATGCTGGGGGACCAACCATCCAGAACACAGCAGCCAGACTTTTCCTTGGAACCCCATGACACGAACACATGACCCCACACCTACGTGAACCTCCACTGGCTCCCCATTGAGAAGAGGGTAACCTTCAAGCTACTCACCCATGCCTACAAAGTCCTCCACAAAATCGGACCCAAATACCTCAACAAAAGAGTCTCCTTCCACGTACCCAAAAGGAACCTCCACTCCACTGACCTCGCCCTGGCAGAGACCCCACACATCTGCAGAATCAGGCGGAAGAGCCTCCTCCTACATTGCAGCCAAGACCTGGAACGAGCTCCCAGTCAACCTCCGATGCTCCCCCACTCTGCACACCTTCAGGAGGAGCCTCAAGACCTGGCTTTTCGACTAATCTGTAGCTGCACCCCCAACCCAGTGCCTTGACACCCTCACAGGTGAGTAGCGCACTTTATAAACCCCTGATTGATTGATTGACCCCATCACTGAGAAGGGCTGGGTTAAAACACATGAAGGGGTTAAGTAGGCGAGTGCGAATGTGAGGTTTAAAATAATCCAAGAAAATGACATACACCAAGTATATTTGACACCCAAGATGCTACACAAGATTTACCTGGAGCGATCGGGCAGTGTCCTAGATGGGAAGAGGCTGAAGGTGTATTCAGTCACATGGTCTGGTCTTGCCCAGAAATGCAAGTTTTCTGGTCAGATGTCCTACTCCGCTGGGAGGAGTGACACGATGGGAGACATTAGGAGAGATCCAGGGGATGTATGACGTTACAACGCATGCTGTTACAACGCATGCTGTTGCAACGAAAGTTTTACAACGCGAGTGCATTGACAACGCAGGACATTACAACGCAAGTCTTTACATCGACTTGTACTAGATGGCGTGCTAACATTAAAAAAGTGTAATTTACTATTCCAACTCCAGTCCACGTAACAGTAGGGAAGGTGTTGGGATAGTAAACTACACTATTTTTAATGTTAGCACGCCATCTAGTGCAAGTCGATGTAAAGACTTGCGTTGTAATGTCCTGCGTTGTCAATGCACTCGCGTTGTAACAGTTTCGTTGTAATGGTAGTGCGTTGTAAAAGTTGCGTTGTAAAGGTTGTTCCCCGATCCAGGTGGTGCTGCTTGGCTTGCTGCCGAGACACAAGAATAAAGGTCTGAGCAGGAGATTCGTTCTCCTGGGACTAGAGGTGGCAAAACGACGGATTGCCATATCATGGCTGGGCCGTCAACTGCCCACACTGAAACAATGGGTACGAGACATGACGGAATGGGCGACAGCCAAGATCATTCGAATGCAGCAGAAGAGGAGGGATGAAAAGGTGGAGGATGACTTGCGGCGTGGAAGGCGATGGTGGAATAGCTGACAGAGCAGACAGTGAAATACGCAAGGAGGATAGCGGGAATGCACATGTAGGAAACAGACCAGAGGGTACACAGGAGACAGGGGAGATGGCCCACTGAGGACCTACTGGACAATGAATGGGCATGGACTGTAAGGCTAAAAGACAAGTAGTTATAATGAAAGGAAACATACCATACATGGTGGTAGAGGGGTGTTAGTAGTTGAGTGTGGGTGGGAGTTGGTTTGCCCCTAATACTCAAATAATATGGACCATGTAGGACAACCTGAGGGGGTTGGGGTGAGTTAAAGTAACATGTATGGAAATGGGGCGTTTATTTACTATGATCTGATGAGAGTATATGTATATGATGTAACCAAACTGCTCACTTTATGTTTATTATCCATTGATGCTCCTCATATATGTTCACGAGACCATATTGTAATGTTAATACCAATGTTGATAAAGATATATATTAAAAAACACAACAAAAAAACAATGCATATGAAGGGTTGCAACATAGGTAAAAAAGTGTAATTGTAAAAAAAAGTATCTGAACAATATCAACTTTTTGCACCAAATACAGTTTGCAAGAAATAACAGCACCCTCATGTGAAGCATTGAGAAATAGATGAGAAATAGATGAGAAAATACAATATTTAGGACAGCCTCTGATCAACTCTTGTACAAAATACAGTTTGCAATAAATAACAACATAACATCACATGCACATTACACTAAATTATCAAAGGTTGACAGAAACAATGATTGCTTTTATAAAGATTTTTAACTCGCTCCTAGTGCATGCTATCCTGTAAACAGTGGTAGTTATGCGCTGTACACAGTACCGAGTGGGCCTGATAGTCTGCCAATATATGCTCCCAGACAAAGGTAATAGTAATAGATGCGGAAAAAGGAATAACTCGATAACCACAGGTCACGCTGTTGGCCAAACACAAATTACACCTAGTTTCCCAGGTACAAATCTTTTTCCCCAATGTCTGAATCATACCCAGTATCACACCCAGGAGCCAAGCGTAACATCTGAGGGCATCCATAAACATCACACACACACACAGGGATGCCAGAACCAATGTCTGCCCAAAAACAACAGCCAAACACATAACTCAACAGAAACACACACAGAACCACAACAAGACCACACATGACCTGAGCAGCTAAACTGTGGGAAGTCAATGGGTGCACAGAGACAACAGGAGAGCACAACCTCATCAGTCAGGAACAATGCACAGACAACATACCACAACACAGATAAGAAGTGCACAATCACTGAACAACACAGCCACATCAAACACACAACAGATGCACATGACAATAAATCACATAGCAAACACAGCAGGACATCAGGGGATGCACACCAGGACAGGACAAGGCAACATACACCCACAGTACTGCATACACAACAATCAGTGTGTGTAGACAAAACATAACAGTCCCACACAGCCATGAGTGACACACCATGAACACCCACAACAACAATCCAAACAGCACACTGACAACATCACACTCAGGAAGTCAAGCAGTACCCCAGCATACACACATACGCCTAACACAACACCCACAGATAAACAAGTCTGGGACACAAAAGTTGAAACAACTTGACCAAAGGACTGAGCAGCACAGACAGTTGAACTGCACATGATCAACCATGCCTGCTGAACAGTACTAGAACAACACAGATAACTAATTTTGGAAATGTTATGAGTGGCACAGTGCTCCTGGCCAAAGGTCTGCACCACAAATCACAGTGTCACAAATGAAGTGATGGGGAGGCACACATACAGGCAACACAAGGGGACAGCTGACATCAAAGTGAAGTTGTGTGCACTTTAGTAGTGGACATGGCAGGAGTGTACCATACACACATAGAGGGAGTGCTGACTCACAATACCAAGGCATCTGAAGCACACTGGAGGAATTAAAGCACCATGTGACAGCAATGCATGAGAACATCACACCCACATTGTCAGTGTGGTTGAGCAGGTATGCACAGTGAGTACAAACAGTATCAAGACACACGGCTGTTCAACAAAACAAAACCCTGACTTGCTAGTCACACACTCTGCATACTCACAATTGGCAAAAGTAACAAGTAGGAGCCAGCCAGAACTGCAAGGACACACCAACACACTGCACTGTGCACAACATACAACTCACACATGTGCACACAATCACAGGCCTGAACAATCACACAAACAGGCACTCTACTTCTGGGTGACACATGTGTGTAGTTGACCATGCATTGGCACACACACATCAACACTCACGACAAACTCACCCCCTTCACATTGCTCACTTCTTGACCACCCAAGTGCGCACATTGAAAGTAAACCATGTTACCAGGATGACTGCCCATCACAACATGACCATACACCTACACTGCTGGGCACACAGAAAGTAAGAACACACATACATGATGACCCTGTCCACCCTGCCTGCAAGCCTGTGGAAAGAATCCCACACTGTGCTGGCAGTGTCCCCAAAACTGACATGAACAAAGAATGAAAATAACAATGGCGTACCATCTAAAAACAACATCATTGCACCCACAAGTATCACAGTCAGGAAGAACTGAAGTCCCTGTCACCCCAATACAAAATTGAACAAGTCATGTTGAAGTGGCACACAGGGCATGTGGCACAGTAAACCATATACACACTGGAAAAACTTTATTCAGTAAGGACACTGACAGGAGCAACTGTCTTTATTCACAAATTGCACAGATAGACCCAATTAGAGAAGAGCAAGGCACCAAATGCAGATCTTGTCCATGAGAAGCTGCACAGGCAAGGGGCAAACAGCAAGGCCAGTGGCCAGTCCAAGGTGTAGATGAGGTACATGAGAAGCTGCACAGGGAATAGTTCAACACAGCAAGGAGCAACAAGGCCAGTGGATAAAACAAAGTGCAGAGTGAGTCCAAGAGATGCTGCACAGGCAGAGGGCACACAGCAGTGAACGACAAGACCAGTGGGCAGGACAAAGTGCAGAGTGAGTCCATGAAAAGCTGCACAGGCGGGGGCACACAGCAGTGAACGACAAGGCCAGTGGACAGGATTAAGTGCAGAGTGAGTCCATGAGATGCTGCACAGGCAGGGGACACACAGCAGTGAATGACAAGGCCAGTGGGCAGGACAAAGTGCAGAGTGAGTCCATGAGAAGCTGCACAGGCAGGGGCCACACAGCAGTGAACGATAAGGCCAGTGGACAGGACTAAGTGCAGAGTGAGTCCATGAGAAGCTGCACAGGGAATGTGTGTGACTGTACCCTGCCATGGTCAGCAACACAGTCTGGGGTGTCACGATGGGCAGCACAGGCACCGCTGTGAGAGAGACAGGTGTGTTTGGTTGACCAACATTCAGAATTGGCTGTCAGTCAGACTGGGAGCTGGCTGTGTGTCGGGCACAGTTGGAGCACTTGACTGGGGAGAAAGAGGCCCAGTTGAAGTAGAGCTATCAGTGGCTTGGCAAGCCGGAGGGCTGCTTGGACCAGGTGGTGTAGTGGCACGTGGAGGTGTAGTCATGCAGATGTGAGACACAGTGTGGGTGGGAGATTGTGGAGGGGTGCCTTTCCACTTCTTGGGGATTCTAAATGGCTTGCCTGACTTTGGATCAATGGGAAGTGGTGTGGACACAACAGGCACACTCAACACCAAGGCTGCCTCAGGTGCAGATGCTGGCCCTCCCTCTGGGGACGTGCTCGATCCGGCGGTACGCTTCGCATGGCCTTGCCTTTGCCCCTCCATCCCCTTTCTACCAGGTGTTCCCCCTACAATGCCCTCCTTTCCCTGCTTCACTGGGCTTGGAATTTGAGTCGAGGTAGTGGGTGAATCTACCTTGGAGCCTTTCTTATGAGTACCCTTGGCAGGCACCACCTTCTCAGTGGGCACAGAAATTGTCTGCTTGTCTTTGCGAGACGCATTTGGGACAGGAGAGTCCTTGGCTGGAGATGACTCTGTGCCATGTGACCCTGAGGTCTGCTTCTTTGCTTTTTGGCCCCTGGTATCGCCTGACGAGTTTTCGTCTTTGCGCTCTGGGGTGGCTTTGGTTTTCTGTGGGGATGGTGTCTGCAGCCTGGACCGCTTGGGCTGCTGCTGCTGCTGTGTGATATGTGTGCTGTGGATCGAGGTCTGTGGAGTGTGGTCAATATCGTCAGACATGGCCACTGGCATGGGGGTAGACAAAGGGACTGGAGCTGGACTCCAAGATTGTCCCAGTTGAAGGGCTGCCGTCACTGTGGAGAACAAAGAGTGGACAGTCCGGTGCAGCCCACCCACTTCTAAATGTATACCCTCCATGAAAGCAACCACCTGAGCCAATTTTTTGTCGTGGTCTATGAATGCATTGAGGAGAGCTGTCTGGCCTACACACAGCTGGGGCATAAGGTCCAAAGACTTAGCACTGATGGCAGCAGGGGGGGGGCAGGGGCTGCGGTGCCTGGGGTGAAGGACACACTTCCCCTCTTACTGGTACGAACACAGGCAGCACCAGAGGAAGTGGCTGGGAGGGTGGGCACTGTACGCTGTGTGGTGGAATATGATGCAGAGTCCCCGTTCCCTGTGCCCGCCAACATGGGTGCGCCACCGCTGGCATCAGATGACGTTGAACTTTGCATCTCGGACTGTGATTCCTCCAGCAGACCCATGTCTCCCTCCGATGCGCTGGTCACATCTGTGTCACTGGGCTCCTGTCCATCTGTTGTGTGGGAGATGCTGCATGAGAGAGAGAGATGTAGGGTCAGTTCAGTGGCAGCAACAGATGAAACATATGCAAGCAAAGCAACCATGAAGATGACTAAATCTACATGTTGCACGCCACCCTGTGCAACAATTTTGTGAAAACACACCTTTTATACTCAAACAGTGCGTGTAAACAAGAAAACCAGGCATAAGTGAGCCATGTGATGACCACACAGCACAACATCCTGCATGTGGCTCCCTTCAAATAGTAACATAAATAGCTCAGATCTGAAGCCCACCACCCAGAATGTTATTGAAATGCCCAGTACTCGAATTCCCTTAGGAAGTACAGGTAGGACAAATGCATGACAGCTGCACCCAGCACAGAGGCCACTTACAAGCCACTGCATCACACAACCAACATCACATAGCCCAGCCCTGGCACAGACTGTGTACACATGCAGCCACACACTGCCAAAGTCACCCTTCCCAGAATACTCACCTCTAATTTGCTGCTGATACTCCTTCAATCGTGCATCCAGCTCAGGGTGTGTCACAGCCAAGATGCGGCACATTAGTAGTGTCATGCTGCACCGTGCCAACCTGCCAGTGTGATGGAGCAGCCCCATGGTCATCGCCGCAACGTTCTTTGCCAGCTGTGAGATGTCGTCCCACCTATTGTGGCAGTGGGTGCGCCGTCAGTTTTCAGACACCCAGAGCCCGCAACTTGCTTGCAATGGCCCTCCACATGGCCTTATGCTGGTGTACATGGAGCTGCAGGCATGGGAGACAAGAGGGGGCAAACATCAGTGACACAATGTCATGTAACAAAATCACTCAGGACAGTAGCATGAAACTGATTCATCCCAGATCCACAGATATGTCTTGCAGAGACAGGAATGTATCTCACATGGCACATCTGCATGTGAGAAGCACACATACATGCATGTAGGTGTGAGGGGGGACACAGTACCTGCACATCTCATATACAAGCAGGATGCCAGCACAAAAAGCCATGTGTACTCTGCCCACATCTACTGTACATTTCTAGGTAGACCAAGACATACATCACATATCAACATGTGTTTGGGGGGAGATTCACTGTTTCCAACACTGCGCAGGTCTCAATGACCTTGCCATGTGAACAGCTCACTGTGTCATGTATGTCACATTGAGGGACATGATCTCACAAAGCAACACCCTTCCCACAGGGCCAGTCGTGTGCAATCTACAGGGCTGAGATGGCTCATTGATGGAGAGTCCTGCAAAAAACACACATGAAACACTCTGTACATTCAGTGATGTGTCCTTGTCAGATTGGGTGGGAACTGTGCAGGCCAGGTGGGCTCACACTGAGATGGACAACAGGGACCCACACAGCCATTCACACAAGCAATCACTGTCCTGACTCCTGCATTAGCAACTTGCTGTTTCCTCTGTCCTGTCGGCGGTTTGATTGCTAACCGCCGCAAATGCGACCGCCGCTGACAGGTTTTGGCCATCTCTGTCCGCTACAGGCGGTTTTTCTTGGCCTCTTTCCACTGTGGTCGGTGTTTTTTGGTGGCTGTTCCTAATTTGGATGCCGGATTTTCCAAGGTGCCAGCGGGCGGTTGATTTCTGGATCCATGGCGGTCTGGGTGGTTTTCCGCCTGCCATCCAAATAGGCCCCTTAGGGCCATATGTAGGTAAATGTGAAATACTGATTCGTTAATACCGAATTTTACCGATTCGGTATTAAGAAATCGGTATTTCCGATGTACGTAAAGATTCGGTATAAATTACCGAATCGGTAAAAATCGTTAAGAAATACCGAATCGGAATGAATCCAATGAAAAAAAAACAGAATCCCCATTACCGAATAGTAAATACCGATTCGGTAAATACCAAATCAGTAGATACCGATTCGGTAATGTAGAAAATGGCAATTTGTGGAATCAGCCAATCCTGTGCATCCTCATTACCTCCCAAACAGGAAGTGGCCACACCCATGCAGCTGCACTGAACCTGGAGCTGACTGTGAGGCAGGGAGCAGAGGAGAGAAGCCAGGTGCAACTCCACAGACTTTTTACATCCAATTGCGATCCAAATAGAAAACCAGGAGAGAGAGAATGAGGCACCAGAGAGGAAAACAAACCAAAATTCAATGGGAGATAGCTGGAGGTCCTCATTGAAGATGTCACCAAGGACCATGGCCGCTTATTCAGGAAACAGTCCCTGCAGATGCCAGAGTCCCAAAAAAGAAAGATCTGGCTTGCTATCCAGGACAAAATTAACGCCATTGGAGTTACCCACCGCTCCATTGATGACCTCAAGAAAAGGTGGTATGACCTGAGGAAGGCTGCAAAGGCGAGGCTTGCAGAGAGGCAGAAGCAGGCAGAGCGCACAGGTGGTGGGAGGAATACAGCACCTGCAACAACTGCTCTGGATCTGCTGGTTGAGTCCACCCTCCAGCCAGAGAGTGTGAGTGGGGTTGGCGATGCAGACAGCTCAGCCAGAGCTGCCAACAAACAAGGTAAGATTCATTCACAGCATGCTGGGCACCCTCCACCCTACCCGCAATCCCCAGAGAGGCAAAGGGACTCCCACTCCAGTTCATGTTTTACCCCTAACCTGCAATGCATCATGGGAGATGTAGTCAGAAGTAACACATGTCAGAACAGGCAGTCCATCAAACCCAAAGGCATGTGACAGCAATTAGCAATTAGCAGGCAGAGGACAGTCAGTGTGATTGGCAGGCATTACATTTATTACTATGCAAATGCTGCCAGAAAAGTGAGCATATGTACATTCTGCCTCCACAATCGAGCCATCTCGCAGGGCAGCAGAGGGGAGCAGAGAAAGGGCACCCAGGCCAGAGAGGAGAGAGGAGGAGGACCAGTCGCCTGCAGAGCACACCAGCCCACCACCACAACACCCACCATCAACGCCACCACCATCACCATCACCACAGCTACCATCAACACCACCACCACCATCACCAATGCCACAATCAACGCCACCACCACCGCCAGGCAGGAGGCATGCAGTGGCCACCCTCCAGCCGATAGAGGTGTCCGAGGAGGACAGCATGGGTGGACAACAGTCTACAGTGGCTGAGGTTGACACCAGGGCAGGATCACAGTCCCCCACAGAGTGTGCCCACACATCTTACAGGCGCTGCAGGGCAAGGGCAGCCAGTCCTCATGTCCAGGCCAAAGATGACAGTCTGTTTGCTGGCCACGAAGGTAACATAGGTCCAGCGCCTGCAAGGGAGAGCAATCAGGTCAGTGCAGAGGGAGATGGCACACATGAATGCCCACATGCACCGCATTGAGTAGGGCATCGGTGCCATGAACAACACCATGGCTAAGGGCATGAATGACGTGGCGGAGGCTGTGAGGCTGCTGTGCAGCAAGTTAGATGAGGACCGTCTTACAAGGCGCAGGGAGCAGCAGAAGCTGGACAATTACACTAAGGCGTTGAACCGCCTGTCCACTGCAACCTCTCTCATGTGCAGACGCTCTGTGGCCATGCAAGAGGAGATGTCACACTGCAGTCGTAATGTGGCTAGGGGGCTGTTCACAGTGACCACTGCACTTGAAGTGCTCCAGACAGACAAGGTGGCTACAACAGGTGATGGGGTGAAGGTGAGGAGAGTCCAGGAGGCGCAGTAAAGGCCACAGCGCTGGCTCTGGACAAACCGGCAGTGCAGACAGTGGGGCAAGGGAACGTGGCAGTGCAGCGCGCGGGCGCAAGAAGTAGAGGCAGCCATGCTATGGTTGTACTGACATGTGTGATGTAACCCATGTTTGTGTGGACACTGCTTTTGATCTTGGTGGTGTGATATGGTCATTAAACACCATCACTAAAATACAGTCACTGGCTATGTCTCCTTACTCACTCAGAAGTAGTTGCATGTTATCTCAGCCAGTCTGTCTCTCCCATCCGGTACTGCTGCCACACCTGCTGCGCTGTGCTCTGGCTGTGGACAGTCCTCACCCTCGTCCTCACAGTCAGTTAGTTCCACTGCTGTTCCTTTCTTTGTGGCAAGGTTATGCAGCATTGCATATGTTGCTGTTATTTTGCAGCAGGTGATGGGGCGGTACTGACGTGCACCTCCACTTTTGTGGACGCAACAGAACCTGCTTTTTAGTAGTCCAAAGATGCGCTCCGCAATATTGCGCATGCTTTTATGTGCCACATTGTATCTCCTCTCACTTGTGGTGGATGGATTGAGAAATGGAGTCAGGATAAATGACCGCACGGCATATGCGCTGTCACCTATATGGGCAAGAAAGTACCATTAATCTGAGTCACCAATACATTCACTCAAGGTATCCATCAGGGTTTGTCACATTGATTTACCTAGCAGGTATCCTTCTCCAAATTCTCCCCCAGTCAAACGTGTGTATATCCCACTGTTGAGGAATATGTAGGAGTCATGGGTGCTCCCAGGGAATTTTGCCACAATGTTGGTGATGATGTTGGCTGCATCGCAGATGACCTGCACGTTGATGGAGTGGGTGGATTTTCTGTTGCGGTAGATGTACTCGGTGGCTGCAGGTGGGCAGATTGGTATGTGTGTCCCATCAATGCACCCTATGACATGCGGGAACTGTGCCTTTTGGTAGAAATCTCTTTTTGTTTCCTGCAGTTCGGCCTGTGTGTTGGGGAAGCATATGTAGTGATGCATCCTTTGCATCATGGCATCAAGGAAATTGTTAAGGAACCGAGACAGGCAGCTCTGCAACACTCCACCTGCCGCAGCTATCACCCCCTGGTAACTTCCTGATGCTTATAGGTGGAGGCAACAGAGCACCTGGACATGTGGTGGTATGGCGTGCGTCCTTGGTGTAGGATGCTCCAGGAGTAGGTGCAGGTCCCGTATCAGGTCCAGGATAGTTTGGGGGTGTAGCCTGTACCTTTTATGTATTTCTGCCTCAGTGAGTTGGAATAGTGTGATGCGCCATCTGTATATGCGCTCCTCCCTTCTCCAGATCCTCATTCCTGCTGCCCGTAGTCGTAGCTGCCTTGCAATAACGTAGAGGGCCGCCATTGTGTTGAGACTGTTGCATTTTGGGGCTGTTTAAATGCTGTGCACATGATTACCACCTGCTTTGAGTCAGTGTTAATTACCGACTCGTTATTTTAATGTAATTGTATTTTGCTTGTTTATGAGGGGATGATAATTTAAACAAATTGTTATGAATTTTATTTTAGTTTCATAATTTAAAAATGAGTTAGAATTAAAAAAACTATTTTTGTTGGTTTAAGTTATATTTGAAATATTTTATTTTCTTCATGCTTATTATATGACATATATATATATATTAAAGCACTTGCACTTTTTTTAACAAATTTAGTTAGTACCGTAATCTAATTGTGCACTTGCACTTTATTCTCAGTGGCAGCTACTATCAAAAATTTGCATAATTTGCAAAATTCCCAAATAAACTGCTATTTGCACTATAGTAACTTATAAACCTTAGGGTCTGTTAAATGTGATTTTGCAAATAAGCGAATATACTTACAGGGAATAAGCACTTGCACTTTATCTCCTACTGCTGTTAAGTTCACAAACTTGACAGCTGCTCGCACGTAATCTGCGCATTGCTTTAATAGACACGTAAGCAACAGATAGACCTATGAATAAAAAAGCACCAGCACTTTAGCGCATATGTGAGGGCAGGGGCTATTCTGGTCAAAGAGAGTAAATGTTGCTATTGCAAAGCGCAGTGATGACAAGCAGTGCTAAATCAAATTTTAATTAGCACGGTGACAATATATGGCGCGCGCTGTCCCGGCAAGCAAAGCAGACAATAGGCTGTGGTCCCTTTTTTTCTCCCTTTTTTTAAATACCAATACCCAGCTTATTATGCAGTATCTGTGCATTACGTGAATATTTACAAGTTCAACACTCAGGAAGGGCTTGTCCTTCAGGTACAATAAAGTTTATTGAATTGAATGTATAAAAAAACAAGTAAATGAGCATGGAGAGAAAATACATGAACAAAAGTGAAATTGCAATTATAGACATTTCGGTGCCGATTCGGATCCTGGAAAAAATTTCCCCATACGAATCGTATCCGGGATTTTTACCGTACGAATCGTACAAGTAGCGTACAAACTGCCAAGTATGATTCGTATGGAAAAAAGTCCATACGAATCGCATTGGGAAAATATCCCCACACGTCCTCGGGTCGGAAAATGTGTCCGACACATCCTCGGACGATTTACCCTACGAATCGGAAAAATGAAGTCCGACCGCGCAAGTACGATCCGTCCCGTCCTTCCAATTTTACAACCGTATGGAAAATACACCGTACGGACCGAACTGCAATAGCAACCATGGAGACATGTGCCCGCATACACGCCGAACCCCCTCCAGACCCCGCGGATGTTCGTGCCGTACCCCCACCCGTGTATGTACACCCGTGTATGTACGAGTCATACCCCCACCCGTGTATGTACAAGTCATACCCCCACCCGTGTATGTACACCCGTGTATGTACGAGTCAAACTCCCACATACACAGGTGGGGGTTCGACTCGTACATACACGGGTGTACATACACGGGTGGGGGTACGACTCGTACATACATGGGTGTACATACACAGGTGGGGGTTCAACTCGTACATACATAGGTGTACATACACGGGTGGGGGTTCGACTCGTACATACACGGGTGGGGGTTCGACTCGTACATACACGGGTGTACATACACGGGTGGGGCTAGGGCACGTACATCCGCGGGGTCTGGGGGGGGGGGTTCGGCGCGCACCGGGCCCCCAATTCCGCTCGCATCGCGCTGTACTTCGCTTTTCCGGCACTTTTTGGGTGCCGTAAAAATATTGCCGTCCGGACTGGTGTCGGTTCGAATCGTACTTCCTTGTTCGTGAAACGGAGCCTGACTGCGTCCCGACGTCACGTCGGCGCTTTCCCGGATCACATTTGTATGTATATTTTCGTCGGTCGGTGTTTTTTACGATTCGTACGGAAATGGTGTTTCCGTGCGAATCGTACTTCCATGTTTGTAATGTTTTTTTACCGGGTACGAGTCGGACGGAGAAAACCCTCCGACCGACGGTTCGTACCCGGTTTTTCCAGGATCGGAATCGGCACCTAAATCGCAGTGCTATTAACCAAACCATTAGTACACTTGAGCATGTATTTACTGAATTAAATTGAAACAACTAGAAAAATGATTTTACAACAATGAACTTTAATGATGGTGTGTAGTGTTTTGTCTATGTCCTTTTGTATCATGTCTTTGGTGTAAATCCGTTCAGTAGTTTTGGAGAAATATCAGAATTTACAGATATCAATATTTGGGAATTCTGCCATCTGATTGGCTGAGGCGTTACGAGCACAAGCTTGCTGCTTTTTGGCTGCGAGCGGTTGCAAATAAGAAGTGTTGGCAGCCGTTTTGTGATCACGTTGAAACGAGTAAGGGGGGAAAAGGGCAAAAAGAGTTGGAAACAGGAGGATAGGAGCACTGTAACCTCTGTGGGGGAGTTCGAAGCGAAGTAGTCACTCCTTCTGGACTGAAAGTGCGGTGCTGCTCAGAGTGACATGGTGCTGAGATGAGATGCTGCTACACTCGGGTATGAAAACGAGAGCCTAAACCATGAGGTCATTGCTGTAAAGTGATGTGCTCTGGTGTTTGTAGCATACCTGTGGAAGTAGTGTTAGTAGGCGTTTATAACATACAGGGAGTGGGAAGCGAACTACTGACCTCTACAGTGCGTTTATACTATACCGGAAGTGGGAAGCGAAGTACTCACGCCTACTGTTGTCAAGACTCGGGGATCAAACCGAGCTGATTGTTGTAAAGTGATGGGCTGTGGGTGCTGTAGCATACTGGCCGCTGTAGTATAACTGTGTGAGTAGTGTTAGTATGCATTTATACTATACAGGGAGTGGGAAGCAAATTACTCACCCCTACTGGTCTGAAGACTCGGAGATTAAACCGTGAACTCATTGTTGTAAAGTGATGTGCTATGGGCGCTGTAGCATACCTGTGGAAGTAGTGTTAGTTTGAGTTCATACAATACAGGGAGTGGGAAGCGAACTAATCACCCCTACCAATCTCAAGACTCGTGGATGAAGCCATGAGCTCATTGCTGTAAAGTCATGTGCTCTGTGTAGTATTCCAATGTAAGTCATAGTAGAATGTTAGTATGTAATGCTGCTATAATGTAAGTATGTAATGTTAGAATGTAGGGTTGTCATGAGGGGAATATTGGGGAGTTTGTACACGGTGCTGGAGAAGACGGTTGTCTTGCTGTCTGGTCCCGTTTAAGCTGTCTTCTTTTCCTGCAATAAATCTACTTATCGGATCCACTGCTGTCTTCCTTTTCACCACATAAATTTATCGACGAGCAGGAGAAGGTAAAAAGAAGGCAGCACTCACCAAGATTTTGAGCTTGCTTGCGTTCTGCTGAAGACCCGTTATCTTGGTGAAGCTGTTTCTACTCATCCCAGGGTCGTCGGCTGATCGAACTATGTGATACTACCTCTGGTGGGATTTATATTTTTTGGGCTTCCTCTGCCTCTTCACTACACTCTGGTTGCTGTACTACACATATGTACAAATATGCGTTTATACTAATTCTGTAGTTGTGCATTAACCAATGCATCATGGCCCTATGGAGCGCCACCTCCCAGGCGCAGGTCATAGAATGTCCCGGGGTGTGCATCCGTGGGACATTTATGTTTGCTATTACAGGGCGGGACCATTGCTTCCACCCTGTGATAGTAGATTCTTGTATGCCTCGTTGAAGCGAGAGGAGGAAAACCTCTTATCTCTTCAATAAAGTGGATACGGATGGTAAAAATTGAGGAAAAAAATGAAGCGGGGTCTCAGCCATTCATTTAAATGAGCCCAGTGGTGGGTAATGTTCCGGGGCCAATCCTATTATTATATTGCGGGGTCTCTGCAGCACTGGGGAACTTAATCTCACATGCAAATTAGGCGCAGGAGGGAACAGAGACGTTTCGCAGACTAGGGGATCGACACTTCCCCGGGTATTGTTTACGAATTGTTCGGGAGGCTTCGAGGCCAACTCAAGACCGGGGATCAGCAACCTCCGGGGCTTTACTTAAATATGCGGGTGGGTCTCGCCAGTCCTTGAAGCCTCGGTGGCCCTAGGCAGTGCCTTATTGGTTCTGAAATCACACAGGCAGTACTCATGGTGTTATAAAGTGATACACTCATAGAACCCTTGCCGTTGTAGATTTACCCAGGCTTCATTTATGTAATAGTCTGTTGGGTTATGTTTGGTAGGTGCACCGCAAAATTACATATGTTTTCCCTCATAACCTACTATCAACCACCGATTTTCACAATAAACTACAGACAAGTGTTGTCAGGAAAAGAAGACCCATACACTCACTTATTTATTGGTAAAAAATCTTTTATTAAAACAACACAAATAAATGGAAATGTAACTTTATTCGAACAACAGTAAAACATGAAAGAAGTGGGTGGGACTCCTCCGGAAGCAACGTACAAAACCTGCAAGAGAAAAAAGAAACATAAGTATGTGTGCCATGTCCAAGAGAACAAGCATTTGCAATGCAATAGGTCTCGCATTAACGCAAGTTTAAGCTATTGGCATTGTAAATTACAATGCCTTTTATTGATGTATTAAAAACGAAAACAAAAATAAAAGGCATTGTTATTAGCATTGTCAATAGCTCAAACTCGCGTAAATGCGAAACCTATTCCATTGTAAATGCTTGTTAATTTCTGGCAGGTCTACGACCAGGAGGGACCAGGCCCACTTAAAGCCCTGAGCACTGTACGTTTCAAGTAAGCGCCCTCTGCACGAGACTAAAGGTTCCTTGCCCTTTGACCCAAGGCACCCTGACCAGTGAGACTGGCTCCTGCTCACAGTGGGCCTCATGTAGGTAGCGTACCAGTTACCACTTCTTAAATACCGAGCCGTACCGACTCGGTATTTAAGAAGTGGTAACTCGTATGTAGGTAATGAGTCGGTAATTTTTACCGATTCGTTACTAGTCGGTAATTACCGAATCGGTATTTACCGATTCGGTAATGAGGCATACCTTCCCATTGATGGGAAGGTATGCCTCATTACCGAATCGGTAAATACCGATTCGGTAATGGGGGGAACACATACAAGGGTGGCAGGGTGTCACATTGACACCCTGTTGCACCCCTGATTCGGCCATGTGTGCACATGTGGCACACATACATGCCCTAAGGGCATGTATGTATGCCACATTGCACACTGCTACGCGCGTAAAAATGCATTTACACATACATTCATTATTTACCACCAACTATAAGTTGGTGGTAAATACCGACTCATGAACACACACACACACTCCCCCTACATCTCGATTTTGCTTTCGGAATTTACCGAATCGGTAAAATTACCGATTCGGAAAAGTTACCGATTCGGTAACATTACCGATTCGGTATTATTACCGAATCGGTAATTTTACCGATTCGGTAAATTCCGAAAGCAAAATATGTCCCCCTACATACCAATGGCCAAAATACCGGTCGGTAACGGTATAATTACCGAAAATCGGCCGTTACCGACCGGTATTTGGCTACCTACATGAGGCCCAGTATGAGGTTCCTATCACTAAAACTCACCACCATTGGCTCACCGCATGAGACCAGAGGCAGCCTTAAGCCGCGCTCATGAGCTGGCATCAGAAAAGAGGCAATACCAGCACGCGCCCTGAAGATCTAGTAAGGCGCCACTTAGGTGCTCTAAAAACGTAAAAATAAATATAATGAAATAACAAACCCGGGGGTTGTGTGCGCGCGCGCGCTAAAAGAAAATTTTAAAAAGCACTCGAGTGGTGCTCAGAGGCGCTTGAGTGAGTGCGCTGGCGATGAGCAGGTGCATGATCGAGCATCCTGCTCTTTTTCAAAGCACATACTCATGCTCGTGGCACGTGGCTGCGCACTCCCACAAGCAGTATGCCGCCACAAGCACAAGTATGTGCTTTATAAAAAGAGCTGCACGATGACTAAAGGTCTCCTATGCAGTGCATGCGCACAGCGTATACGAGACCTAAAAAGAAAGGTAGTCAGAATGAAAGGAAGAAAGTGACAATGGGACAGAGAGCGAGTGGGTGGAAGGGAGAAGGGGAGGGAGAGTCAAAAGAACAGAGGGAGGAGGAGACAGAGTGTCGGCCTTCTGCACCCAGCCCTCACTGTTCACCTCCCGCCACCCGTGTGTCTGGCACGCTGAGGTCCACGAGAAAGAGTGCTGTCCAGCAAGTCTTTCAAATGAAACAGAGATATGAATGAGGCCAGAGATTATATTATTATCTACGGCAACATCGCTTGTCTGCACCTGTGCACCCAGGCTGCTGCACTCCAGCCCCTTCCCCCGCACTGTGCTCAATTGCAGCTCCTGCGCACTGAGGCTTCACTGCTCACCTGCCACAACTGGTGTGTCCAACAACATGCCGGTGTGAGCTCCAACTCCGGGGTGCCTCTCATGGTGGCACAGCAGGTCTCCGGTCGTGGACGGTGTCTTGATACCACAATGGAAGGCGTCAGAAAGGCCAGAGCATCAGCACCGGTTGAGCACCTGCTGTGTGCTTTTTCGTGCAACTAACTCAGTGTCTGAAAAGGGAGAAATAATATAATGGTGGAAACAAATTAAGGTAAATGAAGGTTTATTTCAAGCTTAAGAGAGAACACCAGTTGAGTGCATCCTTCCTTCTTGAAGTACGATCTACCAACTGTTAGTGGTAATCGTGGTTCAAAGAGGAGTTGGAGTGCACAAGAATACACAAGGGCAAATAATAATATATGAGGCCAACGTTCACATACAAAGAAACAGAGCGCATGCTAGAAGGATAATGTGCACGTGCAAGGCAGTTGGGCAAGTCTGTGTGCATGTACACTTAGTAATCAGCCCGCTAGAGTGCCCCAAAAGCCAACTCCACGTGTCTGTAGGGCAGCGCTGCCCGCTGGATCAGGCCTACAGTACGGTCCAGCAGGTCCTTAAAATGAGAGAGATATGTGACTGAATGAGATCAGAGATCACATCATTACGCACTGCAGCATCGCTTGTTTGCACCTGTACACCCAGGATGATGCACCCCATCCCTTACGCTGCACCGCGCTCAATTGCAGCCCCTCTGCACGCAGGCCCCACTGCTCACCTGCTGTCATTGGTTTGTGTCCAAACATGACATCCAGCAGGGTTCACAATTCAGATGTAGTTTTGATTGCCAGGATGATGTACACCTCATGGATCCCTTTTTTTTATTGCACATTGTGATATGCGAGGTGGATGTGCCATATCACCTGAAGCAGTGTGGAAGAACTGGGAAATGAGGCACCATCGTTATCCTATTTATACTTACGCAAAGTGGGCTGGGCTTGCGTACGCTAGGCCAGCGTAGGGGGTTGAATAATTATTCCGGGGGACCTGGGCGTTGTTCAGTTCCTGCCTGGGCAGGAAGTGAACTTATGTGTGTGTCCCTGTTGCAGTTTTGACATTGCACAATCCGCAATTTACCTTAATGCAGCATGTACTGGGAGGGCAGCAACTATCGCTAATGAGATGCTGTCCGAAAACATTGAATGGACAACATCACATGTCGTTGTCATGCTTGTGGATATGCGCAGACACGCATGTCAATGGTGTGCGGTGTCATTGAAAGTGTTGCTTTCGCGAAGCGCACACATGTGAATGTGCTCAGATGGAGGGAGGATCAGCAGTGAGGCTACGTCATACACAGTGATAATGCTCATTACAGTCAAGCAATGCATGTCAAACGTGAATCTGAAAGTTTCACATATGACACACTACTATACTGGTAAAGCCTGACAACAGAGCATACTGCAACACAAATCTACACATTACTCTTTACTGTTTGTCACATGTGACCTAGGATGTGCACTCTGACCGTGGCTGATAATACCCCTTTGAGCCACCAATACCTAGGCCGAAAGGCAGCTCAATAATGCGCGCACACACACACCAGGGGCATCGTGTAACACACATTTGTGTTTTGATGTAACATTTCAGATGCAAGGCTATCACACGTGGAAGGCTACTGTACAGAAAATGATTAGTGATCAAGATGATCGTTGCATGTTGTGTGTACTATAAGATATGTGTACACAGCCAAAAAGTTTCCATAAAATCTCTGTAAGCAGAAGAGGTGTCTCTCATCAAACGGTGTAGAGAGATTGACTAAAATGGGTTGGGTCCTACAATTGTTACAATGGGAAATGTTATGAACCAATCAAAAGCTTTTGTTTAAGGTCACATGGCAAGCGCGCACCGAGTGCGCAAAGAGGCTGCACCCAATGCGTTTTTGTGAAAATATATTTACCATAATATAAGTTTATTACAATTAGAAATATATAAATGTGGAAAATATTTTAGATTATCGCTTGATCTCATATACACTTTAAACTTATTTAGATATAGTTTTGAGACATAAAAAAATAAAGGAGGGAATTGCGTACCCGGCGCGACACCATATACGTCTATGACGTAATACAGGGCCTGGCAGCGTGCATTCGTCGCATACGGAACGCGCAGCCTGCGTGACCCTATACGTAGATGACGTAACGCTCGTATTGGTACCGCGCAGCCATCGCACACCAAACTAGGAGCTGGCGCAACCATATACGTATATGATGTTAGGCGGGACATGGTGCTACAAAGCCGTTGGATACGAAATGCGCATCCTAAATGAGTTTCGCAATATCGCGGATGGGATTCGCGTGGTGATGGAGCTTGGTACACTACCGGTACAGGAGTTTAGTTTTCAAAAAAAAAAATATATATAAATACTTTTTGGGGAAGATATAAAAAATTACATAATTTTTCAAATAAAAAAAGGATAATATAGTTGCAAAATATTACACAAAAAATAGAAAAAATATAGGTTGTATACATATTAAAATATGAAATTAACATTTAAAATACCTTTGAAATTCACTGGAAAAACCATAGGTTTTACAGACGTTACAGTTAGGAATTAGCATTTAAAAAACCTTAGAAATCCACTGAAAAAACTATAGGTTTCACAGACGTTATAGTTAGTTGGACATTTGACTCATTTAAAACCAGAGAAATTCGCCTGTTATAGTTAGTTGAGCTAACTATAACTTGCGCGCCCGCAATTCACTGGTGATGACGTCACATATTATATCACTCATGACATGGTCAGTGACATCACTAATGACATCACTCATGACATCTCAAATGACATCACTGATGACATCACTGATGACATCATCCACGTGATAATCTGATGCATATACGGATGGCCTAATATAAACTTTGATACACGCACTCTAAAATACAGACTACTATTTTTGAAACCATACACACAACAATGCCAGATACTACATTCCACCCACTATTTCCTAGGTCTACACTCACATCCACTCACTTATAAATGCAGTTACTCATCAATACAGTACTATAATATGCACTCATACACCTATACATACAGTCACAGTCCGCCACTCATCCATAGAGTTACTCACACACCAAGTCAGTCATGCAAAGAATCAATCACATAGGCATTTACTCATGTATACAGTTATACAAACCAACTGTGTTATTTATATACGCACCACATCACTTATATATGCAGATACTAACACATACTTACTGTCTTATACAATCACTGATAGAAGCAGACACTCTTAACATTTTTAAATAAAAAACAATTGGGTGCCGATCACGATCCTGTAAAAACCGGGTACGAACCGTCGGACGGAGCATATTCTCCGTCCGACGCGTACCCGGTCGTAAAAATATACAAACATGGAAGTACGATTTGCACGGAAATACCATTTCCGTACGAATCGTACAAAACCCCGACCGACGAAAATAAACATACAAATGTGATCCGGGAAAGCGCCGACGTGACGTCGGGACGCACGCAGCCTGCCATTCATGAACCAGGAATTACGATTCGCACCGACGTCATCCCGCACGGACAATATTTTCCGGCAGCCAAAAACTGCCGGGAAATCAGGACGACGCGAACAAGGAGTACCTGCACGCGACGGACAGACATGGACCCGAACCTACGTGTCATCCCGGCCCTCATAGCAGTCGACCTCCTCTACAGGTTACGACGCAGACGCCGCAGAAGGTCAGAACAACAAAGGGAGGGGGGAAAGGGGGGGGCAGGACCAGGTGCAGGCCACAAAACCCCCACCAAAGTCACACAGCACACATGCCCTGGACATACCTGACCCCCAGGCCCTGGTCACTACGAGGGGGTGGGGGCGTCTCCAGCAAAGCCAGCGTCCGCCACAACGGAAGTGCTTGACGACGCGAACCGGAAACACAACAATACAGGTACGTCCCGTGTGTGGGTACGAGTCGTACCCCGCCCGCACCTACGTCACCCCAACAATGGCGGGACGGCTGTACCCACGTGGCAAAGGCCTGGGTACGGCCCACACAAGCATTACATAGCGTGGGTACGGATATGTACGGACCGTACCCCCACCCCCGTATGCATGGAGCGTACCCCCCACCCGAACAGTGTAAGTCTGACTCGTACCCTCACCCGCGTACGTATGGAGCGTACCCCCCACCCCAACAGTGTAAGTACGACCTGTACCCTCAGCCGCGTATGCATGGAGCGTACCCCCACCCCAACCGTGTATGTACGACCCGTACCCTCACCCGCGTACGTATGGAGCGTACCCCCACCCCAACAGTGTATGTACGACCCGTACCCTCACTCGCGTATGCATGGAGCGTACCCCCACCCCAACAGTGTAAGTATGACCCGTACCCTCACCCGCGTACGTATGGAGCGTACCCCCCACCCCAACAGTGTAAGTATGACCCGTACCCTCACCCGCGTACGTATGGAGCGTACCCCCCACCCCAACAGTGTAAGTACGACCCGTACCCTCACCCGTGTACGTATGGAGCGTACCCCCCACCCCAACAGTGTAAGTACGACCCGTACCCTCACCTGCGTACATATGGAGCGTACCCCCCACCCCAACAGTGTAAGTACGACCCGTACCCTCACCCGCGTACGTATGGAGCGTACCCCCCACCCCAACAGTGTAAGTACGACCCGTACCCTCACCTGCGTACGTATGGAGCGTACCCCCCACCCCAACAGTGTAAGTACGACCCGTACCCTCACCCGCGTACGTATGGAGCGCACCCCCCACCCCAACAGTGTAAGTACGACCCGTACCCTCACCCGCGTACATATGGAGCGTACCCCCACCCCAACAGTGTAAGTACGACCCGTACCCTCACCCGCGTATGCATGGAGCATACCCCCACCCCAACCATGTATGTATGACCCGTACCCTTACCTGCGTACGTATGAAGCGTACCCCCACCCCAACAGTGTATGTACGACCCGTACCCTCACCCGCGTATGCATGGAGCGTACCCCCACTACAACAGTGTAAGTACGACCCGTACCCTCACCCGTGTACGTATGGAGCGTACCCCCCACCCCAACAGTGTAAGTACGACCCGTACCCGCATACGTATGGAGCGTACCCCCCACCCCAACAGTGTAAGTACGACTCGTACCCTCACCCACGTACATATGGAGCATACCCCCCACCCCAACAGTGTAAGTACAACCCATACCCTCACCTGCGTACGTATGGAGCGTACCCCCACCCCAACCATGTATGTACGACCCGTACCCTCACCCGCGTACGTATGGAGCGTACCCCCACCCCAACAGTGTATGTACGACCCGTACCCTCACTCGCGTATGCATGGAGCGTACCCCCACCCCAACAGTGTAAGTATGACCCGTACCCTCACCCGCGTACGTATGGAGCGTACCCCCCACCCCAACAGTGTAAGTATGACCCGTACCCTCACCCGCGTACGTATGGAGCGTACCCCCCACCCCAACAGTGTAAGTACGACCCGTACCCTCACCCGTGTACGTATGGAGCGTACCCCCCACCCCAACAGTGTAAGTATGACCCGTACCCTCACCTGCGTACGTATGGAGCGTACCCCCCACCCCAACAGTGTAAGTACGACCCGTACCCTCACCCGCGTACGTATGGAGCGTACCCCCCACCCCAACAGTGTAAGTACGACCCGTACCCTCACCCGCGTACGTATGGAGCGTACCCCCACCCCAACAGTGTAAGTACGACCCGTACCCTCACCCGCGTATGCATGGAGCATACCCCCACCCCAACCATGTATGTATGACCCGTACCCTTACCTGCGTACGTATGAAGCGTACCCCCACCCCAACAGTGTATGTACGACCCGTACCCTCACCCGCGTATGCATGGAGCGTACCCCCACTACAACAGTGTAAGTACGACCCGTACCCTCACCCGTGTACGTATGGAGCATACCCCCCACCCCAACAGTGTAAGTACGACCCGTACCCGCATACGTATGGAGCGTACCCCCCACCCCAACAGTGTAAGTACGACTCGTACCCTCACCCACGTACATATGGAGCGTACCCCCCACCCCAACAGTGTAAGTACGACCCATACCCTCACCTGCGTACGTATGGAGCGTACCCCCACCCCAACAGTGTAAGTACGACCCGTACCCTCACCCGCGTACGTATGGAGCGTACCCCCCACCCCAACAGTGTAAGTACGACCCGTACCCTCAGCCGCGTATGCATGGAGCGTACCCCCACCCCAACCATGTATGTACGACCCGTACCCTCACCCGCATACGTATGGAGCGTACCCCCACCCCGACAGTGTATGTACGACCCGTACCCTCACCCGCATATGCATGGAGCGTACCCCCACCCCAACAGTGTAAGTACGACCCGTACCCTCACCCGCGTACGTATGGAGCGTACCCCCCACCCCAACAGTGTAAGTAGGACCCGTACCCTCACCCGCGTACGTATGGAGCGTACCCCCCACCCCAACAGTGTAAGTACGACCCGTACCCTCACCCGCGTACGTATGGAGCGTACCCCCCACCCCAACAGTGTAAGTACGACCCGTACCCTCACCTGCGTACGTATGGAGCGTACCCCCCACCCCAACAGTGTAAGTATGACCCGTACCCTCACCCGCGTACGTATGGAGCGTACCCCCACCCCAACAGTGTAAGTACGACCCGTACCCTCACCCGCGTACGTATGGGGCGTACCCCCCATCCCAACAGTGTAAGTATGACCCGTACCCTCACCCGCGTATGCATGGAGCGTACCCCCACCCCAACCATGTATGTACGACTCGTACCCTCACCCGCGTACGTATGGAGCGTACCCCCACCTCAACAGTGTATGTACGACCCGTACCCTCACCCGCGTATGCATGGAGCGTACCCCCACCCCAACAGTGTAAATACGACCCGTACCCTCACCCGCGTACGTATGGAGCGTACCCCCCACCCCAACAGTGTAAGTACGACCCGTACCCGCATACGTATGGAGCGTACCCCCCACCCCAACAGTGTAAGTACGACTCGTACCCTCACCCGCGTACGTATGGAGCGTACCCCCCACCCCAACAGTGTAAGTACGACCCATACCCTCACCTGTGTACGTATGGAGCGTACCCCCACTCCAACAGTGTAAGTACGACCCGTACCCTCACCCGTGTACGTATGGAGCGTACCCCCACCCCAACAGTGTACGTACGGACCGTACCCCCACCTCGTATGCATGGAGCGCACCCACACCCGTGTATGTCCTAAGCGTACATATCCTGAAATAGGAGGGGTGTGTGCAGAGTCCTCCCAGCAGTGCCCAGACACAGGAGGGGTGTGTGCAGAGTCCTCCCAGCAGTGCCCAGACACAGGAGGGGTGTGTGCAGAGTCCTCCCAGCAATGCCCAGACACAGGAGGGGTGGGTGCCTAACACTCCCAGCAGTGCCCAGGCACAGCAGGGGTGTGTGCAGAGTCCTCCCAGCAGTGCCCAGACACAGGAGGGGTGTGTGCAGAGTCCTCCCAGCAGTGCCCAGTCACAAGAGTGGTGTGTGCAGAGTCCTCCCAGCAGTGCCCAGACACAGGAGGGGTGTGTGCAGAGTCCTCCCAGCAGTGCCCAGACACAGGAGGGGTGGGTGCAGAGTCCTCCCAGCAGTGCCCAGACACAGGAGGTGTGTGTGCAGAGTCCTCCCAGCAGTGCCCAGACACAGGAGGGGTGGGTGCCTAACACTCCCAGCAGTGCCCCTGCAAAGAAAAGGGTGGAGTACCCACAGATCCAATGCCCACAAATGTCAGTCAGGTGCACAAAGATCCTGCAGTACATGTACCACATGTGTGCGAGGCTGGGAGTATACACATGCATAGCGCCAAAAAGAAAACATGTACACATGAAGTCATGACAACAGTCTACATACACAAGTACAGTGACCACCAAGGACACCACGAATGATGCAGGTGGAGACATCGCTCAGCATGCATGGCCCAAGTCTAACGAGTCCGTCACACACCCAGCCAATGTAGACACAGCTCAGCACCACATATTGGAAAGACCCTGCAGGGAAGATGTCAGGTTACACAGAGGAAGGAACACACCTTGGGACGATGTCACCATGCAGTAACTGCTTACATGAACAAAGTTATGTAGCCAACAGCTTGTGATGGCACACAGATACCAGGATCCACCCTATGACCAGCACAAGACTACAATTCCCACACACCCAACACATTATCACCACCCAAAATAATGGGGCAGGTCGACCAACAGCAGTACCAGACAGACAGTAGTGTACTAAGGAAAAATAAATTGCTTTATTCAGTATCCAAAAATCAGTTTGTCCCTTGAAAGTTCAAAATGTACAATGCCCATAGGGCAATCCAAAGTTCACATCCAGGTGGGGGACACAGTGGGACGCGTGTCCCCTAGCTTGCCTGCACAGTCAGACTCCTTCGTCTTCCAGAGCGGGGAGGGCATCATGTGGGGGAGAAGGACCAGGCACCGCAGGGACATGAGGGCGAAGGGTAGGCATCGTGGGTGCAGGGATGGAGGACTCCACCACAGGGGGTGGGGCAGGGCCAAAGGCGGAGGCCAGGATGGCGCTGCACACCTTAGCAAGGTCCTCCAGCGACTCCCCTGCACCCGAAGGAACCACAGGCCCCAAGGAGGGGGGGGGGCGGAGGGATGGGTCGCAGCGCCACTGGGGGAGGGTGTGGACAGGGGGGGGACTCAACCACCCTGACCGGGGACTCCCTTGACCGCTTGCGCGGTGGTGTCACAGTGGGGCTCAGGGACAGAGCGGCCATGAAGGAGTCTTTGACGGATATGTGGCCAGGAGAGTTGAGGGGAGGGGATTTGGAAGGAGTGGATTTGGTGGAATGCGGACTCCCACTGTGGCTGCGTGACTGACGTTTGCCCCCCGACCCAGTGGGTGTGCCTACTTCACCCTGTGTGTGTGTGCCAGGAGGTGTGCGTATGACCTTCCCTGCTGGTGTGGTGCCTGTGTCTGTTGTGGTGGGTGCATGCTGATGTCTGGGTGTACGTGGGACAGGCATGGGAGTGGGAAGTGTGGATGGGTCAGGGGTAGGGGGTTGGACGTTGCGCTGCAGGAGACCCACTGCTGCAGTCAGTGTCGAGTCAATGGACCTCAGCAAGTTGCGTTGGTCAGCCTGCAATGAGAAAATGCCCTCCAAGTATGCCTCCATGTTGTTCAGCACTTGGCTGTGGCCATGGAGGACATTAAGCATCGCAGCCTGACCAACCTGCAACTGCCGCTGGATGTCCACAGACTCGGCATTGGCGGCAGCAGTGGGGACAGGGGCAGGGGGTGCGGTGCCTGGCAGGAAGGAGACATGTGGTGACCGGGCATGCTGGGAAGGGACACGAGCAAGTGGGAGGCGGCTGATGGCAATGGAGGGGGCGGGGTGAGATGTTGTGCCGCTGTCAGCTGCTGGTGCAGCCTCCGCCCACTCGGAGAGATCATCCTCGGACCCGTCAGCTTCATATTCTGTCGTGCCAGTGGACAGGTCCTCGGCCTCACTCTCCTCCGCCTCAGTTCGACTCAATGTGCAAGCCACGAAGTCAACGCTGGCACTGGTGCTCGGTCCCTCCGCTCCGTCTGTGCTCATGTCTCCCTCCGTGTCCCCCGACGATGCTGTGGGCAAGGTGAAGAGACAGCAATTAATCATACACCTGTATACATATGTAACATGAGTCCAATCTACATAGGTTACAGTGCATAGCCTGAAAAGAAAGATCAGTAACATCTACAAAACAAGGTACAGATGTAGGGCATGCAACACACAGTTGGTTGACCCACCATGCCACTGAAAAACCATGGAGAGCATGACACAATAGCAAATGACATGAAATGGAGTTTGACAGAGGAGCCAGGCCCTGGGGACAATTCAGCACTGCATCTGCACCACACAGCGTTGCCCAAAATAGGGATGAGCAGGGACCATATCCATGAACTTGAGGCACATGCTGCATAGGTAATACTGAAAACATGCCCACCATGACTGGCTCACTGCACCTTGAGTGTATGTCCAGACAAACATCACACACTGGCCAGACCTAGCAAGGAGACATCAGGATTTGACATGTAGGCTTTGCCCGCACCAACCACCCCTACATGAGACAATTTGTTGAGACACAGGAAGCACTTACATCTCTTAGTCTGGGTGAAATACACAGGGGCTGCATAAATGCAAGATTGGACACCAAATACCCAAAGGGCGCCTGTCCAAATAATCATGTACAAATGGTCATCATCAGATGATTGTAACAAGATACACAGGCACTGGCCACTGTGAGTATGAACAAGGAAAATCATGTCAGGCTGTACAGTGGACACTTGTACTACATTTTACGTCAATATACATGGTGCCAGGGGACAATGGCACAGAGCACAACCTATGCTGTAGACACTGAGAGTGTCCACATTTTGTGATGACACACATGACACCTAGGAAAATAGGCCCCAGGGGACAGTAGTGGCCACACAACTCCATGGTCCTGAATGGGAATGACTGCAACACACGCCACCATCCCTGCACTATGTGTATCGCACTCTCATGCACATCATGTCACAGGCCACAAACTAGGACATGCGTGCTGTAAGGCATGACACTTGAGAGACTAACTCCCATGTCTGGACTCAGCATCAGTGCCAACTGACATGGAACCCACATGTACTGAACTGGACAGGGCACAGGCAAGGTCCCAAAACCTGTTACACACCACCCCCACACATGATGCTACAGGCATAGTTCACGTGGAGAAAGTGCCAGCCTACATAACCTTGTGAAGGAGTGACTACACACAGACCAGGGAACACATTGCAAGGAGGGGAAGGGAGGCAGGAGAGCACCACTATACTGTGGGTAACTGGATCTGCACAGCACCTTTAAACCCTGGCAGTGTATCCATGCAACTGTGCACTTACAAATGCTGGTGACACACAACAAACACACCTGTATCTACCCCCTTCCTGCTGCTGCTTCTCCTGTAAGCGCCTGTCCAAGTCTGGAAATACCACCGCCAGCACACGCTTGTGGATGTGGGTCAGACGGCGGCGCCTGTGGTTCTTATGGGTCTCAGGTGAGTCCCCCAGCAGGACCCGTGCGATCCTCCGCGTCCAGCACCGGATATCCTGCCAGCCTTTCCTCACCTGGGCCAGGCGCCGCTTGCGACCCTCCGTCCTCCTCACGGCACTGACGGCGTTCATCCATATCTGCTTCTTGGCAGAGGCGCCTACCTGTGAGGATGAACAAGTGACACTACATCAATACACCTGGCACATGTCACAGAGACACATATTAGAACAAATTTGCTGTTTACAACAAGGCATAGTATGCATCCATCCTCTGGGGAAGGGCAAAAGCAGTACGTGCCATTGAAAGTACACAGGTGGAATGAGGGCAACGACACAATCAATGATCCAGGCTCACACTGTGCATCACAAGCTACACCAGGATAATGTGCAGCACCTCTAAGCAGTCACATGCCACAGGCCACTGACGCTACCGCAGCAGAGTACACAGACACACACAGACACAGGACCTTCACCTGCCATTGCCAAATGCAGCGACAAACCTCACTCTGCACATGTGCCACTAGACGGGGGGGGCTCACAGGTGTGGGGCTGGCTATGCACGTCAGACACACAGCACTGCTCCCTGCTCACATCACATGGGCAGGGTATATCCATCCCTCATGCAGCTCGGGTGCCACACTCCACATATGCACCCACCCACATGACAGGGGACTTACACACACACCGATGTCCAGGGTATGAACACATCATGTAGACACTCTCAGCACAGGTACACAGAACTAACACACATCTGTGGGTACAGTCACCTGTCACACTGGGCTGACCACATAATAAAATGAGGACTGTAGAGGCTACATTCCCAGGAGGGCAAGACAGGCAGAATGTGGCATGCACCATGCAGTGATTGTCACAGTAAACACAATGCAAGTGAGGACGGCAGACATGCACCACAGCATGCACTGGCTGGGAGACATCAGGCATTCCCCCCCCCTGGGATCCCCCCTACAGTACATAGCATGTGTGTCACACCTGGACACAATGCCAGAAGTCACAGTCACAAACAAGGGACACAGTCTGTGCTAGTAGACTCTGCACTCACCTGATACCCTGGTCGCCCATACAGCAGGGGGTACTGTGGGAGGATCACATCCAGCAAAGCCAGGTTCTCCTCCAGGGTGAAAGGCTGTGACCTCTCCACAGACCTTGACATGGTTCCAGGGAATCAGTAGCAGCAGCTGGGTCGTAGAATCCAAAGATGTGCAGGCAAGTGCTGCCTCATGGGACCTGGCTGCCTCATATCTGCCTTGCTGGCCTGTTTCATGCACAGGAGTACAGAGTGATTGGTCACTCACATTTGCATCCTATGTTTCCTCCAATCCCTTCAAACCTAGGACAGTCAGTGGGTTCTTATTGTGTTTTTTTCTTGAGCATGATGTCAACTCCAGAACCACATTGCAACAAAGTAGATTCATTCAAACTGACTACTGCTGTGCACCTGCTGAAAAAAATTCAAACTTTAAACTTGGTCTCCATGACAACCAGCATGCATGTAGGCCTTTATACTTGTCCCTCATGTGTCCCCTATGTAATTTTGAGTTTCACACACAGGTACGGTGCGTACCGGGGCCCTAGGGCACCCCAAATGCATAGCAACGGCCCGTAGAGGCGTGTGTACGGTCCGTATCACTATGGGTGTGCTCGCGTATGCGTACCCATAGTGATAGTGAGCGTACGCACGCGTGTACGGTCCGTACCACTATGAGTACGCATACGCGAGAACACCCATAGTGAAAGTGAGCGTACGCACGCGTGTACGGTCTGCATCACTATGGGTACGCATACGCGAGAACACCCATAGTGGTACGGACCGTACACACACCTGTACGCTCACTATCACTATGGGTGTTCTCGCGTATGCGTACCCATAGTGATATGGACCGTACACACGCCTGTACGCTCACTATCACTATGGGTGTTCTCGCGTATGCGTACCCATAGTGATACGGACCGTACACGCGTGCGTACGCTCACTATCACTATGGGTGTTCTCGTGTATGCGTACTCATAGTGGTACACACCATACACGCGTGCGTACACTCACTATCACTATAGGTACGCATACGCGAGAACACCCATAGTGGTATGGACCGTACACACACCTGTACGCTCACTATCACTATGGGTGTTCTCGCGTATGCGTACCCATAGTGATACGGACCGTACACACGCCTGTACGCTCACTATCACTACGGGTGTTCTCGCGTATGCGTAGCCATAGTGATACGGACCGTACACGTGTGCGTACGCTCACTATCACTATGGGTACACATACGGCAGCACTCCCATAGTGATAGGGAACGTACACAGGCCCTCTGAGCGAATGTACGGTGCCTTTCACACATCACAGTGGTGACAGGCAGCACACAGGAAGGAATAGGGCTGACATACTTGTCCATGGATGGACATCAAGGCATTGTCTGGGCAGTACTACATGTGTGGGGCACAGGTGTGAAAGGCTGTGATGTGGCACATTACTCCTGAGTCGAGAAGGCACCAGATGTATGATGAGATGTGTACAGATAATATGTGTGACGGTGCAATGTGTGCCAGGCATGCCCTTAACTCCTTTGACATGTGTGCATGTCGTACTGCACACTTGGGATGAGCGTCACTGGCATGGCACAGTCAACAACACACGCAAGTGTCCCCTGATGCCAGCTACAGGGGTTACCACACCAGACATGTGACTACCCACGGTGCACGATGTGTCTATGTCATGTATGTGTGGGGTGTTCCCATTATCTTGATGTTGGTGCTCCCTCAAAAGCATCAGCTGTTGCAGCAACCAACATGTGTCTGTGTGTAGATGGACATGGCACACTGTTACGCACACCAGGCCACATGTGGTATCGGATGTGAGGTGCGTATGTATGCATGGGACACGGAGTAGCGTAACAAGGACATGTCTGCATCCTCTCAATGAATGTGTGGTGAGTCATTACATGTACACCTTATTGGCAAGGTGTGTGGGCTGTCCTAGTGTAATGTCATGTGACCTGTGGCTCTAGTGTTCCGCTATCAGTCTCTGAAATCGACATCCTACTTCTGCTGATGTGTTGATGTATGTCATTCCTGTGTTGCGTCTGGCTGTTCACTTACACTGGGACACAGCTAATCCCATGCCATGGCATGTGGAGGTTCACAATCTCCGTGTGTAGCTGGGTCTTGGTAGGAGTGTCACCTGGCAGCCATACGTGTCCAAGGCATGTGGCACATACCTGACTCCGTATGTCACATATGTGTATTGACAGATTAACATGTGCTCAGTACAAATAAATTGTTGTTGTAGTGCACTCACTCTTCCTTGTCACTTCCAAATTACTGCAGAGCGCCGCCTCTTCCCCGACCAATTCCGGACTTGGCTGACATGCGGGAGAATGACTGTATCCGGTGCTACCGCTTTCCCCAACTGTTGATTGAGGAGTTGACGGCGAGGCTGGCACCACACCTGCAACCGCTGCACAGGTATCCTACGGCACTGACACCCAAGCTGAAGGTAATGGCAGCCCTACATTTTCTTGCCACGGGTACCTTTCAATATACCATAGCTCATGTTGGTGGCATGTCCCAGAGCATGTTCAGCCGTGTGCTGCATGATTTCTTAGAGGCCATTTGCTTCACCTGGATGAGTTCATCCATTTCCCAACTCCTGAAATGTTGACTGGGGTCAAGCGTGGATTCTATGCCCTGGGAGGGATGCCCCATGTCATTGGGTCCATAGATGGGACACATGTGGCTTTGGTACCACCACAGGCGGTAGCGTACAGGAATTGCAAGCACTACCACTCCATCAATGCCCTTGTGGTGTGTCTGTCCAACATGGTGATTTCACATGTCTGTGCTTGTTTTCCAGGATCAGCACACGATGCCTACATCATGAGGCGTAGCAGGGTGCCTGAAATGATGACGCAGCTGCGCAACGAACGAGCATGTGTTGTTGGTGGGTACACTCTGTCTGTCCTGTATTTTGCGTAGACTTCCAGCACGACCGCTTCTCCTGTCCTACTTATGTCCATGTGGTTTCCATGTAGGGGACGCTGGCTATCCCAACATGCCATGGCTGATCACACCTCTCCGCAACCCCATCACGCCGGCCCAGCTCCGCTACACCACCGCCCATGGCCGGACAAGGCGAGTGATAGAGAGGACATTTGGCCTCCTGAAGAGCTTATTCAGATGCCTCCACAAGGCCGGCGGCGCCCTCCCATATGCCCCGGCGAAGGTCTGCAAAATCTTCATGGTCTGCTGCATGCTGCACAACATGGCAGTTGAGAAAGCTGTGCCACTCATCCTGGATCAAGATGATCAGGACCATCCACCCGTGGAGGACGAAGGTCTTGGCAATGGGGCTAGTGATGTGGAGGATGTGGTTCCGCAAGAGGACATCCGGAGTCGGCTCATACGTGACTTCTTTGCTTAGTGGTGAGTACCAGTGTCTGTGTGTGCACGCATTGGTCCCCGTGTGGCATGTGTTGCGATGTGTGTGTCCATCTGCATGTATGGCACGTGAGTCAGAGGTGTGTGTGGATGTGTCACTGGAGTGATGGTGCCAGTGATGAGTGTATTTCCCCAGTCATAATTGTGACCTAGCATGTTGTCATCCTTACATGTGTCGAGTACATGCACATGCAAGTGGCTGTGTTTTTTGTGGCTGACTTCTTGTGTGTCTCTCATCCCCAGGTACTTGCGCATGCCGTCTGCTGGTTGCATTGTTGTGGCACTGCTATTCCTCATGGACACATCATCGTGTGCTGACTCAGCGTTACACGCACGGACAAGTTTGGAAGTCTCCTTAGGGTAAGGGATGCATCAGGGGTGTATTGGGTGTGGCAGTTGTTTACGATGTGTGCACACTGCCCCTGTCGATATTTGGTTCCTCTGCAGACATGTCGCATCACCATGGGACACATGACATGCAGCTGGGTACACCTGAATAGATGGTCAGACTTGTTGACAGTCATCAGTGATGGGATTGTGGATTGTGATGATGGCATCAATGTGTGTTACACTGCCCTTGGACACATACGGTTTGCATTGGCTTGACATGGTGTGGGACTTCCACATCAGAGGATCAATGGTGTATGGCAGCCTCTCCGTGAGCAGCAGGGGGTGTTTAGCTGTTAGGCGACACTTGTGTGCCAGTTCCATGGCTATCACGCATTTGTGCTGCAGAAGGGGGGTTCCAGTGTTGGACCCACATGTTACTCCACATGACCTGTTCATGTGTACTCCGAGTTGCCTCTGCATTCCCGAATACATGAATAATAAAGGTGTCCCTATGCCTCCAAGGTGCCTCTTCTCAGTCAATGCTGGTGTGTTGCCATGGTGCATCCGGCATGTCTGACATGGTTTTCCGTGATAGTGGCTATGTGTCTATGTGTAGAGTAGCAAGATGCAAGCTGTTTGTGTGGGATTAGACTGTGTATTGTGCATGATGTCCATGACTGTGTGTGTATTGTGACATGTGCCATCCCCATGCATCCAACGTTGGCCAGGCCACCATTCTCTGCATCCACCTGACTCAAGCTTGCAGGACATGGTTCTGCAACCTGTCCACACATACCTGGGTGCCCCACAGGACACTCCACATGATCCCTGACCTCTGCGCATGGCTGTCGCTGTACTCAATATGTCTGTCGGCACGGTTGTGCGGCCACCCCCTCAGCTGGTTGGGCCCATCACGGGTGTGCATGGTGCTCCATGTCTGTCTTGCCTAATACAATGTGACCCATGTGTGTCCTGTGCCAGACTCAGGCCCCAGGGTGTGGATGGTTGAAGTCAAATGAGAACTCAGGCATGGTTAGACTTTACAAGACACATGTAAGGTAATAATGCAAAATGTAGGCATCTTCTCTTTATGGTGTAACTTTTTATTTTGGTTGGGGTACGTGGGAGGAGGGGGGGAGGTATGACATGAGGGGCTTTCCGGGTGTGTGGAATCCAAAGTTCACTAGGGGAGTTGGTGTCCTTGCCATTGGAAATCCTCAGAGTCCATGCCACAGTCTTTGTCAACATTGGTCAGACAGTGACCAGCAAGTCCATGTGGCAGGGATTGTCTTTTGCTGCTGTGCTGCTGTTGGTCCAGTGGGCCAGGTGCCAGGCCAGGTGTCCTGGGAGATGGTGCTGTTGCGCTGACCCTGACGGTCTTTTCCGTGGACGACCAGCCCTCCTGCGGAGACCCTCAGAAGCAGGCCGTGACGATGTTTGGGATGCTCCGTCGGATGTCTCCTCCTCCTCCTCATCCCTCCCTGTGGGTGGTGATGTTCTACGCCTGGTGGCACAGGGAGGGTTGCCCATGATATCGGCTATCCGACGGAGTGTACTGTGAATTCCCGTGAACACCGTCACGAGCTCAGCCTGTCTGTCCTCCATCCGCCCTTGGTGTCGCAGTAGACAGGCATGTTGCTCCGCATGTTGCTGGGCCTGCTGGGTCTTGATCTCCTCGAGGATGGACACAACCTGGGCCATGCCCGTGGTGTCCTGCCGGTATGTGTCCAGGATGTTTCTGACATGGGAATATACCGGTTCCGCAGCCAACCGGTCAGGCTCGCGCCTCCGCCGTCCTCCACTCCCACCACCCCTGCCCACTTGAACCTGGCCTGCCCTTGTGGGCACATCGGGTCTCCGGGACCCCTGAGGGGTGCATTGGCGTTGTCGCCTGCCTCCTCCTGGGTGCCCGGTACACCGTGTCCCTCCTGGCCAGCCTGGCTGCATTGTGGTGGTGGGGCAGGGATCCTGGGTGTCTCCTGGGATGTGGCAGGAGTGGGGGTGGTGGTTGGCCCAGTTGTACCTGACGCAGGTGCTGCAGGTGGTTGGACACCAGAGGGGCCAGGTTGGTCGGGGTCGGGTTCGTCCACAGAGTGGTGAGAGTTGTCGCTGCCGGTGGGTCCGTCATCCCGCAGAGCCGGGTCCCGTGAGTCTTCCCCCCCAGTGTTGGGGGGTGATCCACGACGTTGACCTGTGTGTGAGAGAGACAATGTTAATTTTGTTCCATGCAACATCCATGTTTCATTCGTTTCTAAGTTGGCACATTTCCTCTGGGAATTTGGATATGTCTTGCATTCCACTCACAGTGCACTTGTGCATGGGTATGTCCCTTGGCCACAGCTTTTGCGACTTTACCTATGTGTGGCACAGTCTTACTTGCTGCGTCAATTGTGACTGCAGTCAGCAGTGGAGTGAGCAGGTGTGGCGAGCCATGCATTGCGCCTTCCGTGTTGCACTGTACGTGGGCACATGGAGTTGTTCCACACACTTAGATAATGCAGGTAGCTGGCGTTGTGCTCATGCACAGGTTGAGACATGGCCCTGTGTTTTGCCATGGAGAAGAGGGGGGATTCAGGCACTGGCCACCCTTGTCTACATGCACGCAGTCCACCTGCTGACGAGCAGACATTCCCACACCCCCAAGGCTGAATTGGTCTCCCTGTGTGTCCCTTTCTCACTCCCTCTCTGTCCCCCTCTCCCTCCCTCTGTGTGTCAGCCTCCTCCCTCTGTCCGTCTCCCTGTGTCTCCCTCCCTCTCTCTCCCCCTCTCCCTCCCTCTGTGTGTCACCCTCTGTCACCTCAGCCCAGCTTCCTAGGCACACACTTTTTGCAGATCTTTGAATGGCCCTTGGCTTGTTGATGTGAGTTTGTTTGTGATCTCCAGGCACCCATTGGGTGTAGTGTCTGTGTCTGCGCTGCTGCTGTGGTGGTGTGTGCTGCCACTCTTTCACAGTGTTGGCTGTTCATTAGCTGCTGTCATGTGCAAAAACGTGCCATCACCCCCATGTGTTAATGCAAGTCATCCGCCATTTGCTGGCAAGTCTTTCCTGTGTGGGGACACACTGTTTGTCTGGCTGTGACCTGGGCCATATGGGCAGGGGGCATTGTTGTCTGCTTCTGAGTTGGACTATGTGATTTTTGGGGCCCACACTCCCGCCATCCGGCTTACCATGTCTTGTGTTGGTGTTTTCTGTGGCCTGTGACTTTGCATTGTCCAGTTGGGTGCATGGGGCATGGTGGCGCCAGTGGCATGTGCGTGTTCATGGAGTGTGGTTGAGTCATGCGATAGCTTGGGGTGGTTGCGTGCCTGTTTGTGAGTTTGGTTGTGGATGACGTTCCCCCCATGTGAGGTGAGTTGTTTGTGTACTCACCCGGGTCTCGGAGTCCTTCTAATCCGTCCACTGACACCACCAGCAGTATGGCCATCACCCTCTCCTCCCAGGGATGGTAGTGTACGGGTCTGCGGGGCGGCCCTCCTCCAGTGACGTTGGCCTGGTTGTGGTCGTCGGTCATTTTGGCTCGGACTCTCCTCCGCAGATCGTACCACCTGGCTTGGCATTCATGCCTGGTCCTTCTGGTGGCCGCAACAGCATTCACAGCATTGACAATCCTCTGCCACATGGCTGTTTTATCGGACATGCAGGTCTGTCTGACCAATGTTCCAAAGAGGTGTGGTTTGACTCTAAGGATTTCGTCGACAAGGACCTCCAACTCTCGGCTAGTGAACTTTGGATTCTTGTTAGTGGGCATGGTGAGGGGTGTGAGTGTGGATGGTTGGGGGGGTGTGGATGGTTGTGGGTGTGTGGGTGTGTTTGTGCAGGTGTGTGTGTGAATGTGATGAGGGGGTGTTTGTGAAGGTGTGTGTGTGAAGGTGTGCAAGTGTAAGGTATAGTAAAGGTTCAAGTATGGTGCTGTGGGTTGTCTGTGAGGTCTGGCAGCAGTGAGTCTGTTGCAAAGGCTCATGGTTTGTGTGTGTGGGCCCTTTTTATTGGTCCATTGGTGGGTGTGGCTGTGTTTGAAGTTTGGGTGGGTGTGTTATAAGGAGTGGTTGTGTTTTGGGCCTCTATTTGGGATTTTGGCAGTTGCAGGTCAGTGAATGTGTTGTTTTTGTGCTTGTTGGACATGTTTTGTGGCTTTGTGCCATTCAAATGGTGTATTCTTGTGTTGTTTTGCTTTGTCCTGGTTGTGTACGTGCGTTTTTAGTGTGTGTACGGTGTGTACTTCGGGAATTTTGTTGTACAGTGCTGTCCTTGTGTCTGGCTTGGTACGACTGGTACATGCGCGATGTTGTGTGAAGGTGCTGGTGTTGGGGCCTGGGGTGCGCTCCGTACTTAGAATGTTGGGGTGGGGGTACGCTCCATACATACGCGGGTGAGGGTACGTGTCGTACATACACGGTTGGGGTGGGGGTACGGTCCGTACATACACTGTTGGGGTGGGGGTACGGTCCGTACATACACTGTTGGGGTGGGGGTACGCTCCATATGTACGCGGGTGAGGGTACGGGTCGTACATACACGGTTGGGGTGGGGGTATGGTCCGTACATACACGGTTGGGGTGGGGGTACGGTCCGTACATACACGGTTGGGGTGGGGGTGCGCTCCATACGTACGCGGGTGAGGGTACGGGTCATACATACACTGTTGGGGTAGGGGTACGCTCCATACGTACGCGGGTGCGGGGACGGGTCATACATACACGGTTGGGGTGGGGGTACGGTCCGTACATACACTGTTGGGGTGGGGGTACGGTCTGTACATACACTGTTGGGGTGGGGGTATGCTCCATACGTACGGGGGTGAGGGTACGGGTCGTACATACACGGTTGGGGTGGGGGTACGTTCCATGCATACACGGGTGAGGGTACGTGTCGTACATACACGGTTGGGGTGGGGGTACGGTCCGTACATACACGGTTAGGGTGGGGGTGCGCTCCATACGTACGCGGGTGAGGGTACGGGTCATACATACACGGTTGGGGTGGGGGTGCGGTCCGTACATACATGGTTGGAGTGGGGGTATGCTCCATGCATACGCGGGTGAGGGTACATGTCGTACATACACGGTTGGGGTGGGGGTACAGTCCATACATACACGGTTGGGGTGGGGGTGCGCTCCATGCATACGCGGGTGAGGGTACGTGTCGTACATACACGGTTGGGGTGGGGGTACGGTCCGTACATACACGGTTGGGGTGGGGGTACGGTACGTACATACACGGTTGGGGTGGGGGTATGCTCTATGCATACGCGGGTGAGGGTACGGGTCGTACATACACTGTTGGGGTGGGGGTACGCTCCATACGTACGCGGGTGAGGGTACGGGTCATACATACACGGTTGGGGTGGGGGTACGCTCCATGCATACGCGGGTGAGGGTACGGGTCGTACATACACTGTTGGGGTGGGGGTACGCTCCATACGTACACGGGTGAGGGTATGGGTCGTACATACACGGTTGGGGTGGGGGTACGCTCCATGCATACGCGGGTGAGGGTACGGGTCGTACATACACTGTTGGGGTGGGGGTACTCTCCATACGTACGCGGGTGAGGGTACGGGTCGTACATACACGGTTGGGGTGGGGGTACGCTCCATACATTCACGGGTGGGGGTACGTCTCGTACATACACGGGTGTACATACACGGGTGGGGATTCGACTCGTACATAGGAGGCTGGGGGGAGTGTTGGGCGCGTATGCGGGCACATGTCTCCATGGTTGCTATGGGAGTTCGGTGCGGACGGTGTTTTAGGTCTCGCCTGAGACAGCGCTTTAGCGCTGCTCTGGCGAGACTTATAGTAAGCGAGTTTTGGAAGTGCAAACAGTGGCTTTTCAGGCCTCCAAATACAGTGCATGTGCGCTGGGCGCGCGCACCATTTGGCAGCCTGAAAAGCACTGCCTGATCACTTGCTTTGATGTCCTCAGTGAGCCGCGCGACCATTGAGGACATCAAAGTGCACACCATTTGCCACCCCCTTCTTGTTTCCTTTTGATCTCTATCTTTCCCTTCCTCAATCTCACCCTCTCCCTGCCTTTTACAACTGCGGCCCGCACCACTGTGCCCGCCCCCACTCCCCCCTCCCACTCCCTCCTCGTCAGCTTCAGTGCGCTCTTGTTCTCTGTCTACTTAAAGCCTTGATTATAATGTCAATATGGTATCTGTAGCGTTATGAATAAGGCACTGTTATTCTTTCGTTTCTTTCCCCTCACCAATTATCTTCACCACTTTTCTATTACCTCTTTGCCACCTGTTTCTTATGTACCACCATTTTAATGTGTCCAACATGTTGGTTTGAAAGTATTTTTCACAAATCAATGCAAATAAATCTGAAAGGCATCAAACCTAGCGTGGTTGAACAACCTAGGGCGCCTTCTTGTTTCTGCCTTCGATCTCATGCTTCCTGAATAGCAATGATTGTGGTTCTATTTTCAGAATATTACTCTGCATATAGCAAAGTGTTAATGGTTTTATATTTTAATTAACTACGTTTTCTGTTTCAATATTTACCAATTGACGTCATAGTTTACATTAAAAATTACTCCGCATTTGAGCTTTCTAAACTCAGTAAAAAACGAGTACCCTTGTGTCGCTTGCGACACTACAAAAAATTCAAAAACGAAATAACCGAAATACTACGAAAAATGTGTGAAATGTATTTACAATATCTTTACGAAATGACTTTCCCACTGGCATTCGCAATTTGAGCATTTACCTAACTGCGTTAACGAAAAGAGCTCAGTAAGTGTAATAAATTACCCTATGTTCTTCAGAATTAGAACCCTGCGTAGACCATATTTCACACATATCTTTGGCTGGTGCAGTGTTTTTTGTAACTTCTTATGTACTTTGTTTAGAATGAGCACATTGCCCCTCTATTCCTGTCTGAAAGGACGGGTATACATAATAATACTAATTTATCACTTTAAACGTCAATATTAGTCTGTCTTCATTAGTAGTCTGTCTTCATGCATTCCTCGTCTCAGGATTATTTCCCGGCACCCTGCTCAAAAGAAGGAAGACAATGACCTTTAAAAAAAGTCAAAAAAGGAGGTGCTAATAAACAGTCCTTCAGTTTAAGAAACATTTTTGAGGATTACATGGTAAACTCCGACAAATCAGATGTAGGCTGTTTGTGAAAGTGAAACTGATCCGTCTATCATTCAAATTTAGCAATACTTTCGTGTTCTGGCTAATTTTGGTAGTTAGCTGCATTATCAGATTAGGAAGCATTGTGCCGGGTTGATGAAAGGAGAAAGAGGCAAAAAGCCGAGCACTGGCTGAATGTGGAGGCCTTTAACCTGCCTGAAGTATGCCTGGTCCTGTTATGCAAATGTCCGCAATCCTCTGCTAACTTCAGGGGAAATATACGCCTTGAATGACAGGTTTATTCAGCGCGGATTCCGATGGTGGCTAATCCGCCTTTGATCTTGGTCTTTCACTTAACCAGCAGTTACCTTGTTCTGACAAAGTGGAGCCGAGATTAGGGAGATCACTGGGACACTATCAGGGAGTGCGTTTATTCTCCATAACGTCTTCAGGCGCGGGTCAGGAATGCAATCTATTTCCAGTATTTGAAGATGAAAAATCCCGTCTGCTGAGTTACAAAGTCAATTGAATAGCAAATGGAGTTTGTTTCTGGTCTGCGGAGGCCGGCTGTCTTTTTGGCTCTGAACTCAAAGGCGGGCTTCAAGGGCTCGCTTCTTTCCCTCCAAAAAAAGACATTGCAAATACAGCCAAAATAATTGCGCAGGCACTATTCTGCAAGTACGACATGCATAAGGTCTTGCGCATGGTCAGGCAGGTTACCCGTCTAATAAGGAATGAAGCATTTGTTTTATATTTATTGCACTTTACGCAAATTTAGTTTTGCATTTATCTGCCACACACATTAAAGGATTCCAACAATTCTGTTAGGCGAGCTCGGGCTGTCCCACCTATTACATGCCAACATGTATGACGCCATAAAATCGTGCACCACTTTGTTCAACGTAGAACGAACTTGTCATTACTAGTTGCCGCCATTGGGGTCGGAAATCCAGCACATTGGTTTTGTACTAGGAATGAGGGTTACTGTTGGAACAAGCATTTGCAATGCAATAGGTGTCGCATTTATACGAGTTTGAGCTATTGGCATTGTAAATGACAATGCTTTTTATTTAAGTTTGGTTTTTTTAAAACATAAATAAAAGGCACTGTCATTTACAATGCCAATAGCTCAAACTTGTATAAATGCGAGACCTATTGCATTGCAAATGCTTGTTTCCATATGGTTGTAACATCGGACGCACGGGATGGATCGTACTTCCGCGGTCGGACTTCACTTTTCACATTTGTACGGTAAATTGTCCGAGGACGTGTCGGACACATTTTCCGACCCGAGGACGTGTGGGGAATGATTCCCAATGCGATTCGTATGGACTTTTTCCCATGCGAATCGTAGTTGGCAGTTTGTACGGCACTTGTACGGTAAAAAGACCGGATACGAGTCGTACGGGGAAGTTTTTTTACAGGATCGTAATCGGCACCTTGCTGTATTTCGGAATTTTTTGAAAAATTATAATTTCTAAAACATGAGAAAATTAAATTTTTGATTTCTGAAAATTTTACAAAATGTAACTAATTTAAAACTTACAAAACAATGTGTTAACATTTACAAAGATTAGGGGAAAATAATGAAAAAATATAGATTTTTACATTATTTTCAATATCATTTTTTATAATGTTGTAGTATATCATTAACAAAAAAGTTGTTCAAAATTTGGTTTTGGAATGTAAAACAAATTGTGTAAATTTTAAGTTTATTTGCATTTGTATTATTTTGTTTATTTGTAAATTAAAAGTTTATATGTATATTTTTGTGTTGCAATATTTTTTTCATATTTATTAAAAAACAAGTTCAGGTTAGTATATGATAATTTTATATTTTTGGGGGATAGAAGTAGTATTAGTAAATGTATAATTTTATTCATTATTTATTTAAAGTTTACTTAACTTGCTTTAAAAATAGTCATTGTTTTTTGTTTAGTGTTTATTAGTTCTTTTTGAGTTTTAATATTTTGAAATTGATTAGTTATATGTTTTTCTGATTGTTTTTAGTTTGGAGTTGGAATAGTAATTCTTTAGGTCTTATTGTCTAGCCCTTTTTCTGATTTTAGTTAGTTTGGAGTTGGAATAGTAATTTTTTACGTTTTATTGTACAGCAGTTCCCTAGCTTTAGTTAGTTTGGAGTTGGAATACTATTTTTTTAGGTTTTACTGTCCAGCACTTTCCCTGGATTTAGTAGTCTGCATTTGGAATACACATCTTGTAGGTTTTATTGTCCTGCACTTTTCCTGAATTTGTTTAGTTTGGAGTAGGCCTGGGCAGTGAGCTGCGCTCCGTCCATGGAATTTGCTGAGTTTTCTGCACTCCACGCTCCGCGTAGCTCACAGAGTGCAGAAAACTCAAATCCGCGTAGTGCAGCGGGGTTTTTACCCTGCTCGCGTTCACCAAAGGTAAGTTGGCGAGTGCGAGCTTCCGCCCTAGTAGAATTTCTACCCGAGCGGCAGGAAGATCAGTGTGAGCAGCAGTTTGCACTTGCGGAACTTCACTGAGTTTTTTTGTCACTTGTCACTTCGCAGAGTTCCACGTAGCAAAACTCCGCGAACTACGTCCAGGACAGGTTTGGAGTTGGAACAGTAATTTTTTAGGTTTTATTGTCCAGCACTTTCCCTGAATTTAGTTACTTTGGAGATGGAATAGTAATTTTTTATGGTTTGGTTTTAAGAATTCTTATAGAGTTGGTTTTCTTTGGTGGTGGAATAGTATTTCTTAATAGGTCAGTGTAATATATTCTTTTTTTTCATTTTGAGTAATTAATATTTTAGGTTTTGCTATTTTCTAAAGTTTAGGATTTTAATATTTGTAAGTGTGTAATATTGTTTATAGATTTTAATATATATTTATTGGGTTTATATTTAAATATATTTTGTAGTTGTGTATATTTTTTACAATGTGATATTAAAATTATTTTAAGGAAATTAGGCATAAAAAATAAGACAAATGCAATTTTTTCATACAATGGGTATTATTAAAAATATATTGGGTTTAGACAACAAGATGTTATTAAGATTTTTTTGAGTAGTTTTATTTTTCATTTATGATAAAAAACAAAAAATTGTATTTACAATTCTTATTTTAAATAATACTAACTCATTAAGTATAACTAGGGCTCCCGGTTTTCCGTTTAAACTGATATTTACATATAAATACAGACTGATTTTTTTTTTCCTTCGTCTGTATTTATATTTAAAAGCGGGAAAATACTACCAAATTTTGCTGCACTACCGTGCTCCAGCCGAGTTGCTTCGCCATGCCCCTCTCCCTGATTCCAGGCAGAGTGGAGCTGCAGGGGCTCTTAGAAGGGGTGAAACAACAGCGAGGCCTCATTAACATGCAAATGGTCTTTTAAAGACCTGTGAAGTGCTCGGGTGCGGCTGACATTTCACATGCTGGCCCTCTAGTCATAACTTCATCTCAACTCCAGGATCTTGTGCCGACGTTCGGACTCTCAGCAGCGGCCTTGGCTTTTTGTTGTGTCTTCCCTGTGCCTGTCTTACCACAGTGGCAGAGAGCAAAACGTGGTGCAAGAGTGAAGGCAGTGTTGGATGCTAGCGTCCACAAGATTGCTGCAGGTCACAGTTTGGAAATGGAAACCTGAACGGTTTGGTGGACTTTCCCATTTCTTAATACGTTTGTATGCTTCGTTCTAAATATTTACATATCTATTAATATTGGACCTACTCCTCTGTTTCTAGGCCCTGCCAGTGGTGACAAAGGGAGTTAGACATTCAGCAGTTGATCCAGTCACACAGTCTTGATGGAGGTCAGAAGCCAGGCTTAGATCACCGTTCTCCAGTGTCCACATTAACAATTTATCCGCTAAATACTGATCTGCCGTTTGTACTCCACAATATACACAGGCCCTGGGTCTACTATATTTGCTACTTGCTGGGGTACCTGTGCCAACTTTCACAAGAAAATAATATTTTGTGCGGAAAGTTAATGCAAGTGCAGTGAGAAAATCGCTATTGAAGGTGGAGCACTACACCCTCACGTTACCTAAGCAAAGTGGGGGGGGGGGGTGAGGGGGGCACAGGGCAGGAGTAGTGCAAACACGCGTAGGTCTTCATGGAAAGCTATATGTACTAAATAAGCATAACCTACGGGTGAACTTATTTTCCCAAATCCACCCCGGTGCAAGCAATGGGAAAGCGGAATATCATGTGAAATTTTTCTGTGTAATTTACGTAAATATTTCATTTTTTACGCAGCTTAACCTTGTGTGGTGTTCCTCGCTTTGACATTAGAGCTGAAGAGCGTAACTCAAGTGTCAGTCTCATGCAAGCCACGGCTGGCTATTCTTTTGCGCCATAGGGAAATGCTTAGGTTGTGAATGTGTAATAGTCACTCACACCTGCCTTCGAAATTATGAACAGGTGGCAGTTGAGAGCTCTCGTAGCAGATGCAATAAGTTGTATTTGGGATCAAATGTGAATGCAACACAGCACGTGCATCTTTGTTAATGAGACATTCAATTCCAATCTAGAACACCAGCGTCCTACCCAACTGTAAAAGAGGATGTGGCGCTATGTCTAGAGCTGCTAGCGATGGAGCTGGGAAACAGGGTTCGTTCGAGTCTCGGCGTCGGGTCAGCATTCTGTGATTCTGACCAACTCACTTTATCTAATTTCTGGTTGCTTGCAGTGTATCTGTAGTGGGAGAATGGGATTTTGGTACTGCTATTGATTATCTGTATTCTGAACATGTTTTGAACTCTTCCCTTCATGATCGCCAAAATACTCACCCTTTCTGTTTACTTACTAACCACCCGGTCTAAGCTCACTAACCAGTTAGTATAAAAACAACAGTTCTTAAAATTCTTAGATAGACTTGCAGGGTATTTAATGTATTTTCAATGTGAATTGTCATCTGTAGTTCCTCCAATTTTGAATCCAGTTCAGCCCCTCCCCTCCCCCCCATGATAACTCCTTCGGCATTTGGTGGAGAGTTTTTCAAGAAATTAATGTTGGAATTGGCACATAACTAATGAAAGTCCCTCTGGCTGGGATGAGGCCATAAGCAATTGACCCTCCATTTTGCTGCAGGACAGCTCTGACGCTATTCAGAGGTTACATTTGTGGAACTTTGCTTACAGAGTTTACAACTATGTGCTTTTTAGGGAGAAAAGGCAGCTTTGACTTTTTGAAAGTATGCTGTTAGATGGGATGTTTACTCTAATACTTCCCCTTTAAGATAGCATTTTCTTTAACACCAATCACTACAAAATTTCTCCTCAAAAGCAGACTGTTGCAGTTTTCCCAGTAGCATGTGTGGTTTTAAAAAAATGCTGAAAATGAGCTTCAAGTGTAGGCGTAAGTTTATGTGAGGAAATTATTGTTAAGATTTTATTTATTTTAAAATCGTAGCCTTTATTCTGTGCACTCGAATATGGGGTTAGAGGCAGTGCCATCAACCACTCTAGTGCGAGTTGCAAAGTGTATGGGCCCAAATTAAACCATTTCCAGCTCAACCCCAGAAGTGTTTGGCTCTACAGAAGCCACTGTATCTGCTGCTCGAAGCCAGTTTCTGCACAAGTGAGGGACAACCCCTCATCTCTGTTAGCTCCATGCAAACTGTGGCAGGTCTCTTAAAAGAGTAAATTTTATAAGTATCATTTTCTCCATGACGGCCCCTCCTATGTCTTATGGCAGCTGCAAAGTTATAACTGCACTTAAAGGCTAGGGCAAGTACATGACTGTGGCCGATTTCCACACACATTGACACTATTGTAAGATCATATTAGTTTGCATTAAAATGCGAATATAAATTGTGGTAGTACTGAGCTGTTAATAGCCTTAAATAAATGTGGAAAAATACTAACTGCAGCGTCGTCTTTTGGTTGCGGAAAAAATAAATGCGGATATATACAGAAAAAATGCCTAAAAAATAAATACAGATAAATACAGACGGAAATGGCAAAAAAATAAACACCATAAAACCGGGAGCCCTAAGTATAACACATTTAGAGATGTATGTTTTGTAAACAGCTTTATAATGTTATAATTTTGTTTGTTAAGAATGGGGCCGATTACGATGTCATGCAGAAACTTTCGACCCAACACCATCTCACAATAGGAACCGACTGACTTGCTGTCGGCAGTTTTGGGTGACCCTTCATGGTGTAACCGAACACTGTTCGGTCGGAGTCCTATTGACTCCTATGGGTGACAGTGCTCTGACTGACAACACAAGCTCCTATGGGGAAATGGGATGTGTGAGGAAATCCCTACACCCTGTTGTGGGCACCCCGCGGTGACTGCCACACAGTGCAGAATTTTACAGGGGGTCAGTTTGATACCCCCGCGACCACCAACCAGAGGCTGCAGGATGTGTGAAAGGGGGGCCTTCCAGTGGCCCCCGTAGTCAGTTTCAAACAGCCTTCTAGTGTCAGACAGGCTGAGTAGGAAAGCCTGTTGGAACCCGACATCGTAATTGCTCTGTTGGAAATGCTGTCCGTAAAGCTGTAGGATGCATGTCCCATAGACACGAATTCTCCGAGAGCCTGTCGGAACAGATTCAGAAAGACTGCACAATTTACAATCACACCGCAAACATCGTAATCGGTCGGGCACATTGTAAACCAACTGAGTCAGTCAGAAGCGTTCCGACGCGGTCAAAGAGATTCCGGTGAGGAGAAGGCTTACTGCATGACATGGTAATAAGCCCCATAGTTGTACTTTTAGAAATGTTTTTTACATTTTTTGCACAGTATTTTAATTTTCCAAAAATACAATCATATCTTTTACATTTTTACACATGCATGTACTTTTTGTGTTTGAAAATGTATATTTATTTAAAAAAATACATTTTATTGTATTTGTTTTTGCACATATTTGTAATACATTTTTGATTATTTTATTGTTATCATAAAATGATTTAATATGTATTTTACATTGATACAGTTTTTTAACAACGGGCTGTCGGTGGCGGTCCCACCGCCATTGTAATCAGGCTGTGAGTTATTTTAAAGTGTTGTGCCTACTTTGAATGACAGTTTTCAGGTGTACTAATATTTTTAGATTTTTTTATTTGGTTCGTCGTTCTGGCAGAGTTTTGTCCTTCTCCAATGTTTGTAAATTTAGGTTAATTAATTGGCTAGTTTTATAGAGCTAGTTTAATTAGTGGCGGGGAATTTCGTTTTGCACACAGGAAGCTACCATCCAATAAGTTTAATTAGGCACATGCCTTATGGAGAGTTCCTGCGCATAAAATGAAATTATACCAACGATCTTGAATACCGTAATGTGCAAAATGATGCCGTGGAATGATTTAAGATGAGGGAATACACAAGCAATATACTCAAAGAGGCACAATGTAGGGCAGATAGTGTGTCCAGATAAAAAAATGTTAATAGCCAAAACTACCACTGTCCCACAAACTTTGAGCGAAGGCAGCCCAGAAAGAATGATCAAGCAATACAATTAAAAATCACATCAAGTTATGCACATCTTTAAGAAGAACTGGCATATTTTACAAACAGATAATATGTTCAAGGGCACCATCACTGCACTACCCCAGATGACGTATAGATGTTGTTTGTCACAAAGTGACCATCTAGTACATAGTCACTATCGTTCTACTTCTTCTAACATTGGGCAGAAAAAGTCAAGTTGTTTTTTCCTTACATGAAATGCAAGGCTTATAAATTTGGCAGAAAGGAACTAAATACAGCGTTATGGGACAGGGCCCCCTGAAAAGTAGGAACATCAACATGCTACTCAACTGCAACTCAGACTTCACAGTATACTGCCATGAATGCGCCTGTCCAAAATGGAAAGAGGGGGTGATAGGGTCAGAAAACTACGTGTTTTGGAATCAAAATACATCATTGATATCTGGACAAAGGCCCCGATGGATCTAAATAATGAAGAGGAGATGTGGGTACACTTAGGATGAGATTACGGACAAGGGAATAGGTTCCAGGATTTTATATCTACCAATGCACCGACCATGGGGACCCATGATGTTCGCAGGGCTTTCTTTTTATATTGACTGTTACTCCTATTTTCTACTGCAGGTTGATCAAAGGCTGGGATATATATCCATTGGTAAACAAAGGTTAACTGCACTAGTTTTGCAATTATGAGTGTACATATATGTTTTCCGCTGCACCTTATACTTTCATTGCCCATTTAGGGCTTTATGGTAGTTATTGTATGTGGATATATGAACTTTATTGTCACACCTATTCAGGCAAGAGGATCATTTGTCATATTTTACAAGGGAGGACATGGATATCTAGAACAGGAAATGAATTCATAACTTGCTATCCGAATTATCCACCCTTAATAAGTTCAATCGTGACAATTTAGTCCACTTAAAGAATTTACATCAAAAGCTGGCTTAATGGATAACTGATACTGCATTTGTTTAAGTGTCCTTTTACATGTTTTAAGATTGCCACCACTGTGATTTAATGAATATAAAGCAATTTGCGAACATCTTCACTGTGTATGAATTCAGGGAACTCACTTTGTTCACTTTGTTTGAAATAGCAAACCTGACAGTAATCAAACTGACATTGAAAAAGGCATTGTGCCGAAACGCGTCTGTCAGTGCCTGAAGGCTTGCACAGTAATGTTTTTTAATGATATATTACTGGCGATTGCACTTGTTTCTTGGTTGAGAAGTATTGTTCACTCCTGTGGTTTTATTTATATATATATATATGTGTGTGTTTTTTGAAATGTTTATTTTTATTTTGTCTTTTTTAAAGGGTTAAATGTATTTATTTATAAAGTTTAAATGTCATTCTTATGTTGAGTTAAGATGTATTTTAGCAATGTTTCTGTTGTCCATATTGTGTATGTCAATATTTTTGCTGGATTCCTTGTTATGTTGAATTTTCCGATACTTTTGTGTACAATAATTTGTTGTCAATACTTTTTGGGGATGATATTTGTTTAGCAATATTTGTGTAATTTACATTTTGGGGATTGGTTGTTAATATTTTTGTATTCGATATTAGTGACTCAATAAGTGTGTGTGTCGATATTATGGTGGTCAATATTGTGTCACTGAACCATTCATACTGTAGAAAATCTTGTGTCTGCAAAGAAGGGTCAAAGACAAAGTTCACATCAACAGCTGTCAATGACGTAGCCCATTGTATCCATCATCAATGGAGGGCTTTAGTGTTATGGATGCTAGCTTTGGTGACAGCCTCTAAGGCTGGCATGGGAGTAATAACAATAATTTGTTTTCCTTGAGCAAGTGGCCATTCATTAAGAATACAAAAAAAAGGAAAAATGCAAAAAAACAGTTGATGGACAGAATGCAGAACAATGTCATACATTTACCCCAGTACAGAGATCTGGGCCTAAATCCATTGTTTTTTTGCTCACCATGCCGTTCCATTTTGAACCCAGCCATATGCAAATCAGCCTTGACCCTGTGCCTCATGGGAACAGTCCAGCCCGAACTGCCAAGTCAGGTCCTCCCTGGACTGGAAGCAAGCATCCTAGGACCGATTTTGGGGTTTCACCCCTCTTCAGCCAGGATAGCTTGATTCCAGTGGCTTGGAGAGCAAGGGACCCACGTCTGGGCATACCCTTCCCACTCGGGGTGACAAATTCCAAAAAAACAGTTGATGGACAGAATGCAGAACAATGTCATACATTCACCCCAGTACAGAGATCTGGGCCTAAATCCATTGTTTTTTTGCTCACCATGCCGTTCCAGTTTGAACCCACCCATATACAAATCAGTCTTGACCCTGTGCCTCATGGGAACAGTCCAGCCTGAACTGCCAAGCCAGGTCCTCCCCGGTCTGGAAACAAGCATCCTAGGAAGGGTTTCGGGGTTTCACCCCTCTTCAGCCAGGATAGCTTGATTCCAGTGGCATGGAGAGCAAGGGACCCAGGTCTAGGCATACCCTTTCCACTAGGGGTGACAAATGCAAAAAAACAGTTGATGGACAGAATGCAGAACAATGTGATACATTCACCCCAGTACAGAAATATGGGCCTAATTCCATCGTTTGTTTGCTCACCAGGCAATTAAGAATAGCCATCTGCAGTACAGTTAGTATTTTTTCAGTGGAAGCAAAGACACATTTCCACTCAGTAATATAAATGTGATTTTTATGCTATAGGCACTGTTTCACCTCCATTGAAGGTGATGTATTATAAATCCAATTGCACCTGGTAAAATTCAGATAACCAATTTCAAAGTATTGACATGTGTATGCAAGTAGCCTGCCTCAAGTAAGTCACATTGTAAAGATCTGAGTGGATCTGTTTCTTAAGATGTTGATGCAGTGGAAAAATCAGGGCGTATTAGGGCATAAAGTGGTCTAATGAATTGGGCATATTCAGCTATATATTTTTTGTCAAAATTCATATATCCTATGAGGGTCTGCAATTTATTTGCATGTTTGGAGGTTGTAATTGTGCACATTTCTCCAACTAGTGAAGGGCAAGACTGTTTTCCTCATGCATAAGTTCATGTCCTAGGAAAAGGACACTTAGAAAAGCTATATCAGACTTTATAAAGTTGAACTTCTAGGCAAGTTCCGCAAACCCCAATATTTTATGATCACTGTGGCTAAGTGTGTATTTAATTTATCATCCGTTCAGGAGATAATATCTATGTAGGACAGTGCGTCATGGTCAATATTGTGAAGAATCAACACAATACGTGCTGCAAAAACTCCTGGGGTATTCTTGCAGCACATAGTTGTGTGTAAAGAATTTGAAATCCAAAGGTGCTAAACGTGTACCAGTCTTGGCTGTCAGGGGCCAAAATGAGACTGACTAAACCATTGGAAATATCCAATGTGGTTTTGTATTTTTTACGGACTACATAGTTAATTGCAGGACTGTACATATTTGCACTGCCCATGTGCGTGTCTGACTATTTCAATGTCTATAGTCTAAAACAATGTGATACGAATGATCCGGTTTGAAAACAAGAAAAAGGGGATTATTCTTCTGAGAGACCTAGGGTTCAATTACTCCCTGATACTCCAATTGGGCAAGAATATCTTTTATGGGCAAGTAAGTAAGTAAAGGGCTTATAAAGTGCACGAATGCCGGGGTGTCTTGGCGCTAGAGGAAGCAAGAAAGAGCAGAGGTCAGGAATCAGGAGGCGCTCAATAGCTATAAAGGGGAGAAAAGTCAAGTTTTATCCTGTCTCCTGCCATGGGACCAGGATGGAGTTAGCCTAATATTGAGTGGAAGTTCGTTCGTTCCAGAGCTTAGATGCCATAAAAGAAAGACATCTGCCTCCCCATCTGGTCTTGTTCACTCTAGGAATGCGGCCCAAGGTTTTGGGTGCCTTAGCGTGCCATTTAATTGGCTACTGTGGTTCCATCTGCAGGGTGGACCGTATTGGTATAAAATGATAAGGGGAATCCTTATCCCAACCAACATGATGGCGATAAAATGCAGGGGCCAAAGCAAGTGCCCATTTGGCTGAATAAGCTTGTTTGACCTTGACACAGACAAGGGCAGAAAAGGCAGGAAGAATCACATCTTCTCCCTGGGAGGATGTGACTACACGTGGTGGGGGCTAATCAATCTCCGCCAAGTGTATGTTGCAAGATAAAGCAAAGTTTTCATAGAATATAGCTTAAACGCTGCTTTCAACATCACCCTAAATTTGAAAATCTAAATGATAGAAGCTGGCTGGGGGGTCAACTAGTGTATCCGCAGTTTCAACTGTAACAACTGTATCAGTTGCTTTCACTACCAGAACCTCCTGGAGATTCCAGCATACTATAATGACTTCTGCCACGTTTTTGATGAGAGACACCACTCAGATCTTATTCAGGAGGAGGGTTCTCACTGTCAAAGCTGCAACTTCCTTTTTTTTAAACGGAGCTCTATATTGAGGAGTCTTGTCCTCTATCTTTAGCTTCATGTCAGATGAGCATTGTGTCTCCCTGTTCAGTTTCACAGACTCTTACTGTCTGCGCTCAGATCGCTCTCCTCTCTCGTACTGCTGGCCAGACCATTCCTGAAAGGTACGAGGAGAACGTGTATCAGGATCCTGATACATATCTGGATTCTTCATTTTAGTGCAATCACGAAAATCATACCATCGTTCAGGGGACTCTGGGGTGGAGAACATCCACAAGGTTTACCTTTCTGTTGCTTAGATTTATCCTGTGTTTTTTTTTAACAAACTCACGGGCAGGTATGGCATCCGTCACTGCTAGGCTTGCCAAGTAGTGGTGCTGAAGGTCTGGTTCCCAAATTATTGTGTCCTAAAGAGGTATAAACATTGGCAATATTTATAGGAAACTCACGTTCATTGGCGGCTACTGCCACTGCTGTACAGTAACCCATTAGCTTCATCCCCAAATCTAGGACAGGACCTGCTCCATGTTCATACTGCATCTGTTTAAGAATGTTTGGTAAAATGGACATCAAAGGAGTGCCATGACAGATCGTATAGACGTTGGCAAAAATTGTTCCCCAGGTGTTAGAGTCTCCAAGAGGGAGAACCATTCCATTTGGTAAACACATAATCAAAATGCTGTGCTTGTCTTGGAGTCCCGTAATGGGCAACACAGCTTCAATTTGATCACTGTTTGAGGACTCCAAAATGGAATTTCCTCACGATTAGTGGGTCTTTTGTCCATACCTGAATGAACAATTACAGGACTAATAACAGGCGCTGCAGGCAACTTGCTTGCGCTTCTAGGCCAAGTCCAATTGGGCCAGCTAATAATGTATGCAAAATAAATTGAGTTAAGCACCAGTTTAAGATGCAAGGGACAGTGTACAAACCGCCGATTTGTACAAGATTTAAATTCCGTAAATCAGGGTATTAGGTATATACAGCTAATTCTGGACAAGTAACCCCCTCATTATGAGGGGGCCAATTTGAACTGGCCCAGGCATTTGGGGAAGGGTGCTAATAAACGATAATTGGTGTTTTTAGACAGTAAGAGGAATTAATACATTAATAAAGAGTTAGTGTGAGCATCCACAGCTGGAAATGTGACTCAAGAAAAAAAAACTTCAAAGCGGTATGCAGTGTCCGCTTCTACTACAAAGATTACAGGAGCACCTGCATTAGGGACTGTTGTGTTAAATGTGCATAGACCTCCGGTCGGCAGTTGACCGCAATATTTACTGTTGCACCACGGAAAATCAGAGATGGATTCAAAGTGTAGCAAAAACTGGGTTCTAACCTTTTAATATTCAGGCTTGAAAAACCTACAGAATTTGGTGATTCATAAACACTGTGGGGGATAATTCCCCAACACCATGGTTGTCTCCGGTAAATGTTGTGAGGGTATTGTGGACAAGCACTAGCACTACTCGGGGTTCCTGCAGAAAAGTACCTGACCAAACCATGGTGGCACCATGTTGCAGGGATTCTGGTCAGAAACATATTTATGTTTAGGACCATAAAACATCAGTATGTAGGTACTGAGTCACCATACCACCTCAGTATCTATGAGCCGGAGTCCAATTAGCTATAGTGCCTCTCTTGCCCTTCTAACCTTTCCAGAGAGGCAAGTGACTTAGCACCCCAGAACGCAACACTCCTGACCTTCTCGGGAATTGCGGTCATAGGACACACCCTTTCGCTCTCTCACCAGTACATATCCAAAATAAGATAAAAAGGAGACAAGAAGGAAGTTTACAGTGTTTTTTTAAACTATCATGCATTAAGATGCAATAATTGTACCAGAATTAGAAAACAAATACATGGCAATACCATCATTAGCCTGGCTAATAAACCATATGCCATAAAAAGGCCTTTCATGTTATCTGACAGGTCTGCCTAAACCCTCCTGTACTACTGAAGCTAAGTGGTTATATATTATAGATCTCTGGGTTTAGTGGCAGACCCCGTACTTTAGCATACCTAGGTGGATGTTCTACATCTCAGCTGATGCAGTACTCTTGTCTCAGGACCTTTGCTCTTTTGTGTGTGTTTTTTCAGAACCCCTGTCCTCAGTTATATGACAAGTTATGTGTATTCAAAACAGCAGCAGGATTCAATTATTATGTCTAGGCGCTAGTGGCTAACCAGAGACAATAACTAGGGAAAATGTTGTTTGACCTAGCCTATGATGTCCAGACTAAATCCCTGGAAAAGAATAAAATATAAAAACATGTGCTGGTTTTATGTGAAAATGCAATGTGGCACCAAAGCAAGCATGATATTTAGTAACATGTGAAAAATAAAAAGTGGCACACAGTGTGCACAGTTGGGCTAACGTAGGAAAAACAACAATGGACATGAAACACAGGGCAAGTCACTGTTTTTGAACTCAGATTCAAGGTCACAGGGTGTAGCCAAAAGGGGCTCCATGGCTACTGAAACCTTCTCTGCCAGGTCCCGCTGAATTTGATTTGATGTTTTGGAATAGAATGAAACAGGTGGTATGGGGATGTTTCGCACAGCATGAATGAAACTTAATTAGATCAGCTTGGCAGGTTGTTTTGTTCCCCCACTAGTTCTCAGAGCAGAATTTTGGCAAAATTGTCATAAGTCCCTGGTTTCAAGGTTTTTTTTAAAGTGCACTTGACACAAACAAAGGGTCCAGGACCTTGAGGACAGCACTTGGAGGTTGTAAAATGTACATAAAGTCATATTTTGCTACTCTGGCCCACTTTGGATGACCAACTCCAGCAGGGAGGATGTCATGGCGACCAGTAAGAATTTCTAGGTCAGTTACCTTGCCCCAAAGCAGTTTAAAGTTCAGTTCCAGGCTCTATGAGTGACCGCAATAGACTTCAATGGAGTGGTCATCATGCAAGGAGTAAGGATGTTGTAGAATGATAACAATGTTGAGCAGTGGAAGAGGACTTCCTGGGGCAATTACTCTGTTCGCTGCCTTGTTGAGATGACTTTGGCCACAGGGGTTAATGTTCCTCAAATTCCTCTTTGGTTAAGTAAAAGTCCAGTTACCACTGGACTATTGGTCTCACCTCACAGCAACACCTGCAGTTTCCTTCGGTAAATGCTGGGGTCTGTCTTGGATAACCAAACTACACTCCGACTCACCCAGGTCTAGCAGACTTGGGTGCAAGTTTTGAGTATCAGTACTTGGTATCCTCTGCTACACTTCTGCGGTCAGTGGCTGTCAAGGGATTCTGGCTACTGACCAGCCAGGACGGTCTTCATCAACTTTTGTTACCCTGGTACTGTAACAGAAAGTCCCACAACCTGACTCTTTGAGTCACCGTTTGTCAGGGCTTATGAGCAATGTTTCCGTCAGCCAGGCACCACAGGCACAGCCCTTTTTTTGCTAGCCCAAGGATCAGCAGGTGCAGTCCAGTGGTTGGTGCAGCCTCTCTTGCTCAGTCTAGGGAACAGCAGGGCAGCCTTCTTCAGTCGTCCTCCAGTCCAGATGTGATCTGAGTTCTGGTTGCCAGAGGTGGCACATTTATATCCAGCAAGGGCCCTTGGCTGATAGGGTGGTTACTAGCCAATGTAGACAAACAAGAAAGAAATGACCTATTGAAACAGAAAGTTAAGGTCAGCGATGATGCTGAAAACAAAATCAGGTTAATCACGACCTTAAACAAACAATCTAAACCAGTGAGAAAAGGTTTGGACACATTCTGGAATGTCTTGAAAACAGATAGAGATCTGGCATCCTTTGTAGAAAACTATCCTCAGATCACATATAGGAAGACCAGATCGCTCAAAGACATTATTTGTCGAACTCTCGTGACCCCTGTCTCAAAACCCAGCACTATACAAGGGTTTTTCACATGCGGCAGATGCAAAACGTGTAAGTATAGCTGAAACTGCAAACAAGTTAGATTATCAACAGAATGTCAGGCCTCTGTGATTTTGAAACATGTGTCATGCAATACAGACCATGTGGTCCATGCCCTCAGATGCCCATGTGAGAAACATTACATAGGGAGCACGATACATGTAGCAGAGAAAAGGATCTGTGAACATGTAGGGGCAATTAAAAAAGACTACAAACAGTATCCTATGGCCAGACATTTTAAACTACAACATTACCAGAATAGTAACCTCCTATCATTCTGTGTATTAGACACCATTCCCGTGAGAAAGGCAGGGGGGGGGGTGACAGTGTTTTAGAACTCAGACCCCTGGAGTCTTAGATGATAATAGAATATCGTACCATGCACCCATTAGGACAAAATGGCGATGAAGAATTAGCGGTACATCTGGGATGAGTAGATAACCAGACACCAAATATATAATATGAAGCTATGAACAAACAGTAATTTCAAGATTTTACAATGTTTTTATTCTCACTACATGTGGTTTATATTAATTTGTTGCACATATTATGCTGTTCTTTGCACCTGATGGTTAATATGTACCTTTGTGTATATCTTTTTCAGATCTCCTGACAAATATTGTGAGGCGAGTGGAAGGCAAAATGAGCAACAGATATTGATAATGTCAGTAGAATCCGACGATATAAAATTGATTTAAGATTGACCGATAGAGAGAACTATGACCCACACAAGAGGACAGGCCTACTTGGAACTGAAACTTAGAATGTTGTACACCAACTAAGATGTTGAGAAGGCAGCATGGATTTAAATTAGTGAGCAGGGTAACCAAGGCAAACTGTGGCAATGTTTGTAGTCATTTGAGCATATCAGGATTTCCACCATTGTGTATTCCATGTGCATTGACATGAGAATAACATATGAGAACTAAGCGCACTGGCTAAATACATGACTGGATGGAACTAATCATTCAGACTGCTCAAGTTACCTGATACAGCTAATAGTAAACTGTTCCCACAGGGGCAGTATGTAGAGCACCCATGCTCACCATATCCAATATTTCCATGGACTATTATCCCTACTGCGAACCAACTTTGAAGGTTATTATGATGAGCACATTTCTCATTGTTGAAATTTGGTAATAAATCACATGATGGAGTTCAGCACACAGGCACTGCAAGTGAAGGCAGAGGCATAATAGACAGCCCAGATGGGGAGGCTTGTTAAATTATTAAATTATAAATGTACAGAGCAATGTATAAGAACTGTGGGCAGCACATGTGTTTATTAAGCGCACTCGCGCAGCATAGGATTGTATAGGAACAGTGAGCACAATAGCGCTGTTGTGTTCATGTCTGAGAAGCAGTAAAGTTGTACCAGGGTTGAATGGAAAAACTTTATCGAAAAAACGTTATTGTAAAAAGTAACGTTCTCGTATTGATGAATAATGTGTAGTTGGGTTTGAATCTGATTTAATTTGTGTAATTAATTGCCACACCTGCCTGATTACTGAAAGCTGAAACTATGATGATAGCAATTTTATTTAGTAAATGTATTATGAGTTATAGTCTGGGTGAATTGGGAAGTGTGTTCACACTGTTTATTTCACCGATATGTAACTTGATGCTTATTTAAACTTCAGCACGCTGCAACTTTGTAACTCGTGATCAAAGAGACTTGCTCTCCGAAACGCGTTGAGTTGCACTGTTAGAAATAAACCTACTTAAATGCATTTGGGGCATGGTGTGTTGTTTTATGAAGAAGACGATGAGTGTTTTGGATATTAGAGTGCATATAAATTGATTGCTCTTATGCTGTTTAAATACTGATGGTCTAAATAAACATTATCTTGACTGACTGACTGACAGTCCTAGGTAGATAATGGGGATTACTTTAGCGAGGGACTGGATGGTTTGGTGAAGGGCAGTTATGTTAGTGATTGCAATGGGCTGTACAATTTGGTTACCAGAGAGCACATGTTCAGTGACTGTTTTCCAGACCTGCACAAACATCGGTGCCAGAACAAGCTCAATGATCCCAGAGAGCTTGCCAAGGAGGCGAACCACTGGCTCAGCATCAGTGTCCATAAGAATGTACCTGGGACTGACCCCAAGAGGGATGTTTCAGGTTCCCTCCAGCAAAGTGAGGGGGAAGTCCAGGAAGACACAGATGGCTCCCAGAATAAGGTGTAGGGAAGGGTTCCCATGCCCCTCCTGTGGAGGTTGTGGTGGGCAGCGTCCCAGTTCAAACCCTGCACTTGCATTGTTCTCAGTTAGGACACAAGCCGATGCACTATGTCTGTCCTAGGACACCACCCATTGGTGGGAACTCTACTGGGCTGCCAATGTGGCCTTAGGAAGAAGTAGTCCCTAGCAGAGTATAGTAGAAGATGTCCTAGTCTCCCTTAGTTGGGAAATTGACTCAGAGGTTATGCTTGTGATCCCTGGGGGTAGGGGTCATCACCTCTACTAGATCACAGTGAAAGGGATCCCAGTCACTGCTCTGATGAGGTATTCCCTCATGAAGGAAGCACTGAGAGATAACAGTGCCAGCCAGCCAGACCATGGTTGTAAAAAGGTTGGTTTCTCTAGACCTGTACACCTCACAGGTGTGTAGGGTAACTGATGCCAATTGACAGGACTGTTTCTACCCTATGGGTCTGAAGTCCGTGGAATGGAGTGGGTCATAATTAGTCACCAGATTCCCAGCCTTCTGGGATAAGAATTGCCACCACTGTTAGAAGAGCTGGGAGGGGTGGTCACCCAGGCTACTCTGAAAGCTCTGGTTTCTGGAGTACTGCTCCCAACAGGAGAGTACGGCATCCCATACAGGGGGCAGGAAGTGGAAAAAGTCCAATGTGGGAGGACCAGTGAATCAGGGGTTGCCAGCTTTGTAAACAGAACACGCCAAGATGGACCCTAATGAGGCCACCTTAACCTGAGAGTGATCCCTGCCTTTTCACCGAGTGTTGAAGACCTGCACCAGGCTGACCCTTGCATAACAATGACAGACTGTTTCACCCTTGATGGGGGTGATGGTCCCCCTTGAAGTCCTGGTTTGCCAGGCACCTAGTCTGCCTCAGGGTACAGATCCTGGACCAAGTGGCCAGTCTCAGGCTACTAACTCTGGGCTGGTGGGAAGGAAATTGGACTTTAGGTGCCTAACATCCTAAGCAGTTGCCCTTCACTCTAAGAAACCTCATTGGTTATAGAAACTCTTGGGTTGGGGACATAAGTCTGATCAAAATGTCAGAATATGCCACATAACTTTATTGGCCATGATGGTGATGCCTGCTACTGGGATGCATCTGTGAGCACATTAAGGTTAGGTGCTTTACAGAAGTGGTCCATAGATGATGAAAAGGGTTCTCCATGGGTCACAGTAGTGACCCCAGTGGATATTGCCAGGGGATACAATTAGGCTTGGATGTGCTTGGAACTGACAAGTTTCACTTCAAAAAAGGGCTATTGTCCATGTTCCATGGCCTAAGCTGGAAGATCATTAACAATTAATTGATTAGTTTACCCTAGCTCTTGGCTGGAGGAGGGTCATGTTGGAGTTCACCCTTTTTACAGCCACCCCACCCAGTTTTTTGTCTTTTATTGCTGAACCCGTTTTGTCTGCATTAGGGTTCTGTGCACATTTTCCTCGCTTCCCAGTGGCAAGGTGCTTATGCTTTCTCCCTAAAACATGGTACAATTGGCTTATACCTATTTGGCACATTTAATTTACTTAAAGAACCCTTGTAAATGGTGCTACATGAACCCGGGGCCTGAAAATTAAATCCTACCTGTGGACCTGCAGCACTGATTTGCCACCCATTCAAGTAGCCTTTTGTACAATGTCTCAGGCCTGGCACTACAGCCTTTAGGGCAGATGTAAACTGCCATTTAGGACTGGCAAAATAAACCGTTAGCCAGGCATAAACCTTCCTTTTTAGCCATTTAGCTGCTAGGCCTTTCCCCCTAGAATGCTAAGCCCTTTATTGGCTGTTTAGGGTAGCTCGCGGTTAGGCTTTCATAACTTTATTTCCACATAAATAAATAAATCCTGTATTTGGAAAGCACAAACTACTCACCCTTATGTGGTAATTAAGTAGGCTATTGCCCAGAGTCATATGGTGCTGAGCTTATCTGCCACCGGAGCCAGGGGTCAAACCGTGAGCCCTGTGTTCCGAAGTCAGCTGCCTTGGCCGCTGCACCACACCTCTCCACATAACGTATCCACACCAAAATGGTCTAGTTTTTTCAACACCCTGGGCATTCTTAAGGTACAAAGGGTTTGTGTATTTCATTGGTAGGGTGAGAAAATAGACAAAATATAGCTCCATTTGTTTTTTGAGGTCCTAAATGGGAAAAAAGTGCTCTGCAAAAAAAGTGTCTGTTTTTCCTAAAAATGGCACCAATGAAAGGTTGCTGCGCTAAAATCACCATCTTCCCAGCTTTCATAAACAGACAGAGCGGTATCAAAAAATTGTTTTTTACCACAGTTTTGGCATTTTTCTAAGAGCTAGTCAATTTTTCCTGCTATCACCTACTTCCGGTTTGTGGTGGCATCATAAGTGAAACCCACAGCCGATGCAGGAGATGTATACATTTCTAAAAAGCAGACAAAGTTTTACAGGTAGTAAGGGGTCATTTGTGTAGATCTCTCAAGGTTTTCCCATGGAAACTAATTGCTGAAATTACAAAACATATTAAAAATGAGTCGGAATAAAATCTGTCATTTATGACAATGTCTTCATTTGTAATTTCTTGTCACAATGGCCGATTACAAAAGTAATATACTATTATGTCTGCTAGACGCATCAGGTCATGAGGCTATGTAGCAATTATATGGTCTCCATGAACCCAAGGTATCAAGGGCCAGCAATTGAGCTGCACCTTACATTGGTTTTTCACTGTGTACAGAATGTACAGCAATTTATATGGTAAAATATGAAAAGCGAAACGTGGGTGTGAAATGCTTCATTTAGCAGAGGTAGCTATTTGTGCATTTCTGAATTTGTGGATAGCCATACTCGCATCTGTCTTCCCTCTTACACACTGGCTTACATTTGGAAGGAATAATAGAGAGAACCCCAATTGGCAATATAACAAATGTTTTACCATTCTGTGTTCCCACGTTTCTCCTAATAAATTCAATACCCTATTTGTGTGGCTGGGCCCAGTATCTGACCACAAAACACCCCAAAATGGAAACTGGAAACATAAAGCCAGGCTCAATGGGAGTCCCATGGGGCAACTCACATTGACACTGATTTGATTTGTACCTGTCATAGACACTAGCCCCAGTCACATATGTGGTGCTGCATGTTAATAAGGATAAGTGAATGAACGCTGGGTGGTGGGACTTTTTTGGATCCCTGTGGTTACCAGAAGCTTATTTCACAGAAATGAAAGAAAAATGTGTGATTTTAGCTAAAGTTTTGAGATTTGCATTATTGTGGGTAAGAAAATGTTGTGGGATCCACGCGAGACAGAGCCCTGGACTGCCCTTGGTGTCTCATTTTCAGAAATACCTGGGTTTGGTAGTTTTCCTTAGGTGGCAACTGGCCCAAGCCAAAAGTGCAACCATTTAGCATAGCATTGAAGTAGGACAATATTGGGAATTAGTCTTCTGTCCTTATGTAAAAACAAAATCAAAAAGAATTGAAATCTCCCCCTTTTCCATAGGGATGAGGATGCTTTACGTAAATACTGTACCATTCTGGTTTAGGGTATTGGCTTAATGCCAGCATAGCTCACCCCGGCCTTTTGTTTGTTTGGTGCCATGTTGCAATTCCTGGCGTCTAGTAACCTTTCTGTCCCACAGGGGCAGATTTTGGTTAAGCACTCTCAATCCACCCCCAGGGAGCAGAAAGACTGATGCAACTGTTCTGGGGTGCAAGCACGGCACAATACCTGGGTGAGCATCTCCCACCCCCTTTTTTTAGTTATGATGATATTTTTTTCTTGGTGTCTTGTGGCCTTTCTGTCCCCTGGGGACAGCTTTTGGTAAACAGCCTCAATACACCCCCAGAAAGCAGAAAGACTGGTGCACCTGTTCTGGGGTGGGAGCCCGGTGAGATACTGAGGTGAGCCGCACCCACCCCCTCTTTTTTGGTCCAAAAACATTTATATTCTCTCAGTCTAGGAAGATGATTCTGTTTTGTGTAATTCTTTTACTTTATTACTGGTTAAGTGCTACATACATACTTTACACTTTGACTCTAAGCTAAGCCTGACTGCTTTGTGCCATACTACAGGAGGGTTAAGCACGGATTAATTTAGTGACTTTTGTCGTTCACCTTGACAAGGATTGTAGTAGTTGCCTAAGTGGGGCTTCTCCACCCCCCCCCCCCGACCAATAACCCAATTTGTTACAACTACCATTTGGTAATATTGACAAACAGTGTAGAGAAACAATTATTAGACTCAGAAGAAAGAATTTATGAAATCGTATATGCACAACAAATGAGATATAAGCTTACCTCTAACTTGGCAGAAGAGTGTTGTGACTGGCTCTGGCCATACCAGGGTACAGACATGAAGCCCTATAAGCCAAGGAGAGTAGCAGCACGTGACGACGATGGAAAGAAGCTGCAGGAGGCAGCATTCTGGATGGATTTAAGGTTGAATGCTGATATAACAGTGGAGAGAAATGGAAGAAATGTGAACAAAGGCTCAACGTGATGGGGCACAGGGAACAGGGAACAGGGAACAGGGACGGTGAGAAAATGGCAAAGTGCAGGGGGACAATAAAAAGGAACAAAATATGGATAAGGACATAGAGGCAAAAAACAGGAGATTTTGTAGAGCATCCTGCTTTTATGTAGTAGCTCTACGACTCTTGCCCCGGATGTCCCGCCATAACCCTATAGTTAGGACCATAACTTTCATACTAGGTTCCAGCTTACCGTCCTCCAAATCTCTCTTGCATGCCCTCTTCTGATCTTGATTGAGGGTCGGAGGATCTTTATTCCTATTCCTGACTCCCCCACCAGAAAGAAACCCCATCACAGAAATGAATTCAGAATTGTTTCTGAAACTAGGAGACTAGTCTAGGAGCATGAACAAAAGAATAGGGGTGGGCTTAACTCACATAATTTGCTGTAGTGTTACTACGCAGAATTACAGAAAAATCATGTAGAATTATGTGAGGAGCTTAACCCAGCACTTAGCACAACTTTCTTAGAGCAAAATGCACTCTTGCTTCCAAATGAAGCCAACGAGGCACTGTGCACTAAGAAAGTAGCTTTAAATGCAACAGAATATGGACAGCAGCAGCCAGCACTTGCACTCGTTAAGTTCACTGTTCCTGCTCATCTGTGGTAGGATTTTTATCCCAAATTATTCATAATTATGCAAACAGGTGCATTCTGTAATCTTTGGTAATTTAAAGTTAAAAGAGTTGTAATGGAATGCGTTGTAGCGCATTCGATGTAAAGGCTGTTTCCCATCTAGGCGTCACCATTGACAAAGAAGGCACCTTCAACCGACAGAAAGAAGAAACCAGAAAGAAAAGGTTGGCTCCAGCAATAATACTAAAAAACCTCAAATCAAAATTGACTGGGCCCACCTTAAGCCCCCTCCTGAAGGTAGCACAAGCAAAATCTCTTCCATTAATAACCTACGGCAGCGAATCAATGCATGGCAGAGGTGCGAAGCTATTGGAAAGCATCTTAGTTATGGCATAAGGAATCATGTCTAGTCTCACAAATTATGCCTCAGCAGCCCAGATAAGGCTGGAGCTCAGCCTACCAAAGAAATCCTTGGCCAGGCATGGTGCACACTTTACCTGCTGGAATAATATCAGGAACGCCATTCCAAACACCCTAAACCAACTACCATGGCAAGAACTTCAGCAGAGAGACATATCTCCTGCAAGGAGGTATACATCACTGTCGCCCACCGAGCTTCCTCATCTTTGGAACACACACATACACCACTCAACCTTCAAGAAACTGGCATGGAAATCAATAAAACAGCTCTCACCGGTAGAGGACAAAGCTACTTTTTTAGCTAGAGCACCTCAAAAATATTTTTTAAAGGGCTATCCCAAATCTATCAAAATAAAATTCTTGTGGTACCATCTGGGCCTACTCCTCTGTGCCGTGAAACTCCCACCCTGGCTGAGGGACCTGACCCAATCGTCTTGCCGCTGCTAAAGGCTCCTTTCAACCGAATGGGAATCTGCTCGCGGAGGCAAGCAGTGCCGACCTGCTTCGGTCCGGGGGACCCACTGTTGAACTGCAGGCTGGTAAGATGTCTTACGTAGCAGAAGAAAAAATGCCCCCGGCCTCTGACTGTAAAAGATGCCAGGCTGCGAGTTGAATGCACACTAAGACAGGGACTGGGCCGTTTCTACCATTAGGCAAGACTAGGTGGATGCCTAGGGCGGCAAAAGGGGGAGGGCGGCGAAAAATATTAATTTGAGAATATCTAATGCATTAATTCTTCAAGCCTGAATGACAGGGGCAGAGAGTGATGGTAGTAAAAGGGAGGGGGTGGCATTTTTCAATTCTCACCAAGGGCGGCAAAACACCTAGAACTGGCCCTGGGACTGAGGGGATATTGTACCTATTGAAGCCCTGACCCAAAAGCATCACCAGCAGACATATATTTGTGTGCACTGCACTCATCATTTAATAAGCACGAAGGTGATCTAACTGTAATTTAAACATGCCACTTTTTAAATGTATGTATCCTTACGATTTTAAACTCGCCTGTTTCTAATGCACTGGATTTTTTTTTAGCTATGCAATACATTTATTTACTTATTTATTTACAATCGTATATCGTATAATAAAACTCTGATGAAGCTAATGTTTGAGAGTTAAATTCTACTGAATGTACTTTTTCCATTTGAGGATCTCTCTGTGACAACGCTGTCCTGATTACAAAAACAGAGACATCAGTGTCAATGAATGAGAGTTGCATGGGGTCAAGTTCCAGAAGTGGTGATGGTGTGAGTGCTATTTCGAAGTCTGAAAAGCGAAATCCTTCCAGCACCCTCACCTGAAAGGCTGTTCCCGTATTAGTAAAATTCACGAGGGGTCTCATAACCATCAGACAATCCTTAATAAAATGTTGCAAGAGTTGACAAATCCTATAAATCTATTTACTTCTTCAATTGTTGTGGGTGCTGTTCATTGGGGTATTACCTTCACCTTGTCAATGGCCATGCTAATACCATCTCTAGAAGTCTGAAATCTCAGAAAGATTACACACCTCTCTGCCTTGGCATACAGAAAATGCTTTCCTAAAATGTGATACAACTTTTCTGACATGAGTTCTATGTTGTTTTATATCTTCCGAATAGGGGGAACGTCATTGGATATAAGATCACAAAGGGGTCTTTAAAGATATCCTTAAGGAAAGCTGGAACGCTGCAGAAGCGTTGCACAAACCAACTGTCACGACAAGATGTTTATTGGCCACAGCTTGTTTTTGAAGGCAGTCTTTCACTCATCCCCTCCCACATATTCTTTCCAGATTTTAGGCCCCTCAGAGATCTAGTGGCAGATTCGAGCCTCCTTCATCTGGACTACTAGTACTTATATAAGGCGGGAGAGGGTAACTATCCATTATGGCGATGGTGTTCAATTCTTTCTAATCCATGTGTGGCTGTTGTGTTATGCTACTTTTGTGAATGTGTTGTTGTGTGTATCCTCCATGGTGTATTTATTTTGTGATGTGCTTTTTGTTTCTGATATGTTGGTATAATGTTGCTGTGCTGCTCTTTTGGTTCTGTTGTTGTAGCATTAGTGTATTGTCAATTTTTGTTCTTTACTTCGGTTACTAACATTATGTATTTCTGTGTTAGTGCGTTGATTATATGATGCTGTGTGTTGTGGTGTTTGCCAGTATTCCAATGTAGGTTTTCTCACTGTATTGGATTTTGTTATTGTGCCTGTACTTTAATGTTATTGTATAGTGCTAGCTGCTATGTTTGGTTGTGGTATTACTGTGGTGTAGTGTGCTAACATTGTTGCACAGTTTTGATGCTCGATGTGGTGTCTTGTGTTTTGGGTATTGTTTACTGTGATTTATTGATGTATTTTGTATTATTATATAGTTGCATTCATACTCATGTATATGATTGTGTGAGAGAAGAGTGGTACCTGCAGTGTGGTTTTGTTGGAATGTTGGAGAGTGCTTGGGAAGTGGTGGTGACATCATAGGCTTGGTATTGTGGCTTTGTGTAGTGGCAGTTTAGTGGTATTAGGCGTACAGGCGGACCTAACAGTGGAACCTTCTAACTAACAGCACCTAACCTGCTATCCCTCTACCAGTGTTAGCCCCTCTGTACTTACTGGGGTCTGTGTGCACACTGAATCGCACCCACCGTCACAGTGCTAGTTCCCTTGGGAACCTAACAGTTCAGAACACAAGAGCAGGTGCACCACACATCAAATTTAAAGCAGAAAGAACAATTATATAGTCCATAGCCAAAAAGGTGTTCTTCAGATTTTCTCTTTTTATTCCATTTCCAGTGGATTAAAAAAAATTGTCAAATGTTATGACTTTTCACACAGTACAGCCGACGTGTTTCGTCCTAGTGCAGGACTTCTTCAGGGCACTAAATGTTGGGTGGGTCAAGTACATCCAAGAGCTAGTGAATCGCAGGCTTTGTTGCTTGTAAAGTTTTCCCCGTCAAGCATTATATAGTGTTTACAAGACCACAAGGGAAATTTGCGAGCTGCTTATGAAGTCTATACCATTTCAGGTGTAGTCGAAGCTGCTTCGCTTCAAGGTAGTCTTTGCACAAGTAGCTGATTTCTCTTACCCTACCATGTGAGGTTTCAGATCAAATGCAGGTAGTCAGTATGGCTTTGGTGGGGTGAACGACTTTGAGCAGTTATGGTCCGAGAGGGGATTTATCACGTCATCAACATCCCCTATACAGAACGGTGAGCATGTTTGATTTGTCACATAGGAGTTTGTGGGAAAGTGTTTGCCGGGATGGTGTAAATCAGTGTCTAATCCTTCTGTGCTATCTGAGTGAAGCTAGGAGAGTGCATAGTCTACTGTAATATAGGAAAGGAGAGCTTTCTTCAGGAGCATGAAGATGTTTTGAGGCAGCAGTTTGGCATACTTTAAGTTGGGCCTCTGTAGGAGATGATGGGTCTATATTGACGACCTGAGTCACAAACAGCCTGGCAGTTGAGTGGAGGCTTCAAAGTTGCAGTAGTGGTCTTGCACTCATGGCAGGACCTCCATTCCACAGTTTCCCATTGTTGAGGTCCCACTATGAGTGCAGAACCCCCACCGTAAATATATGCGGCCTCTGCTGTGACTGCAAAGGCCATTAGTGTAGCAAGCTCTGAGTTTTCTTCTTGTCCAAATGGTTAGATTGAGAATGGTATTGGCTGTATCTGCCTACCTAATGCTAGCTTTTTCCTTATATTTAGAAGCATTTAAAGAGTGTGTTAAAGTATTTAATATTAACATCAAATATAAGTACCAGGATTTTGTTGTAGATTGATATAAACATTTTAATTTCGAGGAAATTTGAGTCTGCGAGGGTGAACCTCTTCCCATACTGGTTATTGGAATGTTTATATATATGTAAGCAATGAGTGAACACTCTAGACTCAGAGGCATATTTACAAGGAGTGTTGCGTTGCTCTTGCACCACGTAACATGGTGCAATTGTGACGCAAGCCCAAAATGCGAGTTATAAAGCCACCTTGCATGGCCCTGAGGGGCTTCATAGATCTGGAGAAAAGCAATGCAGCACAAATTGCTGCCTTGCCTTACTCCAGCCCAGGGAAGTATTCCATGGATGTTGCGTGGGTGTTCCGACACAATATCCATGGGTTTTAACGCATTCCCAGGTTTACCAGATGTGGTAGACCTGGGAAGGCGTCAAAATGCTACGCATTCTGCAACACACATAGAAAGAGCAAAATGCCTCAGGGGATTGTAATTTGTGCAGGAAGGTCTCCCGTCTTGCACAAAACAATCCTCCTTACAATGTAGGCACCCTTGTACCATGGTATCTTTATTTATTCTAGTTTTTTCCTATTTCTATGTGTGCTGCATGCAAGAAAGAGGAACATGACTCAGGGGATTGTTTTTGTGCAGGAAGTTATCCCTTCTTGCACACAAATAATCCTGCTTATAAGACAGAGACCCTTGCATTGTGGTGCAAGGATGCCTGCAATGATGCTAGGCAGCCAAAACGGCACCAGCGTGGGTACAAAGACAGTAATGTGCGCTGTATTATTTTTAATAATGTCCATTCCTGCCCTTTCCCTTCCATAATTGTGGCCCTAAGTGAGTGTTTTCTGGCTAAACGAGAGAAGTTATTTTTTTGTTGTCTATTTGTGTGTAGTAGTAATCCTTGGTAATTAGTCCTCCTGAGAAATCTCCAATGGTTTTGTTCTTGAAATTCTTCTTCACTACATTATTATATACACATGGAAAGTAGGTGGCTATGTATGAAGGAAGTAGGAAGCCGGTCTCTGTGGAAGCCAAATTAGGCCTCTGTAGTTGTGGAAGAGAAATTCACATTTTAAATTGCAACACAAACAACGTATAATTAAAAATCAGGAATCATCTCCATCAATCTGCTTAAAGGCCATTTCTGAGAAAATTAGGTATAGTGTCCTCTGAGGTCATTTGTTACTTGATTTCTCTGACTTTCAGATTTGAAAGTAGCTTGACTCTGTTTTAACTGGGCATCGAACCCCCGTGCTTGGTGTGAAATATTGAGCACACAACACTTTATAAGAAATTAAACAAATATGACTATTGTCTCTTTCAAAAAGCATTCTACTCATCTGCATACAATTCTCCTTCAACCACTTCCGGCACTTTTGGAACCTCAAATTAACTTTCTGTAATTTTGCTGCCATTAGGAGTACGGTCAAAAAGTAATGGCCGTTGCTCACGCCTGATTTAATTCTCTAATTTCTGGTACTTGGTATTTTGCTTTTGATGTACAAATGTAGAAATAAATATTGCAGAATCAAAGCAAAAACCGTATAAGGTGAGGCTATTAAAAATGTTAAAATCTCTCTTCCTTTTCAACAGAAAGAGACACAGTATCCATCTAAAAGATGTACTATCCTCAACTTCTCCACAATCAGTCAACTGAACATGTTTCCTCCAGAACACACATGAATACCTTAGTACTATTTTAAAGCCCCAGACCAGCAGAGAGAATTGACAACCAAACTCACCTATCAGCAAGCACCGGAACTTGAGTAACTGACCAAAAACGTCAACGGAGTTTAAACAGTTGTCTAACCTCAAATTGCCAAACCATTTTGCTAAATTGAGTTGGAACAAATTATTTTCACCCAGGAGTAACAGACAGGTTGCCCTATTGAATAAAATGTGGTCACCAACTGAATACAGGCAAAGAGATTTGGGATCAAGGCCGAGCACTGACGGAGGCACTCGGGGTGTGGGACGTCCTGAAGAACCCCCAAATAGATTTGAAATAATTTAGATGTGGAATGAACAATAAAGAGGCCTTTCGTATGTTTCACTCCTGGTAGCATTTGTTGTGTTTATGAAAATCGACTGTCAAACACCTAATAACTTTTGCTGATTCCACCATTTGGGTCAAATCCCAAGAGATACCTAGGTGTCTATTTTTGGCCATTAATTTCAGAATTATATGATCTGAATTTTCTTCCATTGTTACGAAAAGTCCAGGACTTATTTTCACGATGGAACTCTCTCCCTTTAACGATTCTCGGTAGGGTCACCTTGATCAAAATGTCTGTGCTTCCACTGTTTAATTTCCTTTTTTCGGCAATTCCCTCTGTTTTAGTGAACTCCTTTTTTACAAAATTAGAGTCAATGTTTACATCATTCTTGTGGGGCAAGAAAGTTCCCTGAATTGCACTTAGCACTTTATATGAGAAGCTGGAAGATGGCGGCTTAGCCCTCCCCAATTTGAGGGAATATTACTTTGCATATTATGCACAATACATGTCTAGATTTAAGAAGGGACCACATCCGGGTCTTTTTATTAACTTCTTCATGAATTTAATATGTACAGAAATCAGATCCACTGCCCACTATCAATATTTAGATCTCCTAAATTAGTAAGATATGTGTTTACATTGTTTTTTTCATAAACGTCAGGCTTTTTTTAGAAGGTATTCCATCCCAGTTATTAATGTTGCAACTCCAATAGCTGGTCTTTTCGTGTCAGCAGGAATTAGAGATTAGTTTTTAATTATACAAAATTGGACCAAGGCCGGCTTTCATAAACTCTCCGATTTTCTTCGGAATGATAGATGGCTGAATATCAGTGACATATCTCAATTAATCCCTGGCAATTTCCTCCTCCTTGGGTCATATAATATTCATAGTAAGTTCCTTAGCAAACTTGATCTGCTTCAGATTTATGGCCAGAAACAGTTAGTTTATGACTTAGTGGAAGATAGGGTAGTGAAAAAGCCGGGGGAATGGAAAAAATGTTTAGCCTCAATTAAAGGGATAGATCTTGATGCCAAGGCCATAAGAAAATGGGGTAAATATGAGGACTTGGAAATTACAGCAAAGATGTGGTCTACAGTTAATAACTTAAGTTTGAGTTCAGTTAGGGGGGCTAACTGGCAAAGAATGTTATATTTCAGCTAGTGGTTACTTTATAGAACTCCTTGCTTTGTAGCCACGGTCTATCTCAATCAATTGGGGCAGTGTTTCCGGTGCCATATTCATCCTTCAGGCAACTGGACTCATATAATATTACAGTGCCTCTTGATCCAGAAATTTTGGAACAATATTTTCGATTATCTGGCAACAGAATGTTTAATAACAATTGGGTTTAATGCTCAGCTGATAGTGTTGGGTTATGATCCAGATCTTCAGCTAACTGAGAGGTTGATCAAACTTTTATATATTGGAATGGCTGTCACCAGATCAATTGTACTTCAAAGATGGCGAACGGATCTAATTCCATCTAAAAATGAATGGGTTCAGAAAATGGGTCAGGTTAAAAGAAGCGAACGAGTTTATGCTTCATGAATTGGTGGACTTAAGAAGTTTGAGAAGATCTGGGCACTGTATTTTGACTGTGATTTCTGAAAGTTAGTATATAACCTGCCGTATTTCTCTAATCTGTCTTTACTTTTATGAATCTCAGAGCTTGGCACTTTAACATGTATAGTAATCTTCATGTCATTTTATCAGTCTTATCGGACTAAGTTACATGTGTTTTTACTATTTTACATGTATTTTAGATACCTTAAATTTAACGTTTCGCTTAATTGGTAATGATTTGAGGCCGTGGACATAAGTTGCAAGATTTTAGGCGTACTTTGTATCTTGCGGCTTAAAAAATGCTTTTTTAGGATCCCCCTGCTTATTGATTTCTGGATGTGTCGCTTCTTGAATAATTGGTGCTATTTATTGCCCCTTCGGATGTCATTGATGGATTTTAATGGCTGTATATTTGGATTCAAATGTATGTATTCTATATGGTTATCAATGAAAAAAAAAGTTTAAAAAAAATATGAGGTGAAGCTATTAAAAATGTTAAAATCTCTCTTCCTTTTCGACAGCAAGAGACACAGTATCCATCTAAAAGATGTACTATCCTCAACTTCTCCACAATCAGTCAACTGAAAATGTTTCCCCCAGAACACACATGAATAACTTAGTACGATTTGGGTTTGTAGGGGTATAGGGTGAGAAGTTAATTAAGTAATAATTAATTATCAATTATTCATTTATTACCAATTATTTAATTGATATTTAATTATGTGCATTATGTAACTTTTATTTATTTTATTTATATTTTGGTTGTGGGTTGCTAGGTTTGTAGGGGGATGAGGTGGGAAATTAATTAAGTTATACTTAATTAACAAATAATTATGTATTGCAAATTAACTTGTTAATTGATTATCAATTATGTAAATTGTGTTATATTTATTTCTTTTAGTTATATTTTAAGTGTGGGCTGCAAGGTTTGTGGGGGTATAGTGTGGAAAGTTAATTCAATAATAAATAAATATTTTTCTCTAATGAATAATTTTTAAATGGTTTAATAATCGTATAAATCGTTTATTTTTTAAATATATCATTTTTGGGAGTTAATAAATAATGCTCATATTATGAGTTTTATTTTTTAAATTTATCATTTTTGGGAGTTAATAAATAATGCTCATATTATGAGTTTTATATTTGTTCTAAATTTTAAAGAGTAAATCAAATATGTAATGTGTTTGAAGTGAGGTACTTTCCCTACTGTTACACAGTCTGGAGAGGGAGGTAGTAAATTTAACCCCTCCGAAGTCCAAATGCTTTCACTTCTGTTGCAAAGACTGGCGTGGGAATAGTGAATTGAATCCCTCCAAAGTCCAGCGCTTTCCCTACTGTTTCACAGACTGGAGTGGGAATAGTAACTCTTACCCCCCCGAAGTCCAAGGTGCAGCATCCTACCCAATCTGGACAGTCACCAATACCTATGCCACACACGGAGGGTATTAACCCATTTTTATTGCTCTTCGTGTAACATAAACTCAACATTCTACACCTCAGTTAATTTTACTTCAATCTGATCCTACGACTACAGGGGTGCATTGAGGCAACTTGGTTGTCGTGGCTCTCCCAAACATTAGTGTTGCTGGACTTTCCCCAGTGGTAGATTGAGCAGTTGCCCAATAAACCCGCAGGGTATCATTCAGAACAACTTTCAGGTCAAGCTTTTCTAATTCAGCATACTGGACAGCTTTACTTAGAATGCTCATTACCTTCTCCACAAGACCTTTAGCCTGAGGCCACAGAGGAGAACTTTTCTGATGCTTTCTATTAAGATGATTAAGGAAGATCTTGAATTCCCTCCCACGTGTGATCAGGCAGTTCTGACATGTTCAGCCTGTGACAAGCAGTTGCTGAAGTGACTTGTTTTATTTTCTCTCTCAACTCTTACATATAGATGAGGAAATTAAATCTGTCTCTAACAACTCACTTTGTTGCAACAATTCCTCAAGGCCCCCCATGGCCCAATTCAAATATCTGAGTCCATAGACTTTCGGGAATTACAATTCTGGCGCCTCTCAATATTAGACCTCCTAGAGTCATATGCAGTTGATCACAGATATTCTTGAACTTCGCATATTCACTTGCACACATGAAAGGCTGAGACTACCAATTCCAGGATTGATGAGTGATTATGTCCTTTAGTTTCAACAAGTCATTATCTTGGCTCGTGGGTGTAACAATTTGTTCGAAAGAGATGGCTGCTGGAGTATCGGACTTCCCAATGAAATTGACGTAACCCTCTGCCACTTTAGATTGGATACCAGGACACTGTACAGGGACTCTTGAGAAGTAGTCTGTAGGATTTTGATCTTTCCCTAGACAATGTATGATTTTGTAATTGTAACCATAAACCCAGCATTCAATACGAGGAGGTATCTTCACTTTAGGATTTCCAAAGATTGTCAGTAATGCTTGGTGATCGGTTACTATGGTAAAAGGCTTTCCGTACGGAAGCACTTGGAAATACTCACAGGCCAACACCACTGCTAAACTTTCTTTCTCAGATTGCAAGTAGGCCTGTCCTGTCTGGAATAGACTTTTGCTAGCATAATCGACCATTTGTCTTTGCGCATGTGGCTGTCCATTGTGTTGCACCAGGATTGCACCTAACTCCACAGGGCTAGCATACACTACAACTTCTGTAAGAAGTTTAGGATCAAAGTATGCTATTTCAGTATCATTTTTTAACACTGGCTAAATTCTTTTGAAACTTTTTTTGCATTCTAATGACCCATGAAAGAACATTCGTTTTCATTAGTTCTTGCAACGGAGCACTGATCGTAGCAAAGTCAGGTTTGCACCTTGAGCAGTAGCTGGCCATGCAAAGAAACACACGCAGCATTGAAATGTCTTTACTTTAGCTGCATTAGTTGTCATTACCTCATCTGAAAAGATGTGACCAAAGAATTGTAATTTAGTCTTTTCATTTCACATTTGTTAGCATTTAAGGTCAAACCAGCATCAATTAGCAATTGGCACACTTGCATAGGAGCTCTGTCATATTGCTTTTGAGCAGCTCCAAAGACTATTATATCATCACAATAATTGAAGGAATTCACTGCAGGTTGCATATTATGTCGAATGACATCTAATCTCTGCAGCAGAGGACACTCCAAAACTCAATCCCTGATAGCAAAACAAACCAATGTGCATAGGAAAGGTTGTAATATACCTGAAATTCTCTTGAGTTCCAACTGGTAATATCCTTTTTTTAAGTTGCACCATTTAGTTGAGTTATCATGTCAGCAATGTACGAACCAGGATGTCGTTCTCTCTCAATGGCTTTATTGGCTTGACACATGCCAACGCAGATGTGTACAGCTCCTTCACTGTCTTTTTTGGGCACTACTACAATGGGAGAAGCCCATGGAGTTGGACCAGTGGAGTGTACTATAGTAAGCACGCACTCAAAGCTGCTCTTTGTAGGATGTGAATAGGTGTGTGTATTTTTATCTTCTTGTGCCTCATCGTTGCTACAATGGACCCTTGACTCTTTAGGGGCGCCGATGCGGCCCACCTATATGCTTTGGTTTTTGACCGCGTCCGTGGTGGCAAAGGAGACAGTTCACAATACTGGTCCTCAGGCACGCGTCGGCGCAATTCTGGTCGCATATATTCTGTCTCACAGATTAAAAGAAGGACATATAAAGATCTGCATACAGCAAATTCTTTTTATATTTTTAATGATAAAATATAACAAGTGATATTACACTGCGATGTTTAGGGATGCGATGTTTAGTGTTTGATTTGTATGTTTTTATGACTGGGTGTAATTGTTTCTGAAATATTATGCTATGTTGTAGTGTTTTCTTTGTCTTTTTTCTCTATTCATGTTCTGAACTGATGTTGAGCTCACACAATTCATGTATATATTTGTAAAAAAAACTGTTCTTACAGTAAACAATAAATATAAAAATATTGATCAGAAATAAACTATAAATCAAATTGGTCTGATCTATGGTTGTTAAATATTTAAACTATGTGCCTTTGTTCTGATTAATTTGGAGATGGGAACTGTAGCTCATGGCCAAGCAAATATCCCCACAGGTGTCTAAGTGATATCAGTCGCAGGGTCCACATGACAAGGAAGATGTGTCCTCATAGATCCAAAGACAGAGATAGATGTTGCAACTCTGCAGAAATCCACTGCCTGTCTTTTTTGTCACAAGATAGGGCACTGGAAGCGTGAATGTCACCTTAATCTTGCATATCAAGTGCAGGAAAGAGAACTTGTGCAGATGGCAGATAGCTTAAATCAGATACCAACAGAGACTAGGCCAAGATCTCTGAATGCAGGAGGGAATCAGAACCAGTGAGTGTAAGTGCTCCAGCCTCCGAGAATCTCCCAGGGCAACCAAACTTATCATAACATGGCCTTATTGGAAGCTCTGGATGGATTCGATTTGGATCTGTCCTTATGACGGTATCTGCGGGGGGAGGAAGACTGTACATTTGGCTCAGTCTTAGGTGTAGAGCAGACTGGACCATATGTAGAAACATACGTAGATGGTCATTCCATTACTTTCTAGATTGATACTGTGGCTACCCATTTTACTGTGAGATCTGCAGTAGCCCCAGCCCTGCCCCTCTCAGGAAAATCGGTACAAGTTGTAGGAGTCTCTAACAAGAGAATAACAAACCCTTTGACAGAAGAGTGCCAGTGAAAATCAAAATCTTTCAGGATCACCATCTGTTCATGGTGTATGATTCGGGTCCATTCTGTTTGTTAGGCTGTTGCCTTTTGTGCAAATTGAATTGTAAAATCTACTGCACACCAAAGGGAATCGAATTGCAGACAAATAATGAGGACATTGCTTTCAAATTGGCTAATCAGAATTGTTATACAACCATGTTCCCTTTACTGACAGTGGAAGGCATGCCGTTGGTTCTGAGAGACACAGTCTCTCCAGTGGTATGGGACTTCTCAGGGGAGAAGATCAGACTTATTTAAGGATTCGAGCCAGTCCACATACAAGTCAAGCCAAATGCAGAGTTTCAGAGAACGCCTCAGTTGAACCTGACCCCAGAAACAGTGGCAGGAATTACACCTGAAATTGAGTCTAGGATTGCGCAGGACATCCTAAAGGATATCATGGGAAGTTTGTACAATTCTCCTATAATGGGATAGCAAAATGCCAAGTGGTAAATATTGCATTGTCCAGGACCTTAGTAAGATCAATAACATAGTGATTCCATGTTGTCCCATGGTACCGAATCCATCTGTGATTCTATTTCACATTCCTTGCGAAGCTGTGCGGTTCACTTTGATCGACCTATGCCAAGCATTTTTCGCCATCCCGTTGCATGAGGAGATCCATATTTTATTTGCTTTCCATCTAGAGAATCATGTCTTAACCTGGTGCTGAATCCCTCGAGGGTTTACTGAAAGTCCATTCATATTCAACCAGGTCTTGAAGAACTAGAAGAAAAAGCTCGAGAGCTTGACTCTGCCTCGTAACTCAGTGTTAGTCCAGTATATTGATGACCTCCTCATAACGTCTGAAATGCAAGAGGCTTGCAGGGATGTGACTATTTACTTACTGAACCATCTGGCTGACAATGGGCATAAGGTGTCTCTGAGTAAGCTTCGGTACTGTCTTAATGAAGAACAATATTTGGGTCATCAAATCAAAAAGACAAAAAGAAGGTGTCACCAGAAAGAGTGGAGGCAATCATGAAAATGAATCTGCCCAGTACCCAGAAGCAGATCAAAATGTTCTTGGGAATGGTTGGCTCATGCTGACAGTGGATTCCTAATTTCTCCTTGATGGCGAAGCCTTTACAAATGCTGACCCACATGGGTGTGTGTGATCAGGTACCTTGGGATAATGACTGTCTGCTTGTCTTCCTGGAGTTGAGAGAGTGCCAGTGTGTCAAAAGTCACTCTTTGAAATTCCCGTCCTTCACAGGAGCAGAATGATGCTCTAACCCAGTGCCCCTATAGAATCCTCTCCACACCCCCATAGATTAAAAAAGGGGAGATGAAGAATTCTCCAGAGGGGAAAGGAGATTGAGACAAGAGAAAAGACTGCTTTGTCTTTTTTTTTAAATGGTGTCCACAGCTTCCTCTTCTACTTCTACTATGTCTGAGCAGTTTATTTAGAACACTGCAAGACAAATAAACACCTTACTTCTCACTTCATGACTAAGAAAACTTTGCATGTGTTTTAGTTCATTTTCCCTTATAGTTAACATACCCCTTTTAAGACAGGATTTTGCTCTTCTTCTATCTATCTTTTCCTTTTCAAACAAAATCTGTGCCAACAGCGCGAGGTAACCCACTCAGCTGCTCAAAGAACTCGGTGTAGCTTGACAGAGTTTTTTGGCACTTTGCTGAGTTCCGCATGCAGAACTCCGTGAACTCCACCAAGGATTACTGTATATGTGTTACTGGCAAAAGAAGACAGTCTGTCAGATGCTGAAGGTCCAACAGAGTTGTACTTATTTTCCTGATAGAAGTAAAAATCGGAGAGAATATATTAACAACAGCACTGATATACATCATGAGATACAAGATCTGGCAGTGGAAGGAGTTTGGGATAACATTTGAAAAGTAGTTGGCATAGTTAGAAGTTGGTTTGCAAATTTAGGAAGTGGAATATTTGGATACATCTTGAAGCCGATAATAATTGTTGTGATCTGTGTCATTATCCTAGTAGGGATGACCAGGGCACATAAGTGGTGCAAATCAAGACAACTGGAGAACTCCTTAAGGGAAAGAGTGAAGGGTGGAAAGACTGCAGGATAGTCATGAAAATTTGAAGCAACAGGAGTTTAGACAGCGGTGGTTAGCAAAGTCTGTTTGGATCAGTCTACTCTACAGGGATGTTTTGGAGTGTTTTGTGATGACTTAGCGTCATCAGAGGGGGTAACAGATAGAGTGGAGATCTTATTTCATTTGTAGGGGTACATCTGGAACATATGTAGAGAGTACCGCCATATAATCATTTGCTGTATTAACATGAAATGTTAGAATTATGAAAATGTAATAACATGAATACATGATGTATTTAGGCCATTGACGAGTAGCATGGAGAATTACTGTGGAAAATGATTATAACTAGCAGAAAACATTAACGTGAAGAATTTGTGTTGTGCACTGACAAATATTCAAGTGTTAAATGTTTTTATTAAGTATGTTATTTCATACATAGGTAAATGTATTAGTTGAAATTACATTAATGTTATGTGAATTCATCGAGCTTCCAAGATGCTTCCTTATGTTAGCTAGAAATCGTAGGCCTGAAATGCAAGTCCATGAAAACTCTCGCTTTAGAATTAAGAGTTTGAATTTCATGTGTGCTGTGTAATCTGTTTTTTCTCATGTTTTGTTTTGCAGGTGAAGAAGCGCTCTTTTAAGCAGATTAACGTCTTTGTTTTACTAGTTAGGCAAGGAGAGAAGATGTTACAATCGTGTGGCTAGAGTCGATTAAGGACGCCTCACACAGGAGAAAGCCTGGGAACCAAGGACAAACTGTTGCGAGCAAGGTACACGGTCAACATCATGGAAAAATACCTTCAGGACTGTACCCAGAGTCGATGGCATGACTTAAATTCCATCATGGCAGTACTACCTGTGGATAATTGGGTGTTGAAATCAGGGATAGTGCGCCACTTCTCACCACTTCTTTCTTGCCTCGAGAGAGAGCATCCTAGAAAGAGCTCTGATTTTACGATGGTAGCTTTATTCTACTCAACCACTTGATGGAGGAGAGGCATCTTAGGAAGACTCCACGCACTGACTCCTTTTAATGCTTTTGTAGGGATATCACCTTAGTACTAGGGTAGGGATAGATTTAATGCTTTTCGCTCACCAACCATCGTTGCAGGGAAATTTGGACTCATGCTTCCTGATTTTCTGTATCCTTGAACTAATTGTGGTGTTTATGCTGAAACATTTAAACTGGATATGTATATTTGGCTTCATGCTAATGTCTTTGTATTTCTTTACCATTGTATTGAGGTGTCTATATGTTCAGTTCTTTTTGGCTTTGTAATAAACCTAACTAACCCTAAGCTAATTAATTGTTTCCACAATTAATTTTCTCCCCTTTACACTTTCATGCTGCAAAAAAGAACCATCAGATTGTGATCGTAGAACAGGTTTAGAACTTTCAATGCCTTTTCCCAAAGGAACAAAAATTATGTTTCCAGGAGGGTTTCATTATCTGTAGAAAAATAATAACATCTGGCGATGTCTATTTTTAGTTTAAATCATACATAAAGGCTGCTAGTGACCAGTGGCTGCTGGCAGAATGATAACTGGTGCATGGGAGGTTGTTGTACTGTGGAAGATACAGCTATGTATTCTCTAATATCTCTGTGTGTGAGAACGCTCAGGCACTCAGTGTTCTCACACAAATATGGAGGTTTTATGGTGACATCATCACCTCTGCACTGGACAGAAATGCGCTGGAGTGCACTGCTGACCATGGGGCTGCTTACCATGTCTCTTCCTTCCTGCTGCTCTTGTCGTGGTGGGTGCTCACTTGACAACCGGAATGAGACTGGTCACGAGCTGGATGGAGACATCCTGATTGGAGGGATCATCTCGGTGCATTGGGACTCGAAAGACCCCGAAGCTACATTCACGGAAACCCCAGCGCCTAGCCTCTGTCGCGAGTAAGAGTAGTGTCTTCTGGTTTATTAGTCTAATACTTTACATATCGTGCTGCCTAATTTGGATGTTTCATGTTTCTCTAAGTGTTTCAACCCTACAGTTGTATCTCTAAGCTAGAAAACCCTTACTAAAAATGCTCAAAACATAACAAACAGAAACATTGAGTTGATATCCATTATGGATTTCACTTCATTATTGCCTCTCACTGGTTCCTTGTTTTTGGCTCTGGCACGTTCTCTTCACTCCCTGCTTGTCTTCTTACCAATCCTTTTTTGTGAAAATATTTTATGGCAAATGTAACTCCATCCCCTGTCCCGAGATCTCTAGACTCTTTTTCTGACCCCCTTCTCATCTGAGTACACCACTACCTAAATACTGCCTCTTGTTGTTTTACAATTAGTGCCGTAACACCCCTCTCAGTCTCTGGTTGTACCTTTATTTTATACCTTCCTCCATAACACCCCTCTCCGTCTCTGGGTGTACCTTTTTTTTATACCTTGCTCCATAACACCCCTCTCCAACTCTAGTTGTACCTTTATTTTATACCTTGCCATATAACACCGCTCTTTATCTCTGGTTTCACCTATGTTTTGTACCTTGCTCCATTACCCCCCCTCCATCTCTGATTGCACCTTTATTTTGTACCTTGCGTCATAACCCACCTCTCAATTTTTTTCTGCAGATTATATGAGCCCCATTCCCAAATCTATTTGAGAGTCGAAGTTCAACCTAAATATACAATTACAAGCATAGGGTTTTTACACCTGGCCTACTTGCATTTGTAAATACATTTACTAATGGGCAATATTATTTCAAAACGGTGTAATATTGGTTAAAAGTAAATCCTCCTGCAGGAGTGGGGTGTGCTCATTCGAAGATGGGTAGGTCCTTCTAAATTGTGGAAATTCTCAAACTTGTTTTTCACCAATCACCACTTAGAAGCCTGGTGGGGAAGGCGAAGCCAGACCCGATGGGGGCCCTGGTCAAAGGCCATCTGAAGGCGGGAGGCCATCCCCCAAGCCCCATTTGCATGCCGGCTAGGCAGGCGGGGGCCAGGATTGGTCCCCGAGAACAAGTACGCCCCCCCAATCAGGGGGCAAGCAAGTAGGGCAAGGAGGGAATAAAAGGAGGTCAACGGCCTGAGGGAAGCATAACCACCCCCCTCGCAAAGGAAGAAGGATCCCACCCACCCACACCTAAAATACGGGCGTCGCAGCCCCAAGGGTAGAGGTGAAGCTGAACACACACAAAAAAGGTAGTAAAAAGAGAGAACTCACTAGAAGGTAAATGGAAGGCTCTCACAGTGTCCTTGGGATGCCTCATGGCAGGGGCCCTGAGGGAACCTAGGGACGTCGTGCTGCCACAGAAAGACTAGATGTGATGCACCCGCAGGACCCTTGGGATGCCTCATGGCAGGGGTACCGAGGAAGAAGATGGCAAGGTCTCAGTCTCAGGAAAGGTAGAGTAGATGCTCTAGTAAGGTCCTTGGGATGCCACATGGCAGGGACCCCTGGGAGAAGGGAGAACCCATGAAAGGGTTACAGGGCGAGCAGAATGGCACTTGCAGCCGGGCAGATCCAGATGGACACCCTCCAAGTCGGTAGCAAGTTGAAGCCTAGACCCGTGAATCGGAAGTTCCGATGAAGGGCCCCTCCACTCGATTCAGCATATCGAGGAAACACATAAAGTCGAACAAATCTTTGCGTGGCAATGTAATGAGTTCATCCAGAACGTCATTTGTTCTATCCTCTATTTGTCTTCATAAGGTAATGCTGGCATGCTACAATGTTCTACTATGTTAATGTTCTAGCCTCAATATATGTTATGTTACGTTGTGTTAAGTTATGGTACGTTATGCAATAAAATGCTATTTTATGTTATGCAATGTAAATGTATGATATGCTAAGCTATGGTATGAAATGGTAGGTCATGTTATGTTATATGGTACGTTATGTCATGCCATGTTATGTTCTGTTATGCGATGACATGGAATAGTACTGCAGAACAGTACGCAGTGTTATGTTATGTAATGACATGGAATAGTTATGTTATGTTATGCTATGGCATGAATTAGTTTGATATGGCCTGGTATGACTCATATGGTGTGGTACGGTTCAGTATGGCATGCTATTTTACAATTTGTCATTCTGCTAATTTTATATATAGTGCTGCCTTGACTGTTTCAAAGGGCACCCTGAAATTGTGTGGATGATGTTAGCCTGGAGAGAGGTAGCCCAAGGGAGGGGGGTGCTCCCATTGGGACTAGTCAGTGCAGTACCCAGCCTGAATCTATGACAGTGAGTTTATTCCACTAATCCGTTTTCTTTTTCTGACTGGTCTTTGCACGTCGATGGTGAATGTTATTTCAACAGGTTGACTTTGCATTGGCAGTGTACTAACAGTGCAACATGCTCAGCTCACTATTGTTATGAACTAAGGAGCTGTGCTAACTAATGCTGGGATGGTGTATATAGATAATATTGATTAGCTAAAGGTTGCCTGGTGTAGTTAGTAATCTTGGTGTGTCAATCTTGGGAAGTTCTCACCTTGTGATGTTGATTTTGGAGTGTTTCCAGGTTTGTAATGTAGCCGTGCTAACAGGTAGCTAGTTTTTGATTAGTAATGTTGTTCGCTAGTTATACCGCGTTTTAGATATCTAGTAAATGCAAACATCACGTAATGCTGAATTCGCAAAGTTGGTGTTTTAATGGTACATTTTATTTTTTGCTGTTCACCTGCTATTGTTGGTATGTTTTCTGTAACTCCTCTTGTTGTGGTAACTGCAGGAAATCATCCCAGGCTTCATGCCTCAAGCATCCTTCCTATTTTTGATGGCTATTTAATAGGTTTGCCTACAATTGACACATCAGCTGCCACTCTTGGCTTACATTTAAGGGCCCGAAACAAATCTTCATGAGCTCTTGAGCAAGCCTGATCCAACCAGCTGGGCTGGGTTCTGTTCCCTCTATTCCCTTTTTGGGTTAGCATAGTTTTCACCCTAGACCTAATATTAAGAAAGGCTGTCACCATGCACTCAAAAGGCAAGTCTCTTGAAAGACATGTCTCCACATCCCTAATACAATGACAGGTCAGCTCTATAAAAAGGAAACTCAAAACAAACCCGATTCCAATTAATCCTTCTTCTTTGGGCAGCTTATCTCACATCACTGCTATTTAACAACATGTGGCAAATTGGGTCACTCTCAATAACTCCGCCGATAGAAATCGGGTTATAATCACTCCAAACTTGACTCAAAATGGCATAGTTAGTTTTCAATGGGATTAATGATGCAAAATGGAGAACAAAATCAATCATCTCATCAGCACCCCTTCTTGTAAATGAGGGAAATAAAACCTTAGATTGTCTCCTAAACTGCTCTATCAAAAGGAGCTCTCTCCCAAGAAGCTATGCTCAAAATGTAAATAGTGGCCATCACACTCATGTGGTCTAAAACTGTCCGCCCCACAGTTTTCCTTGCATAAGTACAAATTAAATTCCCATAATAACCAATGGGATACAAGTATTAGAATCCTTTCTCAGATCATTTTAAAAGGGCAATAACACAACCAACTGAGTCGATGTTTTGGTGTATGCATTGGGATTATACAAATTGAAAAGAAGAACTATGTTCGATTTAGGAAATACTAACTTTTACCCTCAAAATGTATGCTGTACCTGAATCACAAGAGTTGGTAACACAGCCCATGTCATGAGATACTAATGGAGCCAGACCCCCCCTTGCCATTCCAAAAGTTGAAGGGAGGACCTAGGAAAAAAAGGAGGTAGAACCATTAGCATAAAGGACATTAGATATGTCCCATGTTTCCTGATAGTATATGATATTAAATTTGAGTTACTACTCAACTCACTTAGGGTCAGATAATTTCCCAGCCAACCCTGCAATATTCCAAATTGTCACCTTCCCACTTTCTCACTTCTTAACCAGGTCTAATGAGGAGGCGCTACCAGCAACATAGGGATCCCATAAACTAGGAACCAATGAAGACATGGGAGTCAATCCACCCCCACAAGGGAATCTAAGGCTGTAAATATATTGGCTTTCAACAGCAAACTAGTCTCAAGGGGCTCATGTATTATTGTATTTCAGGTATGTGCAACAGGATAGGGGCTGGGCAACCAATCACAAGAGGATATAAAAAGTTTAAAGGGGGCTCATAGATTCGGGAGCCCTCCTTTCAGAGCTGTGCTAAATAGGAGACCAAATTACCAATCAACTCCTTATTACTAACACAGCCCCCTGACTCACACTTCTGCTGTCGCCCCACCCATCTCACCCTTCTGGCCATTACAATATACCTAAAAGCATTGACCTTTCCACATTACGTCCACTACCCCAGTGTGCCACTTTATCAACAAGTTACTCTGTGGATTGCTTTTGCCCCTCCAACAACTAAGAAGCATTTGTTAACACCAATAATAATGGAGTAGCATCTGGATGAAGGTCAAGAAGGGGGAGACAGGATTGAACACTTGTCCCAGTGACCACTACTCACGAGCACAGGCCCAAAGCCCTGCATGTCAGTTCCTCTCAAGAGACCTTTAAAGGGGGTCTTGATGCAACATGCCATTTATTACAGGGTCTGGGTGGATTCTTTTTTTGTGCTATTATAGAGGGACTACCTTTTGGAATTAATTTTGATTGAATCTTTGCAGAGGTTTTGCCATTTTCTTCCAGGTATCTGAAAAACAATGGTTTTGATACATTTTGCCTGCTTTTTTCATAGAATAGGACTCCCTTCATTTTGATCAGTTTTGTAAAAGAAGGAACATTTTGATAAATGTCTGGAAATGTGTATCTTTTACTCTCTTCTTAAGTTCCTCCAGCTGTTAGCCTTGGTCTGCTCCAGATCTCTATGTCAAAGATATCCCATTCCCTTCCAAGATGTTCTGTAGATTTAGAGAGCCTTAAATATGAGCTAAGGAGATGTCTTATGGAGGTTTGGGTAGTTTAAAGAAAATGAATGCTTATCTTCTCATAGCAGCAGAATACCCCTGTGGGTGATAGTGCACTTTACACAAATGCACATAATATAACAACATATGATCTTTGATAGTAAGCACTGTGTATATGAAAATAATCCACAAGATGCTATGTGGGTGGATATTTTTCATGGATATGAGTTGAAAGCACTGTTTCCCTCAACACTTTTAAGCTATGTGCCTACCTTTCAACTTAATCACACAGCATCTCTTTGTCATGTCACCTATGTCTGCAGCTTCAGCATCCGTTCTTACCACTGGGCTCGAGCCATGGACTTTGCTGTATACGAAATTAATCAAGATAGAACATTTCTCTCCAATGTCACAATGGGTGTGCAGATCTTTGACTCCTGTCTGTCTTTGACGAGGTCTCTCAGAGGACTCACCTGGCTGTTGGCAGGCAACGACAAAGGCCTCCCAAACTACCGCTACCCGGAGAAGCCTCCACTGGCAGCCATCATTGCAGACTCAGGCACCACAGAGTCAATTGCCATTGGCAGGTGGCTGGGGCTTCACAGATACCCACAGGTAACGTCAGAGAGTAGAACATGTTAAGAAGTGCAACAAGGTGAAAAGAAGTTTTGAAGGACAGGTTATAGAACATTAATTAGATTTGGACACATCAATTAATAAATCATATATAAATATGGCATGTTCTATAAATATGATTTCCCTTAACTCTAAGGAGCTAGGACAACCTTTTTGGACTAAACATTTGATGGCCAGATGTACAAAGGTATTTTATGATTGCAGACCCTTCGATTTGCAAAATCAGGGGGGTTTGGAATGTGCAACAAGATGTCTTTTTTTCTACACTCTAACCCCATTTTTAAAGTCAGAAAAGTATTTCTTACTTCCAAAATGTGTTTTGCAATCCATTCCAAATCACAGTATGATGAGGCATTAAAGAGGCGCCCCCTCATAAAAGCAAGTTGGAATTCCATGTATCAATGTATGTATCCATGGTTTGCAACTGCAATAGTGTTGATAAACAGTTGACCAGTTACGAATACCTAAAAGGAGGTAGTAACTGATTTTCAAAGGCGTTGGTTTCCTCAGTCAAAATACATAAAGACCTGGTCTATAAGGCGCCTCTCTTTAGGCCAAACAATTTAAAATGGAGGTAGGAATTCATGGAATGTAATTACCATATACGCCTCTCTTTTCCGTAATGAGGTAGTAACCAACCGCTTTTTTGCCTTCAATTTAAAATAACAAAACTTTTGACAAATGGCAGTCACCACGTTATTTTCCCCTGACCATTGTACAGGAGGATTTGTAAAAGGTGCCTAAAGTTCTAAACATCATAGTCAGAACAAACCAGAAACAAATCAGAAAAAATGTGAAAAGGCAAGATGACCCCTCAGGTGTGCACCACCCATCGAGCTCACTGGTTGGTACTCACCAGCTGTGCCCACTTTTATCATCATCAGTAGTCATATTGTCTTAGAAAATAATAAATGGATGTAGTGTCCAAATCAAAAAAAGTATAGGTGCTGTGAAGTGAAGTGAGACGATCACATCCCACGATGTGACCATGTGAAGTTAAAATTGAAATAAGTGCCACTTTACTCGAGACCAACTTTATTATTCACGTGTGCACTCATTCAAAATAAAATCGGTTGCTTGTCATGCATACCGCTTTATACTGCGCCGACATGTTTTCATTGCCACAATGATTTTAGGGCAATTTCTTCAGGGCAAAAACAAAGTCGCCTGGCACCAATACTGGACACTCAAGTCACTTTTTCCGGGGACCTAAATGAGCCACCGTTCTGCGTACCAGCTCAATCTTTTTAGGTCACACAAGAGGCTCCATCTGTGAGTCCTCTGGGTGGATTTAACATGCAACCGTAATGTCAATCACCCGGAGTCTCACGGAGCGCTTCCTCTCATCTGTTTGTTGGTTTCCTCAGGACAACTTCCACTTAGTGAATGCTGTCAGCAGCCTGGGGTGAAATAGACAGTGGTTGAAGGAACCACTGCCAGCTCCTTGAGGTTTTCACCAATGGATTAAAAAAAAAAGCAGCATGTGTTCTTTTAAAGAACAGGAACTGCTTTAAAAAAAAAGCTTCCTGTTTGGGAACGCAAACACAGGAATGGTGGTTTGGTGTTCCTTGCCGTCCAAAATCTCTGTGTATGGAGCTAAGCATAGGGGTTGCCACCTGGTTGATTAATATGCATTTGAGCAGTCGATATGATAATCTGTGACTGGAGGTTTTGCAATGCAACATAATAGGCCATAGGTGGCAATGCAAATTTAGAGACTGGTTACAAACAGTTGATGCTCAATTTGCAACTACTTTCTGCGACAAGTCTTATAGTACATTTGACCCATAATCTTAATTGCTTCAGAGTTCTGTCCTGCAACAATAAGGATTGCAGCATTATCCTGGCTCAATGAATTTAAATCTCATAATTTAAGTGCATGTCATTTCAAAGCATAGATTGGCACCGAACTCTGCTCAATGCTTCTGCACTGTCTGTTTATTTGCAGATTAGTTACTTTGCTAGCAGCACTGTGCTAAGTGACAAGGTCCAGTTCCCGTCCTTCTTCAGAACTATTCCTAGTGATGACTTCCAAGCCAGAGGCCTCGCACAACTTGTGGTCTACTTTGGGTGGACTTGGGTGGGACTTCTGTCAACTGACAATGATTATGGCCAGCTGGGCTCTCAGATTTTAAAAGCAGAACTCTTCAAGTTTGGAGTGTGCATTGCATTCCACAAAACCATCCCTCTTATTGCTCAAGACAGCAAGATCAACCATATAGCGGAGGAGGTCCAGAGGTCTACAGCAACAGCCATCCTCGTCTTCTCTTCTGATCCTTATATATGCCCCATAATGGAGAAACTATCCAAACTGAATGGCATAAGGAAAGTTTGGCTTGCCTCCGAGGGATGGTCAACCTCCACTTTTGTTTCCACTGTGGAACTTGCAGACATGCTGAGTGGTACCATTGGGTTTGCCATCCATGAAGGAGAAATGCCTGGGTTCACAGAGTTCCTTCTCCAGCTTCATCCTCTGTCCTACCCACATGATCCATTTTTGAAACTCTTTTGGGAACATGCATTCCAATGTCAATGGCCAGGCCCTGCCATCATGGTTGATTCAGGTCTAAATGAGACATCAAAAACTATTTGCACTGGCTATGAGAACCCGATGGCTATTAGGGACCGATACTTCATTGCCTCTGACTTGAGAATCAGTTATAACATTTACAATGCAGTGTATGCTGTGGCTCACACATTAAGAAACATTTGGTCTTGTGTACCAGGACAGGGACCTTTTACGAATAATACCTGTGCCAACATATGGAACATTGAACCATGGAAGGTGAGACTGGCAAATAATGAGCGAAAAGTGGAAGTAAACAGTTTTTTCAATGTTGGTAATAATGTATGTAATGTACTAACAGGCGGCTGGAGTCCAGTTCTACCCCCAGATCTCGTACGGAGTCTGCCTATACAGTAATTGATCCATCTCCTGCTGGCCAGAAATCATATAGATGACAGACGCCTGTCCACTCCACCTGGCAGAGCATGGTCTATGTCTTGTTTGCATTAAAGTTATTTCTAAGCCCATAGGTTATTCTCTCCATGCACTGTTGAAAAGAATCCTAGGACCCCATAAAGCCTGGGTTAAACAAGAGTGTCAGTTGCGTGTCATACACATAATTAATTACGTTCATTCCAAGCCCACGTATGAGTTTGATGAGAGACTGGTTGCATATATTAAACATGGTGGGACTGAGAGAGGAGCCCTGCAGAACTCCCTGCATTAGTGCAATGAAGCTAGAGTGAAAAGGAGGGAGTTGTACTGCCTGTTCATGATCAGATAGATTGATTTACTTATGGTTTATGTGCCTGCATAGGACATGGAACCCCTCTGACCCCCCCCTATAGCAACACAGGCCTTAAGCCCTTCTCAAGAGATAGATTTTAGCAATAACCACAAATTCTTTTTTCTGTTCAAAATATTTTATTGGGTTTTGCAAACAAATACAAAAACAGAGAATGATACAGTGTTGGTATATATAACAGATGTATACTAAAGTAAAAAACATTGCCACAACAACATCTATATACCAAAATTTAACTATTGTCATAGAAGCAATAAAATTATAGGGAGTTAATATGGAACAAACAAGGCTACTTCCCAAAACAATAGTCATAAAACAATGTCTCTAAAATAAGCAAAGGAATTACTAAATAATTTATAGGCTAGTATTTATGTAATCATCAATTGGTCTCCATAACTGTTGAAATGAAGATGTATTTTTACATGTTTGCTTATAAGACAATTGGACACCAGATCTAATAAACGTAACATAAGACCACCAAGCCTGAACTGATATTGCCTCAGCTGGCTTCCAATTAGAGGTGATAGATTCACTAGTGATAGAAATTAGAAGATCAAAAAGTTTAGAAAGGGACTCCAATATGGGAGACGATAAAACATGTGATTTACAAGTAAGCATGCTCTAAGTAAGGGCCTCAGAAATGGGAAGTATTTTAACAATAATATCCCAAACATTCCTCCAAAATTGAAATATTACCGCACACTTATAAAGAACATGCTTTAAAGTACCCTCATAACATTTGCAATGCCTGCAAAGTGGGGAATCAACAAGTTTAGCCTTATATAATGTATAAGGAGTCCATTGAATAAAAAAAAGCATTAGTTTGAGATAACGATACAGAAAACCACCTTGAAATATTAGTAGTCCGTACTTGTCTCCAATCATTTAACAAAAAATTAATTGAGAGTTCTGCATTCCGAAAAGTGGTTAAAAAAGTTAGATTGGGAACACAGCACGTTGGGAGGCTGAAAAAGCTTTATTGCAAGTTACGGAATCAGGGGTTTTACCTTGGGGTAGCACATTTGGGAAGGTGCTAAGTAGGACATTACAAAGAACTTCAAATTTAAAAGTTTTGGTATTCGGTAGCATGTATTTAGCTTGTAATTCAGAGAATGATAACAAACCCCCTTTTTCGTAAATATCCTGAAGGAAGAAAATACCAGATGAAATCTATAATTTCAAAAATGTGATAGAGCGATTAAACTTTAGCATAGGATTGTTTCAAAGAGAAATCATAGCAGAATCTGAAATACGTGATGAAAAAAAGCATCAGAGTCAGTAATAATCAATTTAGTGGATGATATGGTGGGGGAAGATTAAAAAAAAATTCTTTGAATTGGGCATAGACAAAAGTGAAGGAAGAGGAATGGCCAAAACTAAATTTGATTCCATCAGTAACCATTTAGGGGTATATCTAGGGTCCGTACAAGTAAACCAAAGTGAACCTTGTTTTAAGATAAACGCTTTATGATATTTGAAAAAATCAGGCAGGCCAAATCCTCCATTAAGTTTGGAAAGTTTAAGTTTGGTATGGCAAATACGAGGTGATTTATGATTCCAAACAAATTTGGAAATATGTTTATCAATTTGTTTATAAAATAAGAGAGGTAACTGTAAGAGGATCATAGATAAAGTGTAAAAAAAAAATTGGGGCTAGTACCATTTTGATGGTTTCAAGTTTCCCCCACCAAAATAAATGTAGTGGGGACCACTGGCAAATTTTATTTCTGATTTGTGTAATTAAAATATCACTATTGAGAGTAATGGAATGTTTTAAGGAATGGCAAAGAGTATACCTAAATATTTAAATTTCTCTTTTTGCCAAACAATATCAGTACTATCCGGTATTGAAGGCGTGCAATGGTTATTTAGGGGAGAGAATTCTGTTTTATGGGTATTCAAAGTATAACCAGAAACAATAGATTATTCACGTATAACATTTAAAACTGCAGGTATAGATGTGGCTGGATTACTATGGTATAGTAGGACATCATCCCCATAAGAAGGTGTTTTAAGGCTAACGTTAGTTAACTCTATTCCTGCAATATCAATGGAATTCTGAATATGAGAGAGAAAAGGTTCAATTGCTAATATAAAAAGCAGAGGTGACAATGGGCAGCTTAGTCAGGTTTCTCATGTAATGTAGAAACCATTTTGACAAAATTATTACCAAAATTAAAAGAAGATAGCATTTGAAAAAAAAATGCCAATGAACTTTATCAAATGCTTTCTGCGCATCTAGAGCAAGAAGGCCCATGGGAGACGTAAAGGTAGAAGCTTTATCAATAACATGAAAGGGGAGCTGTGTGTTTTTGACAGAGAATCTTTTTGACATAAATCCAGATTGATCTATGTAAATAAAGGATGAAAAAATACAAACTAACCTAGTAGCTAGGATTCTTGCAAAACTTTTACAATCCTGATTGGTTAGGGAGATAGGATGATAATTTGAAACCTTAGTGTGATCTTTATCTGGTTTAGGCAAAACTATAACTAAAGCTTCCGTTAACCCCTTCGCTGCGGCGGGAATTCCGCCGCAGCGCTGGGAGGTGCGGGGGGGGGCAGCGCGGTGGCGCTGTGCTCATGACGGAGCCACTCCGTCATGAGCCACGGTTGAGCTGTGCTCATGACGGAGCGGTTCCGTCATGACTCCGCCCAGTTGTGTTGTCCCCCCGCACAGGCGGGGAAACAGTGCCGTGTGGGCGGAGCGGCCGCCAACGGTCGTGGCATGACGGAACCGCTCCGTCATGAGCACACGGCAACCGTGGCTCATGACGGAGCGGTTTCGTCATGAGCGGGGAAGGGGTTAAGGAACCTCTGAATAAGCCAGATTGGGTGAATGTAGTGAATAAATGATGTAAATGAGGGCATGAGAATATCAGCGAAAGTTTTATAAAATTCTGCAGGAATACCATCAGAACCAGGGGACTTTTCGGGTTTGAGGGATTGAATAGAAATTAAAAGTTCTTCTGTAGTGATAGGGCTATCTAATTTGGCTTTATCAGATTGGGAAAGTTGTGGTAAATGAACAGAAATTAAAACATTGTCAATGACTTGATGATAAAGAAGATTTTGGCAACTGTATAATGAGGAATAAAATTTAAGGAATGTATCAAGAATATCTGAAGTAAACACAGCAATGGTACCTTTATCTTTGTGTATAGCATGAATTTGAGTTCTATCTTTTTTGATGCGAAGATAGTTAGCTAAAACTTTCCCTGACTTGTTTACATTAAAAGCAAATTTAGCTTTCTGATTAGCAATTTGAATACCAGCTCTTTTGCTAAGCATTAAATTATATTCATATCTGAGTTTTTGCCACATGGTTTAAATGTAATCATTTGGTGTTAGTTGTCTTATTTTCATCGGTCATTATAGAAATAACCACTACTCTTAAGTATGAATTAAAAGCATCCCATTTTAATAATAGGGGAGGTAACACCATCAGGATTATGTGACAAATACTCTTGAATAGCTGTTAAAATTGTGTCTTTATGAACATCTTGAAGAACAACATCTACATTCATGTGCCAAGGGGTATGATAGACCACTAAATCTCTAGACACTAACAAATAGTCTAAGCGGGAGTGAGAGTCATGGGGAATAGAGAAAAAGGTGAATTCTCTCTGAGTGGGGAAATGTAGTCTCCGGATGTCAACAAGCTTAGTGTTTTTAAACAAAGCATGAGGGAGTGAAAAGCTTTGGGAGGTGAACATTTGGTCGAGGATGATCTATATAAAAGGCGGTCACTAATTAAATTAAAATAACCACCCACAATCAAGAAAACATTCCCAAGTTGAAGAATTTCAGTGGTAATATGAGACCAGATATTAGGGTCATCCGCATTGGTCCATAAATATTAATTACATGTAAAATTGTATTACCAAGTTTCACTTTAACCAAGAGAAATCTGCCCTCAGACTCGGATTGTTTATCTAAAATCTGCAATTGAAGATTTTTTTAAAAAAAGAATAGCCACACCATTCTTTTTATCTAATGCTGGGGAGGAGATAATTTGACCAACCCATTTCCTTTGAATGTGTGCTAAGATCTTGTCATCAACGTGTGTTTCTTTCAATAAACAAATATCAGATTTTTGCCTGTATAAATCTAAAATCTTCAAACGTTTAACTGGATGTCTTAAACTCTTAATATTCAAGGAAACAATTGTAATCTTGTGAGTAATATTCATATGCTAAGAAATGAAATAAAGATGAAAGCTAGAGAAAAGAGCGAACAGATATATAAGATTTGAAAGAAGCAGTAGAAGAGACCAAAGAAGTAGCCCTAGAAACAGAGAAAACATAAAACAAAAAATACAAGTAGACATAAAACAGTAAAGAACATACATAGATATTAATGAGAGACACATGTGCATATAATAAGAGAGAACAGAGAAGAGAGAGGAACACCCGTACTTAAAAGAATATCTTTATAGTAGCAGGAATAGTAAAGACCTAAAATGTGTGTCACATGTGAACTCCCATTTAAGCAATTAAGATAATAAGCTATAATACAGTCTAAAGATTTTCAAATTGAAGAATCATCTGTATCCATTGAGAGAGGAAAATGGTTATCAAGAAAAGCTTAAGGGTCTTCCAGTCGGTGAAATGATTTGGAAATGTCTTTCCAGATAAGCATGGTGGATGGATCGAAGAGTCCATATTTAAAGCCAGAGTTTTTCAGAAGTGGTCTCAAAGCTGCAAAATCCCATCGTACGGCAATGGTGTCCTTAGCAAAATCTTGATGAATGACGATTTTAGTGCCATTGACCAGAAGAGAGGGAATTTCTCGAGCTGCTTTCTGGATAAGGATGAGATGGTAATCGTGAAGAACCTTAAAAATTACTTGACAAGGTTTAGTTTGGCCTGGTTTATGATGAGATGGAATGCGATGTGCTTAATCAATCTCAAATTTTTGTGAGAGTCAGCGGTGGGCTGCCATCTTGAATCATGAGCTCGTGCGTATCCCATAACAACAAATTCTAAGTGAGAAACAGTTGTGGGATTCATACAGTCCTTATCTCCCTGGATTTCTCTGTCTGTAGTTTTCAGAAATGTTCTAATTACTAGGTTTGATTTGGGTGTCAGCTGAACCTAGCCACAAACACTGCAGGCACCCCACTGCATTTTGTAATTCAAGGGCACATTTAAAAATGAACTGGTGGCTGGCCTCCACTCCCAGGTGGAAGACCACCTGCCCAACATAGACACCCATGCCAGTAGGAATATCTTTTGCAGAAAGTGTTTTGTATGTCCAAAAGAAGAAATGTCATAAAACTGAATGTTGCTTGTCACAATGTTGCTTCTTATATCACACTTGCCATTCTATATTGTTCTGCAGAAGTGAACTCCCAAGGTAGAGGGGGTGAGTGTTGTTTCTGCTGAATGAAAAACACAATTATCTTTATTCATAAGGCGTTTTCTCCTAGTCACTCAATTTAATTGTCAAGTTTTGTTGACAGGATCCATGAAGTGCTGCATGATGGACCTTTCGACAGGCCTACCCACATATGTGAGATACAGCTTTTGACAAGAGAAGGGCAGAAACACTAAGGGGTCCATTTGGATGGCTGGCGGACTACAGTCCACCCGTCAACCTAGCGGTGCTGGGACCAGCCGCCAGTATTGCTGCGGTCCCACACTGCCAATTAGGATGCAACCGCCACCGTGGCGGTCGCATCATGCATATACAACATTGTGGCGGACGGTGCTGTGAGCAACACCCAACACAATGTAGTAAATGCTTGTTGTGTATTGGCATGCAAAACATGACAGGCATCGCACAAGGCCTGCCACCTTGTGTATGCCAATGTAGGGGGTACCATGGGTACCCCCCCAAGTGCATCCGGGCACCCATACCCCCGGGTGCCTGCAACAGGCCCCCAAAGTAAACACTGCATTTCTTTACATGGCGGAGTCTCCGCCATGGAAAGGCATTAAACCGAGAACATCATAATATGGATGGCGGTGCCTGCAAGGCACCACCACCATATTGCAGGCCTTTTCCATCTGGTAGGCAATCGTGACGATTGCCTACCAGCAGTAAAGCGGGCAACAGTCTTTCCGTCTGCCGTGGTACCTCCCGCCACGCTAATGTGGTGGGGGTAAAAGGCCATCCGTGCCATGCTAATGGGCCCCTAAATGTTAGGAAATGTTCTACTATCAGTTCCAGGAAATGTTTGGCTTATTTTTATGAGGAAACTCTTTTTGCAAAAATAGTTTGGGTTCATCCTCGAGTATATTCTAAATGTCATAAAACTCAATAGTTGCTTGTCACTATTTGCTTGTTACCTCAAACTTGCCATTCTATATTGTTCTGCAGAAGTAACCTCCCAAGGGGGAAGTGAGTGTTGTTTCTGCTTAATGAAAAATACAATGACCTTTATTCATCGGGAGTTTTCTCCCGGTCACTCAGTTTCATTGCCAAGTTTTGCTGACAAGATCCACAAAGTGCTGCATTATGGACCTTTCGACAGGCCTAACCACATATGTGAGGTACAGCTTTTAACAAGAGAAGAGTGGAAACACTAGATGTTAGGACATTTGCTACTATCAGTTTCAGAAAATCTTTGGCTTATTTTATGAGGAAACTCTTTTTGCAAAAATATTTGGGGTTCACCCTTGTTCCACCCAAAGATTACACCCAGATAAATTCCACAATAATCGGCAACATTTACCAGCATGGTCCAAACGTGGTATAACAAATATTTTCTGTCTTCTTTGTTTCTCAAAGTGGGAAAAAGATAGATCGTCAGTCAGCAAACCATTAGTTGATTGATATTTTTTAGAAAAGAACGCTCATTCTTCTACAGAATTGTTTTGAAATATTTCCAAAAAAGTAACAATTTATTATACTTTGGGTACTTGTTTAGGTTATTTCAGAGTAAATCACACACCCTACGCATATCTTGAATGTCCAACATTTGTCAAAGGGTACACAAGTTGACAACTTGAGTACGAGCTGTCCCAAATGTAAAAAAGTGCACAGGGCTGGAACTTTAACTAACTGATTTTTAAATCTAATGTTTAATGGGTGCTGAGCCTGTAATAATTATCGCTGAGACCTGTTCACAGAAAGGAGTATACTGAATATAAACTTTTTTGTTTTCACTTAGTGGAAGCTCATGTACCTGAGTGAAGACTCTCCCCCCCGTAGTTCAACAATCTGGTTTCTTCAATACCAACTTTTTAAAAGTAAAAATATCCATTTTAACTTTCAATAAGCAATGGCACTTTTTAAATACCTACTTTTTCATTGTTATTTAGAGAACTCTAGCAATTAGTTACTGTCAACATGACGGTTCCTCAAAAAATAAAACTTTCATCTTTTAAAATGTAGAACCATTTTGCAAAAGAAAATTCCACTGTCATGCAGACGTTTTGACTAAAAAGTAAAATTCCCCTTTCCACTTACAGTGTACTGTGCAAGGACCAGCTCCTATGAAAATACTATTATAGACAGATTGGTGGCTGGATTATTTTACCATTCTTTTGAAAGCCAAAAAAAGATAATTTGTGTGTCTCTCTGCTGTCCCTCAACAGATATTACATTACCTCAAGAGTGTTAGCTTTCGGAACAAACTTGGGGAGGAAATGTCCTTTGACAGCCATGGAGACCCCCCTGCTGTGTACGACATTGTCAACTGGCAAAGCAGCCAGGAAGGCACCATCCAGCATGTGAAAGTTGGCAGTTTTAACAGCAAGGCACCCAAGGGTCAAGAAATGTTCATCAACTTTAGCGCCATAAAATGGAACATGGCAGGAACTGAGGTATAGCACCAGGCATATACAAGACCTTTTTACATCCTGAAGATAGTGATGGTTAAAAGATGTGGTTGTTTGATGGCAGTTTAAGGTTGTTATTGAAGAAATGCAAAGAAGAGGTGAGACTGTCCCTTAAAACATGAACATTTAATTTTAGGAGACTTTATTAAATGACTCAATTGATTATTGAAAATGTAACATTTCTCCTTATGGACCTTTTGTCCAGAAATGTTCAGGCCATAAAAACATTTCCACAACAAAGGCAGCATTCAATAGCCAGTTGTAGCCTTTTCAACAACTCAACACTATTGTTTTGAGAGAAATGGATTGAATTATTTCATCAGTTCTGATTCGGTTGGAGATAAAACACTATTTGCATTACATCTTGAGGCCAGAAAGAACAAGGCCAGACTAACCAAAACAGTGTCTAAATACTATTGGTTTGGGGATACATTTTATATAATCAGTTGCAGATCCCAGTAGCACCTGCAACCCCATTTCTGCCTCACAGCTCAATCAACACTTTAATAAAATGGAAGAAATTAGCCACTGACTTTATTTACACTGAAGAACAGCCTAAACTACATAAGTCAATGCATGTTAAAAAATAAGTGGTTGCTTCTTGCTTGTTACTTGTTTCTGGGACTAATTGTGTGTTGTTGATATGTTATAACTTGTAGATGCATTCCTGATAAAGCCTTACTGCTAAAATCAGATTATGTTGTTTAAAGATGCCTATTCGTGGAATGTTTTAGACAAAGTCATAGAAAAGACATTACCACAGACAACAACTAATGTTAACAGCCTGCAATTAGAGGGATTTAACTCTCAGCCTTTCTTAAAAAGAGGAATAACTGAGCTTCCACTTCCAGCCTCCAGTAAGGTTTGCCCTTCTGTGATAACTAGGAACAAAACTCCACCCAGTTTTTAAGGTTAGGTTTTCCAGTTTATTACAATGGACTCATGGGAAGTTCCTAGGTTTTTTCTGATTGACATTTTAAAGGCCAACACATAGGACTAGTAACCCAACAAATCATGAAATGCAGTTTCAAAGAACCCATTAAATTTGAGTAAATTGAGACCTATAAAAAGATCCTTTTATAACTTATTAACTGAATAAAACAACGTTGGTGGGATATCTAAACGTTAAACTGACTCACTGATAACAGACTTAAACCTTGACTCATTGTTAACTGACCTTGCGGGATAAGAAAGTACATTTACATTAATCTAATGCTGCAAGCTCCCTGCCAATTTGCTAAATCGGTGCAGTGTCATCTGATGGTTATAAAACTAAAATTAAAAAAAAAGTAATACAAATGAAAGAAGCAAATTGGATGCATGTCTTAAACATCACTGGTCACTTTGTGACATGGATTGGAGAAAAAAATTACAAAGGATAAAAGTAGCATTTTCTATCCTTTTCTGTGGTTTACACACTTCCATCCCACTATAAATGTTTATTGAACTGAACAAAAGCAAAGAAATGTCAAACTAAATTCAGTTTTACTTCAACTGTGACTTTTCTCCTAAAATTACATATTGCCTAGAAATATTCAATATTCAAAGAATTTTAATCTCATTTGAGACCTGTTGGGGTCTCTTCAATGTGATGTACTAGCCTGCAAGGGTTTCTGTAGCCTGAGTCTTTTACTGTCTCTGCCTGACACATTTGACCACCTTTACCTTTAAATGGCAAGCTATAAGTAGTAGGGACAAAATATTGAGGACTACTTTTTATTTGTAGATATAATTATTGCCAGTATCATTACAAACACTTTTAAAACATAATGTTACATACTGAATATTATCATCTTCTGTACTTCCAAATGGATTTTAAGGGTATTTTTAGGAATTGTAAATCTGTCATTCCCGCAATATCTTCATGCTAAAGCAATAGAGCAAGAAAAAAAAAAATCACTGCAAACAACAGCTGTTCCTGTTCTGTAACTCCTGTGTATTCACTGCAAATGGAGCATTTCCCATACATTTTTACTGTCAATGGAGTATAATTACATGAAGTGGCATAATGACGTAATTTCAGGAATTTAGCGTAACATGAATAATGCAAAATTCTAAATTATGCTTGATAATATATATTTCACCCAGGCTTAGGAAATATGTTGTATTATATTCCCATTTTCTTATCCTAACTGGTGTAATGTTCTTTTCCTTCCAATACAATTACCTTTTTGTATGCCTTTATCATTCTCAGGTTCCCCACTCCGTGTGCAGTGAGAGCTGTGTCCCTGGGTACAGGAAAGCTGCTCGCAATGGACAACCCACATGCTGCTTCGACTGCATCCAATGCTCCGAAGGGGAAATGTCCAATGAGAAAGGTATGGAATTCTGAAAAGAGCTATAATAATAAAAACAAAACTATACATATTATAAGTACTACTTTTTCTACAACTGTTCATATTACTACAACTCCTGCTGCTAATACTAATATTACCCTAACCCTACCAGTACTACAACTATTACTACTACTACTACTACTACTATACTACTACTAATAATAATGATAATAATAACACTCTATCAAAACAATTGCATAGGCAAAACATGTGACCACTATGCACTTTGTAATATTTTGCACATTGCATAAATCAGAAGAAGATATTTGCTCCCATTACTTAGGAATATTCGCCCTTGTTCGTATGTTGATTGTTTTAACTGTTTACTTTCACTGGCTACTGCTGAAATTTGTATTTCAGTAACTAATTATATAGGAGGTTCCTTTGTGACCAGAAAGTGCTATGAGTAAAATTTGTATAGAGACTACTAGCGTCACAGTCAGTTATCTAAATTGTCATTCTGTAAAAGTTTCATATTTTATTGTGAATTTTGTATGCATTGTAAATTAACTTTTTAATCTGTATATCTTTTAATGGTTCTTTGTGTCGAAATAAAGTTATTCTTGAGTTGACTTGATGTTGCCATACTAGTTTTTATTTCCTGTAAACCTAAGATGATATGTGTGCTTTAAACCTGCAATGTTTGTGCTTTGCCTCAAAAAATATATTGGTCTATGCTGCAATCTTGTGAAGGAACATAGGCATGTGCAATCAAAAACAAACAAGTTCCCTCAGTACTTATTTGAAATGATTTTCAAAGTTATGTTTTTTAAATGTAAAGTCCAATTTAATTAGTTTCTTTCACCAGATCATTGTGTTTGTGGAGAAATAAATGTGAAGGTCCAGGAAATGCAGCTGTTTAAATCAGCCTTTTAACTGGATCAATAGACCATGAGCAAAAAGACAGACAACATCTGATACATTAGCAAAGGCATAGTGATTTTGTAATTTGACAAGGAGGTGGCAACTGAAGTGCAGGAGTGGAAAGGGGCATATTGAATGACATCAAAAGAGCCTTTGTTTTGATTAGTCAGGAGAAAAAAAAATAGCAGGTTTTTTTCTTCATGTTTATACGGGTAAATATACATGTACATAAAATGGTACAAAAATGCCAGTAGCCAATACATGAGAATAACAGATGTTAACACTTCATCGACTCAATCTATTCCTTTGGGTCTTTAGCAGAAGAAAATATATTTTAGGACTAATTTAGAGTCTAAAAAATAAGAAAAATGAAAACATACCTCTAACTAGGGTCTGAGGCAATGTTTAGAGACCTGCCTGGATACCTTGCCCCAATCGACAATACTCACATACCTAAAGTGCCCAAGAGTCTACAGCAACATTCTGAACGCTACAAATCCTAGAGAACGAACATAACAATGAAAAGGCGCCAGAAAAAAAGGAAATATTCAATAAATTTCCGGATTCCCATCACTCACCAACCTGGTGACATGCTTCATCATCTGGGTCTCCTCTTGAAGTCACTCTAGTGACACTAAGGGCTACAACCCCATCATAATGACTGGGGAGCCCGAGGATGTTTTCATTCAGTTGGTAAAGGAGGATAACTCGCTAGACTACCAGATGAGAGCAGTTGATTGTGTAGGAAAAAAGTGCAGTGCAACAGTGATAAGTGAAGTTAAAATTGAGTTACGACAGACCACATATTTATTATTGTCTCCCGCAATTCAAACTAAAAACAGTGCAAATGACAGTTTAACCAACTAGCTGTCTAAGATTACAACATGGTCAACATGTTTCAGCACACTCAGACATCATTCTGTCTAGTGCCTTCGTCAGGACCCACTCAATTATTGCTACTGCAAAAATGTGAAAAAATACACAATAGAAAATTAACTCCCATCAGTACACTAGAGATGGTTGGAAACGATACAACCAAATCACCTGTTGTGTGGAGTGTACGATACTTCCTCTATAAAAACCATATACCTGAAGGTATCTGCAAAATAAGAAAGGAACAATATGCGCTACATTGAGGTTGATTGACAGAAAGTTAAGTGTTATCAGAACATATCAAATAGTGACATAGACATTGCCATTGATCATTCTCCAACATTGGATATAAGCCTCTTATTCTTACCTAGAATTTGAAAGGAGGGTACCTCACCTCACCTGGCAACAGCTCACGGAAAAAGGAGGCACCACTCTAAAAAGAAAAGAGTAGAACAATACCTCAATTGTTGTGGTCTTCTACCTCTCCTAACATCCTAGTGATTGTCATTATGCACGAATCGTCATACATACACATCAGTTCGCACAGAATTAAAAACCAACTTGTTGAGCTTCTCTCAGCCTACTGATTATAAATCAACGCACTACCATTGTACCACCATTGTGAACAGTATAGTGTCCTGTCTCTAGATGAAACAGTGACAATCTCGCTGTTATGATGTTCGCAAACAACCTCTTTATAGACCAGGGGAACTGATTATCTTATTACAAGGGTCTTAGGTCGAGAACCTCTGTCTGCGAACACACCCGTCTAAAAACTCGCGGTGTTCCTCGCAATCTATGAACATGCCACCCCGAAAATTCACACTTAAGGCAGCTCGCAGGCAGCTTGTCTACACAAGGTCTAAAGAACAATCTTGTGTGGGCTAGGACACGCATTTTGTGGCCACAGTATATTTAGTGCAAGTGTCACTCGATGAAAATTACACTCGATGGAGAAATGACAGTCTTGCCGCTCATGTTTTTAGCCAGCTAGCGTATTACACAGGAGCTTCTAACATACAAAAAACGACTAGTGATACTCAAAAGTAGATCTCAAATCAAGTGCTCTAAATTACGAGAGCGCACGTACATTAACAGCAGTCCCTCTCGCTACCCAGGAGCCTGTCTTACAAATGGCCTTTAAAAACAAACCGGCATCTTGCACATAACTCGTGCACTCATAAAGGGTGTAGGGTTAGCGAGGCGGCTCGTCTTAGAGGCAGCTGTGTCACTCGTGGTCAGAGAGACTGCCTTGCCACTTATTTGCTCGACAAATGTTGCACTAATCGCTGGGGGCTTACCTGTCCGTCGGTACCTCTCGACGGTCATCCAAGCCGTCGGAGAGGTACCGATGGGGTGACGGCAAACCACCTTTATGCACGTAAAGGATTGCCAACACACTCGACATTGCGCTCATAGATGTAATGACGTCACCGAGTGACGTTCCGAGGGTCATGGGAAGTGTAGTTTCAAATGGATACGTCACAGGAGTTCATGGGAAATATAGTTCCTTTATTCTGTTTTTCATGTTATTTAACCAGCTTTATTAGCTCCCTTCACACATCATGTTCTTACTGTGCAAAAACACGTAATCCCTAACTCACGATTATTCTAGTGTAAATTATCATCACCGGATGTAAATAAACATACTGATAAGTATGGCGCACCTAATTAGTGCCAGGCTTTAAGTCATTATGAACATGGCTATTTCGCGCTGGTGTCCGTTCATATAATTATGTTGGGACTACACAGCTACATATGTTGAAAAGTAGGAGGATGGCAATGATAGTGTATTATTAAAAAGAAGGGTGGGGGCCCTGCTTATGAATCGTGGAAAGTATGGCTCCCTGAAAAGGTTGCCACTGTTCATATAGTTTAATCTTACCACGAATTGAGCTGATCTAGTCTACACTACACCACTTTCCTGCCTACAGACTCATGGTGAGAGACCTTTTGTTCATATATGTAAACTGTGTCAGATGGAAATTGCGGGAGGAAGACCTCAGACCCAAAAGATTTCCTGTCCCTCCCTTATATGATTCTGGTCAAGATAACTCGGGAGTTCTCGATTGGCAGTGGCCCTGAGCAACATAATACTGGGGTTCTAAAGTGCCATGAGGGAATAATGAAGAGTCGAACTTCCAGTATCTAAGTGAGCTAGTGGGGTGCAGAAGCTTATTACAGCATTATCCACGGTATTGCGTCATTCAAACCCACTTTGTCACTCTTCAGCGTGAATAGCCACTTCTGTTCTCTAAGCAGGAGAAATTTAGAAATGTCCGTGACATGTTCCGGAAAATACGGTTGTTCCAAAACCGTCCATATGAAGTCCACTGGTCGGTGATAGACCTCTAAGAAATGACTTGTCATTCTGGTGTCTTGTTTCTTGCACCTCACTGTGCTTCTATGTTCCATTATTCTCAGTCTGACCTTGCGGGTCGTCATCCCTACATAGTTTAACTGACATGGATACGTGATCAAATATATGACCTTCTCACTGTTACAGTTTATAAATTTCTTCTGTACCCATGGTCTTCCTGTACCAATATCAACTGATTTAGATTTCAGAGTTTGGGGACAGACAGCGCAGGAGCCGCAGGGGAAATGTCCTTGAACAGCGGGAAGGTCCCACAGCGTGTCCGTCGTCTGTGCCTGAGTAGTCCTTGGTCTGGTATGGACCAGTTGGTCACGCAAATTGGTGCTTCTTTTGAAAGAGAAGAGTGGCTCTGGAATGTTTTCATTCCCGATGTTGAGTATTTTCCAATGTTTCCACACACTCTTCTTTACTGCATTTGACACTGTACTTAAGGTGTTAACAAAAGTAAGTCTTGACAGTTCCCCTTTAGGTTCTCATGGATCCAGCAGAGACTCTCTGTTGTTGTTAGTGGCTCGTTTCGCAGAACGCCGGACCAGCTTAAGACTAGAGGCTATTTCCTTGCACATAATTGTGGTGTTAAAGTTTTCGCATGTTTTTGGAACAGTTTCTGAGAATCCGCAGAAACTGACCATAAGGAAGGTTATACTTTAAGGCCTTAGGATGATGACTATCATAGCTCAATAGCGAGTTCCTTGCCATTGGTTTAGTGCACAGTTCTGTTTTCAATCCTGTGGGAGTGGCCACAATCAGCAAATCAAGAAATGCCAACTTGTGTTTATTGATCTCCACTGTAAATTTTAAAAAATTGTTCCGGCTATTCAGCCAGGTGAGGGAGCCATCGATCGCTGCTATTTCCCCTCGCCACACGACCAAAATGTCATCTATGTAACGCCTCCAAAGGCGTATAGGCTCTTGATAGGGATTCGTAGTTGTTAACACATGCTCTTGTTCGAACCCATGAACATAAAGGTTAGCCAGGCTGTGAGCAAAAATGGTTCCCATACTGGTACCGGAGGTCTGAAGATAATGGTATTCTCAAATTTAAAAAAATGTTCTTTCATAGCGATCTGAGCACACGCCATAATAAAATGCGTGGGGGTTATAGAGACCAGATCTCTCTCTGATAAGAGTAACTCAATGGCATCCAGTTTCTCGTCCTGAGGGATCAAAGTATAGAGAGATTCTACGTCGAAAGAAACAAGTACATCAGTATCTCTATTAAATTCAACAACCGGTAGTAACCTCAGGACATCTTTAGTATCCTGTAAGAAGGTTGGCATTTCTTTTGCCATCGGTCTCAGAAAGTAATCTACAAATGTAGATAAAGGTTCCAATAAAGAACCAATGCCCGATATTATCGGGCGTCCAGGCGGAGGCCTCGTGGATTCATGTACTTTTGGTAGCACATAGAAATAAGGCATCACAGGATGTTTGGTCTGTAGAAATATGGCCTCCTGTGCAGTAATCCACCCTTCACTCAATGCCTCTTCTACCATGGTTGCGATGTTACTCTTGATTCTCTCCGTGGGGTCTTCTTTTAAGGGGCGATATGAGTTTCTGTCCCCTAGTTGTCTTAGGCACTCTGCTCAGTATATTTCTTTGTCGAAGATCACAATCGCCCCGCCTTTATCGGACGGTTTTTATTGTGATTAGGTAATCAGAAGTGAGACTGTGTAGCGCTACTTGTTCACTTTTAGGAAAATTACAGAACGTTTTTTGGTCCTTTGCGAAAATAGCCGTTATGTTGTTACTCATGGGTTGTTCAAATGTCAGCACCTGGGCAGGAACCAAATGCATTGGAGGATTAAATGTAGATCTCCTTTTGAGCCCAGTGTTGGTATGAAGGGGATCCACAGATTCTTCTTTTCCTTTGAAGAAAAAATGTAACCGGACCTTCCGGAAAAAGTTAGCAAGTTCCCAATTAGTCTGAAATGCATCTCCTTTAGTGGTGGAGACAAAGCCAAGTCCTCTATTTAGTACTGTCTCTTCGTCCACACTGAGAGATCTAGAACTTAAATTCATTATCAATCCGCCTCTGCACTCGTCCCAGGTTGTCCCGATGGTTTCTTTTTGTTGCTGCGCAAACTCCGGGGTGATGGACCTGTGCCCGTTGGTTTCTCCGCCTCTCTCTCGAGCGTCCATGGCCAAACCCTAAAAAAGGTTGGTTAATAAAGTTGCCTTGGAAATCTGGTGGTTGGAAAGGTCCCATTGGTCCCATGTGAGCTTGGAAAGGGGGAGGTGCGCATTGCCAGGGGTTGGGTTGCCACCATTGTTGGTATTGATTTGGTGGACCACCGTGCCATTTAGATTGATAGTTCCTTCCCCGCCCTCTTGACTGTTGGCCATTCCCTATGGATGTATCAGAGTCGCTAGCACTTGACCCTTCATCAGAATTAGAAGTGCCATACGTGGAACCCAGCTTGCGTTCTCTACTAATTAGAGTCTGGCAAATATGATACTCCATCACAAACGGGACAATATCCTGGCCACTGTATTGCAAGTGTATTGTTTTCTTGGGTCCTTTTATTATACTGGAAGGGATATCCGTCATATTTGTCGCAGAGGTAGCCTAGCTATAAAACTCTAAAAAAGGTCATAGATGGTGTTATATCACCCTTCATGTCTTCTGACAAAGCATTGACTGGGAACTCCAGGTTAGAGAATCATCTCAGGAAGTTAAGTATTCAAAATGGAAGCTGAACAATCATCAGAAGAAATGCTAAATTCATAGAGTTTGACTGGGAATTAATCCAAGCAATTGTGGTCAGTGTCATACTCTTGGTATCTGAACAGAATTTGCATATGAAATGCCATGTGTTCTATCAAGTAAGTTTACGTCCAAAAACTCCTCAGTTACACACCAGTCAGGAATTCACCAATGGGATATTGACATGTGCAAAAGCATTTGCCACTGTGATTATTTTCTTCTACAAATGCAGAAAAATCCACAGTACTAAATGTGTCTTCTAGTGTGTGCTTGAACGCTTTACTAATGCTTGCAAACATGTGCATTTATGGAAATTCAGAAACTTCAACCCAAATCCTTTTTATTTTAAACATGGTGGAAGAAAACCTTCTGCTGGGGGGAGAGGGCTCATCGAAAGATTTGATGGCATGGAATGGAAATTATTTTTTTACAGAGGAAAGTGTTTTCCCCACAGAATAAAATAGCTTGGCATTCTAACAGGCAGCTAAATTGTGCCTGCCTGGAAACCTCCTGTGGGAAATTGGGTTGTTGGTTGACTAGGGTGTGAGCCCTGGTCAAGAAACAGCCACAAGCCCTTGCAGGATGAACCACAAAAAGTCGTGAAATTAACCTGGGCTTAACTCTGGGTAGCTTGCCACAAATAGCAGTCACGCTTAACTTAGACGCAATGTGTAAAGTATTTATGCAGTACTCAAAAAGTAATAAAGTGAAAACACAACAGAAGAAAAGTCCCAAACCAATTAAAAAAAATAGAGGATATTTTAATAAATTATTTGCCAGTCAAACAACAAACTACCAATTAGTAGAACCAGAGTTATGAATTTATAAAGATTTAGGTGAAAAATAGCACCAACTGTGGCTATCTGGTCGTGTGAGACCAGGAGAAAGTCCCAAGTTTAGGTGACCGTAATGGAGTGTGGGCCGGGTACAGGGACCAGGTTATTCCTGCTGAAGAGTTACGTCCTCAGCCCAGCGTCAAGTGTCCCATTCACAGTGGAGGGGGTCCACGTGGAGCAGGGAAGCATATTGAATGATCATTGATATAGCGTGATTAGCAGGCCTGGTGTCAGAGGCGCAAAGATCCTGTTGTCATCATGGATGGTTGTGACAGTGCTTTGCGGTGGTTCTCCCAGCATGTGATCGATGCTGTGGTGCGAAGGATCAGGCTGACAGAACTTTGTGTTGCCGGGCTGTGCGAGTGACAAGAGTACGGTGCCAACAGGGCCATTCAGAATCGAAAAAGAGCCTAAAAACATATATTTTGGTTGTTGGAGGCCACACCAAGGGTCCACGACCTGAGAGGCACCACTTGGGGGTCCGGATCTTGCTCCATCAGGTTAGGTTCTAGATGCTTATTCAGGTAGTTTGTAGTCTCTTATGTCCCTGTCGCTGTCCAGCTGAGTGGCATTCCTTTCAGCAGCAAAGCAGTCCTTTTTTTCTGACAGAGTATCAACAGGTCCAGGAGTGTACTGAAGAGTTGATGTCTGTGGCCTTATTTTATACACTGGTGCCCTCCTTCTAGATGGTGGAGAAGCTTCTAGAAAGTGGCTTTGAAGAACATGGAATTACTTAACTCTGCATGCCCTATCTCCTGGCTGCAGTGACAAAGTGGAGGTGATATGTTGTTTTTGTGAAGGCAGAGCACTCCCTATTCAGTTGAAAGTGGAGCTGTGCTCAGCTCCGCCCCCATCCTGCCAGCAGATGGCCTATCCAGGCATACCTAATCCCTCTATTGTATGACTGCCTGGGTGGAATTCACAAAGTCTAACTGTCAGTTAAGCCAAGTCATGTGACCCAAGCAAGGCTTCAGGCATAAAAGGGCTAAGGGCAGGAAAATGCTAACTTTCCAATACTGGCCAAACTTGTAATAAAAAAACAACTTAACTATTACATTGGTTGTTTCATTACAATAAAGACACCAAACATGATATAGCCACTTGCTTCCAGTTTGAAATTACAGCTTATCAAATGTAAAAAGGAATCCCCAATGTTATCCTATGGGAGGAATAATGAGAAACTAGGTTAGGAGTCTTGCACTACCAGAACGATTAAAATGTAAATGCACATGTCCATTCTCTTAAGTACACAGTGCCCTGCCCTATGGGCTACCTAGAGCCTTCCTTATGGGTGACATATGTAATAAAAGTTGAGTTTATGTCTTGGCAAGATGTTTTAGAGCCAAGTCAACATGACAGCGTAAAACTGCATTTAGGCTGTGGTGGCAGACCTTGAAAATGTTTTAAGATGAGACTTATGTAGGCGGCACAATACGTGCTGCAGGCCCACTGGTAGCATTTAATTTACAGTCCCTGGGTATATGGTATAGCACTCTACAATGTTCTTATACATTAATTAAATATGCCAATCAGGTTTTTAGAGGAGTGAACATAAGCACTGATTAGCAATGGTAAATAAATAAGGCCAGCAAAAATAAGTTTAGCAAAATCGAGAAGAAGAGGCAAAAAGATGAGGCATAGGCCATTCAAAGACTGACAGGTTTAACACCCACATTATGGAGAATTGTGCATAGCAGGAAGAGACATCGGACCAGACCAAATTTCGTATAATATGCTTACTAGTGCCGCATTGATAACTGTGCCTTGTGCAGCTTTCCAGTTGTAACAGTGACAATATTGGTGAAAAAAAATAAACATAAAAGTATATTCAGGGAAACCTCAACCTATAAGTATACTTTTTATGAGGGAAAAGGGTATAGTATAGATTTAGAGGTTGAAATGTTGTCGTTTTTGACCCTATGATATGATCACTCAAACTAGATTCCCAAAGAATCATTTACAAACTTTGATAAAGCACTCATTTTACTTACAGGTTTACACACATAAGATAATAGTTTGCAGGGATAATTGTCTATTGAATTTCTTCCCCTTTTTGGCCAGTAAATTTTCCCCTGAATGCAAAATACTGTTGATGTCACTAGCAAACATATACAGTCATAACTTGGTAACATTTTGTTTTACAAAATCCCTTTCTAAGAAAAACCAAACAGCAGCCTAGAGTTATGTTCTGTCTCTAAGACTGACTAACTAAATGTTTCAAATCCGCAGCACACATATGCCGATTCCGATCCGTTAAAAATGTTCCCCGTACGACTCGTATCCGGTCTTTTTACTGTACGAATCGTACAAGTGCCGTACAAACTGCCAAGTACGATTCGCATGGGAAAAAGTCCATACGAATCGCATTGGGAATAATTCCCCACACGTCTTCGGGTCGGAAAATGTGTCCGACACGTCCCCGGACGATTTACCGTACAAATGTGAAAAGTGAAGTCCCACCGCGCAAGTACGATCCGTCCCGTGCGTCCGATGTTACAACCGTATGGAAAAAACACCGTCCGCACGAACTCCCATAGCAACCATGAAGACATGTGCCCACATACATACCGAACACCCCCCCAGCCCCCGTATGTGCGCGCCGAACCACCCCCGCAGCCCCCGTATGTACATGCCAAACCACCCCCCAGCCCTCGAATGAACGCGCTGAACCCCCACCCGCGTATGTATGGAGTGTACCCCCACCCCAACAGTGTATGTATGGACCGTACCCTCACCCGCGTATGTATGGAGCGTACCCCCACCCCAACAGTGTATGTACGGACCGTACCCTCACCCGCGTATGTATGGAGCGTACCCCACCCCAACAGTGTATGTACGGACCGTACCCCCACCCGCGTATTTATGGAGCGTACCCCCACCCCAACAGTGTATGCACGGACCATACCCTCACCCGTGTATGTATGGAGCGTACACCCACCCCAACAGTGTATGTACGGACCGTACCCTCACTCGTGTATGTATGGAGCGTACCCCCACCCCAACAGTGTATGTACGGACCATACCCTCACCCGCGTATGTATGGAGCGTACCCCCACCCCAACAGTGTATGTACAGACCGTACCCTCAGCCGCGTATGTATTGAGCGTACCTCCACCCCAACAGTGTATGTATGGACCGTACCCCCACCCGCGTATGTATGGAGCGTACCCCCACCCCAACAGTGTATGTACGGACCGTACCCTCACCCGCGTATGTATGGAGCGTACCCCCACCCCAACAGTGTATGTACGGACCGTACCCCCACCTGCGTATGTATGGAGCGTACCCCCACCCCAACAGTGTATGTACGGACCGTACCCTCACCCGCGTATGTATGGAGCATACCCCCACCCCAACAGTGTATGTACGGACTGTACCCCCACCCGCATATGTATGGAGCGTACCCCCACCCCATCAGTGTATGTACGGACCGTACCCTCACCCGCGTATGTATGGAGCGTACCCCCACTCCAACAGTGTATGTACGGACTGTACCCCCACCCACGTATGTATGGAGCGTACCCCCACCCCAACAGTCTAAGTACGGAGTGCACCCCAGGCCCCAACACCAGCACCCTCACCCAACATGGCGCATGTACGAGTCGTACCAAGCCAGAGACAAGGACAGCACTGTACAACAAAATGGCCGATGTACGCACCGTACAGACGCTAAAAACACACATACACAACCAGGACAAAGCAAAACAACACAACGAATCGAACAAAGCCACAAAACATGTCCAACAAGCACAAATACAACCGATTCACTGACCTGCAACTGCCAAACTCCCAAACAGAGGCCCAAAACACAACAACTCCTTATAACACACCCACCCAAAGTTCAAACACAGCCACACCCACCAATGGACCAATAAAAAGGCCCAACACACACAAACCATGATCATTTGCAACAGACCCACTGCTGCCAGACCACACAGAGAAACAACTGCACCATACTACAACCTCCACTACACCTTACACCTGCACACCTTCACACAACCACCTGCACAAACACCCCCTCATCACATTCACACACACACCTGCACAACCACACCTACACACCCACAACCATCCACACCCACACCCCCCACAACCATCCACACCCACACCCCTCACCATGCCCACTAACAAGAATCCAAAGTTCACTAGCCGAGAGTTGGAGGTCCTTGTCGACGAAATCATCAGAGTCGAGCCACACCTCTTTGGAACATTGGTCAGACAGACCAGCATTTCCGAAAAATCAGCCATGTGGCAGACGATTGTCGATGCAGTGAATGCTGTTGGGTCCACCAGAAGGACCAGGCATGAATGCCAAGCCAGGTGGTACGATCTGCGGAGGAGGGTCCGAGCCAAAATGACCGAGGAACACAACCAGGCCAACACCACTAGAGGAGGGCCGCCCCGCAGACACGTACAATACCATCCCTGGGAGGAGAAGGTGATGGCCACGCTGCCGGTGGTGGGAGTGGAGGGAGTAGACGGACTCCGAGAGCCTGGTGAGTACACAAACAACTCACATCACATGGGGGGAACGTCATCCACAACCAAACTCACAATCATGCACGCAACCACCCCAAAGCTATCGCATGACTCAACCACATTCCATAAACACGCACATGCCACTAGCGCCACCATGCCCCATGCACCCAGCTAGACAATGCCAAGTCACAGGCCACAGAAAACACCAACACAAGACACTGTAACCCGGATGGCGGGAGTGTGGGCCTCAAAAATCACATAGTGCAACTCAGAAGCAGACAACTATGCCCTCAGCCCATAGGGCCTAGGTCACAGCCAGACCAACAGTGTGTCCCCACACAGGAAAGACATGCCTGCAAATGGCGGACGCCTTGCATGAAGACATGGGGGTGAAGGCACTTTTTGCACATGACAGCAGCTAATGAACAGCCAACACTTTGAAAGAGTGGCAGCACACACCACCACAGCAGCAGCGCAGACACAGACACTACACCCAATGGGTGCCTGGAGAGCAGAAACAAACTCACATGAACAAGCCAAGGGCCATTCAAAGACCTGCAAACTCTGTGTGCCTAGGAAGCTGGGCTGAGGTGACAGAGGGTGACAGACAGAGGGAGGGAGAGGGGGAGAGAGAGGGAGGGAGACACAGGGAGATGGACAGAGGGAGGAGGGAGACACAGGGAGGGAGGGAGGGAGAGGGGGACAGAGAGGGAGGGAGACACAGGGAGACGGACAGAGGGAGGAGGCTGACACAGGGAGGGAGGGAGAGGGGGACAGAGAGGGAGGGAGACACAGGGAGACGGACAGAGGGAGGAGGCTGACACAGGGAGGGAGGGAGAGGGGGACAGAGAGGGAGGGAGACACAGGGAGACGGACAGAGGGAGGAGGCTGACACAGGGAGGGAGGGAGAGGGGGACAGAGAGGGAGGGAGACACAGGGAGATGGACAGAGGGAGGAGGCTGACACAGGGAGGGAGGGAGAGGGGGACAGAGAGGGAGGGAGACACAGGGAGACGGACAGAGGGAGGAGGCTGACACAGGGACAGAGGGAGAGGGGGACAAAGAGGGAGGGAGAAAGGGAGACACAGGGAGACCAATTCACCCTTGGGTTGTATGGGAATGTCTGCTCGTCAGCAGGTGGACTGTGTGCATGTAGACAAGGGTGGCCAGTGCCTGAATCCCCCTCTCTTCTCCATGGCAAAACACTGGGCCATGTGTCAACCTGTGCACAAGCACAACACCAGCTACCTGCTTTATATAAGTGTGTGGAACAACTCCATTTGCCCACGTACAGTGCAACACGGAAGGCGCCAATGCATGGCTCGCCACACCTGCTCACTCCACTGCTGACTGCAGTCAAAATTGACGCAGCAAGTAAGACTGTGTCACACATAGGTAAAGTCTCAAAAGCTGTGGCCAAGGGACATACCCATGCACAAGTGCACTGTGAGTGGAATGCAAGACATATCCAAATACCCAGAGGAAATGTGCCAACTTTGAAAGGAATGAAACATGGATGTTGCATGGAACAAAAATAACATTGTCTCTCTCACACACAGGTCAATGTCGTGGATCACCCCCCAACACTGGGGGGGAAGACTCACAGGACCTGGCTCTGTGGGATGACGATCCCACCGGAAGCGGCGACTCTCACCACTCTGTGGACGACCCCGACCAACCTGGCCCCTCTGGTGTCCAACCACCTGCAGCACCTGCGTCAGGTACAACTGGGCCAACCACCACCCCCACTCCTGCCACATCCCAGGAGACACCCAGGATCCCTGCCCCACCACCACAACGCAGCCAGGCTGACCAGGAGGGACACGGTGTACCGGGCACCCAGGAGGAGGCAGGCGACAACGCAAATGCCACCCCTCAGGGGTCCCGGAGACCCGATGTGCCCACAAGGGCAGGCCAGGCGCAAGTGGGCAGGGGTGGTGGGAGTGGAGGACGGCGGAGGCACGAGCCTGACCAGTTGGCTGCGGAACCGGTATATTCACATTTAAGTAACATCCTGAACACATACCGGCAGGACACCACGGGCATGAGCCAGGTTGTGTCCACCCTCAACGAGATGAAGGGGACCCTCGAGGAGATCAAGACCCAGCAGGCCCAGCAACATGCGGAGCAACATGCGACACCAAGGACGGATGGAGGACAGACAGGCTGAGCTCGTGACGGTGCTCACGGGAATAAACCGTTCACTCCGTCGGATAGCCGACAACATGGGCAACCCTCCCTGTGCCACCAGGCGAAGAACATCACCACCCACAGGGAGGGATCAGGAGGAGGAGGATACATCCGACGGGGCATCCCAAGCATCGTTACGGCCTGCTTCTGAGGGTTACCGCAGGAGGGCGGGTCGTCCACGGGAAAGACCATGAGGGTCGGCACAACAGCACCATCTCCCAGAACACCTGGCCTGGCACCTGGCCCACTGGCCCAACAGCAGCACATCAGCAAATGACATTCTCTGCCACATGGACTTGCTGGTCACTGTCTGACCAATGTTGACGAACACTGTGGCATGGACTCTGATGATTTCCAATGGCAAGGATACCAACTCCCCCAGTGAACTTTGGATTCCACAAACCAGGAAAGCCACTCTTGTCATACCCCCCCCAACACGTACCCCAACACAAATAAAAACTTATACGAGCAAGAGATGATGCCTACATTTTGCATTATTACATTACATGTGTCTTGTAAAGTCTAACCATGCCTGAGTTCTCATATGACTTCAACCATCCATACCCTGGGGCCTGAGTCTGGCACAGGACACACATGGGTCACAATGTATTAGGCAACACAGACATGGAGCACCATACACACCCGTGATGGGCCCAACCAGCTGAGGGGGTGGCCGCACAACCGTGCCGACAGACATATTGAGTACAGCAACAGTCATGCGCAGAGGTCAGGGATCATGTGGAGTGTCATGGGGGGCACTCAGGTATGTGTAGACAGGTGGCAGAACCATGTCCTGCAAGCTTGAGTCAGGTGGATGCAGAGAATGGTGGCCTGGCCAATGTTGGATGCATGGGGATGGCACATGTCACAATACCCACACAGTCATGGACATCATGCACAATACAGAGTCTAATCCCAGACAAACAGCTTGCATCTTGCTACTCTACACATAGACACATAGCCACTATCACTGAGAACCATGCCAGACATGCCGTATGCACCGTGGCAACACACCAGCATTGACTGAGAAGAGGCACCTTGGAGGCATAGGGACACCTTTATTAGTCATGTATTCCGGAATGCAGAGGCAACTCGGAGTACACATACACAGGTCATGTGGAGTAACATGTGGGTCCAACACTGGCACCCCCCTTCTGCACCACAAATGCTTGATATCCATGGAACTGGCACACAAGTGTCGGGAAACAGCTAAACACCCCCTGCTGCTCACGGAGAGGCTGCCATACACCATTGATCCTCTGATGTGGAAGTCCCACACCATGTCAAGCCAATGCAAACCGTATGTGTCCGAGGGCAGTGTTACACACATTGATGCCTTCATCACAATCCACTATCCCATTACAGATAACTGTAAACAAGTCTGACCATCTATTCAGGTGAATCCACCTACATGTCATGTGTCCCATGGTGATGCGACATGTCTGCAGAGGAACCAAACATCGACAAGGGCAGTGTGCACACATCGTAAACAACTGCCACACCCAATACACCCCTGATGCATCCCTTACCCTAAGGAGACTTCCAAACTTGTCCGTGCGTGTAACGCTGAGTCAGCACACGATGACGTGTCCATGAGGAATAGCAGTGCCACAACAATGCAACCAGCAGACGGCATGTGCAAGTACCTGGGGATGAGAGACACACAACAAGTCAGCCACAAAAAGCTCATCCACTTGCATGTGCATGTACTCGACACATATAAGGATGACAACATGCTAGGTCACAATTATGACTGCGGAAATACACTCATCACTGGCACCATCACTCGAGTGACACATCCACACACACCTCTGACTCACGTGGCATACATGCAGATGGACACACACATTGCAACACATGCCACACAAGGACCAATGCGTGCACACTCAGACACTGTTACTCACCACTAAGCAAAGAAGTCACGTATGAGCCGACTCCGGATGTCCTCTTGCGGCTCCACATCCTCCACATCAGTAGCCCCATTGCCAAGCCCTTCGTCCTCCACGGGTGGATGGTCCTGATCATCTTGATCCAGGATGAGTGGCACAGCTTTCTCAACTGCCATGTTGTGCAGCATGCAGCAGATCATGAAGATTTTGCAGACCTTCACCGGGGCATATGGGAGGGCGCCGCCGGTCTTGTGTAGGCACCTGAATCGGCTCTTCAGGAGGCCAAATGTCCTCTCTATCACTCGCCTTCTCCAGCCATGGGCGGTGTTGTAGCGGAGCTGGGCCGGCATGCTGGGGTTGCGGAGAGGTGTGATCAGCCATGCCATGTTGGGATAGCCAGCGTCCCCTACTTGGAAAACACATGGACAAAATTAGGACAGGGGAAGCAGTCGGGCAGGAAGTCTACGCAAAATACAGGACAGACAAGGTGTACCCACCAACAACACATGCTCGTTCGTTGCGCAGCTGTGTCATCATTTCAGGCACCCTGCTACGCCTCATGATGTAGGCATTGTGTGCTGATCCTGGAAAACGAGCACAGACATGTGAAATCACCATGTTTGACAGACACACCACAAGGGCATTGATGGAGTGGTAGTGCTTGCGATTACAGAAGGCTACCTCCTGTGCCTGTGGTGGTACCAAAGCCACATGTGCCCCATCTATGGACCCAATGACATGGGGCATCCCTCCCAGGGCATAGAATCCACGCTTGACACCTGTCAACTGTTCAGGAGTTGGGAACTTAATGAACTCATCCAGGTGAAGCAACATGGCCTCTAAAAAATCATGCAGCACACGGCTGAACATGGTCTGGGACATGCCACCAACATGAGCTATGGTATTTTGAAAGGTACCCGTGGCAAAAAAATGTAGGGCTGCCATTACCTTCTGCTTGGGTGTCAGTGCCGTAGGATACCTGTGCAGCGGTTGCAGGTGTGGTGCCAGCCTTGCCGTCAACTCCTCAATCAACGGTTGGGGGAAGCGGTAGCAGCGTATACAGTCATTTTCCCGCATGTCAGCCAAGTCCGGAATTGGTCGGGGAAGAGGCGGCGCACTGCAGTAATTTGGAAGTGACAAGGAAGAGTGAGTGCACCACAACAACAATTTCTATGTACTGAGCACATGTTAATCTGTCAATACACATATGCTACATATGGAGTCAGGTATGTGCTACATCCCTGGACATGTATGGCTGCCAGGTGACACTCCTACCAAGACCCAGCTACACACGGGGATTGTGAACCTCCACATCCCATGGCATGGGACTAGCTGTGTCCCAGTGTAAGTGAACAGCCAGACGCAATACAGGAGTGACATACATCAACATATCAGCAGATGTAGGATGTTGATTGCAGAGACAGGTAGCGGGAAACTAGAGCCACAGGTCAAATGACATAACACTAGGACAGCCCACACACCTTGCCATGAAGGTGTACATGTCATGACTGATCACACATAGATTGAGAGTATGCAGACAGGTCCTTGTTACGCTACTCCGTGTCCCATGCATACATACACACCTTACATCCAATACCACATGTGGCCTGGTGTGCGTAACGTTGTGCCATGGCCATCTACACACAGGCACATGTTGGTTGCAGCAACTGCAGATGCATTTGAGGGAACACCAACATCAAGCTAATGGGAACACACCACACATACATGACATAGTCACATCGTGCAACGTGGGTAGTCACATGTCAGGTGTGGTAACCCCTGTAGCGGGCATCAGGGGACACTTGCGTGTGTTGTTGACTGTGCCATGCCAGTGACGCTTATCTCAAGTGTTCTGTACGACATGCACACATGTCAAAGGAGTGAAGGGCATGTCTGGCACATAGTGCACCTTCACACATCACATCTGTAAACATCTCATCATACATCTATTGCCTTCACAACTCAGGAGTAATGTGCCACATCACAGCCTTTCACACATGTGCCCCACACATGTAGTACTGCACAGACAATGCCTTGATGTCCATCCATGGACAAGTATGTCAGCTCTATTCCTGTCTGTGTGCTGCCTGTCACCACTGTTATGTGTGAAAGACACCGTACATTCGCTCTGAGGGCGTGTGTACGTTCACTATCACTATGGGGGTACTGCCGTAGGCCTACCCATAGTGATAGTGAGCGTACAGGCGTGTGTTCGGTCCGTATCACTATGGGTACACATACGCGAGCAAACCCATAGTGATAGTGAGCGTACACGCGTGTGTACGGTCCGTATCACTATGGGTACGCATACGCGAGCACACCCATAGTGATAGTGAGCATACAGGCGTGTGTACAGTCCGTATCACTATGGGTACGCATACGCAAGCGCACCCATAGTGATAGTGAGCGTACAGGCGTGTGTACGGTCCGTATCACTATGGGTACGCATACGCGAGCACACCCATAGTGATAGTGAGCGTACAGGCGTGTGTACGGTCCGTATCACTATGGGTACGCATACGGGAGCACACCCATAGTGATAGGGAGCGTACACGCGTGTGTACGGTCCGTATCACTATGGGTACGCATACGCGAGCACACCCATAGTGATAGTGAGCGTACACGCGTGTGTACGGTCCGTATCACTATGGGTACGCATACGCGAGCAAACCCATAGTGATAGGGAGCGTACACGCGTGTGTACGGCCCGTATCACTATGGGTTTGCTCGCGTATGCGTACCCATAGTGACACGGACCGTACACACGCGTGTACGGGCCATTGCTATGCATTAGGGGTGCCCTAGGGCCCCGGAACGCACCGTACCTGTGTGTGAATATCCTAATTACATAGAGGACACATGAGGGACAAGTATAAAGTATAAAGCCAGAGATGAATGCTGGTTGCCATGGAGACGGAGTTTAAAGTTTGAATTTTTTTAATCTGGTGGCCTGCAAAAGTCGGTTTGGAAGAATCTACTTTGTTGCAAAGTGGTTGTTGACGTTACATCATGCTGACTTGTAAAAGAACTGCTACCCCCTCACAGGGGTAGGTTTAAAGGGATTGGAGGAAACATAGGATGCAAATGTGAGTGACCAATCACTCTGTACTCCTGTGCATGCAACAGGCCAGCAGGGCTGATAAAAGGCACCCAGGTCCCATGAGAGAGCACTTGCCTGCACATCTTTGGATTCAACTACACTGCTGCTGCTCGTGATTCCCTGGCACCATGTCAAGGTCTGTGGAGAGGGCCCAGCCTTTCACCCTGGAGGAGAATCTGGCATTGCTGGATGTCATCCTCCCACAGTATCCCATGCTGTATGGCCGGCCAGGGTATCAGGTGAGTGCACTAGCACAGACTGTGTCTCTTTTTTGTGACTGTCACTTCTGGCATTGTGTCCAGGTGTGACACACATGCATTGTACTGTAGAGTGGGTCCCAGGGGGGGAATGCCTGATGTCTCCCAGCCAGAACATGCTGTGGTGCATGTCTGCTGTCCTCACTTGCATTGTGTTCACAGTGATAATCACTGCATGGTGCATGCCACATTCTGCCTCTCTAATCCTCCTGGGAATGTTGTTTCTACAGTCCTCATGTGATTCTGTGGTCACCCCAGTGTGACAAGTGACTGTACCCACAGATGTGTGTTTGTGTCGTGCAGCTGTGCTGAGAGTGTCCACATGATGTGTTCGTACCCTGGACATCGGTGTGTGTGTAAGTCCCCTGTCATGTGGGTGGGTGCATATGTGGAGTGTAGCACCCCAGCTGCATGAGGGATGGGTATACCCTGGCTATCTGCTGTGAGCAGGGAACAGTGATGTGTGTCTGCCGTGATGAGCCATCCCCACACCTGTTACCCCACCCAGTCTAGTGGCACATGTGCAGAGTGAGGTTTGTAGCTGCAGTTGCCAATGGCAGGTGAATGTCCTGTGCCTGTGTGTGTCTGTGTACTCTGCTGAGGTAGCATCAGTGGCCTGTGGCATGTGACTGCTTTGAGGTGCTGCACATAATCCTGGTGTAGCTTCTGATGCACAGTGTGAGCCTGGATCATTGATTGTGTCGTTTCCCTCATTCCACCTGTGTACTTTCAATGGCACGTAGTGCTTTTGCCCTTCCCCAGAGGATAATGTCCCTATGACAAAGGAGAAATGCTTTGGCTGCATACTATGCCTTGTTGTAACCAGCAAAATTGTTCTAATATGTGTCTCTGTGACATGTGCCAGGTGTATTGATGTAGTGTCACTTGTTCATCCTCACAGGTAGGTGCCTCTGCCAAGAAGCAGATCTGGATGAACGCCGTCAGTGCCGTGAGGAGGACGGAGGGTCGCAAGCGGCGCCTGGCCCAGGTGAGAAAACGCTGGCAGGATATCCGGTGCTGGACACGGAGGATCGCACGGGTCCTGCTGGGGGACTCACCTGAGACCCATAAGAACCGTGGGCGCCGCCGTCTGACCCACATCCACAAGCGTGTGCTGGCGGTGGTCTTTCCAGACCTGGACAGGCGCTTACGGGAGAAGCAGCAGCAGGAAGGGGGTAGGTACATGTGTGTTTGTTGTGTGTCACCAGCATTTGTAAGTGCGCAGTTGCATGGATACACTGCCAGGGTTTAAATGTGCTGTGCAGATCCTGTTACCCACAGTATAGCGGTGCTCTCCTGCCTCCCTTCCCCTCCTTGCCATGTGTTCCCTGGTCTGTGTGTAGTCACTCTTTCACAAGGTTATCTAGGCTGGCAGTTTATCCACGTGACCAATGCCTGTAACATCATGTGTGGGGGTGGTGTGTAACAGGTTTTGGGACCTTGCCTGTGCCCTATCCAGTTCAGTACTTGTGGGTTCCATGTCAGTTGGCACTGATGCTGAGTCCAGACATGGGAGTATGTCTCTCAAGTGTAATGCCTTACAGCACGCATGTCCTATGTTGTGGCCTGTGACATGATGTGCATGAGTGTGCGATACGCATAGTGCAGGGATAGTGGCGTGTGTTGCAGTCATTCCCATTCAGGACCATGGAGTTGTGTGGCCACTACTGTCCCCTGGGGCATATTTTCCTAGGTGTCATGTGTGTCATCACAAAATGTGGACACTCTCAGTGTCTACAGCATAGGTTGTGCTCTGTGCCATTGTCCCCTGGCACCATGTATATTGACGTAAAATGTACTACAAGTGTCCACTGTACAGCCTGACCTGATTTTCCTTGTTCATACTCATGGTGGCCAGTGCCTGTGTGTCTTGTTACAATCATCTGATGATGCCCATTTGTACATGATATATTTGGACAGGCGCACCTGGGGTATTTTGTGTCCAATCTTGATTCTTTGCAGCCCATGTGTATTTCACCCAGACTAAGAGATGTAAGTGCTTCCTGTGTCTCAACAACGTGTCTCATGTAGGGGGTGGTTGGTGCGGGCAAGGCCTACATGTCAAAACCTGAAATCTCCTTGCTAGGTCTGGCCAGTGTGTGATGTTTGTCTGGACATACACTCAAGGTGCAGTGACCCAGTCATGGTGGGCATGTTTGTCAGTATTACCTATGCAGCATGTGCCTCAAGTTCATGGAGATGGTCCCTGCTCATCCCTATTTTCCGCAACGCTGTGTGGTGCAGATGCTGTGCTGGATTGTCCCCAGAGCCTGGCTCCTCTGTCAAAATCCATTTCATGTAATTTGCAATTGTGTCATGATCTCCATAGTTTCTCAGTGGCATGGTGGGTCAACCAACTGTGTGTTGCAGGGCCTACATATGTACCTTGTATTGTAGATGTTACTCATCTTTCTTTTCAGGCTATGCACTGTAACCTATGTAGATTGGACTCATGTGACATATGTATACAGGTGTATGATTAATTCCTGTCTCTTCACCTTGCCCACAGCATCGTCGGGGGACACGGATGGAGACATCAGCACAGACCGTGCCGAGGGACCGAGCACCAGTGCCAGCAGTGACATCTTGGTTGGCACATCGAGTGGAACTGAGGCGGAGGGCAGTGAGGCGGAGGACCTGTCCAGTGCCACCACAGAATATGAAGCTGACGGGTCCAAGGCTGAGCTCTCCGAGTGGGCGGAGGCTGCTCCACCAGCTGACAGCGGCACAACATCTCTACCCGCCGCCTCCATTGCCATCACCCGCCTCCCACTTGCTCGTGTCCCTTCCCAGCGTGCTCGGTCACCACATGTCTCCTTCCTGCCAGGCACCGCGCCCCCTGCCCCTGTCTCCACTGCTGCCACCAATGCCGAGTCTGCGGACATCCAGCGGCAGTTGCAGGTTGGTCAGGCTGCGATGCTTAATGTCCTCCATGGCCACAGCCGAGTGCTAAACAACATGGAGGCATACTTGGAGGGCATTTTATCATCGCAGGCTGACCAACGCAACTTGCTGAGGTCCATTGACTCGACACTACCTGCAGCAGTGGGTCTCCTGCAGCGCTTCGTCCAACCCCCTACCCCTGCCCCATCCACACTTCCCACTCTCATGCCTGTCCCACGTACACCCAGACATCAGCATGCACCCACCACAACAGACACAGGCACCACACCAGCAGGGAAGGTCAAATGCACACCTTCTGGCACGCACACACAGGGTGAAGTAGGCACACCCACTGGGTCGGGGGGCAAACGTAAGACACGCAGCCAGAGTGGGAGTCCGCATTCCACAAAATCCACTCCCTCCAAATCCCCTCCCCTCAGCTTTCCTGGCCAAGAGTCGGATACAGGGTCAGTCCTGCCCAGTCTGTCCATCAGTCCCAGTGTGGCACCACCCCGCAAGCGGTGGAGGCAGGACACCGGCAGGGGAGTTGAATCCCCCCCCTGTCCACACCCTCCCGCAGTGGCGCTGCGACCCATCCCTCCGAGTCCCCCCCTCCTTGGGGCCTGTGGTTCCTTCGGGTGCAGGGGAGACGCTGGGGGACCTTGCTAAGGTGTGCAGCGCCATCCTGACCTCCACCTTTGGCGCTGCCCCACCCCCTGTGGTGGAGTCCTCCGTCCCTGCACCCACGACGCCTACCCTTGACCCTCCTGTCCCTGCGGTGCCCGGTTCTTCCCCCCCACATGATGCCCCCTCCCCCTGTGGAAGACAAAGGAGTCTGACTGTGCAGGCAAGCCAGGGGACACGCGTCCCACTGTGTCCCCCATCCGGATTGGAGTCATGGACTGCCCTATGGCCCTTGTATATATTGACATTTATAAGGATTATTACTTACATCCTGCTGAATAAAGCTATTTTTTTTTTTTAAATAGAACACTACTGTTTATCTGGTATTGCTGTTGGTGGACCTGCTCCATGATTTGGGGTGGTGATAATGTGTTGGGTGTGTGGGAAATGTAGTCTTGTGCTGGTCATAGGGTGGACCCTGGTATCTGTGTGCCATCACAAGCTGTTGGCTACATAACTTTGTTCATGTAAGCAGTTACTGCATGGTGACATCGTCCCAAGGTGTGTTCCTTCCTCTGTGTAACCTGACGTCTTCCCTGCAGGGTCATTCCAATCTGTGGTGCTGAGCTGTGTCTACATTGGCTGGGTGTGTGACGGACTCGTTAAACTTTGGCCATGCATGCCGAGCGATGTCTCCACCTGCGTCATTCGTGGCATCCTTGGTGGTCACTGTACTTGTGTATGTAGACTGTTGACATGACTTCATGTGGACATGTTTTCTTTTAGGCGCTATGCATGTGTGTACTCCCAGCCTCGCATGTGGTACATGTACTGCAGGGTCTTTGTGCACCTGACTGACATTTGTGGGCATTGGGTCTGTGGGTACTCCACCCTTTTCTTTCCAGGGGCACTGCTGGGAGTGTTAGGCACCCACCCCTCCTGTGTCTGGGCACTGCTGGGAGAGTTAGGCACCCACCCCTCCTGTGTCTGGGCACTGCTGGGAGGGATCTGCACCCACCCCTCTTATGTCTGGGCACTGCTGGGAGGAATCTGCACCCACCCCTCTTATGTCCGGGCACTGCTGGGAGTGTTAGGCACCCACCCCTCCTGTGTCTGGGCACTGCTGGGAGAGTTAGGCACCCACCCCTCCTGTGTCTGGGCACTGCTGGGAGGGATCTGCACCCACCCCTCTTATGTCTGGCCACTGCTGGGAGGAATCTGCACCCACCCCTCTTATGTCCGGGCACTGCTGGGAGTGTTAGGCACCCACCCCTCCTGTGTCTGGGCACTGCTGGGAGAGTTAGTCACCCACCCCTCCTGTGTCTGGGCACTGCTGGGAGGAATCTGCACCCACCCCTCTTATGTCTGGCCACTGCTGGGAGGAATCTGCACCCGCCCCTCTTTTGTCCGGGCACTGCTGGGAGGAATCTGCACCCACCCCTCTCATGTCTGGCCACTGCTGGGTCGAATCTGCACCCACCCCTCTTATGTCCAGGCACTGCTGGTAGTGTTAGGCACCCACCCCTCCTGTGTCTGGGCACTGCTGGGAGGAATCTGCACCTACCCCTCTTATGTCCGGGCACTGCTGGGAGGAATCTGCACCCACCCCGCTCATGTCTGGCCACTGCTGGGTGGAATCTGCACCCACCCCTCTTATGTCCGGGCACTGCTGGTAGTGTTAGGCACCCACCCCTCCTGTGTCTGGGCACTGCTGGGAGGAATCTGCACCCACCCCTCTTATGTCCGGGCACTGCTGGGAGGAATCTGCACCCATCCCTCTTATGTCTGGGCACTGCTGGGAGGACTCTGCACCCAACCCTCCTATATCAGCATATGTATGCTTCGAACATACACAGGTGTGGGTTCGCTCCATGCATACGCGGGTGGGGGTACAGTCCATACGTACACTGTTGGGGTGGGGGGTATGCTCCATACATACGGGGGTGGTGTTACGGTCCGTACATACACTGTTGGGGTGGGTGGTACACTCCATACATACGGGGGGTGGTACGGTCCGTATGTACACTGTTGTGGTGGGGGTACGCTCCATGCATACGCAGGTGGGGGTACGGTCCATACATATCCGTACCCACGCTGTAGAATGCACGGCCCGTACCCAGGCCTTTGCCACGTGGGTACGAGCCGTCCTGCCATTGTTGGGGTGACGTAGGTGTGGGCGTGGTACGACTCGTACCCACGCTCTTAAGGCGTGGGTACGGGACGTACCTGTATTGTTGTGTTGCCGGTTTGCGTCGTTGTGGCGGACGCTGGCTTTGCTGGACATGCCCCCACCCCCTCGTAGTGACCAGGGCCTGGGGGTCAGGTATGTCCAGGGCATGTGTGCTGTGTGACTTGGGTGGGGGTTTTGTGGCCTGCCCCTGCTCCTGCCCCCCCCCCTTTGTTGTTCTAACCTTATGCGGCGTCTGCGTCGGAACCTGTAGAGGAGGTCGACTGCTATGAGGGCCGGGATGACACGTAGGTTCGGGTCCATGTCTGTCCGTCGCGTGCAGGTACTCCTTGTTCGCGTCGTCCTGTTTTCCCAGCAGTTTTTCGGTGCCGGAAATTATTCTCCGTGCAGGAGGACGTCGGTACGAATCGTACTTCCTGGTTCATGAAACGCAGGCTGCATGCGTCCCGGCGTCACGTCGGCGCTTTCACGAATCACATTTGTCTGTATATTTTCGTCGGTGGGTGTTTTGTACGAATCGTACGGAAATTGTATTTCCGTGCGAATCGTACTTCCATGTTTGTATTTTGTTACAACCGGGTACGCGTCGGACGGAGAAAACGCTCCGACCGACAGTTCGTACCCGGTTTTTCCAGGATCGGAATCGGCAAATGGATCTCCTTACATGACTGAAAGAGAATTAAAGTTTTGGAACAATAATTCTTATGAGAATTGTCATAACCTGTTGTGTAGTGAAGGTAAACCAAACGATCCAACCTCTGTAATTTTCTTAATTGCAAAAATAAGTTATTATTCTAGAGAAACATATTTTTTAAGATTTGCAAAGTGTAATGTGGGAGATGTATAAAAAAAGTTATCTTGTCAGAAATCTTAACACCTTATTATAAAATGGAATGATTTCACACAATATACTTTATTGAATAGGATTAAAACTTATTTTTGAAGTATTTGTTGATTTTTATTAAAGAATATACACATGTAAGCTGCATATAATGTTCATGCCGATATGCTTGTCATACTCTTTTAAGTTAATTTTTCAAAGACTGAACAAGTAATAGTTCCAAATCAGTTATTTCAAAAAGCATTGCAAGGGCTAATAAATGAACAATACATTTTAGAGATTTAATCATGCTTTGTTTAAATTACATGGACTTATATTACTATTTGAAAATGTGTGAACTTTAATGACTATTATTATACTCAGTGAGTCTCAGCCACCATATCTCTCAGTAGTATTTATATTATATAAGCAGCCAAGTGGAAGGGATGCGCCCCCCCCATTGTTTTTCCGAAATCTCTCTACCTCTACTTTTTTAAGAGAGGCAGACCTCAACTGTCTATTGGACTTGTTCCATTGCAAGGCCATTCTCAAATGCATCAGCCACTGGCAATGGAGAGTAGTGTGAACTAGACAAAGCACTTTAAACTTCACAAGCCTCGTTACTGGCCGCTAGTGCAAAGAGTGGATGCCTTCTCTGATTGACAGACATTTAAGGACATCCAGAACAGATGGGTGATTGACCACAGCAACTCTACGTTTGGCAGGGACGGAAGGAAAGACCTTCCTCATTATTTTAATGGTGAAATAACAAGAACTGACAATTTCCTTAGCCTCAGTGTCAAAAGAAAGGGAGGTGTCAAAGATCACCCTAATTTTGTAGCCTCAGTGACAGGGAGGGGGAGCCACCACAGCTCTGACCATACCGATCTTTGCTCGCCAAAAAACAAGATTTCAGTCTTGTTCGTATTTAATTTAAGCCACTTGTTAATGTTCACCATACAATGTTTAAACCTCTCGTCCACCAAAGGAACATCGTTGACAATGGATACAATAATGTTCATATCTTCCGCATGAAATAATACTTGGAAGCCATAGGATCGAATAGATTTAGCCAGAGGGGGAACATAAAGATTGAACAAAGTCGGGCTAAGTGAGGAACCCTCTGGCACCTCTTAAGGTAGCTGGATGGAGCCCGACCTAAAGTGACCACAGCTCACGATGTGAGATCTATTAGAGAGAAAGGACTCCATCAGGCCCAAAGCGGTGTCCCTCAACCCAGCCCGGTGCAGTCTAGGTAGGAAGGGGACACCGTATCCTTATGTATCAATTAGTAAATATTACTAATATGCCAGGTTTTCTCTAATCAAAGTTAATGTATGTATACTGCGATTTTCTCAATTTCTGGGCAATTATGAACTCCTTTTAAAGAATGTGGTGTATAGACTTGATACAAAAATGTTTCAAGCTCTTTAGCTTCTGAATTTAAAAGCAAATCTTTGAGGATACAAAGCATCTGCCATTATTTATTCTATCAATACTGGTTACCATCATTTATGGTACAATATGGATGCGGTGCTCTACAATAATTTGAATATGTATCTACCTATTCAGCTATGATTTCATCAGATTGGAAATAAGTTCTTTTAATATTGATATTGTGAAAGAAACACATGATGTAGCCCAAATCAAAAATAACAATTTGATAATAAAGTAATGTTGCTGATCTTACATGGTATTGGTTAACATTTCAAATATTGAGTCTAATTAGCGTTACCAGTAGTCCAAATTCCCATCTCATACTTAAGGCTATTGACATCTGTTTCAAATGGGTTCCGAATCATTTCTGGTTTACAACTATTATCTCAATATTCAGAAGCAGATCAAAATTAATCCAAAGTCTGGACCACACTTTCTGTCAATTAAAACTATCATAAATTAGTTTTGGGGTATATGTGAAAATCCATAATAAAACATGCACATTCCATTACAATCATTTTGCAATTATCATCACACATTAGGTTATTTATTTTTTAGTAGGTGTTGACAATTGTTGCATTCTTACTTGTATAACTATGAGTTTTAACATGTATAATGAAGATCTCCTGCTGTGAGGAATTCTTTTATTTAGTATTTCCATTTAATGGAACAGCTTTTCACAAAGGAGACCAATTTAATAGCAAATAGGCTCAAACAATGAATTATTCAAGCTATCCTCTCCTCATGCTTCCCCTCTACTTATTCTATGTCTGTAAGTTGCATAATACAGAGTAATGACCTTCTTCCAGTCAAAGTGAAACCACCTTTAATAAAGAATTGTCTGTATCTCCTGAGCTAAATACCTTCCCCCAATATAATAAAGTGTGAAATTTGAAAAATATGTTATAAAGTTTTTAAAATGTTTCCTGATTTTACCATAGGGATATCTCTACTGCAAATGTGGAGTTTTCCTTTGGTAAAGTTCAGGGGAAAAAAACATTTATTTAACTGAAAAAAATTGTAAAAATAGTGTAATGTTAAAATATTATTGTAGATCCATTTTATATTTATTTCAAATATCAAATAAAATTAAACAATGCTACAGCAATATTAACTTAATTTTGAATTAAATATGTTTTTCATTTAAATATATTGAATTAAATGAAAACATATATTCCAACCTAAAGTACAAATATATATTATTGTGCAATAATATTTATTTAAATGTATGTATACGTACTTTGATAAAATTTTGATACAAAGTAATATTACAATCATTTGTACATTTACAAACATTTGTCATTAAATGATAAATACATTTTAAATGTATTTATTTTCTAACATTAAATTATATTTTTTAATATTTGCAACTATTTCAAATATTAAATTTAACATTATTCCCTGTAGCAAAGATACTCAAAGTACAGCCTTGGGGCCGCACGTAGCTCTACTGACCTTTACATATGGTCCCCTGGACAGCAGCTGCACTGGTCTGCTGTTTCCTCAAATCAATACAAACTATAAAAGGATTTTAAATAATCAGACCAGCATTTATTTAAAGGTAAATTGAAGTTAAAGAAAGGAATTAAATAGGTTGCCCTGTATTGCGCTTAACTTGAGGACCACCTTCATTTTTAAAGAAATTGTGCAGCAAAAGTGTAAAATATGATAAAGTCTCTTCCAAATTCAAAAAGTGTATTTTATTAACAAGCAGAACCTTTTCCCCTTAGTACATTAGATTATATCTGTGCATGGAGAATTATTCTCTTTTAAAACTGATAGTTTCAAACATGAATTTAAAATTATTCCTGACAAGCAATATAGTTTTTCAAATCAAACACAGTAGAAAATTTTGTATAGCCCCCATTCTAAAGTCATGTATTTTGAGGTCCTCTTATATGTGATAGTGAAGAAAAAGGAGGAATAGTGAAATAAAGAAATTGGATAGGATTACATAACTTGGTGAAAGGGGAAGCCAGGATTAATCCCACGTTTTCTGTTGTGCAATTAGGCCACTAAATGTATATGCTTCTCTCCCCCTATGCCCAACTTACTGCCTCCCTGAAAGCCCCCAAAGTATACCACCCCTCACCCCGACCGCCAGCCTGCTGGCCTCAGTGCGGCCCTCAGACAGATTACGGACCATACTTTTTGGCTTCTGGGAAAATGTTTGCGAGTACCCATGTCCTATACAGCTTTATTTTAAGTCCCTACCTCCACTATTGTCAATAGTGAGCATTTCAGTCCCAGTGGTTGGCCATGTGCAGTGCTGGACTCATTCCATCTTTGAACTAAAGTACTTTAATACTGCTGTAGATCTCTTTGTTACTGTAGTAATTTTAGCCTTTTGTGAATAGCAAGGGGCTTACTCTTATGTGGATGGGTGCATGTCACTCCCTATACTTCCTCCAACCTCTACTTACTCCTCCCTACTCCTCCCTAACCTCCCCATATCATAGTAGGTATGCCCCTGGTCAGTCTCGCATTTAGTAACAAGTTGTAAACTTACATGTGTCAGGATGTCCACATAGAAATCATAGGAGATGTGGAAGTGGAAATTTACACTTATAGGATTGTGAATGCCATTTGGTAGTACTAAAGTACTACAAAATGTGGTTTGTGAACTAGTGCATAGCATTTTACAAACAAGATTCCACTAGGAATTGAATGAGTTTGAGTTCTATTTTAATAAATCATTTTTCACAGTATATTTTGTCTGGAGATACATAGGAATTCCTAATTCGGTGAGCCAAGCGGGTTAATAACTTAGCAAGCTCTCTTTTTGCAGACATTCTTATACATGCTGCTTAAAAGTGACCATATCTCTAGCAGTCAACATTCTCATATAATATGCCTCTGCTCTGTGGAATATTTGTTCTGTTCTATTTATGATTTAATCCATGTATAGCATCAGCAGCCGATGAGCCACACTCAATCCACAAGTGCAATATTCAAAGAAACTGTAAGAAAAACTCTGACAAATTAAAATCATCACGAGGACGTTTGGTATATTCTTTTTGGTTTTATTTTAGAATTTAATACTCTAATGAGAAGATTCTGTCCCAGTAACTAATCACAACATTGTTAATGAGCAGGGCAATTAATAAGGAATTGTCACAATTGGGTAGATCAGGGGTCTCCAACCTTCTCTAAAATTGGAGATCTTATGCAGAACTACTAATATCATTAGTGTTGTGAAAGTGATCATATCAGAGGAGATTACGTTAGAGGACACCCTATGTGAAATGACCTGCAGTGATCACCTCAGTGCATCAGACAGGACTGCCAGCAGTAATGTAAAAAAAAAAAATTAAGGTTTTGTGAGTTTGCATTGACTATACTGGAGAAACATGAAGTTACCATCACCTAAAGGCCCCTGGCTCCAAGGCAAAAGTATTAGCAATAAGCCTCCCCAACACGGCATGGTTTATCACTCAAATTTCAGCTTTAAATAGATTTTGGAAACTCAAGCATCAGCTTATCCTTTCTGAAAACACACACATTTTTGTCTCTAATGCACACTTTTCAATTCTGGTATACATATATTCATTCAAGCAAAAGCTTCTAATTTAGTAGGCTAGACTGGATGAAGGAGAGCTACATACGGGTAGCTGGAGAGCTACTAGTAGCACACAAACTTTCGTTGGAAGAGCCTGAAGTAGATGAATTGCCCACAGTCCTATTGGTTCATTGCTGCTATCTTTTTCAGATATACCTGATTTGTCTTCAAAGTGCATAAAGAAGAGAGGATTTTATAAATTACTGTGGTGCCACTTAGACAACTCTGGAATGTGGCTGTATTTTCTGAAATGACCAATATATAATTTGCTCTGTGGCTGGTTAATGGAAGAAGAAAATGTGGAAAACTGCAATTTACACATAATCTCGAGATGCTAAGTGACTTAACATACCAGAACCATTAGCATTCAGAGCGGATGTCATGAAGAATAATGTTAAAACATTTTTTTTACCATCAATTACATTTGTTGACCTTGTCTTTCAGATGCAAGAGGATGCCAGCAATGCCCATCAGATCAGTGGTCCAATGACAAACGTAACACCTGTGTCCCTAAGCAAACAGAATTCCTCTCCTATCATAGTCTTTTGGGTATTGTTTTGGTCTTGGTAGGAATAATTTGTTCATTGAAGACATTGTTCATTTTAATTATCTTTATTAAGTATGCAGATACTCCTGTTGCTAAAGCGAACAACCAAGTGCTCACCTACATTCTCCTTGGTGCTCTGATGCTCAGTTTTCTCTGCTCCTTCTTCTTCATTGGGAAACCAGAGAAAATCACCTGTGTGCTTCGCCAACCTGCTTTTGGTGTTATATTCGCTGCCTGTATCTCTTGTATTTTGTCAAAAACTATCATGGTGGTCATTGCCTTCAATGCTACAAAGCCTGGCAGTAACATGAGGAAGTGGTTGGGTCCTTGGGTCTCCATCTTTACAGTCTCTGGTTGCACACTTGTTCAAGTCATTATTTGCACCACTTGGGTGTTCCTCTGCCCTCCTTTCCCAGAAAACAACATGAAAATAAAGACTGGGACAATCATTCTGCAGTGTAATGAATGTTCAGAGACTGCCTTCTGGTGCATGCTGAGCTACATGGGGATGTTGGCCGGTGGCAGCTTTGTTCTGGCATTTCTATCACGAAGTTTGCCCGATACTTTTAATGAGGCCAAATGGATCACCTTCAGCATGCTTGTCTTCCTTAGTGTGTGGGTGTCCTTCGTTCCCGGACACTTGAGCACACAAGGGAAATATACAACTGCCATGGAAATCTTTGCAATCATCTCTTCCAGTGCAGGAATACTGATCTGTATATTTCTTCCCAAGTGTTTTATTATATTGTTCAGGCCTGAAATGAATACAAGAGATCATCTGTTAAGGAAAGTTCAAAGAAAACAAACATAGACAGACTCCTATGATGACTGCACTTCAGCCCAATGTCACTCATTTTCGTGACGGCATTCCAATTGTTCAACTCAACTTCAGTCCATCTGCTATTTGTTCCCCTTAGTTTCTAACCCTGTAATGAAAAAATGTGATTTTGCTGGATATCACTTGAGGTGTGCAGCCTAATGGTAAAGAAGGATGTGGAGCTAATCAGTCATGTGGGCAATCATTTGTCAATTGGCAGCTCAGTATAAAGATCATATATACTAGGTCAATACTTAATTGATGGAAAAGAGAAGGTGTAACATTTTGTTTATTATACAGTTCTACAGACGTCAAAAATAGAAATGAAAACAACAAACATGGCTCAGTGTTAACATTTTCTATTTTTAGAAGGGGCAATCTGGGTATGAAGAATAATACTTCACACAATTAGCCTTTAGAGAAAATGCTAATTTTTTGATGACTCAGAGAGGTCTAATAGCATCTCTCCTCCACTGATGACACTCTTTTAAATGCCCAGCTAAGCAGATGGTTGAATTTAATACCCTATGTCTTGTACATACGGCTCCACACATCAGGTATCCAAATGCCAACGCCACTCACCAAGGCAACTTTGTTTGGCCTTGAAGGCCTATCTTTCTGTGGTACCACAGAGATACTGTTTTGAGGATGGTCTATGTACCCATTGTTTATCACTTTTGAGTTTTGCCTCTTCCTCAACGAGAAGCATTTGTCTGTGAAGCTAACGGACTTGAGTCTGCTAATCATTGAATAGTTCAATAACCTAGAAAATAATCTTACACTTTAACAAGGCCAGTCGTCTACCTGACTTGTACAATACATTTCTTTGTAGGCAACAATATAACATAATGGAACAAGAACTGACATAGCCAATGTTGCATTTTTATAGCTCAACATATAGGCATCTATCAATACTTGATTGTGCATATTAACAGAGGCCAGCAAAGCTATGTGTATACCTTTTTACAATGTTTATCAGGCATACAGGCTATACAAATGTAGACTATAGGACATGCAAAATGATAAGCCAAGTATTTACATATTTTATTTAAGCAGTTTTATATAACGCTGGCCGGACTTGCGCCGGACTTGCGCTTTACAACAGTTTTTCGCAAGAGTTATATAGTAGAGCAGTCTTATGCAAAAAGATTCGGAAGTCCAAGTGTGCTCTGCATTATTGAGGTAGGATGTGAGTCCTGAGGTAACCTCATTGTATGCATTATTGAGGTAGTATGTGAGTCCTGAGGTAACCTCATTGTATGCACAATTGTCTTGGAATGAGTTGAGGTAGGTCTATGTGATACAAAGTCAGAGAGAAACGGAGTCGGGGTTAGCGTGAAGGCGGTGGCTATCCATTCGGGAAGGAGCAGTTGAGGAAGAGGGCTTTTAGGTGTTTTTTTAATTTTGTGAAGGACGAGATAGTTCTGATATCTGCTGGGATGGAGTTCCAGATTTTGGTCGCGTTTCCTGTGAAGCAGCTAGCATCGTTTTTTTGTTTGCGTGTTTTCATAGGGATGAGAAGAAGGGTGTTGGATCTCCTGAGGTTTCTTGTCTGACCGGCCCTCTTGAGGTTGGCGGCCAGATAGTCAGTTTTTCCTGTGTGTAGGGCTTTGTGCATGAGGCAGGCAGTTCTGAAATTGGCACGCTGTTCAACTGGGAGCCATTTTAGTTCTCTTAGTGCTGGTGAAATGTGATCGTATTTCCTGATTCCAGTGACCATTGAGGCTGCTGCATTGAGGGCTGTTTTGAGGGGAGCTACGTAGGATTGTGTGGTGCCAGTTAGGGTTGCATTCCCATAGTCGAGTCTGGATAGCACCAGTGATTGGGTGACTTGTTTGAGATCCTTGGTAGAGATGAATGGTTACATTTTGTTGAGAAGCTTCAGGTTGAGGTAGGCGCTTTTTGTAGAGTTTTTGATGTGATTGGCCATGTCAGGTTTTGGGTCTAGGGTGATTCCTAGTGATTTTACAGAGTTAGCCAGAGTTAGATTACAGTTGAGAGCATCCATAGCTGTAAGACATTCTGCAATTTGAGGGTTCTCTTCTTTGTTGGAGGTGAGGAGGATCTCCATTTTGTCTTGATTGAGTTTTAGGTGATTTTGAGACACCCAATGTTGGATTTTGTTTAGAGTGTCATTTAGTCTGAGGATGTCATCTAGGGAGGAGGTTTCTGGATAGATCCGGGTGTCATCAGCATATAGGTGGAAGGGGATGTTGACATTTTTTTGTGTGGGGTTCCATGTATATGTTGAACAGTTGTAGTGAGAACACTGAACCTTGGGGAACACCCCTGCTGTCGGGGTGTAGGTCTGAGGTAAACAAGCGGAGGACCACCTCATCAACACCTATCCTTTCTTGTAGGAACTTGATGAGTAGTTGTTGATCATCCGTGTCAAAGGCTGCCAATAGGTCGAGGAGAATGAGTAGGCAGCATTGATCGGTATCGAGCGATTTGTGGATATCGTCTGTGATGCTGTGGATCGCAGTCTCGGTGCTATAGTTTTTTCTGAACCCCCGATTGGTGGGGATCAAGAAGGTAGATGTTGTCCATGTGCTGAGTCAGTTGTGAGAGGACGCATTTTTCGAGGATTTTGGATAGGAGGGGGAGATTGGAGGCGGGTCTTTAGTTATTCAGGTCCTTGCAGTCAAGGCCTGTTTTTTTAGTAGTGGCGTTACTTGGCCGACTTTGAGGCATTCAGGTATGATGCCGGTTCTCAGGGAGCTGTTAATGATCCTGCACCAGAACGGGGCTATGGACAGGTTTAGTTTTTCGGTTCAATTGGGAGGGAATAGGATTGAAGATGTGAGAGGCGGGTTTAGAGGTGGAGATTAGCTTGAGGATCTCGGCTTCTGGGATGGGGTTGAAGGACTTCCATGTTTTCATGGGGTGCAAGCAAGTGCTTTCTGTTGTACCTGGAGGCAGGCTTTTGCAGGCAGGGTTGGTGTTGATGTCAAGTGAGAGCTCAGTCTTAGTGTTTTTTTGTTCGAAGAAGTTGGCAAAGTTTTTGCACAATTCCTTGGAGGCCTGCATAGAGGATTCCGGGGGCTTGGAGGTTTGTTGCTTGATGATTGTAAACAGTTCATTGAGTCTGTTTTTTGCGTTGTCCCGGGCGGAGCAGAAAAGGGTGGATTTTTCGCTGCAGATGTGTTTTTTGTATTTTCTTTGAGCTGCTTTGAGTTGTTCGAGTAGGCTTGTGGAGGAGTTGCTTCTCCATAGTCTTTCCGTGGCTCTAAGTTGTCTCCTTTCGTTGGTAATGACTTGAAACAGGATCTAGATGGGATGTTCCTGTTTTGTTTTAGTTTCAGGGGAGCTACTTGGTCTAAAAGGGATGTCAAGGTTGTGTTCTAGTGGGCAGTGAGTTCTGTAGTGGATAGATCATCCGTGGAGGTAGTGAGGAGGGAGTTGACCTTTTCCTCCAGGTCAGTCATGTTGATCTGAGTGAGGTTTCTGGTCCATTTGGGATGTTCTTGGGCGGGGGGTTAGAAAGCGATTGGTTGAGTGAGGTGGAAGACGATTAAGTGATGGTCTGACCAGTCCACAGACAGGGAGTGGTTTATAGTAACTGTGTCGCCTTTGGCAATAATAGCATCTAGGATTCCTCCTTTTTTGTGAGTTTCCTCTGTGCAGTGTTGGGTAAGGTTGTTGTTTGGTAGCAGCTCATTCAGGTTCTGGGTTAGCTGGTTGTTTTCTTCATTCCAGTGTAGGTTGAGGTCACCCAGAATTAAGTTATTCACATCTCGGAATGAGCAGTGGGCAATCAGGTCAGACAGGTGTTCAGTGAAGGTGGTGGAGTTGCCTGGGGGGCGGTAGATAAGGTGGCAGATTAGTGTTTTGTTGTTGCTAGTGCTGATGTTGACGGTTAGGCATTCCAAGGTGTTGTAGTTGAAGGAGTCTGTTTCCGTCACGAAAATATTGTCTCTGTGGATGATTGCTATGCCTCCTCCTCTTTGGTCTTCTCTGTCTTTGCTGGTGATTGTAAAGCCTGGGGGGATGAGAGTGTCCAGGAGTAGTAGGGAAGAATCATTTAGCCAGGTTTTGGTGATGAATGGTATGTCTATGTTGTGAGTGGGGATGGATTCTGCTAGCTCTGTGGCATGCTTGGTAGTTGATCTGCAGTTTGTGAGCAAAAAACTGAGCATGCAGTTGGTGGGGGTCGTCTCTGTTTTGGGTTTCTTCATTTAGGGGCCGTGGGGATGATAGTTCGGGTGGTCGGGGGTCTGGGGGATTTCGGAGGGGCCTGGTCTCTTCCTAGTCTGGTAATCACCTGGATATTGGATTGGAGGGTGGCTGTAATAGGATTGTCGTACGAGGAGGCGAGGTCTGCCGCTTCACTCTCAGACATTGCGACTCTAGTTCTTTTGGGTCTCTGTGTCTGATTGGAGAGGGGGGTAGCGATCCATCTCTGATGGGGAGCCTTGGGCGGCCTTTGTTGTGTATGGGTGGTGAAGGAGCGGGTACACGGAGGCTGGTGGGGCGCATCGAGGTTGGCTAGGATTTCACTGAAGCCCTGGATTACAGTTGCTATCTGGGTTTCCAGCAGGGAGAGTCGCTGCTCATTCTCTAATTCGTTGAGGTACCAGGACTGGTCCTGTGTGGGTTTGTTGGGCCTAGGGGGAGAGAGTCTTGGGGTGTGGGGTAGTCTTGTTGTGGTTGTGTCGTCTGTGGGAGGTCTGGAGGAAGAGAGTCTCAGGGTGTTGGGTAGCCTAATTATGGTTGTGTTGTCTGTGAGGGGTCTAGGTGGGGCCGTGAGTGCAGGGTGGCGGGGGTCGTGTTGGGGTGTTGGTGTTTTATTGCATGTGGATTTGGGGAGGTGGTTGGCCATCAGAGCTTGAGTGTTCAAGTTGTTCAAGGTGGATTGATGTGGGTGGAGGGCAGGTGGCGGGTGGGGGTGAGAGCCGGAGGGAGAAACAAGAGGGGTCATGTTCTCCCTGGGGTGGTGAGTGTGATGTCGCGTGGTGAAGGGCATATGTGATTTTTAGGGAGTGCCGGAAAGGTGGGTGAGTTCTGATGGCGGGTCAGGTTCTTCGGGGGGAAGAGTAGGGGCGTGAAGGGGAGGAGTGCGTGAGAGGGGGCATTCCGGGGAGATGGGAATAGGGTGTCAAAGGACTCTAGATTGCCGTTGTTGGCTTGTATCAGGACTGTGCCATTGGAGTAGATGGTCACAGTGGTATTTCCAGTAAGCCTTGGGCGGTTTGGAAGTGATAGTGTCAGTTTGCAGCTATGTGAAGTGTTAGCTGTTTTGGAAATGTGGAGCTGCGATCTGAGGATGGAGTTCCATATTTCGTGTCTTTCAGTGTTTAAAATTAGATCCATTTTTACCTGTCTTTTGGAGGAGCATGATGACACATGATGACACATTGCAGTGCATCAAAGAGCTGTTTATCAGAGTGGCATAGTGTGACATAAATCAACTTGGCAAAAGGTGATGCAGATGAGGGAAGCAGAACACGCTTAAAAAATAAATTGCCTCTGAATGATGTTGCCAATATGACATGTTTTGGGTGTGATGCTTGAAAGTATTTGTTTTTTAATGACCTGGGTTTTAACAAAATTCTTAACTTCCTCTTATTTTTAACCTGATCCTCTCAAACATTTCCATAGTCAGCGCATATTTTTTTAGTTCAGTCAGACATTTACAATGGGTACCAAAATGAGGAGACTTTGTAACCTTGGCCAGAAAATTGACTTTCTGACTTGAACGATACCTGTGAAGACGAGATTTATTTCGAATTATGGACGAATAAAAACTTTGGATGCCATAGAATTAATATTGACAAGAAACAATAGTGCATTTCTGCAGTATGATACTGATAATTTAATCAATCGCAGAGTCAGTGATTCCAATTCCCACATTACAGACTAAGGTCCTGGTTTAGACCTTGGCGGACGGGTTACTCCATCACAATGGTAATAGATATCCTGTCCGCCGAAATATAAATCCCATAGGATATAATGGGATTTATATTTCGGCGGATGGAATATCCATCACCATTGTGACGGGGTAACCCATTCACCAAGATTTAAATCAGCCCTAACTTACCTCTGAACACCAACAGGTTAAAAAAAATAAATCAATATTATTACAGCAAGTAACATATGTAATATCATTTATTCTATAGATTGGAAGACTAAACTGAAGTATCCTTAGCCTCTAAAATTGTTTTTAATTTAGCACAAGTGTATGAATTTTATTTATTATAAATGGTGGTATCATTAGCAGCTTTAGATGGTTTACATAATATATAGCAAATATTGTACCACTTAGTAGTAGGACAAGAAATCCTTACATTAGATTCACAATGTAATTTAGTAAATCCTCATACGGGATCATTCATTTGAAACTCCACTTAAGTTAAAACAGCTCTAGGATTAGAATGTATTCTTACATTTATGTGGTTTTCGCAGACCTAACCAAGACTCAGTGGAGTGCTGTACAGTGTCAAAGGTAGAATAAAAGAGTAATGAAAGTCATCTCAAATGATAGTTTCAGGGAAACATTTCTACTTCAATAGCACTATTTAAATCTTTAGCAGTGTATTTGAAATCACAATAAAAACAAAATATGATTATTTTACGCAATTTAAGGTAATTCGGAACATCTGTTAATCATACACATGTAGTATAGCTCGAGGTGACATAATACAAGCAGATATATGATGAAACAAAATCAAGAAACCAATTGAGACTTTCTATTTTAGTATATTTCAATAGTTAGAGATAACATAGAACACTTGTATTTCATAAAAGATTGGATAGAATACTTTTTTTATATTTTCAAATAGAAATTTAGGACTGGCATCATTTTGATAGCGAAGCCTACTCCACCAGAATTAAGGTATTTGATGCCAGCTTTATTTTAAGGAGTGTAATTTCTCTTTGAGGATGGATACATTAAAATAAATATGAATGCTATCATTAGCAAACCATATAGCAACTTTCTTTATTTTAATTGAACTCCAGTAACAGTTAAACAATTCAAATGTATACTTCAGACATAAATTACTGAGTGGAAGTCCTACAGTTTTAGTTTAATTCAATTTAAAAATCCCTTAAAATTGGTAGGGGATTCATGATAATAGAATGCGCCTATAGAATTTGCCATGTAAATTACCATCAGATAGTATTTTGGGCTGAGGTATGGACTATTCGTTCTTGTTGTACCTGTTCATAATCTTGTCACAGCTGTATGTATGCCACTTCATCTTCTTCAGGGCATACCTTGATTCTCTGAGGCAGTCTTAGGAGTCAGGTTCTGGGACCTCTTAACAAAGTTTGAGAAACATTTACTACAATTAGCTAAAAATGCATAAAACCATTATCTCTAAGCATGCCTATATGCAAGCAGAACACATTTATCTTCTGTAATTCCCAGTGAAGATTGCTGATTTTATTGACTTTCACTCTTTTTACCATGTTGCAGATATGAGATTCACCATTATGACCCACATTTTACCAGTGTGAGAGAGTCGTTTCTGATCTACTTAAATTGATCTAGATTTTCTTTATTTTTTACCACTTGGTTTTTGGACCTTCGTGGTGAGTCAGTCTCACTAATTAAGCATCACTCCCTGTAAGCTTCTTCTAACATGGACTTGAGTTCTATCTGCAAATGCTACCTTTAAAATACATTTCCATGCTGCACAGCTGGGGTAAAAGGCTCTGTGGTGGTTACACATGTACTGGTGTGCACATGCATGTCCTAAGAGTACAGTTTAAGAAAATGGGGGTACTATCTGTCTTAGCCCAATATCTGTGAACAGATAGCCTGTGACATTTGGTACCTTCAATAAATTACTTATAGCCTCACAAGCCTTATAAGTTAACTGAGCATCCAAAAATAAGTATCTCTATTTATATATGACTTGAATGTGAGTCTGTAGTGTATTACTGAAAGTCTGTGATTCTGTAGTGATTTCCCTTTTGGACTTACTTTGGTTCACCCTTAGTTTCAAGTTTTAGAAGCTTTCAGATGACTTGGCTTGGCAAGGTCACATCTTACACATTTGCTTTCTCAACATTATTCTAGGAATAGGCTGTACATGTTGCTTTGTTATGTGGTGGCTGTTCTTCGGATTCAATCTGCACATTTCGTCCAAGCTTAGACGGAGTACATTACAAAATAATGCACTGTTTTTCATTGTTCGGTCACACCAGCTATTAACATTTAGACATACCATGGTCAAACAGCTGTGTTTTCCAGCACACTAGCTCTTATAATCACAGCACATTCACTGCATGCTAGACTACAACGCTTTCAATAAATGTATTGTAAACTTCCTTTGTGTCTTTCTTGTGTTTACCAAGGGCATGCATGAGTGAGCAAATAAAGGAGTGGGATCGAGGTTGCCAAAATCCCATGCTACTCTTGGTAGGTTAGAAGTTCAAATGTGGCACTGTGAGCTAGTCAGGAATTGAGCTGATAGTGACTGATTTCACAGATGGACTCAGTCCATACATTCTGATGTCTTGTTGTCCTAATACACAGTCCTGCTTTACCAGCAGGATGCTACATAATGGCACCTCCAATGTTCATAGGTCAGGTACTTATTTAATTGGTCTCCGGAGAAGTGCTTGTGTGTAGCCTAGCTTCCCTATTTACCTCTATACGGAGATGTCCATGGTGCATAGGATCAAACCTAAACAGAATTTTACGGACCCCCTATTTTTGTGTGTTGGTTGTTCAAGGTTGAACCTTTAAAAGGATACCCCACTTTAATGTTTTCTCTCTTTGCCAGTAACCATTTAATCATGGCATCACAAACAATCCATATTCCTGCTAATTGCAGGCAGGCGGTACATGTTGATTAAATAGTGCATGGTCTTGCTCCTGTAGGTGGTAATGTAACTTTAGTAGTGGAGGCCCACGATGCCTACAGATTTCAAGATATTTATTCATATGTCGATTTTCCAGCTATCAATACTAATACACAGAATTTTCATACATAGACTGATGTGGTCCTACCAGATGTCTACAGACCAGACAACCATTTAGAAATTCAACTAACATTATGGGAACATCAAAATAAATTGGTTCCAAGTCATACTAGTACATGTACTTGATATTGTATGGAATGGCCCACTTATTAAATACGGGGCCAGTTGGTTGGCTGGTTATACACCATATCCTAATATGGATGGGCTCACTGTAGGTGAGCCACGAAACGAATGCAATAGTCTTGTAAGACTATATAGACGCTATATAGATGTTTATCACAGTATGTAATGTGTACTGTCGTTGGTTACCCTGGGTGAGCACAACAATTGGTACGGCCACAATTGGTAAATGTGACAGCAATTAGTCCAGTGACTATTAATGCAATTATAAGTAAAATCCCTACCAAATGTGAAGAGATTCAATTTTGGTTAATTTAAAAAGTAAATCAAATTAAAGCTGTGTTTCCCCACAGAGGACCACAGGATAAACAAACAATACTTACTACATGCTTGCCACTTGGGGCTTAGTCTTTGCTGCAGTCTATACAATAACACATGGTACTTCATCTATGGCAGTCCTGTCGGAGGTGTTGAAGCAAATTAAAAATTAATACGAGGCTGCTCCTGTCCTAGATTTGGGAACTAAGTTAATGGACAATTTTGCTAGTATCATCAATCAAATTGGCTAACATTCAAGGTGAAGCATCAGCCTTGGCTATATGGCAATGGCTTGCGCAGGTCGCAGCAGCAAACCAAAAAGCTTCCTATCATTATTACACATCTGTAGAGTAAGACAATTAGGGAGCCAGGCCCAATAACCCATAGCATGGCAAATTGGGTTAGGAAAAAGAAAATGCCGCGCAAGCCCCAGATTTTGAAATAAAAGGCAGAGAGAAGCAAAAACCTCAATAACAACCTAGGTTAAGGGCAGGATCTCCACAGTCAGAGCCCTCTGAAAGCGGTTAGAATTTATGTGACCTCATAAGAAAGAAGCAACCTGATAGGTATCAGTATTCTGATACACGTCCTTCTCATTCCTTTCAGGACACATGAGACAGATGATACGAGAGAGGGGGACGTTCGGAGAGTGGACAAGAAAAGTGTGTGAAGCTGAAAAAGGACTTACAGCAGGAGGAATTGGTAACATGTTTTGCAAGGTATACTGCTACAGGTATCCCAAGGGCCGCAGGAGGTGGCCCCTGGAAACCACTATCACCTATACAGTACTATAAAGCATATCGTCATGTCCTGCGGTGCAGGAGGAATCGGCAACACTTTGTGCAAGGGACTACTACTACTATCATCCCTAGAGCTGCAGGAAATGGACCCTGCCAACCACTATCGCCTGGACAGTGCTTTAAAGCACATAATAATGTCCCACAGCGTGGGATGAATTGGGAACCCTTTTTGAAAAGGAGTTATGCTACCAGAATCCCTAGGGCGTGAGGAGGTTGCCCCTTGATAATCACCATCACCTGGACCTATAAAGTGCATCATTATGTCCTGTGGCTCAGGACACACACTTGCTACACCCAGTCAAAGCCCTGGCCAAGGGCAGGCCCATCCTGTGCCCACCAGTGCCAGGAAGAACAGCGGTGGGACAACCCCCTTGGCTCTGTGGCTGAACTTTGTCCTTTCTGGGGTAAGATCCACTTATATCGATCAACCTCAAACTTTTAATTTAGTGGCTACCTGAATGGTTACTTTCTTGGATGTGATCTGCCTATCATTTGACTTTATTTACTGTGGTGTTTGTTGCCCTGATTTGCTATTTTGTAAGGGCTAACAAATATTGTGGCATCTTTTTGTGGGCTACTAAATCTTTGTTATATTATATTATGTACACTTGCTGTTTACGGGTTTGGGGAAAGGACGTATTCTGGCAATTTGGCCGGTGAACTTATGGGGAAAAAACCTCTCGATTGCTCTTCGTATACTAGCACCCTGTGAAATATGGAGAATCTCATTGACGAGGTGGAGCATATTTTACACTTTGATGTGCTTTGTAATTTTGGCCCTCAACCAAAAAAGCCACAAGTTGCTCAATTTTTCAATAAAAGGGCCAGTAAACCTAAGCCTTGGAGATCTCAGGTGCCTACTATTCCTAAATCAATGGAGAGAGAGGTCCACACTGTAGTTAGTTCTCAACCATGGATGTTTCCCAAACCTGTGATGCCATTGGAACTAATGGTTATGTGTCCTAACAGATATTCCCCTTTGGAAACTTGTGATTCACCTACTAAAGCTCAAAGGGTGCCTACTGTTCATGCCCCCAACCCCCAGAAACAGAGACTACTAGCCCACAATTTAGATTGGCCAGTTATTAATGTTCTAAGGGCAGACGTAAAGGCCCTGAGGATTAAGATTCAATCCTTACCTACAGTCAAGTATTCTGGGACTTCACCACTTAGGGCCCGATTCCGATCTCCTTTGGAAAGCATACCGACCAAATCGGTTCTGGAATGCTTTCCGTACCACTCGGTTCAAGGGTAGTCCTACTGAGCGAGTACGATGCATCCGTATGCATCCGGATGCAATTCAGTTGGGGAAAATCGTGCACCTGTAGCAGGCACCCCATGATGCCTGCCACATTGTGCATGGCTGTAAAGGGGGGTCCCTTGTGTACCCCCTATGAGCCCTCACCCGAAAGGTCCCGGGTGAAGGCGGGCCTGCTACAGGCCCCAAAAGACCGATTCCGGCAGCATTTTAATTCCAGGCAAACCGAATCGGAAAGGCTGTCATCGTACTCACTCTTTCGGAAACCAAGTCCATAGAGCTGTACGAATCGGCTCTGGAAAGGCTCGACATCCCCGAATGCCTTTTGAATCCGATTCGGTCATCCCCAACGGTTTCCAGGCATTGTAGTTGGTCGTTCGGAACTGGGAACGAGTCAGTTGGAAACAAGGGCTCCGGATCGGTTTTGGCAAACCCAAATCCGATTCAGAGCCCTTCCGACCAACATCGGAATCGATCCTTTAGTCAGGACGAGGGTTGAGAGCATAATGATAATAGGGGCAAGGTCAAATTTGGGCTGTCTACCTAATTTGCTACCCTTTTGGGGTTGTAGTGTGGTTAAAGATGGACCTTTGTTTAAACCCAGGGAACCTGCTCAGAAATGTCCATCACTATCACTCAATTCGCCTTATGAAGGTCCATATCCAGTATGGCCCAGATACCAGTTCCCCCTACTGAACCATGTATACCTATTGATTTATTGAATAATGATATTCGTAGTGTTTATTTGCACATTGGAATGATCTATATGAATTGCCTGCAAAGGAAGATGAGACTTCCTTGAAAAATAATGTGACCTACTGGATCTGGGATGTGAGGAAGTGTTATAGTGTGAGACATTCAGATATAGTTCGACTGCCCCTTACTGATAACTTGGATTGTATCAAGTTCGAGCATTCCCATCCTTCAATTGTGAATGATTTATTGTCCCTACAGGCAAGATCTTCTATCTCCACAAATTAACAGATTCAGTTAAAAATTAGATTTCCCTCATACAGGGAGTGGAGTCACCCATAATTTTGTCTCCACTTGCCTGAATTGATTGACTGAATAGTCCAAACATTGCCCTTATATGTATTAGTTCTAGTCAAAAGTTATCTTTACAGGCTCAGACTGACAGTCCCTGCCTTGGCTTAGATTCTTCTCAGTTAGATCCTGATGGACTACATTGTCCCTTTGGTGCAGATGCATCTGACTACCCTTCCAGAGATTCCTTGTGTTTTGGGCATGGAGAATCTCCCCATTTCCCTATGGTTATGAATGTCCCACTGAAGAATACGCATATAAATGATTTGGGTATGGTCTCCCGGAATAGTGCAGGGTTTGGACATAAGCTTGCCTATGAGAATTGGGGATAAATTATAGAAACGGTTGATATAATTATATTTAGAGAAACTTGGGAGACTGATCCTTCCCATATTCAGGGTTTTAAGACTTTTAATGTGCCAGCCTGTGAGTCAAAACCTGGTAGAGCCCCTGGTGGTTTATCCACCTGAGTAAGGATTTCCCTGGGGTGCCAAGTCAGCCAGCTGCCTGTTGATTTCCATAACCTGCTTGGTCTTGAGGTCTCCTTTCGGAATAACACAAAAATATTTACTTTTAATTTGTATAGCAGGAGTGTCCCTAAAACAATAGATTCCCTTGTTTTACACCTCTTGAATGTTTTTATTACCACTAAGGTGCAGGAGGATGTAATTGTGATTGTGGCTGGGGATTTTATTGTGTGTTTCGAAACATATGTACTTCAAAATGCAATAATAGAAGAGGAAGACCAATATTGGGATATCCCCCAAATATTGGGTCCACATCTAACAACTCTACCAAAGGCAGCCTTGGATCTTTGTATGTGCTGCCATCTGATGACCTATAATGGTAGATTAAAATCAGATATACATAGGCACCCCACTTTTAAAAGGAACATCCATCAAAACTGTATCGATTATTTCCTTGATTATATTCGATCCTGGGAACATATTGTCGATATGCACTGCCCAGGTAAAAGAGTGATCTCTTTCCCCTGCTCCTCACCTTTTATGGCAATGCCGATAAAGTAAAAAGGACCCAACAACCATCTGGTGGGCAATTTATTGGTCAGTAATTACCAGAGCAGGTTCAAATGGGAGAGTGTTGTGACCAATGAGGACACGTGTGCACATTTATGCCAGGGCTTGATTCCCATTTTGTCCCTTATAGCTACATCAGAGAGCCCCCGACAAGATCTTGAAAGTCAATATGTATCCCTTAGTCTCCCACAAGACTGGGTGAACCACTTTGAATCTTCATATGGTAGTTGCTAATTTAATCTATGCCCTGTGAACCCAGATGAGCCAGGCCATATGAGGGCCACAACATCATGTCTGATTCCTGTTAAATCTGATTACCCTAAAGCTAAAGGGTTTCTCACTGTGACAGAAATTAGATTGGCAATTAGGGTCTCTCAGAGAGAAAGGGGCCCTTGCATTTGTAGCAGCACCACAGTATGTGATCATTTTAGAATTGAAGAGTTTTGTTTTATAAAAAGAATAACTTTTAAAAATACTGTTTCACTTTACAGCACATAGTGTGCTTACCTGTGTCTGAGGTCCTGCTGTGTTTCGACCGGCCCCCTACGCTGCTGCTTGTTGCAGGGTGTTAGGTGAAGCTTTTCCACGGTCGGACACCAAACGGCCGCCATTTTGGGGAGGTTGGCGGGCTAGTTGTTGGTGGAGGGACAATGTAAAATGAAAGCCCGGTCGCGGAAGAGCTACTAAAACTAGCAAAGCCTATTGCTGAGCCTTGTAAACATAGGATCAACGTAGAGTACAAGCAACTGAATTACGAGCATTGTGGGAAGAATATAATACACAACAGCGTGAAAAATGGGTGCAAATTGCAAATGGCTCTACTAAACTGTAGGTCACTGACTAAACATAAATATGAGATCCATGATCTACAGAGGGAAATATCACTTGATGCTCTGTTCCTGACTGAGACTTGGCTTACTGAGAGTTCCATCCCAGATGTTCTAGATGCACTCCCAGATGACTATACGATAGTAAGGCAGGATCGAGAGGGTCAAATAGGTGGCGGAATCACAATAATCCATAAAACAACAATAAAATGTAACTTCAAGGAGGCTAATTTAGATAGTTGTGAGGTGTTCTTATTTACACTGTCAGTGGCAGAAGACAACACTATAGCGGGCTTCTTAATATACCGCCCACCAGGATCAGTAGCTAAATTTATGATAAGCTTGGAGGAGAAAGTTGCTCATCCAGATATCAGACATAATAAGTTCCTAGGTGATATGAACATTCACTTTGACAACAAACAGAACCGGGAAGCACAATCTTTATGCAAAGACTTAGGAACTCTGAATCTAGAGCTAAAAGTTGAAACACCAACACACCATGGGGAACATATCCTAGATACTATCTTCTCAAACGTGAGTGAGATGGAGGTAGAAACACCATGGCCTATCCCTTGGTCAGACCATTTCTTAGTGCCTTTTACTGTGCCATCTAATATACAGAGGATGGAGAAAACGACACAGAAAGTTACCAATAGGAAATGGAATAAATTCAACCCCAACGTTTTTATCCAAGCACTAATGAAAAATAACATTACACTGGAGAAAGAGGTCAATTTAGCCAATAGCCAACTCGAAAGTTGGATAACAACGGCTCTAGACGAAGTAGCTCCATGGTGCACACAAGCCCCCAAGAGGCATAAAGTATCAGCACCCTGGTTTAATGAAACACAAACAACATGAACGAGTATGGCGCAAAGTTTACAGTAATAAGGTTAAAGAGAATTACAAAAAGGAACGTAAAAAATATAATGCGCAAATAAAGAAAATACGAGGCAATTTCTACACAGAAAAAATTGAAAGGGCAAGTAATTCCTCAAAAGAAATGTTCCCCATACTAAAGTCTCTTAAAACCCTCGATAACACTAACTATGATACAGCGGCCTCCACTGAAAGCTGCAACAACGTAGCAAAATTCTTTGCGGACAAAGCGACCAAAATCTGTGACACCTTCCCTATGGAAGTACGGCTAGGGCTGAATATAACCAACAGGCAGGTCACCACATTTGGATGGGAGACTCTGGATGAATTCAAAATCGAGGAGCTAGAAGATCTCAAATTGACAGCTAAAGGGATCAAATCAGGTTCCCCATTAGATCCAGCTCGTCCGGAGAGGCTAATGCAGGGAGAGAAGCTCATTATGCCACAAATTTCAGAGCTTATCAAACTCTCCTTCCAAACAGGAGAGGTTCCAAATAAATGGAACAAGCAATCGTTCGACCGCTAAAAAAAAAGCCGTCAATCGACCAGGCGGTACTAGAAAATCTGCGCCCTATCTCATTACTACCATTCATGGCAAAGATCGCGGAGAAGGTAGTAAGCAAACAATTAGTAGACCATATTAACAAGAATGACTTTCTACACCCTTCTCAGTCAGGCTTCAGAACAGCACACTCGACTGAGACAGCACTTCTCATGGCTACTGAAACTATGAAACAATATGCTGACGAGGAGCAAACGGTCGCGCTGACCCTGCTGGACCTCAGTGCGGCATTTGACACCGTCTCTCATAAGATACTTCTCCAAAGATTAGAGGAATGTAAAATCAGGGGAAACGCACTGCGATGGATGACATCCTTTCTATCTGCACGTAGCTTCCAAGTTGCTCAACAATCCTATCGAACAATGAGCATCCCCCTCCCCCAGGGCGTACCACAGGGGTCGATTCTGAGTCCGACCCTTTTCAACTTGTATGTGGGACAACTGGCTGAGCTAGTGGATGAGCACAAGGTGTCTATTGTGTCATACGCTGATGACACTCAGCTAATTGTGATGCTATCTCAGGATCAGGAACAGGCAGCATCCCGCTTCTCTAAGTGTCTTGAAGATGTTGCTATATGGATGTCAAACCACTTCCTAAAGCTGAATGGGAACAAAACGGAGGTGATCATCGTGGGAAAAGCTCCCACCATTTGGTCATCAGCCTGATGGCCGGGGATTCTGGGACACATACCAACCCCTAAAGCGGAAGTAAAAAACCTTGGAGTTTGGTTTGACTCAGAATTGACTTTCGACAACCTAATTCATACGGTAGCAGGCAAATGCTATGGGACTATGAAAACCCTACAAAAGATCCTTGACCTCTTGCCATCAAATGCAAGGAAACCCATAGTTCACGCCGTGGTTACCTCACAAATGGATTACGGCAATGTATTATACTTAGGAGCTTCCAAAAAAGGGTTGTCCAAATTACAAACGGTACAGAATGCAGCTGCTCGCCTGGTATTAAGCCTCCCGAGAAGAGCCTCTGCTAAGAAAGCTCTGGACAAATTACATTGGCTACCAGTAGGAAAAAGTATCGTTTTCAAGGCATTGTGTCACTGCCACCGCATTTTATTAGGGAAAGGCCCACGGTACCTGCAACCACTGTTAACACAGTATACACCAGGCCGCGTTTTAAGATCACAGGGTAGGGCACTGGTGACAGTACCCAGAATTTTTAAGGCCAAAATGGGCGCACGCTCCTTTAGATACCTCGCGGCAAAAGCTTGGAACTCACTACCAATAGATCTAAGAACAGAACAATGCAAATCTAGATTTCGCAAACTATTGAAGACCTAGCTTTTCTCAACCAGTGACTAAAACACAGTCTATGGGTCAGGTATGCAAATGTCGCCAATATCCTCTACAAAGAACCGTTTTAGCACGGGGACACACCGGTGGTGTAACCATGCGCTCTACAAGTGGCAAACTAAACTAAACTAAACTAGTTCGCAGAAGTCTGGAAAGGCCCTTAGATCGAATCCCAATGAACCTTTCAACTTGTGAACCGGCCATTTGGGCACTGACCATTACTTGTGTTGCTAACACTATTATGGCAGGAGCAAACATACGTATTTAATGGGAAGGTGCAGAGAAAATCTCAGTATTTAAGAAAGGTTCAAAGTCAGATACAGCAAATTACTGGCAGATCAGGCTCATTAATTCAAGTCAAAAAAGGTTTTGCAAGCTTTTACTCACTTGGATCACTGAAAATGAAATTCTGACTCAGTCTCAGGCCAAATTTTTCTCTAAAACCAGTACGGTTGATCAGGTATACAGATTCAAATTAACAACATAGAAGGAAGTTGAACTAAAAAGAGGTGGTCTATATGTCGCTTTTGTTGACCTCAAAGTGGCATTTTACATGGTACCTAGAGATAAGTTATGGGGCATACTAGGAGATCTAAGGCTCCCCGGTCCTCTTCTTGGCATAATTATTCAACTCCATTGTGATAGTTTTGCACAAGTTCAGTGGGGGGCAAATGGGGAAATTACTGATCCCATTAGAGTGGATAAGGGAGTTAGACAAGGATGCATACTTGCCCCAAATTTGTTTTTTTATATATTCATCAACGGCTGTATTGACTACCTATTGGACTGCAACAATGATTCCCTGGTTCTTGGGTGAATCAAAATATCTGCTTTGTTAGTATCCAAAACCCACAAAGGCCTATAAACTCTTTTGACTAAGTATAATTTATTTTGCTCCGATCAAGGCCTGATTAGCATAGCAGATAAAGCAAAGTTTATGGCTATTCACCCACATAGAGGATTTAGAGGGTTTTTAACACTATGGTGCCGATTCCGATCCGTTAAAAAACATTACCGTATGACTCGTATCCGTATTTTTTTACGTACAAATCGTACAAGTGCCGTCCCACAGGTGAAGTACGATTCGTACTTGAAAAATACATACGAATCGCTTCGGGAAAAGTCTATGAGATGTCCCCGGACTGTTTTACATACGAATCGTAAAACTGAAGTCCAAGCGCGCAAGTACGATCCGTACCGCCCTTCCGAATACACAAGCGTATGGGAAAGGCCCCGTACGGAGCGAGCGCCGTACCACTCGTATCCGGGTAAACTTGTGCCCGGGATACGAGTCGTACAGCCCCTCCCTCCCCCCCATATGTCAGCACCATACCCCCCCCATATCCGCACTCTACCCCTGCCCCGTACGTGTACACACCGTACCCCACCACCGTACCCCAGCACCGTACATGTATGCACCATACCCCACCACCGTACCCCAGCCCCTTACTCGAACGCACTGTACCCCACCACCGTACCCCAGCCCCTTACTTGTACGCACCGTACCCCACCACCGTACCCCTGCCCCGTACTTGGACGCACCGTACCCCAGCGCCGTACCCCAGGCCCGGACTTGGACGCACAGTACCCCAGTGCCGTACCCCAGCCCCGTACCCCAGCGACGTACTCCAGCCCCGTACATGTACGCACCGTACCCCACCACCGTACCCCAGCCCTGTACTTGTATGCACCGTACCCCACCATGTACCCCAGCCCCGTACTTGGACGCACTGTACCCCTGCGCCATACCCCATGCCCGTACTTGGACGCACCGTAACCCAGCGCCATACCCCAGCACCATACATGTACGCACCGTACCCCAGCCCCGTACTTGTACGCACCGTACCCCAACACCATACCCCAGCCCCGTACTTGGACGCACCATACCCCAACACTGTACCCCAGCCCCATACTTGGACGCACCATACCCCACCACCATACCCCAGCATCGCGTATGTACGAACCGAACAACAACATTGCATATGTGAGCACTGTACAACAACATCGTGTATGTACGCACCTTACATACGCTAAAATGACTCGTACAGAACCAGGACACTGTAAAACAGCACAAGGAGGGTCAATTCGACTCGCACAACACCACAAAACACGTCTACAGTAGAAAAAACATCTAAAAGACTGACCTGGCACATCCAAACAGGCAAACAGAGGCCCAAACTCACAACCACCTCTTATAACACACCCACCAAAATTTCAAACCCAGCCACACCCACAAATGGACCAATAAAAAGGGCCCACACTCTCAAACCATGAGCCTTTGCAACAGACCCACTGCTGACAGACACCACACACAAACAACTGCACCCATTCACCTTAACATACACACCTTCACACAACCTCCTTCACATATACCCCCTCTACACATTCACACACACACCTACACATTAACACCCACACACCCACAACCATCCACACCCACACCCCACACCATGCCCACAGACAAGAATCCAAAGTTCACAAGGGAGGAGCTGGACATCCTTGTCAACGAAGTCATCAGAGTCGAGCCACAGCTCTTTGGAACATTGGTCAGACAGACCAGCATAGCCGAAAAAACACGCCTGTGGCAGAGGATCGTCGATCGGGTGAATGCTGTAGCGCCCATCAGAAGGACCAGGAATGAATGCCAAGCCAGGTGGTACGATCTGCGGAGGGCAGTCAAGCACAAAATGAACGAGGACTACGCCCAGAGTAACATCACTGGAGGTGGGCTGCCCCGCAGACCGGTACATTACCATCCCTGGGAGGAGAAGGTGATGGCCCTGCTTCCGCCGGTGGGAGTACACGGAGTCGAAGGAGTTGCCGAGCCTGGTGAGTACACAAACAACTTACATAACATGGGGGTAATGGCATCCACACCCCAACTACAACAAATGCACTCACCTACCCCCAAGCCCTCACCGGACACAACCACACTAAAAAACAACGCTCATGCCACTCACATGTGTATTCCCCATTCACAAAGCAAGGCCATGCCATGTCCCAGCCTACACAAACCACAAACCCAAGACATGGATGTCCGGGATGCTGGGAGGGTGGGGATCACTAAACATATTGTACAACTCAGAAACAGACACCATTGCCCTCAGCCCATATGGCCCAGGTACATACCCATGCACCATGCTCAATGCACAGGGACTGGCAAAGTACTGACAAGGTAGCTGACACTTGTCCCCGCTGTAGGCAGCACAAGGCCCTCCTGTGACCACTGCAAATTCTAACACAAACACAACAAACTCAGATATCTAGGACAGGAACCCACACTCACTGACATTGCAGCATGCTCCATGGGGGGACAGATACATCACCTGGGAGACCCACTGCCAAATCACACTACACCCACCAGCAGGCACCGTCAATCAATCAACAATCAATCAGGGTACTTGTAAAGCACGCTACTTACCTTTGAGGGTCTCAAGGCGCTGAGGGGGGGCGGGGGGGGTTCACTACTGCTCGAAGAGCCAGGTCTTGAGGAATCTTCTGAAGGCAAGTAGGTCTTGGGTCAGTCGTAGGTGGGTTGGGAGGGTGTTCCAGGTCTTGGCGGCGAGGTAGGACAAGGATCTGCTGCAGGCGGTCGTACGTTGGATGCGGGGACAGCTGCGAGGGCGAGGCTGCCGGAGCGGAGCTGGCGGGTTGGGGTGTAGAAGCTGAGTCTGATGTTCAGGTAGGCTTGTCCGGCGTTGTGGAGTGCCTTGTGTGCATGGGTGAGGAGCTTAAAGGTGATCCTCTTGTCGATGTGGAGCCAGTGCAGGTCACTCAGGAGGGGGGTGATGTGGCTGTGGCGGGGGGCGTTGACGATCAGTCGTGCGGAGGCGTTTTGGAAGCATTAGAGCCGCTGTTGGTGTTTGGATAGGAGTCCTGCGTAGAGTGCGTTTCCGTAGTCCAGTCTGCTGCTGACGAGGGCCTGTGTCACTGTTCTACTTGTTTCGGTCGGAATCCACCTGTAGATCTGGCGGAATGTGCGTAGGGTGTCGTAGCAGAAGGAGGAGATGGCGTTGACCTGCTTGGACATGGAGAGGGAGGATGCGAGGATCAATCCTAGGTTGCGTGCGCGGTCGGTGGGTGTCGGTGCTGTCCCCAGAGCGATCGGCCACCAGGAGTCGTCCCAGGCTGAGGGTGTGGGTCTGAGGATGAGGACCTCTGTCTTGTTTGAGTTCAGTTTCAGATGGCCGCTCCTCATCCAGTCGGCGATGGCCCTCAGACCCTCGTGGATGTTTGTTTTGGCAGTGTGAGGGTCCTTGGTGAGGGAGAGGATGAGCTGGGTGTCGTTGGCGTAGGAGATGTTTTTGAGGTTGCGGTGGCGGGCCACTTGCGTGAGGGGGGCCATGTGGATGTTGAACAGCGTCGGGCTGAGGGATGATCACTCACCCCTTACACAAGCACACACCCCCGGGCAGCCAATGGAGTTACACACTCTCACAATGGACATGTGACACAACAAGATCAAGCCACAGCCAAAGAAGCATGCAAGCCCAAATCCAACATGTTATGTCAAACACCCTGGAGAACATTTCAATCAGTCCCCTGCAACATACCCATCCACAAGTGAACATTGATGTGAATGCTAGGCACATACAACTACCTGGAGGAACTGTGGCAACTAGAATATGTATGAAACATGGATGTCGCATTAAACAGCATTAACATTGTCTCTCTCTCACACACAGGGCAACGTCATGGATCTCCCCCCAACAATGTGGCGGAAGTACCACAGTCCCAGGCTCGGGAGGAACCTGATCCCACCGGCAGCGACACCTCACAACACTCCGCGGATGACCCAACCCACCTGGCCCCTCTGGTATCCAAGCCCCTGCAGCACCTGCTTCAGGTACATCTGTGCCAACCACCACCCCCATTACTGCCTCATCCCATGAGACACCCAGTAACCCTGCCAACACTGAACAACTAAGCCAGTCTGACCTGGAGGGACAAGGATCGCCGGGCACCCAGGAGGAGGCAGCCAACACCGACACTGCCATCCCACAGGGGTCCCGTAGATCCGATGTGCCCACAATGGCAGGCCAGGCTCGTGTGGGCAGGGGTGGTGGGAGTGGAGGCAGTCGGAGGCGAGAACCTGGCCAGACAGCTGAAGGGACCGGTATGTCACACGTACGCAACATCATGGAGGCATACCGGCGTGACACCAGGGCCATCAGTCAGGCAGTGGTGACCCTCACAGACATTAAGAATCAGCAGGCCGAGCAACACATCAGTCAACAACAACACCAAGGACGGATGGAGGCAAGACTGGCTGAGCTCCTGGCAGTGCAAAGGGACATAAGCCATTCACTCTGTTGGATCGCCGACAACATGGGCAACCCTCCCTGTGACACCAGGCGCAGACCAGCACCAGCCACAGGGAGGGAGGAGGAGGAGGAGGATTCGTCCGACGGAGCGTCCCAAGCATCATCAAGGCCTGCATCTGAGGGTCCCTGGAGCAAGGTGGGTCATCCACGGAAAAGACCGTGAGAGGCAGCGGACCATCCACATCTCCCAGGTCACCTGGCCTGGCACCTGGCCTTCATGCGCAACAGCAGCACATCATTCACTGACATTCTCTGCCACACGGACTTGCTGGTCACAGTCTGACCAATGATGACCAACACTGTGGTCTGGACTCTGATGACTTCAAATGCCAAGGATCCCATCTCCCCCTGTGAACTTTGGATTCTATGCACAAAACACGCACCCCACCGAGAATAAAACTATTTATTTGTCGTTAGATGTTGCAGTCATTTTGCATTAGTCCACAACATGTGTGTGGGTAAATGTCAAACTATGCCTGAGTGTTGAACTAACTCCAGCCATCCATACCCTGGGATCTGAGTCCGGTACAGAACACACATGGGTCACAATGTATCATCCGATACAGCCTGGGAGCCCAATAGTCACCTGTGATGGCCTCAAGCTGCTGAGGGGGGGCTTGAAATACTGTGCGGACACACCAATCAGGAAGAGGATCATGAAGGCCTAGAGGTCATGGCTCATGTGGAGGTTCCCGGGGAGGGAGTCCCAGGTATGTTTGTCCAGATTGGAGAACCATCTCCTTCATGCTGGAGTGTTGTGCATGTGAAGAATGGTGGCCAGGCCAAGTTCGGATGCATAGAGTTGGGCCAACAGGGTCTTGGATGACAGATGTACAAGGTTGATTTTGGGGTCTGGGGTTGTTGACTGCCTCCTGAGTGTGTGTGAGGAGTGTGAAGGTCATCCTGCAGCACACAGTGATCCCTTGCAGCTATCTCAGGTGGACAGTGATGTGGATGGGGTGCGGGAAGTTGAAGCTGAGTTGTGCAGATGCACCCTGGATGTGGACAAGCTTCCCGTGAGTTTGGATGTACTTGCTCCGTAGAGGGCGGGGCAGTATTTGACACGGCTGGTGTCGTGGACCTGGGGGATGGTCTGTCTTTCCTTGGAGTGGATCTATGTGTGGATCATGTGCATCATGCAGAGGGTGTTGCAGCATGAGGTACAGATGCTGGTGATTTGCATGGCAAATGTGAGTGACAAATCCATGATGTACACCATCTTGTGTGCGTGGCCACTGGGTGCTTGTGTAGGGCCCCAGGGGTGGGACACAAGGAGTAGAGCCAGCTGTAAGGGGACAATCCTCAGATGATTACCTCAGTCCTGTACAAGTCCAGCCTCAGGTGGCTGATGTTCAGCCATTCATCCACGAACCTCATGCCTTCTTGAATGTTGGAACTGGCAATGGCTGCGTCTTTGGTGAGGGTGAGGAGCACCTGGGTCTCAATGGCATACGACATGATGATGAGGTTGTGTGCGCATGTGATGGTGGAGAGTGGGGTCCTGGACACATTGAAGATTGACACGCTGAGAGATGATCCCTGGGCCATGTGCCAGATGACGCCACTATACTACATGCTGAAGGCTTGAGTCCCACTCCCATGGCCTTGCTGGTGGACGGAGCCGGGGTGGAGCAGGAGGGACATGATCTGGTTGGTGTGACAGGGCCTAGAAGGCGGGGCAGCACTGTGTAGGCAGTTGGAGTTGCACACTCAGCATGCAAAGGTGTCGTGTGTGCGCTTAGGGTATGCCTGAGAGCAGGCGGTTGATTTTCGGATAGACATTGTTTGGAGGTTGGCTGCAACATCAGACTGTAGTGTGATGTGGGTCATGCAAGGACATGAGGGTCGTGCAATGTGCACGTTGCATGTGCAGATGGTCCTGTCTTTGGCACCGCGTGGACGCAACAGTGGCACAGACAAGATGATGACAGCCATATGAATGGGTGGAGGGAGGAAAGGAGGAGCATCTTTGAGGCGTGTGTTGCTGAATCCCGCTACTTTGTGTGCCCTTGCTGCAGGGGCCGCAGCAGCAGGCGGCATGTCCTGGAAACTATGCCAAAAGTAGCACACAAAGACAAGGATGTCAGAAAGGACTACTGTAACAGGCGTATGTAAAGGAAGGAGTGTCCGGTTACCCATCGCACACCCAGAGAAAATGGATGCACAATCACCACAGATGACTGACACAGGATCAGGAAACAGAAGGCCGAGCCGCGTACAGGAGACACACCCTCAGCAGGCGTTGACGGCCCGTCGTGGGGACCAACATGCCCAAATACATACACAACCATGGACTTCATGCACAATCGAGATTCTAACCCATGAAGAACTGCATGCATGTAGCCAAACTACACATAGACTCATATGCACAATCTTTGACAACTATCCCAGAGATGCCGCATGCAAAGTGGCAAGAGACCTGCATTGACAGAGATGAGGCACCTTGGAGGGTGAGGAACCCCTTTATTACTCAGGCTCACACTAAGGGAAATGCATCAATATGAACAGACTCACAGGTCATTTGGCTGAACATGTGGGACCTACACTGGACACCCTCTTCACAACACAGATGTAGTAAATCCAAATGGCCTGGCACACAAGTTAAGGGGATTAGCCAAACACCCCCTGCTACACACGGAGAGGCTGCAATTACCCATTGAGCTTCTTATGGGGATGTCCCACACTGTGTCCACCCGTAGCATCCTGTATGTTTCTGAGGCACGTCTTACACACATTGATGCCTTCATCAGAATCCACAAACCATAACAGATGCCTGTCACGAAGGTTGACTATCAATTCATGGGAGTCATGCTACATGTCATGTGCCTCATGGTGAGTCGACATGTATGCATGGTAACCCAACATGCACAGGAGCAGTCCCCACACATTCCAAACACGTAACACCCCCAAAATGCCTTGCTGCAATCCTCACCCAAAATGACTTTTCCCTATGTCCGTGCATGGAACGCTGATTCAGCACACGTTGCAATACTCATGAGGAATAGCAGGAGGCCAACGATGACATGACCAGACAACATGCGCAAGAACCTGTGGATGACAGACACACAAGAAGTCAGCTAAAAGATTGTTATCCGCATACATGGTCATTTACTCTACAGGAATAATGTTGTCACCATGCGATTTGAAAATTTAGTGTCTCAGCTAAAATGAGTGGAATGACATCATCACTCGAGTGACACATCAGAACACACATCTAAGTCACTTAGCATACAGTCAGCCACATGCCACACAAGGCTCCAAGCGTGCACACTCAGACCCAGTGACTCACCATTATGCGAAGAAGTTGCGTATGAGCTGACTCCGGATATCCTCCTCCTCCTCCTCACTTGCCTCGTGACCAAGCCCTTCATCCTCCACGGGTGGATGTTCCTGCTCATGCTGCTCCAGGATGAGTGGCACTGCCTTCTCCACTGCCATGTTGTGCAGCATGCAGCACACGAGGAAGATTTTGCAGACCTTTGCCGGTGCATATGGGAGGGACCCGCCTGTCTTGTGAAGGCACCGGAATCGGCTCTTCATGAGGCCAAACGTCCTCTTAATCACTCGCCTGGTCTGCCCGTGTGCATTGTTGTAACGGTGATCTGCAGCTGATCTTGGGTTGCGGAGAGGCGTCATCAGCCATGGCATGTTGGGATAGCCAGAGTCCCCTACATGGAAACATCATGTAAATAAGTGGGTCAGGAGATGCTGTAAGATACAAAGATACCGCAAAACACAGGACAAACAGAGTATACCCACCAACAAGACATGCTCGTTCGTTGTGCAGCCGCAGCATCATTTGTGGCACCCTGCTATGCCTCATGATGTAGGCATCGTGTGCTGACCCTGGAAAACGTGCACAGACATGGGAAATCTGCATGTTAGCAAGACACACCACAAGGACATTTATAGAGTGGTAATGTTTACGGTTGCGATAGGTGACCTCCTGTGCCTGTGGTGGTACCAAAGCCACATGTCTCCCATCAATGGATCCCACTACATGGGGCATCCCTCCCAGGGCATAGAAATCACCCTTGACACCTGTCAACTCCTCAGGAGTCAGAAAATGGATGAATTCATCCAGGTGCTCCAACATGGCTGCCAAAACATCATGCAGGACATGGCTGAACATCGTCTGTGACATGCCACCAACATCAGCTATGGTGTATTGAAACGTACCTGTGGCAAAAAAATATAGGGCTGCCATCACCTTCATCTTGGGGGTCAGCGCAGTAGGATACCTGTGTCGTGGTTGGAGGTGTGGTGCCAGCTTGGCGGTCAAGTCCTCAATCAACTGTTGGGTGAATCTGTAACGTCGTATGCAGTCACGTTCCCTCATGGCACCCAAGTCTGGCATTGGTCTGGTGACAGGCGGTGCCCTGCAGACAATTGGAATGAATAACGAACAGTGAGAACATGACAACATCAATGTCAATGAACTGAGCACATGCTCAACTGCTAATACACATCTGCTAAATATAGAGTCTGGTCTGTGCAATACATCCAGAACACGTATGCCAGCCAGGTGATACTCCTACGAAAAGCCAGCTACACCCATTGATTGTCAAGTCTTCATGATATGCCCTGAAACGAGCTGTGGGCCAGTGTCAGTGAACAGCTAGAGACATCACAAAAGTGACTTACATCCACATATCAGCATTTGAAGGATGTCATCTCATACAGACAGATGACGGCAAGCTAGAGGCACAGATCACATGGAATGTCAAATGTACAGATCACAGACATTGCGATGAAGGGGTACACGTGAAAGCAGAAAACACAGACATTGAGACGACGCAGATATGTCCTCATGTCAAAATATCATGTTCGATGCATACAGACACACGTTACGTGGAAATCCACATGTGGCATGGTGTGCGTAGATGTGTGCCATGCCCATCTACACACAGACACATGTTGGATGCAGCAAAAGCAGATGCAGTTGACGAAACACCAACAGCAAGCTCATGGGAACACATGACACACACATGACATAGTCACATCGGTGCACGCTGGTCGTTAAATGTCAGTTGCTAGTGTCCCTGTCCCTGGCATCAGGGGACAGTTGCGGGTAGTGGTGACTGTGCCATACCAGTGATGCTGTGCTTGACACGTTTGTACTACATGCACACATGTGCAAAGTGTGAACGGGAAGTGTGCCACATAGTGCCCCATCACACATGACATGTGTACACAGGTCATCACACAACAATTGTGCAAATACATGAGGAGACATGTGCAATATCACTGCCTGACACACCTAGGCCCTGCACATGTAGGACAGCAATGACAATGACTTGATGTACATCCTTGTCCGAGTCTGAGACCTCCATTCCTTTCGTGTGCGCATCCTATCAACAGTGTAAGCATGTGAAACACACCATACACACGCTCTGAGGGCGTGTGTACGGTCCGTATCACTAGAGTTGTGTGGCCGTAGGAGTATGTGTGGTACGGACCATACAAAAACGGTCCGTTATCACTATAGTAGTGGTGCCGTAGGAGCACGCGTGGTACGGACCGTACACATGTACGTGCACTACCAGTGCCTACACGTATGTGTACTACCAGTGAGTACACATACGTGTACTACCAGTGCCTACATGTACGTGTATGCACTGGTAGTACACGTACCCGTACGTGTACTACCAGTGCGTACACGTACGTGTAGGCACTGGTAGTACACATACGTGTAGACACTGGTAGTACACATACGGGTACGTTTACTACCAGTGCATACATGTACTTGTAGGCACTGGTAGTACACGTACGGGTAGGCACTGGTAGTACACGTACGGGTACGTGTACTACCAGTGCCTACACGTACGTGTCAAACACACTGTGCAATTGGTGCCGTAGGGGTACGTGTGAAACGCACCATACCTGTGTGTGGATTTGAAAATTACATAGAGGACACATAAGGGTCAAGTATTAGGCACTAAATGCATGCTGGTTGTCATGGATACGGAGTTTTCAGTTCAATATTTTCCATCAGGTGTCCTGGAAAAGTCAGTTGGCCACAAAATACAATGTTGCAAAGTGGTTGTTGACTTGACATGATGCTCACAATTTGAACGATACAAATGCTGTCACTAGTGTATGTGGAAAGGGATTGGAGTAAACGTAAGATGCGAATGAATCTGACCAATCACTAGGAACTCCTCCTAATGGATGCCCCTCAGCAAGACAGATATAAGTCAGCCAGAACCCATGAGAAGGCACTTGCCTGCACAACTTCCCTGTTGACAACACTGCTGCTGTCTGTGCTTCCTCTGGCACCATGTCAAGGTCTCTGAAGAGGGCCCAGCCATTCACCCATGAGGAGAATGAGGCATTGCTGGATGTCATCCTCCCACAGTACACCAGCCTGTATGGGAGACCAGGGGAGCAGGTGAGTGCTGACTCCACTACCTTTGTCTGTGCACCTTTTTTGTGACTGTCACTTCTGGCATTGTGTCCAGGCGTGACAGACATGCAATGTTGTTTAGAGTGGGTCCCAGGGGGGGGGAATGGCTTATGTCTCCTATGTAGAGCATGATGTTGTTCATGTGTGCACTCCTCACTTGCATTGTGCTTACTGTGACATTCACTGCATAGTGCATGACACATTCAGCCTGGCTAATCCTTTGTGGCATTTTTTGTCTATAGTCCTGAGGTGATTCAGTGGTCCCCCCGGTGTGACAGGTGACTGTACCCACAGATGTGTGTGAGTTGAGTGGAGCTGTGGTGAGAGTGTCCAAGTGATGTGTACGCCCCATGGACATTGATGTTCCTTGTCATGTGAGTGAGTGTCTATGTGAGGTGTTGCACCACAGCTGCATGGAGGAGGCAACAGCTCTACCCATCTGATGTGAGAAGTAAGCCATGCTTTGTGTCTGACTTGCTGAGCTCGCCCCACACCTGTGGCACCCCACAGGCAAGTGTTACAACAAACAAATGATGGACGGAATGCTGACAATGCATACATTCTCCCCCAGTCAAGAGATCTGGGTTAAATCCATCGTTCTTTTGCCCACTACACCACCCCAGTTTAGACATGGCCATATGCAAATCAGTCTTGACCCTGTGCCTCATGGGAACAGTCCAGCCCGAACTGCCAAGCCATGTCTTCCCTCGACCGGAATCAAGCATCCTAGGACCGGTTTCTGGCTATCAGCCGTCATCAGCCAGGATAGCTTGACTCCAGTGGCGTAGTGAGCACGGGTCCCACGTCTGGGAATACCCATCCCACTTAGGGCGAAAAGCGTTACAACAAACAAATGATGGACGGAATGCTGACAATGCATACATTCTCCCCCAGTCAAGAGATCTGGGTTAAATCCATCGTTCTTTTGCCCACTACACCACCCCAGTTTAGACATGGCCATATGCAAATCAGTCTTGACCCTGTGCCTCATGGGAACAGTCCAGCCCGAACTGCCAAGCCATGTCTTCCCTGGACCGGAATCAAGCATCCTAGGACCGGTTTCGGGGTTGATTTGCATATGGCCATGTCTAAACTGGGGTGGCGTAGTGGGCAAAAGAACGATGGATTTAACCCAGATCTCTTGACTGGGGGAGAATGTCTGCATTGTCAGCATTCCGTCCATCATTTGTTTGTTGTAACGCTTTTCACCCTAAGTGGGATGGGTATTCCCAGACGAGGGACCCGTGCTCACTACGCCACTGGAGTCAAGCTATCCTGGCTGATGACGGCTGATAGCCAGAAACCGGTCCTAGGATGCTTGATTCCGGTCCAGGGAAGACATGGCTTGGCAGTTCGGGCTGGACTGTTCCCATGAGGCACAGGGTCAAGACTGATTTGCATATGGCCATGTCTAAACTGGGGTGGCGTAGTGGGCAAAAGAACGATGGATTTAACCCAGATCTCTTGACTGGGGGAGAATGTCTGCATTGTCAGCATTCCGTCCATCATTTGTTTGTTGTAACGCTTTTCACCCTAAGTGGGATGGGTATTCCCAGACGTGGGACCCGTGCTCACTACGCCACTGGAGTCAAGCTATCCTGGCTGATGACGGCTGATAGCCAGAAACCGGTCCTAGGATGCTTGATTCCGGTCCAGGGAAGACATGGCTTGGCAGTTCGGGCTGGACTGTTCCCATGAGGCACAGGGTCAAGACTGATTTGCATATGGCCATGTCTAAACTGGGGTGGCGTAGTGGGCAAAAGAACGATGGATTTAACCCAGATCTCTTGACTGGGGGAGAATGTCTGCATTGCCAGCATTCCGTCCATCATTTGTTTGTTGTAACGCTTTTCACCCTAAGTGGGATGGGTATTCCCAGACGTGGGACCCGTGCTCACTACGCCACTGGAGTCAAGCTATCCTGGCTGATGACGGCTGATAGCCAGAAACCGGTCCTAGGATGCTTGATTCCGGTCCAGGGAAGACATGGCTTGGCAGTTCAGGCTGGACTGTTCCCATGAGGCACAGGGTCAAGACTGATTTGCATATGGCCATGTCTAAACTGGGGTGGCGTAGTGGGCAAAAGAACGATGGATTTAACCCAGATCTCTTGACTGGGGGAGAATGTCTGCATTGTCAGCATTCCGTCCATCATTTGTTTGTTGTAACGCTTTTCACCCTAAGTGGGATGGGTATTCCCAGACGTGGGACCCGTGCTCACTACGCCACTGGAGTCAAGCTATCCTGGCTGATGATGGCTGATAGCCAGAAACTGGTCCTAGCATGCTTGATTCCGGTCCAGGGAAGACATGGCTTGGCAGTTCGGGCTGGACTGTTCCCATGAGGCACAGGGTCAAGACTGATTTGCATATGGCCATGTCTAAACTGGGGTGGCGTAGTGGGCAAAAGAACGATGGATTTAACCCAGATCTCTTGACTGGGGGAGAATGTCTGCATTGTCAGCATTCCGTCCATCATTTGTTTGTTGTAACGCTTTTCACTCTAAGTGGGATGGGTATTCCCAGACGTGGGACCCGTGCTCACTACGCCACTGGAGTCAAGCTATCCTGGCTGATGACGGCTGATAGCCAGAAACCGGTCCTAGGATGCTTGATTCCGGTCCAGGGAAGACATGGCTTGGCAGTTCAGGCTGGACTGTTCCCATGAGGCACAGGGTCAAAACTGATTTGCATATGGCCATGTCTAAACTGGGGTGGCGTAGTGGGCAAAAGAACGATGTATTTAACCCAGATCTCTTGACTGGGGGAGAATGTCTGCATTGTCAGCATTCCGTCCATCATTTGTTTGTTGTAACGCACCCCACAGGCAAGTGGCACATGTGCAGAGTGAGGTTTGTATCCGCTGTTGCCAATGGCATGTGATTGATCTGTGCCTGTGTGTGTCTGTGTACCCTGCTGAGGTTGCGTCAGTGGCCTGGGGCATGTAACTGCTTGGAGGTGCTGTCTATCAGCCTGGTGTTGCTTGTGATGCACAGTGTGCGCCATGATCATGGAGTGTGTCGCACCCCTCATGCCACCTGTGTACTTTCAATGCCATGTAGTGCATTAGTGCTTCCACAGAGGCCAATGTCCATATGACAAAGATGCTATTCCTTGGCAGCATCCTATGCCCTGTTCAACATATCAAAGATGTTCAAATGTGTGTGTCTCTGACATGGAGCAGGTGTAGTGATGTTGTCTCACTTTGTCATCCTCACAGTTAACTGCCTACGAGAAGGGGGAGATCTGGAAGCGGGCCGTCAGGGCCGTGAGATCAGTGGAGGGTCGCAGTCGGCGCCTAGCCCAAGTCAGAAAACGCTGGCAGGACATCCGGTGCTGGACCCGGAGGATCACCCGGATCCTGCTGGGGGACTCACCTCCATGCCCCCATGGCGGGCGCCAACGCCTGACCCACCAGATGAGGCGTGTCCTGGCGGTGGTCTTCCCTGACATGGATAGGCGATTACAGGAGAGACAGCAGCAAGGAGGGGGTAGGTACATGTGTGTTTATTGTGTGTCACCAGCTTTTGGAAGTGCTCAGTCGCCTGGATACACTGCCAGGGTTTATATGTGCAGTGCATATCCTGTTCCGCCAAGTCAACCGGTGCTGTTCTTCCTCCCTTCCCCTCCTTGACATGTGTTCCCTGGTCCGTGTGTAATCACTATTGCACATGGTCATCTAGGCTGCCAGTTCATCCAAGTGCACATTGCTTTCTGCATCATGTGTGGGGGTGGTCTATGACATATGTTGGTACCTTGCCTGTGCCCTGTCCTGTTCAGTCATTTGGGGGTCCATATTTGTTGTCACTGATGCTGAGTCTCAACATAGGAGTGTGAGGTTTCAAATTAACAGACTTGCAGCATGCATGACCGATGTTGTGGCCTCAGACATGATGTGCATGAGTGGGAGATATGCAGAGTGCCGGGACGGTTGCTCATGTTACAGTCAGATAATTCCAGGACCATGCAGCAATGTGCCCACTACAGTCCCCTGAGACACCCTTGCCTCGGAATCCTGTGTGTCGTTCAACACTGTGCCCATTCTCTGTGTGTTCAGCATAGGTTGGCCTTTGTGGCATTGTTCCGTGGCCTCATTTGTATTTATCTAAAGTGTGCTACATGTGTCCACTGGACAGGGTGACCCCATTTGGCTTGTGCATACTCACACTGGGCAGTGCCTGTGTGTCTATTTACAACTATCTGTTGATGGTTGTTTGTTACAAATATTTGTTGGCAGCCTCACGAGGTGATGTGGGGAACATTTTGGAATTCTTGCTGCACATTTTTGTAAACCCTGATTAAGAGGTGTCACTTCTTGATCTGTCTCAATCACATTGTTTCAGATATGGGGGGTTGGTGCGGGCGAGGCCTACATGTCCAAACCTTATGTCTCCTTGCCAGGTCTGACCTGTGTGTGATAATTGTCTTGACAGACACTCAACATGCAGTGACCCAGTGATATTGTGCAGGCTTTAATGTTTGTGCTTTGCAGCATTTGTCAAAAGTTTAAATACATGATTCCTGCTCATCCATTTTTGGCACCAGTGTGTGGTCCAGATGCTACGTAGTTTGGTCTTTGTGTGATGATATCTGTGTGCACATTCTTGCTTGCCATGAGGGTGTCTCCTCAGTGCAGGTGTGCCTTATTACGACACAATTGCAGGCCCATTAGCTTATTCATTGTCCTGTGTTTGGACATGTGTGCCACTCCACATGACAGGCAGTGGGTCAGATGTGTTGCCAACTGTGTCATCATGGTACGGATGGCCATGTGACAGGTGGCATGATTCAAATTGTTAGTCAAGAAGTCTTGTACCTTGGCACTCACTACACTTGTCAACATGTCTTCATGTTTTCAATGCTTGACTTTGATGTTTTGTTGTGAAGGACAATAATGTGCCTGCATGACAGATGTCTCCCAAGGAGGTGCACAAGAAACCACCTTTACACTTTCAGGGGACACGCTGGCACATTTAAAAGAAAGGCACAGTTCGAATAAGACTGTTTTTCAGATTATACATATCCATGTTCCCACACTGTGGTGGCATTTGGGTACGTCCTTGGTTGTTGCTGATACCAACTTACGAGTGTCAAGTCATCCAGACCGCCGTGGTGCCATGTATATGTACTTACTGAAACCCCATTTCTTTCTAACAGTGGCTTCTTTGAATAAGGCTGGCAGCTCATACAATGACTGTGTAAATGAGTTTTGTTTGCACCTCCTTGTGTGACTTCTTTTATACAGGCACATGTGTGTTCTGTTCACAAAGTGGCACATTCACACATTCTAAACATGTAGATAGTGTAAAGTGGTTGGATTCTCAAGGGATCACAATGTATTTTGTTTGGGTTTCCAAAGTACTTACAGGTCTCTGAGTGTGGGGACACCTTCAGCATTGAGGTCTGTTATTTAGCCTTGGGTGCACCAATACTGTTTCTTTCAGAGTAAACAAGAGGTGGCATGCCTTCATAGTATTGCTGTGCTCAACTGTTCCCAGACACTTCTCAGTATATTTCTAAATCAAGTTTTTGGCTGTTGTGTCCTATTTTTCCTTGTTTCCAATTGGCATGGTGGGTCAACCAACAGGGGAGTACAGGGCTTACATATGTGCGGAGTAATCTAGATGTTACTCATGATGCATTGCCTGATATGCACTGTGACCTATTTTGTTTCGACTCGTGTCAGATGTATACAGGTGACTGATTATTTTCTGTATCTTCACCTTGCCCACAGCATCATCGGAGGAAACCGAGGGAGACACCTGCACCGACCTGGAGGAGGGATCCAGCACCGTGCCACCAGTGCTGGCGAGTCTGCGGGAGCAAGTGTGCACGGAGGGCGAGGGGAGTCAGGCGGAGGACCTGTCTGGTGGCGACACCGACTACGACGCTGACGGGTCCGAGGCTGAACTCATCGAGGGAGCGGAGGCTGCTACAACACCTGGCAGCAGCACAACATCTGTCCCCGCCTCCTCCATTCCCATCACTGCCCTCCCAGTTGCTCCGGTCCCTTCTGTCCGTGCAGGGCACCACCATGTCTCCATCGTGCCAGGCACTGCACCCCCTGCCCCTGTCACCCCTGCTGCCCTCACTGCAGAGTCTGTGGACATTCAGCGGCAGTTGCAGGTTGGCCAGACATCGATGCTGAATGTCCTCAATGGCCACACCAGACTGCTGACACAGATGGTGTCGTTCATGGAGGGCATGTCAGCAGCGATGTCTGACCAACGGATGTTGCTAAGTTCCATGGACTCTTCACTGACGGCAGCAGTGAGTCTCCTGCAGTGCTTCATCCCCCCTACCCCAGCCCCATCCACACTTCCCACTCCCATGCCTGTCCCATGCACACCCAGACATTCCCAAGCACGCACCCCACCAGACACAGGCAGCACACCAACACGTAAGGGCAAGCACACACCTCCTCTCATGCACACTCAGGGGGATAAAGGCACACCCACTGGGTCTGGGGCACACAGACATACACGCAGCCACAGTATTGAGTCCGCATGCCTCACTACCCAGTCCCTCCAAAAGCACTCCCCTTGGCTCCCCTGCCACACAGTCAGACAAGGAGAGCTACATCTCTGTGCTGGGCCTCAGCCCCACTGGGTCACCAGCCCGCAAATGGGCAAGGTACTCCCGGGTAGTAGAGTTGAGTCCCCCCATGTCCACCCCCTCCCCCAGTAGCACGGCACCCCATCCCTCCGACCCCCCCATCCTTTGTGCCTGTGGTTTCTTCCGGTGCCGGGGATACTCTGGACGCCCTGGCAGAAGTGTGCAGCGCCGAGCTCACCTCCACCTTTGGTGCTGCCCCACCTCCTGTGGTGGAGGCATCCAGCCCTGCACCCACCACACCTACCCTTACACCTCCTGTCCCTGCGGTGCCTGGTCCTTCCCCACATGATGCCCCCCCGCAGTCGACGAACCTGAGGGTTCAAATGTGCAGGCAAGGTAGGGGGGATGTGTGCCCATGTGTCCCCCCAAGGACTTCTATTCTGGACTGGCCATTGGCCTTTGTATATAGTGTTCTTGAAAAAAACATTATTTTATGCTGATTAAAGCATTTTCTTTTTACTTTGAACACTATTGCATTTCAGGTATTGATGTTGGTGCTGATGCTCCAGGAGTTGGGGTTGTGGTAATGTGTTATGTTTCTGGCAAAGGTTCGAGTCTGATGGTCATGAGGTGGACCATGTGATCTGCGTGCCATCCCAAGGTCTCTGCAAAGGATCTTTGGTCGTGTGTGTTATTTGTTTTTTGAGACATTGTACCAAGGAGTCTCCCTTCCTTTGTGGCACCTGACATCTTCCCTGCAGAGAGTTGCACAATTGTTGTGCTGACCTGTGTATACATTCCCTTTGTTGGTGACGGATCCCTTCAACTATGGCCATGCCTGCTCCGCAATGTCTCCGGCTGCATCGTCTGTGCCATCCTTGCTAGTCCCTGTACTTGTGTATTGAGTATGTTGCCATGCCTTCATGAAGAAATTCTCCCTTTTCTGCACTATGCATGTGTGTAATCCCAGCCTAGCACACATATGGTACTTGATCTGCAGGGTATTTGGGCACCTGACTCACAATTGTGGGCATTGTATCTGTGGGAACTCCACCCTATTCCTTCCATGAGAGACATCATCTTGGTGGCTGTCCCAGCACCTGTACATTCCTTTCAGTCCAGGGATCTGCATGACAGTGTGTGTTCCCTTTGGCTCTCTTAGTTTAGTAGGCATTGACATGACTATACAGTCTTGTGGCATATCTCTGTGTGTGTATTGTGCTGCATCTGCCAGGGGTGGGTATGCATGTGTCATTTGTCCTCACACCCACATGTGGTCTGTCATGCAGTGGGGGAAAGACATCCATCCTCATGGGAGTGGGACACTGCTGTCAGTGATGTGTTGTTATGGCACTATCAACATAGTCGAAAATTAGGGATGCGTACATGCACCCATGGAGTTGTGGTCATCTGATAATGATGTACACACCCCCATGTCTCTGTCCACTGCTGGTATGCCTTTGCACCCACCCCTCACATGTCTCTGTCCACTGCTGGGAGGGATAGGCACCCACCCCTCACATGTCTCTGTCCACTGCTGGGAGTGATAGGCACCCACCCCTCACATGTCTCTGTCCACTGCTGGGAGTGATAGGCACCCACCCCTCACATGTCTATGTCCACTGCTGGGAGTGATAGGCACCTACCACTTACATGTCTCTGTCCACTGCTGGTATTCCTCTGCACCCACCCCTCACATGTCTCTGTCCACTGATGGGAGTGATAGGCACCCACCCCCATGTCTCTGTCCACTGCTGGGAGTGATAGGCACCCACCCCTCACATGTCTATGTCCACTGATGGGAGTGATAGGCACCCACCCCTCACATGTCTCTGTCCACTGATGGGTGTGATAGGCACTCACCCCTCACATGTCTCTGTCCACTGCTGGGAGTGATAGGCACCCACCCCTCACATGTCTCTGTTCACTACTGGGAGCGATAGGCATCCACCAATCACATGTCTCTGTCCACTGATGGGAGTGATAGGCACCCACCCCCATGTCTCTGTCCACTGCTGGGAGTGATAGGCACCCACCCCTAACATGTCTCTGTCCACTGCTGGGAGTGAAAGGCACCCACACCTCACATGTGGTAGGCACCCACCACTTACATGTCTCTGTCCACTGCTGGTATTCCTCTGCACCCACCACTCACATGTCTCTGTCCACTGATGGGAGTGATAGGCACCCACCCCCATGTCTCTGTCCACTGCTGGGAGTGATAGGCACCCACCCCTCACATGTCTCTGTCCACTGATGGGAGTGATAGGCACCCACCCCTCACATGTCTCTGTCCACTGATGGGAGTGATAGGCACCCACCCCTCACATGTCTCTGTCCACTGCTGGGAGTGATAGGCACCCACCACTTACATGTTCTGTCCACTGCTGGTATTCCTCTGCACCCACCCCTCACATGTCTCTGTCCACTGATGGGAGTGATAGGCACCCACCCCCATGTCTCTGTCCACTGCTGGGAGTGATAGGCACCCACCCCTTACATGTCTCTGTCCACTGCTGGAAGTGATAGGCACCCACCACTTACATGTCTCTGTCCACTGCTGGTATTCCTCTGCGCCCACCCCTCACATGTCTCTGTCCACTGATGGGAGTGATAGGCACCCACCCCTCACATGTCTCTGTCCACTGCTGGGAGTGATAGGCACCCACCGCTCACATGTCTCTGTCCACTGCTGGGAGTGATAGGCACCCACCACTTACATGTCTCTGTCCACTGCTGGTATTCCTCTGCACCCACCCCTCACATGTCTCTGTCCACTACTGGGAGTGATAGCCACCCACCCCTCACATGTCTCTGTCCACTGATGGGAGTGATAGGCACCCACCCCTCACATGTCTCTGTCCACTGCTGGGAGTGATAGGCACCCACCCCCATGTCTCTGTCCACTGCTGGGAGTGATAGGCACCCACCCTTCACATGTCTCTGTCCACTGCTGGGAGTGATAGGCACCCACCCCTCACATGTCTTTGTCCACTGCTGGGAATCCTAGGCAGCCACCCACCCACCCGCACCCTTGGTGCAGTACACTGCTGTCCTGGGCATACACACACCCCAATATACTGGTTATATGCTGCACCAGGCCCTAAGCCAACATTCGTGGCGTGTGTACGCCTTGTATCACAAATGATGCGGTCCGTACCCCCGCATTCATAGGGTGGGTACGGTCCGTTCCACGCGTACCCCTATGTCATCACTACAATGGTGGTACGGACCGTACCCATGCTCTGAGGCCGTGGGTACGGTCGTACCACCATTGTAGTGGTGATGTAGGGGTACGCGTGGTACGGACCGTACCCAAGCCCTCAGAGCGTGGGTACGGTCCGTACCACCATTGTAGTGGTGATATAGGGGTACGCGTGGTATTGACTGTACCCACGCCCTCAGAGCATGGGTACGGACCGTACCCATGCTCTGAGGGCGTGGGTACGGTCCGTACCACGCGTACCCCTACAGCACCACTACAATGTTGGTACGGACCGTACCCAAGCTCTGAGGGCGTGGGTACGCTCGTCCCACCATTGTAGTGGTGACGGGTACGCGTACACGTCCACTTCCATTGTTGCGGTACGCAGGGATTATTGGACACGCCCCCCCGAAGTGACCAGACCCTGGAGGTAATGTATGTCCTCCATATTGTATGTTTTAATTTGTGTAGGGGGTATGTTTCATGCCCCTCATCCCCCCTTGACCCATGGGTGTTGTTCTCACCTTCTGCGGCGTGTACTTCGGGTTCGGTGCACCAGGTCATAGGCTAGGAGGGCCGGGATGACACGTAGGATGGGGTCCATGGCTGTCCGTCGCGTACCGGTGCTCCTTAATCGCGTCGTACTCAATTTCCCGGGAGTTTTTGGCTGCCGTAAAAAATGAGCCGCGCGGAGTGACGTAGGCACGAATCTTACTTGCTGGTCTGTAAAACGCTGCCTGACTCCGTACGGACGCCACATACGAGATGTTCCGGATCAGAATTGTGAGTATTTTTTAGCCGCACGTAGTTTGTGACGAATCATACGGAAATGGTATTCCTGTACGAATCGTACTTGCTGGTTTGTAAGGTGGATTTCCCGGGTACGAGTCGTACGGAGAATACGCTCCGTACGACCATTCGTACCCGGGTTTTACAGGATTGGAATCGGCACCTATATTGGGTGGTGTTGAAAGAGGGCTAGATTTTGATTTTCTTGGCATTCACCTTTCTAGAGCTAATTCATAGGCCAAACAGGTTACTAAAAGTACCATCATATTAATGCACAGGGAGGCCGCTATTCTAATATTTGCCTATAAGACCTCGCTTCATCCAATATTTCCCCTTCTTCAGGTCTGGAGAGCAAAAGCTGTAGAGGCCACAGTTTATGGAGAAGAATTATGAGGTCATGTTAACTTAAAAGCTCTGGAGGTTGTTGAGGGTAAGTTTTTGAGAGCTGTACTTAAACTCCCCAAAGCACTCCATTAGTCTTTAAACAAAATGTAGGCATCCAGTCTATAGTCTCCTTAACTGAGCTTAGGGAGGGCCTAGGAGATATTTTCGATAGGTCTCAGGGAGGAGTCCTTTTACCATAGTTGGATTACATTAAACAGACTTTATACACCATGAATGTGCACAAGTATTGGCTAGACCCAGACGTTATTACATTATCTGCAATAAGAAAACTAAAGTCTACTTATTGGGAGCTTGAGGAGATAAAAGTTTCCAAGCAGTTAGGTCTGGGACAGATAACTCAACGTGTTCAATATTTTAAGCCAATCTCATATTTTGAGAATTACATGGATGATATTGATCCCCCATTTACAAACACCCTATATCTTAGATTCAGGCTGGGCATACTCCCTATTGCTATCATTACTACCAAATGGAATGAAAGTCAAGGAGGTGTCACAATTTTTCCAGGATGTAGAGATAGCAAAGAAACAGATGACCATTTACAGTTTTTTTGCCCCAGTTACCACAAGCTAGGTAAACGCTGGATGGTTCTATTATGTTGTTCTTTAGGCGTTTGCCAATATAGAGTAGTCCTAAAAATATATAGAGCAGAAATGTCTTTGGTTATTGTCTTTTCCATAACAAAATATCTAGAGAGCTTCTGGCTAATTCGGCATAATATTTTTCCCACTCATGCTACTTTTGCTTTGGTTTAGTTGTAATATAACTTTCTAGTAGTGTATTTTATGATTTTTACTGATCTTACTGTATTCATGCTGACATTGTGTATTCCAAACATTGTATTTGATTGGTTTTTAATGATTGCATATGATGTGATGTATTTGATATGAATCTTGGATTTGCTACTTTTACAGTCGAACACCAAAATAAAGTAATAATAGCGATAAAGAGTCACAATGCTCATCTGACATGACTATAAAGAAGGGAGAGAAACTTCCACAACAATTAAAACAATTTCAGAAAAAAAAGGTTACAATAAAGTCAAAAGTTGCCACAGACACTGAGAACTCTTCTTCTGAACAGGAAACGCGCTGTGACTCTACTTGACAGCACAGCAGAGGTCACAATAGTTTGTCAGAATCTTCCAGAGTTTGTGGAGGAGAAAGTAGCTGACAAATATATTACAGCCAAAACCCCTGATGGGAGACTCAGCCCTCCAAATGGATTAATACATTTGTAAATACAAATTGAGGGTGACATATTGCTCATCGTTAGAGTGATATTCTGAGCGAAATTTACATTATCATGTGACATTCTCTTAGCAGAGGTTGATTGGCCCCCAGAATTGGTACGAAATTCCCACAAGGGGAGGAGATAATTTTACCATCATTTTCTGTGCTTGTCCCTGCTATGTAATTTTAACTTGATAAAGCACGGTGAATAATACCTGAAGGCGTTATCTCGGACAGCATATACCCAACCTCCAGTGACCTTGAACAATCAGGTTTTCATGGGTGTTTCTTGAATTTGGCTTAATCAGGGCAGCAGCGGAGATGCAGCGGAGGTTGATTCCAGGCCATGGGTGCTGTGAAGGGAAGAAAATGCTTTGCCACCATATCTGGAGGTACGGATACCGGGGACAGTCAAAAGTGACTTATCACTAGATCATAAAGTACAGGAGGGACATCATTGATACAGTTTATCTTTTAGGTACAAAGGCGCTCTGCCCCTCAAGGACTTGTGGGTAGGGCAACATATCTTAAAGAAGGTGTGCTTTCTGATTGGAAGCTAGTGAGGAACTCTGAGAGTAGGCACAGAAGGGGAGCCTGCCACAATATTACAGACTAGGTGAAAAGCTGTATTTTGCAACACCTGGAGCTTGGACAGCAGGGTGTCGTTGACAGCCGTAAACAAAGCATTACTGTAATAAAGGCGGCTTATGACCAGGGCTTTGGATCTGGGTTTTCATTGCAGATGATTGTAGCCAAGTAAAAACCCACCACAGTAGCCTCATAGTCTCAAAGCATGACCCGCAGGTTGCAGCCATGACACTCTATATGGATAGCTCCTGGTCTAGTTTAACACCTCGATATTTTGTGGAATGACTTGGTGAGGGAGCTACTCCTAATTCCTGAAGAGGTTAAACAAGTATATGCAGTGGAATGGGCTTCTAGCTCAAGCACGGGCATTATACTGCACTCATGCATGCTGGGATAAAGAGTCTCCGCATCATATCATACCCATAAGGTCCAGCCTACAAGTATAACCATAGTACCCGATCAAACAGGAGGCTAAAGCTCCTGTGAGAGAAATTCTCTCACAGCTTGTATACCTGGGAGTAATTGAACCCTGTGTCTCAGCAATTATTAATCTACAGTACGCACTTCTTAACAATATTGTCCACAAAAAATTTTAAAAATGCCTTGGATCTTTCCAATGTTTTTTTCAGCCAAAATAAAACACCTGAAATCACGGATTGTATCGCATTCTCAGTGGTAGGTTCTTAAAGTCACTTCTGTGGACTCCCCACTGGGCATTAGAACAGTCCTGGAATGTTTCTTGTGCGCATCATGCCAACTCTATACGAGATTGACCCTGAAGCATTGATCAACGTAGATGATATTTATCTAACAGATGATGACTTGAATATGCAGCTTACCATAGTAGATTGTGTTATATCAGGATTTGCTGATTATGGCTACAGATTCAAGTTTAAGAAGGTGAATGTTGCAATTCTTAGTGTCCTATTATTGGGATATTAACTCACACATGAGGGTAAGAGCCTTGCACCACATTTCCTAGAGAAATGTGCTCTCCGATAACCACTAAACACAGTTAAAAAGCGGTAGACCTTATTTGAATTCTTTAACTTTGGCAGAACTTATATTCCTGATTATAGACATTAAAGTAAACCTTTATATGTATTGATCAACACTGATTTTTCCAACACTCATTGAACATCAGAACATACAGGCATACCAAGATCACTACAGACTGCTATTAGGCACTTACATGCATGTGTTAATAACACAAACCTGGTCATCTGTATAGTTGCAGGTGCCATTGACTTTACTTCTATCACCGTTAATGAAGGTGAAACAGTGCAGATTGAATATATATACATATATATATTACCTACTGGCCAGTAGGTAGTTATAGTTAGGACCTATTATCCAAAGGAAATCCGCAACATTCTATTTAGAATAACTTTGACGGCGGTTGACGAAATTCGCAAAATTTTCAAAACTCGTGGCCCGCTCTGGTCCGCTCCTATCCTGAAAGTCTCGGGTGATTCATCAAGCGGGGGGCCGAGACAAAAAGGGGGGTCCCAAAACGTGTTTTCCCCATGCAATTTTCCATAGGGACCTTTAGTTGCAGCTACAGCCCGAACTGCTGAACGGAATTACACCAAATTTAGCAGAAAGGTAGACCTTGGTTCAGAGTCATGCCTTTTGATTAAATGGTGTAAATCTGTTCAGTAGTTCCTGAGAAAATCAAAAGTAAAATCACATATATATGGGCGGACCCTAACTACACATCTCATCGTGAGATCTGATTGGCTGTCAGCACTTCATCCAAGGTTGGCAGCCATCTTGGGACCAATATACATGATAGCACCTCCTTAAAAAGCATTGCAGTTAATAGAAGGTTTTAAGACTTTTTAGTTACATTATAAATCATTTGTTGATGGTACCATACTCATTTTAGGAATTTTAGGAATTGTGGTATGTTATAAGGTGATTTTACCATGTGAAAAAGCCTTCGGCTGGGATATCATGAATTATGTTTGAGAGAAAACTGTTTTCTCATGCTTTTCCCACAGAAGTTTGGAAGGTGATCTATAAGCTAAACTGGGAGCATATTTTCTTTAAATTCACATTATCTTTCTCAGTCATGTGAGAATGAAGTCTGACATTCTCAGTAAAACATGTACATCCAACACGGGCAGAGACTGTCAATTGATTCCTTTGTGTTCTACTGCAGTTTCCCAGAGTGTTCTAAAGAACAGCTAGAGGGCTAACAGCCCTAATTATGACAAACGTATGGCACACCTGAAGCCATCTTGATTAGAATAAAGTGGTAAGTCTTAAAATATTTAATTTAAAAAGGAACAAAATGAGGGGGTTCATTTTGCCATAGAAAGTATGATTAGTGCTGCAGAAAGAAAAATGAGGGCACATTTTGAGTGACTTCCCAAATCCTCTTGTATTTCGTTAAAAAATTCTGACATGCAGACTGAAACATGCACTTTCAATATCAGCAGCAGACTTCCCTGGTGAGCAGTAGCTTTACTACAATGATCTAATGAGCAACTAGAGTGCTAACATTCTGAATTTATGGCAAATGTGTGACACATCTAAATGCCTTCTTGATGGAATCAAAGTAAAAAACTGAAAGTATTCCTACTGAGGAGACTGCCGTAAATGAGGAAATTAGGAAACTTCATAACAAATACGTCTCCCAAGATAGCCACCAGAGACAAACGAGCCCAAATGTAGCACAAATATCACCCAGATGCAGCCCAAGTATAGCCCAATAACAGAATATCCCAGAGTGTTCTGAAGAACAACTAGAGTGCTAACAGTCTTACTTATGAGAAAAGTATGGCACACCTGAAGCCATCTTGATTGGAATAAAGTGGTAACACTTAAAACATTTAATTGGCAAAGGAACAAAATGAGGGGGTTCATTTTGCCATAGAAATTATGATTAGTGCTGCAAAAAGAAAAATTAGGGCACATTTTGACTTCTCAAATCTTCTTCTATTTCATTAAAAAATTCTGACATGCAGACTGAAACAGGCACTTTGAATACCAGCAGCAGACTTCCCTGGTGAGCAGTAGCTTTACTACAGTGATCTAATGAGCAACTAGAGTGCTACCATTCAGAATTTATGGCAAATATGTGACACATCTGAATGCCTTCTTGATGGAACCAAAGTAAACAAGCATTAAAAATGAAATAGATCTCGCCCTCGTTTAAGTTAAAGCAATTCTGTTTGTAATTAGGTGGCTTTTTAGCTTTGCTTTTATTAGTGTTTTTCAAACTTTCATGTACTTAACATGCAGATGCATGGATATATGTATATGTATGCATGCATTTATATTTGTATTTATATAGATATGCAGATTATATATATGTTTATATATGTATGTATTATCTACTGGCGGTCGCCAGTAGATAGTTATAGTTAGGACCTATTTTCCATAGGAAATCCGCAACATTCTATTCCCAATAAGTCTGGCGCGGGTTGACGAATCTTTGCTAAATTTTCCAAACTTTTGGCCAGCTCCGCTCCACTCCTACCGTGAAAGGTTCGTGGTGATCCGTCAAGCGGGGGCCGAGAAAAAAAGGGGGTCCGAAAACGCATTTTCCCCATGCAATTTCCCATAGGATCTGTTGTCGCAGCTACAGCCCGAACCGCTGAACGGAATGACACCAAATTTGGTGAAGAGGTAGTCCTCAGTTCAGACTCGTGCCTTTTGCATAAATGGTGTGAATCCGTTCAGTAGTTCCTGAGAAAATTAGAGTTAAAAGTACATATATATCTATGACCGGGGAGGATCCGCGGACCCTACCCGCACCGTAAGCGCACCCTCCCCGAACCGAGCGTGCACCCTCCTGATCGCGCGCTGAATGCTAATTGGCTGTCGAGTGTCTGTCTACATTCGAAACCAGGAACTGTTGGCGGCCATTTTCTGCCTCGGTAGAAGCGAGGCTGAAGAAGCAAGGGGAATAAGTGTGTAAAACATATAAAGGGGGCAGAGTGGAAATACTCTGACCCTCTAGAGGTGCTTAAGGGAGTCCCAGAAGGACCCTCTGGAGCCTCCTTCAAAAAAAAAAAACAAATGGTGAAATGCGCGCACGGTGCTCGCATCCTATCGCGTTTGGTGCATGGATCCTCTCACGTTGGGTGCGCGGATCCAAGGAAACTTTTTTTAAAAAAAGACAAGAAATCATTGGTTGTATGACTACTTTCTACACTGAAAGGTAGGGTGTATATTTCTGTTTTTTGAAAGCCATGATTCTTATTGGTTAACAAAAACTGATTGTAAGGTACATTATATATGATAAGCTGATATTTTCAAAAGTCAAGCACACTTGCTGTCTTGTTTAGCAACATTGTGTGCTGAACTTGTGACCTGTATGCTCAGTGCAGTGTTCCATGACCTGTTTCTATGGTAACAGGCAGAAGGCAGATTGGGGGAAGGGTTGAAATGTATTTCATTTGGAAAGGGTTGAAATGTTTAACCAATAGAAATGTGTGTTTGCTTTTGAATTTATGTGTGATGGATTGTGATTTGATGTTTACATGTATATGTGTGAAAAATGAAAGGGAAACTTTTCCATTCTTGGTTTTTGCTGAGAGGTGCACAGTGCAGAGATTCTGTAATAGAAAATCTGGTGTGTGACTGATATACTTCTTAATCTACAAAACAACTTGAAAGGTGAGTTATTTAATTGTGAGGGGATGTATGTAGACTATTTTGATTTTAATCAGAGTAATATTTTTCTCCTGCTAAAGTGTAAGGAATACTTTTTTTCTCTACAATCTTATTGACAGTGTGTGTGCATGTAGAAACCATTCTGTGATAAGCATTTGTGTTTTTCATGTGTTTGCAGACAGATAACTGTGCTGTTTTTATATTTTGATAGAATTAGAAACCAGTCATTGTTTATGAATTTGTGAAATGAGTTGTTTCTATATTAAAATGTTGTACTCCTTCTAGATGAAGAAATGTGTATTGGTATAGTGCAAGGGATAGTGTTGTTTGTCTAGAATCACACAGTGAGTATGTGTGCATTTGGGAACCACTGTGAGAGAAGCATTTGGTAACATTGTGTATTTGCTGACAGATAACTGTTTTAAAACCTGTCATGTTGTCAAGTTTTAGTAGCATTAGAAGCCAGTCTTTGCTTATGCATTGATAAAATAAGTCATGCTTTGACACTAATGTGCTGTAGTTTAATATGTAGATTGTGTGTAGTCTCCTTACCCCTTGCACAGTAGTGAATGAGTTTTGGTAAGCTGCTAGGGATAGTGTTGCTTGTCTAGAATCACACTGTGAGTCTGTGTGCATTTGGGAACCACTGTGAGAGAAGTATGTGGTAACTAGGCCTGGGCGGTAAATTCCGTTCCGCTCGCGGAATTTAGGTAATTTCGCGTTCCGCGGAGAACGCGGAATTGCCCAAAATGCTGCTTTCCGCGGCTTCGCGGAATTTTTGCTTGTTCGCGATCTCAAAATGTGTGTTCGCGAGATATTTCCCCCCGAGCACGCAAACAGCGGTCGCGAACAGGAAAAAAGCATCGCGAACAAACAATTCCGCGTGTTCGCGGAATTTCTGCGTGTTCGCGGAGATTTTAAACCATTTTGCGGATATTTGCGTAATGCGACTACGCAAATTCCGCCCACCCCTAGTGGTAACATCGTGTATTTGCTGACAGATAACTGATTTAAAACCTGTCTTGTTGTCAAGTTTTAGTAGCATTAGAAGGCAGTTTTTTCTTATGCTTTGATTAAATGAGTCAGGCTTTGACACAAAAGTGCAGTCCTGAAATATGTAGATTGTGTGCAGCTCCCTTACCACTTCCACTGTAGTGAATGAGTTTTGGTAAACTCCTAGGGATAGTGGTGCTTGTCTAGAATCACACTGTGAGTTAGTGTGCATTTGGGAAGCACTGTGAGAGAAGCATTTGATAACATCGTGTATTTTCTGGCAGATAAATTTTTTAACACCTGTCATGTTGTCAAGTTTTAGTAGCATTAGAAGCCAGTCTTTGCTTATGCGTTAATTAAATGAGTCATGCTTTGACGCTAATGGGCTGTACTTAAATATGTAGATTGTGTGCAGCACCCTTACCTCTTCTAGACTAGTGAATGAGTTTTGGTAAACTGCTAGGGATAGGGTTGCTTGTCTAAAATCACACTGTGAGTCTGTGTGCATTTGGGTAAGGATTGTGATAGAAGCAATTGGTAACATGGTGTATTTGCTGACAGATAACTGTTTTAAAATCGGTCATGTTGTCAAGTTTTAGTAGCTTTAGAAGCTATTCTTTGCTTATGCATTGATAAAAGGAGTCAGGGTTTGACACTAAAGTGCAGTACCATGTATCAATCAATCAATCAATCACGGCATTTGTATAGCGCACTACTCACCTGGAGGGTCTCAAGGCGCTTGGGGGAAGGGGGGTCTGCTATTGCTCGAACAGCCAGGTCTTGAGTTGTCTCCTGAAGGCGAGATGGTCCTGGGTCCGCCGGAGGTGGGTGGGGAGGGAGTTCCATGTCTTGGCCGCCAGGTAGGAGAAGGATCTTCCTCCGGTGGTGGCTCTTTGGATGCGTGGTACGGCGGCGAGGGCGAGGCTTGTTGAACGTAGCTGGCGGGTGGGCGTGTAGAAGGTCAAGCGGTCGTTGAGGTACTTGGGGCCCAGGTCATGGAGGGACTTGTGTGCGTGGGTGAGGAGTCTGACTCTGAACGTGATTCTCTTGGTGACGGGGAGCCAGTGCAGGTCCCTCAGGTGTCCGGAGATGTGGCTGCGTCGGGGGATGTCCAGGATGAGTCGGGCGGAGGCGTTCTGGATGCGTTGGAGTCTTTTCTGTAGCTTGGCTGTGGTTCCGGCGTAGAGGGTGTTTCTGTAGTCCAGTCGGCTTGTGACGAGTGCCTGGGTGACCGTCTTCCTGGTTTCGGTCGGGATCCATCGGAAGATCTTACGGAGCGTGCGTAGGGTGTTGAAGCATGAAGAGGAGACGGCGTTGACTTGTCTGGTCATCGAGAGGGAGGAGTCCAGGATGAAGCCCAGGTTGCGTGCGTGGTCTGTTGGCTTGGGTGCGCTGCCTAGGGCCGGGGGCCACCAGGAGTCGTCCCAGGCGGAGGGCGATGGTCCCAGGATGAGGACTTCCGTCTTGTCTGAGTTCAGTTTCAGGCGGCTGTTCTTCTTCCACTCGGCGACGTCTTTCATCCCTTCGTGTAGGCTAGCTCTGGCGGTGGCGGGGTCACTGGTGAGGGAGAGAATTAGTTGGGTGTCGTCGGCGTAGGAGATGATGTTTAGGTTGTGTTGGCGTGCGATGGCTGCAAGGGGTCTCATGTAGACGTTGAAGAGGGTGGGGCTCAGTGATGATTCTTGCGGTACGCCGCAAACGACTTGGGTGGCCTCGGATCAAAACGGGGGGAGGCGGACTCTCAGTGTTCTTCCGGCGAGGAACGAAATGATCCATTCCAGTGCCTTCTCTTGGACACCTGTGTTGCTGAGGCGTTGGACTAGGGTGTGGTGGCAGACAGTGTTGAACGCTGCGGAGAGGTCCAGGAGGATGAGGGCCGCTGTTTCCCTGTTGTCGAGCAGGGTTCTGATGTCATCGGTGGCTGCGATGAGGGCGGTCTCGGTGCTGTGGTTGGCTCGGAAACCGGACTGTGAGGGGTCGAGGGATCCGTTCGTCTCGAGGAAGGCGGCAAGCTGTCTGTTGACGGTCTTCTCGATGACTTTGGCAGGAAAAGGGAGGAGCGAGATGGGGCGAAAGTTCTTGAGGTCGGTGGGGTCCGCTGTTGGTTTCTTCAGTAGGGCGCTGAGCTCGGCGTGCTTCCAGCTCTCCGGGAAGGTGGCGGTGTTGAAGGAGATGTTGATGATGTCCCGCAGTTGTGGTGCGATGATGGAGTCGGCCTTGTTGAAGACGTGGTGGGGGCAGGGGTTGGTTGGAGATCCGGAGTGGATGGTGTCTTCGGTGGTTACCGTGGTCCAGGAGCGAAGGGTGGCAGTGGGGGATGTTGGTTCGACGGTAGGGTGCGTGGATGGTGCACCGAAGCTGTTGTGGATGTCGGCGATCTTGCGGTGGAAGAACGAGGCGAGAGAGTCGCAGAGGTCTTGAGAGGGGGTGATGTCGTTGTTGCCGGTGCTGGGGTTGGAGAACTCCTTGACGATGCTGAAGAATTCCTTGCTGTCGTGGGCATTGTTGTCCAGTCGTTCCTTCAGAGTTTTCTTCTTGGTAGTGCGGATGAGCTGGTGGTGCTTGCAGGTGGCTTGTTTGAGGGTGGTCATGTTGTCTGTGGTCTGGTCGAGGAGCCAGGCTTTCTCGAGGGTGCGGCAGTTCTTCTTGGAGTCCTTGAGTTCGTCGGTGAACCAGGTGGCGTTCTTGCTTCTGGGTCTGCTGGGAGGGTTCTTCAGTGGCGCGAGGTCATCAGCGCAGGCGGTCAGCCACTGTGTGAAGTTGCGGGCTGCTTCGTTGTACTATTCTCTTCACTGTGCCAGAACTGAAAATTTAAAAGTTTTACCCAGGCACTGTCCTAGCAGTAGTCGGATGATTTAGTCAGTTTCCAAGTACTCATGTTGTGAACCATACATTACCACATAGACTGCTTCAAATGTCTATGCAGTATGCATGCAGTCTTCTAACATACTATACACTTGTCTTTCACATCTTCAATTCCCTAGTCAGTATCCATACAGTCCAGCAAACATCCTGTCACTCCCTTTGCACTCCTCTAGTGACCCATTCAGTACCAAGTACTAATCCATTCACTGTGTCAATAGCCAACCACTTATAAATTCACCCAGGCACTCTCTTTGCTGTACTCTAATCATTCCGTCAGTTCCCAAGTACTCATGCAGTGAGCCAGGCCTTAGCACATAGACTGCTTCAAATGCCTATTCACTATGCATGCAGGCCTCTAACCACCTACACAGTTGTCTTTCACACCTTCAATTCCCCAGTCAGTATTCATACACTTCTAGCAAACACCCTGTCACTCACCCAGTGTGTCTCCTTATAGTACAGTAATCATTCAGTCAGTTAGCATGTAGTCTTTTAGTGAGGTAGGCTTTAGGGCATGAACTGCTTCAAAGTAGTATGCACTATGCATGTAGTGTTTTAACCATCATCACACTTGTGGTTCAGGGCTATAGTGTCTTAGTCAGTTTTTATATAAAATGTGTTTGTACAGTAATGGAATAGTATAAATTTGAAAGTTATTAATATACATTTATTTGTGATTCTTTTTTACAGATACAGAACAGGAGTGTTTCTCATCCGTTTGCACTCTTCTCGTGCAAGATTGTTTGGATGAAGTGTCCTTCGGTGTTTCATCATACTTGCTGTACCGTATGAGTATTTCTTGTTAGGATCCCCTTGCAACAGAACTCTTTTGCAAATCTTGCACGTGACAAAGGTGGCATTGATCTTTGTTTGCCAACACTGAAGGAAAACGTTGTGGGCGTGGTGCGTCCTCCAAAAATTCATCCTTAGATTCGGTGAATATTTTAAAGCGACAACAATTACAATTTTTGTGAGTTAAACTTATAAAATGTTGTTGGCTGTAAGCATTTTCTATATATGTGATTTGTATCTTGTGGTAAAGCACAATTTGAGACAGTTTATTGGCAGTTTCCAACCTTGGTAGCATGCGGGTAGATGCTCTTGTGTGCCAATGGCCTCAGAATTTTCTTTCCTCCCTTTTCTCTCATTCAAAAATTTGGGAAAAATCCGAAGGCAAAAGGCAGAATTAGTGGCATTAGTTCCTTTTGGATGCAAGGATATCCTGGTTCCCTCTACTTCTGACAATGTCTTTTACCTCCGTGCCTCCAGTGCATCAGGGGTCTCTTCCTCTTTCGGTTTGGAATTTGAAAGGGTTAAGTTAAGAATAAAATGTTGTTCCTGATCTTCTAGCAGCTTTATTTCAGCAGCCAATGTCTTACTACTCTATCAGCATATTTTAGACATATGAAGTTTTAGAAATTGTGTTTATAGAAAGACATTACTTCCGTAGATTGGCGTATTAGTATAATTATTAAAAGCTTAATGGGCCGTGATAAGAGCATTTAGAGAGCCTTCAGGAGGTGTTCCAGATTAAACAAATCATGGACTTAAACACCTGAGAAGGTTCTCCATTTCTAAACTTGTAGGCCCTGTTTTTCTTTGTGGGATTCACCTTCTTTGCCTCATATAGGGAGGTCACGATATTTCCCTTCCCATTTGTTTCCTGGCCCATCATCACAGAAGAAAACGTACATCTTTGGATGTAAGGTGAGTGGTTTTAGTGTATTTAGAATTTAACAAGGATTTTAGGAAGGCAGGTTATTTATTTTTCTACTTTTGTTGGAGGTAACCAGGGTAGCCAGTCAGGTGGTATTTCAATAAGCATATGGATTAGAGAAACTATCTCTTTGGCTTACGAGGTTTGTAAGGTTCCTCTTCCTGAAAAGATCCAGGGCGGATCAGCAAGCGGAATTAGTAGCCTCTTGGGCTAAGGATAAAGGTGCTTCCCTGTTAGAGATAAGTTATGCAGAGATGTGGGCAACTCCTCACAACCTTGGGACAAAAAACATAGTTTAGGATGTATGAATGTCAGCTGATAGGTTTGGTCACAATGTTTTAGAATCAGTGAATGAAAGACAATTGATACAATTACTCTGATATTTCCTTTTGACTTTTATTATTTGCTTTTGAGTGTTCAAAACTTTATCATCAAAACTGTACAATGGTTAATAATATTTTGTAACCATACAGTAGTATATGTGCATGAATACACATACAAAAGTCGGTGCTTAGTGAATAGCTTAATATGGGATGTCATAAATAAAGTACCACCAGTTCCTCACTGTCTGTTCAGTGATGTTATTACTGTGGCCAAGAAAATGTCGAAATCATATAAAGTAGGCTCCTCTATCCTGACAGCGTTAGGCAATAATATGATTTGGTAAAGAACATAGGAAAAGAAGCAATGTGCGGGATCTCACAAGCAGTCCATTCCAAGGAGCGACAAAGTTCATCCAATGTCTCAAGTGTCTCGTGCATCTGGATGAGGCTGAAGGGGAAAGGCTGGTTCCAATCCGTGGTCATAGTCTGTACTGAAGTCGTTGAGCTATCTAAGATAGGTATGACCCTCAGATGTTATGAAGAAAATCTAACTGATGATTTAGTTTGTAGATCATCTTTTCACGAGAGTCTGTATTTGCCAAAACTGTCAACCATTAATCCACTGCTGATGGTGTCACAGACTTCCAATGCCATGGAATACATCATTTGGCAACTGGCCAGTTTCATGGAAGGGTAGAGATCGAGGTTGTTTAAGTTCAGGAGTGTAGGGAAAATGATGTGGTATGGCTGGGTGGCCTTACCACTTAATATTATCACAATACCCCAAAGATGGACCTTGGATTCACACTAATAAATCCTTAGCTCAGTCCTTTTACAGTGAGAAGAGCAGTCAGGATTTAATAGAGGAACACATGTTATGCATTTTGCAGTACCCTTATGGTTCATAATTAATTGACACAACTCAATAGAAATCCAACCCTAATTTATAAAAATAGAGTGTACTTTTATCTTAATTTAGACACCAAAATGAACAAGATAAAAATAGCATACATATAAATGGAGTTATAGATTTTCAAAGCAAGAGGAAATAAATGCAGTAAATACAGCAGACTTTTAACATTGCGGTCTATAGCAAAAACTACTCAGGTCGAGTTGCCTTGTACCCTTGTAGGGTAAAGGGGGTGCGCGTTCCAGAACCAGGCTCCAACTGTCAGTTCAATTTTACCAAGCCCCTGGAGTCCGGGTGCAAAATTTCCCTGGCTCTCATTGTTGCTGAACAAGACCCACAGTAAAGCTTATTTGTAACCCTGGGAAGGAGCCGCTGAAAAGAAAATGCTAAATCACGAGGTCAGGGTTGTTTCCAATGTCCGTTATAGGTGTTGTGGAAGGCCCTCCTAATTCAGCATCGAGTTAAGGGGTCTGTTACGAGGCTGGTGACCAAGCCTTGGTAGCAGTAAGCACAGCAAAAAGCTCCTGGAACTTCACTGGGTCTGGGGGAATGGCATTGCGGCCTGAAACTTTGGCTCAGGCAAGACTCCAACTCCCACAGTGCACTGAACCATCTGGATTTGTGTGATCTCTCGGTGGGCCAAAAGGCAAGAGATTCTTTGAATCCGGTGAGTGTTTTTACCTGCAGTTTGCAGGGGACTAGTTCCACTAGTCTAAGTGAGACTGAAAGGGCTTCTGGCTTCATCAAGGGTCCCTCTGCCAGGGAATGTTGAGTTTTACCCAAAGACAATGGTAATTCACTCAGTTCTAAGTCTGTTGCCTTAGGGAGACAGCATCCCTCTTTTACCTTGGTGCAGTGGGCAAAGTCCAGTTGTCGGCGACACAGGTCTCCTCTCGGTCCTTCCTTGAAGTAAGTTATTCAGATCTTAGGTTCAGCTGTCAGGGGTCCCTTAAATCATAGATGTATGGTTGTTAGCACTTTGGGAACTCGTAGCCAATGGGCAGCTATTCCCTGCAGCTAGTCCGCCCCTGAGGTGACCACATCCAGTGGTGTAAGTCATCTTTTCTTTTCAGAAATTACTTTTTCTGACCTCCTAAAGAAGACAGAATTCAAATTTAGACTGTACAGAAGAGGCAGCCCAACCTAGAGGTGTGCCCAGCCTTCCTGGCGGTGTACACCTCCTGCATGGCTAAATTCTCACCCTGCCTGGGTGCAATCATGCCTAGGGGAAAGAGGAGGGATGCTTCGTTCCCGGGGGCAGGCCCAGATGCACATCAGAAGCAGTGGAGCCTTTTAAGCTCTCTGCATTTCACTACCTTGCTGGGTAAGAGGGAGGTTTGACCTCCTTCCTGCCCAGCCTTTGTCCTTAACTCCTGGCAGTGATCACACTGCATGGCAGGAGGTCAGAAACCTGTCTTGGTGGCAGCAGGCACAGGAATGTACGGGCTGGTCAGTCAGAGCACAGTGAAGCAGGGGCCACCAATTGGGCAAACTCTAAAGTGCCACCTGGATGCATGCCAGCCTCCTCTGGACACCAGATTTATATCAGGGGAAAGGCGGCACCTTCTTTAATACCAAAACCACCATATTTAGGTGGTACCATAATGGAGTTAGCAACCCAGATTTGCCTGGGTGCTAGTCCCATGTTATTCTATAGACGCTCACTCCTGCTCCATAGCGCTGGGAAGCCGGCGGGCAGCAGCTATGGGCTTTATAAGACTCATAAACATAGACCTCCCATCACTTATAATGACAAAATACACTGTAGAGACATATACACTTGCAATTACATGTCTACACTCTTAATATACTGCATTTAGCCTCCTGGGCACAGGAGGCCTTCTCTAGTGGTGCCTGCCATAGACTAAAAGCAGTTAATTTCACTGTACAAAACATTTTGAGTGCACAGTCGAGTTCAAGCAGTTTGCCCTGCTCCAGCAGTCTGCAATTGCAGTCCTTTTGTCAGTTTTCTTGGGTCACCTTGGGTGGCACAAAACCGAGCTGCAGCACTGGGTACCACTTTGTCACCGATGCCCTGACTACTCCTGGTACCATATACTAGGGACTTTTAAGGGAGTAAATTGGGTTTGCCAATTCACATATAGCAGTTTTAGGGAAAGAGCACTGGCACTGAAGCCTGGTTATTGTCTTCATAGCAAAGTCAGAGTTCAAAACCAGCATCTAGTATTCTATATGCAACAGAAAGTGGGTGATATCTGGAAAAAGCCCTGTTTTCTTGCACAGATATCTTTCCTACTGCCTCCCAGTATGGTTGGATAATGGGACTGGTCCATGAAATGTGAATCATATGCCCTCTATCAGGAGTATAACCGCCAGCATTGTGATGATATGGCCATTCCAGCCCTATAAAGTTAAAGGGAGACCAGTACCAGTCATGTGAGAGTTTGAAATAACTGAATTTTAACCTGGCTTTTTGTAAGCTTTTGTCGTGAAAGAAGAGTGCCTCCTTTTAGGCTGTTTTATTTATAGAGCCTGAAAGGTGTGGTTGCCAACAGTTATAGAGTGATCTAGTTGTGGGGTATGAGTGGATATGATCAAGGAGAGTCCAGTAAAGAGTTTTTGTGCATACACATGTGCTTAAAAACCTATTTATGGAGGAATCACTCAGGTTCTGGAGATCATGCCCCAGTCTCCAAGAGAGGATTGCTTTTATTTGACCATATTGTAGGAATTGTACTGGCTTCAGTTGGAATCCCTGCTGGAGGTCTTCAAAGGTGAGTAAGAGTTAGTCTCGAATTACCTGGCCCAGAGACATTTTTCGGACCATGAAGCCTATGAGAGTGGTTGGCTGTCCTGTATAGTGGCCCCATTGTTCCATACAGGTGCAGAAGTATGTATGAACCCTTTATGTTTCATATGTTTATGTGATGGCTCCCAGATTTTGTGTGTACCTTTAAGGATTGGGTATGTACAGAAGGTTGCCAAGGCTCCTCCTTTACATAGAGTGGAGATATTATCTGGCGCACGTTGGAGATTCTTATCCACAGTCAGCCAATATGGGGTTTCCAGTGTAGAGTCGAAGACGTGTACTAGTTTGGAGAGGTGTGCAGCTGCATGATAAAATTCCATTTGTATCAAACACAGACCCCCATGAATTAGATGCTGCTAGTCTTTGATGATACCCTTGACAGATATATCGCCGTACCTGGGAATCCAGTTGTTGAACATTTGAAACCAACAATGATATCAGCAACATGCCAAATACATAATTAACTCTGGGCGCAACCACCCTTTTAATAGCCTGTCCCTGCCTCTGAGAAAGAGAAATCTCTGAGCATTTGGCCAGTGAAAATTGTGATATTATCCGTAATCATAGGTGCAAAGAGGTACTGATTAATACTTTCAAATACTTCATAATGCATCTATTAGAGTGCTTTTGGGGCAGGTGTAATTGCGAGAGCTTTGCTTTTCACCCAATTGATGTGATAACCACTGAAAATGTTAAAGTTATCCACAATGTCCATTATTGTTAGGATAGAGGATGAAGGGGAAGTAAGGGTCAGCAGCATATCATCCACATATGTCATCAATTTCAGATCCCCAGTGGCTTCGACCACAGGTGAATTCCGATCACCAGAGGTTCCAGTGCAAGTATGAACAGTAAGGGGGAGAGTGGACATCCCTGTCTGGTGCCTCAAGAAATGGTCAGTGGCCGGGAGCAGACGGAATCCACTGCAACATATTATCTACAGGCACCGTAGCAGGGCCAATAAAATCATGCCAATAGCCTGTACTGATACCTCCACTCAACCCAGTTAAAAACGTTTTCAGCATCAAGAGAAAGGGCTAATTGTTCAGTTGCTTGAGGGGTGGTTGCCTATAAAAGATAGTAAAAGTCCAAAGATGATTGCGGGAAGAACAGCACAATACAAATCTAACTTGATTGATATGCACCAGCGTTGCAATGTATTTTTTCAAACAGTTTGCATGACCTTGGCCAAGATTTGTACATCTGAGTTGATGAGGGATATCGAATGGTAGTTTTTGCAGTGATGGTGATTTTTACCAGATCTTGGGATCAGTGAGATCGCGGCTTGAGTGAATTCAGGCAGCAGGGTATTCTGAGAAACTACTCCCGGAATACAGTGCTGGGCTGTGACTTTATATAATTCTATTGGGAAGCTGCCTACTCTAGGTGCTTTGCTGCATGGAATATTCTTGATAGCTTCTGCTACCTCTCCATTCTCTACCCCAAGCACTGGTCCAGGCCTGAATTTCAGTATTAGACATGTTTATTTGCAGTAATAGTAATTTCCTTAAATATTTTGTACTCTTCAGGCAGTCTAGCTTTGGTGTTCTCATCAGTAATGATTGGGACAAAGATGTAGAATGTAGGGATAGTGCTCTGCTAACTTACTAATTATCTTCATTATCTTTAGTCTCTAGCATCCTCGTTACAGTCATTACAGTCTATCCTCCCCTCCCCAAGAGCTTCTGTCCAGACCAGCTCATACGTTCTTGCTTTGGTTCTGTGATGAGGTGGGATCCTCTCATAAGTAATGACTGTAACAAGGAATCTATGAACTAAGGATAATGAAAATCACTGGTAGGTAACCAATGCAATTCTGCTCTTTGATCTCTCCCCACAATGCACACAATGCTGAAACCATGTTCTGATGAGTATCTTTTATCTCCCTGAACTACACTTGAAGCAGCAGGCTTGCAGTGCAGAGTCCCAATACTAAATGCAACATGGTACTGCTCCACGTTCTGTTTAGAGTATTAGGTAGAGTGCATTAATGAAGGTACATTAATTACAGGTGCAGACCTAACATCTTTGAAAATAACTTTACCTTGGAAGAGTGTATGTGGTCTTGAAAGGGTGGGTTATAGGAAGGGTTGGAGATTTGAACCTAGCACCACATGACCAACTCTGTACGGGGCAGGACAAAAGAGAGGGAATAGGGCTTAGAACAATGCACTGCTCAACCAGACATCCCCAAGAAGAAATAAAAAATGCTTCTATGGCTACCACTGGCATCATGAGATGGTTCAATAATCTGATCAACAGTGCAGCTGTGCAGAGCCTGTGCACATGAACCGGAAACCAGGCTTAGCAGGGGCTTCCGCTCACTTTGTGCACACCATGTGATATTGGCTCTTCACCAAGAAGCCATGTGAAGAGAACTGACATTTTGTGACATACAGTGGCACTATGTGAGCATGCTTTGGCCCTAATGTTTATTTTTAAAAGAGCAAAGAACGAAGCCTGCACTGCTTTCAGACACATGGACTGCACGAGCAGAGTGAAGACACCTCTGTACTTTTTTTTGTGAAAATAAGTAAAGCAATATTCAGAAGACACAAGTCCCTTATGGATATGAAATTTGTGCACTTGTTTACCATTTTTCTGCCTGCGACAACCAAGAAATAGTATTTCAATATGGCCACCATGTTTATAATAATCAATATTGATGGCACTGGTGACTGAATTACTTCCTCTATGTTGTTAGAGCTTTCTGATGGAGGAGGTGAACCCCAGTTCAAGCCTCTTCTTTGGAACTACTGCAGCACCCAATCAAAGAGTTGAGACAGCAGCACAAAACCCATAGCAGAGCTTTAAATACTTTATTTAGACAATCAAGTCCATTAAAGTTATGGCAACATAGAAAGATAAGCAAATCAAATTCATAAAAAGCAGTATCACAATTCTTTGAAGGTTACAGCATCTATGATACGTAGCTGACCGTTACAAGAAAGCATCAATCAAGTGTCAATAAGTTTTATGGTGGGTTTATTTCAAATGTTAAAATCAAACCAGACCCCACTGAATAGGCACATAACAGATTCCGATAGCTGTAGCGATTAGTCTACTAACAGTAGTTATGGAACAATTGTTATTAGTTTAAAGTGACTGGAGCTGAGCGTAGCGATGTTTCTTACTGGTTAATTCATTTCACAAGTCAGAAAATAATCTGACAGAACGGAGGTGTTTCTACCCCGTACAATTGCAGTTTTTAGATTGAAATTTTTAAAAAAAGAAATATGAGGTCCTGCTGATAAAACAGAAAGCAATACTTCTTACATCGTAGATGGAGAAAAATAGAGACAAGGCTCTTCAATAACTTCTAAAAAAACTAAATTATAAAGCTCAAAGGCGTCTACCGCCTTAAGTTCCCCTAAACATTGGGACCTGAAACATAGATGTTGGAGTACACCGTAAGGAACCAGGGTGTCTGAACGTGTGGGAGGTTTCTCTTACACCCCCAATACTGGCTCTGTCAGGCAAAATTTGCCTTTTTCATTTAAGATATACTGGAAACATAGAAAAGAATTTGAATTTTGTTTGGGAGATATCGTCTCTTGTCCTGAAGAAGGTGGCGGTCAAACACTAGCAGCCACCGAAATGCGTCGATGCTTACAGAGAGAGACCCATGTTAGACTAAGCGGACATTTGATGTGCAAAACAAGTCACATGTATGTAGAAGATTGAATTTACTTTGGCAGATGAATTTGTCTCTCTACGACAAGAAAGAACTTTCTTGCAGGTTCTCCCAATATTGCACTGTGGTTTTGAAAAAAATAAATATTCTTTTTTGTACATTATAAATTGTCTATTATGTTTTTATCTTTAATGAAGAGTTGTTAATTGTATGGAAAATATTTTCTATGTGTGACCACAAGTTGGTTAATTTGAATAAAATATTTGTATATATAATTGTTGAGCACTTGATACTTTGATGGTAGGGGTGTTATGTACAGGTGATATGTTTATTTGGTTGAGTGTATAATTATTGGTGTTTTGAATGATCCAAAGGGGATTATGTTTCTGACTTAGGTCTAGTTGGTGCCCTATTCCTTTGGTGATAAGGGGCCCCTCTAATTTGTTTGAGATAATTCATTTCACAACCAAAGATTTGATCAAAGACCAAACACTATACTAGAATGGGGAGTCATAAAGTGCCATACTCAATTGTTAAAAATACAGAGATCATGAACTGTTGCAGGGATTCTGCTTATGCACAGAACTATGCGCAGGAACCCAGGACCTCAGAGAATTGTGGTGTACCAGAAACTCCCCTCAGAACCAAGAACCCCTTATCCGACTAGCTTAGTGTCCCATTCGTTATCCGAGATTTAGCTCAGCGGTCCCAATGTATAGACAACCCAGAACAAGCAACTTAGATATTCTCAGGAGTGGTGGGAATCAGAAATACCTGTTTGTATCTATATATCAGTCCACAACAGAATAACAAAGACACTGTAAAGTTTAAAGAGTTTATTTTATAAACCTCGCGTTCTAAGATGCAGTACTTTGGCTAACATAAGCAGACAAATGGTCAAGATCAGAACCATCAGCATTGTTACAATACCATACAAAATGAAAGGAGCAATCATAATACTAATGACAGTGGAAAGCAACCACCCTCCTTTCTCTAACAACTAATAGGTTATTATTAGACTAATAGAAGGTCTCTTAGGCTTGAATGGGGGACCCCATACCGTATAGATCACCTTAGTGGAATCACATCACAGGATCAGCTAGGCTCTCTCCTGCAATAGCTCTTCTCTCCAAATGAATCTAAAACATGCTGCTCTGTAATATTAAAGCACTCGTCTTTCAGGTATTGGCAGCTGCGTGCATGTTATGGCTAAAAAGTGGTACGATCAACCTGAACACAACAACCTGCACCGTCTAGTGACCCAGACTCGTTCTTTACATGGTGTACAGACCAAGGTCACTACTCACTGTTAAGGATGTTAAACAACAGACGGTTCTCATGTGAAGCAAAGCCGAGTAATCATTTCTCAAATGAATAACATGTAACAACAGTGTTGTGTGCAAAAGCAGCAGAAGCGGCAAGATGGCTTTCTAACAGCTGACGCGGTTATGCTAACTTAGCGTTGTACATAGGGAGGGGCTAACCCACACTACAGAACAACTGTACTAAAAATAAAATTCTGGCATCAGAATCTAGACACTAAAAGTCTATACAAGCGAAATAGTCAAAATTCGACAAAGAGTGACCAAAAGATGATGAGACAAGCGTCTCCCTACCAGTGGCTTAAGTGCAGTGGTTAATTTAAGGGTTCTTGAGCTAAACATAAATCACTTTTTCATTGCTAAGCATACATTCTAAAAGAAAGAGTCTAGTCGTGACCTCAAGCATTATTCTAAAGTGCTAAATCATAAAGTGCCATGTGTGAACTATTGTACTGGCATTGGACGTATGGCAGAGTTGTAACTTTAAGACCCCAAAGGGGTTGGGCATGTGGCCAATTTCCTTAATGTTTTGTCCACTCTGTAAAAAGATTTTAGGAAGTTGGCTATTACATGCAGGTGGGCATCATTCAGCAGGAAATCAACAGCACCCTTGTTAGAAATGGGATTTCTGGTTGGCTAGGTCAAACGCCTAAGCCAGGCAGAAACCACCACTCTAGTCAGGGCAAGGGAGTTACACACTGAAGATAACCCGTGCTCACCCCCATGGTAGCTTGGCAGAGCAGACAGGCTTATCCCAGAGGCAACACACACAGCAGCGACACACTAGGCACACCACAAAAGAAACTCCACACAAGGTTATATAAAGATTACCCTTTGTAGTACTCATAAACACATTAGAAGGTAATCACATATATACACTGTGCCACCTGGCACTAGATATAACTTTACAGGGGATTATATACATGACAGGGCCAATTGGGTCTCTGTCATAACCATTAGAATGCAAGTAGTGAAAATAAAACAACCATTAGTCATGCACATTAGGTGTGAACACATTATGCATTCACATTAGGCATAACCCCATTATGCATAAATCACATTTAGCAGCGCACCATAGTACCACTAGTAAGGTGCCCACATCGCCTGAGGGCCTTACGCCCCACCAGGATGCAAAGTGATCCCAGGCCAACTGGCCTTCCTCTGGGGCCCTTCTAGAACTTTCCCGTAATGCCCTATGTCCATAAAAGTCAGGGCTCTAATGGGGCGAGGGTGCAACTCACCCTTGTTTCTCTTATGCCAAAAAGAAATGCCCCCATTTTTGCAGCTACCCGCAGCCTTGCGGTGCAGCTGAGAACTCCAATTCTTGCCCCCAAACTCAGGGCAACACAAGGGTGACTTAGGGCGGCCTCGCTCATCAAGGGGGGGAGGGAAGCTGGCACCTGGCTCCCCCTCCTCTGCCCTGGCCCAATACAGAATAATGCTCCCACCCTCACGGTGACCGGAGCTCGATATGGGAAATCTCAGCCCCACTCACCATTCCTTGGGGGCTGAGCCGTTCTGTCCGCAGCAGTCAGCTGTAACAACTGGGAGCCAGCTCTGCTCTTACGGGACTGCCTATCTGTCGAGCCACTCACTGGGAAAATAGGCGGAGAACGGCAGAAAGGAGCCTGCGATGCTCCAGCCCTTCACTTTGGCAATGTGGTCATCCCGCCCGAAGGGAAGTCTCCACCGACCTCGTCTCCCTGGTTGCACAATTTGCAGGGCTCTCACCGTCACACCGGAGCCCCACCCTCCTCCATGCACGAGCTTGCCTGACATTCGGCAGCCACATCCGCAATAGGCTTCTCCTCTGTGACAGCCTCGCCCCTGGCAAGGCAATGACTGCCTGACTTCCAGTTTCGCCGATCTCGGCGAAGTCTCTGCCGATTCTGCAGCCCCCTCTCCTCAGCTCAGACAGTGCCAACTATGTGCTTTTGGTGTGCAGGGGGCCAAATTCCAGTACTCACCACACACTGATTCCATTGGCACAAGGGGCAGGGCTGGGCCCAGGCTGGCCAGTTCACAGGGCCCTCTAGTAGAGGGGGAGTCCCTTGTGGCGGTTCCTCCTGGCGCCCAGCAGTCCAAGTAAGCACAAGAGCACACTTTACTTGGGGTCACAGCCCCAATATTTATACCACGTTTAGTCTTTGTTGTGCCCTAGCACAGGGCACAGGACTTAGTCTAAACCAGTTCTGTGGGGTACTCAAGCATTTATTTACAGTGCTCACACACCCTCATTGTTAGGCTAGGCTCTGGCCAAAGAAACACCACAGGGAGGCAAAGCCAGCATTGTACAAGGCAGGCACAAACCTATTCAGGGTCATGGGCTACTCATCCCACTACATCAAATGCAGATCTGCCTATTAAGCCTAGCGCTGACACACCCAGCCCCCCTGGAGCCACTGCACCTCACCAGTCCTTGTAACTCCAGAGCCAGACATGCCATACACACCAGGCAGGCACAAGACACATAGCACACAGAAATGCCATCTTCTAAAAGTATACAAGTGAAGGGAAAGACCCAATATACCCTTGAGGGCTTGGGCAGACAAATTGAAAAGGTCAGAGTGCCAACAAGGGATTTTGTTCCAAACAAACTAATTAGTTGTATATTTCAACAGAAGTTAATTGGTAGGTGTATTTCTAAATTAACACCAATAAAAGATATCAATCAACTGATTCAATCGTCAAATATAAAGAGCACACACATGGGAAATCTTTTTGTGAAATAAACACAATCTTTTTATATATAAATCAAGGTAAAAAGGAGTACAAGTAAACCATTGGTTGAGCAATAAATCATGAAAAAAGGGTCAAATCATATCCACATTTCATGAAAAGACATCTATTCCAATACATTTAGGCAGAGATATATCTCATTCATGAGAAAATAATCAAGTGTATATGGCAGATATTGTGAGAATAGATGATGGAGTCGACGTTTCGATCTTGGGTGGCATCAATCCGTCAGACCATCTTCAGGACAGTTATTATTGCATATAAAAGACCCCAATATAAACATAATACAAACAGTTACAAAAATGTCAACATGATTGTGCTATCTACATTTAATACAAATATAATCTAGACAACCAGTGTGAGGAGTAACCTTATTAGTTTTTTATTTAACATCTTATGGCCCTGTACTACAGAAGTTATCTACAGGGTATTTCTCATTTATATTTTCGAGGTAAAAAAATGTTAACCAATGTATCAAACATAAATTCTAGCGATGAGAAAGACATGCTTACTTCATAAATTATAGATGTCACACGATACTCGTTTTAAATCGTGGTATAAGCGTTTCTAGCTGATGCTGTAACCGAAACAAAATTCACAGCATGTAGCAAAATCTGTCCCAAATAGATTATTAATGGTTAGTTGAAAAAAAGGAGGGGGGCCAATAGTTGAAATAAATCCTACCAGATATTCTTTCAATTTTCTGACAGCAAAAATATATAAAGGAGAGAATCCTTCCTCGTTTGTTTTCAAAACTGTTTGTAACTGTTTGTATTGTGTTTATATAGGGGTCTTTTATATGCAATAATAACTGTCCTGAAGATGGTCTGACGGATTGATGCCACCCAAGACCGAAACGTCGACTCCATCATCTATTTTCACAATATCTGCTATACACAGTTGATTATTTTCTCATGAATGAGATATATCTCTGCCTAAATGTATTGGAATAGATGTCTTTTCATGAAATGTGGATATGATTTGACCCTTTTTTCATGATTTATTGCTCAACCAATGGTTTACTTGTACTCCTTTTTACCTTGATTTATATATAAAAAGATTTGTGTTTATTTCACAAAAAGATTTCCCGTGTGTGTGCTCTTTATATTTGACGATTGAATCAGTTGATTGATATCTTTTATTGGTGTTAATTTAGAAATACACCTACCAATTAACTTCTGTTGAAATATACAACTAATTAGTTTGTTTGGAACAAAATCCCTTGTTGGCACTCTGACCTTTTCAATCTTCTAAAAGTGTCATTTCTAAAATAGTGTTAATAAATCTGCGAACACCATTACCCAGCATTTATTATTACTATTCCAAATATATCAAACTTGACCATGCTGCTCCTCTCATACCAGGAATTACCACTGAAACACTTATCAGGGAATCCCTAATGCATTCCTTTAAGAGGGCAGCCTCACAGTAGTGAGAAACCAAAATGGCTGTTTGTCACTTCCAGGACATGTCACACAGTTAAGGCACATGTCCTATCTTTTACCTACATTGCACCCTGCCCATAGGGTTATCTAGGGCCTACCTTAGGGGTGACTGATGTGTAGTATAATTTATGTGCCACATCACAGCAGCAGTAAACTGCGCACGCAGGCCCTGCAATGGCAGAGGCCTGAGACAGGTTTGAAAGGCTACTTGGGTGGGGGGCGCAATCAGCGTGGCAAGTTCACCAGTAGCATTTAATTTACTGGCCAAGGGTATATGAGATGCCACATTACTGGGGACTGATAGGTAAATTTGATACGCCAAACAGGTGTAGACCAATCTTACCATGTTTAATATAGAGACCACATGCACTTTACACTGGACAGCAGGGATAAAGTGCCCAGAGTCCTAAAACCACCAACACCAGGTCAGAAAAAAGACTAGGAGGAAGGCAAAACGTTCAGGGATGACCCTGCAAAAAGGGCCAAGTCCAACACAACCCCCTTCCAGCCAAAAACCAGGGTAGACCAATCATTACCTTGATAGGCTTCCCTGCTTGGGGCGATAGAACAGAGACACGGGCTGTAACTGCAGGGACACACTCCAGTTCTACGCCATCTGAACCATATGGTTCCCTCTGTCAAAGCTCCCAGGACCAACTAAGCTACCCCACTAGGACCCCCAAGCTCTCTACAGCCAGGACCAGGCCCTAGGCCATCCAGATGTCTCTGGCCCTTGCCATCTCACAGAGTGGGGGGCATCAACCCCTGGTACATAGTATCCATTCTCCACTCTACCTCTCATCAGTGCAGTTCTAAACTGCCACTGATCCTCCAACCAAGGGGTCTACACCCTCGGGCTGACCAGAGGTCATGGGTGAGGCTCTCCTCCCCCAAACTCTCCTTTGGTGGTCCCGCACTCTCCTCCCAGGAGAAGCACCTCCAGAACCAAAAACTGTCAGGACGCTGGAATCAGCCTTCCTCCACAATTCTCCCACCAGTTCAGGACCTCTCGCCTGCAAATGGTCTCCCAATCTAGGGACTAAACCCTCAGGTTGAACCAGGGTCAAAGACGAGGACCCCCTCCCTCTGCACCCCCTTCCAGAGTTCTGCACCCTCCCACCAGGAGTGGTACCACTAGAAGACAAACCGGTCAGAACTCTGCTTACAGTTGTCTTTCCCTCCAGGTCAGGCAGAACCAGAACCTGGCCTCCAATCCCGGGGACTACACCATGCAGTTGAGCACCCGTCTGCCACACCAGGGCTTCCTTGGGAGCACACATGCCCCCCGAGGGTAACACATACCTCCTGTGTTGCGTGACAGACTGCCTGGTGCTGATCTCCCATCTCCTGTCCATCTGACAGTGCGCGAAGACTCCCCAAGACAGAAGTGGTGTCACCATGTTCACTCCTAGGAGGCTCAGCCCTTATGGCTGGCCCCTTACCCACTGGTTCTCCAACTGGGGACTCTCTGCCACTCTCACCCTTCCATCTGGACTTCTGCACCCTCCACTTAGGAGTGGCATCGCCAGACACCCGAACTGATGGAGCTCTGCTTACACATGCTTCACGTTCTCCTGACACTAGGAGATCCCCCTCAACGGATGGCCTACCAGTACAGACTAGGTTCCCCACCAGGGGTTCCCCGAAGGAACCCTCCCGGCCCTGAGACTCGGTTTCGGGCACCTTGGGACGCATCCCATTCTCACTCCTTCTCCGCGGAGACAGGAGGTGAGTCCCTACACCCTTCCAACAACACCAGGACCTATCTGAGCCTCTGAGAACCATTCCCACCACCCTGGGCTGAGAAATTCCTGAGCCACTCCCCTTAGGGTCACTCCCCCATGCCTTCTCAGACCCTCCGGCACTAAACCAGAGGTCTGCCTCCCATGCAAGCTCCCTGGGATCAGAGAACTCACACTCCAACAGGTGCTGGCATAACCCTAGAAAACAATAACTGAACATGTGCTCTCTGACAATCAGATTGAACACCTCTTCATAATTGTTTGCCATGCTACCTATTACCCATCCTTCCAGTGCATCACAACATTGATCCACAAACTCCCCCCAAGACTGGTGGGACAGTTTGCAACTGCCCCTAAACCTCAACGTATACCCTTCAGGTGTGACACTCTCTTCCAGGGAACTAGGTACCATACTCTGGGATCTGGGAATGGGACTTCCTACACTGGACTCCATATTGCTGCCACCACTGGTCCCCACTGGACCCCACCCTCACTGGTGAATTCCGACCACTAAAACTACACTCAGGGAACATATCCTCAAAAGCTAGCTTTTCCCTGGCGAAGGCCCTCTCTGCCTCCGCCATCCTCTCCTGCGCTAAGACGTCTCAGTCTCTAGCTTTTTCTCTTTAAGGACCAACTCCTTGAGTCTCAACTCCTGAGCCAATAAGGCCTTTTTCTCCTCTAAGGCTCTCTGGGCCTCTCTGTGCCCTGCATCCAGCTGCACCAGCCCCATGGCATGCTCCATTTTGAGCTTCTATAAAGCGAGCTGATTCTCCCTCTTCTTCTGCCTGTCCACCAACACCTCTGGGGACCATGAAAGGGATTGGGCACTACCCATGGCACTAGACCCATCAACTGTATTGTCCATGTCCCTTGTTTGATAAAGCATTGGCAGAAGAGCCTTCTGCGTTCATGAGTTAACATGGGACATATAGAGAGAAGGTGAGTTAGTGATCCCAGAGATAAGCCACAGAGACGGCACGTGTCGCTGATAGGGTGGCATGCCCGCGAGGGCAGAAATCTAATGAGGAGAAACATCCCTTGTGAAGGAGGCAAAACTTGACATTATAATAGAATGAAACTAATTTGGTGATGTGTTTCCCCCCCCCCCCCCCCTCTTTTGGCATAGGTCCTGATAACAGCAATATAGCACTTCCAGCAGATTAGATTCTTTAGTGAGCCTTCTTTTGCGACATGGGCCGAGAGCAAATATTTCATAACAATTTCAAATGGATGCAAGTGAATTCAATGGCCAGATATTCATTTAGTGCTAAAAATTATCATATCATTGCGAAAATACAGCCTTTCATGCATGGAGTGGAGTTCCTTAAGGTCACCCAAAACGAGATCTGAGTGCTCCAACGTAGAGAGAAAACAAAATAGGTTGACAATGGTAAAGTCAGGCTTGCACAGGAGTCCTAATAACATAAAAAGCTGACTGCATTAAAAATATAGAAATAGAGAGATTGCTTTGTGAATGCAATGCATGTGTACAATAAAAAACTTGTTGTTGTATTGGTAACAATAGATCAGCAGACACCTGTCAAGCCAGACCTAAAAAACGGGTGAGTAATCCCAATGAGAACTAGGGAAACATTAACCATGTGTATGCCTCAGACTAACAAGTTGATCCACATTGCTAGAAACGCCGGGTCTGAGGTTTTCATCTCGTGGTTTGGGAAACAGCAGCGTAGTAGGGAAGGGATAGATCCTGCCACTTGGCAGTGCCTCCTGTGTGCTTATCAAAATGTGCCAGACACTGAAAATAAACAGCTGAGGACTAGGCCTGGGCCAAACTTCCTTTCCGTTCACGGAAATTGCGATAATTTGGCATTTTCGCGTTCCGCAGAAAGCGTGAAAATGTCCAAATTTCCGCATTCAGCAGCTTAGCGATAATTTGTTTCTTGCTCGCGCTGTAAAATAATACATTCTCGCGTGCGCGCGATCGCCTTACCTGAATCACCGCGTTCGCCAACAAGTTTTCCCGATCAGGTCGCGTTCTCCACGAGATGTTGTATTGTTGGTAGCCATTTGCGCTGTCTCGCGACAGTTCGCGCCCACAGTAACGTCATGCGTCGCGCGATCACGTCTTTCTTCTCGCGATCATGCACCGCGAGACAAGTGAAAACAAGATGGCCGTGCCCGCGTGCAACCGCATGGGTAAGTTGGCGAGCCGCAACCACGCAGAAAATACCGCGAACGGGCGGGAAAAAAACTTCCGCATCTTCGCGATATTTCCGCGTGTTTGCGGAGATTTTTACAATTTTCGCGATAATTTGCGAAAGTGAATTTCGCAAATTCCGCCCACCCCTACTGAGAACCCCAAACATGAAGAAGTGAAGTAGGCAATGTCTGACACCAAGCACCCTCTAAAAACAACATGAAAAATAAAACAAATACTTAATGTGTAATGTAGATATTAAAGTAAAAGCAATACGATAATGATTCTCACGGTTTAGAAATAAAAGTATAGCAAGATTTTTCAATAAAATTGTTATTTTTGTGTTAGCATATCATTTGGTTCTCCGTAAAAAAGACTTTTGACAACTATTATGATGCATGTGTGCACTTGGCTAGATAATACTTCAAATAGGCATTTTATCAAAACATGCAGTGTGCGTATCTACTGAGGAAAGCCTTTGTTTCAAGATGGTGTCTGCCCTCAGAAAAGAGCCCCAGCGCGCTACATTAGATGATGAAACCCAGAAGGTGAAATGATACACCAAACATCCAATAGCATTAGGTGAAAGAGTAATAACCATCTGGGTGGAGCCAAAGCCCACTCATTGTATTGTTTAAAGAATTGGTAACAATGTCTCTTGAAAACAGCTGAACTATCAACTCAGACTTAAAAAGTGGAGCAGTTTTTTGTACTATCTGTACCAGGCACAAAGTGCATCCAAGTTACGTGAGAATTTACCTGATGTTACAATATGTCATGTCCTGTGGGCTCACTTTATAGAGTTAACATGCTACCTTTAGTTCATGTTTAACCACTTTCAGCATATATTGAATTATGCTAAAGTGTAACTAAATAGGGGCATGCTCCAGTAAAGTCACTTTGAAGGTTCACTAAGGATAACAGGCATTAGTCTCTACTCAGGCAGGTTTGGAGTAGTCTTTGTGTATCTCCTTCCTGTAGACATTTTACAGTCTGGAACCATCTCATTGAGGTCACTAAAATGAGCCCTCTTCTGGACTCATGTGGTAGGAGAGTACAAGAGAAAGAAATAATATGTGTTTGTTTCTTCTCTCTCCAGGGTAGAAGGGCCAAAGACTCTGTAGAGGCGGGATGGAGGCCAAAGAGCAAGTGAGCTCTGCCTGGACCCAGGGTCAGTTTTAGGGCTGAGCAACCAGTGTGGACACACCAGACACTGACTTTGGTAGGGGATCCCTTGTTTAAAAATAACTATTAGTTTAAGAGGATGTGAACTTCCTTGTGTTTCCAGAAGTTTTCAGGCAACAATAAAAATGTCCAGATAAATCTGGTGATTAATGATCCTACTGGTGAGAGATCAGAATTTTGTCTAGTAGCAGTTTTGATACATCCTAAGGTAGGAAAGAGGGTTATTGTGCCTTTGGAGGCATGGGCGGGGCTTCCATGCTATATTATAGTGCTGTGACCTGAAATGAGTATGTTTTCTGTCACAGACCCTTCTATGCAAGGGTGAGCTAAAAGGGTACATTTTTTTCCTGAAATTTCACAGAAAGTATGCAGAATTACTTGATATTTCAAGAGCACCTGTTGGTATCACATGAAAAATACACAAGCGCTTTCCTCATCTTAATAGTCGCCGGAACCCTGCAGCAGAGCCCTTTGAGGAAAATAAATGTTTACAGGTCCTGCTTAGCATTTTCTGCTAGAAGCATTTTCTTAGTTTACACAACATTTTGCTAAATTCACTTAATGCATTAAAAGTTACCTGAGCCAGCTTAAAAAACAGAACTGTTGTTTTTATAAAGAGTTCGCATTTAATCAAATTCTCTAAAGAGTACATTCACTTGTAGGACACCCTGACGAGGACAGAGAAATACTTGATTGATGTCCTTCCTATGGATTCAGCATTAAGCACAGCAGATTAGATAGTTTTGCCCTTTTATTGAACCAAACAGTTTCCGTTTGTTTGACATGAATTAGTGGAGTATTGACTGTGGTGCAAATATATTTTAACTGAGATTGGGTAACAATTCTCTCCATTAACAATTTTAGACAGAGTTAAATATTTCTCAAATGAAAGTGTCCGGGACAAGTGAGTATCCTTATGTGCAAAAGAAGGAAGGGAAAATAAAGTGCAAATAAATACTCATGCTTTACAAATATGGCTGGAGATAGCGATGAAGAGGGGTCTACCAGGAAGAATGCTAGTCTGCAGAGCTGCTGAATTTAGTAATTTCATCACTTACCTTGGAAAATATTGCTCCACCTCACTGTTTTAATAACTCCACTGTTCTGTATTTGTGACTCTTTAAAGCTTGCATAATTAGTGGTCCTGATTTTACACCTCTATTGTTCTACCTAATTGTTTTGTGTATTGTAATTTAAGTACAGTTTGACGTTCAATTAAATACTGAAACATATTACAGATATTCCTGTGTTGTTTGTTGTTAATGTGTCATATGCTCACCCCTCTCTTTAGACAGCAACATCTTTCTGTATCAGTGATAATGATTGGGATATAGTTTGTTGTCCTCTTTATTTGTGTAAAACAAAAGGTGTAATCCTTTTATTAAAAGTCAAAGTGCAAACGGTGAAAATAGCGCAAGGCTTGACTCTTATGACAGAATGCACTGTTAAAATCCCAAGGAAACATGTACTGGGACAAAATGTACCTCATGGAGCAGAGATGTTATATTTAATCTACTTTGGACATTTTTTCCACAGATGTAATGTGCAACACCTTTACTTGATAATGACAAAAATGTGTGTTAGGCTCCATGTATCAAGAAACACACCAATGAAGTTCTGATCTAGATACTGAATCTTGAAAGAATGCAGAATGTTAGAAGTAGTTTTCTGATAACACAATAGAGTTAATAAGTTGACGTGAAATCTGATATTTTAGTAACATGTGATCTTCTGCTTCGATAAATGTGGTAAATAAAATAACACAGAAAATTTTCTATGTAAGAATACAATTGCTTCATGTGTTAGAAAACGGATAATAACCCTAGAATGTGTAAAGTGAGCACTGACATTGACAAGAAAAGTAGGTGTTATACGAGGTTATATTAAGAATTGCACCTCATAAAAATTCATTTATAATGTACTTTAAATCCTGCATGAAATAATAACATAGAAAGCGCTAAAGAAACTTACAAAAATGATACATGAAGTAATAGTGAATGCTAAAATGTTTATGAGTATTAATATGCCTAAATGGAGAATTATTGTACTGCTCTATGTAATCTGCGATTCATATTTTAGCACAAATTCATCGTGCATAAGCTGTATTTCATGAAGGCCTCAAACTTTGCTTCCTTTCCTAGTATGTACTTATGTACTGAATAGTCTGAATCCTATGGTAGCATTTCGTAAAGTTTCCACTTGTGTTCTAACACTCAATCATTATCTTTCATATTTGTAACTTACTTGACTAGACTCTCATTTGGCGATGCTGCGCGCGCAACGAAACTCGTTTTCTTTATTTTTTTCGTAACTTACCTGCAATCGCCCGTATGCCGCATTTTGCAATCCCCCACCCTGCCCCTCCTCTGCCCCACGTCACCGCCTCGGTAACACGCCCTATACGGGCCGTCGCTGGGTAAACCAGCTGCAATGGAGAATGAGATCTTCTAGGAGATGCTTGGTGGAGAAAGGCACCTCAATCAGGTTTCGTGTCAGAAGGGATGAAATGTTGTTACCTTGGATTAGAGTTTCCCCTGGCAAAATGTTCATTCAGATTACTTAGGAGATATGGGTGGGGCTTCCATGCTATAAGATAGTACTGCGACTAGAAGTATTGTTTATGCCACAGGTCATGCTGTGGATCGGTGAGCTAAATGGTAAAAACAGATCAAGAAATTTCACAAAAGTATGCAGAATTACTTGATATTCCAAGAAGTGCACCTGTTGGTATCTCACATGAAAAAAGCACAAGAGCTCAATAGTCGCTAGAACCCGGCAGCAGAGCCCCTGGAGGAGAAACATTTCTCAGTTTTACAGATCCTACAAAGCATTTTTTTTTGCTTGAAGCATTTTTTAAGCATAGACAACATCTTGTGCAATTTTGCAACATTCACTTAATGAATTAAAAATCACGTAAACCAGCTTAAGAAACGGAACTGTTGTTTTTACAAAGAGTTTGCATATTAGGCAAACTCTCTAAAGATGACATTCATTTGTGGACCTCCCTGACTAGGACAGAGAAACACTTGGTTGATATCATTCCTAAGGACTCAGCATTAAGCACAGTGGATAAGACATTTTGCCTTTTGATTAAATTAACAGTTTCACTTTGTTTGACATGAATCAGTTGAGTATTGATCTTGGTGCAGAATATTATTTAACTGAGAATCGGGTAACACATTTCTTCAATTACCAATTTTAGACAAAAGAAGGAAGGTAAAATAAACTGCAAATAAATGTTCATGCTTTACAAATATGGCTGGAGATAGCAATGCAGAGCGGTCTGCCAGGGAAGCAGAAAGACATTTTAAAACAAGCATTGGCATAGCTATGTTGTAGAGGATTGTACCTGCTGTGCAGCATGTTGAAAATTTAAAATAATGTAATAAGTATTTTTGTTACCTTATATGGCCATCCTGTGAATGTTGTCACAATAGGTCTCAGACCCACGGCAGACATAATCAAACATTGTTGGCGATTGCTGGATATGTAGTGCCAGTACTAGGTAAAGAGAACTGTGTTTCCCTTCCCTTGATGGACCCTTTAAAGTGCTAATGAGGTTAATATGTTTGCAGCCAGTAGGTATTGTCACAGATATTATTTTTGTAAAGCACTTTCACCCACCTCCATTCTGAATGGTTTCTAAGTATGTAAGTGCATGACATTCAGCTTTGACACAATGTTTTTTGCTATCACAAGCCTTTTGTTTGCTACATTTTTAGCAGCCCTCTGAATGGTACAGTTTTACATAATGTGTTTATTTTTGGTGCGCACTGTTCCTTCCTTCAACATCATCCACCCTGGGAGCGTTGGTCAAACTTAAAGGAGAAAGCGGGTTGGAAAGGCGAGAACGGGGCAGTAAAAGGCAGCGTAGGCTGAAAGAAAAGGAGACATGGGAGGACAGAGTGTGAAGGGGGCATGGGGCTGAGAGAAGAAGCGGGCTGCTAGAGGAGAAGGCGTTGAAAGGGAGATGCTACAGGGAGAAGTAGTTTGCACAATATCACGAAGTTTGTTAGAAAAAAGTAACATACTTGCAGAAATGTGTCCTTTCTGAATGGTTTCTAAGGTTTTAAAACTAAACATCTCACAATAGCTGGAACCTGCATCAAACTCGCATAGGGAGAGCGAATGAAAGTGTGGCGAGCCTGCAACAAGAAAACAAGTGCGTCTCCTCCCGTCTCAGCCGGCTCCTGGAAGAGGTCCAAAGGAGGTGGGGGAGGGAAAGAAAGGGTAGGGAAGGAGGCTTTCGCAAATGCGGCCGCCCGAAGCAGACCAAAAACAACCTTTGAAATATAACACTCAACAGACGGCACACTGCACGTTGGTACTCGTAACCGCAAGGTGGATGCCATAGGCGTCAACAATTTAGGAAAAGGTGGAACAGAAAAGCTGCCTTTGGCCAATTGCGTGCTTTCATTTTTGAAAGCCACACGCAAAGGCCAATTAAGTGTCACTACAACATGCACGAGCTTGCTGAAGTCCAGAGTGATTACAAGAGGTTATCTCCTAGTGCAGCGCATGTGCACTGCACTAGGCTCGACCTAAAAATACTAGTCTGCAGTGCTTCTGCAATTAGTCATTTCAGTCATTTAGCTTAGAACACATTGTTTCACCTCACTGTTTTACTAACTGCACTGTTCAGTTGCATGTAGTTTAAAACTTGCTAAATTATAGGCCCTGATTTCACAACTATATTGTTCTATTTTATTGCTTTGTGTATTGTATTTTAAGTATAGTTTAAGATTCACTTAAATACTGGCAACTATTTCAGATATTCTTCTGCTATTGTTAATGTGTCATATGCTCACACCTCTCTCTAGACAACAACATCTTTCTGTATCTGTGATAATGAATTGTTTATTGTTTGTTGTCCTCTTGATTTGTTCAAAATAAAAGGTATAATCTTTTATTAAAAATCAAAGTGCAAATGGTGAAAATAGTGCAGGGCTTGACTGTCATGACAGAATGCACTGTTCAAATCCAAAGGAAGATGCATTGAGACAAAATGTACCTGGTGGCTGTTTCTACTAGCCGCATTAACCTGCTTAATACATTGAATTGAAAGTACTCTGAAATGGGCAAGGTAGTGCTGGAATTCTGAAAGCAGTTTATTAAAAGCACTGCCTAAATCAATGAAAAGTGTCTTATTGTCAGTCAGTCAGAATACTTTATTCGACTAATTAAAACCATAAAGTGCACACAACATAATCACAATACATTTAAAATCCTCATAAATAATCATTATAAAACACGCTTAAGAATTTTTATAAAGTCACAGCATATAAAAATAAAAACATTACATGCATATAATCCAATTTCCTAATTTTAAAACATGTCTCTTCCCCATCCTGACAGCAGCACATGAAAAAGTATCAACACTAAAACATTTACAGGGACAAGTTAACACCTGGAGATAAATTAGCGCTGGTCTGACTTGAGAGAAAGATTTATCTTTTAATAATGGTACTATAAAGCATTGACAGAGAGAGCATTAATCATCACACAACATCATGAAGTGCAAGATGCCCTTTTAGAGAACATATCACAGGAAGAAGGGCCCAGGTCATCAACCTTCGCCACCATTGCGGTTCTGCTGGTAGACAGCGCAGATATTCAATCAAAGCCTCAGAAGAAGAAAGCAATGGTGGTGGATTGTAATAACAGTTAAGTAGGGCTCTGCTGAACAACATGTTTTAATAGACTATAAGCTCGTACCTTAGGTCTACAAAGCTCCCGTGCTTGTCTGTTCGTGCACACTATAGGCAGGTAATGCTTTTCCACCCATGTCAGTTCTCTCTTGGCGAGCCCGTTAGGATACCCAAACAAATCAGGAAGACCCACATTCTCTGCTAAGTTCTTTATATAGCAGAACCAAGGAATATCATTTGCCCACTCCAGAGACAGGCAATCTTTAGCAATTGGGATTGGACCAGATCCTAATCCAACACAATAATGGGGCTAAAGCCACCAAATCAGAAATATACCCCAATCCCAATTACAGAGGAACAATAAAGGATGGTACAGTTTGAGGAACAGAAAGTAGTTTTCTCAAAAACCTATTCTGCACGATTTGAAGGTCACCTGAGTCCTTATACCCCAAATGTTGGACCCATAGCAGGAAATAGCAATTCATTTTGTCTTGTAGATTTTCAACATACATTGAATTGATTCAGCCACCAACCTTTTAGTGAAGTGAAGGACAGCAGCCACAACGCTTGACAAGGTGTGTTATTTTTGCTCTTCGCTGTGGGGCCAAATTGCCCCTTTCATCAAACAATACTCCTATATACAAGAAGGTAGTTACCCTTATTATTTTAGCACCCTCTTCATACTGGTTTTTCTGTTTTCTATTTTTCAGACCCATTGTCATTATATGCGATTTAGCAAAATTGATATTCAAGTCCAGTGACAACATAAAATCAATAAAAATAATTGAGCACTCGCTGGAGCCGTATAGCAGTCCTCGCTAACAACACTGCGTCATCCACATATAGGAGTGCAGGAATTAGTGTATGATTGATTGCATGCAGCAAAGCAGATTTTCATTTAGGATGTTTTTGCAGTCACAGCGTAATTTGTGGAAAAAAAAGGTTCCAGGGCCCAACGATTTTGCTATGAGCGCATCACCATCACTGCCTAATGCTGGCATTGCCAAATACTTGAGCTGTCTTAATGCTACCTAGTGCCTCTTTCTTTCATCACCCTACATTTTCTGGCTCCCTATTTTACTCTTGCAAGTTCTTCTTTATCTTCTTTATCCCCGCTTTCACTCTTCGTCACTTTTCTTTTTCCTTTTTTGCCTTACCCTCTCTCTACTCGGACAGGATCTGATGATAAAATATAAGTCACAGAACTTCACAAAGGAGTGCTGGTACCAACCAACCACAAACACCTGCACAAATTAACTGGATGTCCACATCAAGCAACATCCATATCCACCCATCAGAAAACTACAATCCATTAGACCAAGGGGAACTGAAAGAAAATAGCATTTCATTCACATTCCTGTGGGTTGCGTGTATGTTTCTCTTCCAAAGAAGCAGGATAGGGCTTGATAGGTACGGGAACATAGCAAAGCCTAAGCCTAGCAATAAAAAAACAATATTGTTCTGCAGTTCAGACCCTTTCTTCTCTTAAAATAAACCAGCTTGTTGGTCTCCAATTTACATTCATTCAAGAAACAGTTCCTTCATATAAAAGGCACTTTTTTTCCACAGACCATCTATACCTCTAAAAACTTTGACATTGCCCACCTGTTAGAAGAGATATTTCTTGCTTAATTACATGACAATGTATTTAGAACTTCATGTATGTAGTAATTTAGTGTTAGGAAGCTATAACATATTACAACTGCATGTGATGATACAAAAAAATGACAAATAATGATGAGGCAATGACACAGAAATCCAATGAAGGTCTTAGATACCTACACAATGTTCTCTATGGATTGGCTGGATTGGCTTCTCTTGCCCTTGTAGTAGTTTTCTTGATACCCTTTGAAGCTCATTTAGCATTTGAAAGGCACAAACCCTATCAACCACACTGGTGGACAAATACCTCCAAAATAGCCAACATTGGTGTTTTCTGGCACATGTGGGACTGGTTCAGTGCTTTCTGGCCAGGACTATCATTGTTACCATAGTGATTGTGATAAAGGTATAATTGTCTAAACCTATTTTTTGTGGCATGCCAGTCATCCCATGACCAGTTAAAGGATCTGGGAAAGGTTCATCCATCTGGTCCATCAGCCTATCTCTTTATTCCTGATAATAGGCCAGGGTCCCCTGGGGATGATGTATGTATCTACTAATATTTTTTAGGTGAAGTCCTGTTACCACACCCTTCCAAACAGGACACTTTGGGTTCATTTATCAAGCCTTTGCACCAGTTGAAAGTCTTGCAAAGACAGGCAAACCAATGAGAGTCTTCAAAAGTATGTACTTTCCACCTAAAAGAAAGACAAATAGTCCGTTCCACAGCTTTGTGCTATTTTGCTTGAGAGTGGAGGTGGGTGCCATGTTTGGTACACGGGTGTTCCCACGTGGTCATCCAAGGATTTTGATGCAAAAAAGTATCTACTAAAAGTGTTAGACAGGGGTTTGCACCTCAAAATAATGTCTCCTTGAGACAGGCACTAAGTAGGATACATCTTTTAATTTCTCCTAACTGTTTACACAATACCTTATGTGTTGCATGTAGTCTAGTCATAGTAGGAAGTACTAGAATGGTGTCTCTCATGTACAAAGCCTACACTAGACATCACTCACACGCCTTTAGACTACGGTGTAAATGTGTTTGTGTGGTACTAGGCAGCACTGGAGAAGGGGGGGAGAGCAGCAGAGCCCGCTCTAGAGAGATAAGGCTCTGCACTGCTCTCTTCCCCCAGCACAACTCATCGCATCGACTTTGGTAGTCTCACTGCATTGCACTACATCTTAATAAATCTGCCTTGACAATAGGCAAAGCCTTTAACGGTGTCTACAATTTTGGCTTCCATTTCCTACTGGATGATCCTTCTAGCAGACGTTCTCTAGTGTTTAGTTCAGGTTTCAGAAACATAATGTAGAGCTTTGGGAAAAATATACAGGTGAGTAAGCCAGCACTGGAAGAGATAATTCCAAAGACCTCCACAGCCACCATGTATTTCCCCTGCGTGCTTAGATAGCCCGGAAAGAATGACACCCACACACTGATAAAGATAATCATGCTGATTGTGATCCACTGAGCCTCATTGAAGCTATCGGGCAACTTTCTGGCAAAAGAAGCCACTGTGAAGCTGACACCGGCCAGGAAACCCATGTAGCCCATCATGCACCAGAAGGCAGTCTCTGAGCATTCGTTGCAGTGGAAGATGATGGTCCCTGTCTTCAATGTCATGTCTTTAACAGGGAAAGGAGGACACAGCGTTAACCAAGTAGCACAAATTATAACTTGAATAACTGTGCAAACAGATACCGTAATCAGTGGCACCCACAGACTCAACCACCTCCTTATATCACGGCTGGGGTTTGTGGCATTGAAAGCGATCACCACGATGATGGTTTTGGCCAATACACAGGACACACAGATGACAAATATGATGCCAAACGCAGGTTGACGAAAGATGCAGGTTATTGTCATGGGTTCTCCAATGAAGAGAAAAGAGCAAAGGAAGCTCATCATTAGGGCCACAAGGATGAGATAACTGAGGGTCCTGTTGTTGGCTTTAATGATTGGAGTCTCTCTGTACTTAACAAAGAAGCACAGAACAATTACAGTCAGGAAGAAGTAAAGTATCACAGTGGTAGTCAGAGAGGCCCCCAGGGGATCGTCGTAGGAAAGGAATTCTATTATTTTCGGAACACAACCACTTCTCCACTTATTGGGCCACTGGTCAGTTGGACACGGCCAACAATTGCTGGAATCTGAAAAAGACAGAAGACGTTTAAGATATGCCATTTTAGGTTAGGGAATTCCATTTTCTGACAATAGAATGAACTATAGATGCTAGTTGTGATACTAAAGGGTCCTGCTTTCAAAAACAATACCATTCATGCAGAGAAAACACGGTGGAAGTGACTGTGCTTGGCAACTGAAAGAAACTTGTTGTCTCAGGTATCATGAAGTTGTTTGTCACAATTGTTTTAACAGATTAGTTTGCTACCTGTCAAACCCACAAGCCACATATTTTGACCAAAGCTGTGTGAGCTGATTGTGTTATCTGCAAGTGAATAGCAGTATGAGTTAATCATAAAATTGTCATGATGTGAATGACAGTAAATGCAATGACTTTCCCTCATTTATCTGTTCAGCTTGGAAGAGACTGAAACATACAGTTAATGCTGCTAATTTCACATATCATACAAATGTGAATCCCTGTGAGAGATATACTTACCTCCGCATTGTGTGCACGTGTGTGTATGGTCATTACTTCCCATCGTACATAAAGTACTGTAGTGGCATTGACAGAAAGTTGGCTGAGCATCCACTCACACGTTTATGAAAGGTTGAATCTCTTTGAGAACTGAACCGTGCCCATAACATTGTACATATGGTAATGCATCACATTGGCCTTCTAGGCATCATGTGCATATCTGTAAGATTCTATGAAGACTGCTCAGAAAGGGTCTGTCTAGTACTTAAAAGAATACAATCTACATAGCCCAGGTGGCATCATCAGCACCCATCTGAAAGCCCCAAAACACATCCAGACTGGTTCCATCATGGGTTTGGTGACTACAAAATCTAAAGAAAAGCAAAATCATGAAATACTCTGTTCTCAAGAACTTTCTCATTATGCAACTAACTTATGCCTTCACAAACATATGGAGATGTATCTCCTACGAAAAGCATACTCAAAGGGGTATGTGAATACATTGGTGTCTTCTGACAACAAATAATACTGTGCACATGACAAACTATCAAAATGAAAATAACATTAACTTTATTGCATATGGAATTAAAGTTGTGTATGTATGCACACACACTCTTAGACTGAAAAATGATCACAAACAAAAATATAAAGTCATCAGGAAGCAGGGCTGTGTAATCTCATCGCTGTCTATTCACCCAGAATTAACCGAATTTCTTCTATAAATACTTGAGTATCAAACCTCAAAGGAATTTGTGTATATTTAATTCCAATTCGGTGTTGCATTTTCATTGAATGTCTGTATTTTTTTATTTTTGAACTGGGGTTTCTACTGTATTCGTAACCAGCAGGATATTCTGAGTGTGTCTAGTAATGAGAATATAATAAACAATCTCAATGTTGGGGCTGATACAATCAGGGATATAGTTTATCAAGATCCAGACACTTGAAAATGTAATCAGATTACTGATGTGTATTTCATTTATTTGTAAATTTTGTCTGATTAACGGACTTGCACTAATTCATTTTAATTGCAATATCTAGACATCATGTTATTCTAATTGCAGGATACCTTTTTCATTTATTACAACTCATCTACCCTCCACAATCATTTTATACTCAAGTGGAGCAGTTGAGAGGGGTCTAAACTATCCCACTGTGCTTATCAAGAAAAACTGGAAGATATGTAAAAAATAAATGTCTACAGAGGAAAGGATTGTTAAGCTCTGGAATGCCAACAGAGAGCTGGGGGGAGGGGGGTTAATTGGCATCATAACATTACTGGAAATGTGAATGTGCACATGGGGGTCACCTCACATGCATGAAGTGGATAAAGGAATATAGTCCTTGGCCCATTGTTAGACCTTTCATCCTTAGGGTGATCTTCCCCCAAGCTTTTTGCCTTCTTACTGCCTCTTTTTGCTGTATATTTTTGTTGGCCTTAGAACTCTGAGCACTTTACCACTGCTGACCAGTGCTAAAGTGCATGTGCTTCTCCACAAAACATGGTGACGTTGGAGAAACCCATTTGCCATATTTAGTTTACTTATAAATTCCTTGTTAAGTGGTATAGCACATACCCAGGGCCTGTAATCTAGATGGTACTAGTGGGCCTGCAGTACTGTTTGTGCCACCCACACAAGTAGCCTTTCAAGCCTGTCTCAGACCTGACTTTGCAAGGCCTGTGTGTGCACTTTACTGCCACTTCCACTTGGCATTTAAAACCACTTGCTAAGCCCTAAACTCTGATCAGAACAGACGCATTCCACTGCGACGGCAACGCAGGAGCTTATCAACGACAATGCTTCAAAGGACAGCGCAGCTTGACAGTGACAGACACTGTGGCTCAACGGTGACACAGAGCCTGCATCGTAAAGGGGTTTGTTGATGAAGCCTTTATCGTCTGCCCAGATCAGAACTGACTCAACGAGTCTTCGACGTTGATGCTTGCTCCATCCAAGGTACTTTTTCAGCCCTCCATCTCTGTCAGCCTGAACTTTGGATCTACCCCGGTCTAGCACAACCATATGTCCCTGGTTGGCGCTTTATGACTATAAGCACTATAGTTTTGTTTATTCTTTAAAAATGCAGAATTCCTGTTCTATTTATTGGATTTATGTTGTTTTGGTTTTGTTTTTCTCATGAAAGTATAATCTATGTTTCTAAACCTCTGTGGAGTATTTGTCTGGTGGTTTTATTGTGTTGGTGTGTGTGTGAGTGTGTTACACAAATATTTTACACATTTGCTCTTTGGATAACCCTGACTGCTCTTTGCCAAGCTACCAGAGGGTGAGAGCAGGTTATCTTTTATTATGTATCTAGCTTACCCTGCAAACAGAAACCCCAGTTCTAACATCCATGTAGTATATGTTTCCCCCAGCGTGCACCACTACAATGTCTTGTCAAGGCTACATGCAGAATACAACATTGCGCATCAAATGTAGTAGGCGTTTTTGTAGGCTGTCTGAATAGAAAGTGGTTTATGGGAAGTAGGCGTACTTCTCACACCCTCCGAGGTATGCAAATGCTCAACACAAGAGTGAAAAGGACACTGGTATTTCTACATGAACACTGAATATCAGAATTCCTTCTAATAGAGCCAGCGAGGCCTGTGCCAGTTCAAATATAAAGGCCCTTAGCCATCACTCTGGCTTTAGCAAATAACGAAAAGTGACAACATGTCTAAAGTTGAGGGTTCTCTGAGCTCCAGGTGCAAGCCTAAAGGCAGCCCTGTGGCCCCTGAACCGAGGTTATAAAAACAAGAGGCAATGCAATACACCAGCAGCAGATACTGACCTGGCTCTTTAGACATCTCCCCCTCGGGGCACATGATGCAGTCGAAGCAGCAGGGTGAGTGCCCTGTCTGTGCTGCCCTTCGGGAGCCAGGAAGGCAGCTTTCGCTGCACACCGATTGAGGCACCTTAGCAAAAGAAAAGCCTTTAAGAAATACTGGATGTCACAGTTACAAGCCAACTTGTTTACATTTCTGTTTTTAAGTCAGTGATACTGAAAGTTGCAGGTCCTCTATCTGCCTTCTGTATGTTTCTCAGCCTTGTTCTCCAAGATATCATTTTAAAGTCCTCTCTAAGAAGCCTTAAAACAGGTGTGTGCCTCCAGGGGCTGGAGAACTTTAAAAGCGGTATATTTCGCCATGTGAGAAAATTAAGACATTGGTCTTCCTTGAGGAGGTTCTACACTGAAGAACCATTTGATAGAATGACACCGAATTGTGCATTTTACAGCAGAATTTTCAAATATATTTTCTAAAAAGCCACATATTTTTACCAACAGTTTTGAAAAGGGAAATTCATGGTATTTATTTATTTATATAAAGTTTATACAGCGCTGACATGACCCAAGCAAGTATCAGAGCGCTTTACAGATGTACAGAAGTACAAACAGAGTTGCATGTAAAAGCAATAACAATGATAAGCAAAGTAACGGAGACTATAGAGGAGCAGTAAAATATGCCCAGGCAAGAGGACATAGTGTAACATGTAATTGCAACAGACAAATAGAGGGGTAGAGCACAAACCAATGTCGTAGACATAGTCAAGAGCAAAGGACCTCCTACTGACGGTAGAGTCTGTCAAACAAGGGCTTTCAGCCATAGGGTTTTCAGTTCTTTTCTGAGTGAAGCCGTAGAGGGAATCAGTCTGATGTGCGGTGGCAAGGAGTTCCGGATTATCAGGGCAATACCCGAGAACGCCCGATTATAGGGGGCATATTAACAAGCCAGGCGATAAAATTATCGCCGCTTTAGCGGCAGAAAACTGCCGCTAAAATGGCGATAATGGGCTTGATAATATGCTCTATGGAATTCCAATTGAAGCCCATGTTAAATGTGAAGGACGTCTAACATGGGCTTCAATTGGAATTCCATAGAGCATATTATCAAGCCCATTATAGCCGCTTTAGCAGCAGTTTTCTGCCGCTAAAGCGGCGATAATTTTATCGCCTGGCTTGTTAATATGCCCCTAAGTTCTTTTTTCTGCAATTTTTGAGGTTTGATTCTGAATCGTATGCTGTGCCTTAAACTATACTTGAAATGGATAGGGTGTGAAAATTAAGGGGCATATTTACAACGAGGCGATAAAAAATTATCGCCGCTTTTGCGGCCGTTTTCGGCCGAAAAGCGGCGATAATTTTATCGCTATATTAGCAAGGTCACGCTAAAGCGTGAAACCTTGCTTTAGCGTGGGGATTTCTAACGCCCAGCTTTGCGTCTCTAATGAGATTCAAAGTGGGCGTTCCTGACCTGACATGATAGGAGAAATGTCGCTAAGCGACATTTCTCCTATCATGAAGCCCCACGCTATGAAGCATAGCGTCAGGAAAAGTAGCGATAACACCTGTTATCGCTACTTTCCTAACACCTGCTTCAGGACTGACTTAGCCATGATATCCTATGGATGGTGGATATCATGGCTAAGTTTGTGAGTCCCTATCAACTAGCTAACGAGAGATTATCGCTGGGTTTCCAGCGATAATATCACGCTAGCCAGTTAGCGCTAGGATTTTTATCGCCGATGAGATAAGCGTTGCTAATAGCACGCTATCTCAGCGATAAAAATCGGCGCTAGCCGGCGATAATTATCCGAGCGATAAGGGCGCTCAGCGATAATTATCGCCGGTTGTTGTTGACATGCCCCTCTATGTGCTAGACATGTCTCAGTCTCAGGACATGGGCAAGAGAGCTAGTCCTCAGGTTAGACAACTATAGCTGCTTAATTTGTAAAAGAATAAGTCCACATTTTTGCTTAGAAGCCCGCCACTTGTGCTTCTGAATGTCAGGTAACTGAACACCAGGGGGCAGATTTATGAGGGAATAGCGCCCCTTTTACGCTGCCGTTGCGTCACTTTCGTGACGCAGCGGCGGCGTAAACCCTGCCCCACGTTGCGCCCCATTTACATCGTGACGCATCTATGGAGATGCGTCACGGTGTAAAGCCCTGCGCCACGTGAAACCTGCGGCAGGTTTCACGTGGGCGTTTCGACACAGAGGGGGGGCGTTCCGTCGCAGGAACGCCCCTGAAAAGTGACTCCGTGAAATCTATAAGATTTCACTGAGTCACTTTCCCAACGCTGATGCGTCAAAACCCTGCGCCTGCCTGAAGCAGGCGTAAGGCTTGATGCACCATGTTAGGGATAGGGTAGGTTGGAACAGTGCTGGAGTTGCGTCGCGCTTGCGACACAACTTCAGCACTGCGCCAACCTTACGCCGGCAGATGCGTCACGTATCTGCTTGTCCTTGCGCCACGATGCACCGCATTGTAAATGCGGCACATCTGCGGTGGCGCAAGGGCAAACTTGCGTGACGCATCTTCCCTGGCGCATCCATGCTGATTTGCAGGGATGCGCCAGGGAACATAAATCTGCCCCCAGGGGTGCATATTCTTCATTCCACCTCATCCCAATTCCACCCACCAGCAGATACAACCCCACTATATCACCCTTGTGCGCTCTTTTTCATTGTTGCTCTCTTGCTTTGTCACTGTTTTCCATCATTTTTCTCCTCCTTCTTTTCTCTCTTTTATTCTCTCTAGATATGATGAGGGAAAAAAGTGCCAGTGCCCTGAAATGAGGGCCGGTGGCACTCACAGGCAACCACCGCCTCAAATGAAGTGCTGGCTTATTCCAAACCTACAGCTCTAGACTTCAAAAAACAACTAGGACTTTCCGAAGCAGTCTACACACGTTTTATCCTCAAAGCCTTGCTTTGCGTTGTTGCTCAAAGGAGCTGTGATTCCTAGAAAGCTAGCTTCACATTTCCAGAAAGAACTCGCGTTTTAACCCAAAACAATAGCTTAATATTTGGCTATATGCACCACCTCCGCCAAACAAAAAAATGATCAGGGTCTGTAAATAATTATTTGTTTTAACAAATACAAGCTTTTTTTTATATGTAATTGTGGTTCCAAAAATACGAATATATGTGTCGTCATATTCTTTAATTTGCAAATAATTAAGGGAAAGTGTGCATTTTGTTTTATTGTGGAACGTGCAGTCCTCAGCACTAACAGTCTGTCCTATGGAAGATTCTCAAAACAGATATGCAAAACCTCCTTAAATTTTGGTGAATTTGTGTTCATGTAATTGAGTTTATTCTTGTTCAGTTTAATACACGTAACTGAATCCTTCTGTTTACTGTTTGCATACCTACCTCTTTACCCTGTTTTGTCCACAAGAGGGCGCTGCCGTTAACATAGAGCTCTTTTCCATTGGATGCCATGGTGTTGAAGAGCCCGACCTTGGTATACTGGATGGCACCATCGGAGCCGCGCTGCCAGTTTATGACGTCATAGAGGGCAGGTTGATTGCCATGTGTGTCAAATGATACATTCTCCCCAACCTTGTTCTGAAAGTGCACGCGCTTCATGTAATGGAGAAGCTAGAACAGAAATAGGCAATTTCCATTTACTCACAAAATGTATTGCAAAGCACAAGTGAATAGGTGTGGTGTAGAGGCTAACTTCAGTAACCAGAGAACTGGGGTCGAATTCATAAAGCTATTTACACACGTAAAGCTAGCTGACGTGCCAAAATCTATTTTTAGGAGCATAAAACCACTTTTGAAATTCACGAACACTGGCTCTACTCTAGCAAATGGCTTTACTCACACAAAATCTGCTCCTTCGGGGCAAATTTACAAGGCCCTTGCGCCACATTTGCGTCACTTTTAACATGGGAAAAGTGACGCAAAAGTGGCGCAAGGGGCTTGTAAATCTGTCCCTTATTGTGCTCCGGTGGTTTCTGTTACAAACCTTGGGGCAGATTTATGTTTCCTGGCGCATCCCTGCAAATCAGCAGGGATGCGCCAGGAAAGATGCGTCACGCAAGTTTACCCTTGCGCCACCACAGATGCGCCGCATTTACAATGCAGCGCATCGTGGCGCAAGGATAAACAGATCCGTGACGCATCTGATGGCGTAAGGGCGGCGCATTGCTGGAGTCGTGTCGCAAGCACGACGCAACTCCAGCAATGTTTAGGGGCTGTCCATACCTTACATGCTGCGTCATGCCTTACTCCTGCTTCAAGCAGGCGCAAGGTTTTGACGCAGCAGCGTCGGAAAAGTGACTGAGTGAAATCTTGTAGATTTCACTGCGTCACATTTACGAGGCTTTTTCCGCTGGAACGCCCACCCTGCATACATTAAACCTGACGCAGGTTTAATGTGGCGCAGGGCTTTACACCGTGACGCATCTCCATAAATGCGTCACGATGTAAATAGGGCGCAACGTGGCGCAGGGTTTACGCCGCCGCTGCGTCACAAAAGTGACGCAACGGCGGCGTAAAAGTGGCGCAAGTCTAACACAAATCTGCCCCCTTGTTGTGGACATTTGAAATAGGAGCAAGTTCCTCATATTGATGTTTGTGGTGTCAATATAAAGGGCTAACATAATCTAACTTGGCTCCTATTATAGCCTAGAAACATTTGCTTCATTCGCTAATAATAAGGTTGTAGGTGCCACAGCCTCAAATTCTGGATAATTGTCCATCACTTTATATTGGAAGTAAACTACAGGGTCACCAAAAATTCAGTTTAGGACTGACTCTACCACAGATTCATTTGTGGGTTTTTCCAAACGTTTCTTCCTCTCTTCTCATGTCTCCTTCCAGTTCCTTGGGTAGTTTCACTTCACCTTGTGCGTCCTCAGCATAGCTATGAAGGTCAACTGACTCATGAGCTGGAGGGCATGCAATGGTTTCATGTTTAGGCTAAAGAACAATGGGGAAAGGCAGGAAAAAAGCAGAACATGAGGAGTGTTTGGTGTAGACATTGCTTTCCCTACACAGATTTGTGACTATCTATCTGAGAGGCAGGAGCTAACCCATTCCTCAGCTGCCACCGACCCTCCCTCTACTTCCCCCATCCATTGGTTGATGGAAAGTGATGAAGGCCAATCACCCTTCCAGCAGCTGTAACACATCTGCCGCTTTTACACTCCAGACTCTTACTGTTTATTAGCCTCAATTAATGATGGTATTTGGAAAATGGCAGCCTTTATTGAAACTTTCCACATTAATTAGATATTCAGAATGAGTTATCAAGGGATGACTTTAAGTAATGTGGGCTTTCAAGGCTTGTTTGGGGCATCTTCTGACACAAGAGACTGGTTAATTATTGATGCAATTTCTTCAATAACATCTTTAATGCTTTTAATCATCAATAAATGCATGATTTGCATCCAGACTAACCCTCTGAAACCGGTTTAGCACTGGCAGCAAGGAGCTGCACTGCTGCAAGGTTGTGTTATGCCTTTTGTGTACAGACATAGGATTGCTTGGCCTATGCCATGAAAACACTTCACTTGAGGCCACTGCAGTTATAAATCCAACAGCTCTGGTCAGAACTTCAGGGATGTGGGGGTGTGGCTTCTGCACCGTAAAGATGGCGGCGAACATGGGCCTCGTTTACTTTTTAAAGCTGCTCACAACCTCTGTGGGCCTCCTCCTGGGCATGTGTTGACTTATTTGTCTCCTGCATCGAGGGGTTTTGCTGCTGTTCTCCTAACTTCCTACATGCCACAGTGCATATACTCCATATATTTCCACAGGTAACATGATTTCATGAACGGCCAGTATCTCTGAAGTCTCACATACTATACCGACATTTATTTTTAATTTTAATTTTTTATAAAAATAAATTATTGGCGAAACAGAGTATACACTTAGATCTAGTGGTATAACATGACCATAACATGACTGATAGGTGTTACTTAAATACAGCGTTATGCACATCATCAGCAACAGTAGTTTACAATGGAACGGTACAAGCATTATTGTCAGCACATTGGGAACAACCTTTCCATTTATACTTCTCATCTGCTTTTGCAATTACTGCATTTACATCATGTTAAGGCAACAACTGTGGCTGAGCTTCCGACCCAGGCGTTGTGTCAAGCTTTCAAACTGTTTTGGACTTTCACGTACCAGACTGCCCGCCCCCTCCTCACTCCATGTCACACTTTTAGATTTCAGGCGAAACATGTCTATTCATTCTGCCTCAGCCTCACCCATCTCCTTCCCCACTGGATACGCCTGATATGGCCCCCAGTGATGTTCAGGACAACTTTGAGGAGGTAGCAGTATGCTATATACATCTGCCTGCATGTTACCGAATAGCATGTCTGTTTGCCACTCTGCTAAGGTAGAAGTCGGACCTCTAGCCCAACGCATTGCCACACAGCGCTTGGCCAGCAAAAGACCAATGGCCACTAGTTTTCTGTCCGCTTTATCCACTACCCCGTCATTGCCTAAAAGAGCTAGCATAGGGTCCCGTTCCAGAGAGGAGCCAATAAGGGTGGCGGGTGCCCAACTCTTGAAATTCCGCTCCCCAGAATTCAGCGTTCTTGGGACAGTGCCATGCTTCGTGTATGAATCCAGAAACGCCTCACTACATCTGGGACATTCGGCTGTGTCTTGCAGTCCATATTTGAAGAGCCTTTCTGGGGTACAGTATACTCTATTAATATAATATATTTGAAATGTATAGGTCTGTGACATCCATTTAGCGAAACAGTCTTTGTCATTGAGCATCAATATCTTCAAGTCTCATCGTCAATAGACCTACCCAGATCCCTCCGCCACTCCAGTCACGCTTTTGTGATGCCTGGTCTGCGTGCCTCTTGTGCTAGGGCGTATATTTTCGTGACCAGCTTAGTGGAAGTATTTGACTGTATGAGGGAGGATAGCGCTGGCATGTCTGGAGGTTCCTGCATATCTTTTCCCAAAAGGTCCTGCAATATGTGTCGAACTCTAAAGCGAGCAAGGAGTTTCTGTACCTTTACACCATCTTGGAAAGTGTCCCAGACTCTCACCGCCCCCTCACTGAATAGGTCCCCCAATGTGACTATCCCCAGTGTGTGTAATATTTTAACCACACTCTTCTCCCGACTCAGCGGGAACAACGACCACCACTCTATCAGTATGTGGGGAGAGTATAAAGGAGAGCCAGCCTGGGGCCCCAGTAATTGATACCAGGTTTGCACTGTGGAGTTGAGTGAGTCATAAACACCTAAGCGTCATGCGGGGTTGAGGAACAGCATTTGGGGGAGTGTATGAGGGTGTGCAGCATCTCTATCAATATGTGAATGTGTGCCAGGTCGCTTGGACCATGGAGCCAATGATATGCTGGAATAGCCTGTGCAGTTCTGTTGTATAGCTCTAAATCAGAAGCACTGAGGCCCCCCATATCGTACAGCAGTGCGAGGACCTTCCATTGCACCCTGGGCTGCTTCCCCACCCCTCCAGAGGTAGAGCATGGGAATCCGCGTCTGCTCCTATTCCCCTCCCTCTGCTGGAGAAGGAGATATACTTGCTTCAGGTCTGTAAAGTAGTGTGCCTTCCCCTCTGACATGACACACAGGGAAAAAACATCCAGAACTACGAGGCCAGATCCATGAGTTCTGGAAGCCTGTAAGCGTAACCACACTTGCCCGAACAACGAATTTACCTTAACCACGCACATGAGTGGCTAAGGGAAATGCGCTCTATTGTTCGGAATGGGCAGTGAAAGAGGAGCATTGGGAAGTGGACACAGACAGGTAAGTAGGACTGGGGCTGGGTTTGGAGGGAGTTTGTGGTAGTTTTCAAAGGTGGTGGGGGTTTGGGGCAGTTTTATGGGGGTACAGGGTCATTTTAAAGTGTGGAGGGAGTTTGGGGTAGTTTTCAGGGGTGGTGGGGATTCGTGGTAGTTTTCAGCGGTGAAGGGAGTTTTGGGGTAGTTTTCAGGGGTGGGAGTTCGTGGTAGTTTTCAGGGGTGGGGGGTTCGTTGTAGTTTTCAGCGGGGGTTTGTGGCAATTTTAAGGGGTTGTTTTTAGGGCTCAGGGAGGGGGAGGGGGATTTTATGACTTATCGGAGGGCGGTAGTATTTAGGACAGGGTTTTAGGCATTAGGGCAGGGGAGGACACAGAGTGGTGGTTGGGAGGGGTAGGGCTATTTGCACTTCAGGGTGGGAGGGGGCAGGGGAGTTTGTACCATAGGGCAGAGGGAATGGGGTTTTAATCTTAGCCACACACACCCCTCTACTATGCATGCCTTTACCATGAAAATTCGTGGTAAAGGCATGCGTGGTAAAGCAATGCGTGGTTAAGACGCTGTTGCTATACAGATGGCATCGTTTAGGTATGCAGTGTTGAGGAACTCATTATTTCATCATACATGGTTTTGCTGGGTACAACATGCTGCATTCTAGCTGGAGTTCACAAAATTTCCGCTTGGCCGGGATGAATAGTCGACGGGCTTCTTGGACCTGTTGCATGAAATCTGGATACAAGTATAACTCCTTGCCTTCAAATCGCAGAGTCTGTAGGTCATGCGCTTTGCCTAGTGCCGCATGCTGATCTCTATAATTGAGGATCCGTGCAATGACGGGTCTGGGGCTCACTCACGTAACTGGCCTGGATGCCAAAGAACAGTGTGCACGTTTGACCATGAAGATCTTCGAAAATGTTTCTCTTCCCAAGATGGTGATCAGGAGCAGTTCCACAAAGAGTTCCATATTCTTTATAAGAGTCGGATCCGTAACCTCCCCAATACGTATATTGATCCTCCGGGAGCGCGCTTCCAGGTCCTCCACTTTAGCTCATAGTGAGTTAAGCATTTTGTCCATCTTTTTATGTGCCGCTGACTCTGCTGTTATAACATCCTCGATGTCAGACACCCTCCTCTCCACCGTGTCCAGCCACTCTCTGTTACTTTATCCATTCTGAACGACTATGCATCAATTTTTCCATCTATTTTCGTTAGACTACGCTGCATGGTTGCCAAGATTTGCTTCAGTTCAGTGTCCACAGCTGGGTCTCTGGCCTCTGACCCCGTTTCTACAGCAATATATTCAGTATCCTGTGATTTAGGAGTTTTACACAACTCAAATAACCCTGGGCGGAGCTTGAGGAGTTTCACTCAGTCATCAAAAAACTCGGCCAATTTCATGGAGCTCCGCTTGCGGCGGAGTATTGCTGCTCGGCCGCCCTAAGGTGTCACATATGATATGCAGCATCTTACAACATTAAAAACTTATTTGAAAATTGGCCTGCACTTGAATGAGTCTGCACCCTCCATTCTAGCCTTGTGACGAAGTGCGCTGCGAACGCTGCCACATATTGAAATCCAGCCAGGCACGCAATGCGTGTAGCGCCCTCCCGCTTCTCCTTTTACCCATCTGACTACACAGCCCCCTCGACCTCAACACAGCGTTCTTCACCTGTCTCATCACTCACCCACAGGATCAGGCTCTCGCAGAGCTGGGTGTCCGTGGCCTCCATGCTCCAGACAGTGAACGCCATGGAGGAAGGAGAGCCGGTGGCTAGCGACATGGATGATGATGGTGAAGAAGAAAGTGTGATACACCGGATACACATGATAGGCACGGCAACGCGCAGGACAAGACGCCTTCCGCAGTGCAGCATCCGGGTGGGGTCGCAAGAGATCACCACGGTAGTTGATACCGGGGCTAGCATCAACATCATGGCCGCTGCGTTGCACCGCTCCATGCACCCGAAGCCCGTACTACAACCATCAACAATAACGGTGTTCGCGTACGGACAGGAGGAACCGTTGAAAGTGTGCGGAAAGTTCAAGACCACGATATCTCACAGGACACGATCAGTCACGTCAAACATATATGTCACAGAAGACGGACAAGGCATGCTCCTAGGCTGCCGAGCCGCGGAAGACCTCGGAGTGGTGACCTTCGCGTTTGGAGTGCACCAAGAGTCGATGCACCACATCCTAGAAGAGTTTGAAGAAATATTCCAGGGGATCGGCAAATTCCGCGGCAAGGAGATCCACTTACATATAGATCACACCGTCCAGCCAATAGCCCAACGACATCGCCGCATAGCGTTCCATCTCAGACCATTGGTGGAGGCTGAATTGAAGAAGCTCGAAGCGGCTGGAATCATCGAGAAGGTATCTGGGCCGACCCCGTGGGTGTCTCCCATAGTCGTGGCAAGGAAACCCAAACAGCCAGGCGCGGTCAGAATATGTGTCGATATGCGACTCCCCAACGTTGCCATCAGGAGGGAGCGCCACATCACCCCCACCATCGACGACCTCATTGGAGAGATGGCGGGTGCCAAGTGGTTCTCGAAGTTGGATCTCCGATCAGGTTATCACCAATTAGTACTGGATGAAGAATCCCGGAACATAACCACGTTCTCGACACATGTGGGGCTGAGGCGGTACACCAGATTGAGTTTTGGAGTGTCGAGCGCCGCCGAGGTGTTCCAAAACGTGATCCAGGAGTTCATCGCTGGGATCCCCGGAGCCATCAATGTCAGCGACGACATTATGGTACACGCCACGACGGTTGCGGAACACAACGAGCGGTTGGTACAGGTGCTACGACGGATAAGAGATGCCGGCCTCACACTACATCGTGAAAAGTGCGAGTTCCTGTGCAACAAGCTACAGTTCTTTGGGTACACTTTCTCGGCGGAGGGAGTAAACCCCGATCCGGACAAGGTGAAGGATATCAAAGAAGCGGCTGCCCCCACCAACATCACGGAAGTACGAAGCTTTCTAGGAATGGTCAACTACTGCGGTAGATTCATCAAAGACCTGGCCAACCTAACGGCGCCCCTGAGAGAACTGACGAAAGAGTCCACCCCCTGGTCATGGGGCAGCGAGCATGCCCGAGCATTTGAGGAGATCAAAAGTGCACTTTCAGAAGCGACGACACTTGCATTCTTTGACCCCGCCAAGCTCACACTAATTGCCGTGGACGCTGGTCCAGTCGGACTGGGGGCGGTTCTGCTGCAGAGGAAGACGAGCGCAGAGGAATGGGCTCCGGTAGCCTTCGCCAGCAGGTCACTCACCGAGACTGAGCAAAGATATTCCCAGATAGAAAAAGAGGCAATAGCTATCCACTGGGGCTGTCACCATTTCCACTTGTACGTGTATGGCAAACCGTTTACTGTGGCAACCGACCACAAGCCCCTGGTAGCCCTGTTCTCGGGCACCTCCACGAAACCACCACCGAGGATCGAGAAGTGAATGCTTCAATTGCAAAATTACAACTGCAAAATAGAGTATCAGCCGGGAGCACGGAATCCTGCGGACTATCTCTCTCGTCACCCTCGCAAGGCAACCCCACAAGAGATGGCCGAAGCGGCGGAAACGGAGGAATACGTACGATGTGTCACTGCCCGATCATGTCCGAGGCCGGTATCCATGGCCAACCTGTCGCAAGCCACCAGTGAGGATGAATGCCTGCAGAAAGCTAGGCTTGCAGTCCAAAACAACAACTGGAACAGAGCCAGGGACGATTGGAAGAGTTTGACGCCCAGAGCGAGACAGATAATGGACAGCCTCTACAACGTCAGAGATGAATTAACTGAAGATGGCACAGGGTGTTTACTGAGGGGACACCGACTAGTCATTCCAACATCACTAACCCAGAGAATGGTGGATCTGGCTCACGTTGGCCATCAAGGCATGGTGAAGACCAAGTCGAGGCTCCGCACTAAAGTGTGGTTCCCTCTCATGAACGAACTGGTAGAAGTCACGGTTCGGGCGTGCCACGCCTGCCAGGTCACTGGGGAAGCACCCCGGCCAGCTCCAATCGTAATGGAACCTCGACCCAGAAGACCGTGGTCCGAGATAAGCGTGGATTTTGGCAGCCTGCCGGACGGAAGGCACACATTAGTCGCCATTGATGACCACTCAAAGTATCCTGAGGTGGAAATACTGGCAACTCTGAGTGCAAGTGAAGTGATCCCGAAAATGGAGAAAATAATGGCAACCCATGGCTTGGCGAGGGAGATCAGAACGGACAATGGGTACCCGTTTCAGAGTCAAGAATTCGCCGCATATCTGCAAGCGTTAGGTATTCACCATCGGCGAATCACACCTCGCTGGCCTCAAGCAAATGGGGAAGCCGAACGTTTCATGAGGACCCTCAATAAAGTAATACGGATTGCTCATGAGAAAAGCCAGTCGGTGGAGCTCGCGATCTTCACTTTCCTCCGAAGCTATCGCCAGACGCCGCACTCCATCACAGGAACTGCCCCGGCCCATTTGCTGATGGGGCGGGTAATAACGGACACCAAAACTTCAAGCAACATCAGAACACATTATCACATCATTGTCGCCCCGTGGGCCTGGCACGACTACCCCTCCGGCTAAGGGCCCAACTTCAACATGTGTCAACTCAGACCAACTTAAATCAAAACAGTCTTACTTGACGTAGTCTCTAAGGCGACGTGAAGGCTCGGGGTGCGGTCTCAGGTTGTATCGCGGCTCTACACCATTTGGCGAAGCACCCAAACCCCTACTCACAGAGTCACCGTTGGCATCATCACTTCCGACACCTGGCACCGCTGATTCCCCTGGCGGTGTTTGCGGAATCTCTTCCAGCGGCACACCTTCTCGAAGTGGTTGAACCGGCCACACCCTAGGCACTTTCTTCCTCGTGCGGGGCACTCCGCCGTGGCATGTGGTGACCCTCCACAGTACCCGCATGACTTGGGCAGTTCTTGAGCGGCCGGACCTGCTCCCCTTTTGGGCCACCTCTGTTTGGGTCTGACTGCGACTGCGTTGACTGGTTCCACCTTTACAGGGGCCTGTAGGGCGGCTTCCATGTGCGCAGCACGTGCTTTCGACAGTTCTTTCGTCCTACCCATTGTCAAGATCTCCGCTAGGGGTTTACCGGACTCCTCCAGTATCCTCTCTCTCAGCTTAACTGACGCGCACCCCTGTATTATCTGGCCTCTTATTTCTTCTGTCTCATCACGGAACCCGCAGGTGGCTGCTAGGTTCTTCAGGCGGGCGTGGAACTTGTCTAGCGACTCCTCGGGAAGCTGGCGCGCTTGGCGGAATATGAATCTCTCGTAATCGCGATTTGCCATCGGTTCGAAGTGTTCATTTAGCGCCGCTATCAGTGTCGTGTGAGTTTTGGGGGTGTTTTCCGCAAGCGTCTTGATTATGTTGTGGATTTCCTTCCCTCCGAGATGAATTATCATCGCACGTTTCTGGTCTCTCTGGACTTTCGTGGCTTCAAAGAAGATGCGTACTCTGTCTTCCCAGTCTCTCCATCGGGCTGCCACTGCTGATGGGGACCCCTCCACTGAGAACGGCTCGATTGGTGGAATATTAGCCATGTTGTGAGCGAGCTGCCGGCGCTAGGCGAGACCTATCCCTGCGCCTGGGTGTGCTTACTTTCAGTCTCTCTGATCCTCCCCCACGTGGCAGATGGAGACCTCTTGCCTGGCCGAGTTGTGACTTCCCCTCTTGCTCCCTGGGCTGTTCAGCGCAGTGGGGATCTTGGGCAGCTCACACTCAGTACTCCTCCTGATCCCCACGCAGGTAGCTTCCCTCAAGGCTCATCTGGGGGCCAGGCACACTACTCACGCGACGGGAGGCAGCAGGGCTGCACCGCTTTCATCCAGCGCGAGACAGCGCTACCGGGAGGCCTCAACCACGTGGAAAGCAGCACGCCGGGGACACTCCAGGGACGCTCGAGGAAGCGCTCGTTCCTGTCCAGAAGGGAAGCGCGTGGTGCACGAGTCGCCGGTAAGCCGGTGCGCGCTTCAAAGGCTGCGCGATTCCACCTCCTCACGCCGCAGCGGGGGCCGTCCCACTCCAGCGAAGCACCGCGGGGGCACGAGCGCCGAAAGCGGGGTTTGCTTCACGGCCGCCACACCCACGGGAGCCGGATACACGAGGGAACGCCCACCCTCGTCGCCAATTGTTGTGTTGTGCGCGGGGCTGTGTGTGCACTACTGGGGGCCTTGGGGGCATAGAGAGAGACACGGGGACACTGGTGCGTAGTATTCCATCCGCCGTCGTGGTCGTTCTGCCCCACGTACGTGCGTGACGATATATTTCTTAAACGAACATCACGTGACCTGATGCGTACGCCTGTGCGTATGTCGTCAGTGTCACGACATTACAGCAGGGAATACCCTCGGATGTTTATTGTTTACTTTGTGGCAATCGGCCTGCCCTCTCACCGTGAGGTTCCGTGCGAGACGGAACGACACTTTTTGGGTGTGTTCGAATATGGACGAGTTTGGTATCTACGAACCCCAAATGACGAGTTTAGTGGGTGTACGCGGTTTCGCTACACTACCATGTATGGTTCGTCTCATTTTTGGGTTTGTCCATCCGAACCCTCGGGTTCCATTTTAGATGCGGCATCCATTTTGTTTCTTGCCCTCAAGTAGCCAGCGAACGGACCTTGTCCGCTCTGTGACCCTGGGATTCCCAAGCTTACACTAAGGACACGTGTTTCTTTGAGGGTGACTTTTATGATAGGGGAAATGGCACGGCAAAGGCAGATGGCCCCGCTCAAGGCTCATCTTACCGTGATGGTCTATTGTTTCAGCCGTGCAGGCATTGGGCACGAGGTCTTTGATCCTGCAATCAAGTTCCCGGTATCACCCTCTACACTGTTTTCTAAACCTTTTATGCATTCTGGTCTTTTCCTTTGCATCTGTTTTTCGTCCCCTCCTCTAATTCGTTACGGTCAGAATGGAATGTGCTTAATGTGCTTTTATAGTTGGGAACCGGCAATGCTGCTGTAATTATGTTCCGGGTTTCTGAAAACATGAATGCGACCTTTTTGAACTTTACTGTGGGAACTGAGTTGTAACCTTTGTTCGCCATGTTGTGCAATGGCCAAAATGTGTATAAAAGGAGCGATCCACTTGTGCAATTTGAAGCAGTCTCCTAGAACCTACACGTTGTGTACTTCTTGCGATTTCTGTATCCCTGCAGTAAATAAATGCTGATCTTTGACGCCGCCGGAAGTGCCCCGTGTCTCTGTGTCTTGTACGCCAGAACAGGTAACCCACGAAGGTTTCAGGTGTTGTCCCCTGGCACCGCTGGATCTTAGAATAACCCAGTCCTTCAGTTGGCGCCCAACGTTGGGCGACATCAGCGGTACCGGTCCAAAGCCCGACGATCGTGAGGAACTTCGTGTGAAATCTCCGAGGGAAGGTGCACCCCGCTTCATCGATCCAGTTGTCGAAATAAGTGGCCCGAAGTCTTTTCCCGGCTGCGACGGACTGATGCCCTGACTGTCGACCTGTTTTGGCGCCTGGCGTAGTCCTTTGTACGGCGAGACGATAGACGGGCCTTCCTGGTGACGCCATTGCTCTTTCAGTTAAGTATTTGTGGGTCGCTCCCAGAGTTACCTTGTTGTTTGCATGGTTCCATTGCATTTGTGGTTCTTAGTTGTTGGTTCTTAGTTGTTGGGTTTTATTTGACGATTGCAATTGCCAAAAACCGAGGGTCTTGCATTTTTGTGCGAGGACATCATAATAGCCCTTGAAGTTTGTAAACTCGGTTAGTGTGCACGATGCCTGGCCGTAGTACTTTGTTTGGTTTCTTTAAAAGTTGTAGCACGGATTCCCGACTAGAGGATTCATGTCCGATACCTCCGGTTGGAACTCCAATTTATGAGCTCTATAGTCGCCATGGCGTAGGTCCTATCGTATATAATGAATATTGGGTTCGTTACACTAAAAATTATGGTGTTCTTAGTTGGCCATCACATGGTAGTTTCGAAACTGCCGTCTTAGATAATCTTGAAGCTAAAAAAGAAGGCTAGGCCGGCCATGTTTGATTCCTTCCGGTTATGGCGCAAAGAGGCCAAGCAGAAAGAAATCAAACAGATTAAGAAAAATAAGAGAGAAGGTGTTATTACGGTGATGCGAAATGCAGAACAGTATCAGCGAGACAAAGATGAGAAGGAGCAGGAAGTCAGTGCTCGACTTCATCATATGGCGGTGGATAAATGTTATGCGGTGTTACCGTCTAATTCTGATAAGACGGGAGAGGAAGTGATAGAAGATTCGCTATTATCTTATCGATTGAAATCACCACCTCCCTATGCTCCAGATACTGTGGGTCCTGTGATTCTTCCTATTCCTCAACCTGCTGTTCTGGCGGCTGCTGGTCAGCCCGTCGTTCCTCCTGCTCTCCCGAATCCTCTTGTGCCGCAAATCGTTCATCCTCCTTTACCAGCTCTTCTTCCTACTGCTCCGTTGCCAGTACCTTATCAGCCTATTGTTGCCACTACTCCTGTTACCCCGTCCACTACTACTGTCTCTACTCCTACTGTTGTTGCTCCTGTACCTCCTTCTTCTTCTCCTTCCGTTCGTAGCCGTATCTTTAATGCTGTTGCTACTCTCTATTCTCCGCTTTTTGGGCCAATACTCGGGTAGACTCTTTCTGATGTTGCTCAGAGGCGCAGTCAGATTCCTAATGGTAGGGAACGTGAGTCGTTGGTAAAACTGGCGCGTAAATGGATTCGCCATCCTGTGAAGTACACTTCGCGTATAGTGTTTGAGACATTTTCTCAGTTTAATGCGCCCACACAAAGATTCGTGTTCGAGGAAATGTGTAAATCTTTGAGAGAAGAGTGGGATAATGATGTGGTTGATAATGTACCGCCCGAGGTCTCTGAGCTCCAGAATCAATTTACGACTGGTGTGATTGTAGGTGATAATGTTCGATGTGCTCTAGAGCGTCTGTTATCTTTTCGATGTACAGTGCAACCTCGAGCATTGTTTAAGGACGAGACTGTAGAGTGGATGGCAAAACCTGGTCAGTATCCTATGCGGGAAGTTCCCCCAGTATGGATGCCAGGTGATCCGAATGCTAATCCTGCTATTCCAGCACGTTTTCAGAGAGTTTGGATACATCTCCCTTGGAAGCGATCGGAAGTTTTGCAGGTAAAGCAAACCTTGCCCGACCTCCGTAAAAATCCTGCAGGTTATTATAAGGAGTTGTCCCAACTAGTGGATGCTACCGTTATGAACCTTGCCGATATTGACATGTTGTTTGGCAATGTAGTGCCTCAGCCGATTTGGGCGAAAATCCGTCACGAGAATCACGCGGCTGAGTTAGGCGGTGACTGGGCTGCTCTTGCGGCGGCAGACGCCCAGCAAGTTGGTGGGGCTAAACCTGAACAGCTTATCGCGAATTTGCCCCAGAGGATAATTACACTTATGAAGACACTTATGCCAGCAATACGCGTTAACTGGGACAAGTTGTCTGCGTGCAAACAAAAGAGGGATGAGAGTGTCTCCGATTTCTTTACGAGATTTGAGGAGGCATTTATTGATCATAGTGGTCAAGATATGAGCTCTGAAGGAGGTCAGCAGTTCTTCGTTGATAAATTCGTATCGAATTTGTTGCCTGAACTCAGCAACAAGCTGAAGAATTCTGAAAGTTCGTGGGCTGTTTCTACCACTGCTCAGATATTAGCCACGGCCCAGTACTACGAAAACAGAGAGAAGGAAGAAAGTGAATGCGCAGATAAGAAAACGAAGGATCTTAAAACTAAGGTCTTATTGCAGCAAGCGTATCCTCCGCGCTCGAATCAAAATGACTCACAACAGCCAAATCGATCACAATCGCAGTTTTCTAGATCACAGTTGCGTAATGACTCTTCTGCACCTCGCTTTGTGTTGGGGTATAATCAATGCGCATATTGTCGGGGTGAGGGCCATTTGAAGTTTAATTGTCCAGTTTTACGTGACAGGAACAATGGTGTTTCGGCTCGAGGAGGTCGTAGTGGTCCTCAACAAGCTTCACGTGGTAGAGGTCGCGGTGTTACTCAGAATCAGACCGAGCGTTTTGCCACTTCCTCAGACTCGCAGAATTGTTTTGATCGACGTGATCTCTCGTCTGGTAGATCTGCACAGTATCATGTGGATGACTATTATGTCGAGCATGATGTTGATGCGGACGGTATCTACTAGGACAGCCGTAGACAGAGGAAGGGAGAAGTATCAGTTCCGGTTGATCAGAGAGGGCCTTATGTCGCAGTTGCCACATTGGGCGTAGTTGAGCCTTTTCTGTTGGACACTGGTGCAGCGAAAAGTTCCATCATGCATTCGAAACTCCCTGGCGCGCCTTTGTCTGGCTTAACGAATGTTTCCGTTGGATTCTCTGGCGCCCCCGTTAGCAATCCAGTTTCTAGCCCTTTGCCCCTTACAATCGGGTCTCACGAGTTAGAAGCTCCGTTGATTTTGACTACTGGTTGTGGTGAGAATCTTTTGGGCTTGGATTTGTTGAAACGGTTACATGCGACTTTGTATTGCTCTCCTGCGGGAGTGGAGCTTACATTGGGTCAGAGAGTGACCTCTCCTATGTATTTGTCGATTGATAAGCTCCCACCGGAATTGAGTTCTCTTCCGGCTTCTTTGTGGGCGACAGGTCCCAATGATGTGGGCCTGCTGGATATACCACCTTATGTCGTTCAATTGAAATACAACGCGCGCCTGCCGCGCATTCCTCAGTATCGTATCTCCCTTGACGGTGAACGAGCATTATTAGCGATCATTTTCGATTTGATTGATAAAGACGTCATTGAGGAAACACGAGGTAACGTGTGTAATAGTCCTGTGTTGCCTATTTTGAAGCGAACTGATCCCTCCAAGCCTCCTGTGTACCGTCTAGTTATTGATTTAAGGGAGGTGAATAAAATTGTTGTTCCACAGTTTCCCGTGGTACCCGACATTACAGCTTTGCTGACTCTGATTCCAGCCTCTGCATCATGGTTCTCGGTAATCGATCTGAAGAATGCGTTCTTTAGCATTCCGATTGCCGAGGAAAGCAGAGATTTATTCGGTTTCTCATTGGGTGGTCGTAGCTTCAGGTTTAAACGCGCACCTCAGGGCTACTGTGAGAGTCCATCGATCTACAGCCAAGCTCTTAAGAGTCATCTTGATGCGTTCGTGCTGCCAACTGGTGCGGCTTTGATTCAGTACATTGACGATCTGTTGGTAGCTGCAGACACTGAACAGATTTGCGAGACTGCTACAGTATCACTGTTACAGCATCTTTGTGACTTACATCACAAAGTGTCACCTTCTAAACTGCAATATTGTTGTCAAGAAGTAACCTATCTAGGTCACTTATTGTCAAAGGCGGGAAGAAGGTTGACCCCTGAAAGAATTGCAGAATTGCTACAATGACTGTGCCAACAACTCAGAGAGATGTGCGTGCCTTTCTAGGTAAAATTTACGTCATACTGCAGACAGTGGATTCCAAATTTTTCACTGTTGGCGAAACCATTGACAGCTCTCACGTGCAAGGATGTTTCGACTCCTTTGCCATGGACGGAGGAATGTCAGAAAAGTTTTTCTGAACTGCGTGATGCGTTGTGTTCGGCTCCTGTGTTAGGTACTCCTGATTACAGTAAGCCATTTACACTATACGTCCACGAGAGGGAAGGTTGTGCGTTGAGTGTTTTGACGCAACAATTTGGTGGTAAGCAGCGTCCGTGTGCATATTTTTCCTCGACCTTAGACCCGGTAGCTAGAGCGTTGCCGAGTTGCTTGAGAGCGACGGCGGCAGCTGCGGTGTCTATTCGACAATCCGCAGGTCTGGTCATGGATAATATGCTCATAGTGATGGTTCCGCATGCAGTTGACACTCTCTTGAATCGGACAAAAACTCAACATCTGACGAGTGCAAGGTTGTCTGGGTATGAGTTGACCCTTTTGGCAAGTCATATACAGATCAAGCGTTGTAATGTACTGAATCCGGCGACATTGTTGCCGACTAATATGGAATCAGATGATGTACCACCACATGATTGTTATTTACGAACTGAGGAAGAAACAAAGGGTACTTTGTATGTTGATGGTTCCTGTTTTAAATTGCCGAATGGCGATGTGACTGCGTATGCTGTAGTGACGTTGAGCACGGTTGTGGAAACTGCGAGATTGAATCAGAATTCAGCGCAAGCGGCAGAGTTGATTGCATTGACAAGAGCATGTGTTTTGTCTAAGGGAAAGCGAGTGAATGTGTTTACCGACAGTCAGTATGCATTCGGCGTTGCGCACAGTTTTGGTCGATTGTGGAGAGAAAGAGGATTTATGACATCGCATGGTACGAACATCCAACACGGGCAGCTCGTGAATGATCTTTTGGATGCACTTACACTGCCTAAACAGGTGGCGATCGTTAAATGTAGTGCACATCGGAAAGTGACGGATGATGTTGGTCGTGGTAATGCATTTGCGGATGAGATTGCTAAGGAAACGGCTAAGAATCTTGCAACCCGAATGTATGTGACAAGTTCAGCGAGATGGTCGACGGAAGCTGGTATGTGTGAAGACACTGTTGAGAGTGTGAAATCAATTCAGAATGAGGCCACTGAAGCTGAAAAGACCAAGTGGAAAGAAAGCACGGGAAAGTTGGATATGCATGGATGTTGGGTTGACTTGTCGGAACGTCAGAGGTGGATGTTACCGGATGCGTATGTATTAGCTGTCGTGACGATGGCTCATGGGTTGTCACATATTAGTGCGAAAGGGATATGCAAGTTCTTGTCCCCTGTATGGAACAATGATGGTATTGCTAAATGTGCTGAGAGAGTGGTTACAAATTGCATGGTGTGTTTGATGCATAATCCTGGCAAGGGCACCCCCACTCCACCTGGTCATTTTGCTCCCCCTGTTTGTCCCTTTGAAGTTATCCAACTGGATTTCATCCATATGGAGAGATGCAATAATCTGAAGTATGTTTTAGTTGTGGTTTGTGCGTTCTCCAGATGGATTGAGGCCTATCCTCTTAAGGATAACACTGCCCTGTCCACAGCGAAAGTCCTACTGAAGGAATACTTTCCTCGGTATGGAATGCCACGGATTGTGTGGTCAGATAATGGAAGTGAGTTCGTGGGAAGTGTGATGCAGAGCGTATGTAAGGGCCTTGGAATTCGGCAGAAATTCCATAGCGCTAATCATCCTCAGGCAGCAGGTTTAGTTGAAGGGTATAATGGTACCCTGAAGCTGAAACTTGCAAAGATACAAGCTACGACGGGTCTATCATGGCCTGATGCCTTGCCTCTGGCTCTCCTATCAACCAGAGCGAATGTACACTCTCGAGTAGGGCTCAGCCCATATGAGATTGTGTTCGGCCGCCCTGCGAACATTTGGGGAGTCCCGAGACCTAAAGCCTTTGATAGTCTTGAGTATCCAATGCTAATTGATTACCTTCATGATCTGACTACTAAATTAAGGTTAATTCACCAACAGGTCTTTGAAGCTCTACCGGCACAGACAGAGGGTCCTGGACATCGGCTCCGGCCAGGTGATTGGGCCGTTACCCGAAATTTTGGCCGAAAACGTAACTTGGAGCCGAGATTTGTGGGACCCTTCCAAGTGTTATTAACGACGAGGACTGCAGTTCGGTTGGAAGGCAGAAAGAACTGGGTACACGCTGGCCACACGGAAAAAGTACCAATCCCTTCACCAATAGATGGTTGGGTGAGAACTGGGATTGCGGCAACGGAAACTGAGACCCCTTTATGCTTTGTGCCGTTTAGCGATGCTCAACCTGTAGGAGACAATTCATCGCTGCTAGACACACCTTTGGAGTCATCAGTCGTAGAGAACTCAAGGTCTGAATCGTCGTCCACTCCACGAACACTGTTTCACCAGCTGAACAATTGTTTGTAGAGCAGACTCGACCTGGAAGAAATCGATACTTTCTTCGTCCACGTAGCAAGGACTAATAACATTTTGTTTTATATTTTCCTTTACTGGTGCTACGAACATTACGAACAATTACATCCTTTCTTTTTGAGTTTCTTTTTATGTGTTTTTTTGCAGCTAAGAGATTTGTATTAAAGCTGAGCGTTTAAGAAAACCTATCATCCGGGTTAACCGTAGGGCCGTGCGGGTACTCCTTTCTGTTTAGCAGGTTTCTGACACTAGGTCGGTTACTTTTGTCGACTCCTGGGAACTCCTGGGAATTGATAATCGCTACTCAGAACGAAGTGCGTCAAGAACGTACGGACGGTTTTTAGAGGATGGCATTCTCTAAGCTGTTGGAAGTAGAAAGGATGTTGGCGCAAAGATCAAAATTGCATAAGATTGTACGAACAAAATGTTTTCTGTTTCAGGTATTCCTACTGTTTCTGACTGTGTCTATGCTATTGGTGGGCGGAGTGTATTTTGGAATACAGTCGTTATTGCCTTCTGTTTCACCTACTCTCTCTCCTAAACTAAGCTCCATTACCACTGTTTCTCCACATTCTTTTCATCCCCTGCCTCAACATGAACAGGTTAGACGTGCGGAATTCATGAATAACTCCTTCGTTCAACTCCTACATCAGCATCAGTTGGTGATGAATACTACCAACTGTTGGGTGTGTGGGTTAATGCCACATACCATGGATAGGGGTATTCCGTATTTGGTTCTTCCTTATAGCTCCCAAGGGTCAGCTCGAGCATTCCAAACTATGTTCCGTAGTGCACTAGATTCCTACCCCAGTAGAGAGCCACGCTCTGCAAGCTTTGGTCCTGGTCCGTACCACAAGCCTTTGGCGATAGCGATTGCTGATTTAGATAGAGATGTTTTTGATGCATCGCTTATTCCAGATGAAGAGGTGCAAGCCTATAAGGATCTGAGTGATGCTGAGTATAGTACGTCAGTGGGTGATAGACAGCTCAAGAGTTCGTCCCCAATATGGATCGTACCCCACCTCGGTAATTTCTGCTTGAAAGGTTTGGGTCGAAATCCGAGAGCACAACTTGGGAACAGTGCCTGTACTGATACATACGTTCTACCGATGCTCTCTTCCCCTGTTTTTCTGACTGCCAAGGGTACTTATTTCGTATGTTATGAACGTGCATATACATGGTTACCCCGTGACTTCTCGGGTACCTGTTATATTGCAAATCTTTTGCCACCGACTTTTTCGGTTGCCTCAGACTATCACAGAACTAGAGTTGTGAGAGGCGTTATTAGCAAAGAGGACACTGCGGGTCAAGAAGCAGGAGACTTCTTTAAGGGTTTCTTGCTGTTTTGGGGACCTATGGTTAATAGTAGGAACCTAAGACAGTTGACCCGTGTAGTTGAGTCGACTGCTAACATAACTGCAAGTGCTCTTGGTAATTTGACAGCGGAACTTCAGGCGGATAGACTCATGACGTTGCAGAACCGTATGGTTCTAGACGTTGTTCTTGCAGATAGAGGTGGTGTGTGTAAGGTTATCCATTCGAGCTGTTGCATTTTCATTCCTGACAATGCTCCAACTGTTTACCAAGCCATCTCGAAGTTGCACAAGATCTCCGAGTCCATACACGTGGACGAAGGTAATTGGACACTTCTAGGATGGTTTTGGGGCCTGATATCCACTTGGGGTTGGAAGATTCTGATGATCGTAGGGGTTGTTGTAACGTTTCTATTCACGTGTTGTCTTTGTGTACAGTGTGGTCCGGCCTTATGTGGCCTCTGTGCTGCAACGTGTATAAGGCGGCCATTAGTTACCAAGGAGACGTTGATGGATAGAATGATGTTTCAGCAACAACTGAACGATTTGATGAATATTGAAATCGATTCTGATCTTGACTAGTGCTTGCCTACATGAGGGCAAAAGGAGCGTCTGAGGTTCCGTGCGAGACGGGACGACACTTTTTGGGTGTGTTCGAATATGGACGAGTTTGGTATCTACGAACCCCAAATGACGAGTTTAGTGGGTGTACGCGGTTTCGCTACACTACCATGTATGGTTCGTCTCATTTTTGGGTTTGTCCATCCGAACCCTCGGGTTCCATTTTAGATGCGGCATCCATTTTGTTTCTTGCCCTCAAGTAGCCAGCGAACGGACCTTGTCCGCTCTGTGACCCTGGGATTCCCAGGCTTACACTAAGGACACGTGTTTCTTTGAGGGTGACTTTTATGATAGGGGAAATGACACGGCAAAGGCAGACGGCCCCGCTCAAGGCTCATCTTACCGTGCTGGTCTATTGTTTCAGCCGTGCATGCATTGGGCACGAGGTCTTTGATCCTGCAATCAAGTTCCCGGTATCACCCTCTACACTGTTTTCTAAACCTTTTATGCATTCTTGTCTTTTCCTTTGCATCTGTTTTTCGTCCCCTCCTCTAATTCGTTACGGTCAGAATGGAATGTGCTTAATGTGCTTTTACAGTTGGGAACCGGCAATGCTGCTGTAATTATGTTCCGGGTTTCTGAAAACATGAATGCGACCTTTTTGAACTTTACTGTGGGAACTGAGTTGTAACCTTTGTTCGCCATGTTGTGCAATGGCCAAAATGTGTATAAAAGGAGCGATCCACTTGTGCAATTTGAAGCAGTCTCCTAGAACCTACACGTTGTGCACTTCTTGCGATTTCTGTATCCCTGCAGTAAATAAATGCTGATCTTTGACGCCGCCGGAAGTTTCCCGTGTCTCTGTGTCTTGTACGCCAGAACAGGTAACCCACGAAGGTTTCAGGTGTTGTCCCCTGGCACCGCTGGGTCTTAGAATAACCCAGACCTTCAACTGAAGGTTTGATAGGCAGACAGATTGACTATTCACAGGCGAGGTATTATGAGTGACAGACCTGCAACAATGTAAACAAATAGAAAGAGGAGCTGTGACGAGCTGTCATAGCTGCTCTTGTGGGACACAATTGTGATTGCTGGCGAGGTTGTGAAAGAGACTGGTATTGTTAGATGTACTGAGCAGAGCTGGGCTGATTGGTTGTTGTGGACTCGGGCTCTGGATTCAGACTGAACAAATGTGACTTAAAATTGTGCCTGTCCTACGTGTGTTGTTCATACGTGAACAAAATCTGTTGTTACATGTGGCAGCAGCTCTGGTTTGTTCTTACCTAGTTCCGGGGGAATAACTGTCAAATGATTTCACTCTGAAGTTTCTTCAACTGAGTTAGTTCGCCCGTCTCTTTGGGCAATGACGATATAAGGTTGTTAAAAGAACATCGGCAGGGGTGCATCAATGCACAAGGTGGAGTTTGAGATGCGGTGGGCAAGCAAAGAACAGCTGTGCAATGGTACTTAAAAGAACGCACATCCCTAGGCGTGAGCACTCACACTAAAAGCACTCTGACTCTCCATCACGCATTACAGATGTCAGTCTGTTAAGACAAGAACATAAACAACAATGTTATGGCATTCAAATTCGAGATGAATGAGAGCACCTGCCGGTAAATGCTGGTAAAATCTGCTTCGCTGGTGAGGGGGCGGAGTTTCTTGATTAACTCCGTGCTCCGCTTCCTTATGTGGAGTAGCCAAATCCGTGAACTCCGCCGGCGGAGTGGAGTTCACCGCCCACCGTTAAACTCGAATTGGAGCTTGGGCTGGGTTTTATGTGCCTTGCCCATGTTGTGTTCCAGTTAGGCTGTGTGCTCGCCATAGCCAAGCCGATGCGGTAAATAAAGCAACGGAGCATCCAAGGTCCACCCAGGCCTGTGCAGCAGGTTAATGCAGGTTTCTCAATGTCTGCCATGTTTTTGGGAGTGGTACTGTTGGGGAGTTGTGGGCCATCAGTTACTGGTTTGCTGTTGCCTCCACCCAGTTCCCCACGCCCCTCCATTCCCCAGGGTCAAGGCGCAGTAGTAACAGTTGCCAGCAGGGATGGAAGGCCCCAGGCAGCTGAGTTAACAGGTCTCCTCACCCTTTCAGTAGCCAGCCCCCGTCCTTCATACCTGCACAGGCCTCTCTCAGCTGCTCCTATATGCATTGCAGTGGTGGGGACTGCTTCGGCCTATGTCAGTGTATCTTCGGCAGGACCCCCAATCCCCATGCCTCGGTAGTCTTGTACACAGCAATAGAGGCCCCCTATCATGGGAGCCACACCCCAGGGCATGCCCGGGCCTCCTTACCATCGCTGATCTCCCTGCACAGCTCAGATTTTCATTACACAAAGGCAACCAGCGTGTCTTCTCCATGTCCCACCACAGGCGCTACCCCTGCATTAGCCCGTGGTTAACTCCGTGGGACCTACTGCACCTGTCATCTCTGGTCATCACCTTCCACCGGCCCCCGGCAACGCCATCGGTTCTTTCTGTGTTTGGTGCGACCTCAGTGATCCTTCGCTCCGCTGCCTCTGTCGGGCTTGTCTCACTGTGCCGGGTGGTGTAGCCTCACCCACCACGGCCTAGTTATCCATATCACCAGGCCCTAGCCGCACCATCTGTAATCTTGTGCGAAAACACTGAACATTGGTAAGCTGCTTCTTTGTCTCCGTGAACTAGTTGGCTGGACAGACCCATAAAGGATCAGTCATTTGTCCATTGCTGTGCAGGAGGCACCAGGATTCTTGTGGATCAGTGACCAGGCTGCCGGAGCTTCACTCTTTTGCACCACGTTAGAGCCAGGCAAGCAGCACCCCAGCAACATTGGTTTTTACTGAAATTTGGAACATGTAAGTTTCCTTTACATTCAGTCTCTTTTTGTTCCTCACAAGAAGACTTTAATGTAAAATAGGATACTTTGAATGTTTTTACTTCAACACTCTTTTGGACATTCATGCTTTTAGACATGTATTTTGTATCTACATATAATTGTTATGGCAAGGAAGGATTTGCTATGAGTTGCTTCACTCTGTTAATTTACTCCCATTACTCTATCTTCAAGCTACACCTGAGACACTTCAATTAAGATGGTTTTATGTCTCATTGTGATTGCATAACCGTCATTGTTTATATATTTGTGTTTCTTTCTGCCACCCTACTTCACACACACTTAGGGGTCCATTAGGATGTAGGGCGCCATGCGGGTGGTAGCAAACTGCCCTACATCCTTCCCCCCCGCCACCCATTTCCCCCCCGCCATATTAATATTGTGGGGGTACCGTGGCGAACGGGAAGACCGTCCGCTGCTTTTACGCCCGGTCGACAAGTCGACCGGGCGGAAAAGGGTTTAATATGGTGGTGGTGTCTGCTAGACACCGTCATCCATATCAGGATGCAGGCGGGTTTGCCACCACGGAAAGGCATGCGGATCTTGAAGTTGGGGGCCCGTTGCGGGCCCCCAGGATGTTTGGGGGTAGTGGGGGCACATGGGGGGTACCTATGGTACCCCCTGCATGTGCATGCACCAAAAGGCAGGCACTGCGTGGTGCCTGCCACGTTGTGAATGCATATGCACAACATGCATTTTTAGCATTGCGGTGGGTGATGCTGAAAGCACCACCCGCCGCTATGTTAAAAATGCAGGATGCGCCCACCAGTGTGGCGGGCACATCCTAATCAACCCCGCGGGACTGCCGCACTTATGGCCGGCGGTCCCTTTTTACGTCAGAATGTCCGCCCGCTAACCTAATGATGCCCTTTGTTCTTTTTGATGCTATCTTGACTATATGGTCATCATCTCTTCATATTATGGGCAAAATAAAATCCTTTCAGAAGGTCTCTAATAATATTGCACACCACATCAAAATAGCCAGTGACCTGCTTGCAAGTGCTAAAATCTCCTCTTCTAGCACAAAGTCTGAGAAGGGGAAAAATAATCCTTCTTCACCCGTTATGTCTTCTAACATTCAAATTCTTGACTCCATTCTTGCAAGCTTTTATGTGTGCAACCAATGAGAAGCTTCAACAAATTGAGGATTGATGGATCATCATGGATGGAAAGGTGGTTAAAATGGAGCAACTTGTTAGTTCTCTTCATGATTTAGCCACTAAAAAAATCTCTTTACTTGAGCAGGATATCCTGACACTCAAACTTCATACAGAAGATTCAGAAAACAGGAATCATCATAATAATCTCCACCTCTATAGTCTGCCAGAAGCACTTGAAGGCTTCAATCTTCTTGACTTCTTAAAAATAAAATCCAGATCTCGTTGGTCTTCCTACTACTCCTCCTCGCAATCTGCAATGAGCTCATCGTCTGGGCCAACCTAATACTTGTGCTTCTCAACTTAAAGAAATAATTATGCTATTACTTGAGTTTGAAGACTTGCTATGCATCCTGAAAGCTGCTAAAGATAAACATCGTTTGGGTCGCTCTGGCCATAACATAGTTATCTCTCAAGACATCTCCACACAGCCAATGCTAGAGGAAAAAAGTTCCTTTCTCGGAGATCTCAGTGATCTATTTGCCCCTGATCATGTTATGTGTGACAAAATGGCCTCTTTCTTTCAGTCAAATGTTCAAACAATATTTAGGGAACTGGAAGGGCAGGGTTCCGACCCTCCCACTCCACACGCACAAACAACGGAATGAGTTTTAACCATCACTAACCACTTGATCAGCTTCGCGCCAATGACAGTGGACTCAGTCAATGATTTTCTACTGGCCACTAAGTCAGGTTCTCTGGCCGATCCATGCCCGCTGGCCATCATTCATGGTGTATTGAATCTAGTTAGCACTCTACTTGCCCCCTCCTAAACAATGTTATCAGGATTGGTGACTTCCCTGTTGCCTGGAAGAAAGCCTGTATCAGACCCATCTTATAGAAACCTTCCCATGACCCATGCGAAGTAACAAGCTATAGCCCGATCTCCTGCCTGCCCTTAGCAGCCAAGGTTTTGGAAAAAGCTATAAACTCAGAGTTAAATGACTACCTGAATATCAACAATCTACATGATAGTACTCAACATGGTTTTCGTTCAGGCCACTCCACTCAACTGACTCAGCACATATCATGGCTCAGAGTAAATCCGTTAGCAAATTCACAGGGGCGGCAGAGCTGTCCTTATCCTACTTGATCTATCAGCTGTGTTTGAAACGGTCAATCATTCAGTACTTATGCAACAGCTGAAGGCAATAGGAATTTGGGACATCGCGCTAGCCTTCCTCACATCCTTCTTGACAGGCAGAGAACAGAGAGTGTGTTGGGATAATCTTAAATCCAACAAATGTTATCTCCATGTGGAGTTCCACAGGGGTCAGCACTCACACCCACGTTGTCCAACATTTATGTGACTCCACTGGCCAAATTAATCAAGGACCATGGCTTTTCGCTGGTATCGTATGCCGACGATACTCAAATTATAATCTCTATCTCCTTCACAGAAGACACACCATCGACCAGATTCCACAGTTGTCTCGAACACATCATGAAATGGATGCACCATAACTACTTAAAATTAAATACTGATAAGATGGAGGTTATGGAATTTGGCACTGGTCTTCCCATCTGGACTCTAGCATGGTGGCTGGCAGTGGCAGGAGCCTGTCCAGTCCAAGTAGATAACATGAGAAACCAAGGCTTTGTATGTGACGATCAGCTCAGCCTCTAAGGGAAGATTAACCAGGTGACTTTGACCTGCTACTTCCTTTTAAAGATACTGCTGAAAATCTTGCCATTTCTTCCGCTGGAGCTGAGGCAAACGGTTGTGTTAGCACTCATTCTCTCCCGTATAGACTACTGCAACGCCCTCTACCTAGATGTTGACAAGCGTCAACTATCCAAACTGCAATCTCTACAGAACGCCGCAACCCGAACCTCGTTGAATATCCCCAAATTCAATCACATCTCGGGGGCTATTAGGAACCTTCACTGGCTTCCAGTTAAGCAGCGGATTGAGTTTAAGGCATTGTGTCTGGTTCACAAAGGCCTGTGTGGAGGAGGGCCAACAGACTATCACAAACTATTCCAATGGTATACCCTCCGCTGAGGTCGGCTAAGAAAGCACTGGTCAACGTTCCTAAAATTAACAAGGCAAGATGGGGAGGCAGATGTCTCTCCTATCTAACATCCAAGCTCTGGAATAAGCTACTAATTAACATCATGCTTCAATCTGTCAGATTAAAATTTAGGAGCATGGTTAAAACCTGGCTCTTCCCTCCACTGTAGTGACCTGAACCTCCCCTGGTTTCGCTGCATTTTTCTGCAACCCCTGGCACCAAGACACCTCGGCAAATGAGCACTTTACAAACCACTTAATACTTACTTTATGTACTTAATGAGACAGTTGAACATTTGTTATAATATTCTTCACCCACCCCTGCTTATGCAAGATAACTCACAAATGCACTTCTAAATCCTTTGATGATCTTGTTAAATTAAAAGTTTCTCCAGAATATTACATCCCATGTTATGGACACTACTGTTCAGAAATCTTAAGAGACTCACATGCACCATACTTTTCTGTATAATGGCTGCTTGTCCATATTTTATTGTACCTGCTCTCTGCTGTTGTTCTTGTTATGGTGGTGAGACTTTTCGTACCACTTCTCAGAACTATTCCTTTCAGCTCTGGATGCTTATCCTTGAAGTGCTTCTTTTTCTGCTTTTTTATATTTCTCCTCGCCTTTTTTTCCTTCTAGCTATATTCTGTGAGTGGTTATACACTATTTAATTTCTTTTTACCACCCTTCTCATCTCCTGCTATTGATCATAAGGGAGTTGTTGCTATTCTTCATCAAAAAGCATTGAAAATGCAGTTTATATCTACTGAATGTGACCCCTGTGGGTGCTGGTCAATGCTATTATTCACATGAAACATATTTCTCTTTTTAACATTAATGGCCCAGTTAATCTGACCACAAATGTTTCCACACTATTAAAGTAACACTTGCCAATATTTGTAATCTTAATATTATTATAGCAGGTGACTTTAACCAGTTGGAGGATCCTTTTAAAGATCGAAAGTCTAGATGCAAATTTGTACCAGATAAATCTCATAAGACATTCCAACCATTATTTGATGGTTGGAAAACTTGCAATCCTGATAAATTTGGTTTTCTTTTTTTTCTAATGTGCATTACACAATGTCCAAGATAGATTATATTTTAGTCACTAAATCCATGCACCAGACTATACAATCCTCTGAAATAGGCTCCATTTTTATATCTGATCATGCCCCAGTACTCGCTTCTTTAGATCTTTCCAATATTGACTCCAAAATTGGCAAATGGAGATTCAATAACTCATTATTTTCCAAAAAGCAATTTATAACTGAAGCTACCACCTTTACGCAGGAATGCTTTCACTTTAGCAATTCTAATGACACGTCCATTATTAATAATTGGGATGCTGTTTAGAATTCCTTTCAAGCTTTTACTCTGCCAGGAGGAAACTAATTTTAAATGCTCAACTTCTCCTCCTACTCCAAAACATTAAGAAGCATGAACATGCCTACTTTACCTCTAAATCTCCCTTGATGTTGCATGACTTGATCAAAGCTAAGATTGATCTCAACATAATTGCTACCCTTGATGCCTGCAACATTTTAGACATTTATATCTAAATTCCATGGAGGTCACAATAAAGATGGTAAAATGCTGGCTAACTATTTTAAAATAAAAATGGAGCATAAGACTATTGGCCCCATTTTTAATAAACTTGATAATTCCACTTCGATCTCCAACTCTGATCTATCTGCCATCTTTCAACCCTTTCATGAAACACTACATACAGAAGATACCACCTCCACTGCACTCAATATACTGCACTTCTTTGATTGCCTTCCTAGACTTCCATCCCTTTCCTACACATTTGATGACCTGGAGGCTGACATTACACTTCAAGAGGTTTTAGAAGCAATTACATCTCTGAAAACAGCTAAGGCACCTGGTGATGATGAGTTCTATAATTAACTTATTTCTTCCCTTTCCTCATTTTTTGATCCCAAGCTATTATAATTTTTTAACTTCTTTCTCTCTGATGAAGAAGCCACTGTGCCTCTTCTTGTTAAACCTGATCAATCTGGCTTTATTAAGGTCAAAACTGCAGTGGACAATGCCAGAATGTTTTTCTATTTTCTTAGTCTGGCTGGGAAAAACTGATACTTCTCTTGCGTCCTTATCTCTGGGTGCTGAAACCTTTAGACCGCATTTATTGGCAATTTTTGTTTTCCACCCTTCACTGGTTTGGTTTTGGCCCAAAATGTTTGTCATTTATAAAATTATTATATTCGTTCTATGTTTTTGTTAACAGTTGTTTTCATCCTTACTTTACTTTACACAGAGGTACTAGGCAAGAATGCCCCCTTTCCCCGCTCTTATTTGACCTTTGATTAGAACGACTCCTAGAACACATACAATGGGCTACCAATGGGCTACTACCCCCAGCGGCTAATCTGCCCCTGAAGTGACCACATCCGGGGGAGTAGGTCACATTTTCTACCCAGAACCCACTACTTTCACCATTTTAAAAAAATGTCAGAAATCTTCCATGGCTGTACAGACCAGTTATCCCACGTTGCCTACACCTGATTGGCACATTTAATTTACCTATGCATCTCCAGTAATGTGGAACTACTTGTACCTAGGGCTGTAAATTAAATGCTACTAGAGGGCTGCAGCACTCATTGTGCCAGCCAACTAAAGTAGCCTTCTAAATATGACAGTGCAGATTTGAACTACCAATTTTACCAAACAAAATAAACCTTTTGCCAGGCCTAAAGATCCTTTTAAATTCCCCTAAGGTAGGTCCTCAACAGCTCGTAGGGCAGGATGTAGTGTATTTAAAAAGTTGGACATATGTTTTTAAGTTTTACACGATCTGGATCTCTCCCATAGGATACTATTGGGTTACCTTATTATATATAATAAATGCTCACCTTTGATTGGGGACACACTAAACTATACAATAAAGTGATGGATGGAATGTCTGAATTAATCTCAGCCTCTGTCAATTACTCAGGCCGCATCCCAATTCATTGTTATATTGCACACCAATTCACCTTAGTTCAGGCCCAGCTATTTGCAAATCAGTCTTGACCCTGCGCCAGTCCGAACACTCCAGCCTGAACAGCAAAGCCAGGTCTTCCCTGAACTGGAACACAAGCAACTCCAGGACTATTTTACTACAGCTCTGAGCTCATTAGATTTTACAGCTAGGTGCCAGTGACACAATGTGTACCGGACCCATTTCTAGGCATACCCGTCCCACTTAGGGTGACAAACTAAAGTAGACAAAAAAGTGATGGATGGAATGCAGGAATTAATCTCAGCCACTGTTAATTACTTGGGCCACATCGACGGGTGAAACTGTCCCAACTGGTCCCAAAATCTAGCTTAGTATTTTCAAAACCTAGATCCTATATTCTTCATTACTAACGTGATCTTAGTAAAGCACAATCTGTTGTATAAAAATTGGAGGTCATCGATGTCCCATTAGTTCTTATAATTGTTAAAACATTTTTATTAAGGATCCAAAGAGCAATAACACAATGAATAACATTTGCAGAAATAGTCATACATTTAAAGTATTGCAATAATGAAAGATAAACATAGATAATAAAATAATTATTTTGTATCTTTATATAAAGAAGAAGATAAAAACTAAGAAGGAGGAACAAGAAAGAGTAAGTAGAGAGAGGAGGATCTAGAGGATGAAAAAAAGGGGAGAGGAGAGAGTTAATAGACAGATGACTGCAAAGAAAGAAAAGTCGTAAAGGGTAACAAATATAAATCAGATCTGATGTAAAAATAAAGAACATATCATCACATATAAAACTCCGCCATGTGAATACAGATAATTTAAAGACGTCTTTTTAACAGGAAAGTATAACTTTAAAAGCAAGTCCAAAAAAAGTTCAAACAATGGAGGTTTGGGAGATAAATTATCAAAACTAGGTGTAAAAAATCCTAGGAAAATATTCTGCAGGTGAAGCGATACATCACATTGAAGATTTGTTAAACATTTAGACCAAATTGAAGTGCAAAAAGCTGAAACATGAGAACAGTTGTATAACATATGTATTAAATAACCATCATATTTTGCACAGGACCAGCAGAAACGAGAAGCAGATGAGTCTTAGTTAGAGACAGATTTTGGAGTGATAACAGCTCTATATCCAAATAAAGAGGGACTGTGTAATGTGCGCAGGTTTAGCGGTATTGAATATTTTAAGCCACAATATTTCCCAGAATTGTGCAGAAAACGAGAGAGAAACCGACTTCCCACATCAATTCAAGAGGAATTATGGGGCATATTATCAAGAAACGGCATTAAAATTATCGCCACTTTAGCGGCAGAAAACTGCTGCTAAAGCGGCGATAATGGACTTGATAATATGCCCTTGAGAATTCCAATAGAAGCCCATGATCTGGTGTCAACATGGACTTCTATTGGAATTCTCTGCAGCATATTATCAAGCCCATTATCGCCGCTTTAGCAGCAGTTTTCTGCAGCTAAAGCGGCGATAATTGTAACGCCGTGCTTGATAATATGCCCACATGCTCTGATAGAAAGAGAGGGCATTAATGCCTTGTATATAAGGGCAGCTTGGGAATAGGGTAATGTAAATGTGTAACAGGTACAGTTGTAAGTGAGTCAGGAATAAATTGTTTTGTGGACAAAAACAATGAAGAGAAGAGGAAATAACCTTTTTTCATTTAAAAAGTAGTTAGGTAACTGATATTGTAGTTGTAAGTATTAAGAAGATACATTAGAATTCTCTTTCACAAGTTGCTGAACAAATATAATACCCTTCTACTGATGTTTAAAGTAAAAATATCTGTTGCTTATTTTAAGAAATTTATTGTACCACATAATAAAGGAGTACAAAAATTACTGTTGAAAATTAAGGTTAGCAGAAAATGTTTTATAGAGTAACTCCATCCTGGAATAGGCTGATCTTGAAAATCATTACTCATAGCATAACATTTCAAACATAATGATGGTAGAAAGGACTTGTGGTCAATCATCATTTTAATGGCATCAAGTCTTCCCCACTTTTATAAATATAACAGAGACCAAGTTAGAAGTAATGTTTGTAATTTGGACTTTAACGTGGTACAAATATGATGAAGTGCGTCCAATATGGTGAAAGAAAACCAAACACCAAGGTATTTACTTTTTGAGGGACACCATGAAAATTGGTATGGGCAAACATATATTGATAGCAAAGGGAGGTCACTGGTAACATTTCAGTTTTCGAAAAATGAAGTTTATAACCAGATATGCTAGAATATAATGAAATCTCTTGCACAAAAGGATCCAGGACTGTCAAAGGGTTGGAAATATAAATTGAAATGCCATCAACATAGGCAGTTTAATCAGGGTTCCAGGGAACACTGTCTGTAGTAAAGTGCTCTTTTTGGATGGTCACCCCACACACTTTTTGCACCAATGCTGATGGTTATGACTGATAGTGCCCTGGAGCCTCCTGCCCAGGCTCCAGTGCCAGTGTTCTCTCCCTAAAACTGTTATGTTTAAATTGGCAACTCCAATTGACAAGGACTTTAGATAACTAATAAGTCCCTAGTATATGGTACCAGTCGTACCCAGGGCATGGATGGTAAATGGGTCCCAAGGGCTTGAAGCACTGATTGATCAAGGTAAAATACTGACAGAAGGCCTGCCATTGTAGACTGTAGGAGCAGTGCAAACTGCTCAACCTCGACTATGTCTTCACAATTTGTGGCATAGTCAATTCACTGCCTTTAATATATATCACTCGCCCCTAAAGAAGGCCTCATAAAGCCCATGAGTCAAGGTGCAGAATATTAAAGGTGTGAACACACTAGTGCAAGTTTATATGTCCCTATAGTGTCCTTTACCATTAAAAGACACTATACGTCATAGACAATCCATAGAATAACATGGGCTGGAACCAGGGCAAACTCGAAGTTGGCAGCTCCTTTATGGTACCACCTAAATATGTCATGTTTGGTATCATACATTGTGCCTTCTCACCCCTGTCATAAATATCATGCCAGGAGTGATGTGGCATGCACCCAGGTAGCTATCTTAGAGATTGCCCACCTGGTTGCCCCAGCTTTCCTGTGCTCTGGCTGACAGCCTGCACTTTTTGCAACCAAGAAAGGATTCATTGTGATAGATGTTAAAAACTACCAAAAAATCTCACGCATCAATACTGATTTCATATTATATGAAAAGATTCTTGCTTCCAGATTTGAAAAAAAAAATTGAGAAGATTATCCAGCCTTCGCAAACTGGCTTCCTTAAAGGAATGCTTGCTGCGGACAACATATGGCTTTTCTGCCATGTGATGGAAAGAGCAAAAAACTCTGACGTCGCTCTGACCCTAGATGCAGAAAAAGCCTTTGACAAGTTCTAATGACCATTTTTACACACAACCCAACAAATATATAAATTAGGCCATGATTTTATTCACATGACCATGATGCTCTATAGTAAACCTGTTGCTTAGATCAGAGTTAATGGCCACTTCCATCAACTCTTCCAGCTCATACAAGGAACCAGACAAGGCTGCCTTCTATCTCTCCTGCTATTTCTATTTGATATATTGCCTCTTTTACAAGCCTTAAGAGACACTACCAATATCAAAGGTATTCCCTTCCTATCGGGAAGGGAAATCGTGGCTGCATATGCTGGAGATGTATTATCATTGAGGATGCAGAACACACCATCCCAAGCTTCCCCCTAGAGATTTCCAAATATTCAGAGATTTTGGGATACTCTTTAAACAAAGAAAAAACTGAAATATCTGATCAGGAGAACAAACTCACTAAAACCAAGCAACTTCTCCAGGGATGGGACCCTAAGCATATATAATGGTGGGGAAGAACAGAAACCATCAAAATTATGATTTTCTCACAAGTTAACTTTCTAACAAGTATGCTCCCTCTTTCCCTCACAAAGACTTCCTTAAATAAACAACCTAAATAACAAATTCCTTTGGGATGATAAAAAAGCATGTGTAGCCCTATAAAAATGTACCTGTGAAAAAAGAAAGAGAGCCTGAATCTACCAAACTTTGCAAAATACCGAATTGCCTACCTGGCTGCACAAGGCATGAGTTGGTTTTGCAGGAACGGCCTTTGAGATCCACAATGGGTGCATATAGAACACAACTATTACACCCTTTACCCCTTCAATCTCTCTTGACATTAGGACTCTCTTGTGTCCCGAACAAAGTTCGCTCTCTCGCCACAGTTAATAGTATGGTACAGACCCTGAAATACTTGGATATGACCCTAGAGAATAAAATGCACAAGTTAACGCTATAATCTCTCTGGTACCATAGACACATTAAAATACTCAAAGTTACACCATTCTAGGAACAGTGGGCTCAAACATGTATAAACACAATCCAAGACTTAGGCCCTTCCTCACCGGCAGAATGCAGCGGGTCATACTCCCCCTTTCCTCTCAGACCCTTCACCTACCACCTGCGGAGACCCCAGGGGTCCTCCCTCAGCCCTACGCTCTTCAACATCTACATGGCTCCGCTTGCCCCCATCGTCAGAACCTACGGACTCAACATTGTGTCATACGCAGATGACACCCAACTCATCCTCTCCCTATCAACAAACCCAACAACGCCAGACACAACTTTCGAGAAGGAATGGAAGCCGTCTCCAAATGGATGAAAAACTGCTGCCTACAACTAAACGCCAACAAAATGGAAGTACTCATCATGGGCCCAAACCCAGACGCCTGGAATGACACCTAGTGGCTCCCCGCCCTCGGAAGCCCGCCTACACCCACGGACCACGCACGCAACCTGGGATTCATCCTGGACTCAGAGCTCAAAATGGACCGCCAGATCAACTCCGTCTCGTCCTCCTGCTTCCACGCCCTCCGCCTCCTACGTAAGACCTTCAAATGGATCCCCTTGAACACAGAAAGACCGTCACTCACGCCCTGGTCACCAGCAGATTCGACTACGGCAATGCACTCTATGCCGGAATAAACAAAATCCTCACCCACAAGCTACAGAACATCCAAAACATCGCCACAAGACTGGTCCTCAACCTGCCAAGACACTGCCACATCTCCCAGCACCTGCAAACACTCCACTGGCTCCCCATCGAAGCTAGAGTCACCTTCAAGATGCTAACCCATGCTCACAAGGCCCTCCACGACACAGGACCAGCATACCTGAACAGTGGACTCAAATTCCATGCACCCCAAAGGACCCTACAATCGGCCCAGCTCTCCTACGCAGTGGTCCCCCGCACCAGAAAGACCAGATCGGGGGGCCGCTCATTCTCCTTCCTCGTGGCAAGAGCCTGGAACGACCTTCCGCTCCACCTCAGACAGATAACATTGCTCCCCATCTTCGCAAGAAACCTCAAAACCTGGCTCTTCGACAGACCCCCTCCGTAATGGACTGGAACCTGCAAACCCCCCCACACCCCAGCGCCTTGAGACCCTTACGGGTAAGTAGTCGCGCTTAACAAACACCTGATTTGATTTGAGGCCCATCTGACAACCCACCACCCTCTTGACCCTCTTGATCTCCCCCCAGCACTGTCCAACCTTAAGAAAACAGGTCACTCAGCATTCAAAATATATAGACTCATCCAACCACACAGGAAAGCTCTATGTAACCCACTTCTGAAAAAATCATCATCCCTGATCCCTACCCTCCCCAACTCATTGAAAGAAACCTTCTGGCAAAACATCTTACAGTCACATCCCTCAGGGAAAATATCTCCGCCCTCGCATAAACCTGCTTTTGGAATATCTACCAACTGCACTGGACACCTGCAAAACTCCACAGAATGGGCCTAATTGAATCTAACACATGCTAAAGATGTGAGGAAGCAACAGCCAATCTGGAACACATACTACTCAAGTGCAGAAATGGGGCTCCTCTATGGGGAAATATCGCAAGTTTGATCCAAAAGACAACCAAAGTTCACCTTACCTTGGATCTCCCTAAGATCGCTCTGCGTATCATGTCCTATTGTCACCCCACATTGAGTGCCAATCACGACTTACAACTCATTGACCTTCTACTTACCTCAGGAGTTAAAAACATCTCTCTCGGAGTGGAAATCCCAAACCACTATTTCCTACAAAAAATAGCGGGAACTCCTATACTACACCAGGATGCTGACAACAATATATATGCAAAAAAGCATTCACATTACAGCTTCAAGAATCTTTGGACCAATCCAGACATATATTTGCAAAAGTGTAAACCTACATACCCCCACTAACTAATCCTTGCTACCTTCCCACACGCACTTGGAGCCACACATCCCCTCCTGAGTCTATGTAAATAAGAATGTAGTGTGGACCACATGATTGGGATATATCCCTCCTCCCCCACTCCTTCCCTCTCCATGTCACTCATATTTTCTGTAGATCCCTTATCTTTACTCTATGTTTTGTGAGATTTTACCTCAGCTCATCCAACACCCATATTTCAGAAAGCAAGAATTCCGACTCTACCAAGGAATACTTCACTCCTGCCTCCCATTGCTGAATATACACATTTGCCTACAGTTTGCATGGTTATGAGGTTAATATTCTTCGAGCTGAGTCAACGCGCTGAGGAGTGAATGGATGAATTCATTTCATCGTTAAGAATTTTTGCACCAACATGCGAATTTGGAGAGAATGTTGATATACATAATTGTTTCTCGAAGAAGAAGCAAGAGAGGTTGCTGGCATATCAGAATCAAACTTTTATGGAAGTTTTTGACTTAAGAAAGGGTATCAAACTCTCTTCATTTCATAAAAAGTGCCAAACACCGATGTGCCAATTAACATGTTGGTTACTAATCAATCTGATATAGAGACACATGAAGCATGTTTGATTAACGTGGGGTAAATGAGGAAAGAGTTATACAAAAAGTCTAATTTGACGTGTTATAGATGTTGTTCATTAAATCACATATGTAACAGTCCAAACTGTCTAGTTGTTGGAAAACGTTGTATGGTATGCAAGAAAATTAAGCACTTCCAGGCAGTGTGTAGATTGAACAAAAACACTAGAAAATTAGTACTGTGGACTTATCTGAGGATATGTGGTCGAAAAACGTAGTAATGAAGTTCTAACAACTGAGTGTAATTCTGTTACAGGTGGTACTTTGGTTAAGGGACCATTGGTGGAAGCAATTGTGGGAGGCATGACACTGTCTGTTATGGCAGTCTCTGATTCTGCTATAACAAGAGTATATTCCACTTGTTGCCAACATGTGGTAAATCATTTAAATATATAAATGTAGTGCAGGTGAGAATTTATTGTCATAGCAGAGTGCCCACGACACCCAGCAGGTCCTGTCTCACCAAGATCTAGGCAGCAACCAACATACCTGTCACTGCCAGAACCTTAGCTAGACAAGTTCCACTAAAGAACCTGTGACTTCCCAACATACCTGTCACTGCCAGAACCTTAGCTAGACAAGTTCCACTAAAGAACCCGTGACTTCCCAACATACCTGTCACTGCCAGAACCTTAGCTAGACAAGTTCCACTAAAGAACCTGTGACTTCCCAACATACCTGTCACTGCCAGAACCTTAGCTAGACAAGTTCCACTAAAGAACCTGTGACTTCCCAACATACCTGCTCAGGTTCAAATATACACAACGTTAAAACATCACTTTCTCTGCAACAGATTTCTATAGGTTTGCAACCATATACCAAAATGTGTTAACTGCCTTTGCAATTTCGATGTTATGAGTTAACTATCACATAATGGATGTTGAGATATCTCCTCATATGTCCTTTTACTGTTTATACATGTCTTTTTTTGCCTATTAAATAACAAATTAAACGTTATGAGCAAAAAAGAATGGATATACTTATTCAATGCTGAGCCTAAAAGAGTCCCCAGTTTCTCCTGCCTAAGATGTACAATGCTGCTTCTGCAACGGCAACATACTTTCTTTAGCTGTAAATACTTTTAGTTTTAATACCTCCGTTTTTGGTCCCTTTATTAAAATTTGTACTTTTTCAACTGCTATCCGTATACGTTTATTATTTTGTATGTTGTTGCCATTTCTACAGAGATGAGTACAGGCAAAAGCACTTAATAAAAAGTGCAACTGTAAATAATAATAATAAAATCAATAATAATAATAAACAATATTACTATTAACAATAGTATTGCTTGACTGATTGTTGAAAAAAAAATCAATAAAAACACTTAAAAATAAATAAATAGTATTGCTATTATTATTATTATTATTGTTGTTGTTGTTGTTGTTGTTATTATTATTATTAATATTGTTCTTAGTGGTATTAATGTTACTAACATGATTATTATCGCCGCTATTACCACTACTACAGGTGGATAAAGGTAACATTATTATTATTAATATTAGTATTATTTTTATAATACAGTTGGTATATAACAGTTAATAATAATAATATTACCAATAATAATAACAGACCGTTTTCTCAAATCTCCATAAGAAAAGAAACAGTGCTTTCCAAAACCCCTTAATAATCAAATAAATAAATGAATACAGAACGAAATCGTATAGACAGTGATGATTATAGTCGATAATGGCAATAATTATTAACATTGAGAACAACAATAACGATTATGTTCTTAATGATAGCAATACAAAAATCAATGCTCATGATAGTTATTAGAATTGTGATACTACTGCTATTTGTGATAATATTAACAACAAAGACAATAATAGTAATGTCTATTATAACAATAACTTTACAAATTATTAATAAAGTATTGTGATTGCCACTGATACTATTACTATTGGAAAGATAAGAATTACCTACTAATTAATTTAAAAATGACTATTAAAATAAAATCAGGGGAGATACACTTGATGTTTTCCGTTTGATGTACTAGTAATTTGTGGAGCTCCACATACTCACCTGCCAGGGCTTGAACCTAGAGAAGTTGGCACACGAATTACCAATGAATGGCCCATGCCCTGGCACACAAAAGTACATGCCTCTTAAGGCATGAGCCACAGTGTAGACGGCATTATAAATAATGTAGGAGATTCTCAAGTCCGGCTCATCTTGATACTTGTCTTTGAATCTTTCCAGCTTTTCTTGACCTGTGCAGATGGTAAAATATTTACCTAATTCCGCTGCTGTTTGCGTCAGATTGGATTTTGGGGTTGGCCAATGACAACCAAACACCCTCTCCCAGAACGATTTAACAAAGATGTCACTGAGGAAATTTGCAGGATGAGCTTTGAGAAGGAAATCCTTGAACCCTGGGATTGAACCTTCATGAACGGCCAGCCCTATTGTGTTACCGATTGTGTTGGTGAATTCCATGTGAGAAAACCTGGTCGAGGTTGACCAACCTTCACTGGCAACCCACACTTTGATAGTAAAGTTCTGTCTGGCCAAAGCCTGCATCACCAGGGTCAAATATGGGGCAGTGCAAAAGGCAATGATGACATTGACCCGTGACCTCATGACTGTCTTTGCAATGAAACTGATTCTGACACTAGACGGCTCAATGGGGATTGATTCATGGAAGGCTATGCAGAAATTAGACTTAAGGAGCTCGGCCTTAAAAAAATTAGACCCCAAGAGACCATAATCATCCTCATTAGATAGTAGACCAACCCAAGTCCATCCGAAGTGTACCACCAGCTGGGCAAGTCCGCGGGCCTGGATGTCATCACTGGGAATGGTCCGGAAGAATGAAGGGTACTGGTCTTTGTCATTAAGCAATGAGCTGGTTGAAAAATAACTGACCTGCAAATATATGAGAGTTTACAGACATAAACAAGAGGATTTTCTTTTTTAATTTGCTCATTTTTCTCACAAATGACTCTATACTTTTAGCTAAGTGTACATTTTTCTGAAAACAACATAATGTACACTTTACAAGGCAACTGATTTTGGTGATTGTTAGAAATTTAGTTTCTGGTTGACCAGAAGCTTCCTAGCATAACCTCTCTGTAGAAATCTCTTTTTCGATTCTGAAATGTTTTCGAGGTATGTGTCTTCCTCACTACAATTTCTCCTAATCCGTGTCATTTCCCCATATGGAATGTTATTGACAACAGACTGGGGGTGTGCACTATCAGCATGTAGAATCCCATTACAAGCTGTTTCTTTCCTAAACAGGGTGCTCTGTATAGTTCAATTTTTTACATAAAAACTAATGTCAAGAAAATTGATTTTCTCCTTATCAAAAGTCATAGTGAGTTTCATATTATACTCGTTGGCATTCAAGTATGTAAAGTACTCTTGCAGAAGATCCAAAGGCCCAGACCACAGACAGATAATATTGTCTATGTACCTCCCCCAGAACACGATGTAATTAGTCCAGGGGGAGGCACGTCTGCCCCAGGCATGCTACCTCTCAAATCACCCCATAAAGAGGCAGGCGTAGGAGGGAGCAAACCTGGTGCACATGGCTGTACCCAGTATCTGTTGGAACCAACATTTATCAAAAAGAAAAAAGTTGTTGCCGAGGATAATATCCTTCGTTTCCATAGACATCTCATTGAATTCGCACTGGTCAGCGCTTTCTCTATCAAGGAAAGATTGTACCGCTAATATTCCAAATTCTTTACGTATACAGGTATATAAACTTTCAACGTCAAAAGTGACAAATAAAGGTTCGTCTGACCATTGGAAATCTTTGAATTTGACTAGGATATCTTTGCTGTCCCGAATATTGGAGGGAAGATTGTCAACATATTTTTGGAGCCTCAGGTCGACAAACTCTAAAAGATTTTCGGTGGGTGAGCCCACCCCCGAAATATTTGGATGACCTGGAGGAAAGGATCCTGGCTTGTGAATTTTTGGAAATATGTAAATACACGGATACTTAGGACATTCAACCCTCAGGTATCTAAATTTGTCCTCAGTAAGTAACGCAGTATCCTTCCATTCACATAGTTTAATATTTATCATTGTTGTAAATTTTCCAATGGGATTGACTCCAATCTTCTGATTAAGGGTGGGCGTAGTTCGCGAAGTAGCACTTCGCGAAGCTACGCAAAGTGAAGTTCGCACTACGCGAGCTACGCGTAGCACTTCATGAACTGCGTAGTAACATGTTCGCACTGTGCAAGATGTTGTTTTCAATGATTGCACAGTGCGGACAAGCAACCGGCACTGTGCAATCATTGAAAATGGCATCTTGCACAGTGCGAGCTGTAGTTTTCTGCTGCTCAAGTAGATTTTTACTCGAGCGGCAGCTTTCTCAACGCGAACTGGTAGTTTCTCATTGCGAGCGGTCGCGAGCATAAGCGACCCCTCGCAATGAGAAACTTGACCTCCTCGCGTTGGGAATCTCGCCGGGAGGTTTATTTTCCATGCTCGCGATCGCCAACTTGATGTTGCTGATCGCGAACAAGAAAAAAGTCTTGCCGGGATGTCATTTTGCTTGCTCGCGGTCGCCAACTTGACGTTGAGGACCGCGAGCAAGCAAAAAATGACCGCAGCACTACGCAACACTACGCTACGCGTGTTCGCACTGTGCTACGTGCAGTTCGTGTAGTGCGAAGTAGCGAGAACTTCGCAAACTACGCGAGCGTAGCGTAGTGCTTCGCCCAGGCTTACTTCTGATAGCACAATTCATTGCTTAGTTGGCGATTTATCTCACTCATATTGTCACAATGATTCATAATCACAACATTACTGCCCTTGTCGGCCTCCCTTATGATGATAGTTTCATCAAGTTTGAGATTATTGAGTGTCTTTCGTTCTTGGGCAGTAATGTTGTAGTATGTTGGAGTAGTGAATTTACTAGGTATCTCCAATTTCTGTAATTCCTCACTTACTTTATCATAAAAGACAACAATGTTATGATGGTAGTTCATTGCAGGTACAAATTTGGATCTTGGTTTCATGCCACTATCAGTCATGTAATTTTGGGGTATATCAAGCTGGTTTATCAGTGATGCCATATCATGATTTGCCACTGGATTCAAGCAAGCCTGGCTGAAGACGGCTGAAATGCCAGAAACCGGTCCTAGGAAGCTTGTTTCCGGTCCAGGGAAGGCATGGCTTGGCAGTTCAGGCTGGACTGTTCCCATGAGGCACAGGGTCAGACTGATTTGCATATGGCCATGTCTGAACTGGGGTGGCAGAGTGGGCTAAAGAACGGTGATGGATCAAACCCAGATCTGTTGACTGGGTGTGAGTGTTTGATTGGTTCTGATGCTCCGTCCATCATCACCCCCTTTTGTACCGCTTTGTTCGCCATAAGTTGGCAGGGTATGCTCAGACGTGAGTCCCTTGCTCACTTTGCCACTGGATTCAAGCAAGCCTGGCTGAAGATGGCTGAAATGCCAGAAACCGGTCCTAGGAAGATTGTTTCCGGTCCAGGGAAGGCATGGCTTGGCAGTTCGGGCTGGACTGTTCCCATGAGGCACAGGGTCAGACTGATTTGCATATGGCCATGTCTGAACTGGGGTGGCAGAGTGGGCTAAAGAACGGTGATGGATCAAACCCAGATCTGTTGACTGGGTGTGAGTGTTTGATTGGTTCTGATGCTGCGTCCATCACCACCCTCTTTTGTACTGCTTTGTTCGCCATAAGTTGGCAGGGTATGCTCAGACGTGAGTCCCTTGCTCACTTTGCCACTGGATTCAAACAAGCCTGGCTGAAGACAGCTGAAATGCCAGAAACCGGTCCTAGGAAGCTTGTTTCCGGTCAAGGGAAGGCATGGCTTGGCAGTTCGGGCTGGACTGTTCCCATGAGGCACAGGGTCAGACTGATTTGCATATGGCCATGTCTGAACTGGGATGGCAGAGTGGGCTAAAGAATGGTGATGGATCAAACCCAGATCTGTTGACTGGGTGTGAGTGTTTGATTGGTTCTGATGCTCCGTCCATCACCACCCCCTTTTGTACCGCTTTATATCATGATTCCCATCATCATCCAACATGAGTAGACAGTGTATGTTGCGAATATCAGCAATTGTGTGTGTCATATGATCAGAAGTTGTCGGTCGCTCAGTGTTCTAGGGATAGTGTTGCAAAAAAGTAATCTTTGAGTTTGAGAACTCTGACAAATTTATACAGATCTATATGTGCATCATTGATATTACCACTCTGAGTGGGGCAAAAGTTCAAACCCTCAAGCAAAACAGCCATTTAGCCTTTATCAAGATTTTTATTGGACAAATTAACAAATTTCAGCTCACTCCAATTGTTCATGCCATCGGGCCACATTGGGTTACACATAATATTGTCATTTACTGTTTGGACTGTACTGCCGTATTCGCCTTTCCTACTGTCCCTCCCTTGGAACCTCCCTTTGGACCTCCTACCTCCCCTCCGGGTTTTGGTTGGTCTGCTCCTTATGCGTAGCTTTGCAACCTCCTTCTGAAAAGAAGAAGATCCTTCCCCTAAAGGGACATAACGTGATACATTGGACGTTGTACTACTTAGAGAGGAAGAGGAAATGCTGCTAATGGAGCATGTATCATCATTCTCTTCCCTCTCATCTCTGGTCCTCTTCTTCTCTTCCACTCCCTTAATATTGTCAAACATTTTAGCAAACGTGTGCACACATCCATCACGCTAGTCTCTATCGTCTCTCTTTATTTTCTTGAGATTTTTGACTTTGAGATAAAACTGGTGATCATAACTTTTTTCAAAATTGCAGTTTTTGACAATGTGATCCTTTTGTTCCATATCATTGATCTCTTTTTCAATAGCCTCTATTTCTCCTTGAAATTTGTCCGCCTTTCTCCTTGGCATGTCTAATCAGTATTTGCATCATAACTACTGATGACCCCCCTGTCATAAAATTGTAGGCGTAAGGACCCCCTGCTGATAAAAATTTCTAGAACTTGGTCCTCCTCATCATTGCCAACTATTGACAACAATAAACACCCCCAATTCACACAGCACATCATTTTTACATTGGGAAAATAAATTAAACAGTGTTTAGCAAACCAAAGGTCAGTGAGTGTGGGGGCATGAACAAACGTGAGGCTAAAACAAAGGGCCTCATTTATGAGGCATTGGCGTAGGGCAGTGCAGCAAGTCTTCTTGCAGTCTGCCCTACACCAATGTGAAAGGGCAGGAATGCACCCTATTTATGAAATATGGTGCATTCCTGTCCTTTTCCCCTGTGTTGGTGCACAAATTGTTTCCTAACGCCAACATAGGCAGGATTGTTTTTGTGCAGGAGGGGGCACCTTCCCGCAAAAAAAGAATTCTGAGAGGGGTTTTCCATTTTCTATGTGTGCTGCAGAATGCAGCACACATCGAAAAAGGAACACATGTAGAAAGAGGAAAAACGAGGAGAAATGAAAAATTTCTCCTTGTTACGCCTTCTGTGGGGAGGCGTAAGGTTTTGGCGCTGCCTCAGGTTTACATGGTTTCCCAAATCTGGGGCAACATCTATGGGAACACCCACTGCAATGCCTATGGAACGCCTACTTGACATTGTGTAAGGCAACACAGCGACTAGCTCTGCTTTTTTCTTACTCCATATCCATGAGGCCATGCAAAGCCACGCAGGTTGACTCTGCGTCGCCTCATAGATATGATTGAGACGTTTGTGCCGCCAAAGCTTTAAAAAAAAAAGTGATGCTTCAGCAGTGCAAACCTCTCATAAATCAGCCCCAAAATATTTTTTTCGTTTTTTAGGTTTTTCACTATCAGGTAGCTACATATAAAATAATAAGTAGCTTAAATGAAAAATAAATTTACTCAATGGGAAATGCACTCTTGTGCATTATTAAACCTCCATTATTTAATGCACTGCAGTGGTCCGTGTGTAACCAGATAGACACAGAATTAAATTTGGTTGGCGCAGTGCAGAATAGAGACTTGTGTACTTTTAGTGCTATGGTGTCACATCCTGTGACAGAAAGCAGAGTGATTGTGCAAGTCGTTATTTTATATTTGCATTACACACATTATAAAATAGATTGCTACAAACTGTGCAAATGGTTTTAGGATAAAATGGAGCTTCAAAAGTGTAGATTTGCGTAATAAGACCATAAGTAATGCTTTTTTTTTGCATACCTGTCCCTTCAAAACCTTCCTAGTGGTACTTAGCACTGTGTAAATACACTTATGGTTAAAAGCATGCACTTCACAGCCCAGTCCTTTACCCTTTGCACCATCATGCAAAAAAGCCCACATCTTTGCCATCACAATGTTTGGAGTGATTCAAGCAATCAAAGCCAGAACCACTCCCAAGCACCCTTTATATTTGCAGATTAACTCCTAGAGCCCATTTGCATTTCATTCAGGCAAGCAGGCACCCTGGCATGAAGACTTGTTTGAAGGATTGTTTTACGTGTCTGCTGGGCTTCTTCGTTTTACAGCACGAGACTCAATTAACTTCAGCCCAAACATTTTAAGGATGAATGAAGGGTCCAGGCCTTTGTCCAAAAGGAAAAGCACGTCTTGTATTCCAGGCAGACATGAGGCCTGGAAATGCGAGACCCCCTTCCCAGGTCTCCACGGCCCCCCTGGGGGTCGCACCCCACAGATTGAAGACGGCTGCACTAGTGGATGTACCCTGTTGTGCAGGTTGTCGTGATGTACTCGTACCAAATAAATTAAGGGCCATTTCTTCCCTGCCATTATCAAATCTGGGCATTGTAGTAGATTAGTCACCAGGGAAATAAGTTCAGAATTGTCTACAATCAAAGTTTTACATAAACAAAAAAGCAAACAACGACAGACCAAAGTTAAGCACTTAAGTTCCTTAGTTAATATCATCCAATTAGGTGCAACTACTCCCAGCATCTGCCATTGATAGATGCTACAAATTCGAAAGAGTTCACAGATAAGGAAGGTGCACTCAAAAGAGAAGTTAATCAAAACAGCCAAATATTTTCCATCATTCTTCTTTATTCTTAATTTCGTTAAAACCGGCAAACAGCCAACGCATTTCATTCCTTATTGCCAAAGGAACTTCTTCAGGGCTGAAACAGTTACATGAAACCAGTTACATAAGACCATGACATAACTAGACATATAAAAAGAAACATTTGTACATACAGACATATTGTTGACATAATTGGACTACTTTACAACTGACATAACTTATTATGGGAAAAAACAAACATCACAAAAGAATCACAAAAACATCTGGAACGAACAGATACATTCCCTAAATACATATATATACCAACATTCTATAAACATTGAATTTAAAAACAACACCCTCATATACATGAACATGCTCATTGAGGGAGGCTGTTTGCTGGTTTGTTTTACGAAATTAAGAATAAAAAAGAATGATGGAAAATATTTGGCTGTTTTGATTAACTTCTCTTTTGAGTGCACCTTCCTTATTTGTGAACTCTTTAGGATTATGATCAGATAAACCCCTCCATAGTATGTCTATAGTAAGCAAGAAAGGAATCAAAGAGTGACAGACTTGTAAGTAATCGATCCTAGAGGCAATGTTGTGTATTGATGATAAAGATGTGTAGTCTGTATCTATGAGGCGGTCCTCCCGAAAGATGTCTAAAAATCCGTGGTCACCCAAAAGGTCCATGAGTTGAGGCCTGTCTGAAGCATTGTAACAGTCGGGCCCTGTCTGACAAGTGATCGGGTTCATGGACCACATCCAGTCTCCCCCCACCACTAGTTTGGCTGTCCCAAATTCAAAGAATAACCTATTCAGTTGGCCAAAGAAAATAGTTTTATCTCCATTTGGGGCATGCACTGAGCCCAGTATTAGTACCTACTCCCCTATTTTCAGTTTTGTGAAGACATATCTGCCTTGTGTGTCCGTCCAAGAATGCAAAAGTCTGTATGGCAAGACCTTGTCAATTAAGATGGCTACCCCAAATTTTCCAACGGACGCAAGGTCAAGGACCTGTGTTTATATTTGCTTTGAGTGGCTGCTGCACACTACTTTCCTGACCCATTCTCCTTTTAGGTTATCAATTTCAGCTGAAGGCAGATGGCCCTCTTATTAGATAGAGCGCAACATTAGTCCTATGATGGTGTTGTGAGAGAATCTTTGTCTTCTTAACAAACCTGGACAGACCATTCACATTCATTGTCACAATATGGAGTTGCACATCTCGGTAGGAAGAGTGGGGCATGCTTCCACAGTCCGGCTACTGCTCAAGAATGAGGGAGAGGACAGTTTGTTTGCATCAATGGCAAGTCGTGACAGATGAGGGATTGGTATATTAGGACAATAGGTCATAATTCAGGTGTCTGGGTAATTAGCCATACATCCAAGGCCCTGTGCATAGGTGGAGCTGTCTGGAAAGTGTTGAACTAAGTGATCTGGTCTTATGCACTCAAAGTAGCAGACTTTAACTTTGATCTGCTGTGCGAACCATGATGCACTGGCAGCCGGAGGTACATCCTTGAACATAATCTGAGACCCTTGCATAATAAAAGAGGCAAATCAGTATGACAAACAATGAGGCTGACACTGGTAATGGCAAGACCCCCTGTAGCAGGGAAACAGCCTTTACAACAAGGTTTTTACCTCGTTGTGCCTTTACCATGCATTTGTTTGCATGCACATTTTTACCACGAATATACAATTTCAATGCATGACAATACCACGCAATTAAGGTAAGTTGCGGGGGGCAGGGGGTCTCCCCCAACAAATACATTGTTTTTAAATCTAAAAACAATGCCTGGTATTGGCACCGTTGTAAATGCATATTTGCGGGGAAAACATGCATGCTAACAAATGCGTGGCAAAGGCATACGATGCATTTACCTGCGTTGTGCCGTCGTACAACCCCTTTGGCATGGCCCTTCTGTGCTGGTGTCTTAGTACACTTGCTATGATTGCGCTGGGTGCATCTGTTTGGCAGATAGGAGGTGCTCTCAGACTATGTGCCCTCTGGAATTCTAACGGCTCAGAGAAGGGATCTGAAGCAGATTTGACACAAAGAAACTGAAGAACCTGAGCATATTGTATCCTTTCATGCCCTTCAGCATCCCATGTAGACGTATGTTATACCAATGTGAGCGGTCTTCCAGTCCAGCACATTTCTTTGTAGTCAAAGGATTCCAGTGCCCAAGTCCAGTTGTAAGCTGTATAGCCTGTTTTATGTAAAAGTAGCACCAAAATGTGTTAAGTGCCCACTGCGGTCATCTGGTTACGTTTGGCTTGGACCTAGGTGCATTTTAAGTTTGACCTCCATGCAGTGTGGGTCAGGTACAGAAACCAGGTTCGACCTCATCAGAAATATTACCTTCTAACTTAGCCCCTTGAAATAAATGGGACATAGCCTCAAGGGGCAAGGCAGCAGGCTGTGACAGAGAGGGGCTCCATGAATCCGGGTGCCATCAGACAAGGTTTCGAAGAAGCCACAGCCTTTGGCAGGATAACTGTGAGAAATTCAAAATTTACATCAAAGGAAGGTCCTTTACCAGCTAGATACTTTTGGCATCTTCACAAAGAGAAGAATTCTACATTTTAACCTAGTCACTTTTATGGTGCTCGGATTCCTCCACTGGGGCTAGGCTGCAAGCTTTATCAAAGCAGGGCTCCAGGAAGCCGGATATCCTTTCCACAACATCCCTCTGAAATGGAATTGCTGCTGAGGAAAGCTTTGTGTGGCAGCATCCTGAATCTTTCAGCCAGCAGCAATGCACCTTTATCGATTGACCTGACAAGATTGTCCCGGTCCTCTGGCAGTCTTTGGAGTCAAAACATTTCTATGGCCCAGGATTTTAAGGATGTTAGGAGGAATACACTATGAAATAGTCAAGGGGTTTAGTACCTCGGGAACTGCAACTGGGGCCAAGACTCACTCCAGCAGGAGGCACTAGCAGCATCCAGGACAGGTCCTGTTGGAACTGGTCAGCTGGGCTTTTCAGGAAAAGAGACTTCTTGTAGCTTTTTGTAGCCCTATATCTAGTAAAAAGGTGAGCAAACTGACCCCTGGAGACCACTGGTTTGTCCTGCATACAAACAGGAGCAATTGAAGCCTTTCAGGTCTCCTCTGAGGTCTCAACAGCAGGTGCAGTCTTTCTTCAGTCTTACACTTGTGTTCTGAAAAGGGTGCCCAGGATTGCCACATTTATGCCTGGCACTAGCCTGTGGTTGTGGGTGACTTCTGGCCCCTCCCTGACCAATAGAGAAAAAGTTCTCAGGGGTAATCCTTGTCCAAAACCTGTATGCCCATCCCATAGGTATGGCCAGGTAAATGAGCAACCCCTCAGCTGTGGTCACTGCAAACCAGTTCTATGGGCAGCTGCTGTTCCTCTTGGATTGGTGCCTGCCAGACCAGGGAAACAAAGGAAGGTCCTTCCCAAGTGTCAGCTAACATTTGCCTGTGACTGGGCAGGCATATTTGAAGTTAATCAAGTTCTTGGGCACGGCCCAGATTGTCATACTGCCAGAGGAACAGAATCACCTCTCCACACTCAAGACTTTGTCCTGCTCGGATGCAGTTTTCATACCTCATCAAGGGGGCTATTCAGTTGCCAGGTGACAGTTGAAGCTTATAAAACTTGGCCTCCAGAGGCTTTAGGCAGGGAAAAAGTAAGAACACTCAAATTGGACAGTGGGACAACAAAGAACGCTTGTGGCACCAATCACAAAACGAAAATCTTGCCAGTGAATTCAAAATTTCAGAATCAATATTCACCCAACGGAAAACGCACCTACCATTCTTCAATATAGGTCAGAACATAAGAAACAATCCAAATAGTGCTAGGGGAAAAAGAAACATTCTAGAAGTACATTTTCTAAATTATTGATTACAAACCCAACTTTACCATTGAATTTCATTTTGCAAAGAATATTTCAAAAACATCTAAGAATTAAATTTGTAGATGTTTCTTAGTTGAAGATAGATAACATTATTACATTTAGCATAGTATGCCAAGGCCTTCCTATAAGCAGCCAACCTGTTGTCACTGTAAGGACATGTTTAACATTAAAGGTCTACATGCCCTATGTTTAAATACCATACATCCTTTCTTGTGTGCAGTAAGACATACTTAAGGGTGACTTGTTAATTGTTAAATGGAAGGTTTAGGCCTGCCAATGGGGTTATCATGGCAGTTTGATTTTGCTGTTTTAAAACTGCACACCAAGGCTACAATCATGTTTGCACAGTCACTGTAGTGGGTGGCACAATGGGTGCTGCAATCTACTAGTGACATTCAGGGGTGTGGAATTTAATAAAATATCTACTTGCCTATGGGCAGGTTTCTTCATAAATCTACCTGTCCTGTAACAAAATCTACTTGTCCCTTTGGTGCCATGTAGTGCGGCGACAAATTATGGCAGAAATCTCATTATATAAGAGCTCTGATATAGCCTCTCTGATTATGCCAGGGCCCATTCCATAGTAGTGTTTGAATACCTGCAATGCCCTTATGTAGCCACATGTCAGCAGATCTACATACAGGGGCTGAATGTAGTGGTAAGCAATAGTTCCTGAGTTAGAATGCATTTTTGAGTCTGTGCAAACCTACTAACTAGCATGTTTTAAGGGTTTTCAACAACTCTTCTCTAATCTTTTCCCATACTGAGAAATGTTGGAAATTTAGTGCCAACAATTGCAGAGGTAAACCGTCTTCCAGAGTTGGGAAAAAAGTGGTTGGCGGGAAAGTGAACTTGCAAACACTCAGATTTTCGCATGAGCAAATCTACACATGCATATTTGCTCATGCTAAAATGCAGTTCACAAATATTTTCTAAGAGTACTATTTCTTTTCCTACTTCTGTACATTCTTGGAAATCCATGAAAGCCGTATAGCTGCACTTAATGCAAGGACATATACCATAGGTGCAAATGTAAGACTTTCTTTAATAATTGGGCCCCTAATTTGGTCTGGCGTTGACCATGGCCTTTTGTGTTTAATACAGTTCTGTCTCTTCCTCTCTATATTGTCTAGCTACACTGTGAGTGGCAGGTTCTCCTCTTTCACAAGGAGCATATCCGCACACAAAGTAAGTGGAGCAGTGCCAGTAACTACTGTGTCAGTGTGTGCTTTTTGAGACCAAATAAATGTTTTGCTTTTGCCTATGTTTTGTTATTATTGTGAGGGCCCGGCAGCTTCCACACCAATAAGGTTTTACAAAAACCATGCCAGAACAAGTCACACATTGACAAAACTAAAAAGCTGACCACCAATTTCAGACCTACTGGCTTTTCCAATGCTTGTTTTTTTTTGTTTCTCATAATCTTAGTGAAACTCATTACACTGATTTTCCATTCGGAATATTTTTGGGAAATACTAGCATGCATCAACACATGTTACTAACTGATGCTGCAAAAATGGTACCTGAAATTTTACAGTAGTTTAGGGTAATGATTTTTTCCTGCTTTCAGTTTTTTTATGAACATTTTATTTTGAAAGAAAATAATCATTAGTCTTGCTTTCAAGCTTCTGCACATATTTGCATCAAATCAGAGAGTATTCTGGGAGCATTATACTCATAATGCTAAACTTTGAAAACGTGTGTATACATTTTCATACTGGAACCACTGTCAGTAATGCAGTCAAAGTTTACAACATTTACTTAGACTGCTCACACTACTAATAAAGGGTTTCAATTAATGAACCATAAATACAAGTTTGAACAGCATTAACATATAAACACAAATATTACCTTAACTACAGACAGTTCCCTTCACTTGTCTTTAATGTGGTACAGCAAACTGGCAACCAAAGGGTGTGTGCTGAAGGGGGTTGGGCCTACTTGTCCCAAGGACGAAATACACATGAAAACGTGTTGCCCTTGACTCCAAACAATAGCTCCTGGGCATCAGGCTATAGTAATTCCACATCCCTGGATATTTACTGTACAGGCCGTGTGATCAACTTGTACCATATAGTAGGGACTTAAGGCATGCTAAATTTTCCAATTAGGAGTATACCTACTTTTGACTTGCTTTAGGGGTTCTGGCAAGTGCAATGGGGCTTGGTTAGCAGAGTCTGAGTGCACAGTTGAAAAATAGCAGTTTCTGTCCAAACAACTGATGATGATGGAGTAACTTCTATTGCGCACAGCTGCTCCTAAGAGTGTCCTGGCACGGAGCTTCAGGCCTACCATAATATCTAATAAGATATTCATTTTGAATGAAGAGCCAGGTTTTTAGCAATTTTTTTTTTTAAACTGCGGTATTGGTTAGACCTTGAAGTTCCAAGGACACTGTATTCCATGCAGCTCCTTTGCGTGCAAGAGATCTTCCTTCCAATTCCACTTCCACTCCAGCTTGTTGGATTTTAGGAATTGCCGCTAATAGTTTATTAACTGAACACAAATCTTTCAGTGGGTTATAGAAGTGGAACCTAGCTCTGAGATAGATGGCTTTGTCTGATGCAAGGCCCCATTTACCAGCAAAAGTGCTTTAAACAAGAATCTTTTCTTGATAGGATGCCAATGAAGATCTCGAAGATGAGGAGACATATATGTTCCAATTACCAGGTTCAAAAGTAAGCAGGCAGTTGCATTTTGGACACGTTGGACTGTGGAAACGCAATCCTCTGTAGACTCCCAAGATCGAAGATGGCTCCACTAAGAGCCTCTCTTAACTCTGCTGCTAGACTCATCACTGGCGCAAAAAGATACCACCATATAACCCCGGAGTTAAAATCCCTTAATTGGCTCCCTTACAAAGCAAGGATACAACTAACGATTGCTTGCATGACCCATAAAGCCTTACATTACAACATCCTGCTATACCTTGCACAAAAACTTGTACTATCCGGTGGCTCCAGATCATCCAGAAGTGCCGGCACTCTTCTGCTGAAACCGGAGAAATTCCATAAAAAGAAAACTTGTGATTGAGCTTTCTCAGGTATCGCCTGAGAATTTGGAACTCCCTGCCTCTGGAAATCAGGACGATCCCCTCAAATATAACTTTCAAAAAGGAAGTTAAAGCATTTTTGATGAACACATTCCTGCCCTAGAAACCCTCGCCTAATAAGCACTCAAATACTCGTGTCCTCCCCATTTTTAGCTGTCTTTTTTATTGTATTTGATTGGGGTTTTCAGGGAGTTACATCTGTATACACTTTTCATACTCACTTTGCTATCAGTTCCTCCCAGCTCCTAATTTGTGACTTTGTAATATACTTCATTTATTCTCATTCCTTTATTCTAAATGCCTGCTCTACCTCATTTCTCTTACCCTATTATTTGCTTAGACTGCATATGATTATGTATGTCATGCCGGCGTAGTTTTTCTCCCCTTGTACTTCGGACCACCCTGTTTTCTGATTTCCTTGGACTGTTTATGATTATGTATGTCATGGCTGCATGGATTTTTCCTCCCCTTGTACTTCTGACCACCCTGGTGTCTGATTTATAGTTCTCCTCTTTTTCGGTCATCTGTAAAGTGCTCTGATATCCTCATGGGTTTTGTTCGCACTATGTAAAACTTTAAAAATGAAATAAATAAATAAACTTTAAGTTTGCTCAGCAACTCATCGGGTAAACCAAAATATAAGGAATTACTGTAGTCTAATCTGGAGGTGATCAATGCCTGAATCCCCAGCTTCTTTACTAAGAAGGACAAGAAACGTAAAACGTTCCTCAAGGAGCATAGCACCCTAAAGCAGGTGGCAGCTACTGATCTAATTTGGGGTTTGAAAGACAAATTCTCATTAAATTTAATCCCTAGGTTTTTAACTAAACCCTCTTGTAAGTCTGGTGGGTAGGCATCATCAAGCCAAACCTGAATTCTGGTGCGGAATTGTCCAAAAAACAGAATTTTGTGTTTTCTCTGTGTTACACTTAAGTTGGTGTATGGCCATCCACTGAAAAACAGTAGTTAGACAGGTTTTAATCTGGGCTCCTGGCAACTCTTCTCCCCTCTTACATGAGAACAGCAGCTGCATGTCATCAACAAATGATATGGTTTTTGCCCCAAGCGCTCTAGCAATATGGGCACAAGGAGTAAGATATAAATTAAAGAAGGTGGAACTTAATGCCGAGTCTTGGGAAACACCTGCTGTCAGTTCACATAGATTTGAGGAAAAAGGAGGAATAGAGATTTAGTGGCTTAGACCTGCCAGGAAGGAAGCAAGACAGTCTAAGGCTAGTCTTGTTACACCAATAGCCAGGAGGCGCGTGTGAAGTCCGGAGTGGGGGACTGGATCAAAGGCAGCTGATAGATCTAACATTATAATGGAAGCAATTATGTGAAAAGAGTAATTTTCCTAAAACTACCCATTACTTTATAGCAAGTGTTCAAATCTAGGTGTAGGAGGGAGCCTCTCATGCTAAATGTTTGCCTAACTTTACAAATTATTTCCACTTGAATTAACTGAGTATCCATTTATTTCAAGTGGATAGCCTTATAATGTGGCACAGAAAAATCCCACCGGAGCCTACATAAGACACACCTGCTTTAAAACTGTTTGCATTAAATTGTTGTTGGAATAACAAGCATTGGCAAACCATTGGGTTTCACCTTCTAATACCAGCAAAATATGTCAGAGGGAATACAGTCCATGAAAGAAGTAGTGGAAGCATGCACTAAATAAATAATAAGAAGGGTGAAACCTTAATGCTCAAGGGGTGGGACAGACATAATTAGGGCAGAAAGCCTTCTAAACATGCACAAGGATTCAAAAGAGGCAATAAAGCAATGCAATCATGAGCAGAGGGTAGACCCAACGCCCATTTTAATTATATTTTTAAGTATTGGTTACAGTGTGGTCGGCGACAGACAAGTGAGACCACAAAAATGTATTATTTCCTTAGTAAAACCATTGGAAATATATTTCAAAATGCTCTCTACCCTTCTGAATTACACCCCCCAACTTCACCTGCGGATATCGATGAAGTCCCAACAATCTGGCGATGGAAATTGAAACAGTGGAACTGGACTCGCCAATGACAGCTGTCAGTGGTGAGCTTCTCTTGTACTGGTAGTTCGGGATGGCCTTATCTTGTCCTGTGAGCATTCGCAGAGTTTCCTCAATGGCCGTCCTGGCTGATAAACAGGTGTCGTAGATCAGGAAGCCCAAGCTGATGTTTGGCAGTAACTTCTGGTCCTTGTTAATTTCACTGATGGCAAAAACTATTGCTTGAACCCAGCTATACATTGTGACACTGAAGCTGAAGGACAGAGAAGAAAACCATAGGAAAAAAGGTAATTTAATTGAAACCTGGTTCCAATCCCATTGTTTTAAACTGTTGCTAGATTCTGTCTCAGACATGATAAAAGTTAAGTGTGTGAACAAAATTTGCATAATTTCCTTTTTGTATGATCATGCAAAGATTTTGGAAAAATTCTGTGAAATTACTGAAAATTAAAATCTGGTATTTTGTTCTTAATTTTGGTGTGAACATGTGCTCACATTCATTTTTGACATGAAGAAGCATTCAGCGCTAAATTATTGTGTAAAGAAACAGTCACTAGTCCTCTTAACATCTGTGTTGTACCCATTCTCCTGTGATAAGATTTTAACCCAACCAGAGATAATGGCAGAATTTTCCTTCACAAGAGTAAAGCGAAAAGCCAGAAATTACATGAGATCTCATTGGCGTAATAACATTTTTGCCCAGGCCTAATCATTTCTAAATAGGTGGCAGACATTTGATCTTCTCTGTTATGACCTTATGCCATCTGAGTATCTTAAAAGGTATTTGGTACCCAACGCATCTATCTATCTATCTATCTATCTATCTATCTATCTATCTATCTATCTATCTATCTATCTATCTATCTATCTATCTATCTATCTATCTATCTATCTATCTATCTATCTATCTATCTATCTATCTATCTATCTATCTATCTATCTATCTATCTATCTATCTATCTATCTATCTATCTATCCAAATTTAGCTGAACTCACACCTCCAGTACAGATATATACAGATCACTTGATGAACTCAGTCTTAATGGCACCATCAGTTCTGCAAATAACATTTATACCCACCACCATTGTATCTTCTAGTACAGCACTTACTTGCTGCAGGTCATTGGTTTCTGGAAGGAAGTAAAATCATTCAGATGGCCCTGCCAGGTCATATGAACAGGGATCAATCCACCAATCATGATGTCTCCGGCCGAGTAAAATCCCACCTTGTCCTGATTGGTGATTGAGCAACCCAGGGCAGTGGTATAGGCAAAAGTAAGCCTCAGAAGCAGAAACACCAAGGGCAGCATTGTGGTTGTAGACAAATGGCTGCATGTATAGCATTAGTAGACTCTTGCACCAGTGGCTTTCTGAAAAATAGCCTAATTGATATTAAGATTAAGATCTGAAATATATATATTAGTTGGAAGTTACATTAAATGCCAAAGAAAATAACCACATACTGTACAAATATAACCAAGTTTCATGCGCAGTGTGCAGGAACATAAGTGCTGTGGAGTAAAGCTTTTACATTGCATTTCCTTCTTCAACATTTGTAGAGAATAAATAAGACTAAAAGAAATGTTATTGAGTAATGGCAATGCTTTGTAATGTTGTGTTGTGTAGTGTTAATTTTTACCATGTGCTATTATCTGCAGGGGTATCCTAAGGCTGATGCAGCAGCATCATTCTGGGCCTAGCTGAGAGCTAGTCTAGTTGTAAGAGCCATGCCTTTAGTTTCTTGTGGAATTTAAGAATTAAAGAGGTCATTCGTATGTATAGGGACGGTTGTTCCAGGCTTTGGGAGGGAGTTAGGAGAAGGTGTGATCACCAATTCTGGTTCTTCGTATGTGTGGGATGTGTGCTAGTAAGAGTCCGGCCTAGCAGAGGTGCCTGGTGGGTTTGTGGATGCTGATGTGGTTGTTGAGATATGCTGGGTCTCTGTTGTCTAAGGCTTTGAAGGTGTGCATGAAGATTTTGTAAATAAATCGTTTATGGATGGGAAGCCATTGGAGCTGCCTGAGGTGTGGGGTTATTTGGGGACAATGAGTTAGGTTGAGTGTGTGCCTGGCTGCAGAGTTCTTTATGGTTTGAAGTTGGGCGGTCTGTTGCATGTTGACTCTGGCATAGAGGGCGTACCTGTAGTTAGGTTTCCTTGTGATGAGGGCTCAGGGAAATGGTTCTGCAGGTGCTGGTGGGGAGCCCTTTCAAGATATTCTTCAGCATCTTCATTAGAGTATGGAAGGACAAGACAGAAACAGCGTTAATTTGGGCGGTCATGGTGAGTTGATTGGTCATGATTATGCTGAGTTTCTTGGTGTCTCCCATGGCAAGGAGTGTTTGCCAAAGAGCATGGCCTCCATTTTGTTAGTGTTCAGTAGAAAGCAGTTGTTTTTCAACTATTCTGAAACTGCAGTCATGCAGGTAGAGAACTTGGTCTGAGTGTTTGGATGTTTGGCAGAGAAGGAAAGTATAAGTTGAGTGTTGTCAGTGTAAGAAAGATGTTGATTCCATGGCCATAAATGAGGCTTGTGAATGGGGTCACTTAGGTGTTAAAGAGGGTTGGGCTGAGTGATGAACCTTGAGGTACTCCGCAAATCAGGTTATGGGCATCTGGCCTCTACAGGGCCAAGGTTAACTGACTGGATCCAGCCTGTCAGGAAGGAGAATATGCATCAGAGTGCCAGGCTTGGATGCCTGTTTTGTAGAATCATTGGATGAGGAAGTAGATGGTGTTGAAAGCCATGGAGAGGTCTGAGTGGATAAAGGCAGTGGTGACTTCTCTGTCCATTATTATATGGATGTTGTCTGTTGTGGCGATGAGGGTTGTTTCTGAGCTGTGGCCTTAAGCTCAAACTAGATTGAGTGTTGTTGAAGAGATGGCTTCTGTTGACGTTGGTGGCAAGGCACTTGTTGATATACTAAAATGTCATACAATGTGAGGAATTCCTCAGCCCATAAAGGAGCTGAGAAAAGAACAAATAATAACAGATTTTTAACTCATGTCAGTGTTTGACTTTTGGTCAAGAGAGATGCATCTCATGAAGTTTGCCGTAGACGTCCCCTGGGTCTCAACTTAACTTAGCTGTCTTGCAGAAGGCCTTTCTCTTCTGCCTAATATTTGCAGCTCTACTTCGGCCTGATTAGGTGGAATGGAATTATTGTTATGAATTTAACTCTGCTTGATTCTGAATAAGCCAGTGATCCATGAACCAGTTTTCCTGGGAGTTGAAACACCGGCACCAATTTTACCATGTGATAAGTCCGCTAGGATTAATGATGCCCAACCCCACACAGAGGCTGCAGGATGCATTTGCTCAGAGTATAAGATGAATGTACATGTTAAACCCTACAGGTTCGGGAATTTTATTTGGATATATGACTTGTATATCCCGTCCCATTACGGAAAATCCCCATTGCATGGTAATTGCATGGTACTAGTGAAGTTCAGAAATACATAAACAATGACTGTTAACATCATTGCAAATTTCCATAGAATCAAATATGAATCCAATATCAAATTGAACCCCAATCTCCCCTATTCTCCGGCTGTCCTAACTGTGCTACACTTCTGGTTTCCTATTCTAATTTCAATATCCGTCTCTTTCACTATCTCCATCTCTCCCACTTACTCTTCCTATACAAGTCCACATCACTCCGGATACATTTCATGGTCTACATTTAACCTGTGTTACTCTCATGAATCTAAGGGTCAGAGGTACTATTACTCGATTAAGAAAGACGGGTATCAAATTGTGCACGAATATTTTGCAAACCGAATTGCATTTTGCAAACAAACCTACTTAAGGTGAACTCACATAATGACGAATCGCAAGGGGTTGCAGAACATTCTTCCTAATAAATATATATGAAGCTGGTAAGAAATTGCGATCCCCTGAGATTGGCAGCAATGCCAGGGATGAGGGCCTGCAAGGGACAACAGATTTTCATCCCATTGATTTCATTAATTTATTTAAAGCAGCCCATCTACCTTAAATGAACTAGCCCTGCTTTAGACTGCCTGAGTCAGTTACCCAAATTTCCAAAAGGAGGGGGTCCCTGGGACACTCCTTTCCCATAACACATCCATTACCACCTTTATTTGAGGATTCAGTAACTGGTCAGTGCTTTGCAACCAGAATTGTGGTTGCAAACCATTGATATACTCAATACCAACAGCAATTTTGAAGGGAAGCCTCTTTCAGTCCACTTCCAAATTCAGATTCGTAACCAGTTGCAGAATCCATTTTATGAGTCTGGAAAGCTTTACGGACTTGAAAAAATATGGGGCATATGTACAATGAAGTGGGGGAGTGAGGCATTAGCGGTCATGGCTTAACACCTCGCTCCGCTACTTCACAAACAAAAGGCTGCATCATATATACAACGATATGGTGCAGCCTTGCGTTTCCCACTGATATGGCGCTACATTTAGCAGTGTAGCACCAACGCATGCACCCTTGCACCATTGTGCGTGCAGTGGAGGATTGTTTATGTGTAGGAAGGTGACCCTTCCTGCACATAAACAATCCTGAAATTCAATTTTTTGGTTCTATGTGTGCTGCTTAATGCAGCACACATCGAAGTTACAAAATGACATTCTTTTAAGGATTGTTTATGTGCAGGGAGGGCCACCTTTCTACACATAAACAATCCAAGGCAGCACACACGGAAAAAGCAAAAACAAGGAGAAATAAAGCATTTTTCCTTGTTTTGCAAACTTTAGTCAGATTTTTTCTGGTCTTTATTTTGGCGCTGCCTCCTATTTAGGCTGCCCTTGTAAATAGGGGGCAGCGTAAAGAACAATGGGTGTTGCTGTGGAACACCCACTGCCCACCCCTTTCACACTAAGAATAGCGTGAAAGGGGGCCTTATTTACAAGGCAGCGTAAAGCAACGTTAAGTGGCCTAACGCTGCCTTGTAAATAAGGCGAAGCCCCGATCACCACGGAAACGTCACTAAAAGTGACTCTTCCTGGCGATAGGGGCTTGCACATATACCCCTATGTTTTTGTGCAGTTGCCATGCCCCTTTTGAGGTTGCAAATGTGTTTGCGACCTCAGAAGCGATTAATCCATATGGCCCCCAGTTACTTCATCCAGGTTCAAGTGTATTTCAGCTCACTGTCCTGACTCACGCAGAAGCACCAACTAAATGTGGCCAAAAATGACTCTGGCTTCTATGGTTGAATCCCGTTAACTAGTTTGAGATAGCGCTGGTTAACCCTTAATATTTTTGTCTAATGTAATCTTACAGTTTTAGTTTAAAGGTTGAAGGTTTCATTGGGACTGGATACATTTTAAAAACTTCTCTCGAGCTGAGCATACCTCTGCAGCTCTTAATACCACCCACCTAGACATTGCATAAGACCGTTCCTGTCCCCAGGCAACATAAGCCCACCCTGGAGAAGTTGAAATGCATAGAGCGCATATTTTCCTGCCTTACCTTCAATATGCAGCTTCCTTCCAATAGCCTGCTTGCTGCAGGGGTGCTAATGATGGGCCACAGAAGGTTGTGAATGTTTTCCATGCTTTGAGCCTGGGTTACATTTATACTCTTGCATTAGATGCAGCACACCTTGCATACACATTCACACACACAGCTTTACCTCTGGGGCTCCTGTGCAAAGATGCAGGATCATTGCCACTTTTTAATTGAACCCTCGTGAGGTAGGGAGGGTTTCAGAGGGATTTGTCTGCAGGGGAAAGAAGCTCCAGAGTAAACGCTTTAACGTTTGGAGCTTCTGTAAAATAATGTGGAGCTTAAAGCGATTTAGTTGATGATTGTTGGGTATACAAGAGGTGCATATATTTTTATAATAGTTGCTGTAATATTGAAAGCACAGTGAAGAGTCACAATGACCGCAGAAAAGCATAGAGGGATGTCAACTGAGCCTCCATACTGTGTCTACAGCGACGAAACATTTAACACTCTGCTGTGGTCAAATTCCCTTTCAACCTTTTGTCATGCATTTGTTTATTACCTGGGCCCTCTTCTTTCTCCCACACTCCTCGCACACCTCTTTCTCAGTTGCTATACTCACACAGTTTTTATTATCTCTCTTTTCTCTCCTACACTCACACTGTCCTTTCTTGGTCATTACTCTCTCTGTCATACCTGCCTTTTTCTTTTCCCCTCATTTACTCATGTAATTTTTTTTGTACCATGTATCTTTCCTTACCTCCATCATTTATCAGCTACCTCGTCATATTACGGTGTGCCTTCCACTTCACCTCTCTGGCTAGCTCCTTTTCTCTGCCCCCCAATACTGCCACCATCACCCCAAACCGATTACACGTTTTCCATGAATATCTGTCAAACCCTGTCCCTGCCTGTAATCCTCTGCCACTCACTGTCCTCCATTCACTCCATTGTCCCCTCACTTGCCGCCGGCCGTGTTAGCTTCCCATCAGCGGTTTCTTCTTCCTTTCATTCCCTTTCAGCTTCTTTCTCTTCCTATCACTCTCTTTCTTACCACATCTGCCGTTCTCTAAATTCTTTCTACCTCTAGCTGTCATTAATTGCCTTGTTCACTTATTGTTGACCCTTCACTCACAATCTCTTTCTGTTTAACTCTCTATCAACTTCTGCCCCCCTTTGTCTCTCCCACTTTCACACTACCATTGTCTCTCTCTTCTTTACCCACTTTCTGTCTCTTCCTAGTGTCCCACTGACACACTGTTGCACAGCCAGGGTTGTGCATCTCTAAACAATTCAGAGGTGGTCACAGGCAGCTTAGAAAATGCAGCTAATTCTCCAAACAAGTCACTGGGCAGGCACATCACTTAGAATGTGGCCTCTAGTGCCATATTGATCACAAAGTGTCTCATTACGATGTCGTTCGGATCTCAACCAACAGGCCATCGGTTGCGGTCTGACCGACATCTGGTCAGTATTATTATGTGGGCGGTCAGAGGCAGAGGGGGAGGGACCAACAGACGCTTCCGACAGGCTCAAGGAGCCCATCCGACTATCAGTCGGAACGTAATAAACTACAATAGGGGCGGTACTGTAGGGATTATGCTGCTCCTTTCAAGCAGCCTTTTAATGGCTGCCGGAAATGGACTTTGGAGGCCACTAGCAGGTCAACCGTCCCCCCATGGCCTCTGCTACGAGCCCCCCTAAACATCCCTGCATCGTGTGACATGCACCGCATGGTGTCTGCCACATGGTGCAGGAATGTTTAGAAAGCATATTTTTCCTTTTGTGGTGTGTGCTGCAGCCCGCAGCACAAGCTACAAGAGGAGTCATACACTTTCTGATCGCCGTGAAGGCGGCCACATTGTAATTTTGGAAGCGGGACTGTTAACTCCTTGTCGGGCGGTCCCGTTTCCGACATGATGCCGGTCGGATGCTCAGTGAAGCAGCATCGTAATGGGGCCCTAAGTGTGGGTGGAGTTAGGTGGCTTAGCTTGGATTTGGCTTCACAATAAAAATCACTGGAAGGCGGGGCCAGTCATTTCAATCGTGACAGCAGACCCAAAGCAAACAATTGGAATTGGGATAGGTGGCATTTAATTAGGCTTTCGGGATCATAGAAAAAGTTGCATGTGGATTGCATATCACACAGTAATCATAGGTAGAGCAATAGTTATCTTAAAGAGGTCAACAGCTGGTTATGTGACTCCACATACCAGATGTGTGTTAGTCGGATGACGAGGTCCCGAGGAGACCCTACCAAAGATTTCGGGTTGAAATGTCAACAAACCCTCCAATTTGGTTGACATTGATGAATAATGGAAAGGGATTGTTGATTTCCTTGAAATACCCTTACCTTTTTGTACAACTGTATACAACCATTGACAATTGTATAATATATTTTGCATTCTATGTTGTAAATATGATCACTATTTGAGCACTGTGTCGCCTGTACTATATTCACACGTATCACATTTTATTATACGGTACTGCATATGTGTTCTGATATAATTGTGGAAGAAACTAAGATTGTCCGATGTTGGTACTCTGAGAATTTTCTTCTTCTTCTTTGCAGTTAGGTTAAAATGTGATTTTGTTTTGAATACGATTGTGGATCCCTCTAACGGGTAGATGACGTTTCCTCACCCTAATGAGTCTCATGTGATTTTGTGTTTGGAAACTAACCTTGTAAGAAGGACTCATGTCCAGCACATTTTGAGCAGGTTTAGCGTCATATTCTCAGTGCAGTTGCCTAAGGGACATGTTTGTTTGATATCCTGCCAAAAAGGAACAATCTGGCAAGCTCTATAAAAGTGTTTGATGTAAGGTGATCAAAGCCAAAAGAAGGGAAACTCATGACTGACCAAGGTCATAAACGACCAATGAAAAATTTACCAGATTGCAGTCACAACAATGCAATGAGGACACATATTCAAAGGCTTTTTAATACTAGGGCATATTGCGACCTGCCTAAAACTACACAATAGCTTTACAAGTAGCAGGTATGACAACAGAAAACAATGGGTAAGCACAGTGTCTCTGTGTCCTTTATGAGAGGTATGACTGAAATTAAATTGTGTTTAAATGAGTATGGAGAGTTTGGGGAGTACACATCTTGGCTCCCTCCTAAATCTGTCAAATGGCATTTCTGGACCCTGTCTCGCTGCTTGTCTACAACTGGACTAATTACGACTGATCTATAGGAATCATCACTGCGCATGCTCTTAATCACAACAGTCGGCAATGACAGACCAGGCTAGTGATGCTTTAGAATAGGTCTCTTAAGGCCATGGTCTCTGGTAGGCTGGAAGGGCTGGCACAGAGTCAGACACCCTACTCATAAGTGATTGCCAAGATGCACAATCATGACCTTCCTGTCTGCACCAATATACCCAGATTGATTGTACTACTGAATATCGACATACAAGAACCTAGAAGACAGAATATCGAGGGACAAAATATCGAAAGGTAAGTCCATATAGGGCAGCATAAATTTAATTCCTAATTCCACATCTACATGTCTTGAAGATATATGTATCGCGTAGGTTCATATATGTGGAGTTAGGTATGAAACCTTTAGATTTACCTGTCAATATTCAATATTTATTTTAAATATTCTGACTTTGATATTTAGTATGCACACTCTCACATTGGTAAGGCACAATACCATGCATAAATTTATATCCATCTTTAATCTTCAAAACTGGTTACAAATCAAACAAGAGAATTAGATGGAGGAAGAAGAAAAGAAAGAAGATACAAGGAAAACAGTACATTATATGGAGATTATCAAATACACAAGATATATTTTTTTTATGGAATGTCATGCAGTTCCCTGAAATGCATGCAAAATTATAATGCCTGGGCCTGGGAGAAGAGAGTAGTGAAGCCGTATAGGAAGCCTGAGGCTTTTCAACTTTGAGAATTAATTTTTATGGATCTTGTGTTTGAAGCGAGAGAAGTATTTTTTCATCTCTACATGGTATGATGTTTTTGGGAGCCTTTCGTCATTTGGGCTTAATGAGGCAGGAGAAGAGCAGGGTTTGTAGAGATAGGAGGTTGATTGAGATGGTGTTAGATGGGTTCAGAAATTGACCAAATGTGGAGATGCAGGTAAATTAAGGTAAAATAATTGAGGATGGAAGACAAACGTTCACTTCAGACTTTGAGAACTGTTTGGCAAATAAGACGGAAATCTAGGGGTGGGTTTTTATACATGGGACGGGTCTGCTTTCTCCAGCATCCAAACATTTAGATTTGTTTGGAAGACATTGAGATTTCTAGGGCTCTCCAGAAGCAGTATTAAACCAAGTCACTCAGGATAAGGGTGTTAGCACCCTTACATGCTATTTGTTGTTTTTGAAGGCTGAACTCAAGCCTTAGTTGTGCTGGCGAGGTATACTGTGGGAGGTTGAATATTATTCGCATTCCTTTGGACACCACCTTGTCCAGATTGGTCTTATCTCTCCCTCTCATGCATTCACTGCCATAAGTGATAGTTGGTAGCAGTGTTGCTTGTAGCACCTCTAGTAGAGGGGTTACATTTGGACCCGTTATTTTGTGCTTGATGCTCTTTAATGCAATGGCCAATGATATCCCTCTATTTCTGATCGCCGCTTTTTGTTGCCCAAACGTTCCCTTCCTGTCAAAGATTATGCCCAGGTATTTATATTCTTTGACTACCTCAAACTTCTGATCCCGCATTACCCACCGAGGATGATGTTTTTTGCACTTTTGATTTAGTATCATCACCTTAGATTTTTCTAGGTTTATGCTTAGCCCATTTTTGTCTGAAAAGCTGTTTGTTGTATTTATAAGATGTTGCAGGCCTACTGGAGTTCGGCTAATCAATATTAAGTCATCCGCATACAGAAGATTCAACAGTGTAAAGCTCCCTAGATTGGGGGCATTGTGGTTGCAATTATCAAGCTCTGCTGAGAGGTCAGACATAAAGAGATTAAACAGAGTCAGGGCAAGAACACAGCCCTGCTTCAGTCCTTTAGTGGTCGGTATTTCCCTTGATAGGCAGTTGCCTGTCCCCAGCTTTATTTGAATCCATGTGTCAGAGTGCAGTAAAAGTAATTGATTCAAAAGTTTCTGATCTATTTCCCAGCCTGATAATTTAGCCCAGAGTTTCCCCCTGTCTATACTGTCGAAGGCGGACGTATAGTCGATAATGCAAATAAATAATGGCTTTTAAATTTTTATTGTGGCATCTATTAAAAGTGAGAGAGCAAGAATATTTGTCGTTGTCCCTGTGTGTTTTTGGAAACCTGTCTGGTTGATGGGAATTAAACCTTTCTTAGATGCCCATTCAGTGAGTTCTTCCAGTATGAGACCCGCAAAGTATTTGGCATCTATGTCTATTAGTGCGATAAGCCTATAGTTCTTTGCTTGGCTCCTACTGCCTTTTTTATAGATCAGGGAAATAAATGATCCCTTACAGGAATCAGGAATTCTTTCTGCTTCCCAGATGTTTTTAAAGAGAGGTTGTAGTTGCTCCGCCCAATAATTTGGATCCTGCTTATATAGAGCAGGTGGAATGCCGCTGGGCCCGGGGGCCCCCTCTTTTCTGCCTTTTGCGATACTGTTCTTGATCTGCTTCATTGTGCATGAGAAGTTTATCTCCTCGGCTGGCTGTTTTAGGGCCTGCAGACCTCGCTGGGGAGCCATGACGTCTTGTTTGATTCCGTTGATTTCTTTATTGAAGTAGCGCACTAAGGGGGATATTCTCAAGAACGTGTGAAAACTACTGCAAAAGTTGCCTAACGCAACTCTTCACATCGCGGTCCATTGCGGGAAAAAAACACTGTGTTAACGTTGTATTCCCAACACAGGCGGTACCATGAGATAGACAAATCACAACGCGACAAATAAACGCGTTAAAATCTACGCGACGCCACAAAAATGTGAAAAACCAATGCGAATAAAGCAGCAATACCGGAAATCACGATACAGAAATCAGCGAAACCCAGCCACAGGCCTACAATCCCGATGCGACATGTGGGAAAATGCACTAGAAAAGCTGAAAAAAAAACACATACAAAAGCCAAACAACAGCGAAGCACAATTGAGACAGCCAGAGCAAGTGCAGAGGACAACCAGAACCCCACAAGCCCCCCGGAGAACCAGCCTGGGACCTCGGGGTCAGGGAAGGGCAAGGACAAGAAGAGTAGGAAGAAAAGGTTTAGTCCCCAGGTAAACAGAACCCTGATAACGGAGGTGATAGAACACCATCAACTACTGTTCGTCACCTCCACTGTGTCACTGGGAAACAAAAATGGAATATGGCAGACCATCGTGGACAAGATGAATGCAGTCGGAGTGCTGAAGAGGTCAAGAGGTGCTGGAATGATGTCAAGCGCAAAACCAAGCAGAAACTCGCAAACAACCGGAAGGCAGCAATGCAGACTGCAGGTGGCAGTCCAGCGCCACAGGAGGAGCTCGACTAGATGGAGGAAATAGTGTCCACAGTCATCAGTGGGAAGACGGTGGCAGGAATTGGGGGACCGGACACTGCTCAAAATGACCAGTCACAACAGCACCAGGGTGAGTAACGGTCAGGGACTGGGGGGACGGGGGAGATGGCCAAAATGGCACACATGAACAATTAAGCATAGCACATCTGCGGACAAACCATGCCCCAGACCCCCAAATTCCACCAAGAGACCAATGCACCCAATCATGCAACATCCCAGCACTGCACAAGCACAGAAGTCAGAGGCACACCGCACGTAAGGGATAAGGGGCAGCCAAATCAGAGCTGCAGGGGCGACTCCCCCAAAATGCGGCACACACACACATCACCTGCAGAGCACATCAACATCCACAACCATGTGGCACAATTCGCAACACATCCACCACAGAACAGAAGGCACAACTTGTGTCGCTTGTGTGCAGAAACTGGCCAATCACATGTGGCATAGCAGGGAATTGTGAGTTGATAATGTAGAAGTGTAAACACAAATTTGTGATGTTGTCAGAATGTCCACTGTCCCACACCATTTAAGCAGATCCCCACAAACAGTCACAATGTACACTGTCATGCAGTCTGAATGTAAACATGTACAAAGTGACAACATACATGTGAGCACAATGTCAAACTGCATCTCCCCTTCACATTGCAGAGGGAAATTCAACACCTCCTGCAGAGCACTCCCAACCTCTTTTCTCTGATGACGAAGAGGACCACCACACCTTCGACTCCGATGCCCTCCAACAGCTCGTGGACAGCCTCCGCAGCCCACTTCCAGGATCAGGGCAGCCCAGCTGCTACGAGGAGAACCCACCCCCTGCACAGGACACACAGCAGGCAGCACCTACCACCATGGCTGCCTCCCAGGACCCCCACGACGATCACACGGCCTTCCAACGCCGTGTGTTGGGGTGCCAGGAGAAGTCCGCTGAAGAAGTGCAGGTGGGGTTCAATCGCATGGCAGACAAACTAGATGCCATAAGTGGGTGTCTATCCCAATCAGGGACCACTCTAGTCAGAGTGGCTCCAGCGAGCTCACCCGAGAGTTGAGACTCATGCGGAGGCTCATGGAGAACATGGAGCGGACGACTGCAGAAAGATCGGCTTCCATGGCTGCACACAAGCGAGAGGTAGCTGGGTCCCTCAATGCCATAAAGACCCTCCTCATGGCATTGCTGCCACAAGGCCTGGTGCTCATGCATGCTGCTGCTATCACTCCATCCACATCCCCAGCCCCTGATGTGTCAGTGCCACACAGTGCTGGAGACAGACCACCACCACCCTCATGTCAAGCATCGGGAACAGCAGAGAACGAAGGTACGGACGAATCTGCCCTCATGGTCAGAAGGAAGCAGTAGCATCCATCTCCGCCATATGGCCTGTTTCTGCTTAGCTCTGCCCTCAGCACCATCACTTTCCACTGTCCCCCGATGCACTCTGTGACACTAACCTTGGAACTCGACATGGACTGCCATATCCTGTTTGGTCAACAATGACACAGCTTTCAGACTGCGGACTGGACTCCCCCTCTTCTGATGTACTTGTCATTCCCTGACGGACTCTGGCTGCCCTGCATGGGATATCAATGTGGACTGGGGTTTGCATGGCCCTGTACTGCTCCAGCTACGACACTCCATTGAATGTGCATTAAACATTCATTGTCACAGATATGTGTCATGTCTATGATCTTGCAAGTGTGGAGGTATGGATGACTGTAGGGTCAATGAGTCCTCCTTATGTCCATGTTGCTCATGTTGTGGGACTTGGGTCACAGGGTGACACATTGCCGATTGTGGTCTGGGTGGCTCCAACACTGGAACGGAGACATACGCATTAGTCACTTCCCTGTCCAGCCCAGAAAAGTATGCATGCCCAGAGCCCCGGGTCATTGTTGACACCCTTACACTGGACTGGCATGCGGCAGGCCAGCACACTCTGCTTACGCTCACAGGGGGGGACGACAATGATACATGTCCCAGGTCTTCCCTGTAGGGATCTGCTGCTCACAGGTCTAGTTGTCAGCATGCCACAGCCACTCCCTCATGGCTGGTTCACACCCACACCACACTCATTCAGCATCGGCGTCACAGGACATGTGACCCTGCAAATAAAAATCGCCTGGCGCACGTGCTGGACACCATTCACACTCTGTCACTGTGTTTCTTAGTGTGGGTATCCTTCCTGCCTGAGGGCCTGAGGCCCTGCCACAGTACATTGCACAGTGCCGGGGGTGACATGATGGCGTCCGCACCACGGCACTCAATCATAAAGGGTCCATGGCTTGCGGTGCACAGAATTGGTGGCACCAGATTCGCTGCAGCAGGCACAGGCACACTTCCACGGGACGGTGTCTTTTGGTGCACTGAGATAGGAGCACCGTGAGTGCTGAGGGTGTGTGCAGCCTGCAATGATGCACCGTCTAGGCGGTCCAAGATGGTGGCATTGGTATGAGCCCTGCTGGACCACAGAGTAGGTCTGAGCCAGCGGGCAGTGTGGGCCTACCGCCGCGTGGCATCGCCTCACGGTTCACAGAGTTAGTGGCACCTCTAATGCTGAGCTGGTATGCAGCCTGCGATGAGGCCGGGTGAACTGATATGTTCTCTGTCATGTCCAAATCAAGACCCAGAATCAAGTGTTTGACCTGGTGGGCCGAGATGCGGGGCTGCATGATGTGGAGGGTGCCATAGTTGCAGGCCCCGGGCTTTGGCTCCCACCGGCATGTGGTGGCCCCTCTTGGAGACACACCGGTGTCGGAAGGTGAGCATGAAGGCCTGGTTGCGCAGGGGCAGGCAATCACTGCTGGGCGGCAGGAGGGGCTGGGGTGCAGCAACCTGTGAGCGCAGGGGCGGGCAAGCACGGATGGCGTGTGCATTTGTATGGACTCTGCCATTCATGTCTCTGGCAACTGTTTCAGATGAGGGACCTGGGGGACTGCAGTGTGTACCGGCACGTGGTTGGAGACACACCCGTGGCCGCAGGTGAGCAGTGAGGCCTGGGTCTGCAGTGTCTGAACTCTCCCTCCCTCTCTTTCTCTCAGTCTCTTTCTCTCTCTCCCTCTCCCCCCTCTTTCTTCCTCTTTCTCTCTCCCCCTCTCTCTTCCTCTTTCTCTCTCCCTCTCTCTCTTCCTCTTTCTCTCTCCCCACTCCCTGCCTCTCTTTCTCTCCCTCTCTTTCTCTCTCCCCCTCTCTTTCTCTCTCCCCCTCCCGCCCCTCTCTCTCTTTCTCTCTCTCCCTCTCCCTCCCTCTCCCTCTCTCTTGTTCGCTCTCTCTCTCTGTACTTTGATGGGCGCATGACACACCTTCTTATCTGTCTTTCTGTCTTGCAGGCTGTAACTTACAGGATTCCCAGAGGAGACCCACCGTGCCTCTACGAGATTGTTGTTTTTGATTGTTCTGCAATAAAGTTTTTATTTGTTTTACATGATTTGGATGTGTGATTTCCATTTTTCGGGCGCACCTGTATGTTGGGTGTTTTGATTGTGCGACTTCAGGGGATTCATGGTTTTGTTATGTTGATGTGCATTATCTTTGTCCGGGGGGGCAGGGGGCCGGTGGGTGGTGGCGGTGGCTGTTATTGCCCTATTGGGGCTCCAGACTGCATGTTCAGTTGCTCAAGGGCATCTGTTGTTCTTCATGTTTGGCTCTGGGCTGTGCTCCATTGTCTGGTGCCGGTTGTTGTCCGACTTTACACCAGGTCAGAGCAGGTGTTAGTTTCCTGCTGCTAACGCACCTTGACACCTGTTTTGTGATCTTATCACCGATCTGGCTGGTCGTTGAGAATGTTGTGGAGTGGTGTTGTCACAGCTTTTTGCTCGGGAACGCCTACTCTGCATCTCATTAGCGATAGTTTCCAGGGTCATCCGTGGTGATGTTTTTTGAGGATGCTATCACCGGAAAACCGATGATATGGGCAGTTAGCACAGGCTTTTAAATGGGGCGGTAAATTTATCGCGAGTTTGGCTGCGATAAAGTGCCGATAACTCGGCATTAGCTCCTTGAGATTATGCCCCTAAGTATTTTTTCCAGACTTCCTCAGTTATATAAGAGTTGATTCCAGGGGCCCTTGCGTTCTCTATGTTGTTCACGGTGTGCCAGAATCTCGCACTGCTGTTGGCTTTTGCGTCGTATAACAGTTTGGCTCATATTTTCTCTGTGTTTTCCTGTTTTATTTGCCAAATAATTTTGTTCTTACTACATTTTAGTTTCCTCAATTCCGTCTGTGTGCTGGTGTCTGGGCCCTTTTGACAGAGTCTGCGGATTGTTCTATTGATTTCCCTTTTTATTTGCCTTAATTTACTAGTTTGGGTTGTTGGGGGGTGCATTTTTTGGTTATTTGTGTGCCTGATAGGTGTTTCCTTTTGGTTGTTGGTTCCGTTAGTTGCTTTTGATGGGTTTTTCAAGAAATTCTCCCAGGCATTTATGCTGTTATCATCCTGCAGTTTGTTTTCTCCCCAGCAGGTTTTTGCCTCGGCCAAAAGTTTTTCTGGATCGCTCGTTTTGCAATAAATTCTTTTGCAGTTTGATGAGACTGTTAAGTTTTGAGCTTCAATTGGGACAGTAAATGCTGTTCCCTGAGCCATAAGTGTGAGTGAGCTCCTGTGACTGATGGTCACTGCTGTCTGACATTCCAATCTTAAAATCACGTGCTGATTTGAAAAGTGAATAGGATAAGAAAGTATAGTCCAGCGCTGTACTTGTCAATGAATTATGGTAAGTTGCTGCTTGGGAGCGGTCACCCGGGGATCGACCATTTAGTGCTATTAAGCCCAAACTTGTTAAATCCGTCAATAGATCTTTGGATACCTTAGTTTGTTTACCCCATGTGCACTCGTCCTGAGATGGGACCCCCCATTCGAGCAATTGATCTTCTGCCGGCTGATCTTTATCGGAACTCCTTGAGAGGAACATATTAAAGTCTCCTGATACAATATAGTTCGATGTTGCCGTTTTTTTTTCCACGTGGGTGTAAGTAGGTATTTAACAGTATTAGCTGTAGTTTGTTTTTACCGGGGCCTACTATCTCCATCTGTATCGCATTGATTCCATTGTTTGATATATTCCTCTTCGACAGTTCTTTGACTGTATTTATGGTTTTTATTGAGGCATACGTGGTAAGGTCTCCTTTCAGATGACCAAACTTCAAACTTCTGCTGGCTGAAAGGTGATACGATTTGTAGCCTTGTAGATGGAATGGCTCTTCCAGACAGGTTTCTTGGAGAAGGATTAAGTCAAACGTCAATAGGTCTTTATTTGTGGTTTTTGATCCAAGGCCGTTTATGTTCAAAGAACATAGTTTTAACTGTGGAGTATTCTTATCTTGTTCCATGGTCTGTCATGGGCCTACCAATCTAACATTGATTGCTTTTGCTACCCAGATCCAGTGTTTTGCTGTGTCAATCTCACGTTTGTCCCAGAGAGTCCGGGTGTCACTGACCGTGGCTTCTACTGAAACACTTCAGGCCCCTTTTAACACAGATTTTGTGGGCCCTCTGGACCTGCTTCTTCTTGACAAATTTTTGTTGTATGCTTGATAGTGTTGGAGTACTGGCTCTGGATAACCAACATTATGACATTGTTTTACACGGATCCCCCATGCTTCTAATTGATGTTCCTCTTTAAAAATTGTCTCCGCTATTTCTCCTGTGGCCCAGGTAGTTTTTGTTTTTTATTGTTCCGACAGATGTTTAAGTTGTTCAAATTTGACAGATTTCAGGTCTTTAGTGACTATTCCGGCCAGGTTACTGATGGAGGTTAGTAATCGAAGGATGTTGCTTCTATTTAAAATATCTCCCCGACCCTTTGATTTGAACTCTGGTATGAACAAAATTGATTTAGGATCATTCCGGCGGCATTTGTTCCGAGGTGTTACAATCTTTAGCTCGTTTCTCTCCTCTGTATGTTCCTTGATGGTGGGGGATGGTCACCCCCCTGGTTCAATATTTCCTCTTTATAGTTGGTATCAATTGCTTCAGCTGGCGTCTTTAATGCTTTTTCGTCGACGTCATCCTGGGTATCAATTTTCCCAGTTTTGGGCTTTTCCGCACTTTCTGCAGCTTGGATTATTGATCTTTTAATTTCTAAGATTTTATTTTCAGTCGATCTTTTCTTTACTGGTTCATCCTGCATGTCTGTTTACCCCTCTTTTCCATTCTCCGCGTTTCTTAAGCCTGGTGCTGTCGGACGTTTGGTCTGAGAGATCATACTTTCGGATCCCTTTAGCCAGAGTTCATTGGTAATTTCCTGCTTCTCATGCGAAGTTGGTAAGTCACTAGTTTCTCCCTTTTCCATTTCAATCCCTGTTGGGGTATTACTTGATGGTTGAAAGAAGGACTTTATAGTGGAGGTTTTGTTCCTCCCTTTTCTTCTAAATTTTTGTCGTTGTTTCGATGATTGCTTTTTGCTAAACTATGTGTCCCCTACTTCTGGGTTGCTTAACTGCTTGGTGGGGCTACCCAGGTGCTGCTCTTCTTGTTGGAGTCTGTCTAAGAGCCCAGTTTGGTCAGGCTCCAAGGGCTTGCGCCCTTTGAGGCTACCTTGATCCAAATGTTGGCCTTGTTGTACCGATCCTTGGGTGACTCCATTTCTAGTTTTCAGATCTTTTCTTTCTTTAAAGGACAATTCATCTACGTTTTTTTCTTCCTTATTTAGTTGAAAATGGTTTGATGCCTCTTCTATTAGGTTATTTTGAGGTTCCCTTTCTAGTGTGTTTCCTTCTGTATTTCCTTCTCTACTTCCGTCTGCATTAGAAATTCCCTTGTTTTTAGTATTGTTTGCATTCTTTATATCTGTTAGGACATCATCCATTACTTCCTGTAGTGTGGCAAGTTTATCGATAATTGAGTAACAAGTGCAACTCGGAGGATTTACTACTGTTTCAGATTGGGCTCTCTTGATCAGATTGTTCAATTCCGAGAGCTTGGTATCAATACTTGTGACATGCGTGGCTAGACAATTAAGGAGAGTTAATTGAATATCCATTTTATCAGAGTGGTATTCCATAGCCTTTGTTGAAAGTTGCATGGTGTTTAATAGAGACACCCATAATTTATTCTCTTCTGTTGTTAAATCCTCAGTCTCATCCTTTGTTGCTTTCCCTGTATCCTGCTGTGGCGTGTCACCCTTTCCCAGAGAGCATGTGGAAACCAGTTTTTCCCACTCCTCCGTTGTAAGGACGGATATGTTACTTCCGGCAAGACTTGGAATCTCTTCTTGTAAGGCTCCATTCTTCTCTGTTCTGCTATCAGAAGTTGCAGACATGGAGATTGACTGGGGTCCTTCTGAAACTTGGACGGTCAGAGCTATAATCGCCGGGTCCCTTCCCTGATCCCTGCAATAGTGTGTTCTCAGGTTCAGCCTGATGTGGTCTAGGGATGGTTCGTCTATGCTTTTTTGTGGGCTCCTTACTTGCTTGGTTTTTGTTGGTAATTTGGCTGTAATGGAAGTGTCATCTTTCCTTACTAGGAGCGTTTCAGAGATGGAAGCAGACGCTGTTACATCTGGACTTGTCGCTTCTATGTCTTTTGTTACATTTTGGCGAGATCGAATTTTAATTTTTGGTTCCAGTGGAATTCTCGGTGTCTCCAGGAAGTGGGTAATGAGTGAGTTTCCTGGGGTTTGCCTAGCTTCCTTATTTCCTTTCTCAATACTCTTGACAGGAGGCTCTTCTTTACAATCCTTATTATCTCTGACTTGCTTCCAATGTTGATCATGGTCTTGGCTGCACTTTCTTTCTCCGCTTCCTTCAATTTTTGACTTAAAATTCTCCTGTCTTCCGCAACTTTTTCTCTGTGTGGGCTCGGTTGTTGTTATTGTTGTTATTGTTCCTGTGGTATCTGTTCATCCTATTCCTTTTGGAGTGGTTTTTATCTGGTTGAAGGGGGGAGGGAAGTCCCCTTTGTGTGTTGTTGGCAAAATTTAACACTGCCACCACGTCTTTTACAAAAGAAAATTTAGAATAGATTTTTGGTTGGTAGGAGATTTTTGGTGCTTTCCTAAGTGATGACACTGCACCTTCTTTTTCAGTTTCCCTACCTAATTCCACTAACACCTCATACTTCATGTTGGCCGTCATGTCCATTGGGGCCATTTTTTCCTGAACGCTGACAGATGCGCTGGCGGGTGTCTTAAGAATCTTATTTTTCCTTTACCGATTGTTGATGACACTTGTAATGCTCCACCTTTCTTTCCCTGGCCTCATGTCTATTTGTCTGTCTGTCTGACACTGGTTTGTGATGTTATTTGTGTCGCTGCAGCTAAGTAGAGTTGTTTGGTGATCGGTGCTTGTGATATAATGATTTTAATGTCTCAGCCAAGTTAGGGCTTCTCTATCTATCGGTAACACCCCAGCTTGGCTTGATAGCAGTTTTAAACGGTCCGAACATTGGTGCGATCTCTAACTGGCACTGGTCTCTGTTTTTTCCCTTAAATTTTCACTTCCCGCTGGTTTTTGTAATTTTAAAAATAATGTAATGATGTATGCCTGCCATTGCCATTGCCGTGTTGCTAATTGCTAATTGTCCTTAATGGGTGTGCTGTACAGTTTTAAACTTGAGATCAGCCTGTCACAGCCTGTCACAGCGCTCTTCAATTTCGACAATTTGGGAATGCTTTTGGTTCCCTTGTCTCAGTGGGCTATGTGTAGAGGTTCCAGTGGTTCCAGTGGCTCATACAGACTCTCCTGGTCCCTGGTGTCCTGGTCTGCCCTGGAGATCCGGAGCTCACTCACACATTGAAACAGGCACGGAGTAGCTGGGAGGACACAGCTTGCGAGACCACCTTGTGAGCCCCGCCCATAAACCAGGACGCCACAGGCGCTCCACCCGGAGCCGACTCTGGTCTCTGTCCTCTAGGCAGATGCTAGACAGAGGCGGAGAGCAGAGGGTCATGCTGAGGCACACTTGGACACACTGGGAAGTCAGGCAAACGCTCCGCCGCCGGCCACTGACGACTGCATGCTTGCCCTCTCCGTCTTCTACCTTCTGCCGCTGCTGCTGCCACAGAGTCCAACAGGGACCTGGAGTCCCAGGATCCCCCTGTCCTGCGGCTATCCCGCGGTTTGCCCTGCAGCTGTTCTGTGCCTCCCGGTCCGTCTCCCACAGAACACACGCAGCTTTCCCGCAGTCACGCAGGGGCTCCTTGCAGTTACCGCTCGGCTTGGCCCGGTTTCGCGACGTGTCACTTGACAATCATAGTATCTAATGCTTGTGCACCACCTCATGCTTCATTGACGGTTGCTGTCCCCAGTTGTTGTTCTATTAAGGTGACCAATGTCACAAAAACTGATTTTATTTACCCTAAATGTGATAATGTTTAAAGAGTCAGGGAATAATAGCCACATTTGTGGTTTTAACCTTCAAGGGAATAATGTTTAAGCACAACATTGATGACCAAGCCCTGGTTGGTACATAAATTCTCAAAAGCATTGTGAACATGTTCATGTACATATGCTGAAATTATACATTGTTTGTGCTGACTTCTCTCTGCACTTTTTTTCCTTTTCAATGTGTTGTGTTTACTTGTCCCACTGCACAGAACCTTTTCAACAGTTTTATAAGGTGTCAAAATAGTAAGTATGTGCCATAAGGGTAGCTTTGTGTGTAACTCATCAGGTGATTTAAGAGATGTATGTTCAAAACTCTTTTTGAGTTTAAATTGCATTTTATATTTAGGGATTTTGGATATTTATTGGACATTACCTTAGTTATGTATCCATGTTTATTTTTTGCTCATTTTATCTGCACTTGTCCACATTTCTTTTGTGCTTAGTTTAAAAAACTGAACCCATAATATGTATTTTTCCACGCTTATTTAACCGTTTTGGTGCACATGACGGATTGGTTCCATCATGTGCCACAGTGCTCGTGTGCCAAGGACTGTACCATTCCGTTTTCTGCCCATGAGCACCAAATTCCTCTGCTGTAAGCGCAGAGGGATTTCCATTTCTTTTTTTTCAGCCTCGGGAGCCAGAGAAGGTCTTCCCCAACTACTTGGGTCATTTTTTTTCAGTAAAATAACCATCATTACACTGAAAGTGAAAGTGAAATGAGCCGATTGGCTCATTTCACTTTCACTGCCAACATGCTCGTGGGGCTATTTTGGCTCGATTTATTGGACATTTTCCGAGTTATTTATCCATGTTTATATTTTACTCATTTTATCTGCATTTGTCCTTATTCATTTTGTGCTTTGTTTAAAAAATGAAGCTATAATAGGTCGTTTTCCAAGTTTATTTAACCAATTTGGTGGCATTGACGGAAAGGTTCCATCATGTGCCCCAGTGCTTGTGTGCCGAGGACTGAACCATTCTGTCCTCTTCACACGAGCACCAAATCCGTCTGCTGTAAACAGCAGAGGGATTTTTTTTTTTTTTCTACCTCGGAGCACTGGAAGGTCTTCCCCAACCTCCAGAGGCATTTATTTTCCATTGTAATGACGATCGGAGCGTATGTCACTTTCACTTCGTATGTGCTTGCGGTTCTATTTTAACCCCCGAGCACGTAGCCTGACTGGACAGGTATCATTGGAAAGGGGAGAATCTCCCCTTTCCAATGATACATTTCCCTAGTACATCCCTGCTTAGGCATCACTGAAGGCGTGCGATTCCCCAAGCAGGGTTCCACCCACAATACACCAGGGAGCGGGGAGCGCCCCCCTTGGGAAATGGCTTTTGCTCCCTCATATATAATGCCCATGTTCAGTCTTTCTGCCACCCCCTAGAGCACACTAGACACCAGGGATAATTTTTGTTTGAATTCTTAGTGTGGGTGCTCCCTAAATGGGCATTATAAGGCCCCCACCCCTTCCAAAACTTGACAGTCTTTCTGCCCTGGAGCGAAGAGGGGGGCAAAAGCCCCCAGTCTGCCCCCAGGGGGGCAGAAAGCCCACTAGGCACCAGGGATTATTGCTTTTTTAATAAAAGAAGAGTGGGGTATGCCCGCAATGGGCATGCCAATTCTCCCACCTCCCATTACAAAAGCGACAGTCTCTCTGTCCCCCGGGGAGGTAGATGGTGGGTATTTCCCTCGATCTGCACCCAGGGATTTATTTTTCTTTCTAAAAGAAGGGTGGGCATGCCAATGACCCCCTCCCCCCAAAGAACAAAAAGGACAGTCTTTCTGCTCCCCAGGAGGCAGATGCGGGGGCAGATAGGGGCAGAAATCCCACTAAGAATCAGGGATTTTGTTTTTGAATGCGTAGGATTGGGGGCTGCGCAAAACACAAAAGTGACAGTCTTTCTGCCCACCAAGGGGCAGATGGGGGTTATTGCACCCGATCTGTCCCCCACAAAATGGGCATAGTCTTTCTGCCCCTGGGGGTATTTGGGGGCAATAGCACCTGAACTGCCCCCTGGGGTGGCAAAAAGCCCACTAGTCACCAGAAACTGTTAACATTTCTTAGTGTAGGGGTGGGTTCTGCCCAGAATGGGTATGCCAATGCCCCCACTCCTCCATAAAAAATGGGCCCAGTCTTTCTGCCCTCTAATGGGCATATTGCAGCAATGACCCTCAATCTGCCCCTCCCCCTCAGTAGATACCAGGGATGTTTATGGGCATGTCTGGGTGCGGCCCCATAGTCAAGGGCCACTCTCCTTTTTCTGACCCCCTGGGGGCAGATCAGAGATATGTTTAGGCTCATCTGTCCCTGAGGGGTGTGTGTGTGAACTGGAGTTCTTCTGATGGTCTGCACGTACTGGCATTTGGCTGGCTGTGTGTGTACTGGCATTTTGCTGTTGGTGTGTGTGGACTTGTGTTTGGGTGGTGGTGGGTGTGGACTAGTGCCTGGTAGCAGTGTGTTTGTCTAGCACTTGCCTGGTGGTGTGTGTGAACTGGGGCCTGGCTGGCAGTGTGTGTGGATGGCGCTTAGCTGGTGGTGTGGTCAAACTGTTGCTAGATTGGCGGTATGGCTTGCGGGTATCCCCCAGCGTTTTCTTACCCAGAATCCACTGCAAACCTCAAAGTTAGCAAAGAAAAGTCATATTTTCCTCACGTCTGTGTGGGTAAGGTGGAGGATCACTGCACCGACACAAATTTCCTACCACCCACCATTCACCTCGATCTCCTGATAAAAATTAGGCGTGGCCGGAGAACTCTGCTCCACCCGCAGACTGTGCGGAGATTTGCCTACTCCGCGTTCTCTGCGGAATGCGGAGTAGGCAAATCTTCCCACACTCCGCAGCGCAAGAACTGCGCATGCACGCGCTCATGTGCAGTACTCCCAATGATTACCAGAGACGGTGAGGAAGAGGAGGAGGGCAGCCCGGGGACGCCGCAGTACAGGTAAGTGTTTTTGTTTTTGTTTTAATTAATTTCTAATTCATTTTTAATATGGGGTGGAGGCAGGTGGCGGAGTGGATATTTGTTCCCAACTTCGTGGACATCCGCATAGTCCCACACTGCCAGCTCTGCCCAGGGTTAATAAAAATTATCCCTCACTTGTGTGCGTGCCCAAAGCAGTGTCAACCTAAAAACTTATAAAACAACTGCCCTTATGGACATGCTTTGGTTCCCCCTCAGTTTTTAATTTGATAACTTTTTAGGCTCAATCTACTTTCGGGACCCACACAAGTGAGGTATCATTTTTATCGAGAAACAGAGCTGAACGCTGGGTGGTAGGAAATGTGTGCCGGCACACTGATCCTACACAGAAATGTGAGGAAAATGCAACTTTTATTTGTGCTAAATTTGAAGTTTGTAGGGGATTTTGGGTACCAAATGTTGGGGATCCACTCAAGCCTCACCTCCTTGAACTCCTCTAGGTGTTAAGTTTTCAGAAATGTCTGGGTTTAGTTGTTTTACCTAGATGACCGCCAAGCCGGGAACAAATACCCAGGTGCCCCCATCTTTCACAAAACAACTTATTTTTGCAAAGGAGGTTCCAGCGTTTTAGTCCCAGGCTCGGCAGCCATCTATAGAAACCTACCAAACCCAGACAGTTCTGAAACCTAGACACATGGGGGAGTCCAGGGAGGTGTGGCTTATGTGGATCCCCCAATGTTTTCTTACCCAGAATCCCCTGCAAACATCTGGGTTTGGTAGGTTTCCCTAGATGCTCGCCGAACCCAGGACAAGAAACGCAGGTGCCTCCCTTGCAAAAGTATTGTGATCGATAATTTTGAAGTCTCCACAGTACGTTTTGGGCCATTTCCTGTTGAGGGTACCAGGTCTATCCATACAAGTGAGGTGCCATTTTTATTGAAAGACTTGGGGGAATGCTGGGTGGGTGAATGTTTGTGGTTCCCTGCAGATTCCAGACCTTTTCATCACAGAAATGTGAGGAAATAGTGTTTTGTTTTATCCTGCAAATTTTGAGGTTTACAGGGGATTCTGGGTTACAGAACCTGGTAAGAGCCACACCAGTCATCCCATCCTGAATTCCCCTGGTTGTCTAGTTTTCAGAAATGTATAGGTCTGCTATGTCTCCATAGGTGCCGGCTGGACTAGGGTCCAAAATCCACAGCTAGGCACATTGTGAAAAAGGCCTACCCACACAAGTGAGGTAGCAGTTTTATTGGGAGACTTGGGTGGAATGCTGGATGGGTGGAAGCTTGTGGCTTCCCTCATTTTCCAGAACCTTCCATCACAGAAATGTGAGTAAATTGGGTCTTTTTTACAAAGTGTGAGGTTTGCAAGGGATTCTGGGTAACAGAACCTGGTGAGAGTCATACAAGTCATACCATCCTGGATTCCCCTGGGTGTCTAGTTTAAAAAATGTGCAGGCTTGCTAGGTTTCCCTAGATGGTAGCTAAGCTAAGGTCCAAAATCCATAGCAGGGCACATTGCGAAAAAAGGGTCAGATTTCACTGGAAAAATGTGATGTGTCCATGATACATTTTAAGCCGTTTCCTGCCGCGGGCACTAGGCCTACCTACGCAAGTGAGGTACCATTTTTATGGAGAGACTTGGGGGAATGCTGGGTGGGAGGAAGTTTGTGGCTACCTGCAGATTCTAGAACTTTTTATCACAGATATGTGAGGGAAATGTGTTTTTTTATTTTTACAATGCTTGAGATTTACAAGGGATTCTGGGTAACAGAACCTGGTGAGAGCCACACAAGTCATCATATCCTGGATTACCCTGGTTGTCTACCTTTTAGAAATGTACAGGTTTGCTAGGTTTCTCTAGGTGGCGGTTGAGCTAGGGTCCACAATCCACAGCAAGGCACTGTGCAAAAGAGGGTCAGTTTTCACTGAAAAAATGTGATGTGTCCATGTTGCGTTTTGTAGCGTTTCCTGTCGCGGGCACTAGACCTACCATCACAAGTGAGGTAACATTGTTATTGGGAGAATTGGTGGAATGCTGGCTGGGTGGAAACTTGTGGCTTCCTTCAGTCTCCAGAACTTCCCAGCACAGAAATGTGAGGAAAAATATTTTTTTCGACAAAGTTTGAGGCTTGCAAGGGATTCTGTGTAACGGAACCTGGTGAGAGACACACAAACCATCCCATCCTGGATTTCTCTGGGTGTCTAGCTTTAAAAAATGCACAGGTTTGCTAGATTTCCCTAGGTGCCGGCTGAGCTAGTGTTCTAAATCCACTACTAGGCACATTGCAAAAAAAGAGTCAGTTTTCACTGGAAAAATGGGATGAGTTCATGTTGGGTTTTGGGCTGTCTCATGTCGCGGGCACTAGGCCTACCCACACAACTGAGGTACCATTTTTATTGGTAGACTTGGAGGAATGCTGGGTGTGTGGAACTTTGTGTTTTTCCCCCAGATTCCTGAACTTTCCATCACAGAAATGTGAGGACATTTTTTTGCGACAAAGTTTGAAGTTTGCAAGTAATTCTGGGTAACAGAACCTGGTGAGAGCCACACAAGTCACTCCATTCTGGATTCCTCTCAGTATCTAGTTTCCAAAAATGTACAGGTTTGCTAGGTTTCCCTAGGTGCCGGCTGAGCTAGGGTTACAAATCCACAACTAGGCACATTGCGAAAAAGGGTCAGTTTACACTGGAAAAATGTGGTGATGTGTCCATGCTGCGTTTTGGGCTGTTTCCTGTTGCGGGCACTAGGCCTACCCACACAAGTGAGGTAACATTTTTATTGGAAGACTTAGGGGAACACAGACTAGTAGAACAAGTGTTATTACCAACTGAATGTATATGCATGCCTGTCTTCCCAATGTAAGCCAATGGGTTAAAAAGAAGTCATTTTAAAAAATGCCCACCAATTCACATTCTAGTATGGGTACCCACAAATTCGGAGATGCGCAAATAACCACTGCTTCTAAACTCCAAATGTAATTCCCATTTCATAAATAGATAGATAGGTTTCCTTGATACCTATATTTCACTCTTTATATTTTACCAAATGAATTTCTGTATACTCGGTACACAAAGAAAAACCATTGCAAGGCGCAGTTCAGTTATTGGCTCTGGGTACTTTGGTTTCTTGGTGAACCTACAAGTCCTATATATGACTGAAACCAGAAGGATCCGCTTGATGTAACAATATACTGCTTTTAAAAATCTACCATGCTTAGAAGACGTTAAAGTTAAAAAAGGAGGAGGAAAAATTGTAGTTTTTTTCATCTCACTTTCAATATTGTTTTATTTGAACTCTTGAGGGCATATTATCAAGGACGGTGTTAAAAATTATCGCTGATTTAGCAGCAGAAAACTGCAGCTAAAGCGGCGATAATGGGCTTGATAATATGCCCTTGAGAATTACAATAGAAGTTCATTTTCTGGTGTGAACATGGGCTTCTATTGGAATTCTCAAGGGCATATTATCAAGACCATTATCGCCGCTGTAGCGGCTGTTTTCTACCGCTAAACCGGCGATAGTTTTAACGCCGACCTTGATAATATGCCCCTTAGTTTCTATATGAAAACCTTGAAGGATCTACACAAATTACTCCTTGCTGAATTCAAAATGTTGTCTACTTTTCAGAAATTTATAGTTGTCTAGGATCTATTATTGGTTTCAGACCCATTTCTACCACTATCTAGGAGAAATAGGATATTTCCCAGTAAAATGCCAAAACTGTGTAGAAAATATTGCTTTTCTGACAAAAGCCTGCCTGTTCCTGAAAGCTGGGAAGATGGTGAGTTTAGCCCTCCAAACCCTTTGCTGAAACCATTTGCAGGAAAAAAAATCAGATGCGTTCTTCTGCAGCACTTTTTTCCAATGTTTCCCCAAAAAAACATTTTGTAGAATTTTGAGTAATTTCTTAGTCCCTTCCACGGGAATTCACAAACCCTGGGTACCTTTAAAATCCTCAAAATATTTGAAGAAAAGTACGCACATTTGGCATGGATACCTTATGTTGACAAAAAGTTATAGGGGCCTAAGCGTGAGTTACCCCAAATAGCCCAAAAAAGGCTTAGCATGAGGGGGTTGTTGAGACCTAGCAGCAAAGGGGTTAACTGACAAATGTTTACTCATGTTTGAATACCTAATGAAGTTTAGCCATTTACAGTACAATTTAGCCATCTGAAATCATTTGCATTGTAGAACGGCTTAAACAGCTGTAATGCTGCAATTATTTAAGCTTCATTTGCATTATTTTTTTACCTTATCTGCCTGTTATTTAAACATTTTTGGAACTATTTGTTTTTTTTTTACCTTGCCTGCCTGCTATTGACCTAGCCACATGAATTAACAGTAGTGAGAATCTTCCCCCCCAAAATGATTTTCAGTATTTTTCCATGTTTAAAAAGAAATACAGACAGAAAAATAGATTGTTTTCTGTTTGTATTTATCCAGACAAATCAGTAAAAACAGAAAAACTGGAGCCTTACTCATAATCCTTGAGTTTGTGATTGTAAAGAAAAGCTAGTAAAGAAATCTAATACAGAATCTTCGACCATTACAAAAGTAGATTTCCTCTAAGGGCACTCAACTTCAAATGTTCTTGAAATCGTCCTTAAAGCATACAACACATAGTAAAATTGCACTGTGATAGATCCATGGTTTCCTTAATTGTATTTATCTTTCTATTACATAAAGCTTATTTCCTTAGAAGATGTTCTCTGGTATTCAGGTCAGGTCGTAGCAATATTATGTAGCACTTAGGTAAAAAAATGCAAACAACTATTCCAGCACAAGAAGAGATAATGCCAAAGACCTCCACCGCCACCATGTATTTCCCTTGTGTGCTCAGATAGCCTGGGATGAAGGACAACCACACACTGAGGAACAAAAGCATACTGAATGTTATCCACTTGGCCTCATTGAAACTGTCAGGCAGATTCCGTGCCAGGAAGGCCACCACGAAGCTAATGGAAGCCAAAAGACCCATGTATCCCAGCATGCACCACATGGCAATCGTTGAACATTCATTGCACTGCAAGATAATCGTCCCTGTTTTCATTTTCATGTTCTTCTCTGGGAAAGGTGGGCAAAGGACAAGCCAGGTGGCACAGATGAGGACTTGAATTACAGTTGAAACTGAGACAGTAATCATGGGTACACAAAGACCTAGCCACCTCCTCATATTACTGCCTGGCTTTGTGGCATTGAATGCAATGACGACCATGATGGTTTTGGCTAAAATGCATGATACACAAAGAACAAACAAGATTCCGAAAGCAGCTTGGCGCAGTTAACAGGATATTGGTTGAGGTTCGCCAATGAAGAGTAAAGAGCAAAGAAAGCTCAACACAAGAGACACCAAGAGAAGAAAAGTCAGATTCCTGTTGTTGGCTTTCACAATTGGAGTGTCTTGAAATTTGATGAAGATGATCAGCAGTACTATTGTTATGAATGAGCAGAGTATGACGAGAGCAGACAAAGTTGCTCCTATAGGATCAATGTAGGAAAGAACCTCTAATCTCTTTGGCACACAATCACTGCGTCTCTCATTGGGCCACTGGTCACTTGGACATGGCCAACACTTACTGGAATCTGTAAGAGAAGACATGTTTTAAAAATAAATATTGAATTTAAGAACATGGACTGATCAAGGTGTGAAGGGCACATATTTGCTTGATGTTTACTACAATACAGATAATTTTAGATAACCTAATTATAAAGATTGATTTATATAGACTGTTCCAAAATTAGCACATTGAAAAACTCTTCCACCATCTCTTCTTCCCTCATCAACATCTATTCATTGGCACCCACTTTAGTGGTCCCTTCTAACCAACCACAGCTCAATTGGATTTTTGAATTCTTTACCTTTAAGAAGTTCAAAGGAATATTCCTCCACTGTAGCTTGCAGCATCAACATGTACACATATACCTTGCCCTGCTCAGCTGTCAATGCTGTGTACATTCCACTGCCTTATCCAGATTGGGTCACACGTGTCAGGAATCTCCCAAAAGGCCCATAATCTGCACAAGTAAGATTGAATAGAGACTGGGGAAGGTGTAGATTAATTTACCATAGATTCCTATGAAGATGTCCAGGCATGTGGTGGCTGGAATACACTGGCAGGGTGGAACTCGGCTCTCACAAAGGTTCCAACAGTCATTCCAGGTTCATATAAGAAGAATTATAAGAAAGTCAAATTGCCTAACAAAGTAGTATTTGTTAGGTTCTACCTTTCAGTAAGTGCCATTCATCACTTGTCATCCTCCACATTTGTTTGATGTTTCCCATATCAGTTCCCCTCATGTTAGGATTTAATCCTGCTACCCCAGTGGGGTCATTTCCCTAACCTGTGTTTGCTTTTGAGCAGGTGGTGTCTGTTATTCCCATTTGGTGTGATATATCATGTAAACAGCTATTCTAAAATAATTTCATGTTTGGTCATAGTAATCCCTTAATAGCCATGATGTGCAAACTGTGGAACATGGCCCATATCATGCTTGACAATACCAATCTATAAATTCTAAGCATTTTTCTTCTTTGAAAATGTGACCTTCAAACATAAAGGGTGTGACTTAAGCCACATACTATATACTTAGGGGCCGATTCCGATGTCGGATGGACTCTGGAACCGAATGACCTCCTGTCGTCCGTCCCAGCTCCGCAAGTAGGATGCGACCGAGACCTGTTTGGTCACAATCCTATACTTTACAATGGGGGCATGCATTCCGAACAGAATGCATGCTCTCATTGTAAAGAGCAGGGGTGCAGTTCATCCCTGCACCCCGTGGCAGGCACTTCAAGGTACCTGTCACCTGGTGCAGGGATCAATGGTGCCCCCTATGCCACCATTCGGTGTCCTTGCAGCCATGGGGGCCATTGTGGGGCCTCCAAAGACACATTCCCAATGCCTTTCTATGTCGGAAAGACCAGCACAGAATGGCAGTGGGAATCTGCCATCGTAATCCCTCAGCCGGAAAGAGCCAGATGAGGGATTACTGCAGGTTTTCCAACCATGTCATGAGTGATGTAATATCTGAGAACATAAGCAGTGCATTGCAGGGGCACGAGTTATAGTTAACTCAGGTAACTATAACAGCTGAATTTCTCTGGTTTTGTATGAGTAAAATCTGACCCTAACTATAACGTCCCTGTAACCTTTGTTTTTTTAAGGGAATTTCTAAGGTTTTTTATTTCTATTTGCTAACTGTAACGTCCTTGTAACCTTTGTTTTGTTTTTGTAAATTTCTAAGGTTTTTTAAGTAGCAGTCACATTTGCAGAGTGGTGGAGAAAGCGGTCTATGCCTCCGACCAGCTCTCAAGAATTCCACTAAGTAGGAATTACAGGAAGTAGCCGGAGGGCTTCTTGGCCCCCAAGGTCCCTCTAGAGCCAAGGGGCCTTTATCCCCCAACAAGTAGTGCGCCAGGAGGCACGTTTGCAGCCACATCCCTAAAGGCCTGACCCATTGTTTCATTTTTTTGTTATTATATGAAACTGGAGAGGGCCGATTTCGGCCTCGGGGACCTCATCCCCCGGGGTTAGGCCTATCTTTATATTTCATTTTTAAAGGAGAGGCGGATCATGTGGCACCACTCCCCAGGCCAATTTCGGCCCCGGGGACCCCATCCCCCAGGGCCCGGACATTTTTTTGTTTTTATTTTTTTTCAAGTGAAGGGGGGCCATGCGCCATTTCTTTTTTAAAAATATCACACATTGCCATCACGGTCTTTAAAATGTTACTACTTTGCTCTCATTGGAGGACTCCATGACCAACGATAAGGGACTAGAGCCGCCTTAACTAAATGTTTGTAACTACCGGCGCCATGTTAGCATGATGTTATTAAAAAGCTTTTCACATAATGGTCCCTATGTTCCTCATAATACAGTTGTTTTGTGGTTGAATGCCTCAATGTTCCATCACTTCTCAATAGGCAGGGGTCACTGGCATGCTGGATGTAGTGGGACTATACATTAGGCACCATTGTAAGCTCTAAAATGTAAACTGTAGTCCCTGTATGTTTCAATGCCTATTGAGGAGTGATGGCGCAAATTTGTGACATTTTAAAGACTGTGATAGCAATATGCCGTATTTTTTATTTGTAAGCACTGAGGAAGGCATAAATCGCTAAAACACGTTTGCTTTAATTAAAAGAATATCAAGTCGACCCCGTGAGTGCTCTGTGAAGTTCTGGAGATGCTTATGTTTCGTGAGCCTACCCTCACATGAGCAGATGCACCCACTGCGAGTTCAGCACATTCTGATGGGACTTGCCTTTGGAATACATGAAAATATTATCCATTCGGGGTTAGAGTGATGCATAAATTATGCAATCGAAGAAGAGAACTCTGGGTAGTTCCCAGGTTTAGGTGGAGAGCAGCTTCTGTATAGAGCACCCTTCAACACCAGCAACACTCTGAATCTACTCACTCAAATGTCTGTTTTTCTAGCAAAGTTTTTAAGCATTAGCACAGTGCCATCCATTCCAAGGTAGGAAAGGAACAAAGTCTTCTGAAGGGGAATTGAAAAAAAATCAAATCACCAGTTCCAGAATGCAATTGGAAACTAACTCACCTGTGAGGCCCCCTTGAGAGTAATAAATTGACAATTTGTAAAATAAACTGGAGTTTCGTGGCAGTTGTGGATGTCAGATGCAGCCTATGAGCAAGTACTACGGATAGTCTGGAACACGTGAGCAATAAATGCATTAATTCCAAATGAAATATGGTTTTGTCTTTGCCTTAAATGAAAACATTGACAAGAAGTGCGGCTTTGTACTGTGGACAAAAATTTATGATAAAGTGTGATGGTGGTACTGCCGTAAAGCCTGAACCACCACCGGAAAGGAATGCAGGTCCATTTAACTTTCACTGGGCAGAGTAAGTTTCGGAAGGTCAAGGAACAGTAAATCATTTCATCATTGACAAAACCGACAACACACTGGAGGGCGATGGAAATGATTTTAGTGTTTGGCATCTGCAGCACACAGTGAAGGGAAATTGAAAAATCGAACCACCAGCTCCAGAATGCAATTGGATACTAACTCACCTGTGAGGCCCACTTTAGGGTGCTACGTAGAAAATTTGTAATTTAAACTGGTGTTTCACGGCAGTTGTGGATATCATATGCAGCCTGTGATCAAGGACTGAGGATAGTCTGAAACGCGTACGGCAATAAATGCATTGATTCCAAATGAAATATGATTTTGTCTTTGCCTTAACTTAAAAGCAAACCTTGATTACAAGTGTGGCTTCGTCCTGCGGACAAAAGTTTGTGTTCATATATATACTTCCTGACCAAGACAGACCAGCAGAATCCTCTGGAATTTTGTCGTAGCCCTACGCGTTTCAAAGATCCAATGCTTCTTGTTCACGGGCTGTGTAAAAGGCGGCAGAAACAAGCACCACACGTCATGATGTTAAATTCCACCCTCTAATGGATTAGTCCCAAAAGCCTCCTGGGACTTGTAGTGCTCATAGGATTTTACCAACAGTGGGTTCTGCCGGCCAAACACAATCTCCAATTTATCAAGCCCTCCAATGGGCCCCAGATGACGCCGTCAGTTCGTATACCACCAAACCTGTTCCTCTGCCATGTGATTGCTGTGTATCCGCAATCGACAGTCCACACTGCATTTTGGTGGCGGTGCAACTTCTTGACCAGGACAGGCCAGAATATGTAATCAAACAAGAGCGTCCGCAGTTGAAGTGCACTCAAGAACAGGCAGACCCAGCCGTTACTCGCAAGATCTTTATTAGGGTTAAAACCAGCAGAATCCTCTGGAATTTTGTCATAGCCCTACGAGTTTCGAAGCTCCAATGCTTCTTGTTCACAGGCTGTGTAAAAGGCGGCAGAAACAAGTACCACACGTCATAATGTTATATAGCTCCCTCTCATGGATGGGTCCCAAAAGCCTCCTGGAACTTGTAGTGCTCCTAGGATATTACCAACAGTGGGTTCCGCCAGCCAAAAACAACCTTCAATTCATCAAGCCCCCCAATGGGCCCCCAATGACACCGTGAGTTTGTATACCTCAGAACCTGTTCCTCTGCCAAATGATTGCCGTGTATCCACAATCGACAGTCTACACTGCATTTTGGTGGCGGTGCAACTTCCCGACCAGGACAGGCCAGAATATGTAATCAAACAAGAGCGTCCACAGTTGAAGTGCCCTCAAGAACAGGCAGACCCAGCCGTTAATCGCAAGATCTTTATTAGGGTTAAAACCAGCAGAATCCTCGGGAATTTTGTCGTAGCTCGAAGGATTTCGAAGCGTCAATGCTTCTTGTTCACAGGCTGTGTAAAAGGCAGCAGACACGAGCACCACACTTCATGGTGTTATATACCTCTCTCTAATGGATTAGTCCCAAAAGCTTCCTTGAACTTGTAGTGCTCGTAGGATATTACCAACAGTGGGTTCCGCCAGCCAAACACAATCTCCAATTTATCAAGCCCTCCAATGGGCCACCAATGATGCCGTCAGTTCGTATACCACAGAACCTGTTCCTCTGCCAAGTGATTGCTGTGTATCCGCAATCGACAGTCCACACTGCATTTTGGTGGCGGTGCAACTTCCCGACCAATACAGGCCGGAATATGTCATCCAACAAGAGTGAACGCAGTTGAAGTGCACTCAAGAACAGGCAGATCCAGCTGTGACTCACAAGATCTTTAATAGGGTTAAAACCAGCAGAATCCTCCTGAATTTTGTCATAGCCCTACGCGTTTCGAAGCTCTAATGCTTCTTGTTCACAGGCTGTGTAAAAGGCGGCAGAAACGAGCACCACACGTCATGATGTTATATACCTCCCTCTAATGGATTAGTCCCAAAAGCCTCCTGGGACTTGTAGTGGTCGTTGGATATTACCAACAGTGGGTTACGCCAGCCAAACAATCTTCAATTTATCAAGCCCTCCAATGGGCCCCCAATGATGCCGTCAGTTCGTATACCTCAGAAACTGTTCCGCTGCCAAGTGATTGGCGTGTATCCGCAAACGACAGTCCACACTGCTTTTTGGTGGCGGTGCAACTTCCCGACAAGGAAAGGCCAGAATATGTCATCAAACAAGTGCGTCCGCAGTTGAAGTGCACTCAAGAACAGGCAGACCAAGTCGTTACTCGCAAGATCTTTATTAGCATTTAAACCAGCAGAATCCTCAGGAATTTCTTCGTAGCCCTACGCGTTTCAAAGCTCCAATACTTCTTGTTCATGGGCTGTGTAAAATGCGGCAGAAACGAGCACCACACGTCATGATGTTATATACCTCCCTCTAATGGATTTGTCCCAAAAGCCTTCTGCGACTTGTAGTGCTAGTAGGATATTACCAACAGTGGGTTCCGCAAGCCAAACACAATCTTCAATTTATCAAGCCCTCCAATGTGCCCCCAATAACGCCGTCAGTTCGTATACCACAGAACCTGTTCCTCTGCCAAGTGATTGCCGTGTATCCGCAGTTGACAGACCACACTGCATATTGGTGGCAGTGCAACTTCCTGACCAAGACTGGCCGGAATATTTCATCAAACAAGAGTGTCCGCAGTTGAAGTGCACTCAAGAACAGGCAGACCCAGGCGTTACTCGCAAGATCTTTATTAGGGTTAAAACAAGCAGAACCTTCGGGAATTTTGTCATAGCCCTACGAGTTTCGAAGCTCTAATGCTTCTTGTTCACCGGCTGTGTAAAAGGCGGCAGAAACAAGCACCACACACTATGATGCTATATACCTCCCTCTAATGGATTAGTCTAAAAAGCCTCCTGGGACTTGTAGTGCTCATAGGATATTACCAACAGTGGGTTCCGCCAGCCAAACACAATCTTCAATTTATCAAGCCCTCAAACGGGCCACCATTGACGCTATCAGTTCCTATAACTCAGAAACTGTTCCTCTGCCAAATGATTGGCGTTTATCCGCAATCAACAGTCCACACTGCATTTTGGTGGCGGTGCAACTTCCCGACCAGGACAGGCGGAATATGGAATCAAACAAGAGCATTCGCAGTTGAAGTGCACTCAAGAACAGGCAGACCCAGCCTTTACTCGCAAGATCTTTATTAGGGTTAAAACCAGCAGAAGACTCAGGAATTTAGTCGTATCCCTACGCGTTTCGAGACTCCAATGCTTCTTGTTCACGGGCTTTGTAAATAGTGGCAGAAACGAGCACTACACGTCATGATGTTATATACCTCCCTCTAATGGATTAGTCCAAAAAGCCTCCTGGGACTTGTAGTGCTCATAGGATATTACCAACAGTGGGTTCCGCCAGCCAAACACAATCTTCAATTTATCAAGCCCTCAAATGGGCCACCAATGATGCTATCAGTTCGTATAACTCAGAAACTGTTCCTCTGCCAAATCATTGGCGTGTATCCACAATCAACGGTCCACACTGCATTTTGGTGGCGGTGCAACTTCCCGACCAGGACAGGCAGAATATGAAATCAAACAAGAGCATTCGCAGTTGAAGTGCACTCAAGAACAGTCAGACCCAGCCGTTACTTGCAAGATCTTTATTAGGGTTAAAACCAGCAGAAGACTCAGAAATGTTGTCGTACCCCTACGCGTTTCGAGGCTCCAATGCTTCTTGTTCACGGGCTGTGTAAAAGACTGCAGAAACGACCACTACACGTCATGATGTTATATACCTCCCTCTAATGGATTAGTCCCAAAAGCCTCCTGGGACTTGTAGTGCTCTTAGGATATTACCAACAGTGGGTTCCGCCAGCCAAACATAATCTTCAATTTATCAAGCCCTCCAATGGGCCCCCAATGACGCCGTCAGTTCATAAACCACAGAACCTGTTCCTCTGCCAAGTAATTGCCGTGTATTTGCAATCAATAGTCCACACTGCATTTTGGTGGCGGTGCAACTTCCCGACCAAGACAGGCCGGAATATGTCATCAAACAAAAGTGTCCGCAGTTGAAGTGCACTCAAGAACAGGCAGACCCAGGCGTTACTCGCAAGATCTTTATTAGGGTTAAAACAAGGAGAATCCACTAGATTTTTTTCGTAGCCCTACGCGTTTCGAAGCTCCACTACTTCTTGTTCACGGGCTGTGTAAAAAACAGCAGAAACGTGCACCACACGTCATGAAGTTATGTACCTGCCTCTTATGGATTAGTCCCAAAAGCCTCCTGGACATGTAGTGCTCGTAGGATAGTACCAACGGTGGGTTCCGCCAGCCAAACTCTATCTTCAATTTATAATGTCTTCCAATGGGCCCCCAATGACGCCATCAGTTCGAATACCACAGAACCTGTTCCTCTGCCAAGTGATTGCCGTGTATACGCAATCGACAGTCCACACTGCATTTTGGTGGCGTGGCAACTTCCTGACCAGGACAGACCAGAATATGTCATCAAACAAGGGCGTCCGCAGTTGAGGTGCATTCAAGGACAGGCAGATCCAGCGTTACTCTTTATTAGGGTCAAAACCAGCAGAATCCTGAGGAATTTTGTCATAGCCCTACATGTTTCGAAGCTCCAATGCTTCTTGTTTAAGGGCTGTGTAAAAGGCAGCAGAAACGAGCACCACAAGTCATGATGTTATATACCTCCCTCTAATGGATTAGTCCCAAAGGCCTCCTGGGACTTGTAGTGCTTGTAGAATATTCGCAACAGTGGGTTCTGCCAGCCAAAAACAATCTTCAATTTATCAAGCCCTCCGATGGGCCCCCAATAACGCCGTCAGTTCGTATACCACAGAACCTGTTCATCTGTCATGTGATTGCTGTGTATCCGCAATCGACACTCCACACTGCATTTTGGTGGCGGTGCAACTTCTCGACCAGGACAGACCGGAATATGTCATCAAAAAGAGCGTCCTCAGTTGAAATGCACTCAAGAACAGGCAGACCCAGCCATTACTCGCAAGATTTATTAGGGTTAAAATCAGCAGAGTCCTCTGGAATTTTGTCGTAGCCCTACGCTTTTCGTAGTTCCAATGCTTCTTGTTCACGGGCTGTGTAAAAGGCGGCAGAAATGAGCACCACACGTCATGATGTTATATACCTCCCTCTAATGGATTAGTCGTAAAAGCCTCCTGGGAACCTGTTCCTCTGCCAAGTCATTGCCGTGTATCTGCAATCGACATTCCACACTGCATTTTGGTGGCGGAGCAACTTCCCGAACAAGACAGGCCGGAATATGTCATCAAACAAGACTGTCCGCAGTTGAAGTGCACTCAAGAACAGGCAGACCCAGCCGTTACTCGCATGATCTAATTTAGGGTTAAGATCAGCAGAATCCTCGGGAATTTTGTCGTCGCCCTACGCGTTTCGAGGCTCCAATGCTTCTTGTTCACGGGCTGCTTAAAAGGCGGTAGAAACGAGCACCACACGTCATGATGTTATTGTGAGAAGTTGGCCTGATATATGCTGTCCACTAGTTCTAGTGGGCACCCTGTATCAGTCCAAACAACCCCTTATTGGTTAAAGACAACCTTTATTGAAAGCTACCCTAGTGGTAGCTATGGAGAGCAGCCTACAGGCTAAGTCTTGAAGGAATGTAAACCAGTCTATAATCTCTTGGATGATCAAATGAAAGGACAACCACACCAGGTATATATGTATTTAAGATTAAACACACCCCTCTTGTCTCTTTATGAGGCTAGAGTACGAAGTACTTAAGTTACAAGTCAGTAATCAACAGTAATAGCACCAATACACGTTTGGGCCCTAGGAGCGTACCAAACCATATAGCAAAAAAGTGGTATAAGAAGCACGACTGAACTAGACACAAGGCCTAGAGCCTGTAGAATCACTGGGACCCCAAGGAACCACCCAAGGTAGTGACACGGGGGCCGTGTGCAGTGTGAGAACACAGCCGCGGGTTCCCGTTATCTTCTATGGGCAATGTCGCGGTTGTAAATTTAAAGATAAAGGACACTTAGAATGGTCTCAGGACCAAACCCTTTTGGACTTAGACAGTTCTAGGGCTAGCACCCACGGGAGCACCGGAGTACTCGAGTTACCTCACCCAGGGAAGCCGGGTGCTTGGGTGTCCTTTGATGTCGGGTCGCGTCGTCAATTTCAATGGAAGCTGCTCAGGAAGTGCTGCTGACGTGAAGAGGAGAATTGTCCGGATGGATCCACGCCTGGATTGAGGATGGAAGGAACCTGAAAGCAGAAGGGACAGAGTCTGGGTTACTTGCCAGTGACCAGGGGCACGATGGACCAATGCCCACAGATGTCGGGTGCTTCAGGTGAGTTGATGGGTGTTTTGACTCTTCAGCTATGAGATCCAGGAGGTGCTGAAGACAACCAGGAGCTGGATTTGAGCTGTCCCACGAAGTCTGTCGAGTGCTGCAGGGTTGGCGACCAGATTGGACCCAACAAGCCTTGGCAACGGCAATTCTCTTGGAAATAGAGAAAGGACTGCGGATCAGACCAGCAAGGTCTGAGGGATTCACCCAGCAAGGGTAAGTCAGGGCACGTCTGGAGCAACCAGGGAAGCCCAATTAAAAGATGAGTTGCCTTCTTGGGGACCCACTAGCCAAGGGGCTAGCGATCGCAAAGGAGCCTCAAGCGGTCACACTTGAAACTGGCCCATGGGTCACTCGTGGAGTGGAGGCCAGCAATCTTCGACACAGGAAGTGCTGAAGGCTGGGGCTACTCGGAGCCCAAAGCACAACTTCAAGGAAGACCAGTAAGATGCTATTGCTGCAAAAGATCATGGTGTCCAGGGGTCATAGTTCCATGTCACCCACGATAGTCACGGGCCTCAGCTTTGCTGTAAACTCAGGGTAGCCTCGGGGAAGTCTGGAAATCTACCTCTTGTGATGCAAAGACTTTGGCGTCCGGCGGGAGCTTCAGCAATACAGACTGGTCAGTTGCTTCTTTGGTGTCTGCCAAGCAGGGGAGTCACTCCTTCACCCCAAGGGATATTTCTTCAGTCTTCTAGTCAGGATAGAACATCAAAGGTCCAGAATGTATGTTGCAGAGTTTCGTCCAGGGTAATGTGAAGTCCTAGGGACTGGGTTCCTATACTTAAACCAAGTTTAGAGGCTGGACTAACTATAAGGCCCCACCTATGGGTGGACCTGGGGAGGGGGTGGTTACACCCCTTCCCCTTTGTCCAGTTTCATGCCAGAGCAGGGGCTGAGTGCCCCTGCAACTGATTTGAACTGGGCTATGCCCAGGGACACCTTGTATGCCCCAGGCAGTGTCTCAAAGGCATTCTCTGAATGCATCCACCCTGCCCCAATACACATCTGCCTGTCTGGGGAGGTGGTTACACCTCCCTGTGACAGGAAACCTATTGTCCAGGCCTCCCCTGCCGGAGTTTCGGTCAGCAGCAGGAGGCCAGACCCGTGTCTGTGGCAGTGGCATTCCATTTTGTGATGCCAGGGCTTTGGAAAGTTTTAACCGGGTAGACCAGTGTGAACATGTCTCTCCCTCTAGAAGGGTGGAATGCTACCCCCGCCACCAGGACTGGCGGGGGGGGTAGTATTCCAAGATGTTTGACACCACACACGACATGTTTTGATGCAGCCATTCCAAATTTAGCATTTACCGCAAGGTTATAATGCACTTAAGAGTATATGGTATGGCTATATCACAGAACAGCCATAAGGAAGTATTTCCGAAAGCTGCAGAGGGGCTCAGCTCATGCTTGGGGACCCACTCACACAAAACCAAGCAATCTGTCTTCAGGATTGTCAAGGCCTGCCATAGGAGTGACTTATAGTTTTATATGTGTCTGTATATATAGGTGGATGTAGGTAGCCTATACCACTGTAATGGGTGCAAGCACCACCTTACCCAGGTTGCAGTAGCAGACCTGTGGTGTCATTTTGGAGTGCTTCCCAGGGGTGGCATAATACATGCTTCAGCCCCTGGTAGGCCTCTGAGGTACCTAAGCCCTTGGTACATAGTATACCATATACTAGGGGCTTATAAGGCACTCCAGAATCCAATTAGAAATGTACCTAATGTACATGGAAACCATTTTAGAGAGCAGCTAGGCTGAGGTCCTCATTAGCAGGGCCACAGCCAGACTAAAGTCGAAAAACAGTGAAACACCAGCAAAAAGTGTGGGTACCCATGTGAAGCAGATCCTACTCTCCTACAGTTATATACCTCCCTCTAATGGATTAGTCCAAAAAGCCTCCTGGGACTTGTAGTGCTTGTAAGATATTACCAACAGTGGGTTCCGCCAGCTAAACACAATCTTCAATTTATCAAGCCCTGCAATGGGCCCCCAATGATGCCGTCTGTTCACATACCACAGAACTTGTTCCTGGCCTGCTCTGAGAACTTAGCAATCCTGTTGTGTTCGACTTACTGGAGGTAATAGAAGGGGTAGTTGGCCCACAAAGATGTCCTTGGGGCCAACAATCCCTCTTGTTACCTCCAATAAGTCCCAAACAGTGGGATTGCTAAAACGTCTTCGGAGGCCACGCCCCCCTTTCTCAACCACTCTGCAAACATGCCTCCTGGCAGACTACGGGATGGGGGATGAAGTCCAATTTACTCCTGAGGGACTTTGGGGGCCAAGAAGCCCTCCTGGTACCTCCTGTATGTCCTATGCAGTGGAATTCCTCAGCGCTTGTCAGAGGCCCAGATCTCTTTCTCCACCACTCTGCCACTGTGACTATTAGTTAAAGAAGCGTTTGCAATGTAATATATTTTGCATTTGCGAGACTTAGAGCTATTGGCGTTGGAAAGGTAAAAGTGTTTTGCTAATGTTTTTTGGAGTGGAGTGGAGTGGAGTGGATGTACGTTGTGTGTAGTGGAATTATGTGGTATGTTGTGCAGTGAAATTATGTGGATAGAAAGTATGTGACATTTAAGGAATTATGTAGAGTGAGATTATGTGTTATGGAGAGTAATTATGTGGTATGGTAGTCTTTGTTGTGGAGTGGTAACCTCAGGTTTAGTCTTTCTCATTTCCATAGACACTCAACTATGAACTCAGTGAGACAAAAAAAGAAGGAATCACTGAGGAGCACTTGTGGACCTAGTCAGAGGTATGAGCAGGGCCACTGGAATTATGCGACTGTTTGGCTGCAACGACTTTCGCACAATTATACATTTTCCGTATTTGCCACATCATTCATCATCTGCTCCCCAATCTGCAGATTTGAACAAAAATCCTTGTTTCTAGCTCAAACGGCTCAAACTTTACCAACAATGCAGTGACAAGTGTTACAGCATGGTGGAAGACACTGTGCAAACCTAGAATGATCACCTGTTACTTATTGCTAAATGTGGGTGTTAAATTGGTACTAATGGTGTGCAAGTCACTCTTGCATCCTTCTGCGCCTCTCTTGCCTCTTTCTGCATTTCTGTTGTTTCTTTCTGCATATTTCTTTCTTTTTCTGCACTTCTCTTGCTTCTTTCTGCAAATCTCTTCTACTTTCTGCACCTCTCTTGCCTCTTTCTGTCCCTCTGTTGCTTCTTTCTGTACCTCATTGCTTCTTTCTGTACCCCTCGTGCCTCTTTGTGCACCATTCTTCTCTATTTCTGCACTTCTCTTGCCTTTTGTGTATCCCTGTTACATGTTTCTGCACCCCTTTTGCCTCTTTCTGCACCTCTGTTCCTTCTTTCTGTACTTCTTTTGCTTCTTTCTGCACCTGTCTTGCTTCTTTCTGTACCCTTCTTGCCTCTCTCGCCACCCCTTCCCTCTTTCTGCACTTCTGCTGCTTCTTTCTGCACTTATCTTGTTTCTTTCTGCACCTCACTTGCCTTTTTCTGCACCTCTCTTGCCTCATTCTGCAGTTCTTTTGCCTCCTTCTGCACTTCACTTGCTTCTTTCTGTAACTCTCTTGCCTCTTTCTGCACCTTACTTGCTTCTTTCTGCACCCCTTTTGCCTGTTTCTGCACCCTTCTTCTCTCTTTGTGCAACTCGCGTGCCTCTTTCTATACCTCTCTACCCTCTTTCTGCACCACTCTTGCCTCTTTCTATACCTCTGTTACTTTTTCTTCACCTGTCTTGTCTCTTTCTGCATCCTTTGTGCCTCTTTCAGCACCTCTGTTGCTTCTTTCTGCAGTTCTCTTCCTCTTTCTGCACCCCTCGTGCCTCCTTCTGCACCTCTGTTGCTTCTTTCTGCTCTTCTCTTGGTTCTTTCTGCATCCCTCTTACCTCTTTGAGCACCTCTTTTGCTTCTTTCTGCACTTCCCTCTCCTCTTTCTGCACCCCTTTTGCCTCTTTCTGCACCTTTGTTTATTTATTTCTGCACTTCTGTTGCCTCTTTCTGCACCTCTCTCGGTTCTTTCTGCACCTCACTTGCCTCTTTCAGCACCTCTGTTGCTGTTCTCTGCACTTCACTTGCCTCTTTCTGCACTTCTCTTGCTTCTTTCTACACCTCTATTGATTCTTTCGTCAATTCTCTTGCCTCTTTCTGCACTTCTTGTGCTTCTTTCTACACCTCTGTTGCTTCTTTCAGCAATTCTCTTTCCTCTTTCTGCACTTCTCTTCCTTCTTTCTGCACACCTCTTGCCTGTTTCTGTACCTCTGTTGCCTCTTTATGCACCTCTCTTATCTCTTCCTGCACCTATTTTGCATCTTTCTGCACCGCACTTACTTCTTTCTGCACCCCTGTTACCTCTTTCTGACCTCTCTTCCCTCTTTGCGCCACTCTCTTGCCTCTTTTTACACCTCTATTCTCTTTCTTCACCATTCTTACCTATTTCTGTACTTCTGTTGCTGCTTTCTGTACTTCTCTTGCCTCTCTCTACACCCTTCGTGCCTCTTTCAGCACCTTAGTTGCTTCTTTCTGCACTTATATTCCTTCTTTCTGCATCCCTTGTGCCTCCTTCTGCACCTCTGTTGCTTCTTTCTACACTTCTCTTGGTTCTTTCTGCACCTCTGTTGCTTTTTTCTTTACCTCACTTGTGTCTTTCTGCACTTCTCTTCCTTCTTTCTGCACACTTCTTGCTTCTTTCTGTACCTCTCTTGCCTCTTTGTGCACCTCTCCTACCTCTTTCTGCACTCCTTGTGAAGTACTGGGTATTTTAGTCCCAGCGGTGCAGGGGCACACACCCTATGACTTCTGGGTTCACCCTGTTCCAGACCTACAGAAACACAGAGTCTTCTGGGTGAAGTCAAAGATTCGTTTATTGGCTGCAGACCAATGACAGGTATCCTAGAAGTACAACAGCGTGTATGTTCTCAGGAGACTGCTGAAAATCATGGAAACGGACTTCACTTTAAATAGGCCTTTTCTGGCCTCAAGCATACATTCCTAGGTTTTATGATACGGCCATATATGAGTGTACATTACAAAGAAAAGGCAGAGTCATGATGACCATCCCACATTCCAGTTCGGCCAGCCCACAATGATTTACACAGTAAGGTTCAGATCCCACATCAGATGTAAACAGACCCCCCAATAAACATGAGCATCTCCTGTTTTGGGAAACAAGTCATAAAGCAGGAACAAGCAGGTGTGGAAGAGATTAGCCGGGGGATTGTATAGAATGAAAGGGTTTTATGACGGGTCAAGCCCTGATGCTAATCACAGGTGGACGGAGGAAGGGGAGCTCGTGAGACCGGTTTGACCTGGGGCAGCAGAGCCAGCTGCCCAGGTCACAGAGAAGTCAGAGGGAAAGCCCATGTACTGTGAGGCCCGTATTTACTCCATTATAGCCTATGTGAGGGCAATGACAAGATGGCCACTGCTTCCAAAATGGAACCCGCGTAGTGAAGCAGAATAACGTGTACACAGTGCATTCATAGCTAGAACGATATATAAAGCACTCGTACATGCCGCATTTACCATTTGCGGTTTGCTAATACCTAGATAGACAGGGGTAGGGCCCTGTCCCCTACGCGGTCCCGAATATTAAAGTACGACACTTGTGTCTCTTTTTGCACCTCTGTTGGTTCTTTCTGCACTGCCCTTGCTTCCTTCTACACCTCACTTGCCTCTTTCTGCACTTCTCTTGCTTCTTTCTACACCTCGGTTGCTTCTCTCAGCAACTCTCTTGCCTCTTTCTGAACTTCTCTTGCTTCTTTCTGCACCTCTCTTGTGTCTTTCTGCACCTCTGCTGCCTCTTTCTGAACTTCACTTGCTTTTTCTGCACCTCTCTTGCCTCTTTTGGCACCTCTGTTGCTTCTTTCTGCACCCCGGTTGCCTCTTTCTGCAACCCTCTTCTCTCTTTGTGCAAATCTCTTGCCTCTTTCTACACCTGTGTTCCTTCTTTCTGTACCACTCTTGCCTCTTTCTGTACCTCTGTTGCTTCTTTCGGCACATCTCTTGCCTCTTTCTGCACCCTTCATGACTCTTTCAGCACCTCAGTTGCTTCTTTCTGCACTTCTCTTCCTTCTTTCTGTTCCCCTCGTGCCTCCTTCTGTACCTCTGTTGCTTCTTTCTGCTCTACTCTTGGTTCTTTCCGCACTTCTCTTGCCGCTTTCTGCATCCCTCTTGCCTCTTTAAGTACCTCTTTTGCTTCTTTCTGCACTTCATTCTCCTTTTTCTGCACTCCTCTTGCTTCTTTCTGTACCTCTGTTGCTTCTTTCTGCACTTCTGTTGCCTCTTTCTGCACCTCTCTTGCTTCTTTATGGGCCTCACTTGCCTCTTTGGGCACCTCTGCTGCTTTTTTCTGCAGATCTCTTGCCACTTTCTGCACCTCACATGCCTCTTTCAGCACCTCTGTTGCTTTTTTCTGCAGATCTCTTGCCTCTTTCTACACCCCTCTTTTCTCTTTCTGTACCTCTCTTGCCTCTTTCTGCACTTCTCTTCCTTCTTTCTGCACACCTCCTGCCTCTTTCTGTACCTGTCTTGCCTCTTTGTGCACCTCTCCTACCTCTTTGTGCACCCCTCTTGCCTCTTTTTGCTCCTCTGTTGGTTCTTTCTGCACTGCTCTTGCTTCTTTCTACACCACTGTTGCTTCTCTCAGCAACTCTCTTGCCTCTTTCTGAAACTTCTGTTGCTTGTTTCTGCACCTCTCTTGCGTCTTTTGGCACCTCTGTTGCCTCTTTCTGTACCTCACTTGTGTCTTTATGCACTTCTCTTCCTTCTTTCTGCACACTTCTTGCTTCTTTCTGTACCTCTCTTGCCTCTTTGTGAACCTCTCCTACCTCTTTCTGCACTCCTTGTGCCTCTTTTTGCACCTCTATTGGTTCTTTCTGCACTGCTCTTGCTTCTTTCTACACCTCACTTGCCTCTTTCTGCACTTCTCTTGCTTCTTTCTACACCTCTGTTGCTTCTCTCAGCAACTCTCTTGCCTCTTTCTGAACTTCTCTTGCTTGTTTCTGCACCTCTCTTGCATCTTTCTGCACCTCTGCTGCCTCTTTCTGCACTTCACTTGCTTTTTCTGCACCTCCCTTGCCTCTTTCTGCACCCTTTATGACTCTTTCAGCACCTCAGTTGCTTCTTTCTGCACTTCTCTTCCTTCTTTCTGTTCCCCTCGTGCCTCCTTCTGTACCTCTGTTGCTTCTTTCTGCACTTCTCTTGGTTCTTTCCGCACTTCTCTTGCCGCTTTCTGCATCCCTCTTGCCTCTTTAAGTACCTCTTTTGCTTCTTTCATGCACTTCATTCTCCTTTTTCTGCACTCCTCTTGCCTCTTTCTGTACCTCTGTTGCTTCTTTCTGCACTTCTGTTGCCTCTTTCTGCACCTCTCTTGCTTCTTTATGCGCCTCACTTGCCTCTTTGAGCACCTCTGCTGCTTTTTTCTGCAGATCTCTTGCCACTTCCTGCACCTCACATGCCTCTTTCAGCACCTCTGTTGCTTTTTTCTGCAGATCTTGTGCCTTTTTCTACACCCCTCTTTTCTCTTTCTGTACCTCTCTTGCCTCTTTCTGCACTTCTCTTCCTTCTTTCTGCACACCTCTTGCCTCTTTCTATACCTGTATTGCCTCTTTGTGCACCTCTCCTACCTCTTTCTGCACCCCTCTTGCCTCTTTTTGCTCCTCTGTTGGTTCTTTCTGCACTGCTCTTGCTTCTTTCTACACCACTGTTGCTTCTCTCAGCAACTCTCTTGCCTCTTTCTGAAACTTCTCTTGCTTGTTTCTGCACCTCTCTTGCATCTTTTGGCACCTCTGTTGCCTCTTTCTGTACTTCACTTGCTTTTTCTGCACCTCTCGCCTCTTTTGGCACCTCAGTTGCTTCTTTCTACACCCCCCTTGCCTCTTTCTGCAACACTCTTCTCTCTTTGTGAAACTCTCTTGCCTCTTTCTATACCGGTCTTCCCTCTTTCTGCAACACTCTTGCCTCTTTCTGTACCTCTGTTGCTTCTTTCTGCACTTCTCTTCCATCTTCCTGCACCCTCGTGCCTCCTTCTGCACCTCTGTTGCTTCTTTCTGCACTTCTCTTGGTGCTTTCTGCACTTCTCTTGCCTCTTTCTGCACCCCTATTGCCTCTTTAAGTACCTCTTTTGCTTCTTTCTGCACTTCATTCTCCTTTTTTTGCACTCCTCTTGCCTCTTTCTGTACCTCTGTTGCTTCTTTCTGCAATTCTATTGCCTCTTTCTGCACCTCTCTTGCTTCTTTCTGTGCCTCACTTGCCTTTTTCAGCACCGCTGTTGCTTTTTTCTTCAGATCTCTTGCCCCTTTCTGCACCTCACTTGCCTCTTTCAGCACCTCTCACTTTTTTTCAGCAGATCTCTTGCCTCTTTTTGCAACCCTCTTTTTTCTTTCTGTACCCCTCTTGCCTCTTTCTGCACCTCTGTTCCCTCTTTCTGCACCTCTCTTGCCTCTTTCTTTACCTCTGTTGCCTCTTTCTGCACTTCTCTGGCTCTTTCTGCACCCTTAGCACCTCTTTCAGCACCTCTGTTACTTCTTTCTGAACTTCTCTTCCTTTTTTCTGCACCCCTCCTGCCTCTTTCTGTAGCTCTCGTGCCTCTTTGTGTACCCCTCCTATCCTTTTCTGCACCCCTCTTGCCTCTTTTTGCACCTCAGTTAGTTCTTTCTGCACTGCTCTTGCTTCTTTCTGCACTGCTCTTGCTTCTTTCTGCACCCCTCTTGCCTCTTTTTGCACATCTGTTGCTTCTTTCTGCACTTCTATTGCCTCTTTCTGCACCTCTCTTGATTCTTTCTGCACCTCACTTGCCTCTTTCAGCACCTGTTGCTTTTTTCCACAGATATCTTGCCTCTTTCTGCACCACTCTATTCTCTTTCTGCACCTCTCTTGTATCTTTCTGTGCTCCTGTTCCCTCTTTTTGCACATTTCCTGTCTGTTTCTGCACCTCTGTTGCCTCTTTCTGCACATTTTGAACCTCTTTTAGCACCTCTGTTACTTCTTTCTGCACTTCTCTTCCTTCTTTCTGCACATTTTGAGCCTCTTTCAGCACCTCTGTTACTTCTTTCTGCACTTCCCTTCCTTCTTTTTGCACCCCTCCTGCCTCTTTCTGTACCTCTTGTAAACTTCTGTATCCCTCGTACCTCTTTCTGCACCCCTTGTGAATCTTTCTGCACCCCTATTCCCTCTTTTTGCACCCCTCTTGCCTCTTTCTTCACACTTGTTGCTTCTTTCCTCACTTCTCTTGCCTCTTTCTGCACCTCTGACTTAGAGGTAGTTTTAATCCCCCTGCCCTATTATGTACTAGGACGTTACAGGGGAGGTTATACCAATCACAGGGGTACTCCAACCCATAGTGTACCCTAGTGTATGTCGGTGTTTTCACTGTATTTTAAGTGTCTTTCAGCATATCACTGGCTCCGGGCCTGGTTAGTCAGAGTCAGCTACCACCAGTTCCAGTCAGCAAAACGGGGCACAGGATGACTTTGCAGCAAGGTCTCTTTCTGCCCCTCTGTTGGTTCTTTCTGCATATCTCTTGCTTCTTTCTGCACCTTTCTTTGTCATTCTGGACTTCTGTTGCATCTTTCTGCATTTCTGTTGCTTCTTTCTGTGCTTTTCTTCCTCTTTCAGCACATGTCCTTCCTCTGTAGGCATAGTTAGAAATTTGCATTTAAAAAACCTTTGGAGTTCACTGAAAAAACATAGGTTTTAGGGATGTTATAGTAAGAAATTAGCATTTAAAAAGCCTTGGAAATTCACTGAAAAAAACACAGGTTTCAGGGACGTTATAGTTAGAAATGACATTAAAAAAATCAGAGAAATTCACTGACGGATGAATTTCTCTGGATTTGTACGAGTGAAATGTCCAACTAAGTATAATGTCCCTGAAACCTGTGTGAAAAGCACAGAAAGAAGCAAGAGATATATAAAATTCAATCCCACTCCACAGAACGGGTCCGACACATGCTCGGTGGGAAAGGTGAAATTTAATGAAAATGTCAGGCGCATTTCACAGTGTTGCTCTGTCCTTAAAACGCTGGGCAGACGCGTTTCAGCCAACCGGCTTTCCTCAGTTCCTGCTTCATTTCAGTTGTGGTATTTCACTTGGGGGCTGGTCTTTAAATCCAGGTAGGTGTTGTTTCATTGGATTACTATTCTTGCCCATCCTCCATGGCCTGTAGCTGCGCTCCACCTCCGGTGATCTATGTCAAGCTTGGTGCGCACCGCTGCGGGAGCAAATACAGTGTTTTGCTTCCTCGTACACCATGTGGTGTCCCAATCAATGCTGGCAGTAGATAAACACACAAGTCCGGCAGAGAAATAGGAGGTAATGGTGGTATGAGTGCCCGTAATCACGCAGTCATGTATATATATATATATATATATATTTTTTTTTTTTTAAACTATTTTTGTGGTGGATGTTTTTACCACAATATTTTTTGTCACACTATTTTTGTGGTGGATATTTTGTCATGTCACCCATGTAGTCAGCACCATGGGACATACAACAGGGCAGCTTTCAAAGATGCTGGCATCCTTTAAATTGTTATGGCACAAATAACTGCACTTCTGAGAAGCTGCTAGGGTTTGCTTTAAATAGTGTGTGTGCTTGTCTCACAGAGGATAGAAACATGTATTTTCTGGTCATCCCACTTCTCGCTCATCCCTCTGAAATGGGTAAACTATGACCTATCGTTAAGTATTGCCTATGTCCACTATCTCACACAGGAGAGTAATTGGAACTAAAGCTTAGAGGTTATTATATGATTCTGTGGTAGTTTTGTTTCAACAAAAACCCTTTAGGCACAGTAGAATAGTGGAAGTTACAGTATGGGGCGGAATACATGCACTGGCATTTACAACACAGTTTGAAGCACCTCTTGTGCCTTCCTAGTCTTGTAGGGAACTATGACGTACTGTGAGGTTGCCATACCATCATCATGGGATAGGAGGTACCAGGAGCTACGGTCCTAATTGGATGTTAATGCTATTTCTCCTGCTAGAAAATATTTTTAATGAGTGATTTGAAACTGAAATCTGTTTAGCCAATTTTGCCTAGAAAGAACACATGGATGAAGTAGGCACTCAGCTGCTCAATGCCACAAAGAGATATTGTTCTCAATGTTTGGTTTTGCAAAATCAGAGGCTTTGCAAGTGAGACACACATTAAGACTCACAAACATTAGGGTGATGATAAACAATTCGTTAAGTGAAAGCTACCCTCTTAGGAATTCTCAGGCTTATCAGACACCAGCTCAGGGGACTGCCAATGAAATTCCTTTCATGTGAACTTGTGAAATATGTTTGCCTGGAAGGAATGCGACAGCGAGAATTCAAGGCCGACTGTCCCTTGCAGACCTTCGTCCCACATCCACAAGCATTCTAAGAGGAGCGCAAAATGCCTCATGCATAAAATTTTTAATAAGGCAGGAGGTTTTGCAACCTATGCCAATAAAGATTGGCTGCTGGTTGATAATTCAGTCGAATTTTATAATAAAGCCCAGGTGTCAAAATAGTCAGTATGCAAGTAACACCAACTGGTGACCGACCTGAGCTTGGTACACTGGACCAGTGGCAGCTACTGGGGAAATATGCTTTGAAGAGCTATAGATGAATACATAAGATACCTACTTTTTGAACCATGACTATCTACTGAGAGGAGGTTCTTTGACGAGCTATGGAGAAATGCATAAAATGGCTGCGTTTTGAACCTTGACTACTACCTTTTTTTTATTTAAGCAGAGAAGTTTGTCTTCCTCGTCCCATCTGCTTTGTCGTGAAAACATTCAAAAAGTCACCCTAGAATCCCCACTTGGGAAAATTGGATACCAGTGGGTAAATCAATGTATGTCACTGTGTCTCTGGTCCTTACAATTACACACTAGGAAGCCCAAGGAAAATGAAAAGTGCTGGTGACACTGTAGCTCTAGTCCTTACAATTACACACTAGGAAGCACAAGGAAAATGAAAAGTGCTGGTGACACTGTAGCTCTAGTCCTTACAATTACACTAGGAAGCACAAGGAAAATGAAAAGTGCTGATGAAAAACAACTGGACTGGGTTTACAACTGCTTATAATCAGGTGAAAAGCTAGTATTGCGCAACATATCTGTATAAAAAATGACAAAACAGACGTAAATCCATTTACTGCTACACAGTGGTACCCTAAGTCATCACTATTATACAGGAGAAAACCCCATAATATGTGATGGGTTTGAAGCTCAAAGCATGGATTGTGTTGCTTGTTTGTAATTGCCAAATAATGTCAGCTTGTGAACACTTACTAACTCCTCTCCGACCCTTTCCTCAGGCACGAGCTGGAATAAATCCCTTCTAATGTGGGAAAGAGAACAAAACACTTTTCTGGGGGTACAAGGTGAAAATATTTTCAGTGGAAAAGTAAACCGAAAACTCAAAAATATTTATGGAATTGCCTAGTGGCACAGCCTTTTCTATAAAGCAGAACAGTACTGCGAGTAAAATTCCACATTCAGAAATCCCAAAGCCTTCAGCAAATTGGCAGTCAAATGATTTTGTCAGGCGTACTCCTGGAAAGTTTTGTGGCTAAGAGAAGTGGCAAATCTGCACCTGTGCTTAGCAATATGTGTAGGGGTGAATATTTGCATTTTTGCTCATAGATTGTTGCTAATACTTCAGATTAAAACTTAAAGTAAAATCAAGAGAATTTAACATCCCTATTATTTTGCACTGGGTCCGAGGAAGTTTGGGCAACAGAAAGCTAAAATAGCATCATTTAAAACTGGATAAATTTGAGTCAAATTTGAGAATGCTAGCTTGAATATATATTTCACATGCCCGTGTCAATAATGCCCCTGATTTGGACGGTAGACTACCGAAACTGTCATAAATCTACCACAAACATCTGAAACTGTCAATTAAATCGATGTGTGCATCTCCTTTTAAGACCTTTTAGGCCTTTGTGTTTGGTCTCCAGATGGCCTAATATTGTTCTTTTTAAGGGCTGCAGAGAAAACAAATGTAACCTTTCTTTCTGCATTTCCTCACATACTAGAAAACTGCTACATACTAGCAGCACAGGATTCACAGCCAGGCTGCTGAGATAACACTGAGCTGCAACTTGCCAGAGCACTCTAAGTGACGAGATCATGTGTGAGAACTAGAAAACAATACAGAGGGACTGCAGTGCAACACAGGTGACAGCTGAGCTGCACTCCATCTGCAGAAGAAAGAATGGGATGGGGGAGAGAAGGGGAGAGGAGAGAGAAGGGAGGGCAGGACGAAAAGATGGCAGCAAGTCACACAGGAGGAAAAGGTGAGAGAGGGGAGGAGTGGAGCAGCAGGACCGAAAGGACAAAGAAGGAAAAGAAAAAGGCAAAGAAAAGAAAGGAAACAGAAGAAATGACTGAGGAAAACAAAATGATAATGGTAAAAGGGAGAAAAAAGATGTTGCATGGCAGAGAAGCGGGCAAGGGCAGAAAGAAGGAGAGAGAGAAAGAATGAGAGGGGATACAGAAGGATGTGGTAGAATAAGTGAAAGGAAAAAGATGGGGGCAAAGGAGGTGCTTAGTGACAAATCAAATTGGGCAAGTATTCTGCGGTAGATGGTACTGAGAGAACTAGGAATATAATGAAGCACAGGAGCCAGGGAACCTGAGGCAAGGTAGAATACTCTTCATAACCTAAAAAGGATTCGAGTTTCCAATGTATTCTAGACAGAGCATGTAATGCCATATCTAAAGGGAAGATCCGACGCCTTTGCTAATGTGCTGGCTCTAAGTGCGGCTGAAAGACAACTACACAAGGGGTTGTGTAGCAGTAAACACCACCCCTCACACACTAGAACAGTCGCCCACTAGTACACATGGCTGGCAGTTACCAGCAGTGTAGCACAGGTTGCAGTGAGATCCCAAACAAGGGGCTCCTGCTTTCTATCCTCATATGCACTGGAGTGAGCGTGGTATGGAAGGTGAGCCCAGACTTTTCCTGCCTGACCACCAAAGCAAAATGAGATGCTTTTCTACTTCTATTGCTGAACAGGAGCAAAATAAATGGAGGCGAGCCTGAATGTATCTGTGAACAGCTGTAAAAGAAATGTCTATATAAGACATCCTTAAATCCCTTATGTAGATCAAGGCAAAAGAAAACATGAGTTCCACAGTGACTGTGAAGTTTAGTGATACTTTCGGGTGTGTGACCACTCAGGAGAGACAGAGGTCGCCCTTTAATGTCATTGAGAGGTACTTAGGAGAAAACTCCTATTATTTGATGGTTCTTGACATCTGCATGCCTGCCTGTTTAAAAACAAAAATGTCCCGAAGAAGGTAGTCTTTTAGAATATCTACAGTCCACCGAAACGTACATCATTTATATTGAACCGCTTACTGCTTCCTGATCTAGAGACTGAACGAAGATAGAGTTGATATCACTTTGGATTCGGGTTTGTAATTGCAACAGGAGAATTCATGTTTGCATTTCTTGTTTATAGTTTTCAAACAAAATATGATTTGTGAGGTTCGAATTTATGTACATGATTTATTGACAATCAAACTAGGATTAATAAATGATGCGTTTTTATAGAACAGTTGAAAGGTTTTCTGTGTTTATATACTGCAGGTTATTAAGGTGCACAATAAGTTCCCATAGTGTTAAACTTCAGGGGCTATACAGAGTTGTTGTTAGTTTGGTTGTTCAAAAAAGAGCCCTCCTATAACTCACTACATTGAAGCACTCCTTTTTTGGTTGTTGAACTTCCACTTCTTCAGCTGACTTAGATAGGTGGAGGTTCAGAAGACCTGTCACCATACTGCCATAGAGCCTGGAGAAACAACCCAAATATATGTAACCTTAACACGAGTTTGTATGGCAGGTCACAAGGCCCGCTCACCCGTGTACATCATCTGCAGGGTATACCCTATACTGATTTTCACACCATGGTTACTCACTGGTCCAGGGCATATTCATAGGCATTCCCCCAAGAAAGACCTGTCCCTTAGGCAAACCAAGACCATAGAAAATGACTGCACTGAAGTGCTCTGAGGAAAAGTGCGGTCCCATATGATGCACAAAAAACATGTTAAATTACATTGCAAGTGAAGCTAAAGGCTCTATTGGGGAAGATAAATGCAGCTGTGCTGGCGCAAAAGAATGTACGAGAGAGAACAGTTTTCTCCAATGTACATCATATTCTCTCCTGTTAATAACCCAAGCAAAGGAGAAGTACATGGGCGAAAGCAGGAGCATGGGAGAAATACATTCCAAACATGTTTAGATATATTGTAATGTATTCACAATACCTTCCACAACTGCAGCATATATCTCATGGCAACAGATCATATGAACAGTATCTTCCTTCTTACCTGCGATTTTGTTTGAGTCCGGTGTTATTTAAAGGGGTTGCATTCGTAGAATGTGCCTAAGACAAAGTATTCACTGATTTGTACCCTTACTTGGACTCAGGGATTTTTATATATCTATCATTTAATGCTGGTATTGTGCCAAGTCCACATCATGGTACTGACCCTTTTTGGTGCATTGGGAGATGCTTCCCACATCTCTATTATCAAGAGGGCTTGCTTTGCACTGCTCCATTTCCTCTGCCTTTTTCATGTACTTCTATTTGACTTGCAACAAGAACTAGTATCTCCTCTGAGCCACCACAGTTCTTTATGATACAGCCTTGATTTCATCTACAGGGATGGGGAAGGCACCTACATTCAGTTTTGGTGTTGTGTGAGGGATATTTGCTGGATGGCTTCTGTTTGATGGTCTACTTAGAAGCCTTTTGTGTCATAGTGGGGCCATGAAGACTTTTTAGGATCCTTGGGCAGTCTTTCCCAATGACGGCTTATATCTCTTCTGGTAAGACATTTTGAGCTGCCTTATTCCTACTTCCACACAAAAGAGGGGATTCCTTTGCTCTTACAATTTTTCTAATAAACAAATTCTAAATAAAAATAAAACTATGAAGTATTCTTCATGTATTAAAAAAGGATTTTATTTAAGTAAATATTTATCTATGATCCTCATGTCAATAAGATTATATCATAACACATTCATTATCACACAATTTGTTAAAAACATTATACAATACAATCGATTTAAAAAACCATATTATACAATTGTACAAAAAATCCCAAAATGGCCAGCACAATGGAGACAAACACAAATGTAAGACACTAATCTTGTTCTTTACCCATACACATCACATAGAAACTCGGCAAAACTATTAATTGTAATTTAGATCTGTTACTAATCAATCTGTGCTGGTCATCGGATTGTGTTCTCAGAAAAGGCGTCAACGCGTTTCGATGGCTTCACAGTGATACTACCATCTTTGTCAAGACACAATTTTGTTGCCTCCTATGTAATTTGATTTGTCTCTTTAATTTCTTCTTAAGTGGTTGGAACAGTGCGCGTTTCCGATACTCAACTTCGTATCTACGGAGAGATAATACTTTCTACTGATTGCACGCTCCTCTCCCAATCTTCCTCTTAAAGTTAAAAAGACCAATCTGTCTTTTGGTAATCTCGCATATAAGATGGAGCCGATTTTCCTTTATTCAGCCCGTTTCTCGTTCTTTTTGTCTATATATATTCTCGTACCGGGTGGCCAATGCACATCAAACCCAAACCCCTACGAGGCTGCGTGTCCTCCTGTTAAATCGGGTGGGTCTCTTATTTTTAAAGACCAAGTTTCCCGAGGTACGCGTTTTCGGTTCCGGAGATTATTCCTACTTCCTCCATTGGTGTCACTTAGTTAGCAGCCATTTTTTCTCTTGGTGCTTAAAGTTTTTGAATCTCCATCTTTCATCATCTCAAAGATATGTTGTTAGTTTTCCTATCCTTAAAGACACTCTTCTTTCTAGATATTATTTACACTAGCAGGGTGGGGAAGGTAAAGGCTCTGTAGTGTTCTAAAACATACTTTTATGTTCTTCTGGTTAGTCCCATCCTTAGGAGTAGTTTGTACTTAAGATGAATTTCAGTTATTGTTTATCTCAATTTGTGTCTCCAATTTTCATTATCCCTAATCTCAGGAAATCTTATTGTGGCTTTTGATTTGAAGAAGTATTTGTATTCAATGAGAAGTTGAACAGGTGTATTTAGGCACAATATTTTTGCTTCATATTGGCCTGCAAAGGTGCAACTTTTATCTCCAAATAAGGAAAATCTACCTGGGTCAACGTTTGTGTTATTCATTAATTTACTATTCCCACATAGCGCCACTGGACTGAATGGTGTTCTGGCACTTCATGTAAAAAACATTTTTACATGACATTGGCAGGTGCTCCAGGGTCTTTTTGTGATGATATAAAGGTTAGCAACTTGGCGTTCGCAGAATACTTTAATTTATGATTATAAGTTACATTTAGATGGCCATCCACATATAATATATTGGTTTGAATGACTGGAGTATCTCTTCATGCATGTTTAGAATGGTATGTGTTGGACTTGGACCTTTCTTTAGTGTTACCCCCAAACCTTTTGCCTTCCTCCTCCTATTTTGGCTCAATTTGTCTTTGTTGGCCTTAGGACTCTGCACTTTACCACCACTAACCAGTGCTAAATTGCTTATACTCTCTCCTTCAAACATGGTAGAGTTGGCTTTTACCCAATTGGCATATTTCATTACTTATACTTATACATCCCTGGTAAAGTGGCACTACCTGTGCCTCGGCTCTGTAAATTAAAAATAGTGGGCCTGCACCACTGGTTGTGCCACCCACTTAAGTAACGCTTTAAACATGTCTCAGGCCTTTTTTAATAAAATACAGATCATCCCTAAAGTAGGTCCTAGGTAGCCCATAGGGAGGATGCAGTGTAAATAAATGTTTGGACATGTACTTTTAAGTTTTACATGTCCTGATAGTGAAAAACTCATAAAGTTGTTTCATCTTATGTTATTTCCAAACGCGAACAGGTAACCAGTTCATGTTTGGTGTCTCTGTAATTGTGAAGACAAACCTGGCTTATGGTGAAGTCTGAGTTTACATTACCATTTTCAAAATTTCATTTTTAGAAAGTTGGCATTTTCTTACCTTAGCAATTTAGTGCCTGTAGCCTATCTCTAGGTCATATGATGGGCTGTGGGTGACATTTAGACTTTGTGAATTCCCCCTAGACAGCCACACACAATGGGGAGTTGAGGTGTGACTGGATGGGCCATCACTGGCAGGATGGGAGGAAGGAGCTGGGCCCAGCCCCACTTACATGTGAATAGTCTGTGTCCTGTCCACACAAAGAGCTGCATACCCCTTGCAGTTAATCTGGATCCTGGGCCGAGAAGGCAGGGCATCTGTGCACTTCAAATGCAAGCCTCTAAAAGCTACTCCCCACTTCAAAGGCACAACTGTGTATACATACTGGACCTCAGACACCAGTTCTTCAGGACACTTCTGGACCTGTGGATACTCTTTCCGAAAGAAGGACTGCAGTGCTGCTGAAAGGACTGCAACTGTGCTGGACTGCTGGTCTGAAGGAACTGCTGACCTGCTGTGCTGAGCTGCTACCTGCTGCCCGCTTGCTTAGGTGAGAAGGACTGGACCTGCATCTCTTGAACCCGCAACCCAGAGTGACTCCAAGGGCTATTTGGGAGGCCTCTCGATCTGAAGCAACTGGGACATAACAGGCTTTCAACAACCTTGCAACTGCTCCTAGACTCTGCCATCTGTGAGTCTACCCTGCCAAGTAGTGCCACCCTAGTCCTGAACCCTTGGAAGTGGCTTAATGTGCTCTGCCAGCCTCTGTGGATCCAGCGGAACCAACACATCCTCTATGCTGTGCAGCACAAACGCAAGCAGAACCGATGCATCTCCGCTGCTGCATGGATTGGACTCTTCACAAAGACGTACATCACATCGCAGCTCTTTGGAACCAATGCATCGCACATCCTTGGCACAGCCCCTTGCATCCCTTATTGACAGCAAAGTCGGACTCTGCATTGCAGCCTCGAAGCACTTCAGAACTGACACATTGCCCCGACTGCGTACTGTACCCTTAACACCGGACTTCACATTGAAAGCCCCATCAACAGTATCCTTGATAACAATGCAGATCCCCACATTGCAGCCTCCCTGCATCCCTTTGGCTGTGTGATGCATCTTTGACTCGGATCCTTGCAAAGCTCCTCAAATCAGTATTTGAGGTACTTTTGTCAGAGGGCATAACTGGGTTGCTGTAGCCTTCCTGCGCTCCATTCTGGTCCTCCTGAACTTGTCACTGTGTCCCAGTCAGGCATGAGCAGATATTCATAGTTGGTGTTGTGGGCTTCTTGGCACTATTTTTTCTCAAATCTCTACATTTTAATGTCTCCAGTTCTACTAATTGGATTTTTGTCGTTTCATTTAATAAAGAAAGTTCTGAATTTTTTATGCTGAGAAAAACCCTGCCATGTCAGAACCCGTCCATCTTGGTGTATGTTAATCTTCAGAAACAACATTCCAAAATGAAGTTTTGATTCTAAAATGAAGAAAATAAGGGTCCTTGGTGTCTGCATGTGTCAGCTAATACTCACATAGAGATCTGGGGCAAGAAAAATATGTGCTGGAAGGCACGCTCTACATAGGATGGATATTCTGATGCTGTGACACTGACAGATTTGTGGTGGATGGCCTATTGGAAATAGGCTGTTTCTCTCACTTTTAATGATGTGGATAAATGCAAGACTGAAACTTCTTCTCTGCCAAACTCTAAATGACTCCCCAGTCCATTACCCTCATTACTAAACAAATGAATTATTAGTTGGGAAGGATTTGAGTACTTCCCAAGTAATAATTTCAAAATCATGTCAGGAACCAACATATATAAATATACCTGGGCACAATCCCTGGTAAATACGGCACAAAGCAAATAGGCTTAACTTAAAGAAAAGTGTGTAAAATATTTACAAATTTAAAAAGTCAAAGTACAACACAATAAAAATCCCACATCCAAGTTCTAAAATTAAGGAAGAAAATGATAGGAAAGATTACGCCAAAATGACTGGAATACAATGGGGGAACCGTATGCATGAATTTTAAAAATTTAGGACAAAAAGAGGCATAAAAAGTAAGGCACCAATCAAAAGTCACTGAGTGTTTACGGGGGTCTTTGTGCAGTGATTAATTAAACTAACTTTTACTGAAGCTCATTAGTGACATCTTTAGCAAGTCAACAAACACATACAAAAAAATACCAGTACATAAAGTCTAATTTTACAGCTCTGGTTGAACTGATATAGTACAAGCACATTTTTGATAATAATCCACATTTGTAAAGCATGAACAATCACCCGTAAGGGTCTCTAGGCGCTGGGGGCCGTCGGGAAGATTAAGCAAGCTATTGCCCAGAGTCACATGGTGCTGGGCTAATCTGCCGCCGGCGCCAGGGATCGAACCGTGATCCCCCAGATTCCGGAGTCAGTCACCCTGACCGTGGCGCCACACCTCTTCCACACATTTCACATTCACATTTGACAGTTTGTATGTAGCATCAGTACTGGCATTTCTCAATGCTGTCAGAGAAAGTGGATGGTGAAAGCTGTAATGGCCTTCTGAGAAATATCTTGGGCCCTGAAACTTATTTCTGCACATATTAAGCACTTCCTATGTGCAATTATTGGCTGGCCACGATTGATCGGAGGTCAGATACCCCAAACGAATCACCCAGTAGAAGTTTTTACCTTCTGACTTTTTCATGAAAGCAGAAATCCTCCAGCAAGGCATGATTGAAGGCTGTATCTGGTAAAGTCCTCTCAAAGGGGATAGCCACTGGACAAGGTCCCACTGAAGCTCTTGGTTTTAGTGGAAAAATCTCTGAAGGGGAAAGTTCACATTTCACTCCTGCCTAAGTCCTCTAATCGGTCTAAACCTTTGTGCACCTTCACTCAGTCAACATTTCTCCTTTCTGACTTAGGGTCTGACTTGGAGTTTAGTGGATAATTCATTCCAGCACAGATTTGGCTAATATCCCGTCAGCCTTATTACAAAGTGCATTATATAATGTGGCACTTATAATAAGGCAGAAGGGATATCAGTCACATTTAGGATGGAGTAACCCATGTGCCAAACTGTAAAAAAGAGACTTAGTCCCTTTTATGGAGCTCAAAATCCTCCAGCAGGGCAAGGCAGAACCTGTATTTACCAAAGTCCATTCTGCTGAAGCTCCAAAGATCCCAACTTTTCAGATTTTCCCGAGCAGATTCTCTTGGACTCTGTTAAGGCTCGCAGGACCTCTGGGACTGCACTTAGTGGAAATGACTCACTCAGGGCAAGGCACAGGTCCAGTTAGTACAGGTCAGCTGGTCAATCTAAGAAAAGGCCTCTTGTAACAAGATGTGCCCCTGTAGAAAAACAGGAGGCTAGCCATTTGACCCTTGGGATTGACTTGTCAATCATGGGTACACGTTGGAGTAGGTCTCCACACAGATTGCAGGCAGCAGGTTCAGTCCTCTTCTGTTCATCCACAGATCCAGATGTGTTCTTGTGAGCTAGGGGTGAGGTGCCATTTTTGTAGTATAGACTAGCCAGTGGGTGGGGTGTCTCCTGGACATCACCTAGCCACTCAGAAAAAAGTTCATAAAGGCAATTCTGATCCCTTTTGCAGCACATCCTGTTTACCTTCCTGCAAACTATCCCGCAAAGAACTATTCTGAATTAAATCCAACGAAGCAGAACCCTTCTGCCCTTGGAGGTGGGTTATGTCCCAGCCACGGTGTGTCTATGTTGATGAGAAGACGCCTCCTCCTCAAGCATGCAGAACTGGTTCTGGGAGTAGCTGGCTATACTGTTTCCTGGGATCAAGGGACTTCTCATCCAATGTCTCCGTTTACATGTAACAGTTTTGGTAAGTTGGTATGTCGCACAGTGGCTTTGATGCATCGGTTCTGCTGGGAAGACTGCTGGGCTGGCAGAGTACTTTCAGGCCCACTTACAATGGTTCAGGACTGGGGTAGCACCACTTGGGAGGGTAGGACTCACATCTGGCAGAGTCCAGGTGCTGGATTGAAGATGGAGGAAGTCTGTTCTGTCTCTGAGGCTTCTGATCAGGAGGCCAGCCAACTAGCTCTTGGAGTCACTCAGGTGGTCCGGGATTCAAGATGCCAGTCCAGTCCTTCTCACTCATGCAGGAGGGCAGCTGAGCAGTGTGGCAGTCTTTCTTGCACAAGAGCAGCACAACAATCCTTCTTCTGAGTCTTCCACAGGTCCAGATGTGTACTGAAGAGTTGGTGTCCAAGGTCCAATTGTTATACCTGGTGTCCACTTTGAAGTAGGAGAAGGTTCTAGAAGATTCCACCCTCAGAGGTGCTTAGACTTTCCTGCCTCTCTGCCCTGGCCCCAGGTTGTCTGGGATCACAATAGACAAGTGTGGTAGGGACTTTGAGAGGTGCAATTGTGGTTAGTGACAGATGCTCCCCCTCGTTAACTGAGAGTGATCCATCCTGCCAACACCAAGCACCTCTTTGTCTTACTGTCTGGGAACAATACAGAAAGACCTGCTGCTAACTGCACCTAGTCATGTAACTCAGGATACAGGCAGCAGACATCAAACTGTTGGGACAAGAAAATGCCAACTTTCTAAAAGTGGCACTTTCAGAATTGTGATTAGAAATATGACTTTACCATTACAGAGGGCTTTTAATTACAATTCTTTAGTCATCAAACTCGAACTGTCAACCTGCTTCCAATTGAAATATATAACTTGTAAAATGTGATGTGATAAACCAATTTTATCCTACCGGAGAGGTTTACCTCGCAGGAGTGAAAAACGGATTTCAGAGTTTTTGACTTCTAGGACATGCAAAACTTAAAAGTGCATGTCCCACTTTTTAAATACACTGGGGCAGATTTACAAGAACTGATGTATCTCTGCATTTTAGCAGAGATGTGTCAATTCAATTGCGTCACGCAAAAAAACCCTTGCGCCACCATGGATGCATTGCATTGACAATGCAGTGCACTGCGGCGCAAAAATTGACAGATGTGTCACACATCTGTTGGCGTAAAGGTAACGCATTGCTGGAGTCAATCTGCAAGCACGACGCAACTACAGCAATGCTCAGAAATGCTTATTCCTATTGTGCTGCATCACTCCTTACACCTGCTTCAAGCAGGCGTAAGGTTTTGACGCAGTGGCATTGTAGAAGTGACGCAGTGAAATCTTGTAGATTTCACTGTGTCACTTTTAAGAGGCTTTCTTGCGTCAGAACGCCCACCCTGCATACATTATACCTGATGCAGGTATAATGTGACGCAGAGCTTTACAATGTGACGGATCTTCCTAGATGGGTCACGTTGTGAATGTGTCGCAACATGGCGCATTATTTACAACGCCGTTGCCTCACAAAAGTGACGCAACAGCGGCGTAAAAGTGTTGTAAGGGGCTTGTAAATTTGCCCCACTGCATCCTGCCCTCTGGGCTGCGTAGGTCCTGACTTATGGGTGGCATATCTATTAAAAAGGAAGGTTTGGGCCTGGCAAGAGGTTTATCTTGCCAGGTTGATAAAGCTATTTATAACTGCACACACAGGATGCTACAGCAAGCCAGACATGTTTAGAAGGGTACTTAAGTGGGTGTCACAAACAGTACTGCAAAGCCTTCAGCATTTAATTTACAGGCCCGGGTACATGTGGTACATGTGGTACCAATTTACTAGTGGTTTCCAGGGATGTATGGCTTTCGTGGATCCCCCAACTTTTTCTTACCCAGAATCCCCTGCAAATCTCAAATTTAGCTGAAAAAAATCACTTTTTCCACACATTTTTGTGTGGGAAAGTTGTGGCATCACAGGGCCATATCTCCCTATAATACCCCGGGTGTCTAGTTTTCAGAAATGTGTGGGTTTGGTAGGTTTCCCTAGCTGGCCGCCGAGCACGGGGCCAAAAACTCAGGTGACCCCACCTGCAAAACCAGGCCGTTTTGTGATAGGCAATTTTGATGTTGCCTCAATACGTTTTGGGCCCTTGCCCGTCGCGGGTACTTGGGCCTCCCACACGAGTGAGGCACCATTTTTATCAGGAGACCTGGGGGAACGCCGGGTGGTAGGAAATTTGTGTCAGTCCGGTGATGCTACAACTTTCCCACATGAAAATGTTTGGAAAAAGTAATTTTTTTCAGCTACATTTGAGGTGTGCAGGGGATTCAGGGTAAGAAAACGTTTGGGGATCCACGCAAGCCATACCTCCCTATAATTCCCCAGGTGTTTAATTTTCAGAAATTGATGTGTTTGGTAGTTTTCCCCAGCTGGCTGCTGAGCACGGGGCCAAAAACCCAGGTGACCCCCCTTGCAAAACCAGGCCGTTTTGTGATACGCAATTTTGATGTCATCTCAATACGTTTTGTGTCCTTTCCCGTCCCGGGTACTTGGGCCTCCCACACGAGTCAGGCACCATTTTTATCTTGAGACCTAGGGGAATGCTGGGTGGTAGGAAATTTGTATCAGCCCGGTGATGCCACAACTTTCCCACACAAAAATGTGTGGAAAAACTCATGGGACCCCCTTTGAAAACCAGGTTGGTTTGTGATAGGTAATATAATTACATATGGCAACAAAAAATCCCTGGCATCAAGTGTGCTTTCTGCCCCCACGGGGGGGGGGGGCAGATTGGGGGCCACTGCCCTTATCTGTCCACCGGGGGGGAGAAAGGCTGTAATGGAGGCGGGGGTGGGGGCATTAGCGTGCCCATTTTGGGCAGCCCCCACCCTAATTACATATGTCAATAAAAAATCCCTGTCATCAAGTGGGCTTTCTGCCCTCCCGGGAGGGCAGATTGGGGGCTACTGCCCCCATATTCCCCCCAGAGGGGGCAGAAAGGCTGTAATGGTGGTGGGGATGGGGGCATTGGCATGTCCGTTTTGGGCAGCCCTCACCCTAATTACATATGGCAATGAAAAATCCCTGGCGTCAGTGGGCTTTCTGCCCCCCTGGGGTGCAGGAAAGCTGTGATGGTGGCGAGAGGGTGGGGGAATTGGTGTGCCCGTTTTGGGCAACCCCCACCCTAAAAACAAATGCGCAAAAAAACTCCCTGGCGTTTAGTGGGCTTTCTGCCCCCCTGGGGGTCAGATTGGGGGCTGCTGCCCCCATCTGCCCCCCAGGGGGCAGAAAGACTGAATTATGCCAATTTTTTATGAGGGAAGCGAAGGCCCTTGCCCAAGGGGCCACTCCCCCCTCCCTGGTGTCCAGTGGGTGGATCCTTGCTTGGGGATCGCCCTCCTGGGGCGTGATTCTCCACTTTCAAATGATACCTCTCCTGTCTTTCTACGTGCTCAGTGAAATTGAATTGAGCCTAAAGGCTCATTTCAGTTTCGGTTTCAGTGACATGTCGTCAGCGCGACGTGCGCGCTGATCGTCATTTTGCTGAAATGTGGGGGGGGCCTCGGAGCTGGGGAAGCTCTTCCCCAGCTCCCGAGGCTACAGGGGAGTTGGACCAGCAAACTATTGTACAGTAGATACTTGAGAAAGGACCAGTATTGTTATTGTATCTATGCCTTTATGAGAGCACATTTTTAATCTTTGAACTAAAAATGCAGTAAATCCAAAAACATTTTATCAAGACAGAAAAGTAAAACAAATGAACATGCAAGGCTGCAAGTAGACAGAGCAGTCACTGTTTCAGAGACTAAGGCATCCAAATCGGCCGCACTTTCTAAAAAAAGCCATAGATCAGCAAATAAAATGTTGTCAGTAAATAGAACAAAAACACACACTCACTCTGACTTACATTCTACATGTTATATTGCATCTGTAGCCTAACAAGAAAACGACTTTTGAGACATTTTAACCATTCACCAAATGCAATGGCATTGACAGTATTAATACTGTCATTAGCCAGCACTAACAAAAGACACATGCATACCTTTTTCTTTTGACATCTCTCCTTCTGAGCATGGGAGGCAGTCACAGCAGCAGACTGGCTGCCCTCTCCGTCCCGCCTTGTAAAAACCAGGAATACAGCTCTCACTACAAGCAGAACGAGGAGCCTGAGGATGAGAAAGAAAGGGAGAAAAACATTCAGGGCTATCATCTTTGTAGGTTTTTGTAGTATAAAGAAGCAGGTATTGAAGGGGACACATGTTTATTTGTCTTCCAACTCCACCGCCCCCTTGGGGACCAACTGTCCCAACCACCCAGTTCCACCGAACATTCCACTTTAGAACATCTATGTCACAATAGGTGACAGAGAGCTGACTTTCACCATAAAGTATGACATACTACAACTTCTTTTCTCTTTATAACAACAAGAAATACATATGCAACATACACAAAATGTGTACGTATAAAACAAGGAAATACGTAACAAAATAAGCTATGATGTTAATGAACTACGCTATAAACAATTGCAAAATTCGCACTAAAAGTAAATGGATGCACTATAAAAAGAAAAACAAAGGTAAGACTACAGCTTTATACAGGAAACATACAATAAAACACTAAGCAAATAGATAATCAAAAAGTGATCTGAGAACAATATGCTGTCACATACCAAATCCCAAACACTGCTACCAACCAAAATGTTTAAGAGGAATAACTCTTCTGATACTTTTGCGTGGTACATTACTTTGCATACCCTCTATGATATCAGCCTTCTCCTGACCATTCATCTTTGAAACTACTTGTTTGGGCAATTTATACACTCTGGAAAAATTCCACCAATCTCTTTTTATTAACTCTTACTGCATACTGTGATAATGCAGCCACTCTTACAGGTGGCTCAAACTTGAACAAAACTTTTGCCACTTTATGGGGATGACAAATTCTAACCCAATCTCATACTTGTATTTTGATTGAGTTCTCTTGGATCCTTGTATCTTCCAGTTCTAAGCTCTTATCATCCACTTTGCTTTGGTTTCCAAATCCACTTCATTCTTGCCAATAGATGACATGCATAAACCTCACTTCCTCATCCAACCACGGCACATATCAAATTTAGCTACTCTTCCCCTTAACATCTCAAACGGCCTCTTCCCAGACTCCCTCTTTGGTGTAGTGTGACGTGTCCATAGAATACTTTGGATCGCTTTTAAAAGGCCTATCCTGTTACTCACAACCCATTGTATACATCCCACTAAGATACAGTTCATTCGCTCAATAAAACCATTTGCTTGGGGGTGATAAAGAGCTATCCTACAATGTTGAATCTTGGATTGCTGCAAAAACTCTCTCCTTTCATTTGATACAAATTGTACCCCATTGTCTGATACAATTTTTGGGGGAAATACCTCTCTAGCAAAAACAATGTTTATGACACCCTCATGTTAGGATCCGTCATGAATTGCACCTCTCACCATTTGCTATAATAATCCACAACCACAACTGCATAAGTATATTTGTTGGGTAAAATGTGAAATAGACCGATAAAGTCCACAGCCAGTTTCATCCATGGTCCTTTTGGTAACTCCACAGCTTGACATGGTGGGGTAAATGTTTAAACCAGTTTATCAGTGGAGCAGCATATCATACACTCCTTAACAACTTGCGATATCTGATTATCGATTGAAGGCCACCCAAAAAATATTGCAAATCCTTCTCTTAGTATTGGGTTGTCCAATGTGACCTTCATGTCCCAAATCAACAATATGTCACCTTAGCCTTTCAGGTGGAATGAACTTATCTCCCCGCATGATCATTTTACATTTTCCCAATGATAATTCACTGAAACTTTGGCATAAGGTTGTATCTCTTTTGGCAGATTCCTCTCCTTAGGCAAGCCTTGAATAATGTAATTACTTACAGCAGTGAGCACCTTATTGGTTCTCAACTTTGCAAACCATTCACACTCTGAGAACCCACCACTTGTGCAAACATCATAACTAGCAACCAAACACTCTTCATCATCTTGAGGTGATGAAAAAATAGTCTGAAATTACATTCCCCCCTGGGTATATGTTCAATCCTGAAATTGTATTGAAGCAGTTTTGAACTCAATCCAGTGATCCTGGGTGTGTGATCTTTAAGTAAATGGCTGTTTACAATGTATATTAGTGGTTTTTGATCAGTTAGTAATTTGAACGTCCTCCCCCACAAAAAACTTTTGAATCTTTCCACCACCCAACAACATGCTAATAACTCACGTTCGATCACGAATAATTGTTTTTTACTGGGATGAAAAGCTCTCGAAGCAAATCCCACAGTATACTATTCACCCTGCTTCATTTGGGTGATCATACCCCCAAAGCGTTCCGGCTGGCATCTACAGAAACAATACACTCTCTGGTGGATCACTGCTGTCAACACTTTGAGTGCTGGAAGCTCACGCTTAATTTGTTCAAATTCTTCTTGACTTTTGTCATTCCAGTTGAACACCACCCCTCTTCTTAACAAACTGTGGTCTGTTTTGGCAGGAAAGTTACGTATTAATTTGGAGTAAAACTCACAAACACGAAGAAAAGAGGAGATCTGTTCCTTCCTAGAAGGATATGAAAGATTAATACTATTTATTTATTTTTAATTATTTTTAAGTGATGATAAGTAAGGTGAATATGAGTGATCCATGATGTGTCACGGAAGTCACTATGTGTTTTGAAAATACCCCTCACACACTATGAGTCCCATCGTGTCATGCTTCATCATGGGGTCTTCCCATCCCTCTACGGGGCGGGGCGTGCTACTACCTACGAATACGTGGGAGCACTGTTGTTATGAGTAGATAGGCTATGTGTAGTGAGGGAATGTGAGTGCTAGGGTTTAGTGTAAGATACAAAAATTAAAAAGACCCTGGCTAGTAGAAGAAACAATTTTATTCAGTTCTCTAGCTGGGAGCATTAAAAATGGGGAAGAGTGTAGAAGGTGTCACAAAATTGTGGCTGCCTACTGGGTCAACATGTTTCGTAAGCAGTCCCCACTGCTTTACTCATCAGGACCGACAATTAGTAATCCCTATTGCACTCAATATAGAATTATTAATTATGTTTGTATGCCTATTATTCTAGTAAACCAGACCTTCCATAGTTTGTAGATCTGTAAACAAGGGTACACTGACCCCAGTGATTCAAAACCAAGTTGGTATCTGTAAGGAAAAAAAGGAAGGAAAACAACAATACAAACGAGTTTATCGCTGTTAGATTAACACATCACCATACTTTGGAACATCTAATTAGAATTCATTGTGATTTCGTGATATATTTTTCTTTCTCAATATATATTTTTCTTTCTATATCAGCGTGGGTGTTGTATTTATAAACCACTACCCATGTTTGTTTGTAGAAATGGAGAAGGTAGTTAGACAAAAGACAAACTATACATATATTTACAGCAAAATTTACGACAAAAATAGATGTTAGAAGACGACACAAAACACTGATGTTATTGATATAATACAATAATCAACCATCCGTAATCTTTAGAAAATTTTTCCGTTAATCAATTGCCCAATATCGTTTGCTGTGTAAATTCACTATATACATACATTAATTAGGCGTAATGTTCAGGCTTCATGAGCATACACTGGAGGGGAGGGTGCCTGGATTTGTCACTGCGGGGGAATAAACATCGCATTAGCTTTAGAAATGGACCGCTGTAGGTCGGCAAAGTAGCAGTCACACTGGCCTGGTTTAAAGACTTGGCCAAGTCAAAACTTACGATTTGCAGGATCATTCTTCACTTCCATGTACCTCCGTGTTGCTCCGTGGATGTCAACACGGAAGTGTATGTCGAAGCTTTTTAAAGGAGTTCAATCGGGAGGAAACAGGCGGGAAAGGCTTCAAGTATGGAACTAGAGCGTAAAAGACTTAGAAAATGGCCGCCCGGAATGGGCTTTCGGAGTACTAAATAATTCACTTCCTGGTTTAGAGAAAATGGAGATAGACGTTTGTAAACACATCGTTTTGGGAAACATGGAAATAGACATTTGTAAACACATCGTTTTTTGAGGGTTGTCCAAAATTGAGCTGTGTCTATTTAGTCAAAAATATATCTATATAAAAGAAGGATAGAGGTTGAAAATAAGTTTGCGAGATAAAACGGAAAAAATCATCAGTTTCCAACGCTAGAACGTGCAGGACTTGCAAAAATGGCCGCCCGGAATGGGTCTATGAAGTACTAGATGTATCACTTCCTGGTTTGTCCCAATTAGTGGAAATGAACGTTTAAAAACGATCGTTCATATTGATTCATGAATTTTTGTAGTCCCCTTGTCAGCAGTTTATAAAAATTGAACCATAATAGAAAAAATGAGTGAAAAAATATATATAGCAAATTATATATAAGTTCTGGAAATTTCAAAAGGGAAGGCATTTGTTCCAAAGCTAGGAAAAGAGGTTCTTAGTGTAATTACAACTGACTCCATGGAATGTCGTCGTTCAGGCCTGTGATATTTGTCTTTAGGCGGTGTACCCATCTTTGTTCTTTTTCAAAGAGATATTTTTCATTTGGAACTTGTTCAATGACTGTCCATGATATGTCTTCTGGTGTGTGGGCAAGATCAATGAAATGTGCTGCCATTTTTGTAGCACCTCTTTTACACCTGATGTTACTTTTGTGTTCTCCAATCCTTGTTTTAACGGATCGTGTTGTCATCCCTATATATTCTAGTTGGCAGGGACATGTGATCAAATACACAACATTGTTGCTGTTACAGGTAGTGAATTTTCTCTGCTCCCATTTTGTGCCATCAAGAAAGGTGATGCATGTACTCTTACTGGTAAGTTAACAAACCTTACATCTTCCACATGGATGGTGTCCTTGAATTTTGGCCATAGCTGTTGATTGGCCTGTAGGTTCATTTTTGCTTGGTCTAGTGTGGACAAGCATATCGCGAATACTTTTCCCTCTTCTGTGTGAAAAGATCGGTTTCGGGCGGTTCAGTCCTCCACTATTCAGGATACGCCAATGCTTGTTCACAATTTTTGTGACTTTATTGGAATTAGTGTTGTATGTGGTGATACAGAATGGTCGATTTTCATTGAGTTTGGGGGTAGCAGGTTCAAGAAGACTCTCTCTGCAGTTGTTGCGTGCTCTTTTGTATGCTTTGTCTATGATCCGTTTGGGGTATTGTCTTTTTTCAAGTTTGACTTTGAGATCTTCCGATTGGATTTTGAAATCATCGACTTCTGTGCAGTTACGTCTTAAACGCAAAAATTGTCCATAAGGAAGATTATCTCGCAGATGTTTAGGATGAAATCTCTGATATAGTAAAAGACAATTTTTTGCTGTGGTTTTGAAATGTGTCGTAGTCAGCAGTCTCCTATCTTTAGGTGATATATTCAAGTCAAGAAAGATCAACTCCTTGTTTGAAATTGTGCTGGTGAAATTCAGAAATTCATCTTGGTAGTTGAGCCAAGTAATGAATTGATTAGCGGTATCTTCATCGCCGTCCCAGATGATCAGTATATCATCTATGTATCTTTTCCAGATGTTAATGTGGTTATGGAAAGGGTTGGTGGGATGTAGAATCTTCGTTGTTTCCAAGTGATGTACATAGAGACCAGCTATACTGGGAGCGAAGGTGCTCTCCATGCTGGTCCCGTGCTTCTGAAGATAGATGGTATCGTTGTATTTAAAGAAGTTCTCTCTCAGTGCTAAATTGCAACATTCCATGATGATGTTTCTGGGTGTTTGATACTCCCATTCGGTATCAAAGAGGACTTCTTCAATGATGTTTAAAGTCTCTGTATGCGGTAGACTGGTATACAGACTTTCAACATCACAACTTATTAACAGTTGGTGTTCGGGGTCAAAAGGAAGATCTTCTAATAACACAAGAACCTCTTTGGTGTCTCTCAGGTAGATTGATGTTTTTTGAACCATAGGTCTCAAATATGCATCTGCAAATTTTGAAACTGGTTCTAGGATGGATCCTATACCAGATACGATGGGACGACCTGGAGGATCTTTTAGTTTTTTATGTATTTTGGGAAGAGTATATAGATAAGGTATTATGGGCGAATCTTGAATCAGGAAGTCTCCTTCTTTTTTTGTTATCCATCCATGAGCAAGTGCTTCTTCTACCATGCTCATAATTTTTATTTTTACCCTTTCTGTTGGATCATGATCTAGGATTTCATAATTTCTTGGATCTTGAAGTAGACTTTTACATTCGTTGTCATACTGATCTTTAGATTGTATAACTATGGCCCCTCCTTTATCAGCAGGTTTTATCACCAGATTGGGATTACCATTGAGTTCTCGTATTGCTTGTCTTTCATTGTTGGTTGTGTTCTGGAAGACTTGATTGGTGGTTGGGTGCAGGTTCCCCAAATCTTTCATTACTGCTTTCTCAAAAGTGAGCAGTTCTATGGGAAGAGTGGTATCCGGTGTTGTAAAGGTGGATTTAGGTTTTAAACCAGTGTCACCCTCTTGTGTTTTCCTTGGTTCTTTATCTTTGAAAAAGACTTGTAATTTGAGTCTCCTCATAAATTCTTGTCCACAGACGATGATTCATCTGATACCGGTTCCAATAGCTCAGGGTCCAACCACGGGAGAAGTCCTAGATACCCAAGCATGAGGAACAACTATAGACGCCCTAATCAACAAGGACCAAGAGGATGGGGCAATTTCCAAGGGCCAACTATGTACCCTCCGCAATTCTTCGGACCACCTCCATTCCCACATCCTCAAGGGACATATCCACCATGGCACTATCCGCCCCAAGAATACTCCTACTTTGATCAAGTTCCTTTTTTAGGAACATGCCAAGGAAGAAACAGAGGAAGGAATTGGAGAGGCAACAACGTCCATTGGACACCCAGAGAAGAAGAACAAGTGAAAGTATCAACCAGGAGCATGACAAAAGCGTCAACAATAAGCCTGGGCAAAGCACTACGCTACGCTCGCGTAGTTTGCGAAGTTCGCGCAACTTCGCACTACGCGAACTGCACGTAGCACAGTGCGAACACGCGTAGCGTAGTGTTGCGTAGTGCTGTGGTCATTTTTTGCTTGCTCGCGGTCCTCAACGTCAAGTTGGCGACTGCGAGCAAGCAAAATGACATCCCGGCGAGACTTTTTCCTTGTTCGCGATCAGCAACTGCAAGTTGGCGATCGCGAGCATGGAAAATAAACCTCCCGGCGAGATTCCCAACGTGAGGAGGTCAGGTTTCTCATTGCGAGTGGTCGCGTATGCTCGCGACCGCTCGCGATGAGAAACTACCAGTTCGCGTTGAGAAAGCTGAAGCTCGAGTAAAAATCTACTCGAGCAGCAGAAAACTACAGCTCGCACTGTGCAAGATGCCATTTTTAAGTGCCGGTTGCTTGTCCGCACTGTGCAATCATTGAAAACGACATCTGGCACAGTGCGAACAAGGTACTACGCAGTTCGCGAAGTGCTACGCGTAGCTTGCGTAGTGCGAACTTCACTTTGCGTAGATTCGCGAAGTGCTACTTCGCGAACTACGCCCAGGCCTAGTCAACAAGCAAGAAATGAACCTGGTAGTGAATCTCACCAATGATCCATTAACAGTAGCACAGATCTCAGTCCTAGAAAGGGGACTAGGTTTGGTGCCAACAGCAAATATGGATAGTTTCCTACTATTTAAAGAAATACAAGAATTTATGAAGAGACTCAAATTACAAGTCTTTTTCAAAGATAAAGAACCAAGGGAAACACAAGGGGGTGACACTGGTTTAAAACCTAAATCCACCTTTACACCACAGGATACCACTCTTCCCATAGAACTGCTCACTTTTGAGAAAGCAGTAATGAAAGATTTGGGGAACCTGCACCCAACCACCAATCAAGTCTTCCAGAACACAACCAACAATGAAGGACAAGCAATACGAGAACTCAATGGTAATCCCAATCTGGTGATAAAACCTGCTGATAAAGGAGGGGCCATAGTTATACAATATAAAGATCAGTATGACAACGAATGTAAACGTCTACTTCAAGATCCAAGAAATTATGAAATCCTAGATCATGATCCAACAGAAAGGGTAAAAATAAAAATTATGAGCATGGTAGAAGAAGCACTTGCTCATGGATGGATAACAAAAAAAGAAGGAGACTTCCTGATTCAAGATTCGCCCATAATACCTTATCTATATACTCTTCCCAAAATACATAAAAAACTAAAAGATCCTCCAGGTCGTCCCATCGTATCTGGTATAGGATCCATCCTAGAACCAGTTTCAAAATTTGCAGATGCATATTTGAGACCTATGGTTCAAAAAACATCCACCTACCTGAGAGACACCAAAGACGTTCTTGTGTTATTAGAAGATCTTCCTTTTGACACCGAACACCAACTGTTAATAAGTTGTGATGTTGAAAGTCTGTATACCAGTCTACCGCATACAGAGACTTTAAACATCATTGAAGAAGTCCTCTTTGATACCGAATGGGAGTATCAAACACCCAGAAACATCATCATGGAATGTTGCAATTTAGCACTGAGAGAGAACTTCTTCAAATACAACGATACCATCTATCTTCAGAAGCACGGGACCAGCATTGGGAGCACCTTCGCTCCCAGTATAGCTGGTCTCTATGTACATCACTTGGAAACAACGAAGATTCTACATCCCAACAACCCTTTCCATAACCACATTAACATCTGGAAAAGATACATAGATGATATACTGATCATCTGGGACGGCGATGAAGATACCGCTAATCGATTCATTACTTGGCTCAACTACCACGATGAATTTCTGAATTTCACCAGCACAATTTCAAATAAGGAGTTGATCTTTCTTGACTTGAATATATCACCTAAAGATGGGAGACTGCTGACTACAACACATTTCAAAACCACAGCAAAAAATTGTCTTTTACTATATCAGAGTTTTCATCCTAAACATCTGCGAGATAATCTTCCTTATGGACAATTTTTGCATTTAAGACGTAATTGCACAGAAGTCGATGATTTCAAAATCCAATCGGAAGATCTCAAAGTCAAACTTGAAAAAAGACAATACCCCAAACGGATCATAGACAAAGCATACAAAAGAGCACACAACAACTGCAGATAGAGTCTTCTTGAACCTGCTACCCCCAAACTCAATGAAAATCGACCATTCTGTATCACCACATACAACACTAATTCCAATAAAGTCACAAAAATTGTGAACAAGCATTGGCGTATCCTGAATAGTGGAGGACTGAACCTCCCGAAACCGATCTTTTCACACAGAAGAGGAAAAAGTATTCGCGATATGCTTGTCCACACTAGACCAAGCAAAAATGAACCTACAGGCCAATCAACATCTATGGCCAAAATTCAAGGACACCATCCATGTGGAAGATGTAAGGTTTGTTCACTTACCAGTAAGGGTACATGCATCACCTTTCTTGATGGCACAAAATGGGAGCAGAGAAAATTCACCACCTGTAACAGCAACAATGTTGTGTATTTGATCACATGTCCCTGCCAACTAGAATATATAGGGATGACAACACGATCCGGTAAAACAAGGATTGGAGAACACAAAAGTAACATCAGGTGTAAAAGAGGTGCTACAAAAATGGCAGCACATTTCATTAATCTTGCCCACACACCAGAAGACATATCATGGACAGTCATTGAACAAGTTCCAAATGAAAAATATATCTTTGAAAAAGAATAAAGATGGGTCCACCGCCTAAAGACAAATATCACAGGCCTGAACGACGACATTCCATGGAGTCAGTTGTAATTACACTAAGAACCTTTTTTCCTAGCTATGGAACAAATGCCTTCCCTTTTGAAATTTCCAGAACTTATATATAATTTACTATATATATTTTTTCACTCATTTTTTCTATTATGGTTCAATTTTTATAAACTGCTGACAAGGGGAGTTCAAAAATTCATGAATCAATATGAACGATCGTTTTTAAACGTTCATTTCCACTAATTGGGACAAACCAGGAAGTGATACATCTAGTACTTCATAGACCCATTCCGGGCGGCCATTTTTGCAAGTCCTGCACGTTCTAGCGTTGGAAACTGATGATTTTTTCCGTTTTATCTCGCAAACTTATTTTCAACCTCTATCCTTACTTTTATATAGATATATTTTTGACTAAATAGACACCGCTCAATTTTGGACAACCCTCAAAAAACGATGTGTTTACAAACGTCTATTTCCATGTTTCTCAAAACGATGTGTTTACAAACGTCTATCTCCATTTTCTCTAAACCAGGAAGTGAATTATTTAGTACTCCGAAAGCCCATTCCGGGCGGCCATTTTCTAAGTCTTTTACGCTCTAGTTCCATACTTGAAGCCTTTCCCGCCTGTTTCCTCCCGATTGAACTCCTTTAAAAAGCTTCGACATACACTTCTGTGTTGACATCCACGGAGCAACACGGAGGTACATGGAAGTGAGGAATGATCCTGCAAATCGCAAGTTTAGACTTGGCCAAGTCTTTAAACCAGGCCAGTGTGACTGCTACTTTGCCGACCTACAGCGGTCCATTTCTAAAGCTAATGCGATGTTTATTCCCCCGCAGAGACAAATCCAGGCACCCTCCCCTCCAGTGTATGCTCATGAAGCCTGAACATTACGCCTAATTAATGTATGTACATAGTGAATTTACACAGCAAACGATATTGGGCAATTGATTAACGGAAAAATCTTCTAAAGATTACGGATGGTTGATTATTGTATTATATCAATAACATCAGTGTTTTGTGACGTCTTCTAACATCTATTTTTGTCGTAAATTTTGCCGTAAATATATGTACAGTTTGTCTTTTGTCTAACTACCTTCTCCATTTCTACAAACAAACATGGGTAGTGGTTTATAAATACCACACCCACGCTGATATAGAAAGAAAAATATATATTGAGAAAGAAAAATATATCACGAAATCACAATGAATTCTAATTAGATGTTCCAAAGTATGGTGATGTGTTAATCTAACAGCGATAAACTCGTTTGTATTGTTGTTTTCCTTCCTTTTTTTCCTTACAGATACCAACTTGGTTTTGAATCACTGGGGTCAGTGTACCCTTGTTTACAGATCTACAAACTATGGAAGGTCTGGTTTACTAGAATAATAGGCATACAAACATAATTAATAATTCTATATTGAGTGCAATAGGGATTACTAATTGTCGGTCCTGATGAGTAAAGCAGTGGGGACTGCTTACGAAACATGTTGACCCAGTAGGCAGCCACAATTTTGTGACACCTCCTACACTCTTCCCCATTTTTAATGCTCCCAGCTAGAGAACTGAATAAAATTGTTTCTTCTACTAGCCAGGGTCCTTTTAATTTTTGTATCTTACACTAAACCATAGCACTCACATTCCCTCACTTACACATAGCCTATCTACTCATAACAACAGTGCTCCCACGTATTCGTAGGTAGTAGCACGCCCCGCCCCGTAGAGGGACGGGAAGACCCCCATGATGAAGCATGACACTATGGGACTCATAGTGTGTGAGGGGTATTTTAAAAACACATAGTGACTTCCGTGACACATCATGGATCACTCATATTCACCTTACTTATCATCACTTAAAAATAATTAAAAATAAATAAATATTATTAATCTTTCATATCTAGATAGGGTAGAACCACTTTTGTTTATAAAATATTCGTATAGGAGGTAGGTTCTATCCAATTACCTCTTCACTCCCCCTCTTTGTTTTTTGACCTTCCTAGAAGGACACAGTGCACTGACAATAGCTTCAATAAGCGCTGGACACGGTTCAACTTCATCCTATGAGATCAAATGTTCAAGATATTGTATGGACCCAACAGCAAAACACATGTATGCTTGTTTACCACAATTACCACTTCTTGCAGCACACTCTCTAAGTTTTTATTATGCTCCTCCCTAGTTTTCCCAGAAACCAAATATCATCTTGGAACACAACAGTATTCTCCAGCCCTTCCAATACTTTCTTCTTGATATGTTGGAAAACAGCAGCCACCTAGGCCAAGCCAAACACCATGTGGTTAAATTGGAGAGTCCCCACAGGAGATGCAAACACAGTGAGGTGGCGTGAACTAGCATTTAACTCCACTTGGTGGTAGGCTGATGCCAATATCGATCTTAGAAAATATTGTAGCCCCAACAAACTTTGTTAACTCTGTCATCCATTCTCAGTAAAGTATGGGAATCCACCCACATTTCTTTTTTTAGACTGCATAAATCCACACAAACTCTCAAACTTCCATGTTTCTACTGTGTGATGACCAAAGGAAAGAGATATAGGGAAGATTCAATTGGCTCAAATATTTCTGCCTTACACATCCTCCTCAATTCGTCTGTCAAGTTGTCTCTCACACTGAAAGGGACGTTGCGCAATTTACGTTTAATGGGATTGAACTGATCCTTTACCTTGATCATATGCTTGAAACCTTCAATATCCACCAACTTCTCAGAAAAAAAAACCTCCTTGAACCTTTTCCAAGGTGCTATCCCATTTTTTTTATCATAACACACAATAGAAACTTGTTTTTTAGTTTCCGGTCTTAATGTCTTTCCAAACAAGCCTTGGTGGTACCATCCCCAGGATATTAAGACCTTTTTTTGTCATGTACACTTTTCCAAACATTCTTTCAACTTCAAATGCATTTATTAATAGCCAATTATTTCTATTCTCCTGCCCTCATATGAAATGGGATTTCTGTCCGTTTTTCATCCATCCATTTTTTGTCAAACAATTCTTCTGATAACATGGTCATTTGAGCACCTGAGTCTACCAAAAACTTTACATCCTTACCATCTACGACAATATCCACATATGGATCTGCACATTTTTCTGAATCATCCTTCACCACTAACACCAAATCACTCATCGTACTGATGACCTTATCCCCATTTACATTCTTCACATAATTGTCATGAACAATGTTAACTTGATCTTTAGACAAACATACCTTTGCAAAATGCCCTTGTTTTCCACACTTACAGCATGAAGCATTTTTTGCTGGACATAAACGTCCATTAGAGAAATGTGCAGGAAACCCATATTTTGAACACATATTTTTGGGAAGTTACTATTCTTATCTGTTTTAAGTGGTACAATATTTTTTTTAAACTTACTCGAAAAATGTGGTTTATTATTTTGTTCCTTAACTGCACCCACAACCATCCGTCTTCACCAACTCTTTGGATGCCAACCGCAAATGTGACGTCCAAATCCTGAGTTTGTGCTTCCTCAGCCCAAACCCTCTTAAAATATACTGCCGACCACTATGGATGACATGTGATTCCTACACCTTGAAATCCTCATTAGCTTATATGTCATTCCCTATAGACTGATTTACAAACTTGTATGATTAATTGTCTATGTATAATGTGTGTGTGATGTAAAGGATTCTGACACCCTACACTGTTATGAATAGTGCTATACAACAAATGAAAGGCATATGAGAGAAGGGCTACGGAGAGATGAAGGGCATTGTTGCAGGGTGGTAGCAATGGTATCTGCGGAGAAAGAGTTAATAGCTGGGGTGCCAAAAATGACTTTCGCACTAGTGCTAAAGCTGGCCCTGTCATGGCCTTTCTGTTTTTCAGTCAGGTAATTAGGGCAACTGTGGAACAAATTTTAAAGTGCATAGTAATTATATTTACTGCTATATTCAATGTTTTAAGTTTGTGGGTGATATTACCAATATTCTTTACAGGAATAAAGAAAGAGCATCTGGATGGTGGCCGATATGGGACTGTGGCCCAAAGGTCAGCTGTGAGATAAGGTGCACAGGAGAGGGATGGTAGAAAAGTAGATAATCAGGCCTGGAAGTACTAGTTTTTGAAGCCTGGGGTCACTCTGGTCAAATGCTTGGTCTTTAAGCGGAGGTCTTTATCACTGCTAACTGCCGGTTTACCTGCCAATCACCCGGCGCCCGTCTACTTCTCGGCGCACCCGCTTCGCGGGTGCCCCTTCGACCGTCTGTGGAGAGGATTATATCTGTCACTTGCGAGGATCACCGAGGAAGAAAGCGGCATCTGGCGAGTAGTTGCAGCAGGGCTGCGAGCGTGCGGGGACTTCAACTCCCAGAAGTCCCTGCCAGACCGACGGAGAGCTTCCGGTCCGCTCTCCCTGCTGGCCCGCCCCCCGCCCTCCTGAGGCTTCAAAACACCTGTGTGTAGATAAACGAGTGGGTCACTCTGGTCAAATGCTTGGACTTTAAGCGGAGGTCTTTATCACTGCTAACTGCCGGTTTACCTGCCAATCACCCGGCGCCCGTCTACTTCTCGGCGCACCCGCTTCGCGGGTGCCCCTTCGACCGTCTGTGGAGAGGATTATATCTGTCACTTGCGAGGATCACCGAGGAAGAAAGCGGCATCTGGCGAGTAGTTGCAGCAGGGCTGCGAGCGTGCGGGGACTTCAACTCCCAGAAGTCCCTGCCAGACCGACGGAGAGCTTCCGGTCCGCTCTCCCTGCTGGCCCGCCCCCCGCCCTCCTGAGGCTTCAAAACACCTGTGTGTAGATAAACGAGTGGGTCACTCTGGTCAAATGCTTGGACTTTAAGCGGAGGTCTTTATCACTGCTAACTGCCGGTTTACCTGCCAATCACCCGGCGCCCGTCTACTTCTCGGCGCACCCGCTTCGCGGGTGCCCCTTCGACCGTCTGTGGAGAGGATTATATCTGTCACTTGCGAGGATCACCGAGGAAGAAAGCGGCATCTGGCGAGTAGTTGCAGCAGGGCTGCGAGCGTGCGGGGACTTCAACTCCCAGAAGTCCCTGCCAGACCGACGGAGAGCTTCCGGTCCGCTCTCCCTGCTGGCCCGCCCCCCGCCCTCCTGAGGCTTCAAAATAACATCCTACTCCCGCAGCGCGGGACGCAGCCCGGACGAAGACCGGACAAAGAGCGGGCCGTTCGTGGGCGGCTGTGGACGGGGCGGGCCCCCTCCCTAATTGGAGCCGACTCGAACAGGTCACATACACAGCTGGTACTGTGAGTACAAGCGCCTTTGCCAACCGGTGGCCTGTTTACATAGCATTGGTCGCCCATATCTTGTGTATAAACATTGTAGTGTGTGCTGGACATTTTTAGTGATATTTATCTGCCTGTTACAATCGGAGGTTCATCTGTTTCCTATTTTGTGAGTTTGTTCGCCTGTTTGTTCATTCCCCATATCATGACCTCCTTAAGGTCTGGCAGGAAGGTGGCCAGGAACAGCGTAGGGGGTCAGGTTACAGGGACCCTTGACAATTTTATTACTAGAGCTGCTCGTGTTCTTGAACACGAAATTTTGTTAACGGAAAAAAGACTGTCCCTAGAACTTTCTGCCAAAAGATCATCCCTTGGCAATATTATGTTAGCTGTCTCGCCTGAAAACAGCCAACCACAACTTCCTTCCACTTTGCCTGGTGATACTTTAAATGTACTGCCGGACACCCTTGATCATTGCCCGTTGGTGGATATTCAGGAGATAACTAGCATCCCTGATACCAGTGGTGACCAAACCACTGATAGTACTGATATCCCGCCACCTACCACTGACCAGCAAACTACAGGAACAATGATCCAGGTCCCCAAGCCCAGGCACATCCCAAGCAAAAGGAAACGTATGGGAGCACCCCCTAAGGGGAAACGAGCCAAAATCCCCAAAGTGTCCAATCCTCACAAATCTACCCCTACCTGTGAAGCTCAAAACCCTGCTACGTCTGCTAGTTTACATTTGGCATCTGGTGGATTGAAGTCCCCGTTCCCTCCCCCCGTTCAATCCAACGCAGACTCTTTTACCTTCGATCTTCTCAAGCCTATAGAGAAGTTATTTAAATCACTACTCCTCCCATTATTAGAGCGAGTTACGCGTCTCGCCTCCTCACTTGAGAAGCTAGAGGGTATGGTATCTGCTAACACGTCCCTGCTAGAAAAGATTGCAGTGTCTTCTATTGACCATGCAACTTCCTCTAACAATGACATTGTAGACAAATCTAGGCTTGCCTCCACTGCCCATACACCCTTGGATGGAGTACTATCCAGTATCCCGACACACAATGTCCAGGCGGTGGACGTTCCATGTCCTCAGGTTAACATTGAGGTCCCGAGAGAAACAGATTGTAATATCAACCCCGGGGCTGCTGTTTCATATCAAAACTTTCCGTCTATCAATCTCCCACCTGAGTCGCAGCCATATACCATTATAATGGTGGATGTACCCCGGCTTCCTCAGACAAAGTCCGAGTGTCATAGCGACCTAAAGAATAAAGTCTCACATTGGCTAAATACCAACAGGCCTTTACCTATTGGACTACGGACCGAAATAATGACCGTCCGTAGGGTATGTTGGTTGGGCAATAGAGTTAAACAGGTGCAGGGAGATTGTGTGATCATAAATTTTCGCGACCCGAGGGTTGTTAGGCATATCTGTTCCTTTTCCAATACCCTGAGAGGGACTGGCATTTCTACAGTGGATTTGTCATATTTTCTTCCACACAAACCCACTGTCACTACACGTGATATGCCCTATGTTTGGGAAAGGGTAAATAGGCCTTCCTACCACCAGATAAGGCCGGATTTCCATCTCCCCCTGTCAAACTTCTACACACCCTTGAGTTCATTAGATGGGGTTGACTGACAGTTACCCCATCTGGTAGATTCGAATAACTTGTGGGAAGTTTGTTTTGGCTCAGTAAACCCAGTGCAAGCAGGGAGTGGGTGTTTCCGGGGGGCTCAAGTTGGCTTGGTAAACATGTCTTCCAGTACCCCGTTTTCCCACCCAACTAGTCCGTCCCTCCCCCCCATTGATCCTTCCATAACTGACAGCGAGACTAGGGGCCCCATTAATATCGATACCACCCCAACTACCAAGGGTCCCGCATTTGCAGTACCATGCACAATGCCACTTAGTTCTATGCCCCTGACCCTGGTTTCGTGGAATGTTGCGGGCCTTGGTACCAGGGTATCCTCTGAAGAATGGGTAGGCTGGGTCGACCCCCATGATATCCTGGTTTTCCAGGAGACATGGGCTGTGGACCCGATCTATCTTCCAGGGTATGTGAACTTTTTTAAGGGGGCAATTCGTGGCACAAGGGGCCGCCCGTCTGGTGGGCTCTGTATCTGGGTTAAGCAATCCCTTGGGTATTCACTCAAGGAAATAGCTATTGATAGCCCTGACCTATTAATTATTTCCTTGCAACACGACAATGATCCTGTAGTCCTAATTGTAAACGTCTATAACAGAGGCCTCCCCGGGGGACGTGGCACAAATACCTTTTTATTATTAGATGGGTTTCTGGACACTATTGACACGCATACAAATGTTTTGATTGTGGGTGATCTAAATTGCTGTTTTGAACCGCTGCTTTCTACTCTAGACTCATTAACCTGGGAAGTAGATGCAATTTTAAATATTCCTCCCCTCGATCTCCCTCCTATTAAGAGGTGGACAGAGTCAGCCACACAGTGGATGGGACTATGTATGGAGCGGGGATTCAGGGCCGCCAATGGGAGGACTGCCTCTGACAGGGGTGGAAAGATGACTTTCTCAGATGGCCGACGTTGTAGCAGCAGAATTGATTATGCCCTTGTTAAAATCGAGTTCTGGTTCACTCTAAGTGATATGGCGATATTAGACCGCCCGGAGAGTGACCACAACCCGTTGGTTTTAAGTCTTTTACTTTGCCCAGCCCAGAGAGCCAAACCCTCAGAAATAGTCACTGCGGAAGCCGTTTTAACTAATGATCAACGGCGGGTACGCTGGGACAAAGTTGCAATGGATGCTGAATTATTGTCCAGGATTAGTTCCATGGTTTCCGGTGCTCTGGTTGACATTCAGTCTCTTCAGTACACCGAGGATGTGACTGGTAAAGCTACATGCATACATGATCATCTTTTTACTGGCCTTAAATCCCTCTTTTTAAAACCTTGTAAGGCCAAGAAATGCGTCACTCTAAAACCATCGTCCTGGTACAACAAAACTTGCCGAGAATCTTTTAGCAAATTAAAATCTGCCATTGCTAACAAAGAACCAGACAATGTCAGACTGGCCAGGATAAACTATAAAAAGGCTAAGGCCAAGGCCAAACAGGAGTGGGATAATGATCACTGGAACAACCTTTTGGCTGCCAGTAAGCACCGGAACCTAACCCTCTTCTGGCATACTGTTAAGTGGGGTAACTCCCAGAATAGCCAGGTCCCTTCTAATCATGTCCCCCCGGAAGCCTGGGTGACCCATTTTGAATCCCAATTTTCTGATCCCACAGTTGATGAGGGGCCTGCCCCAGCTATAACGGGGGACCTCTCCCTTCCCATAACCTTAACTTTTGACTGCGCTGAGGTCAAACAGGCTTTAAGTAAGGTTTCAAGTGGCAAGGCGCCGGGCATGGACTGTGTTCCTGCGGATCTCTTTAAATCTGATACAGTGAACTGGGTGCCCTACATCGCACATTTTGCCAATGCCGTAGCCAGAGGGGCAGATATTCCCGATTCTTGGGGGGGGGCTGAGATTCTCCCCATTTTCAAAAAAGGTGATCGTTCATGCCCGGGGAACTACCGCCCAATTAGTCTTATTGACTCGGTTCAGAAAATTATCGCTAGAATGATCTTGGCACGAATCCAGGCTTGGATCGAGCAGGAGGATATCATCTCTCCTCTCCAAGCCGGTTTCAGACCGTGTACTAGTACCATCGACCAGGCATTCAAATTCCAACTGATTGTCTGGAAAACGGTCTATTTGTGTGGCGGTACTTTATATGCTGCCTTTGTAGATCTCCGGTCAGCATTTGACCTTGTCAATAGAACTAAACTTTGGAGCGTATTGGCGGAGCTAGGGCTTCCTCCAGATCTTCTGAATATCATCATTAGGCTCCATGACAATAACTACGCACAAGTCCGCTGGGGAAAACAGGGCCAGGTTACTGGTCGGTTCAGGGTCAATCGGGGTGTCAGGCAGGGGTGCGTCCTTGCTCCCACTTTGTTTTTATTGTTTATCAACAGTGTTGTTAAGTACTACTCCAACACATCGACGGACGCTCCTACGCTTGGAGGTATTAAAATCCCACTCCTTATGTTCGCTGATGACACCCTACTTCTCTCTCAGACCCTATCTGGACTACAGGCGGCACTTAATGTCTTTACGCATTTCTGTTCTGATTTTGACCTGGCGGTCAACGTGTCCAAAACCAAATATATGGTTTTTAATAAAGGGAGAGGCATAAAGGGACATGTTTTTATGGACAAAGCTTTGCTTGAGCGTACACACGTTATGACCTATCTAGGGGTAGTTTTTGAAAATAAGTTGGACTGGAGGCCGCAAATTGATGTTCTATCTCTAAAATTTGCCCAGCTTTCTGGTTGCCTAGTTAAAGAACATAAGCAATCCAAGTCGAGAATGATAGGCCCCCCCATCAAAATCTTTAATGCGAGGATAAACTCTGCGATCCTCTATGGTGCTGAACTCTGGGGCTTTGCAGATCTTTCTCCTTTGGTTAAGGCACAATACAAATTTTTTAGATTACTTACGGGCCTTCCATGTTCTACCCCAGTTAAACCCCTCCTGCTGGACCTTGGCTGTCATTCGTTTGAAGATATTGCGAGGTTTAAGCCACTGGCCTTTTGGAGGCGTTTATGGACAGTCCCTGAGCTGGACCTTTATGCAAAGGCCTTCCTTGATGTGCGCTCTATTCTGGGGGCTGGCAACATTCCTTGGTTCAAACAGACCAAGCAGCTCCTGAACTCCATGGGGTTGGTCAATCTATGGACCGACCCGGTTAACAACCCCTTTCCCTCTAAGAAAGACTTCAAGAGTCTCTACTGGTCTATGGTGCAGCAGAAACATATCAATTCAGTTACTGCAGAGTCCTTGACAGGAAGGTTCCTGGCCCAAAAAAGAACCCCATTCCTCGAAGTATACTGGGATACCATCACCAGACCTTGTGACAGGAAACTTTATCATCAATTTAGGGTAGGCACACTTCAGACTAACTCTTTCACCAAAAAGTGGAAGGGTATGTCTAGTGACTCATGTAAAAGTTGCCCTGACTGTATTGATTCTGTTGGTCATATTTTCTTTGCATGTCCTGCCTATGCTGCACCCCGAGCTAAATGGCTCAAGCCTTTATGTCGAACATTGGGCACTAGACAAGGGTCAGAAGCTCTAGAAATGTTGAGATTTGAGCCTAGTGAATATGTTGCTATTGCTGTTGCTAAGTTCTTGGCCTGGGTTTGGTTTATTAGAAACAAGAGGCATTAAGACATTGGTCCATTTTTAAGCACTTTGTTCATGTTTCTTTTTAAAATCGTGTCTTTTAAAATATGTATTTTTATCTTTTAATGCTTTGTAAATGTCTTTTATGATGAATTGCATCGATAATAAAGACTAATGAAATGAAATGAAGCCTGGCCTGTTGGAATTTGAGGGTTTGCACTTAGGTCCAGACATTGCTCTTACTTTCAAATAACTCTCCACATGCTCTGTATACACACAGAATCGATCTGTTGTATCATGGCGACTGTTTGCAAGTATGATGTGATCTAGGACTTGTAGGCTACTACAAGAAGTGACAATTTGGTTCCACAGTGGCCCACCCAAATGCACCCTTGGCCCACCCAAATAAAAATTCCTGTAGCCGGGCCTGGTTGTGTATATAAATTACATTTGTGTACACATCTGGACTCCTTTTTAGATGAAAAGGAAACGTGCTGTTTTATGTTCCATCTGCAGCTTTATAATATTAACTTTTTGAACGATAAATATTATTTTTTTAACTTTACATATTATGTTAAATATGGTAAATTGTGCCTTAAACTCATAAATATCCAGAAAGGGATGCGGCCATGGAACTGTACTAATGCGAGTGATTAAAATCTCTTATGTATGGCTGACTGAGACTTAGAGCACATTCAGCAAAGTAGAAGACGGGTTCGAGGACAGGGCGGGCGCCTTTCACGTGGGATTCGAACAGGTGTATACAAGAAAGGCCCTTGAATGTCTTCTTTCATCGAGCTCCGTCATCTCGCGCACTTGCCTATCATGTCTTTACGTCACTGGCAGCTTTCTTTCGCTGACGTCTTTCCACGCCTGTTTCATCTTTCTCAACAATTATACCCAGTGAAAATGTAATCTTGGTCACCGGTCCACGCTGCCAGGCAAGGGTGCGTCGCTTCACCGTCCGTCTCAGCGGGAGTTGCGACCTTACCAGATGCCTGGCTGACCTCTATGACCTTGTGGTGTGGCCTGCGATTCCCTACATCCTTTCTGCATCTATTAATATTCCATAGCCTGACTGCAAAACAGTTTACAATGCACAGTCTTAAGTGGCATTGAAGCAAATCTCTACTGTGAGATCTGTGAAATATACAACTGCACAGAAGGCATTTCAAACCAGTCAGAAGCAGAGCACGCTGGGCGCTTTACCCGAATGCGCATGCGCAGCCTTCTGCAGGGGGTGCTTGTCTGCAGCTGCACTCTTTCTCCTCTGACATTGATGAGCGGCAGAAACTGTCTCAGGGTTGGATTAGATGTCGGTGGGTTCTGGCATCATTTATACCATTTGAGCTGTAGGGTGTGATTGGCAGCTCAGCTCTCATAATGAGGTACACTCCCACTAAAGCACCCCAAGACTCTTGGGTCCTAGTTTCAAAAACACATGCTAAACGTGTCATTTTGTCAACCAAGTTGTAAAGAGCCAGTGGTTGTTTCAGAGGGAGTTCTTGCAACACTTAAGTGATGTACGAGAGATTTGCAGAGGTTTAGCACTTTGCTGTTGAATTAAAAATGTTTGGTAGAGTGAGAATGAATAAGGTAGTAAAGCACCAATACAGACTGCTTTGATAACAATTTACCTATTTTTATTTGAAAAGCACACGCTCTGTGTAAAGGTGCGATTCACAAAGGTGCGCTAGAGTATGTAAGAGCATTCCTATAGCTCTCTTTGATGGATCCTTACATGCCTTTATACATCTAGTTTCAAACATCTGAAATGGAAAGAAAATGTGAATGTTTGGATCATAGTCTGACATATTTAAAACATTTGGAAAAGACTGTGCCTGCATGGCACTTCTACTAATAGGGATTAGTACATTTCAGGCTGACTCACAAAGGTGTGTAAAAGGACGTAAAGAGTTGTCATAGACATCCAGGGGCAGATTTACAATAAGGTGCTGCAGCGTGGCACTGCAAGCCCTTTGGCTGCGCCACACTGTGGCACTTCTAGAGCACAGGAATGCAATTTATTTATAATGATATGTAGCATTCCTGTGCTATATCCTGCGCTGGCGTACAAACAGCTGCTTTGTGCGGGGCAGGCACACTTGCATCATTGTGCACAGATGCCTGGGTCATGGGGAGATTGTTTTTGTGCAGGAAGGAGCATTTTTCTGCACAAAAACAATCCCTACAGTCATTTTCCTCTGTAGAATACAGCACACATTGAAAGGGAAAAAAAACGAGGAGAAATGAAAACATTTCTCCTCGTTGCGCATCGCTATGCCACCCCTAGCATACTGACGCATTTTCAGGTTTACGAATCCTTGTAAATCTGGAAATGTGTCTGGTTTCATGGGTGTTGCGTGGGAACACCCACAGCAAGAACTTGGGGATATTTAGCTGGACGCACTGCTATTTGAAAGTTCAAATGTTTGTATAGTTGTCGGGTCCTCGGGGAATCGCTCTCTGACTAAAGAGCATAATGTGATACAGTAAGTTGGTTGCGCCACTCAACTGAGTGGAGTTCTTCCGGAGCACACTACGCGAGAATCATCACGCTTAACTCGAAATGTTTCCCCTGATGAAGGCATGTTATGTTAATGCCGAAATGCATTGGGACTCCGCATTGGAATAATGCTAAAAGAAAACTTTAAAGAAACTAGTGTGTGAATAAAACACCATGAAACATCAACCTATGTAGAACTTTGATTACTTTATTGAAACCCAATTGAGGGGCATTGGACCCCGGGGGACTCCACTCAGTTGAGTGGCGCAACACCCACAGCAACACACATGAAATGCCCCTTTCACGCAAAGTGCTGCATGTAAAGGGGCCGTATTTACAAGGACAGGAAAAGCCAAGCAGGGTGGCTTTCCCTGTCCTTGTAAATATGGGGCAGTGTAATGCGCTGCCAGTGTGTCACAAAAAGTGACGTACTGGCAGCGCAAAGGGCTGTCCCCCAGACTTTTTCATGCATTGGGAGAGGTGATGTTTAAGCTGATTTCCAATTTTGTTTCCTAGCTTAGTATGCTACGAACCTGATAAAATAAGTGCATAGCTATGAACCAATAGTGTTGAATACTTGCCCCCTTAACTTGCTTGTTCTACTGCCAGCATAACACATTAACACGATTAAGGGGGTGGGAGGTGTGGCCAACAAGGCAAACAAAGCAGGTGCTGAGTGAAAGACCACCTGTTTCGAGCCCACCCGGCACTATCCTGCGAACTCCTGCCCTGCGGTGATCCCCATGCTACAGACTGTCCCGGACCGGCCCCGCCGGTCCTGCTTTGAGACCTTGCCCTTTCTCCCCCTCCTGATCAGAGGTCAGGAGAGAACGGCGGCCTTTGTGAGCCTGAAGCAGCGACCTGTTGTAGCAGCTACTGCCCGCCAGCTGCATCTGCAGGGTGACACACACGGTGCTAACACATGGAGTCAGACGCGGTGCAATGGGGAGTCCATCCCCACTGCATCGAGTCTGACACCATATGTTAGCACTGTTCTCTCCCGCGCACCACCCAGTGTCTGGAGGGGGGGAGCTGCCTGGTTCTGAAGGTGGCAGGTCACACCTGTACCTCTGTGGTTCCCATGTTGCACAGTTGTACAGAGTTGTACTTTTCACATCACCAGTATTTTGTATTGCTCAGGCTTTCCTTTATGTTTCTTCTCATTGTTCAACATTCTGTATTCTTTATTCACATGCTCTAAATTCCTGGCGAGCGCACTCCCAAACATGTTTATGTTTGAAGGTGCGTCGCTCGAGATGCTGTTTATCAGTCAAGCATGTTAACTGTTGAACAGTTCATTCACCGGTCATGCTTCATTGAAGACAGCTGCACTCTTGTGTTATGCTGCAGTGCCACAATAAACATCCTTGAAACGTACCTCATACCGACTCATCCTTCTCTTGGATTTATCCTGCTGGGCACTTTACATTTGGCGACGATTCGAGCAGCATTTTCACCAGTTTTGTGCAGATTATCTCACATCGGCAACCTCCTGAGACTGACAAGGATCTACTGACGCATCGATGACAACCGCCGGAAACTAACAAGTCACGCCTCCTTCTTCTCCGATCCTGATTCGACCTCCGCTTCACTTTTTGCATATTTTTGAAGTGTTTGGGCGCTTTTCACACAACACGTCATGGGTATTGACGTCTACTTTCAAACGTAATGACGTAATCTCGTAATGTAAGCGGCCATCTTGGGTGTACACGCTACGTAAGTGGCCATTTTGGATGTATTTTCAGCATGTTTACTTCTTACTAGTTTCTCAACTACATCATCACGCTGTCACGTCTCGGCGGCCATCTTGGATTCACAATCTACAGTGTTTGAAGGTTTTCTCTCCTATTCTGTCAGTACTCTTAACTGGCTTATGATTTCTTTCACCAATTTCAATGGATTTCAGCAAATTAAAAGGTAATTCTTTGATTTTTGGAGTTACTTCCTTCAACTTAAAAGACATTTACTAATTTTTCAAAGCAGTTATATTTCTGTGACTATATTACTACTCTCTAAAGAGGCAAGTTGACTTTAATTGGATTAACTTCACAAGAGTTTTTCTGAGATTATATATATTCACATAAACACAATTTTAGTCATGTCTACAAACCAACAAATTGTACATTTGAATCACTTTCTTCCTGTACCTGGCAAACTGAAAGAGTCATGGAAAATTTGGTTTCGCAGTTTTGAAAGTTATCTTATTGCTATTGACGCTGATGAATATTCTCCAAAATGCAAGTTTGCAAGTTAGTGATACTTTATAGTAAGCCTGGGCAAAGCACTACGCTACGCTCGCGTAGTTTGCGAAGATTGCGCTACTTCGCACTACGCGAATTGCACGTAGCACAGTGCAAACATGCATAGCGTAGTGTTGCGTAGTGCAGCGGTCATTTTTGCTTGCTCGCGGTCCTCAACGTCAAGTTGGCGACCGCGAGCAAGCAAAATGACATCCCGGCGAGACTTTTTCCTCGTTCGCGATCAGCAACATCAAGTTGGCGATCGCGAGCGTGGAAAATAAACCGCCCAGCGAGATTCTCAACGCGAGAAGGTCAGGTTTCTCATTGCGAGTGGTCCCGTATGCTCGCGACCGCTCGCGATGAGAAACTACCAGTTCGCGTTGAGAAAGCTGCCGCTCGAGTAAAAATCTACTCGAGCGGCAGAAAACTACAGCTCGCACTGTGCAAGATGCCGTTTTCAATGATTGCACAGTGCCGGTTGCTTGTCCACACTGTGCAATCATTGAAAACGACATCTTGCACAGTGCGAACAGGGTACTACGCAGTTCGCGAAGTGCTACGCGTAGCTCGCGTAGTGCAAACTGCACTTTGCGTAGCTTCGCGTAGTGCTACTTCGCGAACTACGCCCAGGGTTACTTTATAGTCACTTAGGCAGTGCTGGACGTCAAGTATTCGACAATCTCCCGTCTTCTATTCCACCTCCTGGTGATGGTGATTGTTAGAATGTCTACACGGATGCTATTCAGAGACTCAATAAGAAGTTTTTGGAACAACCCAATGTAATGCTAGAAAGATTTAATTTTATGAAGAGGGAGTAAGCCCCCCAATGAGGCAGTGGAATAATTCATTTCAGTTTTAAGGAATTCGGCAGCAGGCTGCAATTTCTGTGCTTCTCTTGACATGTGCATCAGAGATATGTTTGTTTATAGTTGTTTTCATAAAGAAATACAAAAGCGCATTCTGAGTTGTAGAAACCCACACTATCAGAAGTAATTGACATGGCCAAGAGTATTGAAAGAGCCACTATTTCCTAAAAATGTATTTCTAGTGAAATTGTTTCTCCTGTTAATTGAGTACAAGTGATTCAGTTATTAATGCTATTGCTGTAAAAAAACAAATTTACTAAACCTTTCCAAATAAAAACAAACACCATCTGTTATAGATGTGGTTCTAAAACCCATCTTGGTAATGGTCCTATTTGTTTTGCTCTTGGTAAGAAATGTACAAATTGTCACAAAATTGGACACTTTCAATCAGTTTGCAGAAGCAAACAGGTAGTTCAAGTTAGTTCAGTTACCTCACAAGAACATCCTGATTTTAATGCCACTTCTCTTGATACACCTTTACAAAGTCTCAATATTAATGCTGTGGATTTAATTCCTCAATGTCTTCCACAAAAAATTATTTTATATATTGATTCTAATGAGCATTCATCTACCCCTGAACGTGCAAAAGATCCCAGCTGTGAAGTTTTAATTGGTGACCTCAGTCTCGATATGATGGCAGATTCAGGTGCACCTGTAACCATCATTTCTGACACTGTTTTAAAAAAAACATTGGTCTTCTTTTTGCGTACAATTTTTAGACATAGATCCTAAAGCTTATGGTGATAAGGACAAAGGGGCATATTATCAAGGACGGCATTAAAATTATCGCCGCTTTAGCGGCAGGAAGCTGCTGCTTAATGCGGCGATAATGGGCTTGATAATATGCTGCAGAGAATTCCAATAGAAGCCCATGTTCTGGTGTGAACCTGGGCTTCTATTGGAATTCTCCACGGCATATTATCAAGCCCATTATCGCCGCTTAAGTGGCAGTTTTCTGCCACTACAGCGGCGATAATTGTAACGCCGTTCTTGATGATATGCCCCATAGATTGAGTTTCTTTTTTGAAAATCTAACTTGTCTAGATAAATGTATTAATACAAAAATGGATGTTGACATCAAGGGCAAAAACATTGTTGGGTGGCAAGACCTTGCCAAAATGGGCTTAAAACTAGTTCCTGGTTCAGAGAATCCTGTTCAACTCAATGAAGTCTCGGTTTCCATGTTTTCGGAGACTTTTGATCCAATAATTATTGATTTCAGAATTTCTTTTCAGTACCTCCATAGGAAAAATCACAAATTTTGAACATTTTTTATTTTTTATTTTTATTTTCCTCATATGACCTCCATAGCCATAGCAACCATTCGACCTGTTCCACCTCTGGTGCATATAACTTTGTGGTTCCACTCTCAGCCGATGTTCTTTACAGGAAATACCCGTAACACAGAACCTGAGCTGACCAGAGGCTTTAATCATTGAAACTTATCCTGACCATTAATCTAACATGGCTCATCCAGTTTAAGAATCATCCAACAAATTCCAAAACATCCCCATATCTGACCTTTCTCTATGTGCATTTACTCTCTGATCTAAAGCTCTAAAAAATCTTACAGAGTTCCACAAAGCATTCGAAGTAGGAGGTATCATCTGACGCCACAATTACAAATCTCTCTCCTGGCCAGCAGGATCAGATAAGACACCAATTTATCATGCACCACCAATGGGCCTAGCACTCCCCCCGGCCTAGGTATAATACCAAATAGTATAAGAGATGGGCTTACCTCCACGACAGAACCCAGGGCCCTTGAGATGGTCTTACCCACACTTATCCAAAATTCTTGTATCTTAGAGCAAGAAGCAAAAACGTGAACATCATCAGCATTTTGGCAGCCACATCTCAAACAGCTAGCTTCGCCACCACCCTTTATTATGGATATCCTAAGAGGTGACCAGTAAATCCTGTACAGTGTGAAAAAATGGTTTCTTCTGAGTGCAGCAGATTTAACCAGTGGGTAAAGAATGTCTAGAGATACTTGCCAGAAATTCTTCAGCTCATCCCTCGGCAAGTAGTTCTCCCAGACCCCGTATGGCTGTTCCATCTTTCTGTCTAATGCTTCCAGAAGGTGATTATACCATGTGAGCCACTTCTTTCTTCCTTGGGGCCAACTCTTGTAGCTCATTTTCCATGTAATGATCTTCCTTTAGGGGCCAATGTTGGCTCTTACACCAAGACGAAAGTTGATAAAACTTAAATCTAGACAGAGCTCCGCTCGTGATTTGAGCTTAAAAATCCCAAGAATGACATTCATTACCCGCTACAAGATCCTTCCAGTGTGAGACTCCAGCCTCTTTTAATGGATAACCTAGAGCGTCCAAAAGACACTCCGGTGTACCAGGAAAATCCCACACTGGGGCCCATTCACTGTAATAAGAAAGTGCCAGCAGTCTCGACAGTCCGACCATAATTTGTCCGCCATACGCAGCGTCTTCAGACAGACTTTACATTTGTTTTTAGGAGAGCCAAATTTATACATAAATCCTTGCTACACTGTGCCCACTAGCATAGCTTTAAACATACCGCCCATCAATGAATCCTCTGGAGTGAGCAGCAGCATCCTACAATTTTTAAATTGGTAGGCCCAACAATACAACTGAAGATCTGGTAGGCCCTTGCCCCCTCGTAACAATCTGTGCCTACGTTTTTTCCAGGACAGTCTGATCCCTTTGTCTGCCCCAACAAAAGAGGATATTTTACCCTGGATTTTAAGAATATCAGCTCTCGTGAACTCTAGGGGAATATTATTAAACAGATAGGTATATTTTGGGAGGACACACATCTTGATCAGGTTAACTCGACCATAATGGGAAAGTGGGATGTTCTGCAATATTTTTAATAAAAGATTAACCTCTTTTGAGACTCTAGCTAGGTTAACTTTAGGGATTTGAGTAAGGTCCTGCGTTATTATAATTCCCAAGTATCTGAGCTCCCTAGCAAAGATCCCCTCCTGATCTATGATATTCCAAGCCATAATCTCAGTTTTGTCATTATTTATTTCATAGCCCGATAATTTCCCAAAACTCTAAGCTTCCACAAGAAGCTCTGGAAGGATAAAGTTAACGTTGGAGGATAATAAGATCAAATCATCTGCATATAGAGCTAATTTCCTCATAAACCCATTTATTTGAAAAGAGGCGATCTTCTGGTTTAGTCTTAAACTCTGGGCTAATGGTTCTATATACAGATCAAACAAAATGGGGGACAACGGACAACCCTGCCTAGTGCTGTGCCCTATTTTGACAACAGGAGAAAGGCTACCATTAGCCAAAATCCGCACCCGGGTGGACTTGTATATCTTTTTAAGAACCTTCCTAAAACCGTCGATGAAGCCAAAGATCTTCACGGTTCTATTCAGGAAGTGCCAGTTCACACGATCAATGGCTTTGGCTGCATCAACGGTAATGATTGAAAGAGGAAGACCCTGTGATGAAGCTAAATCGACGGCCCCAATCAAAGTATGTACCAGATCCGACATCTGCCATCCCGGCAAGAAACCTTTTTGATCCTCATGGATTATTGGCCCAATGATCTTAACAGCCGATTATTCAAGATTCCAGCAAAGACCTTATAGTCAGCATTTAGTAAAGAAATCGGCCAATCTAACTGGCACTGAGTTGGATCCTTGCCGGGCTTTAGGATCACCGCAATAACTGCATCATTCTAAGAGTCAGGCAGGGGAGATGTACCTTCCAAGATTTCATTGTACATTTTCAGCCAGACAGGGATCACCTCCTCCCTCAAAATAGAGAAAACCTCAATCGGGATCCCGTCAGGACCTGCCCCTTTCTTGGCTGAATCTAATACTGTTAATATCTCACTCCCTGATATTTCTAGGGTTAGGCTTCCCTGACAGTCCTCGGTTAGTTTTTGAAGCTGTTTCCCTTTGAGCCACCCATCTATATGTTCCTCCTCCACCTGAAGATCTTCTTGATATAACTCCTGAAAAAATTGCGCAAAAGCTTGTTCTATATTCTCTTTATCTTCCATGGTTTGTGCGCCTAATTTAATCTTGGTAATATAGTTGTTAGATCTATCAACCCAACTCTTAATGGCAAGAAGTTTGCCACAGTTCTCCCCCTGCTCGAAATCCCTCATTTTACTTGCCTCCCATTTTTGGAGTAAGATCTCTTCAGACTTCAGTCTAAACTTCAACTGCAACTCCTCAACTCTCTTTATTAGGTTATCGTTTTCCGTACCGAGGGAAACGCTCATCTTTAAATCTGCTTCTGCCCCTGCTATCTGAGGTTCTAAATTGCCCAGAACTTTCCTCTCGGTCCTAGCCCACCCCACAACCGCCCCTTTTAGTATCCCTCTCAGCCGGACCTTGAAAGTATCCCAAACCACGTGCAAGGGGGCTGACCCCAGATTATCCCGAAAGAAGTTGGATGTTTCAGATTTTAAAAAACCAGGAGTGGAAGATTGCAGAAGAAATCTCCTATTCAAAGTCCACCTCCTCTGGGTGAGTGTTAGGGGGAGTTCTAGATTAAAAGCAATGGCACCATGGTCGGATAAGTGTATGGGCAGGTATTTAATTGAGCTGACTTTTTCAAGATCTGGGTGTTCCATAAATATATAATCAATTCTAGAGTAATGGGAATTCTTCTTGCTAAATTTGAACATTTTATCAAACTTAAGCCTGGTGCAATATCTGTTACCCACAAACTAAGATCCTTTCCATTAAGTGTCAGAGAAGATCTTAGAAAATTACTCAATACCATGATTTCTGAGGGAATTATTGAACCTACTGATTCTTCTCAATGTGTCAGTCCAATTGTTATCGTAAGAAAAAATGACTCCAGTATCCGTCTGTGTGCTGATCTTCGCTCTCTCAACAAAAACATCATTGTTGATTGTCATCCCCTCCCGAAGATACAAGACCTATTTACTGGCATTAGTGGTTCTCCATTTTTCACATTACTAGATCTCATTAGTGCTTATCATCAAATTCCCCTGTTTTCCCCGTCGACTGATCTTACTACATTCATTACACCTTTTGGAGCATTCAAATATCTCAGAACTCCGTTTGGCTTGGCCTCTGTGGCCAGTGTCTTTCAAAAATGTATGGATTATTTGTTAAAAAATATTAATTTTGTACAAGCCTACCAAGATGACATTCTTATTTACTCAAAAGATAAGAATGAACACATTAACACTTTAAAAGAGATACTTTCTCGTTTTAAGGAAGCTGGCATTACTTTAAGCAGAGATAAGTGTAAGTTTTTTAAAAGTTAAATTGATTACTTAGGACACTCCGTTTCATCTTGTGGTATCAAACCCAAATTTTCTTTAACCCAGGCCATTCCTAATGTTGCCATTCCCAAGGTCAAAGGCTCCTTGAAATCGTTTTTTTTCAATTACTGAATACTACTCAAGATTCATTCAAGGGTATTCTCAAATTGTCCAACTGTTACGAGTTCTTTTAAAAAAATTATCAAATTTGTTTGATCTCAAGAAATTAATGATGCTTTTGTTCTTATCAAAAAGGTGATCAGAGAAGCTCCTGCTTTGTCTTCCTTCACACCAGGTCTCAAATGTTCCATTTCCGTTAATGCAAGTCAATATGGGTTAGGTGCAGTACTTTGTCAGTGGATTGGTGTGAAAGAACACACAGTAGGTTTTGCCTCCAGAGCTCTCTCTAGTGCTGAAGTTAATGACGGAATGAGCACTGAAAATTTTCAAACACTCACCCCCATTCACAGATCTGGGTTGAATCCATCATCATTCTTTAGATCACTTTGCCACCCCAGTTTATACTCAGCCATATGCAAATCAGTCTTGACCCTGTTCCTTATGGGAACAGACCAGCCAGAACTGCTCACTTTGTCACTGGATTCAAACTATCCTGGCTCATGAGTTGTGCTACCCAGAAACCAGTCCAAGGATGCTGGTTTCCGGTCCAGGGAAGACCTGGCTTGAGAGTTCAGAATAGACGGTTCCAATAAGGAACAGGGTCAAAACTGATTTGCATATGGCTGGGTCTGAACTGGGGTGGCAAAATGAGATAGAGAATGATAATGGGTTTAACCCAGATCTGTGACTGGAGGTGAGTGTCTGAAAAGTTTCAGCACTCCATCCATCATCTCCTTGTGTTTGCTTTTTTCACACTAAGTTGGCAGAGTATATTCATCCATCCAGTGGGTTTTGCCTCCAGAGCTCTCTCTAGTGCTGAAGTTAATTACAGCAAAATAGAAAAATAAGCTCTTGCTTGTTCTTGGGCTGTTGAAAAATTCAAAGGTTTTATCTGGGGCACTCATTTTAATCTTTACAGTGATCACAAACCCCCCTTACACTTATGTAATGGCAATGGCACTGGCAATGCATCCGCCAGACTTGTTCACATTCTATCAAGACTACATGAGTATAATTTTAGCATACAACATATTTCTGTGGGACACAATGTTAGAGCTTATTGTCTTTCTAGATTACCATTGGAAGACAGTCACTCTGATTCGAAATTTGATGATATAGAATGCGTTGTTGCTCCTATTGAAGATTCTTTCTTCACTTCTTTCACATTTACGCATTCAGATTGGATTCAGGCATCTAGAGATGATTCTACTCTTCGGACTGTCAAAAATATGCTTATTTCGGGTTGGCCTAAAGAGCATTCTCTTCCTGCCTCACTCCTGCCTCACTCAAAGTTTATGCTTAAGTTTATGATGATCTTTCTATTGTGAACAATATTATTATGCAAGGTGATCAATGTGTTCTCCTCACTGCTCTTGGTAACAAAGTTTTTCAAAATGCACATGAAGGTCACTTAGGTGTAGGTGCCACCTCAAGAAAATTAAAAGAACATTTCTGGTGGCCCGCATTAGATAGGGATGTTTCTCAGTGGGTTGACAACTGTCAAACGTGTTTACTCTCTGATAAACACTGGAAGACTACCAAACTTCCCCTTCATTGTGTACCTGTTCCTGAAGAAGCTTGGTTTAAACTCGCCATTGATTTTGCTGGCCCTTTTGAGATATATTACCTCATGATAAATGTTATATTATTGATTACTATTCAAAATGGGTTGATTTTGAGTTCTGTGACCCGCCCAATACCCAGAGAAATTGTTACCAACAATGCCTCACATTTTTCTTCTTCTTTAATGCAAGGTTTTATAGCCGCACATGATATAAAGCATCTCAAGGTTGCTTTATATTCCCCTTCTTCCAATGGTCTCATTGAAAGGATGAACAGGTTCATTAAGGAGGGTATACAGTCTGCACTAGCTTGCAATTTCTCTGTTGAACCTTTTATTAGAAAACAAATCTGTTCATATATCATTACTCCACATACCACCACAGGCATTTTACCTTTCAGACTACTCAAAAAGAGGAATCCTAATGGAAACATTTGTTCAAGTTGGATGAAGATTTTAAAGAAAAATGATAACTCATGTTTGGCTTGCCTAGACAAACACAATATGAAAAAAAATGTTCTTGCACAAAAAAAGTTCAAAAGAAACATTTTGATTCTTCATTTTCCTTTTCCTCACATGATTTTCAAATTGGAGATTGGGTTTCAATCAAAGAGTTAAGAAAGGCCATTTTAAGTTTTCATTACCTGCTCAAGTTCTTAAAGCTTCCAAAGGTTATCTTTGTTAGGACACAAAAGGGGTGGTGGTACAAGAGAGTTTTAGTCAAATTATCACCTGAACAAGCTAACAAAATTCTCACCTCCAAGTGTGACCTTTTTGAAGATAATTCTTATTGTTCTCATTTTCCTTTAGGTTCTTCAGCTGACATTTCCACCAACACTTTAAACAATTTACAAATTGCTCAAGCCACCACCTCATCTTCCATACCTTCTGTTTCAGGGTCTCACAGATCATATCACAATTGTTCAATTCCTGTAAGGTTTAAAGATTTTTATATGTCTTGATTGAACAATTTCTCTTTCACAGGTCTCTTCTTCATTTTTATGGAAAGGGAGATGATGTAGTGTACTTTTCACATTACCAGTAATGTGTATTGCTTAGTCTTTCCTTTATGTTTCTCCTCATTGTTCAACATTCTGTATTCTTTATTCACATGTTCTAAGTTCCTGGGGTGCGCACTGCCAAACATGTTAATGTTTGAAGGTGCGTCATTTGAGATGCTGTTTATCAGTAAAGCATGTTAACTGTTGAATGGTTTATTCACGGTCATGCTTCATTGAAGACAGCTGCACTCCCGTGTTATGCTGCAGCGCCACAATAAACATCCTTGAAACTTACCTCATATCGACTCATCCTTTTCTTGGATTTATCCTGCTGGGCACTTTACAACAGTCTGTCACAGTGACATGAGGGGCGGATGCTCAGCATACATCTCTCCCTGCCCTACAGTTAATTACTGGAGAGGTGGCACAATCTGGGAGCTCATTGACCCTGCATCACCACGTACTGGACATCCTGAGGTGACGGGTTCTGTTCCCCTGACCTTTGGAGTTGTACACATACTGGCAGCCAGTGCGCTCAAGCTGGATGACTGGAGTACCTGAAAACTGCGACAGACCTATAATATGGTGGTAGAGCTGGCTGTGGTCTGGTGGGGGCTGCAGTGGGGGTCTTGTGACAGGTCTCTCTCCTGGGCTGCTTATCTGCCCTCCCCTCGACCCACTTGGTTTCTCTGAGAGGGCAGGTTACCCAGGCACTCGTTCCTGAGGACTGAGGTGGCTGGGATCTTTGATCCTTAATTCAGTGGACTTTAGCGCGGTGCAGCTAGACTTAGGGTGCCTGGACCTAGCTAGGACCCTCTGGTGTGTTCTGTGCAACTCTTTTGGCCATGGTCATGGTGAAGCCATGCTCACCAAATCCAGTGCTCTAAGAAAAGACAAGCCCCACCTGCTCCCACTTACCGCCCATCAAAAAGATCATGGGGCGCCAGCCTGCTGATTACAGGGGCGCAAGTGGAGCGTTTTGATTAATTGCTTCATGCTGTCAAGGATGTGTAAAACTCTCAAGAGGCCAAATTAGGAGCATTAGTAATTGACACTGGTCTGCTGCGGGCTGATCAGGTCAAGGTCAAGGAGAGGATGTACAAGCAAGAAACTATGCTGATGGAAATACACCCTGCGTGCAGTGGATACAATCCCATATCACAGCTCTGCAAGCCAAGGCGTTCCACCTGCGTGACAGAAAGTGGGACATGTGCATCCGTTTGCGCCGGAACAATATCTGCTGATTGGGCCTCTAGGAAGGGGCTGAAGGCCCCAATATGGAGCTCTATCCAGAGGACTGGCTCCTTCAGATGATACTAGGGGGAAGAGATCTACATTATTTTCCATGGAGAGGGCCCACATGGTCCCAAGCCCTTCCCCTAGGCTCTCTGCCTATGCCAGTAGTGGCCCGCCTTTTCAACTATAAGGACCGTGACCATATCCTGCATTTTGCAAGGGATAAGGGCCCATGGCACCTGGACAACAGGCTGGTGAACATTTATCCAAGCTACACTGCTGAAATTGAGAGACTCCGGGGGTCCTTCATGCTGGTCAACCAGGCATTGAGGCAAGTGGGCCTCAAGTACTCCCTCATGTTGCCAGCCAATTTGCCAGAAGTGAATGCTGTTACCACACACATCAGGACACCGTAAGTGGTCACGTAATGGCTTGAGATGAAAGGAGTTTATGAGCTGGCCCATGCAGCCCATCGAGCTGGGGGAGGGAGCAGTCTGCGATAGTGACCTAGCCTACGCAAGCCACCCAGAAACAGACCTACCTGTGAGCAGGCAGAACAGGAACGCACATTGGCCGCAACGAAGCTGGAGTCTCAACGCAGTCTTTTTTAATTTTTTATTTTTTTTATTTTACAGTTTTATATAGCGCGAACCAGACCCGTGAGGGTATCAGAGCGCTTTACAGGATTGAGGGGGGAGTAAGATGTAGGGACGGGAGGGATCACACTGGGAGAGAAAGGGATACAGGGGGAGATTCAATTTCAAGTTCAAGCTACCTGTGGGAGAAAAATTAAAGTATGCAGAGTAACAATACAAAACAAAGTTTCCAATCCACGAGGTGCAACCTAGCTGCAGTTGACGCTACAAATGGGATAAAAAGTTTGAGCGGGCAGTTATAGGGCACACGCGGCAAGTCTGAAAGTAAGGGGTTCACTAGATGAGGTATTTTCCCATTAAGAAAGTTTTGGTCTCCCTCTTAAAGTGTGCCAAGGACGGGAGTCTTCTAACGGCGGGTGGGATAGAGTTCCAGATTCTTGGAGCGGCTCCAGAGAAGGCTCGGTTGTAGGTTTTTTCTTCCGGAATTTTGCTGGCTGCAACAGCAGGTTTTTGGCAGATCGGGAATTTCTGGCTTGTCCGGATATCACGAGTTTATGTGCAAGAAATGTCGGTGAGTTCGCGTATAGAGCTTTGTGAGTTATGCAGGCCAGTTTAAATTGTATTCTGGCCTCCAGGGGCAGCCAGTTCAGAGCCTTGAGGTGGGGAGAGATGTGGTCAAATTGTTTTGAGCCCGTTATGAGTCTGGCAGCGGAGTTGAGGCAGGCTTTCAGTGGGGCCAGAGAGTTCTTGGGTAGCCCTGCGAGAGTGGAGCATCCATATTCAAGCCTGGAGATGACAAGGGCCTGGGTAACCATTTTAAGGTCGGACCTCTCGAGGAAAGGTTTTAGGTTTCTTAGGTAGCTCAGGTGGAATCTAGCCGTTTTGGCCATCGCGTTTATATGGCTGTGCATATTCAAGCTGCCGTCAAGGGTTATTCCCAGGGATTTTGCAGAGTCAACAATGGTAGGCGGGCAGTTTAGTGCCGTGATTGTCTTGATCCATTCCTGGATGTCTGGGTTAGGTTTGGGTGGGGAGATCAGAAGGAATTCGGTTTTGTTGGCGTTGAGTTTAAGTTGGTTGGCAGTGAGCCAATGAACTGTTAGCTCCAGTGCCATGTTTAGGGAGAGAATGTCCTGGGGGGAAGAGATTTTAATGTAGACCTGTGTATCGTCGGCGTACATAAGGTATGAGATGTTGGCGGCACGCAGAACCTCGGTGAGAGGTTCGAGATAAAGGTTGAAGAGGGTAGGGGATAGGGTTGATCCTTGGGGGACTCCCACGGAAACTGGAGATGGGGCGGATAGATCGCCATTGATAAGGACTCTTTGTGATCGGTTTTGGAGGAAGGACTAAACCATTCAAGGACGGTGCCCTCCAGCCCCATCCTGGATTTGAGGCGTTCAAGGAGAATTTCGTGGTTCACCGTATCAAAGGCGGAAGAGAGGTCTAGAAGGATTAGGAGACAGGTTTTGCCTAGATCTAGGGCTTGGAGAGCGTCATCAACAATGTGGAGGAGGGTGGTTTCTGTGCTGTGTCCCGGTCTGAAGCCTGATTGAAAGTCATCGAGCAGGTGAAAGTTGTTGATGTGATGGCTTAGCTGCTGTTGCACACATTTTTCCAGAACTTTGGCAAGGAGTGGGATGTTGGAAATGGGTCTATAGTTCTCAGCGGAGGCAGGGTCCAGCGTAGGTTTTTTTAGGATGGGGACAACTTGACCCGCCTTGAGCGAGTCAGGAATTGAGCCCTGTAGGAGGGAGGCGTTGATTATTGAGGTCCAGGAAGGGATGATGGCCTTCGAGGCGGCAGCTAGGCAGTTAGAGGGGAGAGGATCGTTAAAATGATTGTTCGGTTTAAGGGAGGCAAGAATTTTAGCGACAGATTGAACGTCATATAGATTAAAATTGGACCAGTGTGCTAGGTTTTTGGGTGAGGTTTGGGTGGACAACATAGAAGAAGAAGGTGGAGCTGGATGATTTTGATTTTGGTGGAGGGTTGCAGATTTAAGCTCATTTCTTAGGGCCGAGATTTTTTCACAGAAGAAGGAAGAGAATTCCTCACTTGATATTAAGGGTTTCGGTATTTCTTTGGCAGTTTTCACTAGTTTGTTGGATTGGTGTTTGACCAGGTTGAACAGCTTGCGGGGCCTATTTTTCGCATTTTCCAGTTCAGTTCTGAAGAATTCTTTTTTTGTGTTGAGTATTTTCTTGTTGTAGGCATTTCTGGCCTGGCGAAGGAGATTTAGATGTGCCGCAGATGGGTGTTTTTTCCAGATTCGTTCAGACTGTCGCAGGGATCTCCTCTCCTTGTTGAGGGATCCACTGAACCAGGGGTTTCTGTCTTTGATCTGTGTTCTTTTTAGTTTTAGCGGTGCCAGGTCATCGAGAATGTCGGATATGGTGGAGGAGTAGTGGTCCGCCAGGTTTGAGACCGTTGTGCACTGTGGAGGGGGGGGGAGGTCAGATTCACAACGGGCTGCCAGTTTCTCGTGGTCAAGGTTCTTGGTGTCTCTGACCCATCGTTTGGGAATCGCAGGTTGGGGGGCCCATGGTTTGCGAGTGTTGGGCAAGAGGAAGGGGATGGCGTGGTGGTCAGACCAATCACAAGGATCAATGGAGATAAGTTTGACCGCTGATTTCTTAGCAATGATCCAGTCGAGGGTGGCACCTTTCGCGTGAGTGGGGAGGGTGCAAGCTTGGGTAAGGGCCAGATCGGCTAAGAGGTCTCTGATCGCGTTGACCTGAGGATTTTTAGGGTCGTTCCAATGCAAGTTAAAGTCACCAAGAAAAATGTCATTAGAGCTTGGGGACACCTTAGTGGTGAGTATTTCCATGAGGAGGTCCGTAAAGCAGTCATTTTTGCCAGGGGGGTGGGGTAAAAAATGTGCAATTTGCACAGCTGCGAGGTGTTGTTGGAGATGGCGAGTGTGAGGTATTCACAAGAGTCCGTGGGGTCCACCGGCAGTTCTGTCACAAGGAGGCTGGAGCGGTAGATACAGGCAATGCCGCCCCCCTTTTTCTTTGAGTGTCTGTCCAACCTTACAATGCTATAGTTGGGTGGGACCAAGAGGTCAAGGTAGGGTGATGAGGAATCCTTGAGCCATGATTCAGTCAGGATTGCAAGATCCGATTTGTGTTTCATGATGAGGTCGGCGACATCGGATGCATGCTTTACCACTGATCGGCAGTTTATTAGGAGGCCGGCTAGGGAGGGGTAGGAGTGGGTGTCGACCGTAGCGGCAGAGGTGGGAACTATGGCTAGGTTGATATTTACCACCCCTCGGACGCGGCGGGTAGCAACTCTGTTAGGGTTGGTTACAACCGTGCAGATAGGGTGTTCACCCTCTGGGTCTAATGGGCATGGGGCTATGAAGGCAGAGTCGTAGCTACGTAGGAGGTCAGCTACTTCTTCCTCCGTGAGTTCTGAGGGATTGATCATGCCCGGGGAGGGTTTATAGGTGTAGAGGAGAGCAAGAATTTCCTCTTCAGAGAGGAGGCAGGGTTGCTTGCGAGGGCGTAGGTGTCTTTGGGATAGAGGTAGAGGGTGAAGGAGGGGCTTCGTGACGGGGATGTGAGTTTCAGTCTGAGAGAGCCATAGTTTGGAGAAGGTGAGTTCAGTGATGTGAAGGAGGTGCTTTAGGTCCAGAATCGATTTGTGGATGCTCAGTGTTAATTCCGAGGATCTGCGGTGGAGAATATCAATATCATAAAGAGAGGTGAGTTCTGGAAGGCCTGCGGCCTGTTGCCGGGGCGCAGTTTTGATGGTGTGTTCAGGTGACCTAGCGGTGAGATTAGGCGGGTTGAGGACTGGTGGTAGGTGAGCTATAGGGAGACACTGGACCGTTCTGACGGTATGCTCCGGTAGACTCGAGGCGGGTTTAGGTGGGCTGAGGGCTGGAAGCTGGTGTGCTATTGTGATAGAGTGAGGGGGGTTAGGATGGTCCGTGTCCCTGTGTGAAGAGGGGTCTTGTGGGCAAGGGGCCAGGCGGGTGGGAGCGATTTCGCCAGAGCGAGAAAGCAGCCTGGCGGAGGGGTTAAATCTACCAGGGTTTAATCATCAGCCAGCCCTGGGACTGATTCCCATAAGCATGGGCAGGCGCTCGACATGGTGCACATCCCTGGATAACTTTGTGTTGGCCCTGAACTTACCAAAATTACATCCGAACATGTGCTTTGAGGCCTGGGACCGATGCCTTTGACTTTGATACTCTCCTAAGTGAGATATTGGATTGGTTGGGCAGGAGATTCTCCCTGCTGCGTAGGGAGGAGGGATCACCTGTACTCATTGTGCATGGGATTGATACAGTCACCCACTTATCAAACTATTTACTAGTGAATGTATCCCCTAAATTATAGTTGGAAATAACTATTTGGTTGCTGGTTATGGTTTTATTATGGTCACAGAAAAGTTATTGTCATGACCAGGGAAGGAAAGCTGGGGTATTCATTTTGAGTTCACACACCAAAGAGCTACACTGTCATGATACTGCCATAATCAGAGTGCTTCATAGGTGTTTGGCTGCTGGGTAAGATGTCTGTTGGACCACAGATGAACCATGACAGCATGCACTTTGGACCATATTTCCACATATAATATAATTGCCTGGAATATTCAGGGAATGGCCACCCTCAGGTGTCTCAATGTGATCTACTCCTATTTATGACGTAAGCAGACACACATTTGCTCTATTACAGAAAACACACATGACTGCCCCAGAGCTTACAAAATTGCTGCGGAGGTGGATAAGACAAATTATTGGTACTTCATACTCGGCATAAGCAATGGGGGTTCTTATGTGGGTAGCTCCATCAGTCCCATTGATTCCCAGTCAAACAGTAGTGGACCCAGAGGACAGATATGTGGTGGTGGAGGTGGCAAAGGATGAAGGGCCTATTGCCTTGGGGGCGATTTACACACCCAATAGTAACCAGCAGAGGTTTTTAACACAATTACCTCACACGCTGTTGGACCTTTTGCCTGCTTCCCTCCATTTTTTGCTGTATCTTCTTGTTCACCTTAGTGCTCTGAACAATTTACCACTGCTAATCAGTGCTAAAATGCATGTGCTTCTTCCCTAAACATATTGACATTATTGGATACCTGATTCACAAATTTAGTTTACCTGTAAGTCCCTTGTAAAGTGGTACACCATGTAACCAGGGTCTGTAATATAAATGCTACTAGTGGGCCTGCAGTTCTGGTTGTGCCACCCACACAAATAGTCTTTCAAACCAGTCTCCGGCCTGCCATTGCAGGGCCTGTGTGCGCAATTTACTGCCACTCTGACTTGGTTTTTAAATCCTCTTGCCAGGCTCTAAACTCCCCTTTTATTAATCATAAGTCACCTCTAACTTAGGTCCTAAGTTACCCTTAGGGCAGGGTGCTGTGTAAAAGAACGATGGATTTAACCCAGATCTCTTGAGTGCGGATGAATGTATGATTCATTCAGCATTCCGTCCATCATTTGTTTGCATAGCACTAAAAGACAGGGCTTGTACTTGTATGTTTTACATGTTATGGCAGTGACAAACAGCTAAATTGATTTTTCACTGCTTGGAGGCCTACTCCTTCCATATGCTACCATTAAAGATTACTTAAAACACATTTTTAGCTGTAATTCCTGATTGGAAAGAGGTAGTTACTTTATGTTTAATATCTTTGGAATGGTGGTCATAAATCCTCTTTAATGGTAAGATAGATAGATATATAGATATTTTTTATTGCAAACTTAATTAAAATAATTGCAATATGAAGTGCATAAATTCCAATATTATAAAAGGGTATGTGAGGATTTATCACCCTGCTATTCTGGGATTTATAAAGTTTAGATACCATTTGGGCAACTGTAAACATGGGTATTTAAAACGGATTTAAAACAGTTGGCATGGTATTATGGATTATAGCTCTATATATTTATCCAAATCAAAAACTGCTTTTACTGCAGAGAAGTAATTCATGAAGCAGTTTAATTGTAAAGTTGGATTTGACATTACAATTTTAGAAATGGCACTTCTAGAAAGTGGACATTTCTCTGCTCTTAACTTCACTCTGTGTGCCTGCAGCCTGTCTTCAATAAACGTCTGGGCTCGGTGACAGCACAACACAGATAGGGCTGGGTGTGACAAGGGATTCATCTGCATTCATATGCATACTGATAGCCTTCCTGGGCAGGAGGAGGGAGAGGTGTCTCATACTTATATCTGAAAAGGTTGTGCCCTGCCCTCATTCAAAGTTTCTTTGAAGTGTCCCCATACATCAATGGCACTTTTGGCTGTAAGTACTAGGGCCCTGGCCCTACCAAAGTAGTACACTACTGGACCTGGGAAGAAATCTGCTAGAGTACAGTCTGCTGTGCTGAAACGATTGGCACTTTGCTATGACTGACTGTTTTGAGGAACTGCTTCTGTGCTTTGCTGAGCTGAGCTGCCCTGCTGATATCTGCCCTGCCGAGGACAGGACCCATATCACTTGAAACTAGAGTGACTCCAAGAGCTTACTTCTTGCTTTCTGAAGTCTCAGGGCCACAAAAGACTTCCTGCAATCCTGCTGCTGCTGCTTGTCTCTGGAACACATGAGTCCTAACCTTGCCTGCAGGGCCGGACTGGCAATGCCGGGCACCGGGCAATCCCCCGGTAGGCTGCCAGGGTTGGGGGCCAATTTTTTGGCCGGGGGCCGGTTTTGTTGCTGGGTGGGGCTGGGGCCGATTTTTTGTACACTCAGTAGTCAGTCACTGACTCACTACTGTACTCTGCTGCGTCTGCGTGCGTCTCACTCGCTCTGGAGCCTCCATGCGGTAAAAAGCACGATGTAATCAATCGCTGCTTGAATGGATAGGATTCTCTTAATTTCAATCATCTGTGATTGTGTTCTGTTCAGGATAAATAATGCATTGGAGCAGGCGCAACAGTGCCATTTTCGGGGGTGGGTGGGTCGCGCGCTCGTGCGCGGCGCTGATCTTTCCGCCGCCGCGTCTGCGCGGCCTGCTCTTAGTCAGTTCACCCACCTTAGGGGGGTGGGGCGGGCATGGCTGTTGATGGTGACACATGCGCATTGGGCCTCACACAATAAAAAGTGCGCGTGACCCGCATTCCAGAATCCTGAGACTGAGACGACGAGAGGCCCTCTCCCAGCACCCCATAACTTAATTATTTCTAGCCCTGGCCTGGCCCCTGCCTGTCCCAGTGTCCCACTCCCTGCTGTCAACTGTCTGCCGCTCGCCGCCAGGTGAGTGTCATTTGTGCATTTTTGCAAATTGCATTTGCAATCAGATAATGCACAGCAGAAGGTGCTGGGTGCAGTAGGAGTGCGGGCTCAATGGGTAGGTAGGTAGGACCGAAGTTAGTACATGTAGGCAACCGCGGGAGGGGCAGAGCTGAAGGCCAGAGGGCCACCACAGTGGGACAGGAAGCATGCATTTATCTAATGTGCGGAGTGAACATAGCACTAAAACGAGTCGTTTTTTTCTGCACAGACGCATCACCCCATTTCTGTTTTCTATGCGCTTTTCTGAGTGCCTGCTCCTGCGCCCCGGTCTCTGGGGCTGCCCCTGGCTGGAGGTAACCAGCTCACATCACATCAGCATTACCTGTCTTCAGCAGGCAGATGACAACACATGGGCCATATTATTGCCCCACAGGAATATTGTACAGTTGTGCATTTTGCAATGGTGATCATTGAAAAGGAGTGACCCTCATGTGACTCTTCCTGGCTGCAGCGTCAATGTGCTGATGCAGTGGAACTCTTAGATGAGGGGATTCACCCGGTGAGGCCTCAGGAAGATTCACCCGTGGTTTACAACGCTACTGCCATTGTGACATATAGGTGTTATTTAAATGTCAGTAACAGCTCCCTTTTCCTCTGCTCCTTCGCCGAACAGCAGCACTAGCAGAAGAAATGAGTAGTTAAAATAAGAAGTGATTGCATTGCTTATTAAATTAACACCTCTTACTATTCGGGTGACTCTTGTTCTAATAATAGTGTCTTGAAATTTAAGTCATATTGCATGCTCTACAATGGAATTATTCACAATCTTGTGTTACGTTTTCTTTCAAGCCACTATTGCATAGCATCATCTTATCCGCTGGTTCGTCTAGCTGTAGTGACTCGCATATTCACTAGTACCCAGAGAAACTGACACCCAATGTGAATCCCTCTTCTAGACAGTGGATACTGTGCCCTCTGCCGGGGTTTGTGGGCGTGGCCGTAGTGGCAGCATTTATTCCAGCGCATGTATAGGTGTTTGTACCTGTGCATTAAGGAGAAGAAGTGCACCGGCCTCCCCTGTTTAAAAAGTGTTTCCAGTTTCTCATCTCTGGGGTCTTTCGTGGCCATATGTGCTCTGTATATTTGGCATAGTGTGAAAGTGGAACCTGTGCGCATGCTTTGGTCTGTAAATCCGAACTCTCACTCTGCTTCCCTTCCCTCAGCTCGATGAAGAGGGCCCACAGAATCATTGGAAGTTTGCCTCCTGGTTCTCCCCCGAGAGACTCTTAGCTCTGGCCCTCTGGCCCTCGGCAACGTATGGCATCTGGAGGGTGTGTAGAGAAGAGGGGGGGTAGATAGATTCATCATGGCACTGTGGGCCGGGCCGGGCCGGGATTAAACAAAAGGTAAAGGTAAAGGCTGCCCCCCCTCCCCCCCCCCAAAATTTTTGTTTAATCACTGGCCCGGTTCTGCGCAGGCAGCACAGCGCACTATTGCCCTGACCCCTGAGTGTGGATTTATTTGTGAGCAGGCCTGCCTGCTTTGGTTCCTCCTGCCACGGCCCACGGGCCGCCCGCCGCCCCCAGCAGTGCAGCACTGACCTCAAACCCTGAGGAGCTCAGGTCAGATTCTGTAAAATGGATTTTCTCTTGGTGGCTGTAACTGGGGCAAAGGTTGGGGTCAGCAAGTCTGCTTAAAATATATTTTTCAGCACAAGCCCCAACTTGGGGCTTGTGCTGAAAAATATATTTTAAGCAGACAACTGGGCTTTCTAGTGTGTTTTTTTTTTACACAAATGTTTTGTTTTCCACTGGCCACTGGTGTTGCCACTGGCACTTGCCGCTTAGGCTAACGTGTAAATTTCTAGGAGCCTTCGGTGCGTTCCCTTGATGCTGGTTCAGTTGGTTTGTGACCTATATTTTTTTTAATTGTTCGGATTTCACTAGTCCGGATTTCACAAGAAAGGAGTTTGCTCTGTTAAAATGCGCACTTGTGTGTTCACTGTTCAGCAGATGGTTCACTTCTAAAAGATGCAATCGGGTAGCTGCAGTTCCCAGTGTGCAATCTGACAGAAGTTTTCGAAAGAGACTTTCTGTTTCATAATACCCAATTCTTGTGTGTTCTATGATGTTTCTATTTTAATGTCTAAGGAACAGATTATCCAGCTGAATAGTATTCGTGTTTTTTGGCCTCACAAAGCTGACAAGACTGGGTCTGCCTTGCATCAATTCTAATCTGTAACAAATTAGCTGCACAGAGATCTCTACAGAAGGCGCAGTGTTAGGCAAATGGCATCACCAATCCTCTGATGACATCACAGAGTTGATCTACAGTTGATCACTACACACCATGTGGGGGGCTGGTCTCACTTTACTTTGTTCTCTCTGATTCACTACTTGTGTCTATTTTTGGTGCTCTCTGAAAGAATGTCTATGGGTACATATGACTGGGTGGGTAACCTGGTGCACTTTAAAGTCATCATCTACTATTTACTGTGCTTTGAAAGTTGATACAATTGAATATGTAATGAAAAATGTACTGTAAAATTCACCAATTTGGTCTGTCGTTTTCCAACATTTTCTAGTGGGGAGAACCCCCCCAAACCCCCTAGTAGCGGTCCGGCTCGCGGGACGGGGGCTGGTCTGCCAAAATTTGCCAGGGCTGCTTTCAGTTCCCAGTCCGGCCCTGCTTGCCTGAGATGCACCCTCCAGTCCTGTGCCTCAAAAGTGGGTTTTGTAGCTGTTTTAACCCTTGACTTTGACGCAGCAGTGACTTGGTACCACCTGGAGCTGACGCATCTCCCTTCAACAGCGCTGCAGTGGCCGCTCATCGACAGCGGTTCCACAGTCAGTGTAGCTCAACAATGATAGACAGTAAGGCTCGACAATGACGAAGTACATGTAACGTACAGGGGTTAATCAACGAAGCTTCCATCGTCATTGCAGATCGGCGCTAATACTCACCACCATCCTTGGATCGGCCATGGCATGGCCCCTCCTCAACTCGAGTCCCCGACTTTGACATTTTGTATCATCCAAGGTATTTCTTCAGCGTGACCTGTCTGGGTCAGGTAGCCGGCCTGCCATCTATAGCAGTTGGTCAGAACTTTGACTTTGCCTTGTTCCCTCACTACCTCAAGAAACCTTTTGACTGCTACTGTCTTCTAAGCCCAATTATTTTATTTATTCCTTAATAATTCATATAACTACTCATACTTATTAGATTTTTGTTGTTTTGGCCTTGTTTTATTCAGATACATATTTTCTACTGTTCTAAAACTGTGTGGAGGCTTCTTGTAATGTTGCATTGAGTTACTGTAATTTAAGTGTTGCACAAATACTTTACACATTGCCTATTAAATTATGCCGTACTGCTCTGTGCCAAGCTACCGGAGGGTGATCACAGATTAATTTAGGCTGTGTATCTAATTTACCATGACTAGAGTGTTGATCCATACTTGGACAGGGTGCAAACCTCTGCCAACTAAAGACCCCATTGCTAATACACGCTATTGCATGTGGAAGGAGACAAGGAGGGTGGAATTTGACATGCCTCTTGAAGTCAGCAGCAGCCACAAGGAGCACTGAAACTTTTCAGATACTCACCCCCAGTCTCAGATCTGGGTTGAATCCATCATCGTTCTTTAGCTGACTTCGCCACCCCAGTTCAGACCCAGCCATATGCAAATCAGTCTTGACCCTGTTCCTCATGGGAACACAACAGTCAGAACTCCCAAGCCAGGTCTTTCTTGGACTGGAAACAAGCAGCCTGGGACCGCTTTCAGGGTAAAACTTCTCATTAGCCAGGCTAGCTTGAATCCAGTGGTAAAGTGAGCAAGGGACCCACGCCTGGGCATACCCTGCCAATTTAGGACAAACAAAGCAAACGCAAGGAGATAAAGGAAGGATCGCTGAAACTTTTCAGACACTCACTCCCAGTCACAGATCTGGGTTGAATCCATCTTCGTTCTTTAGCTCACTTCGCCACCCCAGTCCAGACCCAGCCCTATGCAGATTACTCTTGACCCTGTTCCTTATGGGAACACTCAGCCTGAACTGCCAAGCCAGGTCTTCTCTGGACTGGACACAAACATCCTGGGACCGGTTTCGGGGTAACGCCCCTCATCAGCCAGGCCAGCTAGAATCCAGTAGCAAAGTGATCAAGGGACCCAAGTCTGGGCATAATACCCTGCCAAGTTAGGATAAACAAAGCAAACATAAGGAGATGATAGCCGGAGCGCTGAAACTTTGCAGACACTGAAGCCCCAGCCACAGATCTAGGTTGAATCCATCATCATTCTTTAGCTCACCTTGTGACCCCAATCCAGACCCAGCCATATGCATATCAGTATAGACCCTGTTCCTTATGGGAACAGTCCAGCCCCAACTGCCAAGCCAGGTCTTCCCTGGACCAGAAACAAACATTCTAGGACCAATTTTGTGTTAACTGCACTCATCAGCCAGGCTAGCTTGATTCCAGTGGGTAAGTGATTAAGGGATCCACGTCTGGGTGTACCCTGCTAAATTAGGGTGAACAAAGCAAACCCAAGGAGATGACGGAATAAGCACTGAAAACTTTCCAACACTCACCCCCATTCACAGATCTGGGTTGAATCCATCATCATTCTTTGGTTCACTTTGCCACCCCAGTTTATACTCAGCCATATGCAAATCAGTCTTGACCCTGTTCCTTATGGGAACAGCCCAGCCAGAACTGCTCACTTTGTCACTGGATTCAAACTATCCTGGCTGATGAGTGGTGCTACCCCGAAACCAGTCCAAGTATGCTTGTTTCCGGTCCAGGGAAGACCTAGCTTGGGAGTTCAGAATAGACGGTTCCAATAAGAAACAGGGTCAAAACTGATTTGCATATGGCTGGGTCTGAACTTGGGTGGCAAAATGAGATAGAAAATGATAATGGGTTTAACCCAGATCTCTGACTGGGGGTGAGTGTCTGAAGAGTTTCAGCACTCCATCCATCATCTCCTTGTGTTTGCTTTTTTCACCCTAAGTTGGCAGAGTATATACATCCATCCTCCGCAGTCCAGTATTTGAGCGGAGCACAGCACTGAGTCCGATCTTCTTGGGATTACTGAATGTCTTAAACAACATCTTGACTCTGGAGGGATGGCCGCTCTAATTCTGCTTGACTTCAGTGCTGCATTTGACACAGTGTCTCATTCTATACTGACTGCCAGACTTGATTCTCTGGGTATAAAAGACTTGGCCTTGAAGGGGGTGATCTCCTTTTTAAAAGGACCGCACCTTCCAGATCTGTTCGGCTAATGCGATATCTATACACTAGGCCTGGCCTTTAGCATCCCTCAGGGATGCATTCTGAGCCCCTTGCTCTTTAATATCTATGTTTGTCCTTTAGCAGATGTAATTGAGTAGTGTGGGCTTACCCTCTTTTCATATGCAGATGACACTCAGATCATCTTTTCGTTATCAGCCACTCAACATCATGACCACTCTTTGCTGCGCTGAAGCTTAACGGGGATAAAACTGAGGTCCTGATCTTGGGTAACAACCCTGATCTCTGGGACCTAGCCACTGGCTGGACACCCTTGGGCCTCTACCTACTCTGTCTAAGGTCAAGAGTCTCGGTTTTATTATTGATGATAACTATTCCTTGACGCCACAGGTAACTAAGGTCACTGCTGCCTGTTTTTCAGTCCTCAAATGGCTGAAAAAGATCCTGTGGTTAATATCCCTTAGCGGCTCGGAGAACTGACATTTCAGCTCTGGTCAAATCCAGACTTGACTATGGCAATGTGTTGTACCTGGGCACAGATATGACCTCAATTTGACGCCTACAGACTATTCAGAATGCAATTGCCCTGTAGCATTTTGGCATACCGAGGCATGCATCAGTCTCTCCTCTGCTTCAGGAACTGCACCGGCTTAAGATCACAAATCCCATCGAATATGAGGCATTGTGCTATATGTTCCAAACATGGCCTAGTGCCCTTATGCATGCAAGGACTGGTGACACTTTATGTTCTTACGCATCTGCTGAGATCCTCTAGCTTTTCACTTTCGCTATGCCTAGGAATTGACTAACCAGCATGAAAGGACATTCTTTTGCCTACCTAGGTCCTAAGTGGTGGAATTCTCTCCCAGCCTCTCTTAGGAACGGTAACTCCTTACTTGCTTTTGGTAAAAACCTGAAGACTTAGCTTTTCTAGCTGTCTGTTCAGGTCGTTGTTATCTGCCTCGATCCTGCTCCGGGAAACCCCTCAGGGTACCTGCTCGCACTATAAGTCTGATAAATGAAAAAATAAAAAATAAAATAGGTTGCTTAGCTCAGTCAGGCAACAGAATGTTCTCCACCTGAAAGCAAACAACCACACAATCACACTTACTTATGTATTGAAGAAATTAGAAAAACCCTAGAAATCCAATGTCTTGCTTTGCCATTGGCCAAAATAAAATTCCTCTTTTGTTCAACTGATGGAAATGTAGCATCTAATGTATGAACACTGCAAGACAATCCTCAGGAGACTGCTCTGGGTGTTTGTTGGATGTTACCTTCACTTATTGTATTATTTGTACCAAAGAAAATGGAGCTTTTGCATAATTTTGTACTTTGGAGAAGTGGAAGATGCGCTATATTCACAAGGAAGATTTGACAGCACATCATGCCATTCAATTCATGGCTCAAGGTAAAACATCAGCAATTGAATAAAACAGTATTATATTTTACTTACATAATATCATAAAATGTGTTATTAAATAAATGTGTAAATAAAAAAAGAAAGTAAAAAGGCCCTGGGTCAGTGTACTCTCAGACAACACCAGATAAATGCTGTCCTGATCAATACTCTAAGTGAAGCTAGACCAGCACTGGTTATGGTATGCTGATTCCACCCTTACCAAGGAGTTATCACATGCACAACCATAAGAGGGCCGCAGGAGGGCATTTGGGTACCTACAGCCATTTTCCATTGATAGTTTTTAGCATCACATGGCTGATGTTTAATGTGAGTGGCATTGGAAACACACATGATGCAGGTATTACTGGGTCCTTATACCACTCTGTTCTCTCTCCTTACCCCCTCTTCTGTATTGCGCTCTGCTCCATGTTTCTCCACAGTCACTCTATGCCTCTTCCCCACCTTGTGATTTCCGATTCCCATACAGTATTTGAATTCTTAAATCCATTGGGTTAATGTAATCATTTTTTTGTTGGATTGTGAAGTTGTTGTGTACCAACTTGTGTATCTCTTTTGTCCCGCTTTTGTGGTATATTGATACCAGTGTATAAACATGTGCAAATATACTGTATAGAAAGCTAAGAGCACATGGTTGCAACCCCAGGGCGTCTAACTCATCTGGAGATAGGAAGTGTGTAGCGGTTTCCTGCACACTTACAACCATTTTGAGGACAGCTGAAGCATTTAGTTGAAGCACCAGACCATTTTGTGTTCAGAGTTCTGATCCTTCTCCCAACCCTCCACTTTTTCATGCCTTGTAAACCTTACCCCCTCCCGCCCAGCTGTACAAGCATCCCACGGTCCTTCCTGCCATTCACTCTTTCTGACCAATCATGGACACCAAGACCTTTGGGGTGTTAGAACGGTCGCAGTTTATTTACATAAGCTGGTACATAAATCATCACAATGGCATTGGTCAATAATATACTTAGCTCTTTGCTCATTGCACATTAAAATGTCAAGCATTTAGTTCATAACTTGTCCTACAATGTATACTCTTAACTTTATTGCATATTAATAAACACCATTCTCATAACCTTCAATGCATCATCCTTAAAGTCACCTGTCTTTTTAAATGGTTGTCTAAATCACTGTTTGTCAACTGGCGTGACATCTCTCCTTCTCTCAATTACTTGGTACAGCAGGTCACGGCTTCGAGGACTCCCTTGCAACTGAATATCTGATGTTCGTGGCTCTGTTTCCATGCCTGGTCTGCAAGTGCAGTGTCCGACCAGCGATGACCATTTCTTACCCCATTTGCTTGCCCTCATGTCCTTGCCATGAGGCATCCCAAGGACAATTTGGGCATTTATCGGGCAATTGTCCTTTTATGTCCTTGTGAGAAGATATTTTTTGTTAATCCTTGTAGCTTCCTGCCCCTGTCTCCTTGAATCTGTGAAATGTGTGTTATCTGGTGTGGGTGGGTTGGATCAACTCTTCCTCCACAAGGCAATAATGATGTTGGTCACCTAGCACGGACGCTTTTTTGCTGGGCTTGTGGCCAGGCCCACCTGACCTGGATTGGGGCATTTAAAAAAAACGTGTTGTGGTCACTCTGCCGACCACTCATTGTTGGTGTGCGAAGCCCTCAGGAGGAATGTGCATGCTCGGGCTCCCGTGCATGCGCAGTTCCCAGAAGAAGACGCGCTGGAGAGGGATCGAAGCCTGGGGATGCCACCGATATGGTAAGGTTACTTAACAATTGCTTTTGTAATGTATTTAAGACTGCGGGCAGGAGGTAGGTGGGAGGCGGGATGTGCGTAAGGGAACTATGCGGAGAGTGCGGAGACTGGTTTCATCTCCGTGCCTCTCCGTGTAGGTCCCTTACGCATATTACGCCCACCCTTACAATTTAGCCATCTGAAATCATTTGCATTATAGAAGGGTGTTAACAGCTGCACTGCTTACAATTATATAAGCTTCATTGGAAATATTTGTTTTTTTTACCTCCCCTGCTTGTCAGTCTGCACAACTATTGACCTAGCACACATGATTTGACAGTAGTGCGAATCACCCCCCCAAAACTATTTTCAGTACTATTTTCAGTACTTTTCTATGTTAAAAAAAATACAGACAGATAACATAGATTGTTTTCTGTTTGCATTTATCCAGACAAATAAAATGCTCATAATCCTTGAATCTGTGATTGTAAAAAAAAGCTAGTAGAGAAATCTAACACAGCATTTTTGAACATTACAAAAGTAGATTTTCTCTAACGTACTCAATTTCACATGTTCTTTAAATTGTCTTTAAAGCATGTGTACAAGACAATACATAGTAAAATTGCACTACGATGGATAGAAGGTTTCCTTAATTGTGTTTATCTTACTATTACTTAAAGATTATTTCCCTAGAAGATGTTCTCTTGTATTCAATTCAGGCCGTAGCAATATTATGTAGCACTTTGGTAGAAAGATGCAAACAACTATTCCAGCACAAGAAGAGATAATGCCAAAGACCTCCACCGCCACCATGTATTTTCCTTGTGTACTCAGATAGCCGGGGATGAAGGACAACCACACACTGAGGAACACCAGCATACTGAATGTTATCCACTTTGCCTCATTGAAACTGTCAGGCAAATTTCTTGCCAGGAAGGCCACCACGAAGCTAATGAAAGCCAAAAGACCCATATATCCCAGCATGCACCACATGGCAATCGGTGAACATTCATTGCACTGCAAGATGATGGTCCCTGTCTTAATTTTCATGTTCTTCTCTGGGAAAGGTGGGCAAAGGATAAGCCAGGTGGCACAGATGAGCACTTGAATTATTGTACAAACTGAGACAGTAACCATGGGTACACGAGGGCCCAGCCACTTCCTCATTTTACTTCCTGGCTTTGTGGCATTGAATGCAATGACAACCATAATGGTTTTGGCCAAAATGCATGATACACAGAGAGCAAACAAGATTCCAAAAGCAGTTTGACGTAGTAAACAGGATGCTGGTTGAGGTTCTCCAATGAAGAGTAAAGAGCAAAGAAAACTCAACACAAGAGACACCAAGAGAAGGTAAGTGAGATTCCTGTTGTTGGCTTTCACAATTGGAGTGTCTTGAAATTTGATGAAGATGATCAGCAGTATTAATGTTATGAAGGAGCAGAGTATGATGGTCACAGACAGAGTTGCTCCTACAGTATCAGTGTAGGATAGAACCTCTAATCTCCTTGGTACACAATCACTTCGTTTCTCATTCGGCCACTGGTCACTCGGACATGGCCAACACTTACTGGAATCTGTAAGAGAAGACACACATTTTAGAAATAAATAATCCATTTAAGAACATAGACTGATCAAGGTGTTAGATACCCTAATTATAATGATGGAGTCACATACAGAGTGCCAAAACGTACACATGTTCAAAAACTCTTTCAAGAGCTCTTCTTTCCTCATCAACATCTCTAAATTGGGTCATCCCTTCTAACCAACAAGAGCTCAGTTTCATTTATTTATTTTAGAGGTTTTATATAGTGCTGGCTGGACCCGGAGGTATTAGAGTGCTTTACATGAAAACAAATTACAGCATCATGGAATAACAAAACATCAGAGCACTTTACACAACCGAGCTAGTAACAGTAACACAAAATAAACAACATCATGGAATAACAGTAGGTAAAAACAGAAGAAAGAACGGCTGGAGATTATACATATCATGTAAATACCTAGACAGAGTAAAGAGTTAAATACCTATAAGATATGGCAGATCGAGTTTAAGGTGCAGTTAAGACCCCCAATATTTGTTGGGGAGGTGCATTTGAGGTCTTTTTTAAAGCTGGAGTAGGAGGGGTTACAGCGTAGGTCTTTGGAGAGGGCGTTCCAGATGTAGGGGCCATTTCCAGAGATGGAGCGGGATTGTGTAGGCTTCTTTTTTAGCAGGGATGGGACAAGGAGGAGAGCGTTAGTGCTTCTCAGATGTTGTGTGCTGCCCGCTTTGCAAAGTTTATTTGCGAGGTATGTGGGAGCATTTTGGTGGAGGACTTTGTGTGTGATGCATACGTTTTTGTAGGCGGATTTGCCTTCGATGGGGAGCCATCGGAGAGTTTTGAGGGCTGGGGAAATGTGGTCAAACCGTTTACAGTCGGTGATGAGCCTGGTTGCAAGATTGAGTACAGATTTGAGTGGAGCTAGGTGGGCCTTGGGGATTACGGTGAGGATGGCAGTGCCGTAATCAATTCACGAGTGGACCAGGGATTGAACTACTAATTTAAAATCTTCAGTTAGGAGAAAGGGTTTGATTTTCTTGAGATGACAGAGAGTGGGAGGGCTACTTTAGCCGAGTTTTTTATGGGGACATTGAGGTTGAGACTGTTATCGATGGAGATACCAAGAGATTTTACTGAGTTGGACAAGGAGAGAGAGCAGTTGAGGGCATTGAGGTCCGAGATCCAGATTTGAATGAAGAGAGGGTTGTTTTTAGGGGAGAAGAGAATGATTTCAGTTTTTTGGGGGTTGAGTTTGAGATGATTAAGGTGGAACCAGGATTGGATTTTAGTGAGGGTGTTATTAAGGTGAATGATGTTGGCGTGGGTTTTGATCTTATAGTAGAGTTGGGTGTCGTCTGCATGAAGGTGGTAGTTGATACCAGCTTGTTTAAGAATGAGGGTGAGGGGTTCCATAAAGAGGTTAAAGAGAGAGGGAGAGGGAGAGAGAATAGACCCCGGGGGGGCTCCTAGGGAGACTGGAGTGGGGTTAGATAGACAGTCTTGAATTTTAATTTGCTGGGTTTGATGTTGAAGATAAGAGACAAACCATTTGTGGGTAGTACCATTGAGGCCGAAACGATCTTTGGGAACATTAAGTAGGGCAAAGTGGTAACAGTGTCAATAGCTGCAAAGAGATCAAGGAGGATAAGTAGACATGTCTCACCATTATCAAGGGAGTGGTGGATGTCATCAACAATGTTTAGTATGGCAGTTTCAGTGCTGCAGCCTTTTCTGAAGCCTGATTGTAAAGGGTCCAGAAGGTTGAATTTTTCAATGTGTTTGTCTAATTGGAGCAAGACATATTTTTCGAGGGCTTTAGAAAGAAGGGGGAGGTTTGTGATGGGGCGGAGATTGTTTAAGTCACTAGGATCAGCATTAGCGTTTTTAATAATGGGGGAGATTTGATCCAGTTGAAGGGAGCTAGGGACATTTCCAGTAGCAAGTGAGGTGTTGATGATTGTGGTCCAGGATGGGACAATGATGTGCATTAGGTCTTGGACAAGGTTAGAAGGGAGGGGGTCTTTGGTATGGGAGGATGGTTTTAGTTTAGCTATGATGCTGTGGACTTCACACTCAGGCAAGGAGGATATTTTGCCAGGAGGCATTGTTTTTTGGTCGTGATTTTTGGTGCATGGGTACGAGAGGAGTAGTGGTGGAACGGTGTGAGGGGTGGTTTAAGCTTGTAACAGGAGAAGGAATGTGTGAGGAGGGGTTAGGGTGAATAGAGTCAGAGGGGGATCAGGGGGTGTCAGGAGTGTGGAGTGTGATTTAGAGGAAATGTCAGGAGTAAGTAGGGGGTTGGTTGGAATCAGCATTGGGTGGAAGGATTGATCTATTTTGAAAAAAAACTCAGAGAAGAAGAGGGCAATTTCTTCGCATCTAGCGGTAGAGGCCATTGGGTTAGGCGGAGCTGAGCAGGATTGCTGACGGATAATGTTGAACAGTTCTCTAGGCCTGTTTTTGGCCCGATCGAGTTCTGTACGGAAGAAGGATGCCTTTTCATTAAAAATGTGTTTTTTTATATGAAGATCTAGCTGATGTGAGGAGTGTCAGGTTAAAGTGGGATGGATGCTGTCTCCAGGTTATTTCCATCAATCTTAATGAGTGTCTTTCATTGTTAAGTTCTAGGTTAAACCATGATTTGGAAGGGATGTTTCTTAGAGTTTTACGTTTAGGAGGGGCCAATTGGTCTAGGACATCCGTGACAGCTTTATTAAAGTGCTCAGTAAGCTCATTTGCATTTTGTGAGGGAGGAATGAGGAGCAGTTGAGCTTGCAGTTTGGACTCAAGCTCATCAGGACGGATACATTTCAGATTTCTGGTCCATGTCATGGTTTTAATTTGTTTGGTGGGGAGGGGAGGGGACATGATAGCAATGGTGAACAATATGAGGTGGTGGTCAGACCAGTCAATGGGGATGATGTTGGTCAGGAATACCAAGTCATTGTTGGTAATGATGGCGTCCAGGATGGCTCCTTTGATGTGGGTGGGGGACTGACATATTTGTTTGAGGTCATTGATCTCGAGAAGATTGGTGAAGAGGGTGGTAGTGGGATCATTAGTGTAATTCAAGTGGAGGTTGAGGTCTCCAAGGAAGACATTTTTTGAGTTGGATATTGAGGCTTGTGTCACCAAGTCAGAAAGTTTGTCAATAAAGGGGTGAGGATCAACAGGAGGGTGATAGATAGTAAGTAGACGAATAGGGTGGTTATCTTGAACTTTAAGTTCAGCTTCAAGGTATTCAAAGGTGGAGAGGCCAGTATGGTGAACAAGGGAGAGCTGAAGTTCGCTTTTGAAGATTATGGCCAGGCCCCCCCTATTCTATCAGGTCTGTCTTTTCTGAGGATAGAGTATCTGGGGGGGGAGAGTAGATCAAACATGCTCGTTGAATGGTCATTGAGCCAGGTTTCCGTGAGGAACGCAATGTCACTTGATTCACTAAGGATAGATTTGGAGATTTCAGTGGCGTGTCGAACAGAAGATCGACAGTTAACAAGCATGCAAGTGAGTGGTTTGGGGTTGTTTTGTGGGGAGGGCAGGAGTGGTGGTGGTGAGTTGTGGAGGGGTCTTGGGGAGGCGGGAGAGGAGGGAATTCTGTTATTACCTAGAATGACGGGGATTTTGTAGTAGGGGGAGGTGGGTTGTTGACTAAGGGATTAGGATGGTAAGAATAGCATAGGCCGGAGAGGTCTGATGGGGAGAGGTTGTTTGAGGTGCGGCGAGGTCTAGACATCTGGTTCTAGAGGGGGGAAGTATTCCAATGATGACGATTGATATTGGCGGGGATTTTGCGGTTGGGGTGGGGTGAGTTTGCACGTGTGAGTCGGGTCCCTGAGCTAAGGGATTTAACATCTTCTCCAAGTCGAAAGAGTTCATTCGTCAGTGAGGAGAGATTACGTTCAATGTTGTGTTGGGTCAGGGTTATAGGGGAGAGGGGGATCTTAGAAGGGGAGGACGAGGGTGAGAAGGAAGGGATAGTGCTTGTTGCAGACGGGGGCAATTGTGTGTGGGGTGTGTGGGGTCGATGAAGGTGGAATAAGAAGAGATGGGCTATTAGGCGTAGGTGATGGCATGATGGAGGACAAGAGATTAGAAAACTCAGTGGATGTGGGTAGTGATAATATGAGGACAAAAAGAGTTTAAAGTAGGACTGCATGGAGGATTAACGGTGGTGATAAATCCAGTGGTAGAGATGGAGGATTAGGCGATGGTGAGGGTAGGGCCAGAAGTGGGATGGAAGGAGAGCCAGGGTGGAGGGGTAGGGATTCAGGTTGGGGGGGTCAGGGAGGGAGGATAAGGGTTGGTATTTTAGAAAGGGTTGAGGGGGACAGGTCATTTGAGGATGTGAGTGGTTGGAGGCAGGGGAGTGCAGTGGGGATGTCAGGAAGAGGGAGGATCATTGGAGGGGGAGAATATATGGGTGACTGTGATTGGGCAATAGTATTAGTTGTAAAGATGACAGGGGAGGGGGAGTGGGAAGTAGGTGTTTGGGCTATGGTGTTGGTAGGAGAGAGGAGAGGGGAGGGGGAGAGTTGGGTAGGGGGAAGGGGGGAGAGCGGGGGTGTTGATCGGTTGGGTATATGGAGGAATAGGGATCATTTTGTCTAGGTGGAGAGACAAGGTGCTGAAGTGGTGCTCAAAGATGGAGAGGTGTGATTCGGCAGCTTGTATGAAGATGTTACCCATTTTGAAGATGGCGATGTTGATTTCACCAGGAAAAATTGGGGAGGGAGTAGTGGATAATTTAAATCCATAGGGAATTTTGATTGAGAAATTAATTGTTGGATTCCTTACCTTTAAGAAGTTCAAAGAAAACTTTGTCCACAAAAGCTGGCACCATCAACATGTACACATATACCTTGTCCTGCACAGTTGTCAACGCTGTGTACATTTCACTGAGTAATCTAGGTTGGGTCACATGTGTCAGAAATCTCCCTAACAGCCAATAATCTGCACAAATAAGATTGAATAGAGACAGGGGAAGGCGTAGATTAATTTACCACAGATCCCTATGAAAAGTGTGGCTACAAGGCATGTGGCGGCTGGGATACACTGGCAGGGTGAAACTAGGCACTCACAAAGGTTAGAACAGTCATTCTAGATTTATATAACAAGAATTAGAGAAGAAAGATACATTGCCTAACAAAGTAGTATTTGTAAGGTTCACCCTTTCAGTGATCACCATAAGTCATTTGTCATTTGTCATCCTCCACCTTTGTTGTACTTTTCCCTTCCCAGTTCTCCTCATGTTGGGATTTAATTCTGCTACCCCGGTGGACGTCATTGCTCTAACCTGTGTTTGCTTTTGAGCAGGATGTGTCTGCTATTCCCATTTGCTGGGTTAGTTCATGTAAGCCGATAATCTAAACAAATTTCATGTTTGTTTTTACTAATCCTTGATGTGCAAACTGTGGAATCTGTCCTATATCATGCTTGACAATATCAATCTATAAATTCTAAGCAATTTTCTCTCAAGATGCAGGTATATTTTTACTATCCAAAATGGCCTAGTTCCCCTATAAAAAATTCCCCTTAATGAAAATGTGTCCTTCAAAAATGTTAGCTTCTTTTATATCCCTTCTCTTTAAACACCTGATTCCACTTCTCCTCTGTTGCTATTTATTTGCTGAGTTCACACACCTCCATTCAGTTTTCTTCACCACCTTTCAACTGTGATATGCAGTCAATCATAAAGAGTGTGAGTTCTGCCACATACTAAATATACACTTAATGCTCAAAGTAACTGCTTAGCCACCTAGCGATAAATGATACAAAACGTTGCTGTAGGAAATGTGTTTTCCAATATTTATTTTGCCTGGACATATGGCATTTGAGTTCTTGTGTAGATGTGGTTTGTTGATCCTGCACTAGCTACATTTGCTCTACTTGAAATTCAAAAATATCTTCACTCTTCGGGTGCCATAATGAACTTTTGGTAAATCGGTTGCAATTAGGTAGGGCTGCATATAGTTCAAATAAAGATTGCATGGTTGAAGTAGCTATTTTTCCCACTTACATTTAAACATGTTTGAACAATAGGCTCTGATTAACTAGGATTAAAAGAGGGTTAAACAAAAGAATTAAAATGACTAGCGTGTGTTAGGAAATTAAAAAACTTCAGGTGTGTATAAGGATAATACAGTTAATGGAAACAATATATCCTGATTATCTACAGCCTCTGACTGGCTTTTATGGTGTGTCATATTGCCTCTCTGAATGTTAGCAACAGTAGCAGTTAAGGGCTAATCCAATATATGTAGTTAACACCCTCACACCTGAGTGCCAGTAAAACATCCAGTCTCCAATGATCAACAATCTGACTTCAAATGCCAACCTAAAGCAAGTTTTTGTAAAACCAACAAAACTCGCCTTTTAAATCTGGGTGATGAGCAATTGGCTTTGGCAACACCTGTTTGGTTTGGGCTAGTTTATGGCCAAAACCATTCAAGGATGGCCTCCTGGGTTTGTGCATGCTTGCTAATGAATCGGAATTCATTGTTGAATGTTTTTCTTGCAGTATAAAAAAAAATACAAGATGGGCGTTGGTGCACCTGCACACATGTGCACACATGGTGACCAGGTAGCAGTTTACAGGCCCTCTAAAAGCAAATTTTCACAAGTAAGTAAAAGGTATAAAAATAAAAGCAGGGGCAAAGGAAGGTAAGGAAAGAAACATGGAAGCAGCCAACAGCAGCGTGGGTAGGAGTGTTGATGAACTGATGTGGGAATGATGAAGTAAATCAATACACTTTCAAAGAGTGGTAAAATGTGAATGAAAAAAATAGTGCCCTGATGTCAGCAGTGGAAGGATGCAACATATCCAATCAAAAGGATGTTAAAGAATCTATGTTCCAAGGGTAGGCAAAAACAATACTACAGAGTAAATCCATGGAATGAGGTACATTGAACTGAGTGAGACAATAACGCCATCCATTAATGACTAAGAGGTAGACAGAAACCCCAAACTATGTTTTTTACTTTATTGTAAACAGCAAACAGCTAAAGCTCTTTGTAGACAAGACCTAGAAATGCCTGTAGGAAAATCTAATTTTCCACACCATGAACACATGGACTGCTGCAAGGAAGGCATAATTCTTGGTCTCTTCACGTGGATGGTTCATATAAAGGTGAAAGGAAACACATATAGGATAGAATGGAAGCAAGCTGGACCAGAAGGGGAGCAGATTAGTGCAGATCCTGGGAAGCCAGAGCTGGACCATGTTTTAGGGGAGTTTAAAGGGAGTGACGTGGATAGAAGTGAATTAATCTTTGTTGCTGTAATGCAAATCGCTCTTGATTAATGATGCAGTAAAGCATCATTCTCTAGATAGAACTAGGATACAATACTGAAAATAGAAAGCAAACAAAGAACAAGGTGATAATTGGATGAGTTAAGGGGTTTCACCGAAACTAACCCTGCATAACCACTCACAGAGAGAGGACTTCCTGGTACAGACAATGACAAGATGCTTTCCCTGCGTGCTGCTTCACAGGCAGGGTGAGTACTTGAAAAAGCCTTGACTTTACACTTGAATCTCTGAAACTATAACTTTCCTCCTGGTCTTGGGGTGCTAGACATTTGCTGATCCCAAAGGATAGAGGGGTCTATATATGATGCAGAGCAGCCAGCCTGCATACAAAACTCAGAAGTAATAAAACAAGAAATAAAATAATGAAACTGTATTACAATCAACTGGTATTAAATGGCAATATCTACCTAAAACTCTTAGGGCCATATTTGGAGTATGGCTGATCCATAAAAAACATGGCAGATGTCCTGTCTGCTATATTACATGTGCAATATAGCCTTTGTCACTTGGAATATTGCTGACGGGATATCGGTCATGTTTTGATGGAGTATCCTGTCAACCAAACTCTAAAAAATCCCACTTTTCCCACATAGCTGTGACACTCAGTGATAATTCCATTCCTTCCCACTCTCATTCATTTCTCCACATAGCCTCAGTCGTTCACCTCATCTAGCTGGATGTGTTTGTGATTTGTTCTAGCTCTCATACACTCAGACTGACATTTTACAGACCATACCTGTATTATCTTTCCATGCACATTCAAATGCCATTGCTAGTAGGTCTGGGCTGTGGACTCGGCTCGGTTTGCGGAATTTGCGGAGTTTTCAGCAATAGTGCAGTGGAGTTTTTTACCTGCTAAGGTAGAATTTCTACCCAAGCTGCAGGAAGACCAGCACGAACGACAGATCACACTGCACTCTGCCACTTGCGGAACTCTGCTGAGTTTTTTTGTCACTTCGAAGAGTTCTGCATAGCAAAACTCCGCGAACTACGTCCAGGCCTGATTGTTAGTGTTCTGTTAAGGCACCTCCTGATTATGTAAATGTTCACATGTAAATGTGTGTATAACCTCCACATGCTTATAACCTGTTTATTAGTGATGTGTAAACCTTTCTATTACCCTCAAGACCTATTTTTTGTAAAATTATATGTTGTCATGTGATATACAGATCCATCATTTTATGTTAAATTTTAAGCTTGAATTTTGAATTTTGTCAGCGTTAATTTTTGACACAAGGAAGCATTTCAAGGAAGAAGCATAAAGCACTGCAAACAGCCACTCATGATCTGTTGTTTCAGTGCCTTTGCAGTACATTATTACCTTAAACAGCACATTCATGGTAGATTTTTACAGCAAATGGTGAGAAATTACACACAGTTGCATAATGGTGTAATTTCCAGGATTTCACATAAGAAGGGTAACAAAAGATTCACAAAAATATGTGAATTAAACCTGCATAATTTACATTTCACTCAGGTCTAGAGCTTTCATGACGCTGTGCACTTGTCTCTGATGGATAAACTACTTCAATCAAGTGGGTTAAGGGGCCTGACATCTATTCGGACTCCTGCATAGAATCATATCAGGAAAATGTAGTTCCATGCATTATGTCATTCAGATTTACTTTCTGCTCAAACCAGTCTCCTGTCAGTATCTCACTTGATTTTTTTAACACAAATTCAAAAGAAATGCCCTTGTGAGAAAAGAAACACGTTATAACAGCTACTCACATTTTAAGCTAAAAGAAAAATGCTACTTAATTATACTAATTTTCCCAGAATTTCACAAGAAAACAATACACTATTTTTCTCACTTTGGGCCCAATCTCAAGTTGCTCTATATCGGAGAAACATTGTTACAGTTACTGTGAGGCAAATTTGCACCAGTACAATCCAATATGATGGGAAAGTACTGTATGGGACCAATTTATTTCATTGTAAAGCAACATGGAGTTTCCATTTCCACAGGATTTTATCCCTTAGATTTGTAACCCACTTCCGATCATTGTACAAACTCTTATTTGCACAGGTATCCCAAGTTAGCCCTTACCTTTTAATCAGGACCTTAGGAACTGGAGGAACTGGAGGACCCTAACTAGTGTATTGAAAGCAATAACACTATAGGAGCCTAGGCCGGACGGAGGAACATGGCGGCCGACAGCTAGTGCCAATCGCGAGCTAGCGATCGAACGTACCTGTGCTGTGGAGGTCCATACCTTAGGCCGTGAAGGTGGTGTGGCAGTGATGGGTGGGGGGGTTGCCCGTGTGCTCGCGGTTGCACAGGTCACTGGATGCACTGTCGGGTGCTCGATCAAGCAGGAGTCTCCACGGCAAACACGGCGGGAGCAGAGAGCATTGGGGAGGTGTGTGAGCGGAGGCTGCTGAGTGGCTTAGGTGTGGATACCACGCAGCTGCAAGGATAGGCTTCCCAGGAAGAGGAGGTTGCTGAGTTGCAGGTAAGGTCGAAAGCTGCATTACTCAGCAAGAGACACAAAGGGGGATGTCATCCAGGGCCCCCTGATGACTCCGGTAAGGTGGAGGGAGCCGGACTCTGGGATTATCAGCGCTGCACTAAAGAAGGTGGTTTGTTAAAATACAAAGTGGCCATTTCTAAACACAATGAAGAAACCAGAGAGGAATCTAGAGAAGGGTTTGTGCGCAAAGTAAATAAATACGCTCTGAGGAATAGGGATATTTTGAGGAGAGAAGACATTACTCAAAGCGCTTCAGTGGGTAAAAAGGTCCTCACTCCCCCTTCAGCCCCTCCGAGAGTATTAAGTGACAAAGCTTTTTGTGCTCTCCCCCAAACTACCTCTGCCCCAGAGATAAAAAAAAACCCGGGAAAAGAACACCGAAGAAAGTAAGCAGTAGTCACACAAGAAAGAAGCCAGAGAACATAACAATAACACCTTCACTCCGCTCGTATTTCAAAGTGCAAGACAAAGTCCAAGGCACGCTAGTGGTCTCTCCCTGGTTTCCAGTCAAACCAATATTCCTGAACCCCCTGAACTGAAATCCTGTCTACCCTGTTAACAGAGGTCAGAAAGAAATTTGTGATTTCCAAAATAAATCAACAAAAAATTCAAGGTACTATTGAGGCTTTGGAGGCAAAGATCAATAACCTGGTGGAAAGAGTCGGGCCATGGAGGTTTTGCAGGAGAAATACAGAGCCTGAAGAATACTGAGAAAGAGTTGAGAGATTAGTTGGAATCTCTAGAGAACAATGCCAGAAGAAATAATATTCGGATTCTGAATGTGCCTAAGGGCCTCGAGGGAGGAGACATAAGATGCTTTGTGATAAACCTCCTGAGAGAATTTAACATGGAAATCGATCAGAGTTGCCAAGAGGAGGACAGCCAAAGAGTACATAGGCATCCTTTTATGAGGCGGCCAGGAAAGAATAACCCATGAAGGATCCTGGTGAATTTTAAATCTTGCTCACTAAAAGAAAAAATCTTAGCAAGAGTCCTCAAAGCAGAAGTCGTTAAAAAAGATAGCTGGTCCTTTCGTATTAGATCTGATATTTCACCTGCTAAGCAGGACAGGCAATGGCAATTGGTCACATTTATTCAAGAACTGAGGGAGATGGGAGCCACCGCAAACATACGATTCCCCGCCACGCTAAGGGTAATGCAAAATATTAAAATGCATAACTTCAGGGACTCAAGTAAAGTCACTACATTTATTGAACAGATTAAGGCACAACAAGTATATAACTTAATCTTTCCATCCTAGCATAGCAAGAGACTTCACATGAGGTAATCTAGTGTATGGGGATGGTTCCTCTGGGGGGTTCCAGGAGAGGGAGGGAGTATATGGGTAAAAACAAAAAAAAAATTCACCTCATTTGCAATTTTCAGACCAGCGTCCTTTTTTCTGATTAGTAGGCCTCCTAGTCTGATGGGAAGAACAAGGTTTTTAGGCATTTATTTTCTTTTAGTTTACTGTCTATTTTATTTGGATAAGCCTAGACTTTTAAAGATTCTATCCTGGAACATCAATGGTCTCAGGGGTCCCACAAGAAGGAGGAAACTCTTAGAGTATGTGAGAATAAAGGATATAGAGGTCTTCATTATTCAGGAATCACATTTGGCCAAAGAAGAATGGCCAGAGATTCTAACGGGCCAGCAGTGGATTGAGCATTGTATATATACCTCACAGTCATATACGGTGAAAGAGGTGGCCCTTTTTTTAAAAAGATATGTTCAAGTTATATTGGGGGAGTGCGTAGTAGACCCATGAGGTAGGTGGGTTATAGTTAAAGCAAAAATCCATAATGTTTGCCTGGCCTTTGTGGGATACTATGGCCCTACTCTAGACGACTCCACACCATTACGCACCGTTTTCACACTTAGTTGATATAAGCGATACCATCAAATTGGGAGGTGATTTTAACGTTTGTGTGGATCTGGAACAAGATAGGACCTCAAGGAGGGCAGCGTTGTCAACCCCTAATATGAGAGGGGCTTTGAGGCAGCTGATAACCGACACAGGCCTAGTAGATATCTGGAGGACAAGGATGTGACAGAAGGGGGAAATTTCACTTTCCACAATAAGAAACATGGCCGCAGTTCCAGGATTGATTTTTTTTTATAGATCTAAGTATTAGTAAGAATATCAGGAAAGATACGAATTTTCCTGAACATTTATCGGACCATTCTGTGGTTTCTCTCGAGATTATGTTCAGCAATAAAGCACTTCTGCAACGTTCGACATTAAATCACATGATGTTATTAGACTGCATGGTGGTGGAAAATATAAGGGTGGCCACAAAGGAGTTTTCCCTGTTTAACCCTAATTCAGCACCTGTAGAGGTTGTTTGGGATGCTTATAAGGCTTTCCTTAGAGGCATCTTATCTAGTCATAGCTTTGCCCAGAGCAAGAAGGTCAGCGAGGAAATCAATACTCTTAAAGCCTCCATAAAAGCTCTTCAACGCAATCTGGCACAGGCCCCCCCTACCTCCCTAAATATAGGTCAAATTGAACAGGATCTGCAGCTGGCAAAATCTAAGCAAGCTGATTTTCTGGAAGTTATAGTAAGGTGGAAATAAGAGGCCAGTAAACTATCCTATTATGAATATGGGGAGGGATGCAGGAAATTGTTAGCCTGGAAGTTAAAAGCTAACCAGTCTAGGAATTATATAAAAGATCTAAAATGCCAGACTTCAGGAAAAACAATTTCGGAAGCTCGTGAATTCGAAGATGCCTTTGTAGAGTTTTTTCAGGACTTGTATACGGAGGATGTGGCACCAAGCAAGAAACAAATCGAGGCCTTTTTTCAAAATTTAGATCTTCCAGGCCTTCAGGGGGCTCTAAGGGAAATACTAAACAACCCAATTTGTATGGGAAAGGTTGATAAAGCCATCAGTAGCTAAAAGAAAGGGAAAGCGGCAGGCCCGGACACCCTTCCAAATTAAAAATTTGTGATTCTAAAAGAAGAGTTAGCTCCAATTTTATTACAAATCTGTAACTCTATTTTTATCTCCAACCATAATCCTCCATCTTCATGGGACTCTGCCACCATAACTATTCTCCTTAAACCAAATAAAAATAAGAGGGCATGCGAGTCATATAGACCTATTTCATTGCTTAATAGTGATTACAAGATTTATTCTCAGATGCTAACTAAGCGCCTAAATAAGATAGTGGGAACCCTGGTCCACACCGACCAGAAAGGCTTTATAAAAGGGAGACTGTTGCATGAATTGACACATGAGTAAATCAGCACAATTGATGTGGTGAAAGAATCTGGCAGTCCATTGACAGTTATGACTCTAGATGCTGCAAATGCTTTTGACAGGGTTAGCTGGCCCTTTTATGTGAGGTTATCAAGCGGTTTAAACTAGGAGAGACCTTTCTGACAGCTCTTAAAGCCTTGTACAAGAATCCGTCTGCCAGAGTATTATTTAATGCGAATCTATGTAAAAATGTATACATCGGTAGGAGGACAAGACAGGGTTGCCCCGTATCGCTGCTTCTTTTTAATCTATATATTGAGCCTTTGGAAATTAAATTAATATCTCTTGGGAACATCTCCCCCTGTGTGTGTAATGGGTGCACGAAAAAGGTTGGGCTGTATGCTGACACTTTGATGATCTCTACAGGTTACTTAGCTCTATCATTTCCAGGATTTTGGGATATACTTGGTTGTTTTGGGACGGTATCAGGTTATGCCATAAACCAGCAGAAAACAGAGATAATGCAATGGAATACCTGTTTCCCGTCTGAGTTTGCCAGACACAGCATGAGGTACTTAGGCATTCAAATAGTGCATAACTTAGAAAACATAGCTAAAGTAAATTTTGATAGTCTATCGTCTAGTGTACGGAAACAACTACAGGCGTGGAGTTCCCTCCCTTTGTCTTTTTTAGGAAGGTCCAACTTGATAAAGATGGCTGTACTTCCCAAATTTACCTTCTTGTTTAATGCTATCCCATTGGAATTTAAAAAAGTGTGGCTTATGAAGGTACAAGGGGACTTTACAAGTTTCATTTGGGGAAATAAAAGGCCCAGAATCACGTGGAGAAAGCTAAGAATGAAAAAGGTTGAGGGCGGAATAGCTAGCCCGGATCTCCTTCAGTATTATCGGGCTTTCCACTTGAAGATTATTAGACAGCTGCTGAGAGACACTTCAGAGATGTCACCTTTTTTCTGGGCCCTAACAGCTGGCCCCTAAGACTTGAATGTTTTTTTCCTCTTTAAATTTGGTCATCCCAATTTTTTTTTTAAAGTCAGGCTTAAGGTTCTTTTGAATGCGTGTAAGTTATGGTATCACATACAAGTACCTTACTTCAGCTATAATGCACCTATTTGGAACTCACCGGGTACACCAGCCTGTCTTCAAGACTTGCTAGCTATTCCTCTAAAGGAATGTGGTATTCTGAGATTGGGCCAACTCCTGGATGACATTGAACTAATCTCTTGACAGCGTCTGCAGGAAATATTGGAAGGGACAGTATCCAAATTTACATACTACCAGCTAATGAGCTGGGCAAAAACACTGGGCACAGATAGAAAGAGGAACACATTTTGGGAGTCAAAGATGTGTTCCCGTCCTTTATTACGGAAGGATGTATCGGGGTTGTATTGGATGATGATTCAGATTTTTGAGGAAGTGCAAGTCCCACTGTTTGCAATCTGGACGAGGGAACTGCCGGCTCTTGACCTCGATCAGATATGGCAAGTATCTATGTCTCATTTATGGCTATATGTGAAGTCTGCTCCATTGTGGAAGAATCATCTCTTTACAGTTCATAAGGCCTATTGGACGCATCGCAAACTGGCAAAAATGGGAACCCTGGCAGTGAAGAGGTGTCCCAAATGTGATGAGATCAACGCAGACGAAGCCCACATGTTCTGGCAGTGTCCCTCCATACAGCTTTTTTGGTACAAAGTGGGTGAGTCACTATCCAGAATCTTGGGTCAAGAGGTCAAGGTGAGCTTAGCTGTGGTTATCTTTGGGGTGTTATAAGAGAATGAGAGAAACTGGGCCTTTACGAAAGCACAAAAAGCCCTTGTATTTATGTTGATTCTCCTTGCAAGTAGAAAGCTGTGTATTAAATGGATACTGCCTAACCCCCCCGCCCCCTTCATAGAAGTGGAGTGGGTGAGATCAATACAAAAAATAGCGAAATTAGATCGAGCTATAGTGAATTCTAAGAGAACAAGGTTTTGGGACATTTGGGATAACTGAGTAAAAACAACATGCACATGATTGGTTTGTCATGATTCTTCCTTTCTACTTTTCTGTTTAGATGTCTTTGCAAATATTTTTCCATATTATTTATTTTGCTTGTCCAATAATAAACATCATTGTATACAGGTAGCTTGAATGGGAGGGAGGCGTCCCCCTGTTCATTGGTTCCGTAGTCCAAAACCCTAGCACCTGTCTAAAGGGGTCGTTTCCAGTTTGGCAGCATAATAAAAAAAAATAAGACTCAGGAATGTTTATACATCCCTTCTGGGTGAGGCCAAGATCTTTTTTCAGTTTGTTGCAGTTGCTTGGACCCTCTCAACACCTAATACTAAAATTGGTAAATGAGGATTAAAAAAAATCAAAACACTATAGGAGCCTAGATGGAGTGTGGTTTAATGATAGGATGCATTTCATAGGACATGCACTTATCGGTTACATTTGATAAATAATATGATACATTTGTTGGGCTTTTTAGACACAACTAATAAATAAACCTCCCAATTGTTTCCAATGACTGGAGTGCACTCCATCCATAAACAACCTTTACATACCTTCCATGGCCTTCTTCACCATTCAATGATGTAGTTTCTTATCATAGGCAGAAGAGTAACTGAAATCAAACTAAGTGCAATTGTGTATGTGTGTGCCTGATGAGTCTGGCATTTGTACATAAAGATGCATGTGCTTCTTCTTTGGAAATTTAGTGTGGGTGATTGTTGAAGGAATTCAAGTGTATGACCATATGAATGGGCAACTTGCAGTGCATTGGGGTCCATATTCATGCCTTTAGGAAGAGGGTATTCTCCACTCCTGCCTTGCTGCTCACTTACCCACTCATGTATCCCCAATCACCAAAATTCATCCACACACATAATCACCTTGTTCAGTGACTAGCACATTTAAACCCTCCCATAAATATCCATTTACCTTACCTAATTAAAAGCCAGAACCGTAGGATTTGCCAATGCTCTCTTTAGAAATACATAAAATGGTTCTTTATGAAAACACCACTGTTCAGGCTTTAAAAACATTATCTTACCTCTCCTAGAAAGATGTTCACCTAAATTTAGAAATGTCACAGAACCCAGCCAGCACCTAAAGATGCTGATGTGCATGTTTCATGGCAGGGAAGCAGTAGGAAAACACCATATCTACTAAGATATCGCCTGTCCTGCTCTCTTCCCGGCGCTGGCACATAATAATGCTACTGATCCCCATGCACACTCCTTTGCACCATAAGGAAATGGTGTGTGCATGATGTCTAGCATAGATTTTGTGCTTGAAGGTACCATTCCAGTGCAAAACATTATTCCTAGAAAAACTTGGAGGGGGATATTCTCAAGAACGTGTGATAACTATCGCAAAATTTGCTTAATGCAACTTTGCACATCGCAGTCTATCACAGGAAAATAATGCTCTGTTAACGTTGTCTTCTCATTCCGGCAGCACCATGAGATAGTCTCACGATAATGCGCCAAACGACACGAAACATGAACGCAAAAAATGTTGCGATGTGGCCAATCGCGTTACATAAATCAGCGATAACCAGCGACAGACCTGCAATTCCCACGCGTCATGCGGGAAAATGCACTATAAGAGAAGAACAAAAAAAAAGGCAAAATAAAATAAACTGCGTAGCACCATGAATGCACCCAGACCGAGTGTAGAGGACAACGCAAACCCCTCAAGCCCCACAGACGACCAGCAAGGAACCCCGGGCTCCGCAGGAAAACAGGATCATCGTTATGGAGGTGATAGGACACTACCAACAACTGTTCAGCACTGCAAACGTGTCATTGGCAACACAAACGGAAATATGGCAGTCCATCGTGAACAAGAGAATGCAGTCGGAGTGTCGAGGAGGTCAATGGAGGAGGTCAAGAGGCGCTGGCATGACGTGAAAAGCCAAACCAAGCAGAAAATCGCTGCCAACAGGAAGGCAGCAACAGCAACATCGACTGGAGGTGGGAGTCCTGCACAACAGGAGGAGCTGGATGAGCTGGAGGAAATGGTGGCCACAGTCATCAGTGTGGAGACGGTGCACGGAGTTGGGGGGCCGGAAACAGCTCGATATGACCTGACCCAACAGCAACAGGGTGAGTAATGACCAGGGACTGGGGGGATGGGCTTAGATGGGCACAATTGCACACATGCACAATCATGTGTAGCACACTGCACAACCACAATGTGTGGAACATGTCCCTGATACCCTTGACACGCTGCAGCACACATAGAATCACAAAGTAGGCCCCCCTCCACTATTTGCACAGAGGGGCCCCCCTCCCTATCATCAATCACACAACCTACCCATGCACCTGTGCAGAATCGACCTAAGCAGCGGCTTTGTGAGCCACACTGACAATGCAAGTGACACAGCATGACCAATAGCATGCCTGTAGTTAAAATACATTACATGGTGCACGCCAAAACACTGAGGTGGCCCAGTGTGGATCACATCCTCCAATGAGCAGGCCACACTCTGACACATCCACGTGCACATGCAACCCCTGACGTCAACAACAAAACTGCAGACAAACAATGCACACGAGTTCAAAAACCGTCCAAGAGCACAAATGACCCAAGTTGCCAACATCTCTTCACCGTAAAAGCACACACGTCAAAGGCACACCTCCTCAAAGGGATAAGGGACCACTAAATTATTGCTGCAGGTGCGACTCTCCCACAATGCAGCACACACACATAGCAATCACAGCACATCAACATTGACGACAATGTGGTACAAGGTGCAACACTTTCACCACAGAACAGAGGACACAACTGGTGCCGCTTGTGCATAGAAACTGGCCAATCAAACCTGGCATAGCAGGACACTGTTGAATGAAAATGTAAGAGTACAACCTCACATCCATCATGTAGTCCAAATGTCCACTGTCTCCCATCAAATAGCCATCTCCTCCAAAACAGCCACAATGTACATTGTCATGCAGTCTGTATGTAAACATCTACAATGCGTCAACATACATGGGACACACTGTTAACCTGCATCTCCCCTTTACATTGCACAGGGACAATCAACACCTCCTGCAGAGCAGATGAGACATCTCTTCAGTGATGATGAAGAGGACACTCTGGACATTTGCTGAGACACCCTCCAATGGGTCATGGACAGCCTCCGCACCCCTCCCCCAGGAGCAGTGCAGCCCAGCTGCTTCGAGGTGACCCCACCCCATGCACAGACCACACAGCAGGAAGCACCCACCACCACGGCTGGCTCCCAGCACCTCAGAAAAGAACACATGACTTTCCAACGCCGTGTGTTAGACTGCCAGAAGGAGCTGGCTGAACATGTGCGTCTGGGGTTTGAAATCATGGCAGCCAAACTCGATGCCATACGTGGGTGTAGAAGTCCCATCAGGGACCACATACAGTCCCTAACGGATACCAAAGTCCATTCCACGTCCTACAACAATCCTTGGCTGACCTCGCTGGAGCCATTACTTGGATACAAGAATTGTCCAGTCAGACAGGCTCCAGTGACTACAGCACAGAGTTGGCACAGATGCAGAGGGCAATGGAGAACATGCAGCAGATGCAGGCAGGAAGGATGTCTGCCACGGCTGAACACCAGCGAGATGTAGCTGGGATCTACCATGCCCTGAAGATCCTCATCTTGCCATTGCTGCCACAGAGCCTGTCCCAGATGACTGCTGCAGGAACCTCGACACACACTTCCGCCCCCTGATGTGTCTGTGGCACACAGTGATGCGGCCATACCACCTCCGCCCCCTGATGTGTCTGAGGCACACAGTGATGCAGCCATACCACCTCCGCCCCTGATGTGTCTGAGGCACACAGTGATGCAGCTATAACACCACCACACACACCTGGAACACCTGACACAGAAGACATATCAGAGGATGAAGATGTGGATTGTAATGACTCTGTGTCAAAAAGGGGGTTGTAGCATTCTTCCCTGACATATGGCCTGTTCCTGCTTGGTTCAGCCCTCTGCATCATGCCCTGGAACAACACCTACCACTGTCCCCCAAACACCCTGCGACATTCACCTGGACCCTGACATGGACTGCCATATCTGCACTGGTTACCAACGACACAGCAATCAGGCTGTGGACTGGACTCTTCCGAATGACTTGTCATTCCCCAAAGGACTCTGGTTGGCACTCCACTGTGCAACCATGTAATGTGGGGTGTGCATGGCCATGTACTGCTCCAGCTCCGACACTCCACAGAATGTGAATAAAACATTCTAAATCACACAGATGTGTCATGTCTATGTTCAGTCAAGAATAAAAGTATGGATGAATGTAGGGACATCAATTGCACAAAAAGGTACACCCTGGGAAAGGACATCAATGTGCATGTTTGACCGTGACACACATGGCCAATCGTATGTCTGTGACGGTGTGAACTAGCTGTGGCCTCATTCCTCATTAACAACAATCTCGCAACACCCCCAACGTAGCCCCACATCCATGTATAAGATATCGCTGTGTGTGAAAATGTCAAAGTCGGTAGCAGGACCAAAGTAGTGTCCCCAATCACATGTGACAACAGTACATCTCTTCGCATACCGACACACACTCAACGGTGTGGACACAGCCTGTTTTGATGGATCACATTGATCCACATGGCAAGAAGTTGGATACCATACTCACATTGCTGAAGACACGTAAGGGCACAGGTCTACCAGCAACTATCCCAACCACAATGTCTGGCTCACAGAGGTGGAGCTGCCAATGGGGACTCACCCCTAAGTGAAATGAGTCAGTCAGCTCCTCCCTGTGTATGGCAATGCTCATTGAGGCACACGATTTGGCATTCTAATCAACACTCATCACAGTTGAACAGTAGTGAAGTTGTGTACACTTTCTTAGCATGTGCGTGTCAGTACGGGCATAAACAAGGGCAACAACATGCAGACCAATGCATCATATACTAACAGGCAGCATAGGAACATGTAGAGTTGCAAGACATGGGAATGCAAACATGGACAGAAATCATCACGGATGGCTGCAGTTTCAGCCCACCTTGCCTTGCTGGACGAGTCATGTGATGTTTGGCGTACGCACATTGCACCATGTCAGGGGACATCACTCACAGCCCATGGGATCTGCATAGTCCTGTACCACAGGACTGTGCTGACTGTCTTCTCTGCTGACAGTGAGCAGGTGACAGAGTCCAAAAGGGTCACATGTAGAACTACATTGCCATATGTGTACACTCCCTCTAGCAGGGTGTCAGATTGAGGAAAGTTGCCATCCGCCGCTGTCCACTCACCTTGCAAAGGTGTGTGTCAACCCACAGTGTTGCACGCACATGCATTCTGAGTCCAGGCGAATGCAGCTATGTCCACTGTAATGGTGGGATATTTGACAATTTCTCCAAGATGCAAAGGGGTGTTGGGACCTGTGCTATGGGTTACAATCAGTTGAGGCTGCAGGAACGTAGTTACTCGTCCATGAGAGCAAGCGCAGCTTCATAGGCAATCAGTTTCAAGAGTACTTCATTGTCTACTTCAACGAACATGAGGGCGAGCCAATCCATTAGCTGGTCTGGACAGATGTGCTCCGTCCACTCAGTTTCACCAATCCGCAACACAGCCCAATAGGGAAGCGCCTCGATATGGTCACTACACATGAGGAATTGTACAATCTCCCATACCCAACTGTAAGCACATACGCCAAATATCAAGGCATCCCATGAACGGGTATCACGGTTACACTCCTGGTCGTGGGCCAACAGGGGGAGCACACACATGTCATAATTCAGTTCAGCTACCGTTGTGTTTGATAGGGAGACATCTATGGGCCACTCAAATATGCATGATCGACAGTGGAACCAGGGCTGGACGCAGGTGATGTATGCAAGTTAGAAGCTCAAACGGTAATTGATCCGCAGCACTGCCAATGGCAGTGCCCCCAACAGATGCAGCATTCGGTCACGGTACAGTTCCACGCGACACGGGTTGCGCATCTGCCCGGGATACCCTGCTATTGCGTTGTTGGGTCTCGGAGGACCGGCACTCTTCTGACCTGCGGCGGTTGTGTGGATGATTTGCCACCGCTCATAGCAATAAGTCGTATGGGTGTGCAAAGTTTGGATGTGTGGGTTTTCCTGTGCTTAAGTATCAAGGGCATTCCATGCAGGAGTATCTCGGGCAAGGTCTTCTGTGTGTGGTGTGTCGATATGTTGTTCTTTCATTAGCGCTGTGTGGATTGTGGGAGTCTTCATCTGCTATGGTGTATCTTTCAGGGGGTGCCCGCCGCATGCACTGCCAAGGTCGTAGGTGCAGATATCCTTCCGCCTTCTGTATTGGAACAAAGGACCTTTCATCCACAATGTCAGTCTGACTACTGCTTGCATTCTTGAAATGTGATGTGGCTTTCGCATTGCAAATACATCTCGCCCTTAGGCTTATGGTGCACCAAGTGCGATACACACAGAACAGTTGGCACGTATCATCCAAGACCCCGAGCAGCCTTGCGCTCCTTGTACAATCCCTTCCTGCGCGACCACCCTCTGTGTGCATGCAACAGGGTGACATTGTCGGTTGAGGTCCGTGTGACACAGACACTGCAACAGAGACACACTCATCAGTTGGTTTCCTGTCCAGCCCAGATATGAACCACGCACAGGGCCCAGGGATGATTCTCTCTCTTTCTCTCTCGCCCCCTCTTCCTTCCACTGTCTCTCTCTTCCTCTGTTTCTCTCTCTCTCCTTCTCCCTCTCTCCCCCATTCTCTCTCTTTCTCTCTCTCTTTCTCTCTCTCCCTGTCCTTTGATGTGCACATGACACACCTTCTTAACTTGAATTTTGTCTTGCAGGCTGTGACTTACAGAATGTCCATGGGAGACCCACCATGACTCTTCCAAATAGTAGTATTGAGTTACATTTGGATGAATTATTCTTTTTGGGAAATTCAAAGATGAATGAATGATTTACCTTTGTCTGTCCACACATGAATGTGAATTGTTCTTATTGTGCAGCTTCAGGCGAATTGTTTGGTTCATGAATTTGTAAAGTTGATGTGCACTATCTTTGTCCTGGGGGGCTGGGTTAGGGCCCAGGGAGGGGGGTTCCTGGGGATGGTGGCAGTGGGTGTTGTAGCCCTCTTGGGTGTCCGAGCAGCCTGATCAGTGGCTCCATGGCATCTGTTCTTCTTCAGGTCTGGCTGTGTGCTGGGATCTCTTTCATGGTGCAGGTTGCTGTCCGACTTAACACCAGGTAAAAGCAGGTGTTAAATTCCTGCTGATAATACGCCTTATCTTAGGTTTTGTGATCTTATCGCCAATCTGGCTGCTCATTGAGAATGTTGAGAAGTGGTGTTGTTGCGGATTTTTGCACGGGAACGCATTCTCTGCATCTCATTTGCGTTAGTTGCCGGTGTCATCCGTGGAATTGTTTTTTTGCAGCTACCATCACAGGAAAATTGGTGATATCAGCTGTTAACCCCAGCTTGTGAATGGTGCGATGAATTTATCACCACTTTGGCAGCAATAAATTGCCTCTAACTCGGAAATAATTCCTTGAGAATATGCCCCGAAATCTTTTCCCACTCAGATGTGTTCTGTACAGTGCAACACAGGTGCAACGTTGAAAAGTTAAGAGAAATGAATTGTTGGAATAAGTAAATATAATGTCAATGAATACCATGATATATGCTGGCCCAAAAACGGCAATACCAATAAATGTAATGTATTGTATTGTATTCTATATGGCATTTATAAAGCGCAACAAACACCCTACGGGTACCCTGGCGCTATAGGACGTGACGCAAACACTCATTAGACTAAAGGGGTAGAATTCTCATTGACAGCACACGGGGGCAGGGGATCAGTTCCTGGAAAATATAACATAGAGGCAGAGGATCCATTTCTGTGAAATAACCATGTTTTGATCCTTTTCCTGAACACAGACAGAGTGTTACTTTGTCTGATGTCAGGTGGTAGTTCATTCTATAATTTTGCAGCAGCAATACTAAAAGCTCTCCCTCCCATTCTGACCTTGTTGAACTTTGAAACCTTCACTAAACAGGCGGAAGAGGAATGGAGGCTCCGAATGGGAGTATACCAGACCAGTTTCTTCTGTAAAGGTTTAGTGCCAAATCCATGCAAGGCCCTAAATACTATACATAAGGACTTAAAATGTATTCTTTGCGGCACTGGAAGCCAGTGTAGCTCAGCTAAGTATAATGATGCAGAAGAGTCTCGTGGTCTGGACAGGACCAATGTAGCCGCCATATTCTGGAAATGCTGCAATCGCTGACTCAGATACTTAGGTCAACGTATGCCATAACCTGTGCCCACATAACAATGTCAATGCCCATAAATGCTGGGCGTCAGGCAGTCGGTACGCACTAACCCTGGGTGTCATATAGGCTGTAATTTGAAATGTTAGGGAAAAGTCAGACTTTGGTTACATAAGGCATAGCTTGTGTCTGGCCACAGTGAGCCTATATTTGTCAGGTTATTCCTTTTTCCACACAAAGCACTGATATCTTTGTCTACTGAGCCAAAAGTGACAGACTATCAGAAACACTTAGCTCTGCGTAGTACATAGAGCATCCACTCTCCTCAGGCTGTGGGTGTTAGGAGGGGTTAAAGTTTTTGGACAAAGTAATCTTTTACTCTCTTAGTCTCATTTAGATTTTTCCATGTTATGCATTTATTGATGTTGTGGTGCTGTTATATTTTACAATATGCTGCATGTTTAAATGCTGTCTCATGTTAAGTAAGTCTATGCTTTATGAAATACCCATTTTTTCCAGATAAGAATTCAATATTTGCTAGTTTACTGCCAATACCCAACTCATACTGCTCTGAATTCTGTAACAGGCGGTTACTATTAGATTGCATGTGTCTTTGTTTATTGTTAAATGTCCTTTTTCCTGATGCATCGATTTTTATAAAGCTTATAACCAGTAGATTGTTTTCGTAAACACCCCGTGTACACTGTTCCCCAAAAACTGGAGTAGGATGTGTAATTATATAAAGAATCTCGAGGCAATCCAAATTTGCAAATTCCTTAAAACAATTTTCCCGATCCATTACTGAGACTCCACTAAGCCACATGCAAGATAGTTTCCTCATCCAGGCTAAGAAACTAGAGAAACACTGCCACGAGTGGCATGGCCATACCAAAGCCTATGCATTTGTCTGGCCTAAAGGGGGAACATTCGACACCAACATCATAGCGCATTCAAAGACTCAATTACAGAGCAGGTATATGGGAAATAAGAAGGCTAAGCGGGAGGCCCTACTAGAACTGTGGACCTACTTCAGGGTGGCCCCACCCTGCAAGACTATCCAAGAGCCCATAAGTAACCTCTCCCACTGTCTGCCGGGAGGGACATGCTCTCGCTGATGCCAGCCTGCCCAGTCACTGCTCTACTGGGTACTCTAATCCACCAGTTCAGGAGGCTTCTTGACCTCCCACGGGGCAGGAAGCTGCTAGGCAGGGAAGAAGATCACAGGTGCCACCTGCCCATACGCAGTTAGCCCTGGCTCAGTCCATTACCAAGCCCCCTCAGAGCTCAACCTCTCACCTACTGGTTGCGACCCATCAGGTCCAAGCTGCAAAGGGATCAAATACTCCTGAATGTCCTACTGAGTGCCATAAGGTCAGAGGGAGGTTTGTGGACCTCCTGGAAGGTGATTCAAACAGTGGAGGGGAGAAAGGAATAACAGTCCCACAAGGTCCGACTCCAACGGTGGAGGCGCTGGTTATACTCCATCCAGGCAGGCCTATGGCACGGAGGAAGCATCAGGGAATGAAGTAGATACCAAGACATTGCCTAGAACATCACGCAGTGAAGGAGGAAACGCAGGTGGGAGTTAGAGAAAAGAAGAGAGATAAGATTGGATAGAGATATCTCTTGCCTGGGAAACCCAGAAAGGAGGGGAAACAACTCTAACTCCCCCTGACAAAACAGGAGCTAGGCCTCGGGCCTCACATAGAGATGATCCCAGGGATGAATCGGGAGGAAGGCCCCTAACCGAGTCAAACAAATCAAACAAATCATCTGGCTGTCTGCGTAGGAGAGGGGCTGGGCAAGAAATAAGTAGCCAAGAAAGCCTGACAGGAACACAATTGAGACACAGAAGGAGGAGCATGGCACCTTTACACGTGCACGAGGAGAGTTCCAACAAGGACGTCCACAGCTCCCCGAGGATTCATGTTATCTCAATGAACAATCACATTGCCAAAACACACAAAATGTCACTTGGTACATATCCACGTGGTCCATTATGCAGATGTAGTGTACAATACACACTGGACATTTGCCCAACAAGATAGCACTTAGCAATTAACCAGTAGAAAGTACTGTTTTCATGCAAAACTGTGGACTCTTGTTGAAGAAAGGGGCATGTGAGGTACCGTTTTGGTGCAGTCACTCACACAGCTACTGACACACCTACAGAGATACTTACATATCCACTCACACACCAATTCTGTCACCCACACATCCACTCGCAGATCCATACAGCCACTCACACACCCATATAGTCTCTCACATCCATTCAGACACCCACAAAACCACTCACACACTCACTCCCAGAGCCATATAGCCACTCACGCATCTGCTCACACACCCACATAACAACTCACACACCCACTCACAAACCCATACAGCCACTTACACAGCCACTCATCAACCCATGCAGTGACTCACACACTAACTCACCAACCCATACAGCCACTCCCACTCCCACTCAATGACCCATAGAATGACTCACACACCTACCCACTGACCCATACAGCCACTCACACACACACTCACATGCCTACAAACCCACTCACAAACACTCACATACCTATATAGACACTCCCACTCACATGTTGCAGGTAACAATTAGGCCATGCAATTTAAAAAGCCATAGAAATTCACCCACAGAACAAAGGTTACAGGGACTTCATATTTAGGAAGTAACATTGTAAGAACATAGACATTCAATGAAAAAAGGTTACAAGGGCATTATAGAATTAAAAAAACCATAGAAAATTACTGAAAAAACAAAGGTTATAGGGATGCCATAGTTAGGCTCACATTTCACTCATGTAAAACCAGTGAAACTACTTATGACCTTAAATATCACATCACTCATGAGATGGACAGTAACATCACTGAAGCCATCAATGATAACATCTCAAATGACATCACTGATTACATCATTGTGGGATAGTACAAAAGGGGGGGAGGAAGCAATGAGCTGCAGTACACCAGTTTGAGGTAGGTTTCTTTCTGTTTATTAGGCTGAACAGTCTTTACTCCAAGTATAAGAGGGGGTTGGATTCTTCCCGCTTTGTAAATCCTGCGTGCGTCTCTTCCTCCCGGTGGTGTGAGTCCCGTCCGAGGCTCCGAAGGGAGGGGAAAGGAAACAACAAACACGAGAACACACGGGTGAGATGGGTATTCTGCTGTACAGGGTTTGCAAGGGGGTAGGGGGTGAGGGATCATCTGGGGCTACCACCACAACTTTGTATTTAAAAATGTAAGGAAGTGGTGTCGTAGAAAGACTAAGTGTGAGGGGGAAAAGGTAAAACAAAAGGAATCCACACTCACACAGCCCCGTGACCTCCCCAACCAGGCTACTCGGTCTCTCCCCGTGTAAAAGAAAAACGTAAGACCCGATCCCATACTTTTCCCAGCCATGCTCCTCCTGAAACGTGGCGGGGCGAGCCGCGTTGTCGTTGGCCTCCTGGCACCTCTATCCTCTCGGCTCCGCTCTCTCCTGCTCCTCCGTCTTCTCTCGATCTCCTTCCTCTCTCACCGTCTCCTCTCTCTGACTCGATCTTCCTCTCTCCAGCTCCGACTCCTCCACCGGTTTTTGCCTCGCTGTGTTCTTCCGGACGTCCTTTATTTGTCTGCCCCCTCGTTGATTGGTCCGCTGCTGCTGGCCTCTGATCAGTGAACCCCGCCTCCGGGAGACTCCAGTCTGAGTTAAAGGGACCGTAGGTGTCCTGTGGCCGGGGTGGAAACGAACAATCATTAATGTCTCCACCCCGTCCTTCCTCCGTGATGACCCCGTGACACATCCCTCCCCCTGGATTACCCCGATCGGGGGAATAAGGAAACCGGGAGAGAAAGTCAGCGTTTCCCTGGTTAACCCATTTCCGATGACGGACAACTATCTGATACGGCTGTAAGGCCAGAAACCAACGGAGGATGCGTTCATTGTGGCCACGGTTCCGTTGCAGCCAGGTAAGGGGGGCGTGATCCGTGTAAAGAATGAAGGACCTGCCCTCCAAATAATAACGGAGCTTATCCACCCCCCACTTCACTGCCAGACATTCCTTTTCCACCTTTGAGTATGCCTGTTCCCTCGGAAACAACTTACGACTGAGATAAAGAAAGAGACGCTCGTCTCCCGCCTCGTCCTGCTGGGAGAGGACTGCCCCAATCCCAACGCCAGAGGCGTCTGTCTGCAGAATAAAGGGTTTGCCAAAGTCCGGGGTCATCAGTACAGGGGAGGAGGTAAGTGCATCCTTTAGGGCCTGAAAGGCATAGGCTTCCTGATCGGAGGGGGCGTGTAATCGGGGAGAGGTGTGCGTTTTACGTAAGCGATCGGTAAGGGGTCCAGCTAAATTAACGAATTGGGCTATGAACCTGCAATAGTAGCCCACTAGCCCTAAAAAAGCCCGTAAGTCCCTTTTGGTCTTGGGATATGGGAGGGCTTGAATGGCAGCCACTTTCTCGGTCTGGGGTGCGATGTGTCCCTCCCCAAGAGATACCCCAGATACCTGACCTTCCTAAAGGCTACCCTAGACTTCTTGGCGTTGATGTGTAGCCCTGCCTGCCTGAGGCTACTAAGGGTCTCACCCAAGTGTATCAGGTGTTCCTCCCAGGTCTTACTGAACACCACAATGTCATCTAGGTAAGCCGCCGAATAACTCAGGTGAGGGGCCAATAGAGTGTCCATTGCTCTTTGAAATGTGGCCGGTGCCCCATGTAATCCAAAAGGGAGGACGGTGGTAGTGGCCAGAAGGAGTGGAAAATCCGGTTTTCTCCTGGTCAGCGGGGGCCAACGGAATCTGCCAATAGCCTTTGGTGAGGTCGATTGTTGTTATATACCTGGCCTCCCCAAGGCGTTCTACCAATTCATCCACCCTAGAAAGGGGATAGGCGTCCTGTTTAGACACTCGATTCACGGCCCTAAAGTCGATGCAAAACTGGATGCTGCCATCCGGTTTTGGCACGAGGACCACTGGGGAGCACCAGTTGCTGTGTGATGGGACGATCACTCCCGATTTCAGCATTTGGGAGACTTCCTCCTGAAATGCTAAACGTCGGGCTTCGGGTATCCGGTAGGGTTTCTGCTTCACTGTGACTCCTGGCGGGTAGGAATGGAGTGTTCCGCAAGGTGAGTTCGCCCTGGCTGATCGGAGAAAACATCGGAATAACGAAGAAGTAGAGAGTGGACTTCCTCGCCTTGTGTGGCCAAGAGGTCCGGATTAGTGGGGGTTTCGTTGACCGTGTGTTGTATGTAGGGGGCTGTAGACACCGTATGAGCCGAGTGCGGGGTGGGGTCCTAACCACTTCTTCAGAAGGTTGATATGGTACATTTGTGTTTTGTTCCCTGATAGCTGTAATATATAGGTGTTTTTTCCTACTTTTCGGATTATTTTAAAAGGGCCTTGCCATTCCTTTTTTAGTTTGTGGGATGAAGTGGGTAACAGTACTAGAGTCCAGTCGCCTATGTTTAGCTCTCTCCACTTCGTGCCACGATCATAGAAGGTTTTTTGTTTGGTTTGTGCAAAGGCTAACCAATCGTGGGCCAGCATTCTGAGCTTATGTGACCTTGTTTGTAGCTGTCGTGTATAATCAAGTAATGCTTCGGCTTCCTGCAGTCCCTCCCGTTCCCAACTGTCCTTCGTGATTTCCAGTAAGGTCCGAGGTTTTCGGCCAAAGAGTAACTCAAAGGGGGATGTCCCTAAGCTGGCTTGGGTCTGACTGCGGAGAACGAAAAGGGCCAGCGGGAGTAGTTGGTCCCAATTTTTACCATCCCCAGACAGAAGTTTCTTCAAGGTAGGCTTCAGACTTCCATTATAACGCTCCACCAAACCATCTGTCTGGGGATGGTAAACAGATGTTTTTATATGTTTAATTCGTAGTTGGTCGCATACCTGTCTCATTAGTCTAGAGACAAAGGGTGTCCCCGATCGGTAACAATCTCTCTGGGGAACCCCATGCGTGAAAACACCTCCACGAGTCTTTGGGCAATGACGGCGGAGGTGGCTGCTCTGAGGGGGAAGGCCTCCGGATATCTTGTAGCATAGTCTATCAATACCAAGGCATATTGGTGCCCCTGTCCTGATTTAGGTAATGGCCCTATAAGGTCCATCCCCAGCCGATCGAATGGAGTACCAATGATGGGCAAGGGATGTAAGGGAATCGGAGGGGGGCATAGGGGTTACGTCGCTGACATATCTGACACTCCCGACAGTATTTTTGGACTTCGGCATACACCCCAGGCCAGAAAAAATGCTGTAAGATGGCCTGTCCCGTCTTTTCTGCTCTGGAGTGTCCTGCCAACAGGTGAGCGTGAGCAAAAAAGAGAATTTGGTCCCTGAACCCCAAAGGGACCAGCAGCTGAGGGACCCCATCGGGTTTAGCCAGTCGGTACAACAGTCCATTCTGCTCTATGAACGTGGGATACACCCTATTCAGAGGGTCTTGGTGGTCTCGTGCTTTTTGCCATGCGTGGGTGAGGCTGGCATCGTTTAATTGGGCCGTCCGTAAGTGGTTATCCCTAGCCCAGGGTTCTGGGGTGAGGAGGATGTTATGTTTTGTTGGGTTCAGGGCGTCATGCATCAGGGGGCTAAAGCAAGGGTTGTCTATCCCTATAATGAGCTGTTCTCGGAGACTCTCTAACACACACACCACCACCTCTGACTGTAACCCGGAATCGGTACAAAAGGAAAGCCTAGCTAATGGGTATTCTTTCACATCCCCATGTATGCATCTGATATGTACGGTCTTCCCAGGCAAAAGACAAGAAGGGTTTATCAGCTCCTGTTTCACAACCGAGTGCTTACAACCTGAGTCAAGGAGAGCCCTTACAACCCTCCCATTAAGAGACACACTTACATAGAATGCCGGCCCGGTTTCTTGGGCGAAAAGGACAGAGCGGGGTGCATAGCTCACATCCATAGGTTCTTCTTCGTTTCCCCTTTTCCTGCGGCAATACCGCGCTATGTGTCCCCACTCCCCACATTCATAACATTGGGGTCCCGAGAACGTCGGGGTTTCTGATGGAAATACACGGGGACGTGGAGGTTCTGGTATTGGTCTCAGGGGTTTTTTCTCCGGTTTCCCGGGGGCGGAGGTTCGAGTGTTTTTCTCGGACTCCCTTAAGGGGGGTCGGCCTTGTGCTCTGGCGTAAGAGGTCGCCATTTCTATTGCTTGCTCTAGGGTTAGGCCTGCGTGTTGTTTCAGCCAGCGCTGGGTTGCATAGGGGAGTGCCTCAAGAAATTGTTCAAGGTAGATCTTGTTCATGACTTCCTCCATGCTGGCTTCCTGTGGTTTGAGCCAGAGGTCCGCCGCTCCTTTTAGTTTGTAAAAAAGAGTCTTTGGTAAGTCCCCAGGGGTTCCACATTCTTGACGGAACCGAACCCTGTGGGTTTCTTCATCCACCCCCAAACGGTCCAAGATATACTGTTTTACCAGTGCATATTTGGTAGTCCCATCTTTATTCACCATCTGGTATGCGGCTTGTGCTTCTCCAGTCAGGAGAGGGGCGAGATATAAAGGCCAGCGTTCCCCTGGCCAAGCACTGGCTCTCGCGGCCCTTTTTAAAGTTGAGAAAAAATGCCAAAGGATCGTCTACCGGCGCAAACTTTTGTAGTGGGACTATGGTTCCAGGCGGGTTAGCTGCCCTGCCTTGTCCTAGAGTGGCTAAAAGCTGGGCATGTCCTTCGGCCAGTTTCAGTAAATTGTCAGCCTGGTTCTGGATCGCCGAGGTGAATATGGCACGATCCGCCTCTGCCTGACTGGAGGTCTTTTCTATGGCCCACTCGAGTTTGGCCTGGCCCTCTTTCATCTGGTGTATAAGGGTCTCCATCCTTTATCGGACGGGGGTTCCTAGGCTCCTATCTGGCTTGCCACTTGTGGGATAGTACAATAGGGGGGGAGGAAGCAATGAGCTGCGGTACACCAGTTTGAGGTAGGTTTCTTTCTGTTTATTAGGCTGAACAGTCTTTACTCCAAGTATAAGAGGGGGTTGGATTCTTCCCGCTTTGTAAATCCTGCGTGCGTCTCTTCCGGTGGTGTGAGTCCCGTCCGAGACTCCGAAGGGAGGGGAAAGGAAACAACAAACACGAGAACACACGGGTGAGATGGGTATTCTGCTGTACAGGGTTTGCAAGGGGGTAGGGGGTGAGGGATCATCTGGGGCTACCAACACAACTTTGTGTTTAAAAATGTAAGGAAGTGGTGTCGTAGAAAGACTAAGTGTGAGGGGGAAAAGGTAAAACAAAAGGAATCTACACTCACACAGCCCCGTGACCTCCCCAACCAGGCTACCCGGTCCCTCCCCGTGTAAAAGAAAAACGTAAGACCCGATCCCGTACCTTTCCCAGCCACGCTCCTCCTGAAACGTGGCGGGGCGAGTCGCGTTGTCGTTGGCCTCCTGGCACCTCTATCCTCTCGGCTCCGCTCTCTCCTGCTCCTCCGTCTTCTCTCGATCTCCTTCCTCTCTCACCGTCTCCTCTCTCCGACTCGATCTCCCTCTCTCCAGCTCCGACTCCTCCGCCGTTTTTTGCCTCGTTGTGTTCTTCCGAACTTTCTTTATTTGTCAGCCCCCTCGTTGATTGGCCCGCTGCTGCTGGCCTCTGATCAGTGAACCCCGCCTCCAGGAGACTCCAGTCTGAGTTAAAGAGACCGTAGGCGTCCTGTGGCCGGGGTGGAAACGAACAATCGTTAATGTCTCCACCCCGTCCTTCCTCCATGATGACCCCGTGACAATCATCCATAGGGGTACTCACACACCCACTCACCCACCCATACAGCTATTCACCAACCCATACAGATACTCACTCACCCATACACTCACCAATACAGCCACTCACTTACCCATACAACCACCGACACACCAACTTTACACCTATGCAATCACTAACACAGCCACTCACACACCCAGAAAACCACTTACAAACCAAATCACAAACTCATACAGCCACTTACATGCCCACCATCAGACCCTTACAAACACTCACCAATAGGTAGTTATAGTTAGGACCTAGTTTCCAGAGGAAAATAGTTTTTTGGTTTGGTTACAACTTCAGCACCATTTGATGATTCTTTATCAAATTTTCCTAAAAAACATTGACAAAAGCTGAGTGCCAAAACATGTCTATAAAGTGATATTTGTTGGGATTTAATATTTGTAAAGCAAAGCTCCGTGAGTGTGCGACTTCGTTCTGGACTTATAATGGATGAAAATCTGAACCCAACTATAACGTCCCTGTAATCTTTTGTTTTTTCAGCGAATTTCTCACGTTTTTATAATTCTACTTCCTAACTATAACATCCAAGTAGCCTTTGTTTTTATAGTGAATTTCTATGTTTTAATGGTATTTCCTAACTATAACATTTCGGTAACCTTTTTTTGTGAATTTCCCAGTTTTCTTAATATACTTTATACTACAATGACACCCTTAAGTAAGATGTACTAAAATACATGTTCACAAGTTTATAAAAACCTTTTATTCACACATTCATTCTTATTAAATATTTTAAAATAAGAAAGAAATACATTAAATTACAGTAACTTATGTAGTTCTATAAATGCAATGCACCATGTCTCTCTTTTTTAATCCATTTTATGAATCAGCAGATCCATTCCCAACCAAATGCACACCTTCAATACTAAAACAACAAAACATTTAATATAAATATATGCAATTGCAATTTTTATAAGTATATCTCTACCTGTGTATAAGTGTGTGAATGGATGTGTGAGTGGTTGTGTAGATATGTGTTGGAGGGACTGTGTGGGTGTATTTGTGAGTGGCTCTGTGAGTGGGTGGGTGAGTGGCTTTATTGGTGTGTGAGTGGGTGTATGAGTAGATGTTCCCGTGTATAAGTGGGTATATAAGTGTGTGAGTGGGTGTGTGAGTGGCTTATTGGGTTCATGAGCAAATGTGTGAGTGCTTTCGTGGGTTTGTGAGTGTGTGTGTGAGTGGCTATATGGGTGTGTGAGTTGTTGTGTAAGTGACAGTGGTGGCTGCTGCCAATAAAAAATGGTGGGGCAACATAGGGGAAAATAATGAAAAATAGAGTACTTACCTGCTGCTGCCGGCTGCCGCCTTGTTGCTCCTCGGCTCCTGACAGTCCATGGGCCACACTGCACAGGCTACCTACCCAATCCATAAGCTGCTCTCATGCTATTAATACTATTACCCAGAATGAGAAAAGCACCAAGTTTGGCCTGAGCAGGATTGCTTTATGCTTGCTCAGGGACAGGGAGCTTGTGCCTCTTCTCCACTCTGCTATGCAACGCAGCTCCGGTTGGAGAAATCGAAGAGTGTATGTCTGTTTGGCCTTCCCAAGATAGCTGGCGAATACAACATGTATACTTGTAGTGCCCACCACTCCTCCCCTGTGCTGCTGTCCATAGAGGATGGCCCCACCCGGCCCTAGCCTCAGACCAGGCTTGGCTCGATCAACAAAAAATTCTTTTATTTTTTATATGCTTGCTCGCAGCACTAGGGAGATGCTCTGCTGCCATTACAGAGGAGCTGCTGCTGGTGAGTGTTTGTGTGGGTCAGTAAGTGGGTGTGTGAGTGGGTATGTGAGTGCATGTGTGGGTCTGTAATTGTTTTTGTGGGTCAGTGAGTGTGTGTGATAGGCTGTATGGGTGTGTGAGTGGTTGTGTGAGTAGGTGTTTGGATGTGTGAGTGGATATATGGGTTTGTGGGTGGTTCTATGGGTTTGTAAGTGGGTGTGAGAGTGGTTATGTTGGTCTGTGAGTGGGTGTGTGAGTGGTTTTGTTAGTCTATGAGTGGATGAGTAAGTGGCTGTCTGGGTGTGTGAGTGGGTGTGTAAGTGGCAGATGCTGCCAATAAAAAGTGGTGAGACAGAGCAGGAGAAACAAATAAAAACATATAGTACTTGCCGCTGCTTCTGCTACCTCGGTGCTCCTGTGCTCCTGGAAGTGCATGGGCCACAATGCACAGGCTCCCAGACATACCACCCAATCCAGAAGCTGATCTCATGCTGGTAATACTATTACCCAGCATGAGAGAAGCACAGAGATTGTTCTGAACTAACTGGTTTGATGCTCACTCAGGGACAGGGAGCATGTGCCTCTTTTGCTCTCAGCTATGCAACACAGCTCCACTTGGAGAAACCTAAGTGCGCATGTTGGTTTGGCCTTTCCAAGACAGCCGGCCAATCCGACATGCACACTTGCAGTGCCCACCACTCCTCCTCCTTACTGCTATCTGGAGAGGATGGCCTTGTGCTAGATTTGTCTCAGTCAGTGAAAAATACAATGATAAAAACATTGTTTTATTTTCAATTTATTTTTCATCTGCTGGCTTTCAGCAGTGGGGCAATGCTCCTCCACCATAACAGAGGAGCTGTGGCTCCTGAATGGTTATGGGGTGTGTAAGTAGGTGTGTGAGTGCATTTGTAGGTCTGCAAGTGGTTTTGTGGGTCTATGAGTGGGTGTGTGAGTGGCTGTATGGGTGTGTGAGTGGGTGTTTGGATGTGTGAGTAGGTGTTTCGATGTGTGAGTGGCTGTGTGGATGTTTAAGTGGGTTTGTGAGCCTTTGAGTTGGGGTATGAGTTTGTGTGAGTAGCTCTGTGGGTCTTTGAATTGTTATTTGAGTAGGTTTGTGGGTCTGCAAGTGATGTTTGTGAGTGGCTGTATGTGTTTGTGAGTAGGTGTGTGAGTGGTTGTATGGTTGTGTAAGTAGATGTGTGAGTGTGTATATGGGTGTGCAAGTGAATGTGTAGGTGTATGAGTGGATGTGTGAGAGGTTTGTAATACTATGAATAGGTATGTGAGTGAGCGTGTGAGTGCATCAGTGGCCATGTGGGTATGTAAGTGAGTGTGTGGGTATATGAGTATGTGAGTACATCGGTGAGTAGCTGTGTGGGACTGTGAGTAGGTGTGTGGATAGTTTTATAAGTCTGCGAGAGTGTTTGTGAGTAGCTGTATGGGTGTGTGAGTAGTTGTACATTTAGTTGTGGGAGTATTTGAGTGGGGGTTTCAGTGTGTGAGTGGTGTTTGTGAGTGGCTGTATGTGTATGTGAGTGGGTGTGTGAGTGGTTGCATGGGTGTGTAAGTGGATGTGTGAGTGTGTGAGTATTTAAGTGAATGTGTAGGTGTGAGATGTTTTGTAAGACTGTGAATTGGTATGTGAGTTGCTGCTTTAGCATGTGAGTGAGTGTGTGAGTGGTCATGTGGGTATGTGGGTGGGTATGTGGGTGGCTGTGTGGGTATATGAGTAGATGTGTAAGTGGCTTAGTGAGACTGTGAGTGGGTGTGTGAGTTGCAGTGTGGGCATATGAGTGGCTATATGGGTATGTGACTTGGTGTGTGAGTGGTTGTATGGGTGTGTAAGTAGATGTGTGAGTGGTTGTAAGGGTGTGTGAGTGGGTATGTGAGTTGATATGCCAGTGTGTATGTGAGTGGGTGTGTGAGGGACTTTGTAGGTCTATGAGTGGATGTGTGAGTACTGCTGGTAAAAAGTGATAGGAAAGAACAAGGGAAAAAAATAAAAACATATAGTACTTACCTGCTGCTGGCTGCCACCTTGCTGCTCCTCTGCTCCTGGCAGTCTATGGGCCACACTGCACAGGGCCCAGACTCCCCGCCAAATCCAGAAGCTGCTCTCAAACTGTAAATACTATTATCCAGCATGAGAGAAGTACCGAGATTGGCCTGAGTGGGCTGGTTTGATGCTCGCTTAGGGACTGGGAGCCTGTGCCTCTTCTCCCCTTGGCTATGCAATGCAGCTCCGGCTGGAAAAATGTAAGTGCCCATGTCCATTTGGTCTTCCCAAGACAGACAGCCAATCTAACATATGTACCTGCAGTGCCCACCACTCCTCCTCTGTGCTACTGTCCATAGAGGATGGCCCCCCTCCCTGCCCTGGACTCTGGCTCAGACAGTGAAAAATAAAATGATAAAAACATTGTTTTATTATTATTTTGTTTTTCATCTGCTGGCTCTGCCATAACAGTGAAGCTGCTGCTGGTGAGCGGTTGTGTGGGTATGTAAGTGGGTGTGTGAATAGGTATGTGAGTGCATGTGTGAGTGGGTGTTTTATTGGATATGTGAGTAGCTGTATGGGTAAGTGAGTGGATTTGTGAGTGGTTGTTTGAGTGGGTGTTTTATTGGATATTTGATGGCTGCATGGGTATGTGAGTGGGTTTGCGATTGGTTCTGTGGGTGTATAAGTAGGTGTGTGTGTGTGAGCGAGTGCATAAGTGGGTATGTGAGTGGGTATGTGTGTTTGTGAGTGGGCATGTGAGTGGCTGAAAGGGTGTGTGACTGGGTGTGTGAGTGGCAGTGGTGGCAGCTGCCAACAAATGTGGTGAAGCAGAGGAGAGGTTAAAAAATATACACATATACTACTTACTTGTTACTGCTTCCTCTGTCTTGGTGCTCCTCTGCTCTTGGAAGTCCGTGGGCCACACTGCATAGGTTTCCAGACTTCCTGCCCTATCCAGAAGCTGCTCCCTTGCTGGTAATACTATTACCCAGCATGAGAGAAGCACCAAGATTGTTCTGAGCGGACTGGTTTGATGCTCACCCAGGGACATGGAGCCAGTGCCTCTTCTCCATGCAGCTATACAACACAGTTCCAGTTGGAGAAATCCATGCCGGTTTGGCCTTCTCAAGACAGACAGCCAATCAGTCATGTGCACTTGCAGTGCCCACCTCTCCTCCTTAATGCTACTGTCTGTAGAGGATGGCCTCACCCTACACTCAGCCCAGACTCAGCTCAGTCAGTGAAAAATACAATGATATAAACATTGTTTTATTATCATTTTATTTTTCATCTGCTGGCTCTCAGCAATGGGGAAATGTTCCTCTATCATAACAGAAGAGCAGCCGCTGGTGAGTGGTTGTGTGAGTGTATAAGTAGATGTGTGAGTATGTGTGTAGCTCTGTGAGTGGTTTTGTGGGTGTGTGAGTGGCTGTATGGGTATGTGAGTGGCTGTATGGGTGTCAGTATGGGTTTGTGAGTCATTCTGTGGATGTGTGAGTGGGTATGTGAGTAGCTATGTGAGTGGCTCTGTGGGTCTCTGAGTGGGTGTGTGAGTGGTTTTGTGGATCTCTGAGTGGGTGTGTGAGTGATTGCATGGGTATGTGAATTAGAGTGTGGGTATGTAAGTGGGTGTGTGAGTTTTATGAGTGGGGTATGATTATGTGTGAGTAGCTATGTGGATCTGTGATTTGGTGTGTGAGTGGTTCTGTGGGTATGTAAGTGGATACATGAGTGTGTGAGTGGGTATGTGAGTATATGTGAGTGGCTGTGTAAACGTGTGAGTGGATGTGTGAGTGGTTTTGTAAGTCTGTGAATGGGTGGTGTGTGTGTTGCCATGTGAGTGGTTGTATGGGTATATAAGTGGGTATGTGAATGGGTATGTGAGTACATGGGTGAGTGGCTGTATGGGTCTGTGAGTGGGTATGTGAGTGATTTTGTAGTTCTACAAGAGTGTTTGTGAGTGGCTGTATGGGTGCGTGAGTGTATAAGTAGGTGTGTAAATATTTGAATGGGGGTGTGTGAGAATGGCTGTGTGAGTCTGTGTGTAGGTATGTGACTGGTTCTGTGGGTCTGTGACTAGTGTTTGCGAGTGGCTGTTTGTGTGTGAGTAGGTTGTGAGTGGTTGTGTAGGTGTATAAGTAGATGTATGAGTGGGCGCCTAGGGCATGTGAGTGGTTTTGTGGGTGTGTGAATGGATATATAAGTGGTTTTGTAAGCCTGTTAGTGGGTGTGTGAGTTGTTGTGTAGGTCTGTGAGTGTGTGTGTGAGTGGTTGTATGGGTATGTAAGTGGGTATGTAAATGTATGAGTGGGTATGTGAGTGCATGGGTGAGTGGCTATGTGAGCCTGTGAGTGGCTGTGTGAGTGGTTTTTTAGGTCTGCAAGAGTGTTTGTGAGTATCTGTATGAGTGTGTGAGTGATTATATAAGTGGGCATATGAGTATGTGAGTGTATAAGTGTGAGTAGATGTGTGGGTTTGTGAGTCGGTATATGTGTTTTCATTGGGGTTTTGGATCCACAGACCTCACAGGGTTCACACTGAGTGCCACTGGAGGAGCTGCAGATCCTTGCATACAATAATACACTTTTTTGATAATTTCTTGCCCATGAGGAGTCCCTCACCGACCCCTCCAATAGACCCATGAGCTCAGAGTACCTCTACCCTGACCCGTTCTATCACTTTTAAGTTTTATTTTCTCTTCTGGTAACTGAGTCCAGGTGCACAAAATTGAATTTGGAACTTTCCTCTCAGGTTGAGGCCAGCCAATCGCAGCATTGCTGTTGGCACGTGTATCCATCTAGATATGCATAAATCTTTTTACCTTTATAACTTCAACACTGCTGAACAGATTTACACAAAATTACAAAAAGTACTCTTTCCGAACCAAGGTCTAGATTTGTGCCAAATTAGGTGAAATTCCGTTCAGCATTTTTAGCTATAGTCGTGTCTAAAATTCCTATGAGAAACTGCATAGTGAAAATGGGTTTTGAGACCCCCTTTTTCTCTGCCCCCCTTTTGACAGATCACCCTGAAATTTTCCAAATAGCAGCTGAAGTGACTGGAAAACTATATTTGAACATTTCATGAAGATTTGTCATGCTGTGCCAAAGTTATAAAAACCAAAATCTCTCTTAGTTAGGAACTTGTTTCTATTTTTTTTGCCAATATCTTTGGGACCGTTTGATGAATCTTTGTGAAATTGTCAAAACTAATGGTTCACTAAGGTCAACTCCTGTCTTCGAAGTTTCGGGGTGATTCATTAAGTGGGGGCCGATAAAAAAGGGGGGTCCCAAAACTTGTTTTCTCCGTGTTCATTTCCATAGGAACTTTAGACAGAGCCACAGCCCGAACTGCTGAACGGAATCACACCAAATTTGCCAAAAAAAGGTAGGTCTTGGTCTAGAAAGCGTGCTTATTTTAAATGGTGTGAATCCGTTCAGTAGTTCCCGAGAATTTTTTTAAAAAAAATATATCGATATCTGAGGGCCGAGGAGGATTTGTGAACGCTCCATAGCACGAGCTTTATTCCGATTGGCTGTCAACACTTCAAACCAGGATGTGTTGGCAGCCATCTTGTGACTCGGTAAAACTGAGTCACAAGACAACAGTAAAAAAAAGGATAAAAAACAAGAAAAGGGGACAGGCTAGAAACAACCCTGACCCCCTAGGCCTGCTAAGGGGGTCCCACAGGGCCCCCAGGGTGAAAAAAACAATTTTTAAAAAATATGTTCAACCAAATTTGGGCAGAAAAAATTAAAAAACGAAGCGCGGGCTTCCGCGCTTTGTCTTCTATAAGCCCCCGGGTGGGCCAGGTCCCGGGGGCAATACCTAATTATGTAGTGGGGCCCGCATGGGCCACTGCTGCCCTGGGGACTGCCACCCCCCTGGGGTTTAGTTTATTATATGCGGTGGGGCACAGGCCCCCCTGCAGCCCTGGGGACCGCTACCTTCAGGGGGCATTTTCCACCTCCCTGGGGCATTTAGTTATTTTAGGGTGGGGGCCTTGTGGCACCCCAAGCCCTGGGGACCACCACATCCTCGGGCTATAATTAATTTAGGTTGGGGGGCCTCGCGCCCCCCCAAGCCACGGGGACTGCCACCTCCCATGGGCAGCTTTGAAAAACAAAGTGTGGGGGGCTCAAGCCTCCCCACACTGCCCCGGGGACCACCACCTCTCCGGGGCACTCTTGATTAAAATGTGGGGGTCCGTTGCAGACCCCTGGCCCGGGGACCACCACCCCCAAGGCTCCTGCAATGTCCCAGGTTGCCCACTCCTGGGACATTGCAAACACTGCTTTGCTTCTTGGAAGCAAGAGCAGGAAACCTGCTCTTGCTTCCAAGAAGCAAAGCAGAATTGCTTTTGGACAAGGGGAGCTGCATTTTAGCAGCTCCCCTTGTCCAAAAGCAATGCCGGCTCCTGCAGGAGGCGGGGAGCTGGCTGGGACCATAAGGGCATTTGGGCTCCCCCCATGGTCCCCAACATATGGTCAGGCCCCAGGGGATGGTGTCCCCGGGGCCAAAAAGGGTCCAAGAGGGGGGCACTTGGCCCCCTCAGTTTATTTTAAAAAAAATTAATGGCCGAGCCCCGGAGAATAGGGTCTCGGGGCTGAAAATAGCCCGAGAGGGGGGCCTCGCGGCCCTCCTCCCTTTTAAAAAAAAGGAATGGCCAGGCCCCAGGGGATGGGGTCCCTGGGGCCAAAAATGGCCCAGGAGGGGGGCCATACTCTCCCTTTTTTAATTAACTTTAAAAAAAAAGTAGGCCGGGCCCCGTGGGATCTGGCCCCCAGGCCCAATTGGCCAAAGGAGGGGTGCCATGCGGGCCCCCTCCAAAATAAAAAAAGGATGGGTATGCTACAGTGGATGGGCTCCCGGGGCCAAAAGTGGCCCAGGGAACGGGGGGCCACATGGCCCCCTCCAATAAAAACAAAAAAGTAAAAAAAAAAAGAAACCAGCAACTCATGGAGGCTTACATCTCCCACGCACGTTTGCAGAGTGGTGTAAAAAGGGGGCGTGGCCTTTGACCACTCTCAACAATCCAGCTGTGTGGGGCTTTTAAAGGTAACAATAGGGCTAGTTGGCCCCCAGAGACCCTCAGGAGGCAAGGGAACTTCGTCCCCAAACCAAGAGTGCACCAGGAGGCGTGTTTGCACAGTGGTGGAGAAAGGGTGTGTGTCCTGTGTCTACCTCTCAGCAATCCCACTTTGTGGGGCTTACTGGAGATAACAGGTAGGCCTGGGCGAAGCACTACGCTACGCTCGCGTAGTTTGCGAAGTTCGCGCTACTTCGCACTACGCGAACTGCACGTAGCACAGTGCGAACACGCGTAGCGTAGTGTTGCGTAGTGCTGCGGTCATTTTTTGCTTGCTCGCGGTCCTCAACGTCAAGTTGGCGACCGCGAGCAAGCAAAATGACATCCTGGCGAGACTTTTTCCTTGTTCGCGATCGCGAGCATGGAAAATAAACCTCCCGGCGAGATTCACAACGCGAGAAGGTCAGGTTTCTCATTGCGAGGGGTCGCGTATGCTCGCGACCGCTCGCGATGAGAAACTACCAGTTCGCGTTGAGAAAGCTGCAGCTCGAGGAAAAATCTACTCGAGCAGCAGAAAACTACAGCTCGCAATGATTGCACAGTGCCGGTTGCTTGTCCGCACTGTGCAATCATTGAAAACAACATCTTGCACAGTGCAAACATGTTACTTCGCAGTTCGCGAAGTGCTACGCGTAGCTCGCGTAGTGCGAACTTCACTTTGCGTAGCTTCGCGAAGTGCTACTTCGCGAACTACGCCCACCCTTAATAACAGGTAGGCTAGTTGACCCCTAAGGACTCCCAGCAGTGAGGGGACTTCACTCACCATCCAAAAGCATGACAGAGAGCACGTTTTCAGGGTGGTGGGCAAAGGGGTCTTGGCCTGCTATGTGAATTTAGCAATCCTACTTTGTGGGGGTTACTGGAGGTAATAGGAGGGGTAGTTGGCCCCCAAGGATGTCTTTTGAGGCCATTCCCCCTTTTTTCTACCAGTCTGAAAACGCCCGTCCTGGCACACTTCGGGTTGGTGGATGAAGTCCACTTTATTCGTGGGAGACTTTGGGGGCCAAGAAGCCCCCTGGTACCTCCTGTGGTCGGAGGCCCAGTTCCCTTTTTCCTCCACTCTGCAAATGCTACTACTAGTAAAAGAATCATATGCAATGTAATAGGTCTCGCATTTGCGATAGTTAGAGCTATTGGTGTTGTAAATGTAAAAGTTTTCTACCAATGTTTTTTGAGGTGGAGCGGATGTATGTTGTGTGAAATGAAATTATGTGGTATGTTGTGCAGTGAAATTATGTGGATTAAAAGTATGTGGTATTTAGTGTATAGGAAATATGTAGAGCGGGATTAGGTGTTATGGTGAGTAATTATGTGGTATGGAAGTCTGTGTTGTGGATTGGTAACCTCAGGTTTAGTCTTCCTCGTTTCCATAGAAGCTAAACTATAAACTCAATGAGACAAAAAAAGGAACCACTGAGGAGCACTTCTGGACCTAGTCAGAGGTATGAGCAGGGCCAATGGAATTATGTGACTGTTTGGCTGCACCGACTTTCGCACTATTATACATTCTCTGCAATTGCCACATAATCCATCATCTGCTGCATAATCTGCAGATTTGAATAAAAAAACCTTGTTTATAGCTCAAACGTTACCAAAAATGCAGCGACAAATGTTATAGCGTGGTGGAAGGCCCTTTGCCAACCTAGAATGGTCACCTGTTATTTATTGCTAAATGTGGGTTTTAAATTGAAACTAATGGTGTGCAAGCCACTCTTGCTTCATTCTGCACCTCTCTTGTGTCTTTCTGTATTTCTGTTGCTTCTTTCTGCACTACTCATGCTTCTTTCTGCACGTTTCTTCCGCTTTTATTCACATGTCCTACCTATGTAGGCATAGTTAGAAATTAGAATTTAAAAAACCTTAGAAATTCACACAAAAAAACCATAGAAATCAGGGACGTTATAGTTAGAAATTAGCATTTAAAAAACCTTAGAAATTCACTGAAAAAACCACAGGTCTCAGGGAGGATATAGTTAGTTGGACATTTCACTCATACAAAACCGGAGAAATTCGGATGTTATAGTTAGTTCAGTTTACTATAACTCACGCCCCCGCAATGCACTGCTGATGAAATCACATATTACATGACTCATGACATGGTCAGTGACATAACTCATGACATCTCTAATGACATGATCCACGTGTTAATCTGATTCACCTCCTCACAGCCTAATATAACCTTTGATATACCCACTCTAAAATACATACTGCCATTCTTGAAACCATAGATACACCAATACCAGTTACTACATATCCACTCACTGATTCATAGGTCTACACACCCCACTCACTCACCCATATAGTTACTCACATAGCTAATCAGTCATGCAAAGAATCAATCACTCCCATTTACTCACCGACACAGTTATACATACACCACCTTACTTATATATACAGATATTAACACATACTTACTCTATTTTACAATCACTGACACAAGCACACACTCATCCATACAGCCACTCTCACAATCACTCACTCTCACATATAATCATTTATACTCCAACACTCACATGTACTGCATTTCATATATGTAGTTACTCAGACATGTACCACAGAGACATCCATTCACCCACCCATACAGGCTCTCACAGATGTACTCTTGAACCCATACACCCAGTGAATCATCCACTCACACATCCATGCAGGGAGTCACACACACACCCACCCCACCCACACAGACACTCAGACACCCATTCAGGTAATCAGACAACCAATCAATAACCCATATAGACACTCATGTAGCTACACACCAACCCAAGCAGCCACTTACACACCAACTGACAGACTAATACAATCATTCATGCAGATTAGTCAGTCACCCATGTATTAGTAAGACACGTTTAATAGCACCACTCATTCTTTGATACACCTTGGTGCATATATATATAGTCCGACAAATGAAGAGACCATACTCCAATGAGTGTGAATACTCGGTATTTTATTTACCGGGTAAAATTAAACAGGATGCATTTCAGCTTCGCGTCTGTTTCCAACTGTTAACAAAGACAGAGGCACCGCCATACTTTTACACAATCATGTGGGGAGTACTTCTGGGGTAAAAATAACAATCAACATCACAGATGGGCCATACATACAATCTGTGGTGGCCATCTTTGAATGGTATCAGTTCCCCATTCAAATAAATGATTCATCTGAATGTTTCCATTCCACAATTAATTATCCTTCAATGCTTAAGAGGCGATTCACAAATTATATAACAATAAATATCTCGCCCTGGATAATATAAGGTTACAGAGATGTTATAGTTAGGTTCAGAATTTACATACACTAAACCATAGAATTTAAGCTTTTATAGGTAACTATAACTCATCCCTGCCATGCACAGTTTTCTCATCAATAATTTTACAGCAAAAGTTGCAGTGATATTATTTATTATTTCATAGAAGATCTCATGATTGATGTAATATTTGGGTAATTAGCAGTGTATGACTAGCACGCAAGTTATAGTAAGCTTAGGGCACGAATTACTGTTTCTATTGTTTCTTGCGATAACTCTAACTATAACTGCTGAATTTCTTTTTTTTTTGATAAGCCAATAATACTTAGTATATATTTACCAGGCAAAAATGTTTCAGCAGCCATACAGAATTTCTGAATCCAGGAGGGGAGAAAAGACAAGACATATACAAAACAATCATAATTATATAAAGCCCTCATTAGGCTCAACGTACATAAGATAAGAAAGGTAATAGACAGGAAGATCATGCCGCAATACGCCCAGCATTATAGCCTAAGCCGTGGTGTCCGCCAAGTGATCAATTATGGAACATCATATTTCCATACCCAATCTCCGTTTTTGCAACTACTTGAGAGCATACAGTCTGTGCTCTAAGTTACAGATAGAGTATAACCTTCTTCTACACATTTCAAAAGGCGGTGGCTCTTTCTGTCGCCATAATATCGTTATGCATAATTTAGCCACGTCAACGGCTATGAATACCAAATACCTAAATGTATGCATCTCACTACTAACCATCGAGTCTTCCAGAATTCCCAATAACATAATCAGAAGCTGTACTCTTGTAACCTCAGTTAAAAAAGCCTCTATCCTACTAATCAAAAGCTTTAACTCGGGGCAGGCGAAAAACATATGTCAACTATCAGCCTGATCTCCCCCGCACCGAGCACATTTGCCCTCATTTAGCCCGCCCCTATCTGCTATTTTGGCAGGGGTATAATATAATTTAAATATAGTCTTATAATGTTGCGTTTGAAGGCTGGAGGATACCACAAGCTTTTCAGCCAAAGCATTGAGTCATGTAATATGTCTCCTCCATGCGATCATCTAACATTCCATTTCAAGTTCTGCACCTCCAAATCATCAGATTGCGCTTCAATGAGAAGTTGATATGGGGTACCAATCTTCCCCCGTCCCTTAATTGTCTCTAGTAGGTTATTTTTTGGGGATAGAAATCCTACATTTGCCTTTTTTAATAGATAGTCCCGAACTTGCAATTATTTTAAAAAGTCAGCTTTTGGCAGATCAAATTCAGAGACCACGGAGGAGTAAGAGCGTATACCGATTTCATCCACTAAGACTCCCAAAATTACTACACCCTTCCGTCTCCATCTGGCCATTATGGTATCCGAAAAAATAATGGCAATAATGCTGAAGATGCGGTAGGTGTATACAAATTAACCCTCTCCAGCTGCATATGCCTCCGAACCAGAAGCCATACCTTATAGGCAGCAAGCACCACCTTGACGCAGGTTTTCTTGTAATAGCTAGGCTCTAGATTTTTAAAGCCTCATAGCCTAGAAGCATTTGGAAAATTTGAGGGAATTCAGCTGCTACAACTTCCCCTTCCCCAACCAATACTATTCCCATATGCTGACGTAAACATGCCCAGTAATAAAACGTGAAATTGGGTACTGACCAGCCCCCTCGCGATTGTGGTAGATTTTAGTATTTCATAGCTCTGCGGAGTTTACCTTGAGACCACATAAAGCTGCTACATATAGATTTTAATTTGTGAAGTTGCTTTTTGGTAAGTTCCAAGGGTACAGACCTAAAGTAATATTGAACCTTAGGAACAATATTCATTTTTTAAAACATTGTGCCTACCCAAAATTGAAAGATGTAGACCTTCTATCCTATCTAGCTTCCTTTTGGTTTTACGAATCATAATGTCCCAAATGGAAAGTACCATGTTATCCAAACAAGCATTTATACGGTTCCCCAAGTAGTTTGCCTCTTCTATGACCCTGCAGTCAGTAAAGAGCACTTGAGTTGTACAAATTATTTGCATCTTGGCTATTTTTAATTTATAGCCAGAGTTTTGTCCAAATAGAGTTGCTAGCCACTCAATCTCCACACTGCCTTGGCTGGATCCTGCAAAACTACAGCAATGTCATCAGCATATGCTAATGTTTTGACATACACTTGTCCAATCCCCACAGATAGGATACTTAAGCTATTCACCAATAAATTAAAAAATGGATTGATGTAAAGAGCAAAGAGTAGAGGGGAGCACGGACACCCTTGTCGGTTACCTCTAAAAATTGGCACCAGATCAAATTTTTAGCTCCATGGCGCATATTCGGGCCACAGGAGACTTGTACATAGTTCTTATTTGATTCGGCCAAATCCTTCCCACTGCGTAGGTACCCATATAAATTCCCAAGAGACACGGTCAAACGGTGTGTGAGACCAGTCTTTCACTATTTGTGAGATGCCTGCACTCGCAAGATAAAAACTGTAGCACCTAGTTCACCTTAGTAGGTGCGGCCCCATTTTTGCTAAACATCTTATGTTGGAGACTGGCCTGCTCCTAGCACCCCAAGCCTCTGGTTCCCTTTCCCAGATCTTCTCTGGGGTTTTGGTGGTTACACATTTCGGCTAGTCTCCCATCTGAGTCTTCAATCACCGTGATTGCGCATTTTATCTCCTTGTAACCTAATTGTTTTTTGCCAGGTATCTGCCTGTTGCCTAACCATATACATAACATTCCCTTCTAAAATGATGATATTTCTTGGCATTATCTTTTGACCAAAGACCATTTATCCTAGCCTTGCAGCGGGCTACCTCTGTTTGTACCTGACTAATGTCAAGATTCTTCTGCAAAGCTTGTATAAGAGCATACTCTGCATTCTGGAGGTCCGCGTATATTTCCTGTATGACCTATCTCTGCTGTTTTTGAGCATGCTATCCAAAACTCAGAATTTCAACACCAGAGTCCTGCCTTTAGGGCATCCCAAACCATACCATGAGTACTGGAATTTCAGTTGACAGACAAAAATTGGTTTAACCATTGTCGAGTGTTACAAATAAACTGATCATTAAAAAGCTAATTTCCTATCAAATGAAAATGTCCCATGGGACCTTACCAGGCCCTGCATTGCAAGTTTTATTAATAATGGGTTGTGATCTGAGGTGACCCTGGTGTAGATTTGTATCTGTGCCTCCGCTAAATAGTTTTTTGTTACAGACAAATAATCTAATCTAGCAAGTTTTTGATGGGGTGCAAGAAAAATGTGTGAAACCTGGATCAGGATGTTTTAGCCTAGGCCATACATCAACTAGACCATGTTCATACAGAAGCTGTTGTAAGGCCTTGTAAACCTTTGGTTTCTGACCACCATATTTGTTACTTGCAGGACATTGTGTAACTTCTTCAATTGTATATTAAAATCCCTGCACAGTATCAGAGGGCAGGAGTAAACGCAGTAAGGGATAATTCAAACCTGCACCACCTAGCTATACACAAGTCACAAATATACTTATAGGTCAACGTTGCCCACCTCCTTGGTCCACTGCCAACAGACCACATCGTTATAGTACACTTAAAGAAGCACAGAGAGGCAACATGAATATTTCCAAATGCACAAATGCACAATAGACGAATCAATCCGGACTCTTCAGTGATGTGAAATATGATCCTTTAATGGATTCTTGGACCACTTATGGCTTAAGATGATGGAACAATACAGCCAAAGTTCAGCCAACGCGTTTCACCCTGAATAGGGCCTCCTCAGGGTTGCAAGCATAACAAATGCACAGTCAAATATTCTATTGATAACACAAGACAATTACATTGTATACACCAATGTAGTAAAATAACATTGCTGCCAAACACAGTATTTGGATCAGCATATTGGTATTATACACCAGTGATTCAAAATCATCTACACGTGACAAGACCCGAAAAAAGAGCCTGAGAAAAAAGAAGAAAGACAGAAGGTTTGTAAACACCCTGTGAATTCTTGAAAGAATCAAGACAAAAAGCCCGACAACAAAGCCAGCATTTAACAATAATCTATCTAAACTATTCCTAAAGAATTCCAAAATTGTCATACAAAATCAAATTGAAAGTTAGCATCATACAAAGCAAACCAAAACATATACATACATATTAAGCACGCACTAGTGCCTACCAATTATATGTCAAAAGGTCACAGCTAAACTCAATCCTCACCAGTAATCAGAGTACTCCAATCTTATAATGGTCACTGAAGTCCCAGAATCAATATATCATACACTGACAAAAAAGAGTATATGCATAATATCAATGATGTGGCCTTATTCTTTATAATAATATCACAGACACTACATGCTCACAACACAGCACAATTCAACATTACCTTCAAATTGGTATGCAATCATTCCATTAATGCAAGTATCATCAAGGAAAAAACATTCAGTTTATCTTCCACATTCATCAATAGCCCACAGTAACTGCAACGGAATACATATAGTTACCACCATTGCACAACATGTGCTAAAAGAAATCCATTAGGTATATTTTATCAGAAACAGAACACACCATCTTTACCTCAAAACACGACGTAAAATCTTCAATATGCGTAGTGCAATCCAAATTCTAAATTCTTGTGTTCATTATGATAGGTGACACTCCTGGGGCTGTGAAAGAATATTCATAATTAGCCCATTCGACCATCATTATTTCCACTTATGCAAGTTTTAAATACTGGTCTTATTCCTGTAGTTTCAACATGGTCAAAACAATATAGACCACTCTACCAATATTTACATCTTTCCATTATTAAAATGCAGATCGTCAGCTTATTTCTACAAAAAACGGTACTTTTAAGAGGTTTCAAGTCCATCATTCAATCCGCTTGGTCGATATTTTGTCAGCCAACCTCCCATTTCCAAAGAGCATCTCTGGCTAAACACAATCTCGACGAGTTCTGTAACTTAATTTATTAAAACAAACCATGGAGACGAACCCACGCAATTTCCAAACATAAGTTTTACGCATGATTTTTTAATTCATAGTACCGTGTTTGAGGTAGCGAATTTAATATTACACTTCCATGGATTCAACACGCTTTAAAAAAAAAAAGATGAATAACTTTGCAGTGATTAATACAACATATAAAAATAGAACATCATGTCCGCGAAGCTCAAGATAGTCTCAACAAAATGTACTTAGTGGTGTCAGTACACAAACCAAAATAAACACTTTGCTCCTTACCACTAACAATCTCTCCGTGACATCCTCACCAAAAAAGGCGACATTAATCGTTAGTAATGCACAAACATCATGTTCCCTACTACTCGCAAAATCCCCACTTATTGGGGGCATACACTTAAACGTAATCCGCGATAGTCACTTCATGTCATGCCCCCGTACAACGCCATGCCTCACAACCCGCCGTCAGCCTTGAAAACACAGTGGAAATGAGTCGCTTATCACATGACTTATTTTAGACCAATCAGTGGATAGTACCCGCCCTACGAGTTCTGCTCACGTGAGGGACTAGAAAAAAGGTCTAGAACGTGTGCTTTATTGATCGCTGTTGCGGACACACAACAGCTCGTTTCACGGATTTCAACAACAATTTTAATTAAAAAATCCCCGCAAACTCAAAAATCACCAGGCGCATTTTGATATATATATCCAGGTACACATAGCAATTCCTTTATTAGAAACCACAGTAGCTATTGCAATTAATACTGATAGTAGTAAAAAACGTTCTAAACCTGCCATTCGTTTTTATTATATTCTCTCAATCAGAACCTCCACAAATCAGGGGATATTCATAAGCACCTTCAATGCAGCACATATCAAACAGTCATCTAATTTTCACATGTGACATGCACTTACAGCCATTTGCGACTATAATAGTGGTAAGAAGACGTACCATTCCTGTCATGTGTTTATAGTGTATTCCTTCAATCAGAACCTCCACAAATCAGGGGATGTTCATACGCCTCGTCTGCAGCAAATGTCTAACAATCATATAATTTTCACATGTAATATCCACTCACAAGCACTTACAAATATACAAATTCTTAAGCCACTCGCTCCTAAGACCCGCCATCAGACTTAACACCGTTATATCCAGAGATATATACCTTGATATCTCTTAAAACGAACTCCGTTATTAATCTAGAATTTTTCCTAAATACTCAGTACTTCGCAGATTGTTTCCCAGGCTATATCATCCTGTAAAAACCTATCTTATCTAACATTAATAGACAATAAAAGAGAATGGAAATTAGAACCACCCTCAGTGAGAGCAGATTTAAGTTTTCATGAAATACAATTGTTGCTTCAACATGAAATGCATAACCTAAGGATTAAACAAACTAGGGGACTCAGATCAGAATTACCCCCCTTGTTATGCACACTAAACATAATACTGGTGCAAGTTTGCCCTCATTAATCGCACCTTCACATTTAGTTTACAAATCTATCACATATGGTAAGGACCTGACTTACAGTTTGATCACACACTGAGACATATTGGTTTCCAGCATCCAAATGCATGTACAGTGTAAAATGAAAAAAGGTGTAAAATAGCTAAAAGAGAGCAGAGAAGGGGAAAAACCTCCTAACATCTTTTACACATCATGGATGAAACATAATGTTTGTTTCATTTATCTATCTAATTAATAGATTTCCTTCAAATTTAGAATAGGATTCAATAGCACTCATCTCAATATACAGGTCCTATATGCAAATTACAGTTATCATTAAAATTCAAAAAATATACATACAGCAGTCTTAGATAGGATAAACCCAAACATACATCATAGCAGATAGTGCATTTCATTATCTGTATTCAATCCAGATGTAACTGCCCTTAATTTACATATCCAAAACGCCTCCAGTTGGCTATGGCGTAACTCCCTCTTTCCTCCTCGTCTGTCAGGGGGAACATGGTCGATTGCATGGAATTTAAAATTACCTTTTGGAATGGCAGATTCACAGATATGTGCCCCAAGGGCATTGGTACCATCATTCCTAGAGCAAGCTCTCCTATGTTCCTGGATGAGTACCCGTAGTTGTCTCACTGTGCTGCCAAAATATACTTTAGAACAACTGCAAATAATTACATAAATTACATATGTAGATTGGCAATTTAAGAATTGTTTCACTCATGTATATATCCATTATTGTATGTGAAACGAGAAGTCTTGTTCATGCCATTATGACACACATTACAATTTCCACAGATATAAAAAGCCTTTGGATGTTTGAGCCATGTATCAACAGTATTTGATCTAATAGCCGTGTAGCTAGGACATAGTGCCTCTCTCAAAGTACATTATCTTTTGTAGGTGATAGAAGGTTTATCAAGCAAAAGGGGTCCTACACCAGGCGTGCCCTTCAGGATTTTCCAATGCCTGTGTAATATCTTAAATACATCCTGTTTAAGCTGTGAATATGTAGTAATAAAAGCCAAACGCTATTTATTGGGAATTGTCTTCTTAGCTTTTATTTTTAGGGTGTCAGTTCTCTTGACATGTCTGACTTTACTCAGTGCCTGATTGAGTTCTTGATCCTTATACCCCCTGTTTTTATGACGTTGTAGGATTTCCTGTGCCTGCTTTTCAAAATGTGTATTGTCGCTACAATTGCGACAAACCCGGATCAATTCTCCAAATGCAATTGCACGTTTAATGCTAGCTGAATGGGCACCCTCACATTTTGAAAAGCAGGCACAGGAAACCCTACAACGTCTTAAAAACAGGAGGTATAAGGATCAAGAACTCAATCAGGCACTGAGTAAAGTCAGACATGTCAAGAGAACTGACACCCTAAAAATGAAAGCTAAGAAGACAATTCCCAATAAAGAACATTTGGCTTTTATTACTACGTATTCACAGCTTAACCAGGATGTATTTAAGATACTACACAGGCATTAGAAAATCCTGAAGGGCACGCCTGGTGTAGGACCCCTTTTGCATGATAAACCTTCTATCACCTACAAAAGATCAGGTATTTTGAGAGAGGCACTATGTCCTAGCTACACGGCTATTAGAACAAATACTGTTGATACGTGGCTCAAACATCCAAAGTGTTTTTATATGTATGGAAATTGTAATGTATGTCATAATGGCATGAACAAGACTCCTCGTTTCACATACAATAGTGAATATATACATGAGGTGAAAAAATTCTTAAATTGCCAATCTACATATGAAATTCATGTAATTATTTGCAGTTGTTCTAAAATATATGTTGGCAGCACAGTGAGACAACTACAGGTACGCTTCCAGGAACATAGAAGAGCTTGCGCTAGGAATGATGGTACCAATGCCCTTGGGACACATATCTATGAATCTGCCATTCCAAAAGGTAATTTTAAATTCCATGCAATCGACCATGTTCCCCCTGACAGACGAGGAGGAAACAGGGAGTTACGCCTTAGACAACTGGAGGCGTTTTGGATATGTAAATTAAGGGCAGTTACATCTGGATTGAATACAGATAATGAAATGTACTATCTGCTATGATGTATGTTTCGGTTTATCCTATCTAAGACTGCTGTATGTATATGTTTTGAGTTTCAATGATAACTGTAATTTGCATATAGGAACTGTATATTGAGATGAGTGCTATTGAATCCTATTCTGAATTTGAAGGAAATCTGTTCATTCGATGGAGAAAAGAAACAAACATTAAGTTTGATCCATGATGTGTAAAAGTTGTTAGGAGGTTTTTCCCCTTCTCTGCTCTCTTTTAGCTATTTTACACCTTTTTTCATTTCACACTGTACATGTATGTTGATGCTGGAAATCAATATGTCTCAGTGTGTGATCAAACTGTAAGTCAGGTCCTTACCATATGTGATAGATATGTAAACTAAATGTGAGGGTGCGATTAATGAGGGCAAAAGTGCACCAGTATTATATTTAATGTGCATAACAAGGGGGGTAATTCTGACCTGAGTCCCCAAGTTTGTTTAATCCTTAGGTTATGCATTTAATGTTAAAGCAACAATTGTATTTCATGAAAACTTAAATCTGTTCTCACTGAGGGTGGTTCTAATATCCATTCTCTTTTATTGTCTATTAATGTTAGATAAGATAGGTTTTTACAGGATGATATGGCCTGGGAAACAATCTGCGAAGTACTGAGTATTTAGTAAAAATTCTAGATTAATAACGGAGTTCGTGTTAAGAGATATCAAGGTATATATCTCTGTATATAACGGTGTTAAGTCTGATGGCGGGTCTTAGGAGCGAGTGGCTTAAGAATTTGTATATTCGTAAGTGCTTGTGAGTGGATATTATAAGTGAAAATTATATGATTGTTAGACATTTGCTGCAGACGAGGCATATGAACATCCCCTGATTTGCGGAGGTTCTGATTGAAGGAATACAATATAAACACATGACAGGAATGGTACGTCTTCTTACCACTATTATAGTCGGAAATGCCTGTAAGTGTATGCCACATGTGAAAATTAGATGACTGTTTGATATGTGCTGCATTGAAGGTGCTTATGAATATCCCCTGATTTGTGGAGGTTCTGATTGAGAGAATATACTAAATACGAATGGCAGGTTTAGAAAGTTTTTTACTACTATCAATATTAATTGCAATAGCTACTGTGGTTTCAAATAGCTATTTGTACCTGGATATATATATCAAAATGCTCCCGGTGATTTTTGGGTTTGCGGGGATTTTTTTATTAAATTGTTGTTGAAATCCGTGAAATGAGCTGTTGTGTGTCCGCAACAACGATCAATAAAGCACACGTTCTAGACCTTTTTTCTGGACCCTCATGTGAGCAGAACTCATAGGGCGGGTACTATCCACTGATTGGTCTAAAAGGAGTCATGTGATAAGCGACTTGTTTCCACTGTGTTTTTAAGGCTGATGGCTGGTCAAGAGGAACGGCGTTGTACGGGGGCCTGACATGAAGTGACTATCGCGGATTACGTTTAAGTAAGTGTATGCCTCCAATAAGTGGGGATTTTGTGAGTAGTAGGGAACATGATGGTTGCGCATTACTACCGATTAATAACGCCATTTTTGGCGAGGCTGTCACGAAGAGAGTGTTAGTGGTAAGGAGCAAAGTGTTTATTTTGGTTTGTCTACTGACGCCACTAAGTACATTTTGTTGAGACTATCTTGAGCTTCGCGGACATGACGTTCTGTTTTTATATGTTATAATAATCACTGCAAAGTTATTTATCTTTTTTAAAAAAAAGCTTTTTGAATCCATGCAAGCCTAATATTAAATTCGCTACCTGAAACCCGTTACTATTAATTAAAAAATCATGCTTCAAACTTATGTTTGGAAATTGCGTGGGTTTGTCTCCATTGTTTGTTTTAATAAATTTAGTTACTAAACTCGCCGAGATTGTGGTTAGCCAGAGATGCCCTTTGGAAATGGGGGGTTGGCTGACAAAATATCGACCAAGCGGATTGAATCACGGGCTTGAAACTTCTTGAATGTACTGTTTTTTGTAGAAATAAGCTGATATATGCATTTTAATAATAGAAAGATGTAGATTTTGGTAGAGTGGTCTATATTGTTCTGACCATGTTGAAACTACAGAATTAAGACCAGTATTTAAAACTTACGTAATTGCAAATAATGACGGTTGGATGGACTAATTATGAATATTCTTTCACAGCCCCAGGAATGTCACCTATCATAGTGAACACAAGAATTTAGAATTTGGATTGCGCAACGCATATTGAAGATTGTATGTTGTGTTTTGAGGTAAAGATGGCGTGTTCTGTTTCTGATAAAATATACCTAATGGATTTCTTTTAACACATGTTGCGCAATGGTGGTAACTATATGTATTCCGTTGCAGTAACTGTGGACTATTGACGAGAGTGGAAGAAAAACTGAAGGTTTTTTCCTTGATGATACTTGCATTATTGGTATGATTGCATACCAATTTGAAGGTATTGTTGAACTGTGCTGTGTTGTGACTATGTAGTGTCTGTGATATTATTATAAAGAATAAGCCATATTCTTGGTATTATGCATATACTCGTTTTTGTCAGTGTATGATATAATGATCCTGGGACTTCAGTGACCATTATAAGATTGGAGTACTCTGATTACTTGTGAGGATTGAGTTTAGCTGTGAACTTTTGGACATAATTGGTAGGCACTAGTGGGTGCTTAATATGTACGTATATGCTGTGGTTTGCTTTGTATGATGCTAACTTTCAATTTGATTTTGTATGACAATTTTGGAATTCTTTAGGAATAGTTTAGATAGAACATTGTTAAATGCTGGCTTTGTTGCCGGGCTTTCTCTCTTGATCCTTTCAAGAATTTACAGGGTGTTTACAAACCTTCTCTCTTTCTTCTTTTTTCTTGGGCTCTCTTTTCGGGTCTTGTCATGTGTAGATGATTTTGAATCACTGGTGTATAATACCAATATGATGATCCAAATACTGTGTTTGGCAGCTATGTTAAACGTGTAAATCTCAGAATAATATTTTACTACATTGGTGTATACAATGTAATTGTCTTGTGTTATCAATAGAATATTTGACTGTGCCTATGGTATGCTTGCAGCCCTGAGGAAGCCCTATTTAGGGTGAAACGCGTTGGCTGCACTTTGGCTGTATTGTTCCATCATCTTATGCCATAAGTGGTCCAAGAATCCATCAAATTATCATATTTAACATCACTGAAGAGTCAGGATTGATTCGTCTATTGTGCATTTGTGCATTTTGAAATATTCATGTTGCCTCTCTGTGCTTCTTTAACAGTATCAGAGGGGATGCCCAGGAGGCCAATTCTATATTCAGATAATCCAATATCTGAGCCTCATCAAAGTTGGATCAATAAACAGAGCATATTGTAAATTTGTTATTACCGGAAGAACATTCAGCTATCGCCCACTGCCCACTTTTATCCACCAAAGTCCTACCAGAGGATAGAATATTAGGCCTAGCAAGTATAGCCACACCTCTTGTAGTGGTTCCTTGAGATGTACATACCAAGAGCTTGTACTCTAATTCAATGATAACCTTACGCTTACCCCAAGGTATGTGCGTCTCTTGGAGACAGACCACGTCAGGGCACGTCTTTCTGATTTCCTGGGACACTCTTTATTGCTTATCTCTATCATTATGTCCACATACGTTGAATGAACTGATAGATAATCTAGCCATCATTCCCCCATCTTAAATTCCTTTGCGAATCCTCTCCCCCTCAACATCACACTATTTGAGCGTATTGGCTGTAAATCATTTAATGGCTTATTTTCTGTTTTCACCCCCGTGCCCCTGGAGCAACCCCCAACTCCCCAGAACACCCCCTCAACCCCACCCCTACGCCTCCTCTACCAGCGGAAGCACCCCCTAGTACCCCAAACAAGGAGGCTAAAAGACCCATGGGTCTAGACTAATGGAAAGCCTAGTAGAATCCCCGATCCCCCTCTCACCCCCTCCCAATTGTGTCCAGCCCAACCCAAGGTGATTAATACCCAAAGATAGAGCACACCATAATTTATACATAGCTAGCCTCAGCATACACTAACATGCCCAATTAATGTCATCATGTATTAGTCACTTTCCCACGGTTTAATACCCTGTAGGAATTCCCTAGTCTTGACCTCAGAAGTAAAGAATTGGGCTTTGTCCTTATATATACTTTAAGTTTGGTGGAATTCAATAGGAACACTTGACCACCTTTACTCTGAAAAGGATCGATTAGCTGTCAAAGTTGCCACCTTTTCTAGAACAGTAGCATAGCAATAATCTGGTTGGACAAAGAATTCAACTCCTTTTCCCTTTCTCTTCCTGTCTGGCCTCGACAGATCATACAAAGCTTGCCTAGACAAAAAGTCAGACAGACGGATCAGAAATGTTCTAGGTCGTGGAGTGAATTGGCCAGAGCCAGAATGACTGTTCTGTCGGAAAGGAAACCAGTGAGCCTGTTACACCACCATATCCCAGGTCCAATGTATCAGTTCAGGGAATGCTTCAGTAAAAAGTTCTACAATAAACTTCCGAGGATCTGAGCCTTCGACGCCCTGATGAACTTCCATGGTTTTGTGTATGTGAATTCTGAACAGTAGGTAGTTATATTTAGTACCATATTTCTATAGAAAAGCATTGTTTTGACTTTCCTATATCTCTGGCGCCATTTGACAAATAATCACAACATTTTCCCCAAAAAGTGTCATAGTGAGTCTTCTTGTGTATAGAAAGTTTTGGTGTGATCCGTTGAGTGGCGGCCAAGAAATAGGGGGGACAAGAAAATACGATTCCCATGGTAATTCTCATAGGAGCTTTGAATACGACTACAGCCCTAACCGCTGGACAAAATTACACCAAATGTGGCAGCAATGTAGATTTTGGTTCACAGATCATGCTTTCAGTCATCCGCTGTAAATGTAAGGTACAGCAAACAAGGATACCTGGGCCGAGCCTAAGCACAGACCTCGTCGTGAGATCTGATTGGCTGTCAACACTACAACTAAGTGTCCGCTGCCATCTTGGGACTCGGCTTCAGCCAAGTCCCACAAAAAAATTTCAAAAAAAGAAAAGGTGGCACAGAAGGAATACTGTGACCCAATAGGTGTGGTGTGGGGTCCCGACAGGGCCAAAAATCACTTTTGTTTAAAATAATCTTGCTGCAAAAATGTTAGCCTACAATCTGCAGCTATTTTTGTTATAGCAAAAATGGTCTCCAATGCTTTTTTAAATCACCATGAGCCCCAGTGACCACCACCTCTCCAGGGCTAAAAAACACCAAACTGGGGGCCCTGTGGACACCACCCCCCCGGGACAAATATTTTCAAAAAGTAGAAGCAAGGACACACAGCCCCGCTCCTTAAGCTAATAATGGCGCTTGGGTCCACCACCCACCCGGGCCAGCTCCTGCTATGTCTTGGACATCCACGTCAGGTGGCACAACCGATCCAACATGCATTTTTGTGTGCAGAACAAGCAGCGGAGGACAGGCAAAACACAGTCAATCCAGACTGGTCCGAATGATAGCAACCAAGACTCGCTCAGCTCCCGAAGTAGAGGTGTGCCTAGATGGAATACCATGCGATCACAGTAATGTCGCTCCAAGAGCATTTTATCCATCTCTTTGGTGACTGGGACATCCATTGGTAGCAGAAAAATGTAAATCAGGATCCCCACTACCAGTAGCAGGATTAGAAGAAATCCTCCAAAAATGCTTCGAAATACAGAGTGTATAAAAGCTGGAATCACTCCTAAGACTGTCTGAAAGGTGCTTAACAGTCCAGCACCTATGGTCTTAAAACGGTGTACTATACCCTTAGTATTGGACCTGTTAAAGATACGCTGTACCATTTCTCTTCAATGGAAAGGGCAATTAGTTAATACCAGTGCCTAGATCTCAGCTGAGGACCTGCACACTGAATATCAAAAGTGTCTTGGGCTGAGGTTAAGAGCACATCTTTCTGTAAAAGCACGGCTTTCATTCGGCTCGGAGTCTCAAACCGTATAAAGGAAACATTCAACGAATGCCATAAAGGTGCCTGTCTGACTGTGTGGGTCGGTGGAAACAATACTTGTATAAAACAAGTAACCCTGGAACTTACAGTGACTAGATATGTGATGCCTGGAAGCATCCCACAACAACCTTCATCATTCAGCATTAAGTAACTCCCATTTGAGAGCAGCCTGTACATTGGATTAAACACGACAGCAGGGGATCTCCTCAAATGACGAGACAAGTTTGCAACTGAACCATTACAGGCCCCATGAAGCATAATATCCTGGCAAATGAGAGATCCACTTAACAAATTCTCGCAGTCTGTACCACTGAGAAACACTTCAGTGTCTCCATTCCTGCATCTGAATCTATATGGTAATTCGCAAGATTCATGAATAAATTCCTAGGCAATATTGAAACTGGAAAGTCATTACTGGCAATGTTACATGGCCATGAATTGACCATTCCGTGGATTGTAACTCTTCCACGGTGAAAGGTTATCAATCTAATTTTTCAATGTGCAGCATTGCATATTTCGTATCCCTTTGTGCCATTGTTCTCTGCTTCTCAGTCAAATTATATGCAGAGAACAGAGAGATAGATTGCCAGGGCACACAACCAGAGCGCACGGATTTTAGTGTCCAGCTTAACAACATAATTGAACGTAACTGTGATTGCCCATGTTTTAGGATGGACAGATCTTGTTCCAGTATATCAATAGTAGAAGACACAATGTTGCCCAGTTAATCCATTCTGGATGTTAGTGGGGTCATGCCATTGTCAAACACAGCCAAAGACTTTTCTAAGTTAATTCTGTCAATTTCCTGAAGTCTCTCTGCAGCTTCCTGTTGAGGGATTTTCCAAATTTCATTATAGATGGCGTATAAGAAGCATTTACGACGTGGTTTCTGGTGACCTAGCAAAATATCCCTTAAATCCATGTTTACTGAGAGTAAGGACAAGTGTTGTTTCACCTGGGACTGTGTCAATGTTCTTAGCCAATCCAGGTATAACTTTCCAACATTGTATGATGTCACCACCCCCGGTTGTTCTCAGTGTACATAGCGTAAGTCAGGCCTATGAGTACTAAACCCTTCGGTGGTACCCTTGAATCTTGAATGACACTTATTTGCGTTGATAGGCCAAACTAACCAGACCTCCCAATTGGAGTCTGTTGTATTATATGAAGTGCCCTGAATTATGTCATCTAGTGTACCTACACCATTTTCTGTATAGTTTTGCAAACCCTCAAAGTGTGAAAGTGAGGGAATATGAGGTGGGTTAAAGTCCTTAATCTTGGCTAACCCATGACAGAAGGTCTGCTGCACAGTGTCGTTCAGGAAGATAATTTGTTGTGCTATGAGGCGTGCTCTAAATAGTGCCTCAGTTCCCTGAACCTGCCGTTCCTTAGTACCCCAGACTGATTTTATGTCTATAGTGTCTTTCCATAAGTCAAAACCCTGTTCAGATAGTTGGGCAATACAGGACGCTGAGTATGTCTCTTTCGTGTTAATGAGCATACTTTTCTCAGCAGATGTGAGTACAAGCTTATATTAATATGAGCATGGATCAGATGTATTAAAACCAGAAAAATAAGCAAATTTCTGTGCAAACGTGTTTGAATTACCTTTTGGCAATGTTGGGCAATGGTCCATTTTGTGATATGTAAAAACATTATGTTGTGCCCTGGCTTAATGCAGAAAATGATGACCATAGTGTTGGTAATAATACATGATGTCAAAATCAGACGAATCATTAAAAATGTCCTTTTTTTGAAAATGCTGCAGACAGTTCTAAATCAGACAGCATATTATTTACAGTCTCAAAATCCCAATCGTCAGAGAATGTACTAGAGGTGATGATATCATTCAAATAAATTTTAAATACATTTGGTATTTTCAAAAGTTCAGTTGGACCAAATACATCATATGAAACTCTGTCCCAAACTATTCCGTCAGAAACTGGAACTGCTGTAAGGTTCACATCTGAAAGATCTCTCTGTTCACGATGAGATGACGTATGAGGTTTCAATACTGAGTTCACATGTGATACTGCAGAGAGAATTTTGGGAGATAATGTCCAATTCACTAGTAAGAAAAAGACAGTAACTAAACCTATCTGGAAGAGTAGGCACAGAATGCCAGTTGTTATCCAGAGATGTCGCCATGGTGACACTAGGTATATCTTTATCAGCCAAAGGTGGAAATCATGAATTCGGTTTTTTGCAGAAAACTGGAGCTGGCAGGGAATCATGTTCACTTGGATCAAGAAAAAAATGATCAACATCGATGAAGTATCCATATGCAGTTCGATCTATCTTTGGTAGCTCAGCAGGTTTCCTTAAACTTGCAGGTGTCTCTTGTAGAGGCATATTGAAGTAGATGTCGGAGGTAGGCCGAATTGATATCTGTGTTTCATTTGTGTTTCGTTGCTGTTCAATTGCAATAGGAATGAGTTCCATTTCGTTGTTGGTAACTCCATTACTACGTATAGAAGACTCTTCGAATGTTATCAGTCTTTCTGTCTGAACTTCCTGTATGGTAATTAGAAGAGAGCGGTGGCTACCCAGGAGCCCACGTGGCCTGCTATTCAGGATCAGCCACATAGTGGGGTTTGATCAGATCAATGGAGAGGAATCTCTTTTCTTTCTTGCCGGCAAGAGGCAGAAGAAGTACTGTTTGTGTTCCTTCGACCACCAGGACAGGAAGAGCCTTTCTGTAGGATGGCCCAAATTCTTTCTTGTCCACTATCTTTTCTCTGACCAGGTCCCTGACTCTTGGGACCCAGGCCGGTCTTGCCGTTACTGATTTTACTCCCTAGTGGCGGTACGTTTTACTTGGATGTTGCTTTGTAGTGCCAGGGATTCATTGAGTTCCTGTAAAACTGCCAAACAGTTTTCGATGTCAAATGTTTTTTCCTCCACCACTGTGCTGTCACAATCGACGTCAGGTACCCACATTCTCATCCCAAATAGAACTTCATAAGGAGTACAGCCTCCTAAGGAACTTTTTGGCATGTTATTAAGTGCCCGCTTGACCCCATATAGGTGATTGACCCAACCATCACCCGAGTCTAATACCCTTGCTGTTAAATATTGCTTTAAGTCTCAGTTTTTCCTTTCCATTGCCGAATTTCCCTCAGGATGGTACAGAGAGGACTACCGAAATGCGACACCAAAACTTTCCATGGCTTCCTTGTAAGCCTAAGAGCTAAACGCAGCGCCAAGGTTAGAATGTAATGTGCAAACTGCGTATGTCCCTATGAAGACTCACAAATCTCTTATAACAGTTCAAGCATCAGCAACAGGAATCTAGATCATGAATTCACTGCCACGAAGATGTACTATAAGCCCCATCTGATTGTAGGGGGCCGCAGTAGTCCAACTAGACACATGAGCGATGTTTGTCGGATATTAGCAGTGGTGTTTGTGGTGGACGTGCTTCGGTTGAACCCTTCATCTGTTGACATATGTTGCACTTAAGGACAAATGTTTTTGTCTGTTTCGTTAAACCTGGCCACCAATCGCATTGTTTCAGTAGTGTAACTGTCGCAGTAATACTACACAAGATGCAATCCCTCTGCTGGGACACAATCGCAGTAATACCTGTGTGTGCTGAACCCAGACCCTAGTGTGCAGCTAGAATTAAACCTAATCTGCGATCCATTATTTGGTATTACTCTATCCCCCACTCCTGGAATTTGACCGTATGGAATATTTTGTGCATCTAACTTGTAGGAGTCATTGAGTGGAAAATATTTGGGTATGGCTGAGCTGTTTTTGCGTAAAGCAATGACAGCTACCTTTATGTCTCCATCTATTCTAATTTTTGAATGAGTAATTGCAGCCATGGCAGCAGTATGCACTGTTGCCTTGTCGGCCTTCATCAGCCAATGAATTCCCTTCAACATGAATGCCATCACGTTGATGACTCAGCGTGTGTATCACATGAGCTCTTGGCAAGTCTTTTTTCAGCTCTGCCACTTGTTCCCAAAGCAATTTGTCCTTTATTGGGCAACGTTTTGAGTCTTTAAACTCATACGGACCACAGTAGTGAAGATATTTGTTGTTAGACTGGACACAGTAAAATGAATCGAACACTATAAGCTTGGGGAATTCCTAATCCGTATTTATTAGGGCCAATAATAAGGCTTTTAATTCTGCCAGCTGTGCCGTGCAGTCTCCAAGAGACTGTGTCTTCATACAGCTAGGATGGAACTTTCCTTCCCGCATACATCCTTTTACAATTGCACAAGCTGCGCTGTATTACTATTTTACTTCCTATGGCAGGCTGAGCAGAACCATCAGTGTAATTAATATATTCAAACTGATCTAGAGGCATTACAACATTCAGGAGAGGATATTCTTGTTCATATTGCAGGAATGCTTGTGTTTTTAAGGTAGAATCAACCCACTTACAATCCCACTCATACTTTCTTGCACCCACTTTCAAACCTACTCAGACACTCATACGACCACTGAGACACTCATGCACTCACTCACACACTCAGTGTCAAAGGTTAGTGGCTACAGTTTGAAAATAAAATTTTAAAAAACCTTAAAAATTCACTTAAAAAAACAAAGTTACAGGGACTTTAAAGTTAGAAAGTACAATTTAAAAACACATAGAAATTCACTGAAAAAAACAAAGGTTAGGGGGGACGTTATAGTTAGGCTCAGATTTAGCTTTTTCAAAACCAATGAAATTCTGCAGTTATAGTTACCTGAACTAACTACAACTTACGCCCATGCTATGCACTGTTTATCACCTCACATATTACATCAATATTGACATGGTCACAGACATTACTGATGACATCTCAAATGACATCACTGATGACATCATCTATAGAACCACTCACATACCCACGAACACCCCATACAACATCTCATATGCCCACTCACATACCCATTCACAGACCCATTCAAGTGCTTACAAAGCCACTCACTTATCCATGAAGACACTCACACACCCACTCACTCACTCATAGAGCCTGATCATATAACTACTCACTCACCCATACAGCTACTCACATAGCCAGTCACCCATACAGCTACTGGAAAACCCAGTTATTCACCTATACAGCCACTCACACTCCCACTCACTCACCCAAACAGCCTCTGTAGAATGTTGGCTCTCTATATAGTGTGCAAAAATGAAGTATACTGTGTGGAGAGTTCAGTGGATCAGTAAATAAAACGAATGCTCCTTTTGTGGTAGTGTGGGTGAGCAGGTAGGCTTATCAGAGGGTAGTGCTAAGCAGTTGCTGTACTCACAGAGATAATAAATGAGACATACACTCAAGAATAAAGCCAAGACCAATTTATAATATTTATGTATTTTTAAGACCAAGAACTTTGACATACAGTGAGTACTTTAGGAGTTACGATTTGTAAGCATTTGAGAAATATATCACTTTTGTGCGCAGTTACGTACCATTGAAGTCAAAGGGGAAAAGCAGAAAAATGCACATAAAATCAGGCAATGCTTTCACAAATTTCACTTTCTCTTTTTAGGTCGACAGCGGGACCAGGTCCAAAGTTCCAGCAGCAGAAGATGGGGACTGTCCTGCTTATGGCAGGTAGCAGGGTGCTAAGGTGTTGGTATCTGGTGAGCTATGACGAAGGGGGGACAACTGGAAAGGTGCTGCAAAGAAGGACTTAGCGGTAAGTCTGGTGGGTCCCTCTGGAAGGAGGAGGTTGCAGCAGCAAGGGAGCATGGCTGAGTCATCATTATCTGGGCCAGTGGGGCTGGGTGCAAAGCATATAGGTCAGGCGGGCATCCTGCTTAGAGAAGTCCTCGCAGTCAGGAGCAGGCAAATTATAGAGGAGATTCTGAGACAGCTGGGCCACTCAGGATCTGGGTCTCTGGAGTCTTGACATCACTCTATGAATGCTTGCTTCTGGTATCATTGGAGTCCGGAGTAGATTATTCATCTTGCGCTACGCTGTAGGGGGTCCAGTACTCCAGGTATTGGTATGGTGTGCCTCCAGTAGGTCTTAGTGTTTCCTAACTTAGTGGGGTGACAGATCTAATGTGTACTGAAGAGTTGGATGTCTCAGATGCAATATTAACAGTCCAGCAATTATACCTGGTGTCCATTTTGAAGTAGGAGAAGGTTCTAAAGGATTCCGCCCCCCAAAGGTTCCTGTCATTTCCTGACTCTCTGCACTGGCCCCTGATTGTCTGGGGTCACAATAAACTAGTGTAAAACCCTTTGTAACAGAGCCCAGTTAGGGCCTTTGTGATGTATTCCTACCCCTCATCAACTGCAAGTAGCCCATTCTGCCAACACCAAGTATCTCTTTGTCTCACTGTCTAGGAGCAATACACAAAGACCTACTGTCAACCATGCCTAGTCATTTGACTCAGGATACAGGCAGCAGACACCGAATAGTTGGGACAAGAAAATGTCAACTTTCTGTAAGTGGTATTTTCAGAATTGTGATTAGAAATTCGACATTAACAATAAAGAGGGCTTTTAATTACAATTCTTTAGACAACAAACTTGACCTGTCGAACTGCTACCAATTGAAAGCTATCACTTGTTAAATGTAATAAGGTAATTAAATGTTATCCTATGGGAGAGGTAGGCTCAATATTTTGGTTCAATATTTCATGTCAATTACATAAAACAACACTTCAAATTGGGAATATTTTTTTTTTTTTAAATTAAGAAAATACTTTCAATAGAACAACCTACACTTCCCCAATATATAAAATTCATTTCGTAATTAAATTACAATACTTAAAGTGCACTAGTACAATAACTTATATTTAGCAGCAACGGTTGCAGCCCACTTGGTTATACCAATCTGTTACCTCTAATGTCACATTTTTTACATCTAGCCGCAATTGCTAAGGTGCACTTGTGCGGTTGTTTACAATAGGCTTGGGCGAAAATTTCGTTCCGGTCATGGAAATTGCGATAATTTGACATTTTCGCGTTGCATGGAGAGCGCGAAAATGTAAAAAATCCTGGTTTCCACAGCTTGCCGATAATTTGTTTCTTGCTCGCGCTGTAAAATAATACATTCTCGCGCGCGTGCGATCGCCTTACCTGAATCCCTGCGTTCGCCGACAAGTTTTCTTGATCCGGTCGTGTTCTCCATGAGATGTTGTATTGTTTTTAGCCATTTCCGCTGTCTAGCGACAGTTCGCGCCCGCAGTGACGTCATGCGTCGCGCGATCACGTCTCTCTTCTCGCGATCATGCACCACGAGACAACTCAAAACAAGATGGCCGCGCCCGCAAGCAACCACATGGGTAAGTTGGCGACCCGCAACCATGCAAAAAATCTCGCGAACATGCCGGAAAAAAACTTCTGCATCTTCGCGATATTTCCGCTTGTTTGCGATAATTTTAAACATTTTCGCGATAATTTGCGAAAGTTAATTTCGCAAATTCCGCCCACCCCTAGTTTACAACTAGGAGCAATATTTAAAGTGGACTTGTAAATTTCTTAGGCAAGCATCTACTATCAAAAATCACATTCTGAAAATACGTTTTCCTGCGATAAAGATAAACTTTCCATATTCCCAGAAAGACAATTTCAGACTAATAATGTTAATGTAGGTAGGCATTAGAGTAGTAAAAAATTGATTTAGGCATTAGAGTAGTTAAAATGGATTTAGGAGCAAAACTGTAAAGTACATGTCACAATTTTTAAACACACTACCTCCTGCCCTCTGAGGTGTCCTTGTGTCCTGAGGACTTCAGGACTAAAGTGGACTTCATCTCCCAAGCAGCAGTGCACAAGGAGGCGTATTTGGTGGTAGATAAAGGGGGCATGGCCTCTGACCACCTCTCATCAATTCCACTGTGTGGGGCTTACTGGAGGTTACAGGTAGGCTAGTTGGTCCATAAGGACCCCCAGCAGCAAGAGGACTTCATCCCCCAACCAAAAGTGCGCCAGGAGGTGCATTTGCAGAGTGGTGGACAAAGACGGCGTGGCCTGCTATCAGAACTGAGCAATACTCCTGTATGGGCTTTCTGGAGGTACTAGCAGGTGTAGTTGGCCTCCAAGGATGTCTTTGGGGGCCAACTACCCCTTCTATTACCTACAGTAAGTCCCACCCAGTGGGATTGCTGAGAGGTCTTCAGAGGCCACGCCCCCCCCTTTCTCTACCACTCTGCAAACACCCCTCCTGGCGCACTACTGGGGGGGATGAAGTCCACTTTACTCCTGAAGGACATTGGGGGCCAAGAAGCCCTCCTGGTAACTCCTGTACATCCTACGCAGTAGAATTCCTGAGCACTGGTTGGAGGCCGAGACCCCTTTCTCCACCACTCTGCAAATGCGATGGCTAATTAAAAAAACATAGAAATTCACTGAACAAACCACAGGTTTCAGGGACGTTATAGTTAGAAATTAGATTTGAATAAACTTTAGAAATTCACTGAAAAAATCACAGGTATTAGGGACGATAATGTTAGAATTTAGCATAGGAAAAACATTAGAAATTCACACAAAAAAAAGTTACTTTGACGTTAGAGTTAGGCTGACAATTCACTCATAAAAAAACAGAGAAATTCAGCCATTATAAATAGCAGAGCCAACTATAACTCGCGCCTCCGCAATGCAGTGCTTATGACCTCACATATTACATCACTCATGACATGGCCAGTGACATCACTCATGACATCACTGATGACATCTCAAATTACATCTCTGATGTACCCACTCACATCTCTACAGAATCTTTTATACACCCACTGCCAGTCCCACAAAACCATTTACAAACCCATTCACAGAGCCATACATGTACTTACACACCCACTCACTGATCCATTGATCTATACACACATCCACTCACTCAACCATACTGCCACTCATAGACCAACTCACTCAATAATACAGCCATTGACATATCCACTCATACAGTCATACAGATGCTCACACACTGAGTGAGTCACCCAGAGAACTACTCACACAGCTAGAAACTCACCCATAGAGCCCCTTACTCACCCAAACAGTTACACACCCACCTGCGTACTTACTCATACAAATAGTAACACATACTCACTCAGCTACACAGTCAGTGACAGAAGCATATACTAATCAATATAGCCACTCACATTCACTCACTCACCCATACAGTAATTCATATACCCTTTTACTCATGTATACTGCCTTTCACTTACTCAGTTACTCACCCATACAGACATATGCACTCAATCACCAACACAGCCATACAGGCACTCACTCACCCATATAACTTCTCACACCCCCAACAGTACCCCAAACAGCTACTGACTCACCCACTCACTGATCCATACAGGCAGTCACACACCTCCTCACCCACAAACACAGATACCCAGACAAATATAAACGTAGTCAGACAACCAATCAATCACCCATATAGTCATTCACGTACCCACTAACACTCTCATACACCCACTTAGACATCAACTGATCGACAGATACACACATTTCCCCATTAATTCACTAGGACACCTAATTACTCACTTATGCAGTCAGTCATGCACCCACTGAGTCATCCATACAGTCACTCATACACCCACTGATTTACCAATGCACCTTGGTATATATATTTAACCCTCATAAACTTAAAAAAAACACTTAGTCACTGGATGATGTCATCAAAGATGTCATTTGAGATGTCATCAGTGATGTCACTGACCATGTCATATGTGATTTAATATGTGGGGTCATAAGCAGTGCATTGCGGGGGCACAAGTTATTGTTGGCTCACCTAACTATAACGGCTGAATTTCTTGGGTTGTGTATGAATGAAATTTCAGCCGAACTCTAACTGTGACCTTTGTTATTTTTCCGTGAATTTCTCAGGCTTTTTAAATGCTAATTTCTAACTATAATGTCCTTGAAACCTGTGTTTTTTCAGTGAATAAATATATATGTATGTATATACATATTATCTACTGGCGGTCGCCAGTAGATAGTTTAAGTTAGGACCGTGTTTCCATAGGAAATCCACAACATTCTATTTGGAATAACTTTGGCGCCGGTTGACGAATCCTCGCGAAATTTTCAAAATAGGTGGGGCGCTTTGCTCCGCTCCTACCCTGAAAGTCTCGGGGGGATTCGTCAAGCGGGGGCTGAGAAAAAAGGGGGGTCCCAAAATGCATTTTCCCCATGCAATTTTCCATAGGGACCTTTAGTCCAAGGTACAGCCCGAACGGCTGAACAGAATTACTTGAAATTTGGCAGAGAGGTAGTCCTCAGCTCAGGGAAGTGCCTTTTGCAGGTCTGGTGTCAATCTGTTCAGTAGTTCCTGAGAAAATCAAAAGTAAAATCATATATATATGTGGGCGGAGCCTAACCACACATCTCATCCTGAGATCTGATTGGCTGTCAGCACTTCATCCAAGAAGTGTTGGCAGCCATCTTGGGACCAATATACATGATAGCACCTCATTAAAAAGCATTGCAGTTAATAGAAGGTTTTAAGACTTTAGTTACATTATAAATCATTTGTTGATGGTACCATACTCATTTTAGGAATTGTGGTATGTTCTAAGGTGATTTCACCATGTGAAAAAGCCTTCTGCTGGGATATCATGATTGAGAGAAAAATATTTTCTCATGCTTTTCCCACAGAGGTTTGGAAAGTGATCTATAAGCTAAACTGAGAGCTTATTTTCTGTAAATTCACATTATCTTTCTCAGTCATGTGAGAATGAAGTCTGACATTCTCAGTAAAACATGTACATCCAACAAGGGCAGAGACTGTCAGTTGATTCCTTTGTGTTCTACTGCAGCTTCCCAGAGTGTTCCAAAGAACAACTAGAGCGCTAACAGTCCTACTTATGATAAACGTATGGCACACCTGAAGCCATCTTGCTTGGATTAAAGTGGTAACTCTTAAAACATTTAATTTAAAAAGGAACAAAATGAGGGGGTTCATTTTTCCATAACAAGTATGATTAGTGCTGCAGAAAGAAAAACTAGGGCACATTTTGACTTCTGAAATCCTCTTTTATTTCATTAAAAAATTCTGACATGCAGACTGAAACATGCACTTTCAATACCAGCAGCAGTTTTCCCTGGTGCGCAGTAGCTTTACTACAGTGATCTAATGAGCAAAAAGAGTGCTAACATTCTGAATTTATGGCAAATGTGTGACATATCTGAATGCCTTCTTGATGGAATCAAAGTAAAAAACTAAAAGTATTTCCTACTGAGGAGACTGCAGTAAATGAGGACATTGGGAAACTTCATAAGAAATAAGTCTCCCAAGATGGCCACCAGAGACAAAAGAGCCCAAATGTAGCCCAAATATCACCCAGATGTAGCCCAATATCAGAATGTCCCAGAGTGTTCTTAAAAACAACTAGAGCGCTTACTGTCTTCATTATGACAAAAGTATGGCACACCTGAAGCCATCTTGATTGGAATAAACTGGTAACACTTAAAACATTTAATTTAAAAAGGAACACAATGAGGGGTTTCATTTTGCCATCTGAAGAAAGAAAATGAGGGCACATTTTGAGTGACTTCTCAAATCCTCTTCTATTTCATTAAAAAATTCTGACATGCAGACTGAAACATGCACTTTTAATACCAGGAGCAGACTTCCATGGTGAACAGTAGTTTTACTACAGTGATCTAATGAGCAACTAGAGTGCTAACTTTCAGAATTTATAGCAAATGTGTGACATATCTGAATACCTTCATGATAGAATCAAAGTAAAAAACTGAAACCATTTCCTACTGAGGAGACTGCAGTACATGAGGAAATTAGGAAACTTCATAACAAATAAATCTCCCAAGATGGCCACTGGAGACAAAAGAGCCAAAATGTAGCCCAAAATCACCCAGATGTAGCCCAAATATAGCCCAATGACAGAAGTGTGCAAAACACTTATTATTTTGTGTTTTTGCAGTGTTATATAGTGCAGACTTGTCAGGTATTGGAGTGCTTTACATGAGCATTGGTTACATCACACAAGAACAAATTCATTTTGGTTGTAGACATGGGGAGACTAAGTGATTTGACCAGAATCACAGAATGTCGAGCTGAAGCAGAAACTCCAACCTGGTTCCCCAGTTGCAAAGTCTGCAGTTCTGGAAGTAACACCACATCCTCTCCCCTAAGTGCAACATTTAATCAAGTGGTCAACTGGATAAAAAAACATAAAGATAACAAATAATTTAAAAGTGCTTTGTCGCTATTTGAAAACTCAGAAAATATGTCCTTATTTTAGTCTTTTAGAGCACTAACCATAATTTTGATGCCAATAAGACCCTATCATATATGTAATTTCTAAAGGAAATGCTCTAGGTATTAAAGTTTTGATTACATCAAGATGACGTCAGGCGTTCAACACTTTTGTAATAAATATAGAATGTTAGCAATCTAGTTGTTCATTAGGATACTGTTGAGAGGCAGAGGCCAGGGGAACGGACTCTGAAAATTAAAGGCAGGTAGGAGAGTGCAGAGGCAACAATTTAACCACACTGAGCAGGCAGGAAGGGCCGTGGCAGCACAACAGACTATGGAGGGCAGTGGAAAGGGGGGCAGGGGCAACAAACCAACAATACAGGACTTGCAAGAGAGGCTGTGGCAATGTAATAGAGCATTGTGGGCAGAAGGAAGAGGCAATGGTAGTACAACCATACATGCCAACAGACCCAATTCAGCCAGGAAACGTCCAATGTTTTTAAGCTCAAATGGGCTTTATTTGATCTGTCTCCTGTCTACAATCTCCTCTTTTTCAATGTAACTCAAAGGGGAAAATCAATACCCCAGTTTTTTTTCAAAATCTCCCTCTTACCAAGTTCAAAATGTTCGCAAGTATGGTACATTGGATCATGGAAGGAAATGGGGTAGGGACATGGACTTGGATAACAGAGGACAGGAGGGACATGGAGAGGTGCACCAAACTGACCCTGCAGGGCAGGCATCAGGGTTTGCAGCAGCACAATACACCACACAGGGCATGCGGGACGGGAGTGCAGCACAACAATCCATAGAAAGCAAGAGGGAGGGGACAGGACCATGCACATGGACAACAGAGAACAGAGGGGCAAGAGGCAATGGTAGCTAGCTGACCATAATGGACAGACAGGAGAGAAAACTGCAGCATAACAGACCATAAAGGACAGGAGGGACGGATCAGGGGCATTACAATGGAACAGACAAGCCAGGAGGGAGGGAGTAGGGGTCTGCACATGTAAACAGAGGGCTGGGGGCAAGGGGGCAGGGGAGGAGCAGCAAGATAGCCATGGAGGTCAGGCAGGATGGGCACTAGAAGTAAGACACGCCATGAAGAGCAACAGTGAGACTGTGATGGCATACACACAGACCATGGAGGGAAGGTGGGAGGGGGTCAGGGGCAGCTAACTGACCACACAGGGAAGGTGGGAGGGGCCATGGCAGCACAGAAGACCATGCATGGCAAGTGGGAGGGTTAGTGGCAGCACAATGGCTATGATGGGCAAGAAGGAGGGTGCAGGAGCATGCACAAAGGACGATGGAGGATAGAAGGGAGGGTCAGGACCTGTGCACAGACAAGAAAGTTCAGGGGAAGGGACCTCACAACAGACCGCATGGGGCAGGCAGGAGGAGCAGTTGCAGCACAACAGACCAGGGAGGGCAAAAGGGTGTGGCAGTACAATGGACCATGTAGGACAGGAGGAAGAGGATAGGGGCATGGCATGTGGACAGGCAGGGTGGAGGTGGCAGGGACAGGTTACAGTCATCTGACAATGCTAGGCAGGTGGGAGGGGAGTGGCAGCTCAACAGAACACTCAGAGTAGATAGGAGTGGCAGGTCCATGGAACATGGTGGGCAAAAAGGATGGAGCAGGGGCATGCACAAAGACATCGGAGGGCAGGGGGAAGGAAAATAGGGGCAGCAAGCTAAGCACAGAGTTTAAGCAGGAGGTCAATGATGGGGCATAGAATTGGGCAATGGAGGGCAGGAGGAGGGGACTGGTACATCATACTAAATTGAGGGCAGTGGCAGCACATCAGACCATGCATGGCAGGAGGGAGGAGGCTAGTCCATGGATTCACACAACAGAGGATAGGGAGGAGGGGGATGGGACAGCAAGCTAACTGTTCAGAGAAGGCGGGTATTAGGAACTTTATTGTTTTTAAAACGTGTGTCTGTGCGAACTACTTAAAATATGAACAAGTATGCAGTATAATCTCACTTTTATTCAGGAAGGAAACGGACGTTTGTGACTGTGACTCCGGGCTCACTTGGCAGAAACACCCCCTGACCCTCCACCCCCTATCGCAAAATGTAATGCCCGTGAAAAGGGTAGGTGAACACAGTGTTATATAGAACATAGTCCTGAGAGCACGATTGAAAATGAAAACTAGATATAGTGTATGGTATAAACTATGCACCAAAAAGTGTGATATAAGATGAACCGGGCGTGAAATATAATATGCAATACATTGTGCGCAATGACAGATTCATTGGAGAGCGCGAGATAGCACAGGCACTAGCGCGTGCTATGCGATGTGCGCCTTGGAGTGTAATATGCACAGGGCAGTGTTGTGTAACCTAATTAGTCTCTAAAGTTGTAATATAAAATATGTGCTGGGGAGTGTAACGTTGCATATGCACTGTGACAAAGATATGGATCCCAGATTGTAATATGTATGGCATAGCACTGTGCGTTATAACATAGGCATCGAGGAAGGCACGTTAGATGGGGCAATATAACCCGTGCGAAGACAAGTATGGCATGACATATTCACGGGGTGGTGTTACAGTGCACATGGGCTAGAGAGTGTCATAGCATATGCACTAGCTGGTGGAATACAACACAGAGGTGTGTGGCACTCGGCAGGCAATGGTGGGTGTAACACAGCATTGGGCTATGCCAGGAGCACGCTGTGACTCTCAAGTGATGTTCGTCCCCTTTCCAGAGAGTAAAATAAAAAGTATTACACATCCGGCAGTGGATGTGTGTTTTATTAACCGTGAGGGGGGTTTCTTACATAGTTTTGGTCGAATTTTTGTCGAATCCCCTTTGAATGGCTTGGTGTGCATGTGTATTAAATGTGCCCGTCAATAGCTACCCATGTTTGTATAAATAAACGACAAGGGTGTCTACCAGGATTAGGCACGGTAGGGCATCAGACATGTCAGAGCTTTACTAGTGGTGTAAATACATTCCACGTGGATTCATTGTATGCATAGTCTCCTTTTAATGAATATCACTCAAATGGTGATGGGTACGTACGGTTTGTCCAGCATGTCCTAGGTGTGTCTATAAATATATATTTTTTAAAAATAATAAAAAACAGTGGCCGGCCCTGGGGATTGGGGTCAAAAAAATATAATTAGGAGACAGGCCCTGGGGGATGGGGTCATCAGGGCCAATAAATTAGAATAAGAAGGGGAACCACACAGCCCCCCTTCTTAAAAAATTAAAATAAATAAAAGACTGGCATCGTGCCGGAGGCCACGCCCTCTCCTTGCAGCACTCTGCAAACGTGCCCCCTGGCGAGTTGTAAGTTGGGGAATTAATTCCTCTTCAATACTGAGGGTCCCTGAGGGCCAACTAGCCCAACAGGCATCTCCAGTATGCACCAGGGAGCTGCGCTGCAGACAGGTGTTCTGAGGCCAAGCCCCTTTTTACACCTCTCTGCAACGCAGCTCTGTGGCGCTTACTGGAGGTACCTAGTGGTCTAGTTTGACCCTAGGGACCCTTAGTATTCAAGGGGACTTAATCTCTCAACTTAGAACAGCCACAGGGCGCGTTTACACAGTGGTGAAGGGAGGGGACGGGGCCTGAGGTGACGTGAGCAAACACGCACTTTGGCACGTTTTAAATTGGTGGTATAATTTCCCTTCAATACTGAGGGCCCCTTGGGGCTAACTAGCCCACCAAGTGCTTCCAGTAAGCGCCACTGAGCTGCATTGCAGAGAGGTGGTCCAGGCTGTGCCACTTTTTACACCTCTCTGCAACGCAGCTCTGTGGCACTTACTGGAGGTACCTAGTGGGCTAGTTATGTTATGTTATGTTATGTTATTTATATTTTTATAGCGCACAGCTGCCCCAGCAAAGGGGCGTCCTGGCGCTTTGACAGACACTATAACAACACACAATAAAAGAAAAGGAAATTAAACAAACACGGGAAACAGGAAAGTTTTAATCGCCTGCCTGAAGGCGAGCAGGTCTTCAAGAGCTCGGATGTGTACCGGAAGCGAGTTCCATAAACCTGCCGCGAGCACCCTAAAGGAGCGGCCACCCATACTGCTCAATTTAAAGCGTGGACAGACAGCCAGATGAAGCCCCTCCGATCTCAAGGATCTCAAAGGAATATAGGGCGTGAGTAGGTTGGCAAGTGCCGGCGGCGAAGAAGATTTCAAAATTTTAAAGGTCAGGCACAGCGCTTTGAACTGGATTCGCTGTCTGACCGGGAGCCAATGTAAGGCCGTGATGGTACCAGACACTGAGCAATGTCTAGGGAGGCCCACTATGGCCCGTGCCGCGGCATTTTGTACCCTTTGGAGCCTAGAGGCCTCCGCTTGATTCACCCCTAACAGCAGTGAACTGCCGTAGTCCAGCCGAGATAGTATAGAGGCCTGGACCACAAGCTGTCTGGTAGGGGGATCAAAGTACTTTAAAACCGGCCTTATTCCCCGCAGAATGCCATAGCACGTGGCAGCCACCTTCTTGGTGTGGTCCCTGAAGGTGAGCGCAGAGTCCAACCAGATGCCTAAATTTCTCACTCCAGAAGCTGGAATGGGAGTGACACCCAACTCTGATGGCCACCACTGGTTACCCCATAGCTCAGCGTGCTTCCCTAGTACCAACACCTCTGTTTTGGTGGCATTCAACTGAAGGCAGTTGGTGCGAAGCCAGCTTGCTACTGCCATCAGACCCGCTCGGAATCTGGGGGCCTCCACCTCAGGGTCCACACTAAGTGTCACCACTAGCTGTGTGTCGTCCGCATATGAGGCCATCGTAAGACCCCACTGTTTGACGACACCAGCCAGCGGTTTCACATAGAGGTTGAACATAGTAGGGCTCAACGAGGATCCCTGTGGTACCCCCAGCTCCAGGGGATAAGTGGCGGATTGGCCAGGTGGTATAGCCACTTTAAAGGATCGATCCAATAAAAAAGACCGAAACCACTGGAGAGCGAGATCAGTCACTCCCGCCTCCTGTAAGCGTTGGATCAGTATATGGTGGGACACAGTATCGAAGGCAGCGCTTAGATCTAATAGTAAAAGCGCTGCAGTACGACCTGAGTCCAGTACCTGGCGAAGATGTTCCGTGATGTAGAGTAATGCCGTCTCGGTACTGTATCCCGACCGGAAGCCGTTCTGACTGGGATCCAATATCTGGTTGCGAGCCAGATGCTCAGACAGAACAGAGTTGACGTGAGCTTCTGTTACTTTGGCAATCCAAGGCAACAGGGATATGGGTCGATAATTTTCTGGCAACCGGGGGTCAGAGTTGGCTTTTTTTAGTATAGGAGTAACCACTGCCTGTTTCCATGCCGTGGGTACCGTTCCGTTGGACAATGACATATTGATAAGATTCAATATGGGGTCACGGCACAGTGGGGAAAGTGTGTTGATAAAGGCTGGCATTAACGGGTCCGAGGGAGAACCTGACTTGACCCTGAGGCTAAGCCTGTCAAAGGTCTCAATAGTCAGTTCAGGTAGCATAGCAAGGGTCTCATATCCCATCGTATCGGGGACAATAACCTCTCGGTTCTGGTGGAGTGTGTCAAAACCTTGGTAGATTTTTTTCACTTTCTCCACAAAAAAGGAGGCCAGCTTATCACAATGGGAGTCTGTGCAAATCACCTCTGAGGTGGATCTGTTTTTCATAAGGTCCTTCAGTACCTTAAAGATCAGTTTTGATGGGTTGGGGCTGGTAGCAAATTCTTGAGCATAAAATGCGGCTCGTGTTCTGCAAATAGCTCTATGGTAGAACTTCAGCTCAGTAAAGTACCGAGTTTTCAGAGCAGGGTCATAGGATCTTCTCCATTCCCTCTCTGTTTTTCGGCAAGCTTTTTTCAGTTCTGCGAGTGACTCATTATACCAAGGACTAGGTGTTTTTGTCCGGCCTTTCGACCACCGTAGAGGTATGAGAGAGTCCAGGGCATCGGTGATCCAAGCGCAGAACTGTTGGTAACCTTGTTCCACATTAATAAAGGTGCTCAGAGGTTTCTGTTCCAGTATGCTATAAAACTCTTCAAGCCTAAGCTTGTGCCAAAGCCTTTTTAGAATAGGTCTGTCCACAGCTATAAAAGGCTTATCGTGGACCGGACAAAAGGCTTCTACCAGCAGATGATCAGTCCACCCCATCAGCCTCGGATCTGACAACCTCACCCCATCAAGTGTGGAAAAGAAGGGGTCCAAAATATGGCCCCCTGAGTGGGTTGGAAGGGTGACGAGCTGAGTGAGTTGAAGAGCTTCAAGGTTCGCCAGCAGAGTGCTCACAGTAGTGGATGACCCATTATCAAAATGGATGTTGAGGTCCCCCACGATGTTGAAATTGGCACAACCGAGTGCTATAGGACTGACCATATCGGCCAGTGCGGACCTGAAGACAGAATCATTGCCGGGAGGACGGTAAATGAGCATACCACTGAAAGTGAATTGATGGGAAAAAGCGACTTTGAAAATAGCACTTTCACATGCAGGTAGTCCCGACGGTTTCCATTCAGCTGGAAAACAGGATTTGACTGCCATAGCAATACCACCTCCTCTTGTGGTCCTATTGGAAGTGAAGACGGTATAGTTCTGAGGGAATGCAAGATTCAATATGGCAGAATCCGAATCCTGAAGCCAGGTTTCTGTCATTAGAAAGACATCGGGGTCCTCTTTCTCAAGCAAATCATAAATGGACAGGTGGTGTTTTACCAGCGATCTAATGTTTAGACACCAAATACGAAGATCTCGAGATGCAACACACGTTCGCGTAACAGGAATAGCATCTTCCAAGGAACGGATTTTAGTAGGGCTCTTAAGTGACCAGCCTTTGCAGGCACAGCTGTAAGGGCCGACTAAAGGGTCCACAGGCTTACAGACACATCCTCTGGACATTTGCCCTATGTCCAGCAGCTCGGACCGTGTGTAAGACAACATACCTGCCAGAAGCGGCGAAGCAACACCGCGACAAGAAACAGAGCCTAGGGACCCTCAGGATTCAAATGAACTTCTCCCAACTAAAAACGGACACAGGGCGTGTTTACACAGTGGTGAAGGGAGGGGACGGGGCCTGAGTTAACGTGTGCAAAAACGCCCTGTGGCCTGTTTTAAGAGATAGTTTTAATCCCCCTGCTCTATTATATACTAGGGGCTTACAGAGGAGGTCATGCTAATCACAGGGGGACCCCAACGCATAATGTTCCCTAGTGTATGTAGGTGTTTTCACTGTATTCTAAGTGTCTTTTAACATAGCACTGGCTCTAGGACTGGTTAGTCAGACTCAGTTACCACCAGTATCCGTCTGAAAAAGTTGAGGGTACAGGATGATTTTGCAACAAGGATTCTTTCTGCTCTTCTTTTTGTTCTTTCTGCACGTTATCCTTCTTCCTGCACTTTTCTTCGTCTTTGAGGACTTCTGTTGCTTTTTTCTGCACTTCTTTTTTTTCTTTCTGTGCATTTTTTCTTCTTTCTTCACATGTCCTATCTCTGTAGGCATAGTTAGAAATTAGCATTTAAAAAACCTTTGAAATTCACAGAAAAAAACATAGGTTTCAGGCACGTTATAGTTAGGAATTAGCATTTAAAAAACCTCAGACATTCACTGAAAAAACCATAGGTTTCAGGGGTGTTATAGTTAGCTGGACTTTTCACTTGTACAAAACCATTGAAATTCCCCCGTTATAGTTAGTTCAGCTAACTATAACTCGCGCGCCCGCAATGCACTGCTGATGACGTCACATATTACATCACTCATGACATGGTCAGTGACATCACTCATGACATCACTGATGACATCACTGATGACATCACTGATGACATCATCCTTGTGATAGAGTGGCAGACCTCCTCTCACCCTAATATAAACTTTGATACACACATTCAAAAATAGAGACTAAAATTTTCAAAACAATGGACATACCAATACCAGTGACACGGGGTAGATATTCACAGATCCCATTTGTTCCAAATCGCACATTAAATCCATATCATGAACTTGTAAATTACACAGATCACTTTGTGTTGTCACTCTTCTCTGAATCCCCATTGTTTTGTATTTGCCAAAGTCTTGCGCAAAGTGTTTTTTCAATTTTAACATACGTGTGTACTTGAATGTGTCGATTCTAGTTGACACATAATCAAATTCTTGTGGTGGGCAAAAAGAAAGACCCAATTGTAGGATCTTCTGTTCTTTTTCAGAGAGCGGAATAGTTGTAAGTTTAATCACAGCTGCTTGGTTCATATTCTGTGAATCGTTCATTACTTTCTCTTCCCATCTGAATTGGCGTTGTTTGGCCCCTTTCCGCCTCTGTTTCCTCTGCCTTTTCCCCTTCTTTGACCTCCGTAATTCGTTGTGGTTCTTGGTCGGAGGTTGAACCTCCGTTCGTCTTGTAAAAAACCAAACTCTTCAATAACCGAGGGTATTTTGTTGCCAAGAGTGCTGCTTGCGCCTTCATCTGCTGATGTCTCCACCTCTGAACTTAAGAGGCTGCTCACGCCTGATTGTATTTCGTTTGCAAGCCCAGGTTCCGGATTCAGTTTTTGTCTGCGGACATTCTCAAATTTTTTGGCGAATGTGTAAATTTGACCTCTCTCGTAGTCGCCTTTGTCTCGTAAAAACTTTTCCGCTTTACGCTCTCTGATGGAAATTTCTAATTTCCGCAATCGTTCCATCATGTCCTTCTTATATTTCAGAATTGGTTCTTGGTCGACTTCCTTATCCAGCATTTCAGTTATTTGACCAATTTCTTCCACAATCTTGGTGCGGTCTATGTCAGCATATTTGATTAATATCGCAAGCATTCTACGCGATGACTCCTGATTGTTTTCCGCCCACTCGGCCAACATGTTGGGATTAGGGTCCTCGTAGGTTGGAGCCACCAAAATTCTCAATCCTCTCGGGATTCTTTTAACTTCCAGGTATCTCTGAAGGGATTTCGATTCCCACCATTTCGATAATTCCCCACGTTTTAGTTTTTCTAGGCGTTTCAGTCTAGCCATTACATCCGAAACTTTGTCACTGTTGCATGGGCCTCCTGTATGTTTGCCTTTGTACATAAAAGTCTTACGAACCCGCCAGGAAGGCCCATTATTTCAGCTATTAGGAGTGCCTTCGAGAACACTTCCAAGTTCATTGATTCTTTTTTATGCCCATTAGTAAAATTGTTGCCCTCTTACATACAAGATACGGGTGACTTCTTGAAAAGCATTTACGATTTACCATGGGAGGAGGACATGCTTTTAATAACTATCGATGTCACTACATTATACACCAGTATTAGACATGTAGACGGCCTGAATGCCGTGAAACACTTTTTAGGCACACGGCATATTTCACTGTGGGCCCATACACAAATGTTGATTTCCATGACAGAAACTTGTTTAAAAAACAATTTTTTTCTTTTTAACGGTGAATTATTTCACCAACAATGCGGGACTGCTATGGGCACCTGCTTCGCCCCCAGCTATGCGAATTTGCATATGGGCTGGTGGGAGGAGCAGGTGCTATTACTAGAACATCAGGAAATTTGGCAGAATAACATATTGCAATGGAGTCGGTATATAGACGACTTGTTTGTCGTTTGGAAAGGTCCTGAGACACTAGCCAGGCAATTTGTGAATCAACTGCAATACAATAATCTAAATTTGAAATTCACTAGCAACATCAGTGATGTTGAAGTCAATTTCCTCGATCTTACAGTTTATGTAAAAAATGCCAAGCTACAAACAAAAATCTATCGAAAACCGACGGCAGGCAACACGTTGCTTCATGCAACTAGTTTCCACCCGCATAGCTTGATTAGAAGCATTCCCTATGGGGAATGCTTGAGAACTAAACGTAACTGTAGTGATCCTGAAGTAAGGGAGATTGAATTAATAAACTTACAATCTCGCTTTAAATCCCGAGGATATGGTGATGATTGTATCGGTGCAGCGATTCACAAGGTCAAAAACAAAACGAGGGAAGATATTTTGTTTAACAACACAAGGCCCAACAAGAAAGAAAAGAATAGGGAAATTATATCAAACGAGTGCAGAATGATAACAACATATAATAAACAGCATGGACAAGTAAGGAATAAATTGTCGAGACATTGGCATTTAATTCGTAATGACCCTATTCTGAACAAAATAGTATCGGCCAGACACCTAATAACTTTCCGCAGGGCTAGATCATTTAAGCAAATGTTAGTGAGTAACATGGCTCCCAAACCCATTGTTGTATCTTCCAAAGCTGCTTGGCTGCAACGCAAAAATGGTTTTATCAAATGCACTAAGTGCAAAGCGTGTCATCAATGCAAAAACACCTCTAAATATGTAACGGGCTGCTCGAAAAAAGAAAGGAACATCAAAGGACAATATGATTGCAAAACTGATTTTGCCGTTTATGTGCTCAATTGTCCATGCAATCTTTCTTACGTAGGCAGTACTATTTTACCTGTCCACAAAAGAATTTTGCAGCATCTTCGAGCTATCAAGAATGGGGACAAGACGTACCCTGTTGCTCGTCATTTTGCAAAATACCATGAAAATAATGATGCAGGCCTCACGTACTTTGTCATTGATGCGATTGCGCCCCACATTAGAGGGGGCAATAGGGAAAAAGATCTTAGAAAACTGGAGTCCCGCTATATTTTAGAGCTCAATAGCAGAGCCCCGACAGGCCTCAATATGGTAGAGGACCTGTTTACACACTTATGAAGGCTTGAAATCGAAGTTATTAAAATGATGCTGTTGCTGCTCTCTTTCTGCACTCTCTTTTTATGTCATTTTTAAATGTAGGTATTGTATTAATTGTATGTTTTGTTAGGTGACACGGGGTAGCACTTTATTCTATATAATAAGTGATCATGATGAGCTTTAAGAGGTTGGAAAACCATGCCAAGTGTGCCCACTGGGGCTTAATCAGGTGGACAACTGTGACAGTCATTGCGCATGCCCACATGGGCTTTATTCAGGGTTTACTGTATGTGAGACACATAATAAGCAGCACTGTTCTTTTGTGCATATTTACGCTGAATTATCTGTGATATTAGTTGAATTGAGATCAATTCCGCAAATTTCTGCTTTTTGTTTTCACATTAACCTTAATGAACTACGAGTCTGTTCTTCAATGCACTTTATTTGTAGTTCATCATGTGATCAATCATGTGCACGGCTTTAAAATGGTGTTTTTTTTGACAAAACTTTGTTGGTGAACAAGCCTGCTGGTTCAGGCGAAACGCGTCCGACATTGCCGTTGATTAAAATCTGAGCAATATTGTCAAGACATGGCGTCGTCATTCCTGGTGTGAGAGGAGTATTCATTCATATTTTGGACCGGGTTTACGAGGTCTACTCGACGACGCACCTGCTGATTAGGAGTGCGGTGACTGTTCGTAAACAGTGTGGAAGTATATATATATATATATATATATATATATATATATATATATATATATATATATATATATATATATATATATATATATATATATATTACCTACTGGCGGTCGCCAGTAGGTAGTTATAGTTAGGACCACGTTTCCATAGGAAAACCTCAACATTCTATTTTGAATAACTTTGGCGCCGGTCGACGAATCCTCGCGAATTTCTCAAAATAGGTGGGGCGCTACGCTCCGCTCCTACCCTGAAAGTCTCGGTGGGATCCGTCAAGCGGGGGCTGAGATAAAAGGGGGGTCCCAAAACGCGTTTTTCCCATGCATTTTTCCATAGGACCTTTAGAACGAGCTACAGCCCGAACGGCTGAACAGAATTACTCAAAATTTGGCAGAGAGGTAGTCCCTAGGTCAAGGAAGTGCCTTTTGTAGGTTTGGTGTAAATCTGTTCAGTAGATTCTGAGAAAATAGCCTTTAAATCAATATATCTGAGCCCGCTTACGGTACGCTTACCGTACGCTTACGGTAAGCGTACGGTGGCGTGCGCGAGCGCGATTCTGATTGGCTCTTAGATCTTAGTAAACATTCGAATCGGCCGAAACCAGGAAGCGGCGGCCGCCATTTTGTGTATTTCACTCTGAAAAAAAAGAGTGAAAACAAGGAAAGGGGGCAATGAGGAGAGTTACAGACCTCCTAACATTTGTAAGGGGGTCAAAGAAGGACAGAAAAGTACAAAGAAAACATTTATTGATTTTAAAAAAAATCACGGGGTACGCGTACGGTAAGCTTACGGTAAGCGTACGGTAGGAAAAAAGAAAAAAATAATAATGAAAATCAGATTTAAGTGTTTAGATATTAGGGGGCTCTAAAAAGAGCCGTTGTGTTTATGAAATGATTTTTTAGTGGTACCTACAAGTAAGTACCGATGCAGAGTCTAAGGTTCAAGAGGAAGACTCTGTTCCCTTCATCATTGAAGTGCACACCATCTCCTCTATAAATGTCTTGCATGTCATAACGCAAGTTGTTGTGGTAAATGGCACCCATACCATAGTCACGGAGGAAAGCAGAAACAGATTTGTTGACGTGCTTTCTTGCTTTGTCATCGCACCGCGTGCCCACCGTGCGTGCACGGCACTAACTGCGTAAAGCGGGCGCGCGGTGCGCGAAGCGCACCGCGTGCTCACTGTGCGCGCACGGTGCGCGAAGCGCACCGTGCGCGCACGGAACGAACTGCATTAAGTGGGCACGCACGCCACGAATGGCGTAAAGTAACTTAGCATTTAAAAAACCGTACAAATTCACTGAAAAAACCATAGGTTTCACACACGTTATAGTTAGGAATTAGCATTTAAAAAACCTTGCAAATTCACTGAAAAAACCATAGGTTTCACACATGTTATAGTTAGCGGAAATTTTACTGATAAAAAACCAATGAAATTCCCCCGTTATAGTTAGTGCAGGCAACTATAACTCACGCGACCGCAATCTTCTGCTGATGACATATGTGTCTTTATGAAAAAAAAATATTTGTAATATATGTATAGCTAAAAATGTATGGAAGAAGACATGGGCAAATAAGTGTCTAAATACAGTATTAGCATCAGCAGAGGATTGCGGTCGCGTGAGTTATAGTTGCCTGCACTAACTATAACGGGGGAATTTCATTGGTTTTTTATCAGTAAAATTTCCGCTAACTATAACATGTGTGAAACCTATGGTTTTTTCAGTGAATTTGCAAGGTTTTTTAAATGCTAATTCCTAACTATAACGTGTGTGAAACCTATGGTTTTTTCAGTGAATATATATATATATATAGTAGATAGTAGATAGATAGATAGATAGATAGATAGATAGATAGATAGATAGATAGATAGATAGATAGATAGATAGATAGATAGATAGATAGATAGATAGATAGATAGATAGATAGATAGATAGATAGATAGATAGATAGATAGATAGATAGATAGATAGATAGATAGATAGATAGATAGATAGATTTTGGGTAATGTATGCCCATTTTGTGGTGTCAATGCAACATATGAATGCCAATAGCTGAAGAGGATTGACATAAAAGGCCACTCTCTCTCTGTTGTTCTTATGTGCACTTTTGCAAAGAATTGATGGAATGGGATCTAAACAGTTTGAAAACTGTCTTTAGCCAGAGCTAAACAAGACAAATTCCTACCTCTTTCTTTTGACACCTCTCCCTCTGAGCATGGGAGGCAGTCATAGCAGCAGACTGGCTGCCCTCTCCGTCCTGCTTTGTAATAACCAGGAATGCAGCTCTCACTACAAGCAGAACGAGGAGCCTTAGGGTGAAAAAAAGGGAGAAAAACAGTCACAGCTATTATCTGTGTACATTGTATTGGTTTGCAGTTCTGCTCATCTGAAACTTTTCAGTGTAGACTCTTTCAATCCATGCCTGAAGAAACCCATTCACTTTACCTACCATCTAGTTGCTGTGGGGACAGAAAGGTCACTCCCTTTCCTGTGCATCATGCCTTAAGCATGTGACTCTGTGACGTTAATGAGCAGGAATGACACAGACAAAAGAAGATCCAGCATTGGCCCAATTCACACAACTAATTCCCTATGTAGACTTTGCTTACATGCGAAAAACACACAGCATTCATAAAAGGTAATGTTACACTTGTTAAACGATTCATGACACAAGGATTCTTGAGTGAAAAGTCCACTCTCAGGAGTGTAAGTTTACATTCCAGGGTGGGAATTCCACAAATGTTGGTAAACACCAGTGGTTAATTTGTAAAACAAATAAGTGCTGGAGCTCTTGTCAGGAGGCAGCTTGCACCAGTCCATTTATCCTGTTAGCACCACCTAAAACAGAACCAACTACTAACCAGGAAAGCAGGAAGAAGGATGTGGCGTTAAGGTTAGAGCTGCTGACTTCGGAACTGGGGAACCAGGTTTGGGTCTCGGCGTCAGCTCAACATCCTGTGATTCTGGAAAAATCATTTAATCTCCTAGTGTCTGCGATAAATAAATATGTCCTTAACTGATGCTCATGAGAAGTGTTGGTGTTTTTGAGTAAGTGCTGGTGCTTTGCACGGCAAACCACTGGCTCAAATTAAGCACTAATAAACACTCACAAACCTGGTAAATACTCACAAATGTACTTGGTTAGTCGGTGTTCCCAAAACTTGTCCTCATGCATTCCCACCCTAGAAATGGTTGCCGATTTACTCCTGTGAAGTGTAAGATATAATCTCTTGGCTGGCTGGAAATGGGCAGAAAACAACCCCAACAATGTTGGGAAGCTGAGGTGCAGAGATTATTACATGTAGAAAAATATGTTTTTCTCTTGCACTTATAAAACGGCTTCCCCACATGCGTAATATTAACATAAGCAGCCGACACAGATCGGGGACAGCAGGGCAGGGGGCGAGGGGTGAGGGGTGGGGGGTGGATAGGCACTCTGCCAGGGAGTGGGAGCCTGGGCATGTTCTCCACGAGGCTGCAATGCAGCCTGGGTGGAGAGCGTGCAAAGTGTGCATGAATGTTTCGCCGGCCCGAGACGACCGGCCAAATGTTCATGCACACTTACGGAGTGCAAACAACTTCTTCCCTGCTCTTTCAGCAGAGCAGCTCCGCCCGCAAAGCTGCCGCATCAGGGAAAAATTAAAATGATAATAACCTCAAGTTATTATCATTTTATTTTTCCTTTATTTCACTGCTGCAAAGTTGTGGGGTGACGCTCCTCCTCCTTAGGGGAGGAGCTGTCACTGAATAATACATTATTCACAATTTTGCATTTAAAAATCCCTTCCCTTGCATAAAAATAGAAAATTAAAAACATTCCCAGGAGCACTCTTTTATCCATCCTGGAACCATATGTGACTCCACAACATTTGCACCCATTTAAAAATCATACTTTATAACCAAGTAAAACAATACTTTAGGTCACTTCTCTGTAGCATAAGCACATCCAGATACAGGACACAAAAAAACCTAAAAGCACAAAAGTCACAAAATGTGTTTGCATAGTTTTATTTTACAGAGATGTGTGCCTCTGGGCACATGAACACATTGATTATGGACATTGACTCATAATTGGGAAATATTGAAATGTCGAGGTCAAGATTTGGCCATAGGAGACACATGCAGTGTCTAATGTGTAAAATAATAAGTGTTGGGACCCACAGTTTGACTTAGAAGCGCACAATCAAATTTCAAAGTGCTGAATTTCCAAGGCTGCATTGTATTGATTCAACTTCATGCCTTTTTCATCCACCACAGACACTTCCTTTCCCTTCATCTCACTGTTTTATGTTCTTTTCATCCCTGCTTTATTTCTTTGTGATTTTATTTTGTCTCTTTATTCCTCCTTCTGTCCCCTATTTTTGTTTTTTCTCTCTTTTGCTGTAGGTCAAAGTCTGATGAGGAAAAATAAGTGCTGGGCCCTAAAGATGTGTGATAGTGCAGCACACCTGCAACCACTGGATCAAATTAACCACTGGACACAAGGAAAACCCTGGATATTTTGACAAAGAGGGGTACTATTTTCACAGCTTGATGAGGCAACGGAATCTCAGTCCCTGCAGCTCCAAGATCATAATTGAGAGAGTGGCACATACATTTCTTGTAAGTATTAACAAACTTTACTGATATCAAAATCATCAATTTTGATACAGTGCAGCCCCTCAGTTACTGGAATATTTCTAATCTTTCTTTACAGAATTGCTCAAAAAATCAAACGCTTATAAGCACTATATTTTGGACATTTTACTATGAAATTAATCAATTAAAAACGCGATCTGTGGTAGACCAACCCAACACTCTCATTGAGAAAGCCTAGCTCACTCAATGCCCTAGGCCTGACATTAAATTTTTTTTAGGAATGCTTATTCTCACAGCCATATCCTGGAAGCAGCTGTGATATAAAAAATGGCTGTTAGTTTTGTATGACTAGCAGGCCAGAAGAAGGCACTACAGCACTTTCAATTGAAGCTTAATAGCAAGGCTGCAAAATACCGGCTAACTTCTAGACAGTGGATATTCGGAGGACTGGAGCTTGAAGATGAAGGGTACAATGGCAGAATCAGTCTTCCAACCTTCAGAGGTTGATAACGTTAGTACCATGAACTGGGTAGTAGTTACACTATAGGAGCAATGTAAATGCATAATAATAATTTGCGAATGTACCCTATGCATGAGCTGTGGATCACATATTAATTGCACTGAATGCTGGGTTTCAAATGGTTTCTAAATTCAACCTTGAGGCGTTTGCTGAATTCAGAGATTCATAAAATTAGGAAGAGGTCTTGGGGTGGTTTATTAGAAGTAAGGGAATCAGAAGTGAGATGCAAACCCATCTGCAGATGCTAAATGTCCTATGTTGTTGCTCAAGACTCTGCAAGTTAAACTTTCTCCAATAATTGCATTGTTAAACATAAATAAAGTGTTAATCTCCATTTGTGAGAATATTAGGTGCACAGATCGTGATTCAAAAGAATTTGCAAGCATTTGAGAAAAGTCATAAAAAATAGAATATATGGGCCTACATTACTGCCACATTTAATCTGGGAGTAAACAGGAGCAAATTACACAAGCATTAGAAAGTCAATAGCTCTGCCTTTTATTTGAAAAAATATGCAAACAGAGTCTTATGCAAATGCTGTTGTGTTATGAAGGGTAGAGGTGGTGGTAATGATGGTGTTCGTATTAGGTGGACAGTATTAGTGGTAATGATAGCAATAGATGTTGAGGTAATGATAGTTACAGTAATTATGGTGGCAATGCTGTTGATTATCATTATGATGGTGGTGGTGGCAACTAAGGAGAAAAGTTCGAGGAGAGGACAGAAAACTAAGGAGCGAGAGGCAGCAGAAGTTATCCTTCCCGACCTGAATGGAGGCATCTTTGCATTTTGGCCAAGGTGTCTGCATTAGCACTAGGGAACCATAAGTGGGCCAGCGCTGGGAGAGAGCAGGAGTATGCCATATCTCAGTAGTTATGGCACATCTTTTCTATCTCTCTTTCCTGAAAATCAGCACAGCAAATTCCCTTCCTGCTTGTAATGCGTGAAAGAATAATAAATCTGGCCCTGTATGTATATTTTTAGGAGCTAGTACCAAATGTAAAATCTATTAGTGGCCATTCCTATAATTTACACTTATCAGATAACCTAGAAAGAACCCCAATGGTTTTATCTTTACTAATAACATACTTCAATGTTCATGGTTTCACCATGAATGTATGTGTTGTTAATCCACATCAAATTGTGAACCTTTCCTTGTTTTGAATTAGACCTATGACAGAGAAACAAAAGGACAGGTGGCAAAGTGAAATGAGCATGAATAATTTAAGTGATTTTGATTCTGGTTATCACCGAACCATGACATGTGGGTAATCCTGTGTCCTTAGACGACTGCCAGTCAACAATGCTGATCCTGCTGGACTTATCGGCGGCCTTTGACACCATCTCACATGCCATTTTAATACAAAGGCTTGAAGAGACTGGAGTAGGAGGTACAGTCCTAAACTGGCTGAAACACTTTCCAAAAGACTGCACCAGCACTGTCCAATTTGAATCTATAGTATCCAACAGCTCAGAGGTTGATAAAGGAGTCCCTCAGGGATCAGCACTTATTCCCATCCTATTTAACGTATATATAGCACCCCCAGCTAGGGTAATCAGGTCATATGGTTTTGAAGCAATCTCATATGCCGATGACACCCAGCTGATCATCACCTTATGACCTAAGCTGGAAGACACAAGAACCAGATTTATCAACTGTATGTCTCATATATCTAACTGCATGCATAAAAATTATTTACAACTCAATTCATTCAAGACTGAAGTGATTCTATTTGGCAAACCACAACTATCCTGTTCAACTGCATGGTGGCCCACCAGCAGGGGTCCTTGCCCCACACCAAAATTCTACTGTGTGAAATCTCGGGATTATAATAGATGACAAGATATCCATGAAGGCCCACGTAAATCAAACCCGGGCCTCATGCTATGGCACCCTGCCAATACTACAAAAGATCTTCCAATGGATACCGTCGGAAGCCAGGAAAATGCTGGTTCAGGGTCTAATAATTAGACGACTAGATTATGACAATGCACTCATGATATCCATTAATGACGACCTATATACCAGACTCCATGTATTTCAGAACACTGCCGCAAGACTAGTTCAGAATCTTCCTTCCCTACCCCTAGATCACTGCATTGGCTTCCAATCAGGGAGTGGGGCCAAGCTATTTATCCAAGAAACTCAAGTGGTACTCACCAAGTAAAAAACGTAGGTCTGAAGGAAAACATCTTCTTACACCTCTGAAAGCTCAAACCACCAGAAATAGTGGTAGGTCTTTCCCTCACCTGGCCCATCAACAATGGAATAAGCTCACAACACATATTCGTGCCATCTCAGACCATAAAGTGTTTAAAAAGAAGGTAAAAACCTGGCTATTCTAAATCCAGTTCTCTATGTTGTAGGACCTCCTCCTTTGATGGCCCTGCAATGAAGCCATGAGACCCTTGGAGTGATATCTGCGCTTTACAAATTGCCATAACACAACATAACATATTCAGACCAAAATTAAAAACGTAATCTATGAGATTAGACACATAACATGTACTTCATTACACACATAATAATAGGTTGAACAAGGATGATACAGGGTGATGAAACCCAAATAATACAACAGTGTGTGGTGAAAATGCAAAAGCAAATATGTATTGCGAACACAAATATAATCTAAAAAAATTTAGATTATGTCAAAACTGTCGAGATAGTTTCTACGGACAGAAAGAAGAGCGGTAGCCTTATGCTCTAATGTTAGCCTAGTTCTCAGGTAGTATAAGGTCCGGTTGAACTCAAGCATTGCCCAATCTAAGCCTCGGTTACGATGCCGGTCCGAATTGCCTCCGATGGACACCATCACGATCTTGGACCGACCGATCTCTGGTTGACAGTTCCAATATCGCAATCCCAATTTGGCCGTAGCACAAGCTCCCATAGAGAATTTGGAGATTCTGTTAATCCCTGCACCTCGATGCAGGGATTAAGAGGGGGCACCATTGGTGGCCCTTCGGCCCCCAAACAGAGACCTCAGGGAGAAAGGGGCACCTCTAGCGGCCCCCAAACTTGCTTTCCCACAGGCTTTCTATGCCAAAAAGCCCTGCATGGAAAGCCAGTCATAAACCGAGCATCGTAATCTAAACAGCAGAAAGGCTGTCCATTGGGATTGCGTGCCGGTCTCTGACTGGCTGACGGGCGCCTAGTACCCATTGGAATCCAGCCGGAATGACCATTCAGTTTCAGTTACAACCTCCTGCATTGTAATGCGGCAGTCAGAACTGAAACCCTGATGAGACCTTTAGTGTGTCAACATGTTTCAGCCCAAGTAAAAAATTGCCAGGATCTCATCACGTACCTAATGCTTACATGGTGCGCGTAAGACAAACACATACAATGGCATTCTAAATGTAGTACAAATGACATTTGCATACATTTCCATAAAAGAAAAAGACAAAGGTAATCATTTAAATAAATAAGTAAAGTGAATTCATCCAAATACAAAACAAAAACCTACAATGAGAAAGCATAAAATGAAAATAGGAGTAATTTATAAAAAGGCAAGTACAGAAATGCTAGATAAATGTCATCTAAAAATAATGGCAAAACTATGCAATCACCGTGAAAGTCCATTATATAAAAACACTAATAATTGTACAACAATTCTAAATGTCACCCAGTTCCAATTAGGGCTATCACATAATTAAATCTACTGCAGCAGAAAGTCATGGATTTCAGTTAGAGGGAGTCAGGGGTCACAGCTGTGGAAGCTAACTTGCTCCCTGCTACTCCTGGCTCTTCTTTTGCGAAGGGCCAGGAGTAGCAGAAAGCAAGTTTGAGGTCACTGCTGCGACCTATGACTAACGCAAAATGAAGTCCATGCACATCCATGCATAAGGAAGTACAGTGAGAAACAAAAGCTCACACATTAGTATTCAGTTGAACCTCAACAGATTGTATCTACCAAATCTGACCTTGGTAAAAATTAGAGGCTGTGATATTAATCACACCTGGCAATTACCCCATGTGACTTCTCCGCATTACTCAAATGTACAATGACATGATTCACCACACATATCAGAATTCTTGTGGGGGTTACATAATAGACGGATTTACATGGCCATATCCACTTCAATTTTCAGTGGGGTTCTCGATTTGTGTAGCCTCAACATACAAAAAATATAGACAAAGGCCATTTGCTCCTTAGAACCACATCGAGAGGATAGAATTGGTGACTGCAGATGATTGTGTCATTAGTCTGATCACTAACACAATGAGAAGACTGGGGTACACCTTTAAATAGAATTGAGTGGTTCCTAGTTTTAAACTAGCTCAAGACAGTGACAGAGAATTGCAGAACATTACAAAATATGGTCTGTCTTTGTGAGCATAATTGTAACATACCTCTTTCCCTTGCCTGACCCATGATAATGCACTTCTGTTGATATAGAGCTTTTGTCCCTTAGGCTGCCTTGTGTCAAACGATCCAACACTCTCATAGTGGATGGCACCATCGAGCTCGCGCTGCCAGTTGATGATGTCATAGGCTGCAGGAGGGTTGCCATATTCATCGAAGAATATCTCTTCCCCCATCTTGTTTTTAAAGCGTAAGCCTTTCATGTAATGGAAGAGCTGGGGATATTAATGTACACATTGCTAAATCATGACCCATCCTGAGAACACCTTTGTTAACCATACACACATGTCTCTTGTTGACCAGCCAGAAACATCAGTACATGAACCTCATCACAACAATACTACTGGCATAATTTGACTTATTAAAACAATTGCTACATTCATTTGGAGACCAATCACATGTATGAAACTCAGACCAAGTGCATTTGTAAACCCCATATAGCTCATTTCCTGACAGTAAGCCTAGCCTTCTCTTTTGTATCCAACTCTATGTAGGCACCGGCATTCTGTCCAAGTCGACTCGTTTTTACTAAGTGATCATTCTCTTAAAGAGTCTGTAGTAGGCCTGGGCGAAATTGTAGTTATGCTGGAGTAACCAGACTAAAGATAGTAATTGCGCAGTAGTCTTGTGTTGTGAAATTACTCAATTACACCAGCTTGAGTAATTAAGAGTAATGTGGGGCAGAAATCCTGCAGGAGGAGCAGAGGATCAACAAACTTGAGAGAACAGATGCTGGCTACTGCTGTTCGTGCCCTTTAGCATTTAGTATTAGATTTTTTTTGCACAAAATGCATCCCCTGGCTCATTTTGATGGTGTGGGTGTATTTTGCACTAAGAAAATCGTGCTAAATGCTGGATTACACTTCTCACACTATCACACATAATTCCAAGAATTGTCTCACTAGAAAATTACTCCAGTTATGCTCACAGCTAATTTGTAGAACATGCATTAACCAATATAAAGGACTTCAGTGTGCATGTTCCCAATGCTCCCATCACCTTTCTCACTCTCTGTAGTATCTCCCTCTAATAAATCTGCGCTTCCAAGCTTTCGTTGTGCCACTAACACTCTATGGGATCACCCCAATAATTCCAGGCATGCTAAATATTTCTTGCTTTTACATGAACAAGTTGAAGATTTATGCCTCACCTGAGTCTCTTGATTGCAGACAACTTGCAAAGAAACATACCTGCCATGGCTTAAAATCCAAAAGCTGCCCACATGCTTTAAGGGTAAAAGGTCCATAGCCCGGCACACAAGATAAAAGGCTCTTTAGGGCATATGCCACGGAGTAAACAGCATTGTAAATCATATAGAAAACTCGTGGATCTGGCTCATTTTCATGTTTTGCTTTGAATTTATCAAGTTTCTCTTCACCTGTGCAAATGGCAGTGTCATCAACAGACTGCATATTTGTCAGAGTTATATTGGATTCAGGATTGAGCCAGAGACATCCCATTGCCAGTTCCCAGAATTGTTTAACAAATCTGTCCTTTGGGTAGTCTGAAGGATGAACTTTTAGGAGGAAATCTCTGAATGCTGGGATTATCTTCTCTTCGACAGTCAAACCGACAGTGTCACTCAATACATTGGCAAATTCGCTACCTATTAGCCTGGGGGCAGTCGCCCACCCTTCACTAGCAATCCACACCTTGCTTCTGAAGTTTTTTCGGGACAATGCTCTTATTATTGGGAGCAAAATGTAGCCTGAACAAAAAGCAAGAATAACATTGGCTGAAGAGTTTGCAATTTTCTCCACAATGAGACTGGTTTTTATGGCTGAAGGTTCGATAGGTATTGATTCATGAAAGGCGAAGCAAACTCCATATTCCAGTAGCTGCTCCTTGATGCGCTGAGAACCTAATCTTCCATAGTCATCATCATTTGAAACTATTCCCACCCAAGTCCAACCAAAGTGCACCACCAGCTGTACTAATCCCTGGGCCAGGCTGTCATCACTTGGGATTGTCCGGAAGAAGGAAGGGAACTCATCTTTGTTGCTCAGTAAAGGACTGGTTGAATCATAACTGATCTGAAAATGAGATATTAAGCCACAACTATTTTATTTGATTGATTTAATTAATTGTTTTTATTTGCAGAACTGAACATACAAGAAAACAAAATGTACAATGTACAAATAAAAAACAATGGATTGTATGAGTCCTGAAGGGCAACAGCTAAAGTGTTAAAGTAGAAGAAAACCAAGAGCGAGGAATTGGTATACAAGGCAGTTTCTAAACAGGCTTAATATGTGGGTGATGTTACAATTCCTTTATGGATTTAAACTTGTAGAGGCAAGTAATGAAAACAAATTGAACTATGACAATTCACAAGGCAGTTTAGGAGGTCATGAGAAGTTGATAAAGCCTTGCATATGAATGGACATTGAATTTTCTATTTAGGTCTTATGACTAGTGTAGTATGCCTAAGTAATACTCAGCTGCATATTTATCTTATATCTGGATAAACTTGACTTTGGTACTAGGACTAAATATAAATTCCCCAGTTGCTTCTGAGTCTTAAATTGGGGTACACCTAACTTATGTAGTCTCTCTATAAATGTGATCACAGTCCTATATTTAATTGAAGATGTTATGGCAGAAAAAGGTTTGAGTACATTCTAAGCAGTCTTAGTTTCTTACATCTTATTCACCAATACTGTGTTTGTCTTTCTAAAGTAACTCAGGAATACAATTCCTACCTGCCCTGACTTTGAGGTGTCTTAAGTAAATAGACATAATTAGTGTTGTGAAGTAGCAAAGGTAGTGTCTTCATTCTGCCACATTACTCTCACATATGTCTTACCTGTGGGTATCTGTAAAGTCCTAACAGTCTGGCGATAGACATTGAGATGGTGGAACTGGACTCGCCAATAATGGCAGTGAGCGGTGAAGGACTTTTGCACCTGTAGTTCAGGGTGGGTCTCCCTTGTCCTGTCAACATCTGCAGGGTGCCCTCCATTGCTTTCTTGTGTGAAGAACATGTGTCGGAGATCTGAATACCCAAGGTGAGGTTTGGAAGGATAGTCTGCTCCCGGTTTATTTCATCAATGGCAAATACCATGGCTTGAACACAACCATAAGTTGTAACACTGAAACTGGAGAGAAAGTAAAAGAGAGGGCTTGTATGAGTGCAGACGTGTTTTCCATTGAGACCTATCACGAATGGCCTCCTGAGTTGAACCTATTACTATCACTTTGCCCTTTGTTAGTGGTGCCTCATGCTCAGAAGCAGCACTTAATGCCATGCGAACCAACGTCAGCCATACTGTAACCAAGAATGAGACATCAGTCAGCAGTAGGAAAAAGACTTACAATAGGTAGTAGTAACAATACTTCATACGGTTGTCATAAACCAAATAAATATACAAACACAATAAAAATCACAGAAAAAATAAAAAAGAACATGAAAACAGCAAATTTAGAGTATCAATTCAATTCATACTTCATCTCGACCCTAAAAACAATATGAATATTATGATTTTGTCCTAGTATATAGTATTGGCTGTGCGAAACACAATCTCTAGTTTAATAACGGAGTAATACATCGATAGCAGCATCCGAGGAGATTTTAAGACATTAGCACAGCCTAGACAGTATGAGGTAGATTTGTACAAATTGCCCCCTAATGGGGTCAGTGCAAATTACAGCCACCAATCACGTGCTATTGACAAAAATTACGAATGCAATATCCGATTAAATACTAACATCTTTAAAAAAAAAAGGTAAAATATACAAAATAGAAAAAAAATATCAAATGATTAAATATGAAAAATCACTTGAAAGGTGTGCAAAAACATTAAAATAACTGCTTTTAAAACTTTGCTTCTCTTGTGCAAAATTGCCTGTATAAACGTACTCACTGCAAGTAGGATTTTGGACTTATAAACTCTTAGCTCAGGTCTGCCAACATGAATGTTTGAGATATTGCTCATTCCTTTTCCAAACACTATATATTTAGTCTTGTTTACATTTAATTCCAAACCCCTAGAACCACAAAAACCTAGGATTTTGTCAATTAAAATATAAAGCCCCATAGGAGTCTTAGAAAAGACTTTCAATTAATTAGCAGTGATAATTGTTGAGCTCATATTGATGTATTTTTACTACTGATGGATAATCAAGTTAGCTGTTGCTTCTGAGAGACATATCTGTTTGTTAGGAAATGGTATCAAAAATGATCTGTGACATTTAGTGAGTGCACTACATTTGTAACCCCAAATGCTTGTTCCTAACTTAAAGGAATGTCAATGAACAAGGAATCCAGTTGCAGGTGTTTTTGGTTAGTAAATTGTATTGCAAAGTTTATGGTCTAAAAACCAGTTATTTGCAGAATCCCTTCTCTCTGCTTCTCTCCACAAGCAGCTTCAATCTTTACTGAGCGAATGTCCAGATCAGCTATTATTGGGTGAGGGACATTCTTGCTATATGCCCCTCTGCAAGGCTGTTTCTTTTACTTTGGATCTAGAGGCAAAGACTCATTTTTATTGTTAAATCATTTCCAATGATCTGGTATCAGAGCAATATTTCTGAAAATTACCTCTGTATTTCTGAATCCCCCTCCTCTGCCTTCCATAAGAACTTTAACAAACTAAATTAACCGGTTGTCACATGACCCCTATATCCTCTGAGCTATTTAACATGACCTATTTTTGTCCATGTTAGTTTTCTGAAGGGCCAGGCCCGCAACACCCCTTCAAATTGGAAGGAAACATGTTCTGCACAGTCTAAAGCACAACTCTTCCCTATTGCCCACAACCTCTCCTTTCTAATTCCATTTCTAATATTCCTCTTGTTCATGTGGCTCTTGAAAAAGTAGTGGATGACACTAGAAGACCGAGAATTTGATACTGAAACTGAGGGGCACAGAAAACGAGACACTTGAAACATTGACAGGAAGATTTACATTCTGACAGGGGCACTCTGACAGTGGAATGGCACTCACAGACACTTGGGGCCTGATTCACAACGATAATCTTTCACTTTTGTGTAAATGTACTTGTTTTTGTTTGTATTCCATAACTACAAGTTAATAGTAGGTTTATGACTACTGAGATACTGCAGTCGGGGCGGAGAACTCAGCACACAAAAAGATAGGACATGTCTATCTGAACTTTAGGGCTGACCAGCTGTGTAGTGCTTAGCTTTGGCCTTCCATATAGTGGAGTTTATTTTATTTTTAATAAGCAGACAATCCCCTGTAGCTCATGTGGAGGGAGATTCACAATGAAGTGCTTTAATCCTTTTTACAGTCACAATCAAAAAGGGTAGTTCTTGGCCAGTTCCGTCTCCAGGAAATTTAAGGTGCTTGTGGAGTCCCTGAGCTGTCCTCATTGTCTCAAGTGCTGTTAAGTTTCCAGTGCTCTTTGGTATTTATATGGTTCCCTAATTCAATATCTTGTGACGTCCAAGTTGTATATCAAATGATCACAACATATTACCATCATGCAAAACAGTCAAGAATGACAAGCGAATGTTGAAATTTGAATGGACGATATCTTTCTACAATTAAATACCACTACAACAGAGTGTATTCCATTCAGTGTTAATGGTAACCATGAGTAGGCCTCTTTCACTGTGCCAGTGCTGGTGTGGCAGTCCGTTAGGGTAGATGAAAATGTTGGGTTCAAGGTGAATGCTGATATGATGCTTAGCACCCAGATGTAGTCAGCTACACCTACTGCATTTATTATCTTGGTTTTATCATTCCACTGTTGTTTTCTATGTTCAGACTTAGTCACTTTTTTGGAAGTTGAAAATCTCCAGCAAGAAAAGCCATGATGCTATAGTCAACAAAAATCTCCAGCAGGAGAAGGCAGGATGCTGTGGCAGATAAGTGTTCCAGGAAGCCAGATACCCCTTTGCTGAAGGACAGTTGAACCGGATTTGCTGCTGCAGGGAATATTGTGTTACAGCAAACAAATGATGGACGGAATGCTGACAATGCAAACATTCTCCCAGAGTCAAAAGATCTGGTTAAATCCATCGTTCTTTTGCCCACTATGCCACCCCAGCCATATGCAAATCAGTCTTGACCCAGTGCCCCAAGGGAACAGTCCAGACCGAACTGCCAGGCCAGATCCTCCCTGGACCGGAAACAAGCATCCTGGGACCTGTTTCAGGGTATGTCACCCTTCTTCAACCAGGCTAGCTTGAATCCAGTGGTAAAGTGAGGAAGGCACCCACGTCTGGGCATACACATCCCACTTAGGGAGAAAAGTGTTACAGCAAACAAATGATGGACGGAATGCTGACATTGCAAACATTCTCCCCCAGTCAAAAGATCTGGTTAAATCCATCGTTCTTTTGCCCACTATGCCACCCCAGCTTGGACCCAGTCATATGCAAATCAGTATTGACCCTGTGCCCCATGGAAACAGTCCAGACCAAACTGCCAGGCCAGCTCCTCCCTGGACCAGAAACAAGCATCCTGGGACCCGTTTCAGGGTATGTCACCCTTCTTCAGCCAGGCTAGCTTGAATCCAGGGGCACAGTGAGCAAGGGACCCACATCTGGGCATACCCATCCTACTTAGGGCGAAAAGTGTTACAGCAAACAAATGATGGACGGAATGCTGACAATGCAAACATTCTCCCTCAGTCAAAAGATCTCAGTTAAATCCATTGTTCTTTTGCTCACTAAGCCACCCCTGCGTGGACCCAGCCATATGCAAATCAGTCTTGACCCTGTGCCCCATGGGAACAGTCCAGACCGAACTGCCAGGCCAGGTCCTCCCTGCACCAGAAACAAGCATCCTGGGACCAATTTCAGGGTATGTCAGGGTATGTCACCCATCTTCAGAAAGGCTAGCTTGAAAGCAGGTTGGTTTCGGTCTTGCCTCGGTTCTCAGTGCAGTTTTTAGCCAAAAACTTTCTAAGTCCTAAGTTATGGATTTTGGCTATCTGGGCTACTTCAGCACCACCACCAATGATCCTGGACAGAAGAGGCACCACATAGGGTTCTACAACTCACTCAGGGTGGGCCCAGGTATGGGTTCAAGATGGTGGGAGCAAGTTATGTCCCTGTCGCTCTGAACAGAAGGCCAGCAAATTAGCCCTTGGTATTACTCTGGTAGTACTGGTTTCATGTGAAAAATCAGTGCTCAAGCAGCAAGGCACGTGTTAGATCTGTCATTATTTGTGTAGTCTCCCCCCAACATTTTGCCTGCTTACGTCCACTTTTTGCTGTACCATTTTGAAGGGGCTCTGAGCATGTTACCACTGCTACCTAGTGCTAGAGGGTATGTGCTGCTCCTCTAAAGATAGTGATGTTGGTGTATACATGATTTGCATATTTTGATTACTTATAGGGTCCCTTGTAAAGTGGTATATGATATACAGAGGGCCTGTGATCTAAATGCTACTAGTGGGCCTACAGCACTGGTTGTGCCACCCACACATTAGCCTTTCAAACCTGTCACAAGTCTGCCATTGCAAGGCCTATGTGTGCAGTTTACTTTCACTTCGACTTGGCATTTAAAACTGCTTGCAGAGCCTTAAACTCCCCTTTCACTATGCATACGCCACTCCTAAGGTAGGCCTTAGGTAGCCCTAGTGGCAGGGTGTTTTGTAACTATAAGAAAGGACATGTAATTATATATTTTACATGCCCTGGTAATGACAAACAGCTAAATTCATTTTTCACTACAGTGTGGCCCACTCCTCTTGGAGGCTAGCATTGGGAATTCCTTATACCACTTTTAAGCTGTAATTCCTGATTATAAAGGAAGGGCTGCATCATGTTTCATATCTTTGGAATGGTAATGCTAAACCCTCTTTACTGGTAAAGTTGGATTTAAAATTACTGTTTTAGAAATGCCACTTTTAGAAAGTGGACATTTCTCAGCTCGTACTTCTCTGTGTGCCTTGCAGCCTGTCTCCAATACACATTTGGAATGGGTGACACCTACACTTTGTGTATTCCCTCGAGACAGCGACAAACACAGGAATGGTGGATGTGACAGAGAACTCATCAGCATTCATCTACATTTTGATAGCTCTTACTGGGCCGGAAAAGGGAGGAGGAGCTGACAATTACAACTGAATATGCAGTGTTGTGTGTCCCACACAAACGGCTGAGTACCCTCCACAGATATCCTGGTGGACAGGGCTCAAATGAAAGGATACCTGTGTATTTCAAGAGCTTGCTTTGAAGTCACCCCCACTTCAAAGGCATATTTGGGTATACGTACTGGGGCTCTGTCCCTACTGAGACTGTACACAAGTGAACCTATGAAGAAAACTGCCAGGAGTAAAGACTGCTGTGCTACAAGGATTGTCACTTTACCTGACTGCTGCTCTGAAGGAACTACTTTCTGCTTTGCTGTACTGCCCTGCTTTCTGCTGCTCTCTGCCGTGCTGAGGACAAAGACTGGACCCATCTCCCTTGAACCCAGTGAGACTCCCAGAGCTTGCTGGCCTGCCCACTGTTCTGATGTTCCAAGGCCATCAAAGACCTCCCACAACTCTGCTGCTGTTGTTGGAATCTGCAATCTGTGTGTCCTAATCTGCCTGAGGTGCCAATCAGGTCTTCAGCCCTGGAACAGGGTTCTGCAGCAGTTTTGCTTTAAAATTGATGCAGCGATGACTTTGTGGCAATCAGAATGAACTCAGTGCCCTTTGATGGCCTTGCAAAGCCGCCTGTATCGTAAGGAGTTTGACGCCGATGCGGGACCCAAATTTGAGGCTCAACGATTATGCATTGACCTCAGTGCGTGAATTGGAACCAACGCATTGAATGAATGAATGAATGAATAAAAGCATTTATATAGCGCAGCATTCACTCCGAGGAGCATCTTGGCGTTGGCAGAAACATGGAAGTCTGAGGTGAGAAGATTAGGGAGCACAGAAGGAAGTAGGAATCAGATGGGAGATAGTACTGTGTGATCTGGGGCAGCAAAAATCAAGGTTCTTAGGAGTTTCTTGAATATAGGTTCAGACTACGCCAATCTCAGCTGAGTGGGCGAGCTATTCCAGGCTTTCATTCCTAGGACTGCCATTGACTTTCCCCCTCTGGATGTCATGCGGAAGGGGGCTGCTAGAAGGTTTTTTTGAAGTTGATCGCAAGATCCGTTGAGTGATATATGGTCTGATTCTGAACATTAGGGGGCTTATTCATGAGCCCTTGCGTCACTTTTGCACCGCCGGTGCGTCACTGTTTGTGATGCACCAGCAGTATAAAAAATGCGCCTTGTTGCGCCATATTTACAAAGTGACGCATCTAGATAGATGCGTTACTTTGTAAACCCCTACGCTATATTATACCTACACCAGGTATAATGTATGCAGGGGGGCGTTCCGACGAAAGAAAGGGTCGTAGAAGTGACGTAGTGAAATCTATAAGATTTCACTGCGCCACTTCTAGGACACAAATGCGTCAATATCTTACGCCTGCCTCATGGCAGGCGTAAGACTGACGCAGGCACATTTAACATTGGACTTGCCCATGTTGAATGACCCATTGCTGGAGCTGTGTCACTTTTGTGACACACTCCAGCAATGCGTCATTTTCGCCCCTACAGATATGTCAGAAATGCTGACGTATCTGTAACTCCTTGTGACTTGATGCCTCATACTGTAAATATGACGCATCATTGGTGTCGCAAGGAGGGCACAATGAAAAGGGATGCATCGCTGTTTTCTCGCAGCGATGCGTCACTTTTCATAAAAGAGGCCCCAGGTATTTGGGTCCCGTTGCCCTGATGGGTTTCAAGATAATTACTAGGATTTTAAAGAGAATCCTTTTATGTATGGGCAGCCAATGGATTGTTTTAAGTGCTGGTAGTTTTAATACCTCTGGGCTGCCACGTTATGGACTGTCTGTAGTCTTTTCAGACCTGTCTTTTTTGCTCCTGTGAAAAGGCTGTTGCAGTAATACAAATGTGACAGGATTTGTGCAACTGCAACTGTTTTCCTGGCAGTGACTGGGAGTAGATCAAGAAATTTTTTGAGGGTTCTTATCAAGTGGAAGCTCGTGCCCGTCACAGCAAGGGCTGGCTGGTGGAATGAGAAAGTGCAGAATCAAATCTAATCCCTAAATTCCTCACAGTGTTAACTGTGTAAGGAGGTGGAGCTGTATTCGTCAGCCACCACTGTTTGGGCATTAAGAGGTTGGATTTACCAAGCAGCGTGATTTCCATTTTTTTTTACTATTACATTTGAGGTGGCTTGATTTCATCCAATTCATGACTGCGATTAGACAGTGATGGAAGTTTTCTACAGCTGCTGTGGAGTTTTTGTCAGGGGTGAGGATTAGCTGGGTGTTTTCTGCATACAAAGGGTTAGACTCAGGGCCGAGCACTGTGGTTATCCCAATGGCAAATGTTTTTCTGATGATTTGTAGCCGCCTTAAGTTACTATTTGTCGCCTGTTTTCCAGAAAAGATGTTAGCCAGGCCAGCGCCTTATGAGTGATGCAACTATCCACAAGTTTGTCTCCCAAAATGTCATGGGAAATAGTATCGAATGCGGCCTATAAATCCAACAGAATCAGAACAGGGCGGGGATCAAGAGGGGAGTCTGATTTGCAGGAGAGAACAGATTGCCAGGACTGTTCAAGGCTAATCTCCTTGAAGCAGTTAAGCTCTATTCTGTTTTCTAAGATAGCTGCTTCTATAGGTGAGGAGAAATTTTCTGTTAAGTCTTTTTTCAAGTCTACGATTTGCTTGTCGAAAAACTCGGCAATCTGATCACATAATTCTTGTGACTGAGGAATTTAATGTTCTAGCATTTTTGGTTCAATGGAAGATTTGACAATGTTGAAGAAGGTTTTCTGATTGGACGCTGACTTATTAATGAGATTGAAGTAGTGAATCTTCTTTTCTACTCTGATTTGCTGATTTGCTGATGATATTTTTTGAGAGCTGGTTTAAAGGGGAAAAGATCTCTTCTAGTTTGTAGTTTTTCCTCCATATGCGTTCCAATTTTTTGCATTTTTCTGGGAGGGGCGAGAGGCGCCAAGCTGTTAGCTATTGAGGACATGCAATAATTAAAAATGTGGGTATCTGTTGAGGGGTCACCTGTTAGAGTTGGTTTAACTAATTCTGCCGTGGCATGCAGATTAGGATTGGTTAGCATTTAATTCCACTTTCGTCTATGTGTGAGGTCAGATTGCCCGCGGGTTTTTACAGGTTGTGTGATAAAGCCTCCAATCTTAATAGGAATAAACTTGTGATCCGACCAAGGTATGGTAACCGGGGGGTCTACTTCGAGACTGGTGGAATTGGTGCATAGTCCATCCAGGGTGTGTCCTGCACAGTGTGTGGGCCCCTCTATATGTTGTTTCAGTCCCAGGGTATTTATAATTTCTACAAAATTATTCATACTAGGGGTGTCAGCTGATTCTAAGTGTATGTTAAAGCCTCCCAAAACAGTGAAGTTGGAATATTTGACCACTAGGGATCTCACGCTTTCGCCCAGGGTATCTAGTAACTTGAGACTGGACCCTGGTGGTCTATAGATCAAGGCCCCAGCGAGGACATTGAGCTATCTGGTTGGAGACAGAAACCAAGGCTTTCTGCCTCTTTTACTTCTGTAATTGTAAATATGGAACATTTCAGTGTTTCCCTGTATATTATTGCTAGCCCCTGTCCCTTAGACCAATTCTATCTTGTATGCATATAGTATATTCTGGTGGGAGTCTTCAACTCTTGCTCCATCCAAGGTACTTTTTCAGCGGATTTTAGATGGGTCCTATAGCCAACATGCCCTCCATTCCGATCAGCCTGAACTTTTGTTTAACACTGGTCTAGCATGACCTCAAATAACCTTTTAGCGCCATTGACTTCTAAGCACTATTTATGGTTTATTCATTAAAAATTCATAACTTGGAGCTACTTTGGGAATTTTGTCATTTGATCTTGTTTTATTCATAAAATCATTCTCTATTTTTCTAAACCTCAGTGGAGTCTTTTTGTGGTGTATATTATGTTACTGTGTGTTGAGCAAGTACGTTACACACTACCCCTAAAGTTAAGCCTGCCTCCTCTGTGCCAAGCTACCAAAGGGTGAGCACAGGTCAATTTAAATTGTGTATCTGACTTATCATGGCTAGGATTATGGACTCTACTTGGACATGGTGCATAACTCTGCCAACTAGAGACAAAATATCTCAGCCGGCCTCTGAGGGTTTAAAGCAGGCTTCATGTAGGAAAGCCATCCCTGCTGGTACAGCAAAGTAGTCTTGTGGAGTACACAGCAGGCCACAGCAGCAGGCAGTGCTCTGAGAGTCCTACCACATGTCCAGAAAATAAACTGATGAGTGGATCTGAGAGCCCAATTTTCATACCTGGTCCTTTCTTTTTTTTTTTTTTAACTTCTTTTTATTAGGCACTTAGGAAAGCAAAACAGGGTTGTATACCACAATAGGCACGTTTAGATACAACAGATGTAAATAGTACTCTTAAACTGTGAACTGGTCCTTTGATGGTACTACAATGCAATCCTAGTCTGGTGGAGGCTGGACATCCTATTAACAATATTTCCAAACCTGGAGGACAGTCCCAAGGGGGTGGCACAAAGACTACCTATATAAACATTCCATTCGCATCAAATATTTTCACTTTTTATAGGGAAATCTCTACTTTCATACACCACCCTCTCTGCAGTCATGCAACACACCATATCTCTATTCCAATCACTGAGGCGCGGGGGCAGTTTCTGCCACTCATTGACCGGCTATATTTTGTTTGGCGATTATTATGCCTAGGGTCACATAGGTTTGTTCCATGCGATTCATATCTGTGGCATCCCAGAGGTCACGAAGACACCACTTTGCAGAAGGTGTGAAAGTGCTCCCACATACTTGGCTCATACAAGTTATCACAGACAAATGACATGGAATAAGGATCCCTGCCCACCTGCATCATCTACAATTAAAATCGTGTGCTCTGCCTATCTTTACCATAGTGGTGCAGGACAAATTGGATCTATGGAGTACTTTTAGCTGCACCAATTGATACCTTGCTTTGATCGCTACTTCCCTGGGAGAGGCCATAGCCTCTGGCCAGTCTTCACCTGCCGGATCGCATAGGTCTACTTCTCACTGGTGGCATAAAGGGAAGAGCATGTCTGGGGAGTTATTAATTTTTTATTGGTAAGGGAGATATGATATCCTATGCCTTTCTAGCAATCTGTCTTCCAATGGCGAAGACTCTGGAAGCACCTCTCCCTGAGGGATGGTCGCCTGGAGTGTATGACAAACTTGCACTTAATGGGAGGTCTCCACAGTCGCCAATTCATAGTCAGTCGGTAGTTCATTGACTGCGACTACTCTGTCTTTGGAACAAAGATCCGCCACCTTAGAAATACCAATTAGGATCCATTTATTGAATCCTGGTCTGTCACCCAGTCTATCAGAATCCTAATGTGGAGTAGTTTGGGACATTTTGCACCCAACCCAATTACTTGAGTGCTGCATGCCAAATTTGAACTTTGATGGCAGTGGCCCTGTAAGGGTCAGTGATTTTGGGTGGGTATAAAAGTACCTGGTCCCTTCTTTGAAGTAGGAGACGTTTTTAAAGTTTTCTCTTTGAAGCACCTGGAATTTCCTGACTCCCCTGCTCTGGCTCAAAGCTGGCTGCAGATACGATGCAGGGTGACAAGCCCTTTGTGTGAAGGCAGAGCACAGCCTTTTCAGTTGGGCTCTGTCTAGATTCCCCCATCCTGCCAGCAGATGACACATTCAGACACACCTAATCTTTCTATTGTGTGACTTTCTGGGAGCAATTCACAATGTCTAACTGCCAACTACACTCAGTCATGTGACCTAGGAGAGGTACACGCACCAAATGGCTAAGGACAGGAATTTTCCACCTTTCTTAAAGTGGTATTTTCAAAATTGCAATTTAAAATCTGACTTTACCATTAAAGAGGATTTTATTTTCATAGATATCAAACATTAAATGCCTATGTGTCCCCAGTCTACAGTTAGAACTTATTACATGGGATAAGGCAACCCCATGTTATCTTATGGGTTACCTTATTCACATCGTATGACTTCCAAATCGATATAAATTGATCACAAGATATTACCGTCATGCATAACCTTCAAGAACGACTAATGAATGTTGAAATTTTAAAAATCTCATGGATCAGGTAGGTCTCCCAGTTGTGAAACATGAATTTGGGAGATTTTCACTACCATGGCATGTCTAACTTAAAAGTACATCCCCAACTTTATAATTACAATGCAACCTGTCATGTGGGCTACCTAGGACCGAGCTTACGTGTCAATGAAAGGGGAGTTTAAGGCTTGGCAAGGGTTTTGCCATGTCCAGTTTGCAGTTAAAAATGCCATTCAGGCTGCAATGGCAGGCGGACATGTTTAATGGCGGTACATATGTGGGTGGTACAATACATGCTGCAGTCCCACTAGAAGCATTTAATTTACAGGCTATGGATATAGAGTATACCACTCTCCAAAGGTCTTACAAGTCAATATGCCAATCAGGTGTAAATCACAGTGACCGTGTTTAGGAGAGTGAGCACAATCACTTTAGCACTGGTTGTCAGTGGTAAAGTACACAGATTACTAAGGCCAACATAATGAATTTCAGAAAATATGGAGGGAAACAGTCCAAATGTTTAGGGTAACACCACCCTAAGGCTGGCAGGTCTTATAGTAGACAACTACAGTTCTACTGGTTTAGGAAAGATATTTATTTCAACTAGGGTGCATTGTGGGTAAATGTGGCTTGCACCTAGCCCCCAGCTACTGAACAAAACAACCCTTAACAAGCCTGATACAGACCTAAGGAGATCACACCAATGTCTAATTGTAATTCACAAGTGAAGCTCAAAACCAGAGGCAGGCACAGCCTTGACACTGTATACTCCCTTTTTGGGAATTTCCTTTTCCTTCCTCATATAGTAAAGAATACACCATCCTTGTCTGACTGAATGAAAGGGATAGAATCACACTTATTCCAAGTGACTGTTGATGTTTGGTGTCAAAGGTGCATTGTGGGTAGCAAGCTCAGTATCAGAGTTCTCACTTTGAGTTTATACTTTCAGTGACACTCTGCATCCAGGCATGGAGTCATATACACATGAGCTATGTGGGAGTCTCCTCAAACTAATCCATAGCAGCAACCATTGAATATATATGTGGTATGGGGACGATTGAAAGATTTCAACCATCCATGGGTTGTTCTATGTATGATGACCCCCAATGACAGTGCACTAGATTCACTGAAAGCACTAACAAAAAATGCTGGGGAAGGTTGCAAGACTGGCTTTCCTCACATGGCTCTCAACACAGATAAGCAATGAGTGAGAAGATGTCACAACTACAAACTTGGAGGCCGTAAAACGAGGCTTGAACTACAGTGAAGTACAGGATCATCAGAAAAAACTCTCTTAATCTTAACATCAAACAGCATCATGAAACTCCCACAAAGAAAAACCGAGGTAATGCACAGGAATGCAAAACGTTGGAGTACACATTCCACAGATCACATTTACACTGGTTTTTGGGCATCAAAGGACCAAACGCCATATATAGGGTTCCTGTGAAGAATGACTTAACCAATAGATGTTTTTCTGCTAGATGATAGCTCCAACAATGGCAAAAATACAAACACATGCATGAGGCTCCACACCACATGAAGCCCATACTTTACAACACTCATGACACAGAGTACCTCATACTGGGGTTGGGTAGTTGAATAAGACAGAAAAAAGCACCAAGAGACACAGGCTACAATGATAGGCTCCTCCATACAGAAACCTACATCACAAAATACCTAATACTGACTTAATTTACATGGGTGACAGTGGTGTTTATAAGAATCTATACCTATATGGTGTTCTTTCCATGGATCAACCTCCTAGCTACAGCTAGATTGCACTTTCATAATTACAGAAAACCAACAACATGAAGAAGGCACATATATGAAGTATTGTACAGTACATGAAACCATCGAACTTACCAAAACAATAATAATTTATTGTTGTTATTCCTGAGAGGATGTGACATTACAGCCTGAGTAGCTGACTTGTGGAACAGGGGAACGAGGTTTGAGTCTCGGCATTGGCTCAACATTCTGTGATTCTGGGCAAATCACTTAATCTTCCTGTCCCTAAAAAATTAATCTGTCCTTGTATAATGTAATTCATGCTCACGGAAAAAGCTCTAACATCTTCGGGTCAAGTTTGTGCACCTCCTCACACCCTAATATAACCTTTGATACACCCACTCTAAAATACAGACTACCATTTTCGAAACCATAGACACACAAAAACCAGTTACTACATACCCACTCACTGATTCCTAGGTCTACACACACATCCACTCATTCACCCATACAGTCACTCATCCATGCAGTCACTCATCAATACAGCACAATCATATGCACTTATACACCTAAACAGACACTCACACACCACCACTCATCCATAGAGTTACTCACACACCTAGTCAGTCTGCAAAGAATCAATCACACTCCCATTTACTCACCTATAAGGTTAAACACACACCATTTAACTTATTCATACAGATACTAACACATATTTACTCTCTTATACAATCACTGACACAAGCACACACTCATTCATACATCCACAATCACTCGCTCTCACATAGTCACGTATATACTCCAACACTCACATATACTGCCTTTCACATATGTAGGTACTCACATACATACCAATGAAACATCCATTCATACACAAACACAGCCATATGCACACTCACTCACCAATACAGCCCTTCACAGATGCATTCATGAACCCATACACCTACTAAATGACCCACTCATTCATCCATACCAGAAGTCACACACTAATCCCACCCACCCACACAGACACTCCTGGCACCCATACAGGTAAACAGACACCCAATCAATAACCCATATAGACATTCATACACCTATTCAACAACCCATGGAGCCACTTACACACCAACTGACAGACTGATACAGACATTCACACGATTAGTCACTTACCCATATATTCACCCAGACACATATAATAACTCACGTATACAGTCAGTCACACACTGACTGAATTATCATATATATATCACATGCTTAAACTTTTTAGAAACACTGACAGTCAGTGGATGATGTCATCAGTGATATCATTTGAGATGTCATCAGTGATGTCACTGACCATGTCATGAGTGATGTAATATGTAACGTCATCAGCAGTGCATTGCAGGGGCGTGAGTTATAGTCAGCTGAAATAACTATAACGGATACATTTCTCTGGTTTTGTATGAGTGAAATGTCAGTCTAACTATAACGTCCTTGAACCCTGTGGTTTATTCAGTGAATTTCAAAGGTTTTTTAAATGCTAATTACTAACTATAACGTCCATAAAACCTAGGGTTTTTTTCTGTGAATTTCTAAGGTTTTTTTAAAGCTAATTTCTAACTATGCCTGCATAGGTAGGACATGTGCAGAAAGAGGAAGAAAGGCGAAGGAAGAGGGAAGAGAAGTGCAGAAAGAGGCAAAAGAGGTACAGAAAGAGGAAGAAAGGTGCAGGAAAAAGCAAGAGTGATGCAGAAAGATGCACCAGAGAAACAGAAAGAGGAAGAAAGGTAGATAAAGAAGCAAGAGATGTGCAGAAAGAACCAACAGAGGTGCAGAAAGAGGCCTACTTTGACTGTACCTTAGAACAGACTCATACAAAGTAGCCTAATCCCTAATCCTGCTCCCAAGATGTCTTAAACCTCAATTTTCTCTTGAAGGTTAACTATTAATCGACTTCTAAAGGATGTTAGGCCTACCAAATGTAAAACAGCAATCCTAAGCATATCACTGCTGTAAGGTCTGACCAAGCTTGTGAAGGTCTGCATGCGTGTCTATGCTTGTACCTAGTGACATGTTAAAGAAAATAAACATACAAATACTTGAATGCCTGTGTTTCAAAGAGCATACACTGTAAATGTGTGTACTAAAAGGTGTAGGCATTTCTTTCTGCTCACAATACAGGGTACATGGGTGTTCAATAGTATATTTGAGGGGCTCTACAACACATATATACATAAGTCATGTCTGCATCTGCAACCAAATGACAGAACAGAACTGAGATTTGACCACCTATAGGAGAAGTTACCCGCTTTTAACCTACAATCTTTAGATGCATACCACATGTAAGAATACATATACAAGTAGACATATGCCTTAGTCACGAGAGCATGCAGGCCTTTAAACTTGACAGCTTGCACTTCCCATTTGAGTACAGAAAGAGGAACGAGAAGTTCAGAAAGAAGCAAGAGAGTTGCAGAAACAGGCAAAAGAGATGCAGAAAGAGGGAACAGGGGTGTAGACAGAGGCAACAGAAGTACAGGTAGAAGGGTACAGAAAGAGACAAGAGGGATGCAGAATGAAGCAAGAGAGGTGTAGAAAGAAGCAAGAGAACTACAGAAAGAAGCAACAGAGGTGCCAAAATTGGCAAGGGGGTACAGAAAGATGCAAGTGAAGTGCAGAAGGAAGCAACAGAGGTACAGAAAGAGGCAAGAAATGTGCAGAAACAGGCAAAAGAGGTGCAGAAAGAGGGAAGAGGGGTGCAGACAGTGGCAAGAGAGGCACAGAAAGAACCAAAAGAGGTGCAAAAAGAGGCAAGAGGGGTGCAGAAATGTACAAGAGAGTAGCAGACAGAAGCAAGAGCAGTACAGAAAGAATCGACAGAGGTGCAAAAAGAGGCAAGAGGGGTATAGATAGAGGCAAGAGAAGTGCAGAAAAAATCAAAAGATGTGCAGAAAGATGCAAGAGGGGTGCAGAAAGAGGCAAGAGATGAGCAGAAAGAGGCAAGAGAGGTACAAAAAGAGGCCCAAAGGATGCAGAAAGAGGTAATAGAAGAGTAGAAAGAAGCAAGAGAGGTGCAGAAAGAAGAGAAGTACAGCAAGAGGCGAGAGAGTTACAGAAACTGGCAAAAGAGGTGCATAAATAAGCAAGAGCAGTGCAGAAGGAACCAAAAGAGGTACAGTAACAGGTAGGGGGGGTGCTGAAAGAGGCAAGAGAAGTGCAGAAAGAAGCAACAGAGGTGCAGAAGGAGACAAGAGAACAGCAGAAAGAGGCAATGGAGTTGTAAAAATAGACAAGAGAGTTGCAAAAAAAGGAAACAGGGGTTCACAAAGAGGCAAGACAAGTGCAGACAGAGGGAAGATGGGTGCAGAAAGAGGCAAGAAGGGTACAGAAAGAAGCAAGAGAGGTGCAGAAAGAGGTAAGAGGGGGTCAAATAGAAGAAAGAACAATGCAGAAAGATTCAACAGAGGTGCAGAAAGAGGCAAGAAAAGTGCCGAAAGAGGCCAGAGAGATGCAGAAACAGGCAAGAGAGGTGCAAAAAAGGGAACAGGGTGCAGATAGAGGCAAGATAGTTGCAGAAAGAGGGGAGAAGAGTGCAGACAGAGGCAAGAAGGGTGCAGAAAGAAGCAATAGAGGTGTAGAAAGAAGCAATAAAAGTGGTGAAAGAAGCAACATAGGTGCAGAAAGAGGCAACAGGGATGTAAAAAGAGGCAGGAGAAGTGCAGAAGGAAGCAACAGAGGTGCAGAAAGGGTCAAGAAAAGTGCAAAAACAGGCAAGAGAGTCACAGAAACAGGCAACAGAGGTGCAAAAAGAGGCAAGAAAGGTTCAAAAAGAGGCAGAAGAAAGCAAAAGAGGTGCTGAAAGAGGCAAGAGGGGTACAGAAATAGCCAAGAGAGGAGCAGAAAGAGGCAAGAGAAATGCACAAAAAGGCACAAGGGGTGCAGAAAGAGGCACAAGAGAAACAGAAAGAAGTAACAGAGGTACAGAAAGAAGCAAGAGAAGTGCAGAAAGAAGCAACAGAGGTGCAGAAAGAGGCAAGAGGCGTGCAGAATGAGGCAAGAGAAGTAGAGAAGGAAGCAACAGAGATGCAGAAAGAGGCAAGAAATGTGCAGAAAGAGGCAAGAGAGTTGCAGAAATAGGCAAAAGAGGTGCGGAAAGAGGGAACAGGGGTACAGACAGAGGCAAGAGAGGTGCAGAAATAACCAACAGCGGTGCAGAAAGATGCATGAGGGATGCAGACATGTGCAAGACAGTAGCAGACAGAAGCAAGAGCAGTGCAGAAAGAACCAACAGAGGTACAGAAAGAGGCAAGAGGGGTGCAGAACAAGGCAAGAGAAGTACAGAAGGAAGCAACAGAGATGCACAAAGAGGCAAGAGGGGTGCAGAAAGAGGCAAGAGAAGAACAGAAAGAGGGAAGAGAGGTGCACAAAAAGGCACCAGGGGTACATAAATTTGCAAGAGAGGTGCAGAAAGAAGTAAGAGAAGTACAGAAAGAAACAACAGAGGTGCAGAAAGGGGCAAGAGGGGTGCAGAAAGAGGCAAGAAAAGAGCAGAAATAAGCAACAGAGGTGCAGAAAGAGGCAAGAGACATTCATGAAGAAGCGACATATGTACAGAAAGAGGCAAGAGAGGTGCAGAAAGAAGGGAGGTTCAGAAAGCTGAAGAGATGTGCAGAAAGAGGCAAGAGAAAAACAGAGAGAGGCAAGAGAGGCGCACAAACAAGCAAGAGTTGTTTGCACACTATTAGTACCAATTTAACACCCACATTTAGTAAAAAGTAAGAGGTGACCATTCTAGGTCTGCAAAGGGCCTTCCACCACACTATTACACTTGTCGCTGAATTTTTTGTAATGTTTGAGTTGTCTGAGCTAGAAACAAGTTTTTTTTGTTCAAGTCTGCAGATTATGCAGCAGATGATGGTTTATGTGGCAAATGCGGAAAATGTATAACAGTGCGAAGGTTGGTGCAGCCAAACAGTTGCATAATTCCAGTTGCCCTGTTCATACCTCTGACTAGGTCCAGAAGTACTCCTCAGTGGTTCCTTCTTTTTTTGTCTCATTGAGTTTGTAGTTTAGCTTCCATGGAAACGAGGAAGACTAAACCTGAGGTTCCACTCCACAACACAGACTGCCATACCACATAATTACACTCAATAATACATAATCCCACGCTACATAATCCTATAGACTAAATACCTCATACTTTCTATCCACATAATTTCACTGCACAACATGCCACATAACATAATTACACTACACACAACATACATCCACTCCACTCCAAAAAACATTAGTAAAACACTTGTACATTTACAACAGCAATTTTTATTTTATTTTATATAGTTTTATATAGCGTGAACTTGACCCGAATTGGGTATCTGAGCGCTTTACATAGCACCAGTTGCATTACATTAGGACACATTAATTTTTGTTAGGCACGGGCAGATTAAGTGATTTGCCCAGAATCACAGGCTGTTCACCGTCATTGCTGAGACACAAACCCAGTTCCCCAGATTTGAGGCCGACCGCCCTAGCCGTTACCTTTAACTCTCGCAAATGCGAGACCTATTACATTGCAAATGCTTCTTTAACTAGTCGCATTTGCAGAGTGGGGAGAAAGGGGGCTGGACCTCCAACTATCACTCAGGAATTCTGCTGCGTAAGACTTACAGGCGGTACCAGGAGGGCTTTTTGGCCCCCAAAGTCCCTCAGGAGTAAAGTGGACTTCATCCCCCAACATGTAGTGGGCCAGGAGGGGCGTTTGCAGAGTGGTGGAGAAAGTGGGCGTGGCCTCGGAAGACCTCTTAGCAATCCCTATAGCAATCCCACTATTACCTCCAGTAAGTCCCATGGAGCAGCAATAGTAAGTTCTCATAGCAGGCCACGCCCCCTTTGCCCACCAGTCTGGACGTGTGCTCCCTGGTGCACTCTTGGAAGGGGATTAAAGTCCCCTTGCCTCCTGAGGGTCCTTAAGGGCCAACTAGCCCACCTAATATCTCCAGTAAGCCCCAGATAGTGGGATTGCTAAGAGCTGGACACAGGCCAGTCCCCCTTTCTCCACCACTCTGCAAACACGCCTCCTGGTGTGCTCTTGGCTGGGGGATGAAGTCCCCTTACCTCCTCAGGGTCCCTGGGGGAACTTCCCCTCCTGTTATCTCTTGGAAGCCTCACACATCTACATATGTGGATTGCTGAGAGTGGTCTGAGGGCACACCCCCTTTTTACACCACTCTGCAAATGCACCTCCTGGCGCACTGCTGCTCGGGGTATGAAGTCCACTTTAGTCCTGACGTCCTCAGGACACAAAAGGACCTTATCGCCCCACCACCAGTGCCCCAAGAGGCACATTTGCATAGTGGTGTAAAAAGGGGCCTGGCCTCAGACCACCTCATAGCAGTCCCACTGTGCGGGGCTTACTGGAGGTACCTGGTGGGCTAGTTGGCCCCCAGGAACCCTCAGGAGGCAAGGGGGCTTCATCCCCCAACCCAACCCAGAATGCACCAAGAGGCGTGTTTTCAGAGTGATGCAGGGAGGGGGTGTGGCGTCCGGGAGCCCCGGCTTCTCTTTTTTTTTGCATTTTTAAACGGGGGGCTGCGTGGCCCCCCCTTCTCTAAGTATTTTTTCGGCACTGGGGATCCCATCCCCAGGGCCTGAGCGGTTTTTGTTATTTAAAGGGTTAACGCATAACTGAATGATATTGTCAGCATTACAGCATACTCAAAAGGAATCACGTGTATCACCGAAAGTCACTTAACAACCTGGCAGCTGTGCTTTATGTGGCTCATTAAATTGCCACTGCCCATTTGCTATGTGAACCTAATTCATAATACCAATTGGAAACTAGGTGTTCCCTTCAGAGCATCTCATCTGCCTCCTCCCTAGCACTGGATTGCGAGTGTCTGCTTCTGTAGTGAGTCTCATGTACACTGTGTGTGGTAGCAGTTTGGGTGTGTTGTATTGTGATGATCTCTGCCACGGCTCTCACCGATTGGGCCCTTATTTCAGAGTCTCTTCGAAATCTTCCTTTTCTGGAAGTGCTTAAGCTGCCTCATGCCAGAAGCAAGTTTTGGATTTATGTTTTGCATTCTGGTACTTGTAGTTCTGCATTTGTCATCTTAGATGGAGGGCTACAACACCAGACTGCAATGACAAAAACAGCTTACGACTAACCGTGGGTGAAGAACTCCACTCTGCCCACCGACTGTGCGGAGATTTGTTACTCCGCGTTCCGCAGAGAACGCGGAGTAGGCAAATCTCCACACACTCCGCAGTGGAGCGGAGTTGGTCCGCCACCCACCTCCACCCCTATTAAGATACAGGTTAACAGTAATTTAAAGAAAGTTAAAACCACTTACCTCTTTACCACGGCGTCCCCGGGCTGCCCTCCTCCTCTTCCTCCGCATACGGGTACTGCTTCAAAAAACTGTGCATGCGCGCACGCCCACCCATGCGCATTTCTGAGAAAGTTTGTTTCCAACTCCGTAGCACTCCATGTAGCCCCGCTACGCACACTACGCCCAGGGTTACTTACGACTGACCATGTAAGTTTTCTTTATAAAGGTCAAGTGAAGGATTTCATTGGTACATTAAGGGAAAATTAACCTTCCCCTTCAATGTGTTGATTTAGGCATGTTTTGGTTTTTCATATCGGTGGCTCTCAGAGCAGGACTATGTTGCAGCACTGCTTATTTTCATTTATTTTAGGTTTCTAAATATATTCTACTATGTGTGTGATAAGGTTGTCAGCGACACCATAGCAACACAAGAACTAAGGGGACTTTGGGAGTGGCACTTACTAGGTAGGTAGCCTGACATATTGCTGACACAGTCCTGATGGTGCGAGAGGCCACAATCAAGTCTCTTTGTATTGCAGGGAGAAATGGTGCTATGGGTTAGGCAGGTCCTCTACGACAGTACAGTGGGAAAATATGGGGACATTCCTGCCACTGATAAATGAATTCAATTTTCTGCCTGGGTCAACAACTACGTTTGCGAAACATTGCCATTCAAAGTGTCAGACACGAGACACGACACTGTCACACATTAGCACATTGTGAACATGCAAACGTTATACCTAAGCAGAGAAGAAAGTCAGCAACCCTGTTTAGAGAAAGCGCTACTCACTCTCTGCAGGAGACAGGCTGGACGACCTCAGAGAAATCAGTTCTGGCTCCTGGCCAGTAAGAGTTCACAGGCACCACAGCTCCAATCATGAGATCCCCTCTCTGTTGAAAGCCCGCCTCTTTCTCCTTGGGCAGTGAATTATCATTAGGATTGGCGTACAAGAGAAGACTCTTCAAAAGGGAAATCAGCAGCATCCACATACTGCCAGCCTTGGTTTGGTCACGCCTGTGCATGAACCAGTCCTTAGCAGCAATGAGGTCCTAAGAGGAGGAAAAACGTTATTTAAACAGGACTGCAAAGCTTTGATGTACCAACATAAACACTTGCACTTTGAAAATATGCGAAATATGTCATCGTTATTTACTCTTGGTCAATATGAGCCCTGATAAACTCTCATACTAGTTGAAGATTCACAAGCACAGAACTTGGAGGAAGAAATGAACAGGGTCTCCAGTTTACTCTTTTTTGCCACAACCAAATTTAACTTTTGACATATTTCCTGATTTTACACCTCCTTCACCTGACTGCCATATAATGTTTAATTAGTTAAAGGAATTCACTTGTCAGTTTCTTTCAGTGTGTGTAATGCTGCATGAAAGGGAAACTCCTGTTCCACTTTCTCAATTGCATAAGTTTTGAAAAGAAGTTTATTAAAGAAGGATGCCACATCTTGCATACAACCATCTTAAGTGCATACAGGGCTTTAAGTGGGCCGGGTCTGTCCGGGTCTGAGCACCGGCAGTTTTTTTTTGGGGCCCTCGAAACGGGTCTCTATCGGGCTCTATTTTCGTGGCTACTAAAGGTAGTCCGTTCTTTATTTATTTTTTTCGGACCCGTTTTGAGGGCCCAAGAAAAAACTGCCGGTGCTCGGACTCTGTAAGCGCATAAGACCTTACATCGTGTGCCGCCAGAGACCGAAGTTAATATGCAACCCGTAACAGGTGCGCAACACCCATTGGACTCACAGGGCTTCAGCCCCCCCCCCCCCCCCCGTCGTGTGTGGCAGCCCGGGATGAGACACCTTCCCGGGCAAAAAAGCAGCCGCACCCGAGCACTTCACAGGTCTTTAAAAGACCATTTGCATGTTAATGAGGCCTTGCTGTTGTTTCACCCCTTCTAAGAGCCCCTGCAGCTCCACTCTGCCTATTGCTTAAAGTTCAGCCCCTCCCCCCCCCGAAACTTTTGCTCAGCCCCCCCCCGAAATTTGGCTCTAGTTGCGCCTCTGACCCGTAATCGCCCTAGTTGCATCACACATTGTTTGTTTCCAGACGATCCGACGACACTGGGCGCCTCTGCCCTTAGAGTGGCAGCACCGAATACTAGCATTCTGTATTTCTGGGGCTTGCGGTAGACAAGAAAAGGCATATCCCTCTGCAAACACGACCTTACCTTCCAAATGATGCACGTAGGAGCTCTGTGCGGCCCACTCATGCATCAGACTGACAGACCAGTCACTCCAAGCCTGAAGTCTGCACAGTTGGCTAAGAAAAAACGCCCAGGAGCACCTAACTCCGATCAATACAATGCAACATCTCTATCACTGTCTGTGCACCCTCAGACGGACATTGCCTTCCATTCCTCCATAACGAGTGGAAGTACTTGGACTCAGGCCTTTAAGTTGGACGGGTCCTCTCGGTCTCATACCATACCCATTAGTAATAAAAAAACTGACTTGAAGCCGTTCCCTACCGGACCCCATATTCGTGTCCTTACATTTACAGGCAACCACACGCCTTGCTTATTCAACAATAACTGTAAAAACCAAAAGGTAATCCATATCAATATTGCAGTCTCTGATTACATTTCACATATATTAGTTCATCTCTCTTTTCGTAAGTGTTTGTTTTTGCTGATGCGGTCTGTGTTTCTGTAGTTTTTGTCATGCAGCTCTTGTATAGAGCACAGTGAACTGAGTTGCCTCCATATGTCTGGGTGTGAATTCATGTTGTAGTTGGGTCTTTATGGCAGGCCACTATTGAGAGCTCTGTAGTAGGAGTTGAGTGCAATGCGAGCTGCTCACAGTGACCATCAGTGACTCATGTAAAAGTGTTCAGAAAACATGCACATCTGATCCTTTGCCTATTTGCAGAGCACAAAGAGTGACAGTCACTTATGCACCAGTTGTCCCGGTACTCAATGGGAGAACACGGAGAAGTGCCGGTACTCATGATTTTCTTAAGCACACAGTGCTAGTTATTTTGATTTAGACCACGCCCCTACTCGGATAGGCCACGCCCCTTCAAGACATTAACCACGCCCCTTTTAGAGCACCCCCAGTTTTTTTTTCCCACTTAAAGCACTGAGTGCATATGTTTAAAATCAAGCTTTTATACAAATATCTCTACCAGTGCTAAGAAGCCTCGAGGTGCACGCAATCATTAGGTCCTTTATTCATTTACTGGCACATTCGACCACGCATGACAATAATGTTCATGGGCTGTGACACGGAAGCTGACGGCGCTTGACCAGGAAGTGGCTGCCACTTGACGGAGCGACTGCCAGAGCAGAGATCGGCGGTGAGTGGGGCTCCCAACCGAAAAAGCAGCAGGGGGGTAAAGTGAAAAGCGGAGGGCTGAGAATCCTACCCTTTAAATATCCCGTGCTTGCCCCGTACCTATCTCGACATCTACTCCGAGCATACTGTGCATACTTTACAACTGGTGAGTTGCGGGCGGCAGAGACTGAGGCTAGAGCTGCAAAGCCACCCGACCACGTGGAGGTGGCCAGCGTTAGGCCGGTGCGGCTTGCAAGTCAGTGTGAGCCACCCCCGCCTCAATCCCTCTGCTTCGTACTCTACTGTGCTGTCCTTGCATTCCCCATCCCCACCCCCACCTGCCATCTCCCCCCTTCCCCACGTGTGTAGCACAGGTTGGGGGTTGAGTGGGGCAAGTAAAGCAGCGAGGAGCTGGGCGGCTGAAGCCGGAGCTGTACGCTGACTGGGTTCCACCCGTCCCACCTGCCTACTGACCTAACTGATCCTTGCAGTCCATCAAGGTCCACCAAGGTCCACTAAGGTCCACTGACGTTCCAATTCCAGAGTAAGGTGAGAGAGTGCGGTGCACCCAGGAGTCCGGTGCTTGTCCGCCCTCTCTGCAAGAACCACTCCAGCAGCAAGAGCACGGCTAAGGGTAAGGGTAAGGGTAGAGTAAGAATAGGAATAAGATCAACTGTCACCTGCTGATGCTCTACTTTCACATTTACAAGGTCTTGAAATAGTCCTGATACAGAGGCATAATCATAATTATGACAGATAAGGAAGCAAAACGTTAATAAAGCTGAGTTCATTTAAATATAGCGGCTGAACAGTCCTTAAGTACAACAGACTTGACAAGAAGCAATTGCGTAACAAATAAGAAAAGTTAGCAAGGAAAAAAGCAAACAGTGACTAAACGACCGCAACTACGAGAGCAAACAAAAAAAACAAGTAAACAAAAAAAAATGAGGTCGGGAAGAATTAGAAAACAGGTGGCACAAAAAAAAAGTCACCAGGACGACCAAGGAGGTCTTGGATACACCGAACAAAATAGGCCAAGCCTCAACTGGCCCGTTAATATCGCCAGTATACTCGCTATTTGGTAACATGATACCAAGTAAAACATTTACCTTTCTAAAGGATCCAACTACAGTTATCTACTCAGAAGCAGGAGAAACGGAGGGTTTGCCGAACCCATTGATACCACAAATTAAGTCTACAGTCAAAACCATGATTCCAATACCAACATCGAAAATGTACAAAATAATAGTCAAAATATGGAAAAGGGCCACTCAACTGGTTCAGCCACAGATACATGCCATGGACTGCACACATTCTACAACAAAATTAGTATCAAAAGCTGGACTACTTAAAATAATGTCAAAAGATGAAAGCACAAAACAATTTGCCTTAAATACCTCTCAAGGCCAAAACGAGGAATCTAATAATTCATGGCTCCATTCAATATCAATAACAAGCAATACAGACCTCTTACAGGCATTAGAGGTTAAAACTATTAATCAGTCGGATAATTAGATGGACAATGCAAGGAGTGCAACAATACAAGGCCATTCAAAGCTGATCATTGAAATAGCACACTGGAACAGTTCACTCAAATTGAGACTGTGCAAAGGTTTAACCAGGAAGGAAATGAATTCAAAGTTTTAACATAAACACGCAAGCCCTAAGGAAACGAGGGCAAAAGGAGAAAAAAGAATGGAAAAAGTAAAGGAGCAAGATGTAATCATGCAGGATCACACCGAGGATGATGCCTCAATAATAACAAGATGGGGGAACTAGCCAGCAGTGTTTACCTTATTGCTAAAAGTCTTAGAAACATCAATAACTGCACTTAATATGCATTCAGACAAGCTTGATATACAGATCGACCTGATGAATATCTTAGCTGCACACATCGCTTGAATAGTTATAAAGTTGGCTAAACTGACAGATTTAATGACCAAGGAACAAGATCTAAATACAGCAGCAACCGGCGAGTGTGCATGTGGGCCAATGATTGACACGTTGAGTACACTACCAGCAATTCTGAAAATTATTCCTTATGCAAGGCAAGTAAACAACAATGCCCAGTCAAAAAAATGCAACAAATACTGAAAGAACACAGAAATATAATCAGCATGTTCTGCATATTGAGCACTCTCAGCTTCTGAGCACAAACAAAACACTCGCAACCTCTAAAGAATGGTTAGGAGACAGGTCTAACACAAAGCAAGTAAAACAATTTGCCCCGACTGTTGAACAAGACAATAATATAATACGTACACAAACTAAGAGACAAAAGAAACGGGCAAGGAATGATAAAAAGAATACCAATTGTAAAAAGAAAGACACGCAAAGTGGGAAAAGATTGTTCCAAATCTTCGAATCAAAAAAAGAACAACCAGCCCAAGTAAAGTCGGGCAAGTGCATTTAACCAAGTGATCAAAGATGAGAATGCGGCAATCAAAATACAACATTTATCTTGGAACTCTTTCAATCTTAGCACAGATACGGAGGAATCAATGGATACAAGACAGACTAATTGTGAGTTAGCACAAACGGAAAGTATAAAAATTACAAACAAGAAATCGGAAATACAAAAAAAGGATTCCCCTACTCAATCTAAATGTAAACCAGGTATAGAAAGGAACTTACTACATGCAAGACAAGCAGAATCAAACAACAGCATTGTGGCAAATCAGACTATGCGAAAAGATCCAAATACACTCTTAGGACACACAAAACCAAGAAAAGAACAAATCCCACCAGTTGTATACCAGATCTCCCAGTTGCAAAACACACAATAACTGTAATAAACAACAATAGGGTATAAATGGAGTCGGTGGAGGTCCAGCAGAGGACCAAACAAACAGAAGATGCTCAGAATGAACATATTGTAAGTAAAGTTAACACACAAAATGATGGTGGAGTGGGGACAACCTCGAGAGAGGTGATGCAACACGTGCGCCGTATATCACCAATCATTGAAATAAACCAAGATGACAGTCAGAGCAAGCAGATCATACTAACGGCCCACTATATCTCACACGGCCCGCAAGATATCATCCACAGAGGAAACATAATGAGATTGATAACTGAAATGGGGAACATCGTTTACAACGCGGGGATTACATCGCGATGACATTACATCGCGGTTTTTACAACGCAAGTCGTTACAACGACTTGCGCTAGATGGCGCTCTAGGACAAGGAATAGTATAATTTACTATCCAACAACTTCCCTACTGTACGTAGAGTGGAGTTGGAATAGTAAATTATACTACTCCTAAGTCCTATTCCTTGTCCTAGAGCGCCATCTAGCGCAAGTCGTTGTAACGACTTGCGTTGTTAAAACCGCGATGTAGTGTACCGCGATGTAAATGTATGCGTTGTAACGTCATACATCCAGCTGAAATCCCTGCTCTAAAAAATCTTTATCAAACGGATTTATCAATTAAGCGTGTTCCTCAAGAAGAAAAGAATCAGATGGAAAGAACCTTCTCGACTTGGAGAAATGAGGAAATTGTGTTATCAATCATGAATGCAAGACAACAATTTGAAGTATGGAGCATCATACTTGCAAAACCCCCAAGACCATGTTACCCTTCACTTCTAACTAAGCCATCTAGGAGGTACAGCCTAGATATGGAGAATGTTTGAGTATATTCAGTGCTACAAAATGCCAGAGGAAAAGTAGGTGACACAGAAAAAAACAAGAACAGACAAACACAGGAGTAGGACCTAAATCAATGGGAATGGATAGCTTTAACTCTTAATGCTCCAAAAAGGGAGTGAATCACTGCACAAAGAAAAAGTATTGATAAAGACAGCCTAATGCTTCTATCGTGGAACATTGCAGGGGCAAAAAGAGAAATAAAGGATAATGTCACTCCAATAAACTGGTACAACTATGTGATCATTGCACTACAAGAGACTTGGCTGACTGAGCCGAAGGAAGTGGCTAATTATACACTTCATTATGTTAATGCCATAAGAACACATCGGTATGGAAGAGCAATAGGCGGCCTAGCAGCATATATATCCACAACATTGGTGATTAGTTCAGAACAGCTCCACACCACAACATCTGACCTACAAGTAATAAATCTCTATTTGCATCTGAATGTAAAGAAAAATTAATTACAATTGGATAAACTACTTTCAATAATAACGGATATTAGATTTGAGAACCCTGCATTGGGATATAATTATAACGGGCAGTTTTAACTCAAATCGAATTTACACCCCGGAGGAAGATGAGCAAATAGTAGCACAAAATGTGTTCTGGTCTGTACTTTCACAAATGCCATCAACAGTAAGACGAGAGCATTTAAATCGGCAAAAAATAGTTCTGTCCCTGGAACACCTAGGCCTGAGGAGAAATAAACGTCAGAACGAGAAATAAATAGCAGAACTGAAGATGACACTCCCGCCTCGTTGGACTTATCAAGGCACAAATGCACAGTCGATAATATACAATATTAACCCTACCATTATTGAACCAGGTAAGGCAGTATATTATTAAATAATACAACCCGAAGTAATCACTCATACCAGCACCTGGAAATAAGAATAAAGGGGTAGATTTATGAAGCCCGTTGCGCCATCGGAACGTCACTTTTTGTGACGTTCCATGGCGCAGAAGCCTGAGTGATATTTATCAGGCAGCACTGAGACACTTTTTTTGGCTTAATGCTGCCTCATAAATATCAGTCCCTTTAACGCAGTGTTCTGCGTTAAAGGGGCGTGCAATGGGTGTTGCTGGGGGCGTTCCCAGCAACATCCATGGCCTTTTGACACTGCCCCGGATTTACGAGAAATCGTAAATCTGAGGCAGCGCCAAAAGCTTCCGCCTCCCCAGGGGAGGCGTAAGGGAGGCGCAACGGGGAGAAATAGCTTTATTTCTCCTCGTTTTTCCTTTTTCTATGTGTGCTGCATTCTGCAGCACCCATACAAAGAGGAAAAACCTCTTGTGATTATTTTTGTACAGAAAGGTTTCCCTTCCTGTACAAAAATATTCATCTCCGCAACGCAGGCACCCTTGCACCATGGTGCAGAGGTGCCTGCGTTGGCGCAGGCAGCCCATTGTGCGCGGGCGCAGGGGAAAAGGACAGGAATGCGCCGCATTTTATAGATACGGCGCATCCCTGCCCTTTTCTTTTGCCGTAGGGAAGCGCAGCAGGAAGGCCTGCTGCGCTTCCCTACGGCAAAACCTCATAAATCTGCCCAAAAGTTTGCAAAGCATTAGCCAGCACCAAATGAACTAGGCTATCTGACAACAACTAATCTGAAACGTGTACGATGGACGGCAGATACACTACCAGAACTAACAATGCTAGCTAAGGAGATAATAGAAACTAATATAAATTTAGAAACTAGTCCAGTAGCAAATTGGACAACTTTTACTACTAATTTGAAAAGGCAGGCACCCAAAAACGATTATCTACGGAAAACAATTAATAAGCATAATTCGAGCCTCTCAAAGAAAAGCTTCCACATTAAGAAAAGAAATAAGAAAGGTGGTCAGAAAGAACAGGTCCATTAACTCTGCAAAATCAAGCTGGTATGATATAAAAAGTCTTAGGAAGCTATACAAAAAATAAATTTGGGACAATCAAAAAATGAAAAAGCTTCTTTTCTCTGCTAAACAAAACAACAGCAGAGCTTTTTTGGGAAATGATAAATGGGACAACTTGAGCACCGCAAATCATAAATAATGCATGTGTGACCAAGTTGGCTTGGGTAGTTCACCTAAGCAAAACGTTTAAAGGAGTTACATGCCCTGCCGATAATAAAAGTAATATCGACTTGGAGTCTAAGTCATTGGGAACCATCAGAAAACTGAGTATAATCCTAGATTCTCCAATAGCTCTGGATAGTCAACGTTATGTCGTAGAAAAGGTATGAAAAATAATAAAATCAGGTCGAGGGGATGGAGCCCTGGTGCCAAATGGGATTCCTCAGGCCATTTTCAGGAGTGACCCCAACTACGGGGCAATCCCGTTGTCAGGGCTATATACTGAGGTAAGAAAAACAGACAGACTGCCTATGAGTTGGAAAGGGTCAATAATCAACCTGATATTTATGGGGGGGCGATATGTTGGATCTGGGAAATTATAGGCTTATAGCTCTTATGGATGTGGAAGCCAAATACTACGCATCATTAATCCTGGAGGACCAAACGGAATGGTCTAACAACAACAAGTTGATCCCTTTCAACCAAACAGGATTTCGCAAGGGGTTTAGACAGACAACCAACATACTAGCCCTGGCATTAATAGCAGAAAGGTGCAAGTGTTATCAGAGAAAGTTACAATTTTGTTTTCTTGATTTAAAAGCAGCATTTGATCGTGTAGACCGAGGGCTGCTGTGGAGTAAATTGAAGAATTAGGGCCTTCATGAAACCATATTACGCGCCATGATACAACTGTATACGGGCACTTAGATTCGCATAAAAATAGCAAAATAGCAAAAATAGCAAAAAATAGTAACCGGCTATTGAGACTGTCAAGGGAAATACAGACAGAGATGGGTCTAAAGCAAGGCTGCGTCTAAGCGCCTCATTTATTCAATCTCTTTATGGCAGACCTCTCACCATGTTTAAATCAAGTAAATTCTCATCCACCATGCCTGGGTCCATTATCTATAACACATCTTTCTAACGCTTGTGAAATAGTCTTGCTCAGCCTAACAAGAGTTGGCTTACTAAGATCGCTAAATGAGTTATCAACGTTTGCCAAGGGCAATTCCTTGGAAATTAACATTACAAAATCAAAAACCATGTCTATTGAGAAATGGCTTCGACATCAACACTCTATTAAGCTGAAATAAACAGCTATAGGGGTAGTCAACAACTACAAATATCTGGGGATATATATAGATGATCGAAAAAGGCATGGGCCTAATGTACGCATTCTGTGCCCTTGCAAAAAAGTTAAGAGGTCCATCTTTTAAGCCGCTGCTTGCAATTATGGGCACCAAATCACTGCTAACAGTGGCTTTTGCAAGCATCATGATAAATGGAAAAGACGCACAACTTTTAGATAATCTACAGAAAAAAAGCGTACAAACAAGTTTTTAATTTACTGCCGAATTCATCCCGGCACAGGTGAGATTGGAATTTGGTCTTACACAACAAGCTATTGGTAGAAGTTACGCTGTTATTAACAGCTTGTGTAAAATCTCTGTAAATAGAGCCAATGACTTACATGATGCCTTGTGGTGGGCCCAAGAAGATGATCCGCATTCCAGTTACGGCAAATTCTTGAAAACAGCTCTGGAGGAAATAAATACAACAGAACTCTGGGCACAGAACTCCTCTTTTTCTGTCTTCCGTAGGGTGATAAACAAAATGGCCAAATCCCGCTTATTACTAGAAGACAAACCAAACTAGCAAAGCGGTCGCATGCCTGGATGGTCCTGCAGTCTTCCACAACAGCTGGTCTGGCAGAATATCTACACACAACACACGCATTTCATTTGAATGGAAAAATCATGGCCACAAGGTTTGGGGTTTTACCACGTGTAGCTGATCAGCCAGCATGGAAGTACAATGGACCCGTGAGATGTAACCAATGTGGTGCAGTGAAGCAAAACTTTAATCATCTGATCTGCTTCTGCCCTTCTTTAAAAACAATTTGGGCGCTGTTATTGAAAACCCCCTTCAGTGATAGGGGCATTCGGCCGTGTAGAACGGCAATAATTAAAGGCCTGGACCCAAAAGATCCCTATCTGAATTTTAGGATGATGACATTTCTGACATTTTATGAAAAGTCAATCCAGACCAAGGAAAAACATGCCTTTGATTCACTGATGAAATAGCGACCACGGACACCCTTGTTTGCGAAAACCCGTTCCCTGGAGTACTAAGTCGATCCAGTATCCATCCCCTTAGATATAAAAGTAATTTACAGACTGGTTTTTAACTGCTTCGAGGCATTTTATATCGGGACTGAAAGATAGAATATTGTTTTATTGATATCATAATATGTTCTGGATGATTTTGTCCATTTTATTTTAACTTCCCAGGTATAAAAGTGATTCACCGACTGGCTTTAAACTGACTTAATGCACTATATATTGAGATCGGAATGGAGTACAATATTGTAGACTTTGATATAAAATTGAGTTTTAATAATTTAGAAATTAATTGTCTTTCAGAAGATTGTTTTGGTTTTATTAACTGAAACAATAAAGTTTGTATTCACCATGCATGACTTGAGCTGCTCACCACTGGGCTGGCTCATACTTGCTTTATCATTTCAGAGTTTGGTTTCCAAAACCGGAGAAGACACTTAAGATGTGGTTCTGAGAAACGGGCACCTTCTCTAAAACGAGGACTTTAGAAAAAGACAAAAATTATGATGCCAAATGGGCTCCCCGGAAGGTGGCACAGCACATCCACCAAGACCTCTCTTCCAGTGTGCACACGTTATTAGGTCTCGCCTAGCTATTGCGTTTACGCAATCGCTATGCGCGACTCTAGTAAAAGGGGCATTTCAAAGTGCTCCCAAAAGTGGATTGCATGGCGAGCACGCGCACAATCACGTGCATCGTGCCGCCATGCAATCCGTTTGGGGAAGCGCTTTAAAGATTGTTAGGTCTGTTAGCTGGCTGGCCACGGGCATGCGGCTACGCGCACAATGACGAGCAGAGGCGCCATATGGCTTTCCTCTCTCGTCATGGTGCGCGCACATCTCACACCACTCGCCAGCCAGCCTGCTTTCACTTTTGCGCTTCAGTGTTGCCTGCTCAGCTTCAATGCTCCTCCCCCTCTCCCACCACAGAGCGCGTCTCGCGGCCGCGTGTCTTTTTGTTGCTTGTTCTTTTGTCCGCGCCTTCTCTACCCCGCCCCCTCTTGTCCTCTCCTTGCCGTGTTCCCTATGTACCCACCCACCCATCTTTCCTTCCCCCTGTCTCCTGCATCTCCCCCTCTATCTCTTTTCTACATATCTCCTATTCAGCCTTCTGTCTCTCCCTTGTTCTTCCATTTGCCTTTTCTCCTGTTTTTACCTCTTCACTCTACTGAGCTCCTCCCACACGCCATCAGGCACCAGCGCTTACTGACAGACAAGTGACGCTCCCATTTCCAGTCTGGGTCCGCAAAAGGAAGAGCTGCAGTGCAAGATTTATCATATCGCCGAGCAAATTGGTGTGTTGCCTTTCAGGTGCTTCCTTTCCCCTAGCAAAAAGGCCGCTTTAGCCCCTTTTGTGGTAATACTTTTGAAATCTTGCTGCCCTGTGCCATGGCACTATAGAGTAGCGACCTATAATGCCTTAATGCATCATCGGCCCCAGTGACACGGTGTCCAACCGAGCTCACACGTCACTGCACCCCAGTCACCACTGTAGCCACATTGCTATACCACTCCTTGGACCCACGGACAACTGTACTGATGCACCACCTCAGTTCTCACCGAGTACATTATTGTTGTCAATTGCTTTGTGAACTTTGATCACAAATTGCAGCAAATAATAGCCTAGGGAAAGCATCTGTTTAAGACCTGGGCGAATGCACCCCAATCCTGGCTTGCATCGTCTGTTCAATATTTCAGTTCTACACATGGCTCTGCCCAGGCGCGCAACACCCATTGGACTCACAGGGCTTCAGCCCCCCCCCCCCCCCGTCGCATGTGGCAGCCCGGGGTGAGACAGCTTCCCGGCGCACACACAGCCGCACCCGAGCACTTCACAGGTCTTTAAAATACCATTTGCATGTTAATGAGGCCTCCCTGGTGTTTCACTCCTTCTAAGAGCCCCTGCAGCGCCACTCTGCCTATGTCTTAAAAGATTCAGCCCCCCCCCCCGAAATTTTTTCTTAGCTCCCCCCCCCCATCCCCCCCCCCCGAAATGTGGCTCTAGTTGCGCCTCTGGCTCTGCCTGTGTACCTAGGTCCCAGTTGCACACTTTCAGTTTCACAGAAGAGTTTACCTCAAGCTTCATTTGAAGTGCTTTTCCTTTTCATTGAATGAATGCCCAACAACTGTGCCACGTAGGTCAATTGAGAGTTGGTTTACGGCATTTAAACACACATGGATTTCAGAATGTAAGAATAACAGTTTGTGCAGCAAGGCACAGGGCTTTATTTTAGGTCTAGCCTGGGGACAGCTTAAGTTGTTTAGTCAACATCATGTTTTCCAAAAAAAAGCATCATAAAAAAACAACACCCATGCATAGATACAGGGACTTCTGATAATCCCTCTTCGTCGATTGTTTTCACATTTTGCGTCCGCCCACCTCAGCGTACAGTCTTGGGCCCACCTCAGCATACAGTCTTGGGCAGTGGGTCGGCCCACTTCACCCCTGGCTGCCTTGCACTGTGAGAGGACATGGTGGCTGATCACACGCGCGCAGCTGCCTGAAGAGGAGCACTCGTTAGTGCCAGGATGGCTGCCCGTTGGCGGCTAGGCCTCATCTTTATTTTTAGGTTTGTGTTTTTTAAATATCTTTTTGCACATTGCACGTTTGCAATAAATAAACCATGACTACTGGCTTCGCATAGGGTTGTTAAAGGTGCAACTGACAGGAATACAGGGTAACACGCAAACTCTGTACATTGTGCAGGATTCTCTGTGCAGCGAGGAGACCCCAGAGCGTGCGTCATCAGGCTGAGCAAAACATCTCTTCCTGAGGCTGAAATCCCATCACTCGCAGGCCTCGTTTTCTCGGTTTATTGGGAGACATTGATCTGCGCATCTGTTGTTGTGAGCTAAAGTGCGGGGCCCTGTTTAGCGCGAGGTCCAGGACAATAACCCCCGGGTGCCCCCTCCTCCCCAGGTGTAACAGTGCCTCGTGCTTCTATCTGCAGCCTTTGGCGCGCTCCAGACAATAGTTCAGGTAAAGTGCTGGGCGGGAGTGTCCTTGCGAGGAGCAAACGAGGCAGAATAACCAGTTCTCCTCGTTAACACAATCATGGTTGATGGCTGGGCGTGCTGGCTTGGTACAATGCGGTCTGCGCACCGCACCTGGGGGCATATTATCAAGACACGGCGTTAAAAACTTCTTGCTTGGAAGGTCAGATCAGACAGACTCCGAAATCAGATTAGTCGTATATGCCTCCAGAATACAGGTTCAATTACCCATGACGACACCCTGATTTGGGAGGAGGCAAGGCTGTATATGCAAAATTTATATAAAGACGATCTGTGCCCCTCCACTCAGAACATCGAATATTGGTTAAATCAGATAGAGATTCCACAATTAACTGAAATGGATAGAACTGTCCTGGCCGCAGGCATCAGGGAAGAAGAGTTTCTAGTACAGATAAAAAAGATGGCCAGAGGTAAGGCAGCTGGTCCAGACGGGCTCCCAATTGAAATATACCAGATAGAATCAGGGGAAGCTGTCTCTGCCTTGACGGTCCTATTTAATAAAATTTACTTACAGGGGATATTATACCAGAATCCTGGTCTGAAGCCACTGTAGCTCTGATTTTGAAGCCCAACAAAGACCCCCTTAAAATTGAGTCATATAGACCTATTTCATTGTTGAATTCTGACTACAAAATCTTTGCGGGGGTTCTGGCAGCAAGACTGGCTAAAGTAATAAAAACAATTGTACATCAGGACCAAAAGGGTTTTATCCCTGGTAGACAGTTAAACGAGTTAACCTTTAAAGCCATAGCGGCAATAGATGTAGCTATTTCTAAGAAACTCCCGCTGACCCTTACGGCTATTGATGCCGCTAAGGCTTTTGATCAAGTACACTGGCCATATTTATGGTCGGTGCTCTCTAGGTTTGGATTTCCCATGAATTTTGTTGTAGCCGTCCGGTCCCTATATAAGAGTCCACGGGCAAAAGTATTGGTAAATGGTTTACTTTCAGACTGGTTTACAATTACACGTGGAACAAGGCAGGGGTGTCCTTTGTCGCCCCTGCTATTTAATCTTTATATTGAACCTTTTGTTTGTTTGCTGAGGGCGGACCCAGTGATTCACCCTTTTAGAATTGCAGATCTCGAGTTAAAATTCGCCTTGTATGCGGATGACCTTTTAATGTTCTCCTCTAATCCTGAGGAGGCTATTCCGAGATTGCTTGAACAAGCAGAATTGTTTGGAGTAATCTCGGGATTTAAGGTAAACCGAGAAAAAACAGAGATTATGCATTGGAATCAGGTCGGCGGAACTGTTGTAGCTAAGACGCGTATGAGGTACTTGGGCATAATCTTGTCTCATAATATTCTTGAAATAGCCAAAGTAAATATGACGAGAATTTATAAGGATATTTGTGATCTATTACAAAGATGGTCTGGACTTTCTCTGAGCATTTATGGTAGAGTAAATTTAGTAAAGATGATTATCCTCCCAAAGATCACATTTTTGTTTAATTCCATCCCGTTGACATTTCCTGTATCTGACATCGCCAAAATGCAGGGGAGAATTGGTTCCTTTATCTGGAACGCTAAGACACCAAGGATCTCCTGGAAAAAATTAAGAAGAAACTTAAAAATGGGAGGTTTAGCCCTCCCGGATATATCTATTTACTGCCATTCATTTCACTTTAAGAACTTTAGAATGTTAGCTGGAAAGACAGATGCTTCTCCTCGGGGTCACTTGTTTCAAGCTCTACTATATGGCATACCTAAGGGGCAAGAATATTTTTTATTTAAGTACGGCGATCCTAGGTTCTTCAAGAGGGTACGACTAAAGGTATTGGAAACAGCCCTTAAGAACTGGGTATATCTTAGGAAAAGCCTAAAAATCCCGTATTATGCACCCCAAGCTCCGATCTGGGACTCCCCGGGTACCCCAGAATGCCTTAATGATCAATTGTCTCGCCCTCTTAAAATGGCTGGCTTGTTCTATTGGCAGGATTTAGAGAAAGACTCCCAGTTGTTGAATTGGGAGACGCTCTCTGGCCTGACAGACGGTACCCTATCTAGATATAAGTACTATCAGCTGGCAGGGTGGTGGACAACTAAATCTTGGGATTTTGAGGCACTGAATTCTAAGTTCGATTTTGTATCCAGAAGAGGTGTGTTGAATCAGGAGGTGTCTTTCTGGTATTCGGCTATTCTTGAGTCAGAAGGGATATCAGAATCGGAACTTCATACTCTCTGGGGTAATGTTATTAGTATTGATTTAAATAACTTGATGAAATTATGGGGAGACTCTTAAGTTATGTTACATGCTGTGGTAAAATCGGCTCTTCTTAAAAGAAACCATTTATACACTACCTATAGAGTATATATATCCCCAAAAAAGTTAACTAAGATTACAGGTTTACATTATCAGTGTCCAAGATGTAAATTACCATCGGCAGATGACTATCATATGTTCATGAGTTGCCCTGAAATAGTAGCTTTTTGGGCAAAGGTGCAAACCTTTCTAGCTGAGGGACTGGATAAACAGATCGAAATTACCACAGGATTGATTATGTTTGGATTACATATTGATTACCATCTTAACGATCCGGGATCTAAATTTATTTTTTATGTTATTATTCTGGCAAGACGTGAGATATGTAGAGCATGGAAAAATATAAATGCCCCTACTTTTTTAGATTGCTTGAAACATATAATTTATTCTTGTGAATCTGATATGGCATGTGACAGTAATAGTTATGGTAATGTTTGGGCACCCTTGGTTGCATGGCGGAACAGATAGGGAATATTCCAATGATTTCACCTGGGCACTACATGGCTGGTCCCTTCAATCCGATGTTGGTTTATATCACATTGCGAAGAGAAGTGGATTGTAGAAGTAGTGATGGCTTGAGGGATTGAGCCTTACCTTTTCTCCACACCGGTCTTAAACACCAGGGTCGGGATAGGTTGACCATGGAGGAGAGGTTATGGCCGCCCATCAAGATCGCCCTTATTTCTTGGTATATGAGGAATAAAAAAAAATTTAAAAAAAAGACACGGCGTTAAAATGATCGTCGCTTTAGAGGCAGAAAACTGCCACTAAAGTGGCGATAATGGGCTTGATAATATACCCTTGAGAATTCCAATAGAAGCCCATGTTCACACCAGAACCTGGGCTTCTATGGGAATTCTCATTTTAACGCCGTTTGTTGATAATATGCCCCTTGGTGTCTGCACCTGAAGTCTTGGACAGTGAGGCGTTTCCACTCACCGACGCAAAGGCTTGAGTTTCAATGGGTGCGGGAAAAGCTTTACAGCAGGAAATCCTCCTAAACGTATTTATGCAGCTTAGAGTCTGAAAACATAGAACAATCACAGGCTAGGGGTGAGTTTCTTAAACAAGCATTGGCATAGCCAATAGGTCTCGCATTTGGGACCTTATAAGTTTTTAGCTATGCAATAGTTGATGTTACTGCACCAAGGATATTGTGCTGCATAACTAAATACTTATAAGGTCCCAAAAGCGAGACCTATTGGCTATGCCAATGCTTGTGGTTTTTCCCTATCTTCAAGGGGCGGGGGCACTGACCATCTGGTTAATCTGATCAGAGTTTGGAATAAATAAACTCTATTTTTCATTCTATTATTCCTAAGTTTTTTAGGACGAGTGAAAATAATACAAGAAAACAGTCATCTGCATAAATTGTGATGTTAGAAAGGGGCAAACAGATTGCACATAATCTGGAGGAGAAGACTGACACAACAATCAAAATAGATTATTTTTTTTAAGTGTCACTGCTGGGATACCAATTTCAGCAGTAACATCATCGCTAAAGAATTCTAACAATAATTGGCTCTAAAGCCTGGAAGTGGCGTAATTCCTGAAGGAGCTGCTTATTAGTGCATTTTGCCCCTTTGTGCAGGTGGTTTCATGACTGACCTTCGCTCCCGGGGAACCTAGGGAGCGCCCAGTGTACAAAGCTTTGTTGAACTCTCAAAGCCCGCCATTTGCAAAAGCACAGGCTTTCTAACTACAGAAGCACAAGTTGCAATGCACTAAAGGTGCATAGGGGCTTACTTACAAGCCCCTTGCGCCACCCGTACGTCACTTTTCCCATGTTAAAGTGACGCAAAAGTGGCGCAAGGGGCTTGTAAATCTGCCCCATGGTGCGTCCGAAACTGATTCACAACGTGGAATTTGTGCACGAGGCTTCCATGTGGGGACTGAAGACAGAGAGCCTCGGAGAGAACTTGTCCACACTCACAGGACCACTGCCCACACCCCTGATGGTAATGGACAGGACATGCTTTAAAACAAAATGTCGGCAGTAAGAGAATGTGAAGGCAGGTCGGGTATTCCTGCATTTACAGCCCTCTGCAGGGGTCACAAACTGGCTACGGCCTCAATCATCCTCAATGCAGCTGATTAGCGCATTAGTCAGTCGTACCTGAAAATGAGGAGCGCGTCACAAAGACAGTCATGCGAAGAAGCAAAGACGGACTGGCTGGCGACCTGCCGTCTGATTAATGGGGCCAGTGGCGTTACACAGGCCCCTGCAGCCCCCGCGGTGAGGGTGGGGGCCCTAGGCTCCGAGGGCCCCCCGCAGCTCAGTACTCTAGCCGGAGATGTCCTGATTGAGTCAGGAAGAGACCCCTCCACATGTCTTTCAGGGGGAAGGGGGGGGGGGGGGGCTCAAGTTGCATTATGCCAGCGAATGGGGCCATAGTCGGAAAGAAATGAGGACACACCTTTCCCACCAGAGCCTCATGGTCAGAATACCGTGGAGCATTCCGCCTGACTCCGGGCGCTGCACGTGACTCCGGAAGCATAATAACGGCCGCTGAATTGTCACTTTCAGGGTGACTTTACCCGGTACTTGTGGCAGGTGTTTCTGCCCGGGGCTCTGGTGGGACTTGGTCCTTGGTGAACTCTTCGCGTGGGCCCGATCGTGTTCAGAGCCTCAATTGGTGGACTGTGTGCACACGAGTGTGTCTAAAGCCCAAACCTATAGAGTTCAAAGCTATTCAAGCATGGCAGAAGGGCTTTGTGGCACAGAGGGGCCTCGGCGCGTAAAAGACATTTAGAAACGTTGAATCTGTTTTTAAAGATCTGCTGTCCGGAATTCTAAAGTGCCCCTCGGATTGACACTTACATGATAAAACTGTAATATGTAACAGTGGTTTGTAAGGTTTTCTTTGCACTAAATAGGTGAGTGTGGATGTGTAAATGATGAGGCCAGAATAAACCCGAAAGTGAGCTTCAGAAGGCAGGTTTTGACACTAAACTGGGATCTTCAGAATAAAAGTAGAAAACCTTTTATTAGAGAAGTGTGTACAGCTAAGCTTCTTTTTCTGCTGAGAACACTGTATATATTTAACACACTATTTTACTCAAGCAGATAGAAAGGACAGTGTTAATACAATAGTAGATTTTCTCTTTCATATAAAACAGTATGACAATTGTTGGTAAATGACATTTTTAGTAGGATCTGCCACCTTTTTTAAAAGGCAAAATTGTTGAATGATAATGCTGCAGAATGTATTACATAAATTCACTTTTTAGCAGACCTTTTCACATTTTTGTGTCAAAGAAAGATACATGTTTTTTTTCACTGTGTGCATCAAATATAAAATGTACGGTTATATCTCCTGAACATAGAAGCCCTGCCTTAATTTTGAGGTTGGGTTTGTAAATGTAATTTGTGCAAAAATCTGGCCTCTTTTTTGGCTCAAAAGGAAACAGGCGAACTGATACATTAGGCACTGTAGAAGGGGCTGTTTTGTGTTCCATCTGCAGCTTTATTTTATTAACTTTCGAACTATTTGAACGAGAAATATTTTTGTTGGACTGTACATATTATGTAAAATATAGTAAAAAGTGAGGCAAACTCATAAATTATCCAGAAAGGGATGCGGCCATGGAAGTGTACTAATGCGAGTGATTAACATCTGGTATGAATGGTTCACTGGGGCTTCGAGCACATTCAGCAAAATACCGGGGATTCAAGGACAGCGAGGGCGCCTTTCGCGTGGGAACATGTCTATACAAGAACGGCCTTGAACGTCTTCTTTTATCGTGTTATATCGTCTCACGCACTTATTTATTTTAATTTATTTTTATTTATTCCCTCGCTAATTATGCGGTGGCTCGGCATTTCACTGGTAGAATTCTCCTTTAAGCGCTGGGAAGCCCTCGGGCAGCTATGCGCTCTACAAAGCCCATAAATAATATAAAATAAAATAAAGAACGTCTCGCGCACTTGTCTATTATGTCTCTTTTTGTCACTGGCAGCTTTCTTCCGCTGACGTCTTTCCACGTCTGTTTCATCTTTTTCAACAAGTTTTCCCGGTGAAACTGTGATCTTCGTCACGGATCTTCGTTGCCAGGCAAGGGTTCGTCGCTTCACCGCCCGTCTCAGCGGGAGTTGGGACCTTACCCGATGCCCTCTATGACCTTGGGGAGTGGCCTCTGATTTCTTACATTCTTTCTTCCTTTTTGCATCTATAAATATTCCATAGCCTGATTGCAAAACAAATTACTATGCACAGTCCTAAGTGGCATTGAAACACATCTCTACTGTGAGATCTATGAAATATACAACTGCAGCAGAAGGCATTTCAAACCAGTCAGAAGCTGGGTTACCTGAATGCGCATGCGCAGCCTTCCGCAGGGGGTGCTTGTCTGCAGCTGCACTCTTTCTCCTCTGACATCGATGCGCTGCAGACACTGTCTCAGGGTTGGCTTAGATGTCGGTGGGTTCTGGCATCATTTATACCATTTGAGCTGTAGGGTGTGATTGGCAGCTCAGCTCTCATAATGAGGCACACTCCCACAAAAGCACCCCAACATCCCTCGGGTCCTAGTTTCAAAAACACATGCTAAATGTGTAATTTTGTCAATCAAGTTGTAATGAGCCAGTGGTTGTTTCAGAGGGAGTTCTTGCAACACTTACGTGGTGTACGAGAGATTTGCAGAGGTTTGGCACTTTGCTGTTGAATTAAAAATGTTTGGTAGAGTGAGAATTAATAAGGTATTAAGGTAACAGTACACACTGCTCTGATAACAAGTTGCCTATTTTTATTTGAAAAGCACATGCACTGCGTAAAGGGGCGATTCACAAAGATGCGTTAGAGTACGTAAGAGCATTCCTATAGCTCTCTTTGATGGATTCTTACATGCCTTTTTAAGTCGAGTTTCAAACATCTGAAGTGGAAATAAAACGGGAAAATTTGGGTCATAGTCAGATACATTTAAAACAGTTGGAAAAAACTGTGACTTCTTTGCACTTTTACTAATAGGGAGTTGGACATTTCAGGCTGACTCACAAAGGCATGTATAGAGTACGTAAATAGTTGTCATAGACATTCAGACTTTTCTACGCATTGGGAGGGGTGCTGCTTAAGCTGATTTCCAACTTTTTATACCTAGTTTGGTATGGTATGAACCTGATAAAATAAGGACACAGCTGTAAAGCAGCAGTATTGAATGCGGCAGTATTACGATGAAATCTCACTGCACATCACACCACTTTAAGCCACTCCCCCCATCTCTTGCTTGTGCTACTGCCAACATAATACATTAACATTATTAAGGGGAGCGTGGCCAAGATGGAGACCTGAGTGTGCACGGAGTGAAAGAGTGCTGTGTCTCAAGCCCACCCGGCACAATCCTGCAAACTGCTGCCCGGCACTGGGTGGCTCGCCGGACGCCCCAGAAATACGCTGCTGCGGCATCCAAGACTGAAGCAGTGCGGCATCCCCTAAGTAGCGAGTACATCCCAATATCTGGGGGGGACAGGGGAGCAGCCTGGTGCACAGAGTGGCGGGGCTCACCTGTACTTTTGTGGTGCCTATTGTATTGTATTGTAATTGCATTTATATAGCGCTTACTACCCCTGACAAAGCGGCAAATCACTTTTTTGGTGAGTTACACACTACTCCGGAACCCATAAAGGATTAGTGTTGAATTGGTATAGTGAAATATGAAAGTAATTTGAGTTGTGGATATGTTAGTCAGTCATATAGATATAGAAGGGTAGCGGAGGGATCGAAGAGGAAAAAGGGTTTGCATTTATATAGTGCTTGCTACCCCATATGAGGTGTTGATGCGCTTTTTCGGAGAGCAGTGCACTACTCTAGCACCCATAAAGGATTAGTGGTGAATTAGTATAGTGAAATATGAAATTTGAGAAGTGGACATGTTAGTCTTTTATTTTGATTGAAAAGGATAGTGGAGGGATAGAAGAGTGAAGGATTTAGACTTTTTTGTTTTTGTTTTGGAGGTCATAGCAGTAGGAGGAGGCTTGGGATGAGTTAAAAGGGATGTGGAGGGGAAGAGTTTAGAAAGTCTTGTTTTGGGGAGACCGATATAGTAAAAGAGGTGTCAGATGATGCAAGCAAGGGTAGAGTATGTTAGAGTCTAGAAAGGGTTATTTTGGGGGATTATAGTAGTGGTGTGGGGGTTGGGATGAATGAGAGAGTGGATGTAGAGGATACATGGATATAGGTTTAGGGTGAGAAATAGGGTAGTGCATTGGAAAGAGTAGTAGAAAGATGTTTGAGATGAGTCAGAGAGTGAAGGTAGAATATATGTTGAGAGAAGTATCGGGTGAGAAATAGGGTACTTCATTGTATATGCTGAATTAGATGAAAGTAATAAAGGTATAGATCCATAAGTACACAGAAAGTATATAGATGTATAAAGGAAGTAAGTATATGTAGATTAAAGATTTTGTTAGAGGTAAAGGGTGAGAAATAGGGTAGTACATTCGAAATATGCTTCTTTAGGAGAAAAGTAATAAGTATATAGATCTAAGTACATGGAAGGTATATAGATGCATAAATGAAGTAAGTATATGTAGATTAAAGATGCATTAGATAAACTCTGGTTTCCAGGTGTTGTACTTTTTTTTTTTAAACATAATTATTCTACATGTTTATACAAAGCAAATACATGATTATATACAGAGGGATATGCTGTATATTTCTGTTTGCGTTTGGTGCTTATGTGGGGAAGAGCCAATTCTTGAGTAGTTTTCTGAAGATAAGGTTGTTGTCTGTGGATCTTATGTTGGGGGGTTAAGAGTTCCATATTTTGGCTGCATGAACAGAGAAGAATGTGCCACCCATGGTTTTTCTCCTGCATCTTGGGATTTTGAGGTGAGGTGCTACTCTAGAGCAGAGGTTCCTTTCTTGAATGTGTTTGCTGATTTTATTCCTGATGAAGAGTGGTCCAATTCCATGTATCACTTTGTGGTTGATACAAATCAGTTTGAACGTGGATCTTCTGGCAACCGGTAACCAATGCAGGGCTTTCAAGGCGGGTTTGAAATGCAAGAGTAGTCTGGCAGCCGAGTTCTGAATCCATTGTAGTCTTTTTATGGTTGTTAAAGGTGATCTGTGGTAGAGGCTATTGGCGTAATCAAGTTTGGACAGAATAAGGGAGGTGGTTGCTTGGACCTTGTGTGGAAATCCCAAATGGGATAAGAGTCATCGCAGAGTTTTTATGGTAACAAAGCTTGATCTTGCTAGTTTGTTCACTTGGGCATTCATCGATAGCTTGGAGTCCATGGTCATTCTGAGTTTTTTTTACTTCCTTCGATACCTTAGGCGGTGATCCCAGTTAATCAGGCCAGGTGGCAAGCGGGTTGTGATGTTTTCAATCGCCACACGTGAGTATTTCTGTTTTAAAAGCATTCAATATGAGATGGCTCCAATTCATCCATTGATCCACGGCTCTGAGGCAACTGAAAATTGGCGAGTCTCCAATGTCTTTGGGGCATTCCAGTTGAAAGGGTATTTGTGTGTCATCTGCATAGCTACAGCATGTGAGGTGAAATTGATTGATCAGTACCGGTAATGACTTCATGTAGATGTTGAAAAGCATGGGTGAGATGATAGAGCCTTGAGGGACCCATGCTTTTATGGAGAATGGTTTGGACAAGGAAGGTGGGATATGGATGACATTAGTTCTGTTTTGAAGGTAGGACGCAATCCATTCTAGAGCAGTCATCTCTATGCTGTCTTCGTAGAGTCTTTGCATCAGAGTGTCATGGTCAACCGTGTCAAAGGCAGCCGAGAGGTCCAAGAGGAGTAGCGCAGCAACCCCGGTGTGGTCGATTGTGTTCTTAAGGTCATCCCAGATGGCATGGAGGGCAGATTCTGTGCCTCTTCCCAGACGGAATCCTGTTTAGAAGTCTGAAAGTATAGCATTCTCTTCACTTAATTGTGACATCTGGAAGAACACTGCTCTTTCTATCAGTTTTCCCAGGAAAGGTCCATTTGTAATGGGTCTGTAGTTGTCAGGGTTAAGCGGGTCCAATGTTTTTTTCTTCAGTAAAGGGCGTATCTGTGACTTTTGGAGTTCTTCTGGAAATATTCCGGTCTTTAAGGAATCTTTGATGATTCTTCTTACTGTATTGGTAGCAGAGATTGTTAGAAGAATTGTCTTGAAAGTTTGCGGTGGACACGAGTCAGAAGGGCTGCAGCCAGGCCTGTTGCTTTAACCAGGTCCATAAATTCATTGTGTGAAATGTGTTGGAAGGAACGATGAGACTGGGTTAGAGTATTCTTGGATTGTTGTTTTGTAAAAGGGTTAGTGCTGGTGCTTTGTCTCTTTTAAGTATGAGTACAACGTGTCTGAATTGTCCATGTAATGATTTGCCAGTTTGACTGTGAAAACTTACTTGAGTAACGGGATGAGTTGCTTCTAGGCAATTTGGCTTACGAAATTCATTGATTATTTTATAGAATTCTTTATTTGCACATTTAGCATTTTGAGTTCAGTCTGAGTAGTACATTTTCTTTGCTTTTTTGATAGCTGACTTGTATAATCTGTTAATTTTCTGTAGGCGAAGTTTGTCTTTTTTGGCGTTTGTTTTGAGCCAGGCACATTGCACCTTTTTAATTTGTTGTTTTATGTCTTTTATCTCTCTATTTCTCCAAGGTGCTTGTTTTCTTTTGTTCTGTTGTGTGGTTTTGAGGGGTATCAGGGTATCAAAAACTTCCTGTAGCCACTCATATCATTTTTGATCAGAATGTATTCTTTCCAGATCTGTACTGAAGTGTTTGTTGTGTTTCTAAGTGTTCCAAATTGAGTTTGTTCCACGGTCGATAGGTGGATGCATGTAAGGTGGTTTTAGGTCAATCGTGTTGTTTTATTTTGGAAAGCAAGCTAATAGTGGTCTGATCATGGGACTGAAGCTATAGTTTAAAAGGTAACTTGTTTGGTATTAGCAAAAATGACATCTAGGATGTGTCCATCGATGTGTTTGGGTTTGTGGATGATCTGATGTAGGTTCAGTGCGTCTAGGCAAGTGATGATTGGTTTTGGATCGGGCATATTGGGTTTGTCAAACCAAATGTTGAGGTCACCCAGAACGCATAGGTTGGAGTGTATTGTTATCAGGTTTGGACCTGTGTCGAGACCTGTGTCTGAGAATGGCGCCTTGCTAGGTGGAGGTTTGTAAAGGGACAGGGAGTTACTGGAGGAAGACAGTGTAGGATTTCATCTGGTAGAGGCTATTGGCGTAATCAAGTTTGGACAGAATAAGGGAAGTGGTTGCTTGGACCTTGTGTGGAAATCCCAAATGGGAGAAGAGTCGTCGCAGAGTTTTTATGGTAACAAAGCTTGATCTTGCTAGTTTGTTCACTTGGGCATTCATCGATAGCTTGGAGTCCATGGTCATTCTGAGGTTTTTTACTTCCTTTGATACCTTAGGCGGTGATCCCAGTTAATCAGGCCAGGTGGCAAGCGGGTTGTGATGTTTTCAATCGCCACACATGAGTATTTCTGTTTTAAAAGCATTCAATTTGAGATGGCTCCAATTCATCCATTGATCCACGGCTCTAAGGCAACTGAAAATTGGCGAGTCTCCAATGTCTTTGGGGCATTCCAGTTGAAAGAGTATTTGTGTGTCATCTGCATAGCTATAGCATGTGAGGTGATATTGATTGATCAGTACCGGTAATGACTTCATGTAGATGTTGAAAAGCATGGGTGAGATGATAGAGCCTTGAGGGACCCATGCTTTTGTGGAGTATGGTTTGGACAAGGAACGTGGGGCATGGATGACATTAGTTCTGTTTTGAAGGTAGGACGCAATCCATTCTTGAGCAGTCATCTCTATGCTGTCTTCGTAGAGTCTTTGCATCAGAGTGTCATGGTCAACCGTGTCAAAGGCAGCCGAGAGGTCCACGAGGAGTAGCACAGCAACCCCGGTGTGGTCAATTGTGTTCTTAAGGTCATCCCAGATGGCAAGGTGGGCAGATTCTGTGCCTCTTCCCAGACGGAATCCTGTTTAGAAGTCTAAAAGTATAGCATTCTCTTCAATGAATTGTGACATCTGGAAGAACACTGCTCTTTCTATCAGTTTGCCCAGAAAAGGTCCGTTTGTAATGGGTCTGTAGTTGTCAGGGTTCAGCGGGTCCAAGTTTATTTTCTTCAGTAAAGTGTGTATCTGTGACTTTTGGAGTTCTTCTGGAAATATTCCGGTCATTAAGGAATCTTTGATGATTCTTCTTACTGTATTGGTAGCAGAGATTGTTAGAAGAATTGTCTTGAAAGTTTGCGGTGGACACGAGTCAGAAGGGCTGCAGCCAGGCCCGTTGCTTTAACCACGTGCATAAATTCATTGTGTGAAATGTGTTGGAAGGAACGGTGAGACTGGGTTAGAGTATTCTTGGATTGTTGTTTTGTAAAAGGGTTAGTGCTGGTGCTTTGTCTCTTTTAAGTATGAGTGCAACGTGTCTGAATTGGCCATGTAATGATTTGCCAGTTTGACTGTGAAAACTTACTTGAGTAACGGGATGAGTTCCTTCTAGGCAATTTGGCTTACGAAATTCATTGAATATTTTATAGAATTCTTTATTTGCACATTTAGCATTTTGAATTCTGTCTGAGTAGTACGTTTTAATCTGTTAATTTTCTGTAGGCGAAGTTTGTCTTTTTTGGCGTTTGTTTTGAGCCAGGCATGTTGCACCTTTTTAATTTGTTGTTTTATGTCTTTTATCTCTCTATTTCTCCAAGGTGCTTGTTTTCTTTTGTTCTGTTGTGTGGCTTTGAGGGGTATCAGGGTATCAAAAACTTCCTGTAGCCACTCATATAGCTTTTGATCAGAATGTATTCTTTCCAGATCTGTACTGAAGTGTTAGTTGTGTTTCTAAGTGTTCCAAATTGAGTTTGTTCCACGGTCGATAGGTGGATGCATGTAAGGTGGTTTTAGGTGAATCGTGTTGTTTTATTTTGGAAAGCAAGCAAATGGTGGTCTGATCATGGGACTGAAGCTATAGTTTGACAGGTAACTAGTTTGGTATTAGCAAAAATGACATCTAGGATGTGTCCATCGATGTGTTTGGGTTTGTGCACGATCTGATGTAGGTTCAGTGCGTCTAGGCCAGTGATGATTGTTTATGGATGGGGCATATTGGGTTTGTCAAACCAAATGTTGAGGTCACCCAGAACGCATAGGTTGGAGTGTATTGTTATCAGAGTTTGGAACTGTGTCGAGACCTGTGTATGAGAATGTCGCCTTGCTAGGTGGAGGTTTGTAAAGGGGCAGGAAGTTACTGGAGGAAGAGAGTGTAGGATTTCATCTGGTGAGAAGAGCCTCACAATTCTTTTTGTTTTCCAGCCTGCCACAGTAACTCTCAGGTGGTGTGAGGGGCAGCTGCCCAATGTATCCCTTCCCCTCACCCCATGGATGATTACTGGAGAGGTGGCACGATCGTGGACCTTGCTGACCCTGCATCACCATAGACTGGACATCCTGTAGTGAATGGCCCTGTTCCCCAGACTGTTGGCCTTTCACATACACTGGCTGGTGCTGCGCACAAGCTGGAGGAATGGTGTCCCTGAAAACTGTGACGGAGCTATAATATGGGGTGTTATGTTTTATATAGGTACCTCCATATAGGCTCTGTGAACCACCTAACCTTTCAACTATATTCTCCCCTACCATTACACTACAATACGGTTCTTGGGACTGACCGTTTACCTAGTTACAATACTGCTTACAGGGGTTGGGGTTTTCCCTGAAAACTAGCTTCATCCATTATGTATGAGGATTCTTGGAAACTCAGCAGGGTTACCATCTCCTGCATAATAACTATGTATAAGGGTCATTCCTTACGTCATCCTAATTCCAATATGACACAGTAAGGTAGAACCCCTGAGGGTATCACTTTGGTTACACACCCACATACATGCTAGGTACACTTAGGTATGTCTAGTTAGGGTTGCATTGTAGGAGTACGCATTTTTACTGTAATGTATTTTAATACCTGTCTGTATTCATTGTCTTAGCACTATGGTAGAGTTCTACCATTCTTTTACTTTGTTGGTGCTTATAATCATTTATATCTGTTTCTGTCTGATGGTTGTTTCAGCACACCTATTTTACACTACAATGACGTTGGTTCAGTAAATGCTGATTGGAAAACGTCCCCACCGTTTATTCTGTGATTCTCTCTGAGACAAAGTGAGTATGAGTTACTGAGTGAAAAGTAATGCACTGTTTCCACGCTCCCTGATGAGATAGAGCTTACATGTTCGATAGTTGTCAATAACTATTCTATCCTTGGTAAGAGGGATTTTTAGTGCCACTGTGAGCTAGCTGGTATGCAGGCAAACATACCCACTGTGGGTGTCTGGAATCAGTCTGGACACAAATCCTGCAGTCTATGTTGTCTAAACGTACAGCCCCTATATAGGTTTATAGGAACTACACAACAGGTGGGGGAGCTGGCTGAGATCTGTGAGGGCATCAATGACAGGGTATCTCTCTTGGGTTGCTGATCCACCTCTCGCCCCATCCCCCTTGATTTCTCTGAGAGGGCAGGTTATCCCAGTGCTTGTTCTGGAGGGCTGAGGAGGCTAGGATCTTTTTGGGAAATTAGGGTCTCTAGTTGGCAATGACAGACTGCTTGACAAGGGTATTGGGACATAGGAAGCAAATGGCGCTCAGCAAATTGACGTGTGAAGTACATGAAAAATTACATAGTTATGGTGCAAAACAGGCAGGGGAAACCCTTACAACCCCTCAATAGGTGTAGGACAAGGCCCTACAACACAACAAATAGCAAACAATCCTGTGCACACATAAAGTTCTATAGTCAATGTAGACAGCAGTAGGCGCAATAAGTAAAACAAAATTGAACGGAAAAAAACAAGTTTTTCTTTAATCTTCATAGAAGCATGACCAGCCGACACGTGTTTCGTCGGGGAAACATAAACCCACGACTCTTCATGGCTGCCAAAAAGTTGCACAAACGTAGTATGTGCACACAGCCGGTGATAATTCCAACCCGGCTGGGTGTACGAATCCAAAATGTAGATTATTGTATATCGCCAAGGTGTACAAGTCAAAGACAAAATCTCGATTGCCTATAAGATAAATGTGCAGCCGCCAGTAAAAAATATGCAAATTCACGCCGGAGTGATTAGAGGCAGGTATGGAACTGTCGTCCCCGCGATAGTCAGTAAAGCCAATCAGCCCGCCCAGACACAAGTGTTTGTCTGAGGACTGAATATAATCGGCAGCAAAATCCGCGTCCTGGCGGCACCCGTCCGGATAAGGATTCACGAGAAACTCGTGTCTGGGCGGGCTGATTGGCTTTTCTGACTATCGCGGGGATGACAGTTCCATACCGGCCTCTAATCACTCCGGCGTGAATTTGCATATTTTTTACTGGCGGCTGCACATTTATCTTATAGGCAATCGAGATTTTGTCTTTGACTTGTACACCTTGGCGATATACAATAATCTACATTTTGGATTCATACACCCAGCCTGGTTGGAATTATCCGCAGCTGTGTGCACATACTACGTTCGTGCAACTTTTTGGCAGCCCCAAAGAGTCGTGGGTTTATGTTTCCCCAATGAAACACGTGTCGGCTGGCCATGCTTCTATGAAGATTAAAGAAAAACTTGTTTTTGTCCGTTCAATTTTGTTTCTCTTATTGCGCCTACTGCTGTCTACATTCCCTCTAGTTGGCAATGGTTTGCACCTTTGTCCAAATAGGGACCCTTGCTTCTAGTTGCGGTAAGGGCGTTACAGCCTTAGACATCCCCTGCTCACCCCCTTGGATAGTTTGGCACGAGCAGACAGGCTTATCTCAGAGGCAGTGTGTAAAGCATTTGTGCACACATACAGTAATACAGTAAAAACACTGCAAATGGACACCACACCAGGTTAGAAAAATGCAAAATCTTTATCTAAACCAAACAAGAACAAAATGACAAAAATCCACAATAAATATATTCAGATGTCACAAAAATAGGTTATTCATCCACCCCCTGGAGCTATTATGACTTTGTGACAGATGAAAATCCTAAAGTAAGGTTTGAAGCATCGGGCCTGGAGTCACATGGACCCCAAAGAACAGTACCTTGGCAAAGTATGAAAATGAACGCGGTGCACAGCATCGGGGAGGTGATGCTTTGTTGTCATCAGGCAGCGTCAGATCCTTATGACCACAGGGGAGGTGTGACGTTGGCTTCTAACTGTGATTCAGGGGATGTAAGGCATCGGTTCGTTACTGGTGCTGGGCAGGTGATGTTGTGGTGGCACCGAGGCATCAGTTCCTTATGACAGTGCAGGGTTGACGAATTCGGAAGCTCACCCATGTCAGGTATCAGCTCCGCGAGGATGGAGCACCGGTGTTGGTGAAGTCGGGGTTGCAGTGCGAGTTGGGGCGGTGCATCATGAGCTTCACAAGCGGTGCCCCCAGCTCCGGTGCAAGCAGCGGCCTCTGTGATGGGTTTGGAGTCAAAACAGTGCAGTATCAGGGAGGTGCGTCGTACCTTAACAAGCGGGGCCCACATCAACGGTGCACGTGGCAGCGTCACTCGCCGGTGTTGCTTTTTCCCTCTGTGGCAGCCTGAAACAGCAGTTCCAGGTGCAGGAAGACAGAGGGGATGAAGTCTTTGTGTCCCTGAGACTTCAGAACAGGAGGCAAGCTCTACACCAAGCCCTTGGAGGTCTTCCTCAAGCAGGATACACACACAATTCCTATCCTTGACAGAAACAGCCACTGCAGGCCAATCCCAGACAGCACACAGCAAATGGGTAGTACTTCTCCTTCAGCTTTCCTAGCTTTTCTCCTTGGCAGAGGTTCCTCTTCAGTCCAATTGAAATCTAACGTTCTGGGCCCCAATATTTATACTGCATTTCTGTTTGTTCTCTTGTGGCAGAAAGGCTCTGCGCTCAATCCAAACTATTTATGTCCTCTCTGGTCCAGCTTCCTGACAGGAGGTGGAGACAGCATTGTGTAAGGCAGACCAGGCCTATTCAGGTGCAACGAAAGCTCCTCTCCCTACTCTAAATGCAGCCCAGCATTGACTTATTCAGGAAAGGCAGGACACACCTTTGTCCCCCCAGGGGCTGTATGCAGTGAAAGTACATCCCCAGCTCCTGTCACTCCAAAATCAGACAGTCAATACACAACCTAGCAGAGCCACATAGGATGGTTAAGCAAGAAAATGCCTTCTTTACAAAAGTGGCATTTTCAAACACATAATTTAAAAACCATCTTTATTAAAAGATGTAATATTAAATTAATTCTGATTTCAGAGAGCCCAAACTCCACTTCTCTATCTTGTCCCAATGGGAAGTTATGCCTGTAAAATGTCACAAAGTATCTCCCATTTTATCCCATGGAACAGATAGCCCTTCAGTAGTGAAAAACGAAATACACTGTATTTTACTACCAGGGCATGTCACACACACCAGTACATGGCCCTACCTTTCGCATACACTGCACCCTGTCCATGGGGCTACCCCGAGTCTGCCTGAGGGGTGCCTTACATGTAAGAGAAGGGAAGGTTAGGGCCTGACAAGTGGGTGCACTTGCCAGGTTGACATGGCAGTCACAACTAGGTGCAGACACTACTGTGGCAGGTCTGTGACCCCTTTGAAGGGCTTCTTGTGTGGGTGGCACAACCAGTGCTGCAGGCCCACTAGCAGCATTTGAGGTACAGGCCCTAGGCACACACAGTGCACTGTACTAAGGACTTAAAGGTAACTCAAAGAAGCCAATCATGGAAACACTAATCCATAAACACAATTTACATAGGGAGCACTTGCACTTTGGCACTAATCAGCAGTGGCAAAGTGCCCAAAGCACATAGACCAGCAACAAAGTACAGGAGGCAGAGGCAAAAAGACAGGGGAAACCATGCCAAGGATGCCAGATCTAACAATCTTTGTTCCTTAATTCAGTAGAGTTCACTGTAGTGCCACTACACTCTGGGTGGCTAGACCTAGTCAGGACCCTCTGGTGTGTATTGTGCATCTCATTTGGGCATGGTCATCATTAACAAAGCAACGCCCACCAAATCCAGTGTTCTAAATGAAGACGAGACCCACTTGTCCCAGCCCACCGGAAAGACTGTGGGGCACTGCACCCTGATTACAGGGGCCCAAGGAGAGCGTTTTTATGAATTGCATCACACTATCAATTATGTGAATAAATCACTAGATCCCAAATTGGACACATTGGTAATTGACATTGGTCTGCTGTGGGCTGAACAGTCCAAACTAAAGGACAAGATGGAAGAGCAAGAAACTACGCTGGCAGAAACACAACCCGCGATGCTGGAAATCCAATCCCATATCACAGTTCTGAAGGCCTACGTATCCAAATGGTGATAGAGTAGGGGACATGAAAGGCCAGTCACACCAGAACAATATCTGCTTGATGGGCCTCCAGGAAGGTAATGAAGGCCCCAATATGAAGCTCTTTCCAGAAGACTGGTTCTTTCGAATGGTACTGGGGGGAGCAAGAGAACTACATTCTTTTCATAGAGCGGGCCAACAGGGTCCCGGGCCGATCCCCCAGGCTCCCTGCCTAGATCAGTGGTGGCCGTCCTTTTCAACTATAAGGACCGTACAATATCCTGCAGGTCATGAGGATTAAGGGCCCCTGGCACCTGGACAATGAGCGTGTGAACATTTATTGAGGTTACACTGATGAAGTGAAGAACTCAGGGGGTACTTCATGCTGGTGAAGCAGTCATTGTGGTAGAGGAGTTGGCCTAATGGCTAGGGCAGTCGACCTAAAATCTTGGGAACCGGGTTCGAGTCTCGGCAAGGACGTGCAACATCCTGGGATTCTGGGAAAATCACTTAATCTCCCCATGCCTAGCAAAAAATTAATGTGCCTTCATGTAATGCAACTGGTGCCCTTGTACATTGCTCTGATACCTGATACCTTTGGGTCAAGTTTTCGCTATATAAAACTCTGTAAAGTAAAAAAAATTAAACAGTGGGTCTCAGGTACTCCCTCATGTTCCTTCCCAAATTACGGCTAGTAGATACTGGTACTACACACTTCTTCACGACACTGGATGCCGCCTGGGAATGGCAAGAGACAAAAGTAGTTGATGCGCTGCCTCACACAGCCCATCGAGCTGGGGAAGAGAGCCATTCACAATCTGGGTGTAGCCTGCACAGGCCACCCAGAAGCAGGCCCACCAGGGAGCAGGGAGAACAGGAATCACATTGGCTGTGGTAGAGCTGGAGTCTCGATGCAGTGTGTCTCAATCATCAGCCAGCCCTGGGACTGATTCCACTGAGCCAGGGCTGGTGCTCGACATGATGCACATTCTGGCAGAACTTTGTGTGGGCCCTGACCTTACCCGATGGCGTACAAATATGTGCTGTGAGGCCTCGGGCAGGTGCCTTTAACTTTGGTATTCTCCTCAGCGAGGTATTGGGTTGGTTGGGTGGGAGATTCTCCAAGCTGCATAGGGAGGATGGGGCCTGTACTCATTGCATGCGGGATTGATATGTTCACCTACTTATCAAACTGTTTACTATTGCGTGCATTCCCCCAGATTACAGACAGAAAGAACTATTAGGTTACTTGTTATGGTTTCATTTTGGTGGCAGAATAGTTGTTATGGTTTCATTATGGTCGCAGAATAGTTATTGTCCAGACCAGAGATGGGGAGTTGGGTTATTCGTTTTGAGTTCACACACAAAAGAGCTACACCATCACGATACTTCCATAATCAGGGGGATGCCTTCATTGGGCTTCTTGGGGGTTTAGACACTGTAGAAGACGTGTGTTTGACCATTGATGTACCATGACAGCGTGCACTTTGGACCAAATATCCACATATAATATCATCTCCTGGAATATTTAGGGAATGGCCACCCCTAGGCATCACCATATGATCTACTCCTTTTTATGACACAGGTAGACACATATTGCTCTATTACAGAGAACACACATGACTGCACAAGAATTTATGAAATTGCAGAAGAGGTGGAGAGGACAAATTATTAGTACTGCCTAATTGGCATATTCTTAGCTGGATAGCTCCAATGGTCCCATGGATTCACTGTCACACAGTTGTGAATCAAGAGGGCAGCTATGTGGTGGTGGAGGGACAAAGGATAGAGTGCCAATTGCCTTGATGGCACTTTACACACCCAATAGTAAAAAGCAGACATTTTTAACACAATTACCTCACACACTATTACAAAATCTGGAGGCACTGTGCCTGTGGGGTGGGAAGTTGAATAATATACACAACACATTTCTTGGCAGGTCCTCCTGCCTGCAAGGGCCTGCAGTGATTAGAGCTGCCAACGCCCTTAAGGACTGGCTTCCACACTGGCAGCTACAAGACATCTGGAGGTCTATAGATCCCACCATTAGGGAGTATTCCTTTTTCTCCCTCTTGCACCAACTTCATATGAGGATAGATTTATTCCTAGACAACCCTTCCACAATGTCTCAGGTACTGTTCTCTAAATATCTGGGCCGCATGCTGTCTAACTATAATTAGGGCTCCCGGTTTTATGGTATTTATTATTTTCACATTTCAGTCTGTATTTTATTTTGTGCTAATTTGTTCTGTATTCATCCAGTTTTATTTTGTGCTTTCTGCACAAATTAAGCTGCAATGATTTTTTTCTCCACATTTACTCAACTGATAAATGTATACTGGCATTTGACTATCCAAAACGCTATTGCAGTATACAGTGCAATAGCGTTTTTTTAAACACTTGCATTGAAGAATAGCATAAATAACTGTAGATCTGCACTTAATTAAGTTTAATTAGGAAATCTATTGTCTTTTTTCATCTCTCTTACGTCTCAATCTGTACACCTACTAACCTGGCACTCATGAAGGCCTATTTTCCGTATTTTTCTGTATTTAAAAATAAATACAGACAGGAAAATAAATCGTTTTCTGTCCTGTAAAAATCACTAAAAACTGAAAACCTGGAGTCCTAACTATAATCCCCTTAATCAGACTATGCAATGTGGCAAATGACAGGAGACCGTACCCACTTGGAAATTGTAAACCCCAGGGCTGCAAGACTGGGCATTTGGTGACACCATAGGTACATGTGTTACTCACTACTTTGCTAAGACTGAGGGATTGACTTGCAGCACGGGGCTGGAATGGGATGCATGTAAGCTGTATATGGGGTCTGTGCTTCAAAACCTCCTATAGGGTATCTCGCACATTGAAAACGTGACTCATTGATCTTGAATAGGTTATAACGGTGGCAGACGGGGATGGGAGTGGATAGTGTGGCTGAGATCACTCCCCCTCTGGAAGAAACACAGCGAGATGTGGGCAATGTTTAGGAGGCTAGACTAATTGGAGTTTGTTGCCAGACAACATGTGGAGGGAGATAGGGTGAGTGAGTTTTGGCGTGGCTCTTGAAGTCATCAACCCTTAGGCCCAAAGTGAATGCTCTTAGATCCCCCATGGGGGAAATTTTGTACACCCAGACTGTCATCAATCAGGCCTTTATGGACTATTATACTGTGCTTTACCGGGAGGAGCCAGGACAAGGGGTCCCGCATTGTTATGAACACCTTGCCCATTCCATGACTTGGTCACTTCCAGCGTCATGCCCAAGACAAGGAGGCGCTGATTGTGAAAGAGGTCTGACTAGTATTCAAACAGTTGGCACACGATAAAACTCCCAGCATAGATTGGCTTCTGGTGTCGTTTTATTCCACCTAAAGGGCCACTCTCGCCCCAAACTTCTCTGGATTACCAGCAAGCTAGGGATGAAGGGAACCAGTTGGAAGTGTGATCGTACAGAAGTCGGGCTCTTTTGAATATGGAAAGAAGATCTTCAGAAAGGTCACTGCTAATAGGCATCTGCTATACCTCACCATTCATCCCCATCACATACTGTTCTTTCACTCGATATTGAAAAGGCATTTGTCACCCTAGAATGGCCCTACTTGATGGAACTATTGTGGAGAATGTGGTTGGGCCCGGTGATCCTGCATTGGATAGACCTACTCTACACTGATCTAATGCAAAAAGAACAATTGATGGACAGAATGTTGGCCAATGTCAAACATTCACCTAAGAAGAGAGATCTGGCCCTCAATCCATCGTTTTTTGCTCCCCATGCCATTCAAGTTTAAACCCAGCCATATGCAAATCAGTCTTAACCCTGTTCCCCATGAAACTGCCAGGCCAGGTCCTCCCTGGACTAGAACCAAGCATCCTGGCACTGGTTTCACCACAAATCAGCCACGCTAACTTGACTTCAGTGGCATTGAGAGCACCGGACCCACATCTGGGCATACCTACCCCACTCAGGGTGACAAATGCAAAAAGAACAATTGATGGAAAGATTGTTGAACAATGTCAAACATTCACCCCAGTAGAGAGATCTGGGCCTCAATCCATAATTATTTTGCTTCCTATGCCATTCCTGTTTAAACCTAGTCATATGCAAATCAGTCTTGATCTTGATCCTCATGGGAACAGTCCAGCCCGATCTGCCAGACCAGGTCCTCCCTATACTGGAACCAAGCATCTTAGGACCGGTTTCGGGTTTTACACCACACCAGCCAGGATCGCTTGACTCCAGCGGCATGGAGAGCATGGGACTCACGTCCCACTCAGGGTGACAAATGTAAAAAGAACAATTGATGAACAGAATGTTGAACAATGTCAAACATTCACCCCAGTAGAGAGATCTGGGCCTCAATCCATCATTTCATTTGCTCCCCATGCCATTCCAGTTTAAATCCAGTCAGCCAGTCTTGATCTTGTTGATTGGTGCCATCCGAGTGTTTAGAAGGCAATAGTTCAGGAGTTGTATTCCTTATGACCCCCCTGATTTGGAACTCGGCCCAATCATGTTCCTGGACATTTGAAGTTATGATGTTCACTGGCCTGTTCAGGTTATTTATTGTTTCCCAGAAGGTGCTTGAGTTGGTTTGGCTTGCACCGAAAAATAATTTTGTCCTGAATCTGTCATTACTATTTCTTTTGTCTTCCCATAACATTTTTTTGTTTTCTTTCCTCAAGCGACGTACAGTATCCCATGCAGTTTGATCGAGGTCAGTTGTTCTTAACTTCATGACTGCTTTCTTTAGTTCTCGTTTCAGGGTTTGAACTTCACATTATTGTCTTGTGAGTTTTTTGTGGCACATGGTTTGTATTCCTGACAATAATGATGTCAATTTTATTGTAAATTCTGTCCAGGCGTTTATTGTGTTGTTTTTCTCTTTGTCACTGACTTGTATTTGTTCTTTTTATTGTGTTCTGTAGGTCCTGAAGAGTGTCATTTGTCCATTTTAGTCTCTTTAGGTCGATCAAATATATATTTCCAGCCATTTCTGAAGTGACACAGTGCTTTGGAAGATTTCGAATGAAATGAATGTGTTGGTAGGAGTGATCGATCAGAGTGGTGAATTCAATTGAGAACTGTGATAAGAATTGCATTAATGGTAAGGAGACTGCTGTAAAATCAAGTTCGGATCGTGCCTTCGACTCCATGGTAGATGAGTTTCGGAGTGGTTTCTTCCATTGATCTGCCATTTATCCCTCTCATTCCCAGGCACTCTAGTGCCTTTACTAGCAATTGGCCTGTGCGGTCTGTGCGAGTTGATTTTAGCTGATACTGCAACTGAACATTACAGAATATGTTATCAGCTGCTAGTTTGTCATCCTCATCTGGGGTATATATTAAGTTGGAGTTGAAGTCTCCTGCCAACACTATGTTTCAGGAAGGAAAGGTGCATCTTATTTGAGACTGTTGTGATTAGTAGGGAGTTAATAGCTTTTTTTTACCTGCTTTTGGGTGAGGGTATGTATTGATCGACAGCACAGAATTTGATTTGTCGATGCACCAGTGAGTAAACCAGGATCAGGAGATGATAGCTGTTCAGAATTTATGTTTAGTGCTGTGGACACATAAACTGCCAGACCCCCTTTTGGGTGCCCGTAATGCTAATTTTTTTCTGCATCTAGATTGTAGTGGATGAAGCCTTCTAGGGGTAGGGTGTCCAGTGCCCATGTCTCTTCAAGGGCTATTATGTCATATGTTTCCCAATCTTGAGGAGGCGTGCCTCCTTATAGCCATTTGTTTGCTCCTGTTATGTTTCATGAGAGCAGATGTGAGTCGCATCTCTTGGGTTTGCTTGTTTGTCCTCCCACAGGTCAATTGCTCTTGCATGTATTGAGCGTGGCTGGAAGCCAACTCCATTGCCTTTAATCAGTCTCTATGTTTGTACTCTGACCTTTGTTCGCATCAATCCTCATTGAAGTGTTTAAGCGCCTTCCTTGTGCATTCTGCAACACCATGTACACCAGCATCTTCTCTAGAATTTGTGTTTACGATAGTTTTGGTTTATGAAGTAGTTTTCAGGTTAGCGGCCGGGGGTAGAAGCGGTGTCATTGGTTTAGTTTTTTGCCCCATGCTTCGAATTGTTGTGCAAAGTTCAAAATTAGGTGCACTGTTTCTTCTGATTGCCATGTAATAAGAGTTTGTTCATTGTTTTTTTGGTCTCCTGCTTGAAGGAAGTCTACTGACAGAAAGTTTGAAGATTCTGTATGTTTTAAAGCTGGAATTTCTGCTGTCAATTTAAAAATATTCCCACGGTTTAGGGTGTCATGCTGTTCTTGTGATTCATATTCTGGTGTTAAAATTATTTGCTGTTTTGGAAGTTCGTGCTCAAGGATATTTTTCCATGTTTAGGGTGAATGTTTACCTTCTGGCAGGTTCAGCCTATTGTAGTTTTGGATGTGAAACCTGAGGTCATACTGACCTTTGTTGCCTTGGTTAGTGGTATAAAATTTAAGGGAAGGTCTGCCTGTTGATTTCCTTGCTGCTCGTTTGTTTTGTTCCATTCCAGGCTGTGGGGCTCAGTCTTCTGAGGCATGAGTTTTGGGGTTTTTCTTGATCATGTTTGCTGGCTGAATCCACCGTTCAGTGGGTCTTAAGGTCTGTTGGGATTAGTGCCTTGTCTTTTTGCTGCTGCTCTTTCTGCTAGGTCACTAGTCTTGTTCTTTATACCATGGGTGTTGTTATCTGTAGAAGTTGGGCTTACTCCGTGTACTTTTCTGCCATCTAGTTCCTGTTTGTGTTGGTTTGTTGGTATTAGCAACGTCCCCTTGGTATTTTCATCTCTGGTGGCTGTTCTAATAGCGTCTTATCCACTGTTCCTTCCACAATGTGTGTGTGATTTTGTTGCCAATAGACTGTGGCTTCTGTGGTTTGAGAATCAAACCCACATTTTTTGCTTAGGCTTGATTCTTCCAGTGTGTCTATCTCTATTTCTAATTCCTTTTGGCTTATGCTGGGTGCTATGTTAGTGCTTTTAGGAGACGTAGCTGGACGGATCTTTGCCTTAACCTCCTGAATTGGTCCAAATAAGTGGTATGATTTAGGTGCCTTTTCTTTTGCCAGTGTTTTGTTTGTAGCTTTTCTTTCGTGCTTTTTTTGTCTTCGCATTTGATTAGCTCTTTTGTTCACTTCTGTAGTTGCTCTTTCTGCTGGGAGTTGCTGGGTGTTTAGTGATATTATCCTTGTTTAAAGCTGTTTTTGTGATTCTCTTAGTGCTTCCGTTGGCTGATGTGAGGCTATAAATGACCCTTGTTGCTTTGTGGTGGGTCTAGGGTGTTTGTCTAGCTTAGTGAAGGTGGGAGGACTGTTGGCTAGATTGTCAATTATTGGGTTGCATGCACAGGATCTTTGTAATGGTGAGTGGATTGAATGAACTCTTGTCATTTTGTCTGTTAGTTTGTCCAGCTTGGTATTTATCCCTGAGATGGGTAAAGCTATAGTATTCATTAGATCTATTTGGATGTCTAGTTTGTCAGATTGCATTGTAAGTGCCTCTGGTGAGGCTTGTAGAGTAAGTAGTAATGTGGTGAAGAGTTGCAACTGGCCGGCCACTAGTGTTGATGGACTGGTGCCCTTGTGCTGTTTTTAATCCAGTGCTTAGTGAATTATTTTGATAAGTATTTAGTGTAGTGTTTAATTCCGGGTTAATAACGTTATAATTGATTTTGTGAGAGGTTTGAATTAGATTTTCGTTGTTTTGGGTGGGGCATTCGTCATTTGTTTCAATGTTTTTTCCTGCTGATATGTTGTGGGCATCTTCACTCTCCGGTCTAATGACTCTAGAATCCTATCCTGATGAGTTGTTTTGGCCTCCTTTGCTTGTAAGACTTCCTCATTAGATGAGAGTGTGATGGATCTCAGCCATGAGCTTTCCAAGTTGTCCTGGATAGCCTGTGCTTCAAGTTTTAGCCCCTGGGTTGTTCCCTGTTTTTGGATGACTCTGGGTGCGGAAAGCGGGTTGGCTTTTCCTTGTCTGTTTGTGAATTTGCTGTTGGCAGTTGTGTATGTACTTTTTTTCCCAGTCTTTTCGTCAGGCCTGTGTTGTGCTTCAAGGCCTGCCTCAAATCTGTCTTCTGACTTATCAGTTTTCTTGCTTATACCCATTAGAGAGTTTGTTGGTTCTGCTCTGTGGATCTGTGATTTTGTTATTATAGATTTTTGGTTTGATTTGCCTTTGTCTGCTTTGTTGGTTCTGTCCTTTATTTGTACCAGATTTGAGCTCTCCAAGTCGTGATCATAAATGTGCACTTGGTTGTTTATGTTGTTTAGGGATTCTGTTTGCTTCTCTTTTAGGATTAGGCTCTGTGCAGTTCTCTGGGGGGTACCAGAGGTGCTAGAAGACCTGATATTTCTCCAGACATTGAGTACATTGCTGCTCCAGTATCTTTGAGAAAACATTTTGAGCTTGTGTTGTATTTTCCACTTGTGTCTGCCTTGCCAAACAAAGTTAGAATCAGCCATATTAGGGGGCTCCTCTGTGTGTGACATGGTTCTTTTTTTTGATTGTTTTGTTCATGTTTTTTTTTTTTGGTGCTTGCTTCTGATTGGTGTTCTTAAGCCCCGATGTCTGCTGATTCTACCTGATCTTATTTCTTTTTTTTTTTTGGTGTCATTTAAGGTAGGCCTGGCACATGCTTCCATGCCCTGCCATTCCTGGTGGCTCTGTAGTGTCTGTGTCTTCCTGCTGTTGTGTCTTTGTTGGTTAGATGAATTTCACTATTTGCTAAGCTGGGAATGTATGATGTTACAACACATACATTTACAATGCATGCCTTTACAACGCAGTTTTTACATCGCAACATCCTTTACAACGCATTCCCTTATATTGCATGCCATTACATGGAATTTTTAGAAACCACCTTTATAACGCATTCCATTACATCGCATCATACCATTACAATGCATACCATTACAACGCATACCATTACATTGCATTTAAGGTAAGTGTTGGATAGTGTAGGGGTAATAATGACTATTCTAACTCCAGTCCGTGTAACAGTAGGGTAAGTGTTGGATAGTGTAGGGGTAAAAATTACTATTCTAACTCCAGTGAGTGCAACAGTAGGGTAAGTGTTGGATAGTGTAGGGGTAAAAATTACTATTCTAACTCCAGTGAGTGCAACAGAAGGGTAAGTGTCAGATAGTGTAAGGGTACTATGCATTGTAATGGTGTGCGCTGTAATGACTTGCGATGTAATGCCTGCGTTGTAGTGACATGCATTGTAATGACATGCGTTGTAGTGACATATGATGTAATGGCTGTGTTGTAATGACATGCAATGTAAAGGATGTTGCGATGTAATGACTGCATTGTAAAGGTAGTGCGATGTAATGACTGCGTTGTAAAGGTTGTTTCCCCTTTGCTGGTGGTAAAGTTGTGTCTCAAGGTCAAACTGGGCGGCCAGAGGCCTTATGTCCTGGCTATGCTGTTGGAAATACCCTAAAACTACACCCAGATCTGGCTGCGCCATTCCTGTGGGGAATCTAGGGGACTGCTCTTCACTGCAGTTGATTGCTACTGCTGTTCCTGCTGGTGTTGCTCCTACTTTTCCCCTGCTTTGCGTTGCTCTCTGGCACTCTGGACCTGAATCCTGTGTGCTCTTGCCCCCTCTGTGCGCCTTTGTAACTTTAACCCTTCCGCCCTCTGATGTACGTTGCTACTCTACTGCTGCTCTGCTGCTCCGCTTTTAATAGTCAGTTGCTCAATTATTTCTTGATGTTTTCTCAGGTATTGCCTGAATATTGTTTAATCAAGGAATCTTTTAAGTAAGCATTCGTTGCCAAGTCTGTGTTAGGAGTGTTATCGCTTGGGTACCAATTGGTAACAGCACATTCGATTGATTGCAGCCGATCGTTCCTGGGTTGTTTCTGGAACAGGGCTGCGGGAACTGCTGGGGCCTGTGTAGCGTGGATCGTGGGGTAGAATAGAGTGGCGGTTGGTAGTGATAGTGAAAGCAGCCAGGGTGAGTTACCGAGGTGGAAGCCCAATAAGGACCGGACCATCCTGCAAGCCGTGACATCACCAGCCGCCCACTCCCCTGACTGCCTCATGGACGGGGTGCTTGAGCAGATGAAGCAGAGATTAGGTGGTGGTGAGGGTAACGGTGTGGGTAATGGTGCAGGTAATGGCAGTGAAGGCGTTGCAGAAGCAGCCAGGAGCTGCCAGGCCATTCCTTGCTGGCAGTTGTTTTCCCCAAGCAGTTATTTTCCCCAGCTGCTTCGGGGGGTGATGTGCGAAGACCGAGCGGGAGCCACTGGGCCGACCAACAAGTCACGCCCAGACCTGGCCGGACTGCTTCAGCGGGGGCCTGAGCTCATGCTCTGCAGGGAGTCACTATGCCCCCTGTGCTCAGTCATGCCTCACCCTCACCTCTGCCTCCATCTCCACTGCTGCCTGTCCTGGAGCAGGGTGCAGGTTCAGAGGCTCACTCAGTCTCTGCTCTCATGGCACCACTCAGGTGAGAGCCACTCTCTGGTTGCTCCACTCACTGCATTTCCTCTGCTGATGCTGATGCTGACGATGATGCTGCTTGACACTGAAACAAACTCATGGATGAAGAGGAAAACCGGAATCCCATTCCTCAGTGTCATGTGCGGAGCACAGCACCCTTCGGCACGCAAACCTGGGCCTGCCCAGCTGCCAAAGTACCTTTAACCCAGATCTGTAACTTGAGGATGAATGTTTGATTGGTTTAGCATTCCGTCCATCATCTGTTATTTTTGCATTTGTTGCCCTAAGTGTAAAGAGTATGCCCAGATGTGGGCTCTCTGCTCGCTACACCATCAGATTCAAGCAAGCCTGGCTGATGAGGGTTGAAATCCTGAAAAGGGTCCCAAGATGCTTGTTTCTGGTCAAGGGAGGACCTGGCCTGGCAGTTCGGACTGGACCGTTCCCATGGGAAGCAGGGTCAAGACTGATTTGCTATGCTGGATCTAAACTGGGACAGTGTGGTGTGCACAAAAAACGGTGGATTTTATCCTGATCTGTGAATGGGGGTGAATGATTGATTGGTTCAGCATTTCGCCCATCATCTATTCCTTTTGCACTACACCGATCCAATAGCACTGGTTCGTACAGGCAGTGACATGTTGGCCCTGTTTACCATATGCAGGGGTTCTAGTTAGGGATGTCTGTTATCACCTAACATTTTTGTGCTGACTTTGGAGCCACTGACAAGCTTATTCCATCGACAGGGACCTCAGTTGGGTATCCAAAGTGGTCACCGCTGGAAAGCTGTATCCCTGCATGCAGATGGTGCATTGGTGTACTTCTGGGATGCGACTACACACCTCATCAGGTAATGGTGGTATTAGAGGATTTTGGTAAGGCTTCAGGCCTGATATTTAACTGGACAGACAAAGTCCTGATGATTCCCTATACGCTGCCTTATGCAGGTGGAAGGAGATGTGTTGCCCACTCTTGACACCTTTTGATATGTGAAAGTATATATTTATCACACTGATAATGCTCTCATACAGGTTAATATGAGGTCCATGTTGACTGGAATCCATGGCTCACTCGGCTTTTGGAACGCCTGGAGCTCACTCCAATGAGCAAACATGCTGTTATTACCCAGACTATTGTGCCACTTCTCAGCATCCTGGTTTGCCTGTCCCCAAGGTTTTTGAAATCTGTCCTCTCGGGCCTGATCTGGTGACAGGGTCAGAAAGGAGTGGTGGTAGGCAATTTCTAGGAACGTTGACATTTTGAACATTGAAACGCTGCGAGATACATTACACGGTGGAACATATCATGGCTCCACGAGTTTATTGAAAAGGAGTTTTAGAGGCTCATGGATTATAACATAGATCATAACAGAAATAAACATAGAGAACAGACGAAAACTTGAAGCTGACTGAATTCCTGACAACATGTCGTTTGGAGACAATTACTTTTGAATAGTTACAAAACAACAAAGTGTGAGCTACGACATAAATGTGCCTTGAGGAAGCCCTAGGTGGGGCGGAACGCGGATTGGCTGCTGCATTCCTAAAAAAAGAAATAAATGATTGCTGAATGATCTACAGCTACGTGAATACTGGTTTGTAAACTCCTCTATAATACGATGATATGGTTGTGAAGAGTGTGTAGATACACATGGGATTAGAGTTACTCGTGTATGGTGTGCTCTTGTGTCTTTTGTTTGTTAGGTTTGTTCTGGGACAAAGAAAAAAAGAAATTGTACATCCAGGCTGAAACACTCTAGGTGGATGAGTGTTTGACACTGAGATTGCACCCAATATTAGAGTGTTAAAAAAAATAAGTGTATTGTTGATTTAGTAATATTTGGAGACACTTTGATGTGCAGATCACATATAGCAAATCCACCATAGTATCTAAAGATAGGCAATTTCTATACCCTGCTGGACTGTGGAGCCCAAGGGACTCCTAACTATGAGTTGTATTATGCTGCCACACAGACCCAGTGGTCAATGCGCTGTCTCTTGCACACCCCCAGCCCAGGACGGTTGTTTGTGGAGAGGAACTTTAGTGATTACCCTATAGTGGACTGGCTCATTAACCCCTGGCGTGAAACACATCTGTCTGGTCGCCTTGTGTAAACAGATAGGTGCTGCTGGCACACTTATGTTCAGCTAAATTTCTCCCCTCTCCGTATCCACCAAATCTTCCATTGTGGGCACTGCTGGTATTACATCTCGTGGCTGAACAGCACAACATCAGATTGATAAGAGAGGCTGGGCTCACATGCTAGGAGACCTATACACACTCAAGGCATTGCCGTCCTTCAGGAACCTATTATGGACTATGGCCTGGAGGAGGGCTGCTTCCTATCTTACAATGCACTGTTTGCTGCACTGAGTGCACTGTTGAGGCCAAATAGGGCAGAGCCTCCCCCTTTCCACCACTACATACTTTGCTCACCCACGGCCATGATAGGCGTGCGATTACATTGCTCTATAGAGCCATGATGGACACCCACCTTACGCATTTTCCGCTCCTGAGAGATGGCTGGGATGTTTCACTGGGTCTGGACCTTACAGAAAGACAGTGGGATACTGTACTTGGGCAGGTGCATGGGGTATCCAGGAATCCCCTACTGAAATACACTCAATTTGACTACCTATATCTGACATACCTCACTCTTGTTTGCATACATTGGATGTTTTCCGACGGCGACACTCACATGCCCCTGCTGCCTGTACTCAGGGGTGAACATCCTTCACATGGTATGGTCCTGCTGCCTCATCAGGCAATTCTGGGGGGCGATATCGTCAGTGCTGACTGACATCACCGGCCGGACACTGCTGTATGACCAGCTGTCGTGCGACCTGAGAATCACAGCATTCACACACAGAAATAAGTACACTTTTAAGTTCACCGACGACGTATATCCTAGCAAAATGGCGCATTGCCATGGCTTGGAAATCTCCTGAGCAAGACCTGCTCCAATGGGCAAAAGTGGAGTTCATGGCCTGGCACACTCAGATATCACACCAGCAAGAAGCACCAGATTTAGACTCATGGGACAAATATTTAGAAAACATAGGAGCTAAATCTGATGTCAGACCTCCATGAACTCTATTATGCACCCCAACCTTTTGGGGTCTGGGTCAGTGGAGCTTACAATGCTCCCCACCTCCTTTCCCTGGGCATCAGATGTATGGAAGATGTACGCCCCATAGCTTCTTACAGATGGGGTTACATGACCCCCATGGCCCTAGCCACTCCCTCCATTTTTGTTTCCCAGTGTGGTTATTAGTATGACTCCCCGCACCATTACTTCTACGCAAAAAGATGGGCAATATATCCTAGGAATTTGAGTTTTGGAGCACCAATAAGCTTCTTATCCACAACAAATGAGAGTAGACGTGAGGACAGGTATTCTTTTTTAGTCTTTCTTTATTCACTTCCAATTCTTTATATCCAATAAAAGGAACAACGGTAACTCAAGCACAATATGGCAGTATTCCATTAAACAAAATGCGCACCATCATATACTCCAAGTACCCTGATATGCATTAGCAGGCAACACGCAGGGTGTTGCACCCCACCTGCAGTCACAGACTCAAGCAATTCAGCCCAAAATAATTTACTCCTACTTGCCTCCAATTCAGCAACAGCCCATGCAGTAAACAGTGCCACGCAACCAGGCACCAGCAGTAGCCTGAATGCAAGTACCCATCCAAGTAGGAACAGCCACAGAGCACACACAGTTAGCTAATGAAAGGTAAATTTTGAAACTGTGGCTCATGAACAAGGAATTAGTGACACTGGACTAAGAGCAACGTAAATATCGGAGCAGATGGTGAACATTAGACAGCAGAAAGGAATTAGCTAAACAAGCCTCTTCTTCTCCATGAATTTTATGTGCACAGAACTCGGGAGACAAGAGGGGAGACAAATTGGTGGAATAGAATGCATACTAACTACACCCAATTTTGGTCTTGGATAACACATAACATTTCCTGGCCCTAAAGATTCAATGACACCTTTCCCCTATCCACGACAATACGCTTCAAAATACAGGTCCAATACATTTGCACACAGCAACAGATACAACAGAATCTGCAATGTGGTTGTGTGACAGGGGACTCATGTTTATTCTAGGCCCTTATGAGCAAAAAACGAGAGAATAAGGCGTATTACACAACATGCATGACACATAATGCACCTCAGTTGGGTCCGTGGGGGCCTGTGTTTGACTCCATGGTCATAGGTTCAAATGCTGCCAGGTCTACTCAGCCTTTCATCCTTCTGAGATGGATGAAATGCCAGGTCTACTCAGCCTTTCATCCTTCTGAGGTGGATGAAATGCCTGGTCTACTTAGCCTTTCATCCTTCTGAGGTGGATAAAGTGAGTATCATTGAGCTGGGTAACAATAACAATCTGCTATTTAGCGCCAAGATACCCTTCTGGGTGAACTTGCGCTTTACAAATACACATGTTATGTTAAAATAGGCTCTATTTAGCAAAAGGTACAATTCGGCACAACATATGCTTTTTGATATTACGAGGTGTTGAAGGGTTAAAAGATTTTTTCTTGGGCTGCCTTTAGATTAACGCTCCTGGCTGGCCACAGAGTCTGGGCATTGAGCTCAGACCAGAAAGACATAATGCAACAGATTTCCTGTGGTTACAAACAGAACAGGAAAAATAAAAAACATATAATGTTTGTTGAAGATGAGGAGATGGGTATATGTGTGCATGTATATATCTATATATCTATATCTATATCTATATATATATATATATATATTATTCGCTCCCCTATGCCCACTGTACTACAGACACCCTCCTGTCCGACAACAGCACTGTGCTGGTTCGGTGTAGGCTCATTTCGCTGGTGCAGCACATCAGAGCTTTGCTAACAGACTTCCCTCATTTTAAGTGTATGAATTAGACCGCTCTAGATTTCGGTTTTGGGGTCCACTTTGCTATCTTTGCTGAGTGCCAGAATAAGTGACAGGTTGCAGGACTTAAGAAACTTGGTAGTGAAGAATGTTGTGGGTTTTTGGCAACAGCAAGAACGTGAAATAAAAGATTGTATCACTACGTGAAATACCACTGGCATCACCACTGCTTGAAATAAAGTCAGTTAAGTGTACATGGATATACAAATATACGCATGTTCTGCAGTGACACATTTTGCAGACTATGCCCACGAAAGGTGGCAAAATACGGCAGATCAGGATCTTGTCCAATCAATGTGATGGGGATATTCCTTTATTAATTCACTGTTGCTCTAAATTGTGAAACATCAGAGGAGTTCCTAACACAGGGGCACTATGAGTGCAGCTGTGTGGCAGGAGGAAAGGAATAGTTGTGGGATGTGTGCAGCTCTGTGCAGCATATGAAACATGGTACAGTGACCTGAGATCGGTAGGAATAGATTACCATAGATTGCCACCACACCGACTTCCTCCGCACAAGCCCCAGTGCTAGGAAAAGCAAAGAATGAATAATATGTGCTAATATAAAGCGTATTTCAATGTAAAAGGACAATATGCATTAAGTAGCGATGCTCAGTATTGCACTATTTTCAGGATACAATGTGTGTAGATTTAAAAATGCCTTTTAGACTACAGGTGCAAACTTTAGGGGTGGTTGCAAATATTTTGCGGTTTAACCACTATGAGTTTTTGTTTCCCAATTGTGTTACTGGGACGAAGATTATTAAGATGTTCCTATCTTTGGAACAATTATCATACAATGTTTGAGTTCTTCTTTCGCTTTCGGAGGTAATTGATGTTTCGAGGTTTTGAACACTGCAGGCATTATTATTTTTGGGTTCTTCCCTTCGTCCCTAAGCAGTGTACTAGGTTTCCTGTTTTCGAGATATTTGCATACATAGGATCAGTGTTCATGTTTCCACCTCATCGTGTCTGGTTAGGAGCTCCACCAGTGCATTTGTGCTTTTATTTCTGAATAATGTGCCTGCACAGTTGCAAGCTACTGTTTCACACCTAGGCACAGGTCCTAGACAGAGATCGTTTGGGGAGGAGTAGACAACACGTTTGGCATGACGGTGGATTAGATTTGAACATATAAAAAATATATATGTATAAAAAAGAAGGAAGTACAATAAGACCCCTTAGATTTTATCTATAGGCAGGAAAACATGTCATGCCACAGGCCCCACCACAAGCTTCCCACACATTTGAGTCAATGATGGACTACATATCTACTGTGATGCTAAATTAGCAACCAATTTCAGCAATGCCTTAACGGACTGCTTAAAAATAAAATAAGCAAGATAAATGCCACAATTGAGTGAAATAAAATAAAAATTATTTAAAGGAAAAAAATGGTTCTTGCCTATGAATTGCCCCATTTTCACTGAGGAATATTCCAAGTTCTGACCATCCCCTAACGCCCCATATGCTTGTCACTGAACAATTAATAAATGTATCAGTACCAGCAACTAGATTTAAAATTCATACTGAAAGTTCTTCTGAAGTTATGAAAGCGGAAATGTATCAGTATCTGTATGAGTTAACAATCGCTGTAAAGTTTAATTTCTACTCAGAAATCCAAGCGGGCAGAGAAGGGCCCCATTGATCCTGAGCTCCTACTCATCCCTACCAGAACACAGATCTTTGTCCGGAAGGTCTCCATCGGTGGAAGAAAAACGAAAATTTGAAGGACCATAAAAATTCATAGGCTCCTCACCCACAGCTGAAGAACATGGATACATTGAAGCGAAATTAGGGCCAACCCTGCACCACCTCAGCACTGACAATGAACAAAAGGAGGACAAATTATTCCTATTGACTATCTGAGAAGAAGAATGTGATTGATTTTGTAATCCACGGATACAGCCACAATACCAGCAGTGCAAAAGATCCTTATAACACGATACATTGCTTTATTTTATGTCTTTATCTTATTGTCGGAGTGGCACTAACAAAGCTTTAATTGGTTTGCTTTTCTTATTGCTTGGCTCAGCAGACTTGTATTCCTCAAAAGGTTGAAGTTGTCCACACTACTGTGCATCCCATATCTTTTTTTCCCCTTCACCTGCTGGCACTTGCAGCAGTAGTAGTGACACCTTTAATAAAGCAAAGCGTTCCAATACCTCCATTGCCTGTGATGGTACTACTAATGTTACAATGTGTCCCCCTAAGTTGTACCGTCATCGTAAGGATGCTCCATTGGCCTGGCAACATAGTATCCATGATTCCCTCCATGATATTAAGAGGTAAAGCCAGATGAGAATAGTAGGTAGACAGAAGACTAATGAATACTGTTATGTGGCTCATACATTCCCGATGCAGTAGGCGCAAATCGACTGATTTTTCCCAGGGAAGTACCACCACACCCTGTAAAATGTCTCCTACACCTGTTCCACTACAGAATACAGGGGCAAGTTCAGATTATTGAGGTCAACATCTCTGAAGCGTTCGTAAATACCACAGTTTGGGGCCACACCCCAATGATTCATGAGGTTATCACTGATAGTCCCAGAATAGAAGGGGAGGTAACAAAGATGTTCAAGACAGGAGTTCCTGATATCGACCTTAGTGCATCTTTTGGTAGGAAGAATGGGTTTATGATAACAAGATCATCCTCAGACTGTAATGGCTCTTTGCCCCACCCCTTACGTTGCCCATGCCAAAACAGAACTGCTCTACGTCTATTTGCACACATTTAGATGGGATAGACTGGAAGGTACACTTGGGGTGGGGAGAACATGTCTAAACATACAAAAAGCTTTCAAACTAAAGTCACTTATTCTCTGTTTTCAAGGAAATGGCACGGTTCCTGTTGGGAGCAACGCTGGATGCTACAGCACCAGCTATAAATTTGACATGCAACATGGCACCTCAAATGGATTTCTACTGGGCTTGTGGAGAACATCTCTATCTCCAACTGCCTACTCAAAGGAACAGCCTGTGCTCACTAGAACAATACACAAAGTCTCCCTGGTTGTTCCTACAGCCAATATCTCCCGCATCCATGCCCATCCAATGACTGGCTCTGTTACCTTGCTCCACCGACATCGGCAGTATGCTGAGTACTATGGGTGGGCAGCCTACAAAGACATACTCTAGGAGTTATGCCTACTGAACAAGGTCCAGCTCTTTTTTCAACACCATCATCATTATATTCCAGATCAAGGCGAAAGCACACTGGCTTCGAAAGACCTAGAGGAGGGTGTGCCTTCAGTTAGGGAGGTGATGCTGCACATTAAGGGCCTGCCAATGATGAAGAAAAAGACTCCATCACCAAGGTAATCGAGGACTTGAATAACATAGAAAAGAAAATGATTCCTGAAGGAGGTGCCATAGCAGACACAGCCACTGATTGGTTGACATTTGACTGGATGCCTTTGTGGCTGTCTGCCATTCTAAAAAATGTTGTTTCCTAGTTTCGGTGTGCTGTTGCTCCTCTGTTGGCCAATGCAGTTGTTCTGTCATTGTGCTAAAAATACTGGTAGTAAATTAGTAAGTATGAATTAGGTAGGAATAGGGACATTCAGAAGGCCTATATACAAGAAGAAGGAAAGAACAGGGAATGGGCATAACTTAGCACTCTTAGAAATAGTAGAACTAGCAACAACAGGACTGCACTCAATGCAGCCTGCTGCCGTTAGCCAGTGCCAGGTCAATAGACCCTAACTCACCACTGGTAGATACCAACTGAGATAGGATTTAAATATAGATCCACCATCACCTATACCAACACCATATGCATTCCTCGGTGACATACATTAAGGAGTGTATATAGAGTTAAGGAAGGCGCAGGACAGCCAATGTTCCAATGTGCCAATGTTCCAATGTGAATGACACCCCTTGTATACCCCAACTAGCAGGAGGGACTGCTTTAAAAATTTTGTACAAGCATGAACAAGAGGATGGAATGAAGCAGGGTCTAGTTTTACCATAGAGTGCCCCAGACCCATTCAGTCCACATCTGAAGTTTGAGAGTCATAATTGTCCCTGCCAGCCCATAGACAGTGTTGTGATAACAATGTAGGAGTGGGGGCCAGCTGGGACTTTCCACAGCTTTGGAAACTAAAATAGCAACAGGGCTTAAAATAAACAATAGCCTTATAAGGAGCTTTCGAGAGGTGACGCAAAGTGTTTTTGATAAAAAGTTAAAACTTTTGTTATGGTCTGCGGTCAAGCACCTGCCAAAATCAGATCTTGTGGTCAACGGTTCCTGTTATCAAATGTACAAAAGGACTGCTTACTCTCCAGCTCGTGGACCACTCGTACAGTGAACCTTTCAGTCATGATGCAATGGTGCTCCCGGTTAACCCTTTTATTTAGTATCTTCAATTGAGGTTGTTATGCGTCATTGCACTTTGATATTCATTTTTTCTCTCTCTCTCTCTCTCTCTCTTTTCTTTTGGATTGTCATGAATTTATACTTACTAGATTGCATGTTTTTGTTCATGATCTGCGATGTGTCTTTGACACTTGTTACTTACTAGATTATATGGTGTTAGTTTTGATTATTGATGTATCTTTGACACTTATTATTGTCTAAATTGTTTGAATAAATGATGCCACTCTTGACTCAGTTCCTGCATCTCACACGTGTGTCTTACTATTTTAGATAGCACATCTCTGCGCTAAATTATGTGGTAAAAAGACCTGGCGAGGAGGCAAGATGGCGGCTGCGCTGCTGGCCGAGTAAGCTCTCGTAGCCAATCGGTCCCCCTACTTGCACCTATTCAAGCACGGTCAATGAGTCAACATAGTTAAAAATGGAGGGCAAATGCTAGGTGTGTGTCAAGAATTAGAAAAGAGACCGATTAACTGAGCATTACCTTCTAATTCTATCCAGCGGTGTACAGCATGATCTGGGACCTGTTCACAGCTCGCTGGGTGGCGCTTTGTTCCTTGCCATCGGTGGTCTCGAGTGCTTGGTTGGTGTGGTACCCCCGATGAGGACTGTATCGATTCCAAGCTCGGTCCGAGAAGAGCGAAGTGAGAATGCCACTGAGGAACATGCGTGGGAGCAAGACACATGTCTGAGATGTGGCCTGGTGAAGCCCCCAGAAATGGCCCAAGACACACAATGACATGAAGTGGCTACAGACATCGGAGGTGTTTTGAGACATGAAAGCAACTGGACTTCTGAGCCAGGAAAGAAAGTTAACCCAGCTATTTTCCTGCCGGCCAAAAAAGGGAAAAATGCAAAGCAGGAATGGAGCCTGCTGGAGGAAGCTGCTGCAAGTGCGGAACTGGATGAGGTGAGGCAAGGCAATCCAGGGGTGGCGGGACTTGTTGTGGATGTCGATCTGTCTCAGGGAGGGCAGAATAACATTTTGGGCAATTCCTCAGTGCGCACCTCAGGGGCTAAAATGGCTGAATTGCCTGCTGTATCAGGGGGGCAAATACACCAAGCACAGAGAGTATCTGGGAAAGACGTGCTAGAGCCTGCATCTGCACCATCTGGTTTGGAGGCAGAGGTACAGAAGGCGGATGGGGATATATGCCAGTTAATGGAAGGGAATAATCCTATATCCACGGATCAGTCTGAGGTGGATGCTGGTGACGCTGGTGATGCAGGTGATCACTTTCTTTCTTTATCTGATCACTCAAACTCATCAGGAGATGAGTTAGTTCAGAATTCTGAAGTGCCCTCAGGGTCACCAAACAGTCAGCGGAACGGGACCAGTAGCACCCATCAGGATGAGGAGGGCCCGGTAAATTGGACTATGACATCTAGCACGGGCACCGTACGAAAGAAAATACCAATGTCTCTTTCTGGAGAATATGGTGATTCAGAGGCTGCTGATTTGGGTGTTTGACTAAGGTTAATTCCTCTAAAGGAAGCTTGAGGTCCTACAGTTGCTAGGGGCCAAATCCTGAGGTGGTTACATGAAGGAAATTACACGCAAATAAGGTTTGGCAAACACGGGGAACTCACCGCACCCATCCCTGTAGGCAGATTTGTCCGTCAGGGATGTGTCCTTGCCCCGGCCCTTTTTAGTCTCGTCATAAACGGGCTAGTTGACTTTTTAAATACATAGAAGGATTTAGACCTACCTAAGTTGGCAACACGTAAAATCCCAGACATGATGTTGGCAGACAATACCCTGTTATTATCAAAATCTCCAATGGCATACAGAGGGTTCTTAATAACTTTGATGCCTTCTGTAAGGAAAGGGGGCTTGAGATTAACCAACAAAAGCAACATTTATGGTGTTTAACTCAGAAAAAAGTACCCGACCAAACCCATGACTGGATGGCAGACGCCTAGAGAGGGCATCTGTCTTTGAGTATCTCGGCATTACGATCATAGAAAAAATGGACTGGGGGTACAAATCAAGAAAACTAGCCTGAAGTTAACACAGACAACGGGGGGCCTGACTAAGGTATTTTGAAATTCTAGCCATAAACCTGTGGGCTCAGTATTAGAAATATATAAGATACAAGCTAGAGGTGCTGCTTTATATGGGACAGAAATGTGGGGACACTGTCATCCTGACAGTCTTACACAAGTAGAAAATACCTTTGTCAGGCAATTATTTGGTCTCCCCTGCAGCTCCCCTCTCATACTGCTACAACTAGACTTGGGGGTCAGGTCAATAGCGGAAGAAGTTGCACTCAGATTAGGGGTGGGCGGAATTTGCGTAGTCACGCTACGCAAAGCTCCGCAAAACGATAAAAAATCTCCGCGAGCACGCAAAAGTTCCTCAAACACGCGGAATTGCTTGTTCTGCCCGTTCGCGATGCGTTTTTCCTGTTCACGAACGCTGTTTGCGCGCTCGGGCAGAAATATCTCACGAACATGCATTTTGAAAGCGTGAACAAGCAAAGAATTCCGCGAAGCCGCAGATCGCGGAATCTTTGGTAATTCCGTGTGCTCCGCGGAATGTGAAATTACCCAAATTCCTCAAATTCCACGAGCGGAACGGAATTTACCGCCCAGGCTTAACTCAGACCTCTTTTATTCTGGCAACATTTTTGGGTTACTCCAGAACTGGCTGGTCATAGGGAAGAACTATGAGAGGTGTTGAGTATACCCGGGGCGAAGAGATTACCATGGCTTACCCTTTTCCGGAACAATCTCTTGACCATGGGACGGGATAATTTGATGGATAGTCCAGAATTTACATGCCCCACAGTGTCAAGGAAGGAGCTAAAGGATTTCGACTGGGAGTACAAATTGGTCCAACTACAGGGGAACAAATCAATAGGCAAGCTTACTGTAGTTTATTTGAAAATCAAAGAGAAGTACAGGCTAGAGCTGGTACTGGACGACATTAAGCCGGTTACTGCAAGAAAGCTCTATTTACAATTCAGGCATGGGGTACTGCTACTGCGTGTTTTTTACGAACAAATGGGCGGGCCTACAAACTTTGGGTTGCCCGACCTGTAATATTGCGGTAGAATCAGAATACCACGTGTTTTTTTTCTTCCCTGGATATAAGAAAGCAAAAAAACGATGGTTGATCCAGATATGTAGAAATTTGGAAACCAGGCAATGCCCAGAGGCTTTTAGGATACTGAAATATGATGCTAGTTTTGATCGCAACTTACCCGTTAAAATAATAGTGATTCCTTGATGTAGTATTTTATCGATGGCTTCCATTTTGACAATTTCTTCATTTTCCAATTTTAATAATTCTTCGTTGAATATTGAACACTCATGCAGTGTCGGCATTAATACTCATAGAGTATTCTTGAAGCGGACCCCCAGAGATAACGATGAAAGTCTGGTACACTTTTTTTAACTGAAGGTATTTTATATGATTTTATGAGTTTTTATAACTATTTTAATAATTTATTTTAATCTTGATGTATAGTGTACCAGTGTATAGGACTATTATGAAGTTGAACCGGGGTCCAAGGGTTTATGATAATGTTAACAGCCTCCATATTGATTGATATAAGCACTTTATACCAAAAAATAAATATATCTATATATACATATCTATATACCTATATCTATATCTATATCTATATCTATATTCACAGAAAAAAAACATAGGTTTCAGGCACGTTATAGTTAGGAATTAGCATTTAAAAAACCTCAGAAATTCACTGAAAAAAACATAGGTTTCAGGGGTGTTATAGTTAGCTGGACTTTTCACTTGTACAAAACCATTGAAATTCCCCCGTTATAGTTAGTTCAGCTAACTATAACTCGCGCGCCCGCAATGCACTGCTGATGACGTCACATATTACATCACTCATGACATGGTCAGTGACATCACTGATGACATCTCAAATGACATCACTGATGACATCACTGATGACATCATCCAGTGAATGTCTGTTTTTCTGAAAATTAAATATGTTTTATATATGTATATCTCAAGGTCGATGGAAGAATAAATGGGTATATAAGTGTCTAAATGGATGATTTGTTTTTGAAAAATTGATTGTGTAACTGACTGATTAAGTGTATCATAGTGAATACATGGCTTAGTGAGTAATGTTTAAATATGTAAATATCTGTATCAGTCTCTCACTTTGTGTATAAGTGGCTGCATGGGTTGGTGAGTAGCTACATGGGTGTCTATATAGGTTATTAGTTGGTTTTTTGAGTATCAGTCTGAGTGTCTGCATGGTTCGGTGGGGGGTATTACGTAGTGCATAGGTGCATAAATGAGTGACTCACTGTTTGTATGTGTTGAAGACAGCATGTGTGCAGGACTGTATGGGTGGATGAGTGTGTGTATGGGTGTGTTAGTGAGTGAATGACTGTCTCAATAGTGTCTTTATGAGTAACTACATATGTTTTAAACTAGCATATGTGACTATTGGTGTATATAAGTGAGTATATGTGAGAGTGACAGATTGAAAGAGTTCCTGTATGAATAAGTATGTGTTTCTATAAGTGATTGTTTAAAAGACTAAGTATGTGTAAGTTTCCGTAGAAGTAAGTGTGGTGGTGTGTGTATAACTGTATATGCAAGTAAATGTATGTTTGATTCTTTATTAGCATGAGTGACTATGTGTGTGAGTAACTCTATGGATGAGTGGCATTGTGTAACAGGATGTATAGGTGTATGAGTACATACGATGAGTGAGTACATGTATGAGTGACTGTATAGGACTGTTGGTAAATGAGTGGATGTGTATGTGGATCTTAGAATTACTGAAGAGGTTGTTATAACTGGTATTGGTATGTCCATTGTTTTGAAAATTTTAGTCTCTATTTTTGAATGTGTGTATCAAAGGTTATATTAGGGTGAGAGGAGGTCTGCCACTCTATCACAAGGATGATGTCATCAGTGATGTCATTTGAGATGTCATCAGTGATGTCATGAGTGATGTCACTGACCATGTCATGAGTGATGTAATATGTGACGTCATCAGCAGTGCATTGCGGGCGCGCGAGTTATAGTTAGCTGAACTAACTATAACGGGGGAATTTCAATGGTTTTGTATAGGGGTGGGCGGAATTTGCGAAAGCGACTTTCGCAAATTATCGCGAAAATGTTAAAAATCTCCGCAGACAAGCGGAAATATCGCGAAGATGCAGAAGTTTTTTTCCCGCCCGTTCGCGATATTTTTTGCATGGTTTCGGGTCTCTAACTTACCCCTGCGGTTGCTCGCGGGCGCGGCCATCTTGTTTTCAGTTTTCTCGCGGTGCATGATCGCGAGAAAAAAGACGTGATCGCGCGACGCATGACGTCACTGCGGACGCGAACTGTCGCGAGACAGCACAAATGGCTAAAACAATACAACATCTCATGGAGAACGCGACCGGATCGGGAAAACTTGTCGGCGAATGCGGGGATTCAGGTAAGGCAATCGCACGCGCGCGAGAATGTATTATTTTACAGCGCGAGCAAGAACCAAATTATCGCAAAGCTGCGGAATGCGGAAATTTTGACATTTCCGCGCTCTCCGCGGAACGCGGGAATGCCAAATTATCGCAAATTCCGCGAACGGAACGGAAATTTTGCCCAGGCCTAGTTTTGTACAAGTGAAAAGTCCAGCTAACTATAACACCCCTGAAACCTATGGTTTTTTCAGTGAATTTCTGAGGTTTTTTAAATGCTAATTTTTCCTAACTATACCGTGCCTGAAACCTATGGTTTTTTCTGTGAATTTCAAAGGTTTTTTAAATGCTAATTTCTAACTATGCCTACAGAGATAGGACATGTGAAGAAAGAAGAAAAAATGCACAGAAAGAAAAAAAAGAAGTGCAGAAAGAAGCAACAGAAGTCCTCAAAGACGAAGAAAAGTGCAGGAAGAAGGATAACGTGCAGAAAGAACAAAAAGAAGAGCAGAAAGAATCCTTGTTGCAAAATCATCCTGTACCCTCAACTTTTTCAGACGGATACTGGTGGTAACTGAGTCTGACTAACCAGTCCTAGAGCCAGTGCTATGTTAAAAGACACTTAGAATACAGTGAAAACACCTACATACACTAGGGAACATTATGCGTTGGGGTTCCCCCTGTGATTAGCATGACCTCCTCTGTAAGCCCCTAGTATATAATAGGGCAGGGAGATTAAAACTACCTCTTAAAACAGGCCACAGGGCGTTTTTGCACACGTTAACTCAGGCCCCGTCCCCTCCCTTCACCACTGTGTAAACACGCCCTGTGTCCGTTTTTAGTTGGGAGATTAAGTTCATTTGAATCCTGAGGGTCCCTAGGGTCCAACTAGCCCACTAGGTACCTCCAGTAAGTGCCACAGAGCTGCGTTGCAGAGAGGTGTAAAAAGTGGCACAGCCTGGACCACCTCTCTGCAATGCAGCTCAGTGGCGCTTACTGGAAGCACTTGGTTGGCTAGTTAGCCCCCAGGGGCCCTCAGTATTGAAGGGAAATTATATCCCCAATTTAAAACGTGCCATAGTGCGTGTTTGCACACGTCTCCTCAGGCCCGTCCCCTCCCTTCACCACTGTTTAAACATGCCCTGTGGCTGTTCTAAGTTGAGAGATTAAGTCCCCTTGAATCCTAAGGGTCCCTAGGGTCAAACTAGACCACTAGGTACCCCCAGTAAGCGCCACAGAGCTGCGTTGCAGAGAGGTGTAAAAAGGGGCTTGACCTCAGAACACCTGTCTGCAGCGCAGCTCCCTGGCGCATACTGGCGATGCCTGTTGGGCTAGTTGGCCCTCAGGGACCCTCAGTATTGAAGAGGAATTAATTCCCCAACTTACAACTCGCCAGGGGGCGCGTTTGCAGAGTGCTGCAAGGACGGGGCGCGGCCTCCGGCACGATGCCAGCCTTTTATTTATTTTAATTTTTTAAGAAGGGGGGCTGTGTGGTTCCCCTTCTTATTCTAATTTATTGGCCCTGATGACCCCATCCCCCAGGGCCTGTCTCCTAATTATATTTTTTTGACCCCAATCCCCAGGGCCGGCCACTGTTTTTTATTATTTTTAAAAAATATATATTTATAGACACACCTAGGACATGCTGGACAAACCGTACGTACCTATCACCATGACGATTTGAGTGATATTCATTAAAAGGCGACTATGCATACAATGAATCCACGTGGAATGTATTTACACCACTAGTGAAGCTCTGACATGTCTGATGCCCTACCGTGCCTAATCCCGGTAGACACCCTTGTCGTTTATTTATACAAACATGGGTAGCTATTGACGGGCACATTTAATACACATGCACACCAAGCCATTCAAAGGGAAATCAACAAAAATTCGACCAAAACTATGTAAGAAACCCCCCTCACGGTTAATAAAACACACATCCACTGCCGGATGTGTAATACTTTTTATTTTACTCTCTGGAAAGGGGACGAACATCACTTGAGAGTCACAGCGCGCTCCTGGCAGAGCCCAATGCTGTGTTACACCCACCATTGCCTGCCGAGTGCCACACACCTCTGTGTTGTATTCCACCAGCTAGTGCATATGCTATGACACTCTCTAGCCCATGTGCACTATAACACCACCCCGTGAATATGTCATGCCACACTTGTCTTCGCACGGGTTATATTGCCCCATCTAACGTGCCTTCCTCGATGCCTATGTTATAACGCACAGTGCTATGCCATACATATTACAATCTGGGATCCATATCTTTGTCACAGTGCATATGCAACGTTACACTCCCCAGCACATATTTTATATTACAACTTTAGAGACTAGTTAGGTTACACAACACTGCCCTGTGCATATTACACTCCAAGGCGCACATCGCATAGCACGCGCTAGTGCCTGTGCTATCTCGCGCTCTCCAATGAATCTGTCATTGCGCACAATGTATTGCATATTATATTTCACGCCCGGTTCATCTTATATCACACATTTTGGTGCATAGTTTATACCATACACTATATCTAGTTTTCATTTTCAATCGTGCTCTCAGGACTATGTTCTATATAACACTGTGTTCACCTACCCTTTTCACGGGCATTACCTTTTGCGATAGGGGGTGGAGGGTCAGGGGGTGTTTCTGCCAAGTGAGCCCGGAGTCACAGTCACAAACGTCGTCTTCTTCCTGAATAAAAGTGAGATTATGCTGCATACTTGTTCATATTTTAAGTAGTTCGCACAGACACACGTTTTAAAAACAATAAAGTTCCTAATACCCGCCTTCTCTGAACAGTTAGCTTGCTGCCCCATCCCCCTCCTCCCTATCCTCTGTTGTGTGAATCCATGGACTAGCCTCCTCCCTCCTGCCATGCATGGTCTGATGTGCTGCCACTGCCCTCAATTTAGTATGATGTACCAGTCCCCTCCTCCTGCCCTCCATTGCCCAATTCTATGCCCCATTATTGACCTCCTGCTTAAACTCTGTGCTTAGCTTGCTGCCCCTATTCTCCTTCCCCCTGCCCTCCGATGTCTTTGTGCATGCCCCTGCTCCATCCTTTTTGCCCACCATGTTCCATGGACCTGCCACTCCTATCTACTCTGAGTGTTCTGTTGAGCTGCCACTCCCCTCCCACCTGCCTAGCATTGTCAGATGACTGTAACCTGTCCCTGCCACCTCCACCCTGCCTGTCCACATGCCATGCCCCTATCTTCTTCCTCCTGTCCTACATGGTCCATTGTACTGCCACACCCTTCTGCCCTCCCTGGTCTGTTGTGCTGCAACTGCTCCTCCTGCCTGCCCCGTGCGGTCTGTTGTGAGGCCCCTTCCCCTGAACTTTCTTGTCTGTGCACAGGTCCTTACCCTCCCTTCTATCCTCCATCGTCCTTTGTGCATGCCCCTGCACCCTCCTTCTTGCCCATCATAGCCATTGTGCTGCCACTAACCCTCCCACTTGCCATGCATGGTCTTCTGTGCTGCCATGGCCCCTCCCACCTTCCCTGTGTGGTCAGTTAGCTGCCCCTGACCCCCTCCCACCTTCCCTTCATGGTCTGTGTGTATGCCATCACAGTCTCACTGTTGCTCTTCATGGTGTGTCTTGCTTCTAGTTCCCATTCTGCCTGACCTCCATGGCTATCTTGCTGCTCCTGCCCTGCCCCCTTGCCCCCAACCCTCTGTTTACATGTGCAGACCCCTACTCCCTCCCTCCTGGCTTGTCTGTTCCATTGTAATGCCCCTGATCCGTCCCTCCTGCCCTTTATGGTCTGTTATGCTGCAGCTTTCTCTCCTGTCTGTCCATTATGGTCAGCTAGCTACCATTGCCTCTTGCCCCTCTGTTCTCTGTTGTCCATGTGCATGGTCCTGTCCCCTCCCTCTTGCTTCCTATGGATTGTTGTGCTGCACTCCCGTCCTGCATGCCCTGTGTGGTGTATTGTGCTGCTGCAAACCCTGATGCCTGCCCTGCAGGGTCAGTTTGGTGCACCTCTCCATGTCCCTCCTGTCCTCTGTTATCCAAGTCCATGTCCCTACCCCATTTCCTTCCATGATCCAATGTACCATACTTGCGAACATTTTGAACTTGGTAAGAGGGAGATTTTGAAAAAAAACTGGGGTATTGATTTTCCCCTTTGAGTTACATTGAAAAAGAGGAGATTGTAGACAGGAGACAGATCAAATAAAGCCCATTTGAGCTTAAAAACATTGGACGTTTCCTGGCTGAATCGGGTCTGTTGGCATGTATGGTTGTACTACCATTGCCTCTTCCTTCTGCCCCTAATGGTCTATTACATTGCCACAGCCTCTCTTGCAAGTCCTGTATTGTTGGTTTGTTGCCCCTGCCCCCCTTACCACTGCCCTCCATAGTCTCTTGTTCTGCCACGGCCCTTCCTGCCTGCTCAGTGTGGTTAAATTGTTGCCTTTGCACCCTCCTACCTGCCTTCAATTTTCAGAGTCCGTGCCCCTGGCCTCTGCCTCTCAACAGTATCCTAATGAACAACTAGATTGCTAACATTCTATATTTATTACAAAAGTGTGGAACGCCTGACGTCATCTTGATGTAATCAAAACTGTAATACCTAGAGCATTTCCTTTAGAAATTACATATATGAGAGGGTCTTATTGGCATCAAAAGTATGGTTAGCGCTCTAAAAGACTAAAATAAGGACATATTGTCTGAGTTTTCAAATAGCGACAAAGCACTTTTAAATTATTTGTTATCTTTATGTTTTTTTATCCAGTTGACCACTTGATTAAATGTTGCACTTAGGGGAGAGGATGTGGTGTTACTTCCAGAACTGCAGACTTTGCAACTGGGGAACCAGGTTGGAGTTTCTGCTTCAGCTCGACATTCTGTGATTCTGGTCAAATCACTTAGGGCCTCATGTAGGTAGCCAAATACCGGTCGGTAACGGCCGATATTCGGTAAATATGCCGTTACCGACCGGTATTCAGACAAGTGAGATGTAGGAGTCCAAAAACCACTTTTCGGTAAATATGAGGCAGTAAATACCGATTCATATTTACCGAATTCCAAAATACCGAATCAGATTTACCGAATACATAATTAACGATTCGGTAAACATGAAGTGGTAAATATGAAGTGGTAAAAATTAAAATGACATGTAGGAGCACTCGGTAATTAAGAAATCCAGGAAAATCGGTAAATAAGAGTCGGTAATTAACACGGATTGAAAGCAGGTGGTAACCATCAACAGTGCAGATAAGCAATCCCAAAATGCAACAGCGTGGACAACATGGCCGCTATGTACGTCATTGCAAGGCGCCTACGTCTACAGGCAGCAGGACTGAGGGTGTGGCGACGGGAGGAACCAATCTACAGACAGCGCATCACACTATTCCAGCTGACTGATGCAGAGATACATGAGAGGTACAGGCTACACCCCGAAACCATCATGGACTTAATCAGGGACCTACACCCACTCCTGGACCATCCAATAAGAAGGGCGCACGCCATACCCCCACATGTGCAGGTGCCCTGCAGCCTACATCTGTTGGCATCCGGCAGTTATCAGGTGGTGATAGCTGCGGTGGGTGGGGTATCCCAGAGTTGCCTGTCACGTTCCTTCAGGAATTTCTTCCCCCATTTCATTGGCTGCATTGATGGTACACACATCCCACTCTGTCCACCAGCTGACACAGAGCACATCTACAGGATCAGGAAGTCCACCCACTCCATCAATGTGCATACCGAATGGAATGATTTTGTGAATGGTCCTGTGGGTGGCAGAACCAAAAGGTGGGCGTATGCTATTTACAACGAAGTCTGCAAGTTGTCGCACAGTGAGGCGGCTTCCAGATTGAGAGCTATTGACCAAGCAAACATGGAGAAGGCTTAAGCCGTTATAGATAATAGCTTTAGCACTCTCTCCTCTAGGATTCATACATGAGACAATAGGCACATGCAAGTACACGGCGCATGCAATGTACAAGCCCAGATTGTTGCGTGCGTACTACGAGGTATCCCAGTGGCTGTGATTACGCCTTCTTTCACTGTGCTTGCAAACGGTATATATTTAATTTTGAATAATGGAGCTTGCTGCGGGATGTGAGTGGGAATCCCGTACATCACTGTCTCGCATAAAGTTGTCTGCTGCAATACTGTTCTTTTTCCACCCCCGCATGTGCGGCTGGATGTTTCCATCTGGCCTTCGATTCCAACCTTGAAAGCAGAGTTCAACAAGTTGAGCAGAATAGAGCGCTATTGTCCCACAAAGAGGTGCCTTTGACTTCCTCTCGTTAAACATTTGTCCTTCACGTTGCTAATACGCGCACTGAGATACAGGCGCCTCTGAATACTGACCTCCCCCTGCATTTCTGCTCTTTGATCCAAACTATTTTCAATGCCTCGTCCACGACCGCCCTGGCTCATTTTTTGAAACATGTGGCCTCGGGTCTCGTGACCTCCTTCCAAACTATTTTTTGGTGTAATTCCAGCATTTGTTCATTCACTTTTCTCGAGCATCTTTGGAGGTGTCCCGCTGCTCCTGGCGCTAGTGGCAGGTGTGCTGCTTCTCCGTTTCATACTCCGGAATGGCTGCTCCTTCTGTGCCACACGAGCACCTGTCCCGTCTGCATCTTCTTCGTGATAGGATGCTTGACTACTATGGTACTTTGCCATTGGCGACTTTGAGCCTGGCTTATGGTTTATCCTTCAGGTATTCCTACTTCACCTGCGTACAACCTGTATTTCACTGCCTGGATTGTCCCTTCGAATGGCCTCTGGATTTGTGCTTGACCAACATGGTGTCTCCGGTGCCGGATTTCGATCGACTGATGAGGCCCTTAGTGTCTCACGAGTTGTCCTGTTCTGGTGTCCGGATCATGGCGTGTGGTGCGGCGCATGGTATCCTGGGTAATTGGGACATCTCAGCGGCAGCCTACGACTTCTTGTCTATGAGCTATTTGGAGGAACATTCCGGGTGCCCTCTGATTGTGCTAGAGGCTCCGTTGGTTGGAGAACACGTATGTTCCTTTTCTTTACTTAATTGGATGGCTGAGACTTTCAGTGGCCCTGCAAACGATTTTTTGTTGGAAGCCGTGGCCACATATGCTGCCTATACATTCATGGATTAACTGGATTGTCGTCCATTGTGCCTGTGCTACTGGACAGCACCCTGGCGCAACATTTATTTCGTTTATTTCTCTTATTTCTCTTCCTGAAGGTCGGTTTGAGTTTTTAACTATACTTGCATTGTGTTTTTTGGAATATTATGCTGCTATTAATTGGACTTTAGGACTTTGGCGCTGCATTGGTTACGCCTTGTTCTGCTCTGACGAAACTGAACTCTGCGTTCTCTCTTTTCTTGCCTATTACATCTTGCTTCGCTCAAGGGGGCGTGTAGTGAGTTCTCCCTGAATCCGTACATACATTGTTCAGTTAGCATAACCACGTTGAATGTTAGGTAGCCATCTTTTTGTCTTTGCACACAACACTGCGTTTACATGTTCTTTCTTGAATAAACTGCTGACTCGAGACTTCCTTCAGACGAGTGCAATCTGTTGTTACCATCCCAAGCTCTGCGCAGCGACCTTGGTCTGTACATGCTGTGCCACACAGTCTGGAATTTTACACAATGCATGTTTTCCAGTCTAGGTTGTTCGACCCACTATTTAGCCATGACACACGCGCAGCTGCAAATACCTGCAAGTTGGTGCTTTTCATATCACAGACGTCATGTTTATTATTCAGACCGAAGACGAGCCTTCCTGCGAGAAGGCTCCTGATGCTCCTGTGATGTGATTTCACTAAGCTGATTTTTGAGGTATGGGGTCCCCTATTGAAGCCTAAGAGACCTTCTATTGTAGCATTATTATGATATTTGCTACTTAGTTAAGGGAAGGTGGTAGTATCCTCGGTATTTTCCGATTCGCTAAATACCACCTCGGTATTTACCGATTCGGTAAATACCACCTCGGTATTTACCGATTCGGTGAATTCCGATTCGTGATTACCGAATGTTACCGAATCGGTAACTGTTACCGAATTTTTACCTACATATAACTTACCGATTCTAATTTACCGATTCGGTACGGCTCGGTATTTAAGAACCGGTAAAATTTATTTTCCTACATGAGGCCCCTAGTCTCCCCATGTCTACAACCAAAATGAATTTGTTCTTGTGTGATGTAACCAATGCTCATGTAAAGCACTCCAATACCTGACAAGTCTGCACTATATAACACTGCAAAAACAAAAAATAATAAGCGTTTTGCACACTTCTGTCATTGGGCTATATTTGGGCTACATCTGGGTGATTTTGGGCTACATTTGGGCTCTTTTGTCTCCGGTGGCCATCTTGGGAGATTTATTTGTTATGAAGTTTCCTAATTTCCTCATGTACTGCAGTCTCCTCAGTAGAAAATGCTTTCATTTTTTTACTTTGATTCCATCATGAAGGTATTCAGATATGTCACACATTTGCCATAAATTCTGAATGTTAGCACTCTAGTTGCTCATTAGATCACTGTAGTAAAACTACTGTTCACCATGGAATTCTGCTCCTGGTATTAAAAGTGCATGTTAAAGTCTGCATGTCAGAATTTTTTAGTGAAATAGAAGAGGATTTGAGAAATCACTCAAAATGTGCCCTCATTTTCTTTCTTCAGCATTGATCATAATTTCTATGGCAAAATGAACCCCCTCATTGTGTTCCTTTTTAAATTAAATGCTTTAAGTGTTACCAGTTTATTCCAATCAAGATGGCTTCAGGTGTGCCATACTTTTGTCATAATGAAGACAGTAAGCGCTCTAGTTGTTTTTAAGAACACTCTGGGACATTCTGTCATTGGGCTATACTTGGGCTACATCTGGGTGATATTTGGGCTACATTTGGGCTCTTTTGTCTCTGGTGGCCATCTTGGGAGACATATTTGTTATGAAGTTTTCTAATTTCCTCATTTACTGCAGTCTCCTCAGTAGGAAATACTTTCAGTTGTTTACTTTGATTCCATTAAGAAGGCATTCAGATGTGTCACACATTTGCCATAAATTCAGAATGTTAGCACTCTTTTTGCTCATTAGATCACTGTAGTAAAGCTACTGCTCACCAGGGAAAACTGCTGCTGGTATTGAAAGTGCATGTTTCAGTCTGCATGTCAGAATTTTTTAATGAAATAAAAGAGGATTTCAGAAGTCAAAATGTGCCCTAGTTCTTCTTTCTGCAGCACTAATCATACTTGTTATGGAAAAATTAACCCCTTCATTTTGTTCCTTTTTAAATTAAATGTTTTAAGAGTTACCACTTTAATCCAAGCAAGATGGCTTCAGGTGTGCCATACGTTTATCATAAGTAGGACTGTTAGCGCTCTAGTTGTTCTTTGGAACACTCTGGGAAGCTGTAGTAGAACACAAAGGAATCAACTGACAGTCTCTGCCCTTGTTGGATGTACATATTTTACTGAGAATGTCAGACTTCATTCTCACATGACTGAGAAAGATAATGTGAATTTACAGAAAATAACCTCCCAGTTTAGCTTATAGATCACCTTCCAAACCTCTGTGGGAAAAGCATGAGAAAATATTTTTCTCTCAATCATGATATCCCAGCAGAAGGCTTTTTCACATGGAGAAATCACCTTAGAACATACCACAATTCCTAAAATGAGTATGGTACCATCAACAAATGATTGATAATGTAACTAAAGTCTTAAAACCTTCTATTAACTGCAATGCTTTTTAATGAGGTGCTATCATGTATATTGGTCCCAAGATGGCTGCCAACACTTCTTGGATGAAGTGCTGGCAGCCAATCAGATCTCAGGATGAGATGTGTGGTTAGGCTCCGCCCACATATATATATGATTTTACTTTTGATTTTCTCAGGAACTACTGAACAGATTGACACCAGACCTGCTAAAGGCACTTCCCTGAGCTGAGGACTACCTCTCTGCCAAATTTCAAGTAATTCTGTTCAGCCGTTCGGGCTGTACCTTGGACTAAAGGTCCCTATGGAAAATTGCATGGGGAAAACGCGTTTTGAGACCCCCTTTTTTCTCAGCCCCTGCTTGACGAATCCCCCCGAGACTTTCAGGGTAGGAGCGGAGCGGAGCGCCCCACCTATTTTGAAAATTTTGCGAGGATTCGTCAACCGGCGCCAAAGTTATTCCAAATAGAATGTTGCGGATTTCCTATGGAAACACGGTCCTAACTATAACTATCTACTGGCGACCGCCAGTAGATAATATATATATATATATTCACTGAAAAAAACATAGGTTTCAGGGGCGTTATAGTTAGTTGGACATTTCACTCATATAAAACCCTAGAAATTCCCCTGTTATAGTTAGTTCAGCTAACTATAACTCGCGCCCCTGCAATGCACTGCTGATGAAGTCACATATTACATCACTCATGACATGGTCAGTGACATCACTGATGACATCACTGATGACATCTCAAATGATATCACTGATGACATCACTGATGACGTCATCCATGTGACAAATTAGTGCACCTTCTCACACCCTAATATAACCTTTGATACACCGACTCAAAATTTCAAACGGCCATTTTGACAACCATAGATACTTCAATACCAATAACTACACACCCACTCATTGACTTTTAGGTCTACATAGATGTCCACTCACTCACCTGTACAGTCACTCATACTTACAGTCATTCTGTGCATTTATACACCTATATAGACACTCACACATCGCCAATCATCCATTGAGGTACTGACACATCTAGTCAGTCATGCAAATAATTAATCACAGTCCAATTTACTCACCTATACAGTTAAACACACTCAAGTTCACTTACTCATAAAAATACTAACAAATTCTGTGTCTTCCTGCAGAAAAACAAACAGCACATGACACAGATATCCTTGCACTATGGCGCATACAGCCACTCCCAAAATCACACACTCTCACAATAGATAGTTATATACTCTTACACACATATACACTGCATTTCACATATGTAGTTACTGACACATGTACAACTGAGATATATATTCAATCACTAACACACCCTTACATACAGTCACCCAACCATACAGTCCCTCACAGATGCACTCTTAAAACCATGCACCCATAGAATCACCCACTCACACATCTAGTCACAGAGTCACACACACCCTACCCACACAAACACTCAGGCACCCATACAGATACTCAGACAACCAATCAATAACCCATATAGACACTCATATAGCTATTCACAAAACCATGCAGCCACTTATACACCAACATACAGACACATACAGACATTCACACAGTTTAGTCACTAGTCTGCAGTAAGATACATTTACTGACTCACTTATAGAGTCAGTTACGCACCTAGAAAATCATCCATTCACACACTTGTACACCCACTCATTCTTCAACAGGCCTTTCCCTATATATATTAAACATATTAAAACTGTTCAGAAACACATACTCAATGGATGATGTCATCAGTGATGTCATCAGTGATGTCATTTGAGATGTCATCAGAGATGCCATCAGTGATGTCACTGACCTGAGGAAAATAAAATATCATGAGGCCTATGTGTCCCCGTGTGTTCCCCGTCACTCATGTGCACATACATGTAACCTATGTATTTCCCCTCCATGGCCTGTCTATCATGATGCTTATGCTATAACGTGGCCTACCATAATCCAGTCTCCCATGAGAGAAACGACAAATCTGCTCTGAGGCCTACACGTTTTGCATCATGTTTTCCCGCATTTCCATTATTGTGGCTCAGCCAGAGCCGAAAAGAGGTTTCAGGCCTCAGAACGCTCTGAAAGCTGCAGCTGCGTATCCTTGGCCTTGCACACTTGGGCCTCAGCCAAAGGGGCCCCGACCGAGGTGCCGAGACAGTATTGAGCACGGTTATCTGCTTACTCCTACCGAAACCACATTCCTGCCTGGAGAAGGAGGGATAAACATGACCCGTCTGCAAAGGAGAAAGCCTAGCCTTTCTGTCTCTTTTTTGTGCGATTACAAAGCTCACGTCAGTGAAAAGCCCATAGCCCCCATGTGAGACTTCAGCAGTAAACGAAGAAATAAATGCCACATTGGCCCTTGGTGATGGGCAACCTATGTCACGAATCAGTCTCTGCTCCAGACTTTAGATATCAGATAATACAAGATGTGCTGGTCGCCCTGACACTGAAGGCCTCATTTTCAGACTCCAGACTCCCCGGTTGCATAGCAACCCTTTCACACGTCAGTTACACGTCATGCTCGAGTTGAGCACAAGTAAGGCAAAGTTCCAGTAAAGTTCCAGCTGATCACGCAACCCCCTCCAGGCATCCACCCACCTATGACACTTACCTATTATCATCAAATGGACGCCCACCTTCACGCCTACTTACACACCCACATGCTCTTATCTCATTCTCTCTTGCTCCGCCTGAAGCACTCCTGCTTACGTATATTATTACAAACATATATATGCTGTACTCTGTGAATAAAGTTGGAGAATATATTTTGAGAATCCTGGTCCTGATCCCTTGTGGTGATGGAACTATTCTCCCTATAACTCGAGTTATTTGAATAAAGCCCTTGTTGAACCTGATACCACAGACTCAGCCTCTTGCTTTATGCATGATCATATTGATAAAGAAATTATGAGTGTGTAATTTTATTTACGACATAAATGGCGCCCGAATAGGGACAAATCTCCTTCCCCATGCGCCGGAGATGAAGGTCCAGTTTTGCCCCCTTCCACAGCCGTGACGGACTTCGAGTGTACACGTCGCGGGTTTTCCCGCCAACTCCCTCAGGCCAACGAAGGAGACGGACTGCGACCAGGCATCCATACGAGGCGGTGAGGATTGCGGATCGTCCCGACCCAGAGCCCACCCTGCGAGAGAGCTGTGTCCGAGGTTTCTAGAGATCCACCTAAGATACGCCATTCCCTGCGCAGCGTCAAGTGTCCGAGGCCTTCAAGTTCAAGTTCAAGTTCTGCTTCCCGGTGAGTTTCTCATGGGGGTTGCAATAATGACGGGTTCATTTAATGAACACGGTAAAGACGTGTCTCACTTGTGAGACCGGTATGTTCAAGAGCATGCATTCAAGGATTAATGTTTCAAGAATTAAAGTCCAAGTTTTCAGGTGCACCGATATAACTGTATGAATGCTATTGTCTTAGTAAGGTTCAGTTAGGTTTGAATGTGTCAGGTTTTTGTGTAAGTTTGTTTCATTGTGATTTTTGTTTTTTTTTGTTCAGTGTGATTTTTGTTTTCGGTTACATTCCAACATGCCGTTATTTTCAAAACTGCGTAAGATATGTACCAGGAAAGGTGTACTAGAGGAACCTGTTAACATTCCGCCTAGAGACACACCTGGACATTTCATGTACTGTAAGCATGGTTTAGATGCCGTGTTGTTTTTAGAACTATGGGTGGATTACACGAAGGATTTAGAGACAAAGTATAAATGGCCTATTACGGGAACATGGGATGCAGAATGCATTATGAAGGTAGAGGAAGAGATATGGAAGAGAAAATCTAGACCTGCTCAGAAGGATGCCATTGAGTTATGGCGTAAGGAGTCACATAGAAGAACAGAGAAAGAGTTCCACAAAGCAGAGAGAAGTAGACAGGAGTCCGAAAAAGCCAAAGAAGAGAAATTACAGGAGGAAGGGGAGCGGGTAAAAAGAGAGCAGGCTGAAAGAGAAAGAAATACTGTCGTTGCTGGTATTTATCCCGTCCTTTCAGAGGAACTAGCAAAAGTGGCCCCAGTAGAAAGACCAGTTAGAGTGCCACCGCAAGTACCCCGAAAAATAAAACAAACAGCATCCGAAAAGTTCATTAACACCTACCTAGAGGAATCCCCACCAGCATACGTGGACGGATTTTTCCCTGCACCCCCAACGCAAGAACAACTCCAGGAGCTCGAGGACGGCGGGGAGGGAGGATCCGGGGCAACATCAGGAGGGGGGCCGACAGTAAAAGTAGACATCTCCGAAGGTATATATGACCCAGATCCAGGAAAGGGCAGAATGCTCGTGTTTTCACTACGGCTTAGACGAGCAGTCGCAGATTTGGAAAAATTACCAGATATGGATAAACATCTAAAGAAAATGTACACATTCATAAGAACAGGGGAAGGTCCTGAGTGTATAGCAGAAGCTGTACAAAATAGAAAGGTAATTATTAAGAACTATATCCTTCGCTTCCTAATTAATTGTCTGATCAGGGAAAAAGACGAAGGCGACGGGGACGTAGACCGTTGTTATATTGGTTGGAGTGATCGCATAGATGCCGGTCAGCATGATAAATCAGGCCAGACAGACAACATGTTGACCAAAATCCGAAAGGCAATAATAGCGTCACACGAAGGAGGCCCGAACGAAACAGCTGAGTTATCGTCTGATGACGAAGCAGGGGACAAAGACAGAATACATTATGTGGGCCGTGCCCGGCGATTCGAAAGGCCCAAGGGCCTCAATCACCGTAAACAGGGAACTGCCATAAAAGAAAGATATTCCCTTGAAAGTTTGTTCCAGATCACCGAAAAAGCGGTGAATAAATGGCTAGGTAACGATCAGCCCCTCACCCCGACCGAAAATGAATTAGCACGGTCAGCCACCCTGTGGATATCCCAATATGATATATATAATAATGATATCGTAGCCCAAACGTTCTTGAGCCTCCCACCAAACGAACAGCGCATAGCTGGTGTTTACATGGTCCAACATTTGATCACGTTATATGAGAGTCAATATTCTGGTCCTGGTCTATTGTATAAGTTGCTGGACGACATAATACTAGACAGGTGGATGAAAATGGGTACTGAACTGATTAATGTCATTCTGGATCAGCGACACAAGTATATAGTATACGTGACTAGATCCCTGCTTCCCGCTCCACCCCAGGTTAAGGAACAGTCATACGACAAGCTGAACCCCCTACGAGAGGTTCATCCTGTAAAGGATGCAAACAATGAACTGCAACGGGTGTATGTCTACACCCCCTTGTCGAAATTAGAGATACTGGAAATGAAAAAAATGTTACCATCCCATGATAAAGACCCGGGGGGTTTTCACCGAGAATTAAAGGACATTCTTCGCTTAGGAGAATATACATATGCTGACATTCTAAAGTTATTAAAAGTACTATTGCCTGCTGGTATTTACGAGAAGCTGAAAGGACAGGACTGGGAGGTGGGAGAGAAAAGGCTCAGCTGGGATCTGTTGGAAAGAGAGGAAGTGGGAAGAGGCCCGGGGGTTGGTCAGGGTCCCCGAGCTAAAGACCTACCTGAACTCCTTGTACAAGTTTTGCCCAGATTACTAATTACCAAGAAAGAAGACTGGGATGCTATTTCAGCCTGTAAACAGAAACCAGATGAGGACACTAGCGATTTTTACTCTAGGTTTGAGAAATGTTTCACTATCAATAGTGGTCTTAAGCCCGGTAGTGATTCATATCCCCATCTTTTCGTGAGCAAACTAGTAGAAAATTCCCTACCAGAGGTGAAGTATAGGGTACTGAACGTTGAGAGTACTTGGCAAGCAAACAGCCCTTCACAAATGTTACAGATGTTACAATACCACCAGAACAGAATTAGAGAAGAACACGAACAGGACAAGAGACGCATGAGAGACACAAAGATGAAGATGCTGGTGGCCCAATCGACCCCGGCAAACACAAACACGAACAAGAATAGCACGAAACAAAATAATGGGACCTGTAATTATTGCAAGAAGCCAGGCCACTTCGTAAATGAATGTGCGGTCCTGAAACACAATATAGCGATAGGTAAAACTAAGCCACGTCCTTATCCTCCCAAAGAAAATAACACGCATCAGACATCAGATACATTTCCACCGCCGCCGCCGCCTGTCCATGCACCTGCACCAGCCCACGCCACAACACAAATGTATGAGCACGCTCAGACTAACTATCCAGAATACCAAGCATATTCGTGACTAAGCCCAGAGAGGGAATTCGACTTGCCCCTTATTCCAGTTCCTGTGGACCAAGCGGGTCCCTATGTGCATGCACGTTTACTAGGAAAGAATAAAAAGTTTTTGATTGACACTGGGGCAAGTAGAACTACCATCAGTCATTCTGAGGTTCCAGGGGCACCCCTCTCGGGCTCAAAGAGTATATCCCTGGGCTTTTCAGGAAAGCCTATTATCAATGAGGTTTCAGAACCAGTCTCTTTAGGAGTTGGTCCACTAATACATACAACAGACTTACTGCTTACTAAATCATGTCCAGAAAACTTACTCGGCATAAAAACGTTAAAGGAACTGGGGGCAATTATCTGTTGCTCGCCAGAAGGAGTGCGGCTGTATTTACGTGATTTCAAGGGACATTTTGTTATGAAAGATATTGACATCAGGCTTCAAAATGTACCACAGCACCTATGGGCACAAGGCCCGACTGACGTAGGTTTCATGAACATTACACCATACCAGGTCACCCTCAAGGAAGGAGTGGTGTTGCCACGGATCAGACAATATAAAATTCCACCTGAAGCTGAAGTAGGGTTGCTGAAAATTATCGATGAACTCATCGCACAAGGGGTGGTGATAGAGACAGATTCAAACATATGCAATTCACCTGTTCTTCCTATTCTTAAAAGAACTGATCCCAATGCATCACCTGTCTATAGATTAGTTGTGGACCTCGAGAATTAAACAAATGTGTGGTGCCACAGTACCCTGTGGTCCCGGACATTTCTTCATTATTGACTGCCATTGATGCGAAGGCTACGTTCTTTACAGTTATCGATCTGAAGAACGCCTTTTTCAGTATCCCAATACATCCGGACAGCCAATATCTTTTTGGTTTCAGTTTAAAAGGCCGCAGCTTCAGATTCACAAGAGCACCACAGGGCTTCACGGAAAGTCCTAGCATCTACAGTCAGGCACTCAAAAGACAACTAGACAGTATTCATATGCCTACCACTACAGCACTGATACAGTATGTAGATGACATTCTCATTACTGCACGATCGGAAACTGACTGTGAAAATGCATCACTCACTGTTTTACATTTCCTAGCTGACAAGGGGCACAAAGTGTCCCCTTCGAAGTTGCAATTCTGTGAACAGCAAGTGGCGTACCTTGGGCACTTGCTATCCAAGGAGGGTAGGCGACTGACACCAGAACGTATTCAATTGATTTCTGGCCTTTCACAGCCCAAGACACAAAAGGAGGTACGTGCATTCATTGGCCTCACTTCATATTGCAGGCAGTGGATTCCCCAGTATGCTCACATAGCCAAGCCCCTAATACAGTTGACGACACAGGAGGTAGCTTCTACTAAAGTCCTCCCTTGGACACAAGAACACACTGTGGCATTTGAAGAATTAAAAAGAGCTTTATGTCAATCACCAGTTTTAGCGATCCCTGATTACAACAAATCTTTTATGCTTTTTGTGACAGAGCGGGATGGAACAGCACTATCTGTCCTAACACAAGATCATGCAGGAAAACACAAGCCCTGTGCTTATTTTTCTAGTACATTGGACCCAGTAGCACAGGCTTTGCCTGCGTGCCTAAAATCTGTTGCAGCAACAGCCTTAGCCATAAGACAAAGTGACTCGATAGTGCTGGTTCACCCCCTGACAGTACAAGTACCACACGCAGTAGAGGTTCTCTTGAACCGAACACAAACACAACACCTGACTGTAGCGAGACTGACAGGGTATGAGCTGACGTTATTTCAACCACACATAGAGATCAGACGATGCAACATACTGAATCCTGCTACTCTTTTGCCCTCCAGTACAGAAAACGTTTCCCCACATGACTGTGTTGAAGTAATACATACCGTGACTAAACCAAGACAAGACTTGACAGATGTTGCACTCCCAGACCCTGACCTAACACTCTATGTTGACGGTTCATGTATGAGGACGGGGGCGGGAGAATTAGTGGCAGCATATGCAGTGACCACTGCTACTGAAATCATAGAGACTAAAAGAATAGACATACTGTCAGCACAAGCAGCAGAGCTCATCGCTCTGACACAAGCGTGCATAAGAGCTAAGCACCTGAGAGTAAACATTTACACTGACTCACAATACGCATATGGGGTAGTTCATGACTTCGGCGTACTATGGAGGGAAAGAGGTTTCTTGACTTCTCACGGGGCCAAGATACAGCATGGCCCCCTTATTCAAGCCCTTCTAGATGCTATACATTTACCAACAGCCATAGCTATCCTGAAATGCAAAGCACATACTAAAGCCACAGATACCATTTCTCAAGGCAATGATCTGGCAGACCGAACAGCTAAACAGACAGCTCAGACCCCACTAGACATGACAAAATCACAGGTACCATCAATGACCAAAGCCATGACAGTCAGGGATCCTTCCAAGGATGTACAAGACATTCAGACACATGCTACTCTAGACGAATTAAAGAAATGGTCGGAACAAGGAGGGGTACTGACTGATCAGGGTTGGATGACTAAGGGCAAAGAAACATGGTTTCTTCCTGATTCGATGGTACAAGTGATCATAAATACCGCACATAGTCCTGCACACTTAGGAGAGAGAGCAATGCTAGACAGCTTACAGAATATATGGTTCAACAAACACCTGCGTGCAGCAGCAAAACAAAAGGTCAGAACATGTATGATCTGTTGCCAATTCAATCCAGGTAAAGGCATTCCAATGGAACAAGGTGGATTCCATCCACCTGACCATCCTTTTGAAGTCCTCCAAATGGATTATATCCAAATGGACAGATGCAGCGGTTACAAATATGTCCTAGTAGTAGTATGTTCCCTATCAAGATGGACAGAGGCCTATCCAGTCCCTGATTATACTGCTGTAACTACCACCAGACAATTGGTACGAGAGTTTTTCCCACGTTATGGATTACCGCGTGTCGTATATTCCGACAACGGTCAGCCTTTCTCCTCTGAACTCATGAAACAGGTGTCCCTTCTGTTAGGGTATACCTGGAAGTTCCATTGTGTACGACATCCTGAGGCAGCAGGCCTTGTAGAAAGACATAATCAGACCTTAAAGATAAAACTAGCAAAGATTTGCGCAGACAAAGGTGTAGATTGGATGGTAGCCCTGCCGGTTGCCCTCTTTTACATGCGAATGGTAGCCCATTCTAGAACAGGCTTATCTCCCTATGAAGTGGTCTTTGGTAGACCACCGAATATGTGGGTCACTCCAATGCCTAAAAAGATCACTGATGTTGATAGTAACATGCTGACAGATTACCTGGCTTCCTTGATGTCTGCACTACTCTCTTGTCGTTCGCAGGTTGCTGCCGCCTTCCCTGACAACACCCAGGTCAAGGAACATTCCCTCGTTCCTGGGGATTACGTAGTCATACGGAACTTTGATAGAACGAGCCCTCTTGAGCCAAGGTGGAAGACGCCCAAGTTGGTATTATTGACCACGAGGACCGCCGTTAAAGTCGAAGGACGGAAAGGATGGGTTCATCTTCATCATTGTAAACGCTACTTTGGAAATAACGATTCGTTTAAAAAGGACATAACCTTTTCAGACTTTGAGCCTCCTTTACTAGAGGAGACTCCCCAGCAGGAGTACAAAGCTAAACTTAGATCCAAAAAGTCAGAACCCGTTTGATCAATTAAGTCCACTAGGTGGTGAAGCGGTTGAACATGTATTCTGGCTTGCATAAGATCTTGGATACTACGGATGAGAAAAAGAGCAAGATGAAAAGCAAATACTGTAAAATATTACGTGGTAGATTTATAGTGACTTTGATTTTGTTATTTCTTCTGTGCATCACGATGATATGTTTCAGCTTAATACTACATGCTATTTTTCCTCCTATTGCCTCACTCTTACACTCTTCTACTAATGATACCATAAAGCACACATTTAGTGATCTGCCATCCCATGAGCTATCATATCGACTTGCCTTACGCAACAATACCTTTATTCAGATGCTGCACCATTCACATCAGACTAGCAATGCTACAGACTGCTGGGTCTGTGGCCGACTTCCCCCGTATCAGAAGGTGAAGGGAGTGTTGCCTCTTTTCCCATTTCCATTCTCCCATAATGGTTCTTGCGGAGCATGGTTTGCCTTAATGACATCCATCAACGGTGATGCCAAAGAATGTCAAGACAAGGAGTGTAGGGGCGACTGGGTATGGCCTTTCACAGCCCAAGACACAAAAGGAGGTACGTGCATTCATTGGCCTCACTTCATATTGCAGGCAGTGGATTCCCCAGTATGCTCACATAGCCAAGCCCCTAATACAGTTGACGACACAGGAGGTAGCTTCTACTAAAGTCCTCCCTTGGACACAAGAACACACTGTGGCATTTGAAGAATTAAAAAGAGCTTTATGTCAAGCACCAGTTTTAGCGATCCCTGATTACAACAAATCTTTTATGCTTTTTGTGACAGAGCGGGATGGAACAGCACTATCTGTCCTAACACAAGATCATGCAGGAAAACACAAGCCCTGTGCTTATTTTTCTAGTACATTGGACCCAGTAGCACAGGCTTTGCCTGCGTGCCTAAAATCTGTTGCAGCAACAGCCTTAGCCATAAGACAAAGTGACTCGATAGTGCTGGGCCACCCCCTGACAGTACAAGTACCACACGCAGTAGAGGTTCTCTTGAACCGAACACAAACACAACACCTGACTGTAGCGAGACTGACAGGGTATGAGCTGACGTTATTTCAACCACACATAGAGATCAGACGATGCAACATACTGAATCCTGCTACTCTTTTGCCCTCCAGTACAGAAAACGTTTCCCCACATGACTGTGTTGAAGTAATACATACCGTGACTAAACCAAGACAAGACTTGACAGATGTTGCACTCCCAGACCCTGACCTAACACTCTATGTTGACGGTTCATGTATGAGGACGGGGGCGGGAGAATTAGTGGCAGCATATGCAGTGACCACTGCTACTGAAATCATAGAGACTAAAAGAATAGACATACTGTCAGCACAAGCAGCAGAGCTCATCGCTCTGACACAAGCGTGCATAAGAGCTAAGCACCTGAGAGTAAACATTTACACTGACTCACAATACGCATATGGGGTAGTTCATGACTTCGGCGTACTATGGAGGGAAAGAGGTTTCTTGACTTCTCACGGGGCCAAGATACAGCATGGCCCCCTTATTCAAGCCCTTCTAGATGCTATACATTTACCAACAGCCATAGCTATCCTGAAATGCAAAGCACATACTAAAGCCACAGATACCATTTCTCAAGGCAATGATCTGGCAGACCGAACAGCTAAACAGACAGCTCAGACCCCACTAGACATGACAAAATCACAGGTACCATCAATGACCAAAGCCATGACAGTCAGGGATCCTTCCAAGGATGTACAAGACATTCAGACACATGCTACTCTAGACGAATTAAAGAAATGGTCGGAACAAGGAGGGGTACTGACTGATCAGGGTTGGATGACTAAGGGCAAAGAAACATGGTTTCTTCCTGATTCGATGGTACAAGTGATCATAAATACCGCACATAGTCCTGCACACTTAGGAGAGAGAGCAATGCTAGACAGCTTACAGAATATATGGTTCAACAAACACCTGCGTGCAGCAGCAAAACAAAAGGTCAGAACATGTATGATCTGTTGCCAATTCAATCCAGGTAAAGGCATTCCAATGGAACAAGGTGGATTCCATCCACCTGACCATCCTTTTGAAGTCCTCCAAATGGATTATATCCAAATGGACAGATGCAGCGGTTACAAATATGTCCTAGTAGTAGTATGTTCCCTATCAAGATGGACAGAGGCCTATCCAGTCCCTGATTATACTGCTGTAACTACCACCAGACAATTGGTACGAGAGTTTTTCCCACGTTATGGATTACCGCGTGTCGTATATTCCGACAACGGTCAGCCTTTCTCCTCTGAACTCATGAAACAGGTGTCCCTTCTGTTAGGGTATACCTGGAAGTTCCATTGTGTACGACATCCTGAGGCAGCAGGCCTTGTAGAAAGACATAATCAGACCTTAAAGATAAAACTAGCAAAGATTTGCGCAGACAAAGGTGTAGATTGGATGGTAGCCCTGCCGGTTGCCCTTTTTTACATGCGAATGGTAGCCCATTCTAGAACAGGCTTATCTCCCTATGAAGTGGTCTTTGGTAGACCACCGAATATGTGGGTCACTCCAATGCCTAAAAAGATCACTGATGTTGATAGTAACATGCTGACAGATTACCTGGCTTCCTTGATGTCTGCACTACTCTCTTGTCGTTCGCAGGTTGCTGCCGCCTTCCCTGACAACACCCAGGTCAAGGAACATTCCCTCGTTCCTGGGGATTACGTAGTCATACGGAACTTTGATAGAACGAGCCCTCTTGAGCCAAGGTGGAAGACGCCCAAGTTGGTATTATTGACCACGAGGACCGCCGTTAAAGTCGAAGGACGGAAAGGATGGGTTCATCTTCATCATTGTAAACGCTACTTTGGAAATAACGATTCGTTTAAAAAGGACATAACCTTTTCAGACTTTGAGCCTCCTTTACTAGAGGAGACTCCCCAGCAGGAGTACAAAGCTAAACTTAGATCCAAAAAGTCAGAACCCGTTTGATCAATTAAGTCCACTAGGTGGTGAAGCGGTTGAACATGTATTCTGGCTTGCATAAGATCTTGGATACTACGGATGAGAAAAAGAGCAAGATGAAAAGCAAATACTGTAAAATATTACGTGGTAGATGTATAGTGACTTTGATTTTGTTATTTCTTCTGTGCATCACGATGATATGTTTCAGCTTAATACTACATGCTATTTTTCCTCCTATTGCCTCACTCTTACACTCTTCTACTAATGATACCATAAAGCACACATTTAGTGATCTGCCATCCCATGAGCTATCATATCGACTTGCCTTACGCAACAATACCTTTATTCAGATGCTGCACCATTCACATCAGACTAGCAATGCTACAGACTGCTGGGTCTGTGGCCGACTTCCCCCGTATCAGAAGGTGAAGGGAGTGTTGCCTCTTTTCCCATTTCCATTCTCCCATAATGGTTCTTGCGGAGCATGGTTTGCCTTAATGACATCCATCAACGGTGATGCCAAAGAATGTCAAGACAAGGAGTGTAGGGGCGACTGGGTATGGGGTAATTTGAATAAAGTCATGAATAAAGCATGTTTCCCAGATGAAGAAGGTCTTCCCCAAAGGAAAGGTACAGATCTAGAAAATGAAGAGTATCTGCAAGGAAATGCGACCCTCGACTTTATAGTGTTGAATGTTAAGCCCATACACAATTTAAGTCCATCCTCAATCACAGTCCTGCCAGTAAAAGGGAACTTATGTGTCAGAAAAGAAGGCTCTGTACATTTGGGGCACAGGCAGTGTAACACTATACTGGTGTTTAAAGACAAAGGAAAGTCTTACTTCAGAGCATCACAACACACCTACTTTATATGTGGCCAGACAGCCTATGTACAACTGCCCTTAGACTGGGGTGGGACGTGCTATATATCGTTTCTTTTACCACCGGTTTTCTTGGCCCCATCGAACTATCATCAAAATCTCCAACTAGCACTTATCAGACACAGACGAGGGCTCGATGCCTCCGGCATTGACCAGACTGAAACAGCTTGGGAACAATATACGGATTTCAACAAAGGATTCTTTTTCTTCATAGGTCCCGTCCAGAATAGTAAACTTATCCGCAGGCTAACAAGGATTCTAGAAACAGTTGCTAATGAGACTGCATCAGCCCTGGGGAACTTGACCCAGGAACAGTCTGCTATGAGAATGGTCGTTCTTCAGAATCGTCTTGTTCTTGACGTCATCCTAGCGGATAGGGGCGGGGCCTGAAGGGTCATCGGTTCCAGCTGTTGCGTTTTCATACCTAATAACGCACCGTCTGTATACAAAGCAATAACAAGACTCCACAAGATTGCCCAAAGCATACACCAAGACACAGGCACGTGGACTTGGTCCAGTTGGCTTTGGGAAATAATATCAGCATGGGGATGGAAAGTGTTGACAGTCTGTGGACTAATACTACTGATGATATTCAGTTGTTGCCTATGTCTGCAGTGTGGCCCGGCCATTTGCGGCCTGTGTGCTACTGCATGTGTTCCACATCCCCATTTACAGAGCATTGAAAATGGTAAAATAATGCTGCAAGAACAGATTGACTGTCTCATGAGAATAGATATGACATGAGGGTCCACTAGGGGACAAGGAGGGAATGAGGAAAATAAAATATCATGAGGCCTATATGTCCCCGTGTGTTCCCCGTCACTCATGTGCACATACATGTAACCTATGTATTTCCCCTCCATGGCCTGTCTATCATGATGCTTATGCTATAACGTGGCCTACCATAATCCAGTCTCCCATGAGAGAAACGACAAATCTGCTCTGAGGCCTACACGTTTTGCATCATGTTTTCCCGCATTTCCATTATTGTGGCTCAGCCAGAGCTGAAAAGAGGTTTCAGGCCTCAGAACGCTCTGAAAGCTGCAGCTGCGTATCCTTGGCCTTGCACACTTGGGCCTCAGCCAAAGGGGCCCCGACCGAGGTGCCGAGACAGTATTGAGCACGGTTATCTGCTTACTCCTACCGAAACCACATTCCTGCCTGGAGAAGGAGGGATAAACATGACCCGTCTGCAAAGGAGAAAGCCTAGCCTTTCTGTCTCTTTTTTGTGCGATTACAAAGCTCACGTCAGTGAAAAGCCCATAGCCCCCATGTGAGACTTCAGCAGTAAACGAAGAAATAAATGCCACATTGGCCCTTGGTGATGGGCAACCTATGTCACGAATCAGTCTCTGCTCCAGACTTTAGATATCAGATAATACAAGATGTGCTGGTCGCCCTGACACTGAAGGCCTCATTTTCAGACTCCAGACTCCCCGGTTGCATAGCAACCCTTTCACACGTCAGTTACACATCATGCTCGAGTTGAGCACAAGTAAGGCAAAGTTCCAGCTGATCACGCAACCCCCTCCAGGCATCCACCCACCTATGACACTTACCTATTATCATCAAATGGACGCCCACCTTCACGCCTACTTACACACCCACATGCTCTTATCTCATTCTCTCTTGCTCCGCCTGAAGCACTCCTGCTTACCTATATTATTACAAACATATATATGCTGTACTCTGTGAATAAAGTTGGAGAATATATTTTGAGAATCCTGGTCCTGATCCCTTGTGGTGATGGAACTATTCTCCCTATAACTCGAGTTATTTGAGTAAAGCCCTTGTTGAACCTGATACCACAGACTCAGCCTCTTGCTTTATGCATGATCATATTGATAAAGAAATTATGAGTGCGTAATTTTATTTACGACAGACCATGTCATGAGTGATGTAATATGTGACATCATCAGCAGTGCATTGCGGGGGCACGAGTTATAGTTAGCTGAACTAACTATAACAGGGGAATTTCTAGGGTGTTATATGAGTGAAATGTCCAACTAACTATAACGCCCCTGAAACCTATGGTTTTTTCAGTGAATTTCTAAGGTTTTTCAAATGCTAATTCCTAACTATAACGTGCATGAAACCTATGTTTTTTTCAGTGAATTTCAAAGGTTTTTTAAATGCTAATTCCTATCTATAACTCATCTCTAAAGATATCATGAAAAGCATTCTTTTTTAAAAGTAGGGTGCACATTAGTTTTGTGGAAAAGCATCTTTGTGATTGGTTAAGAGAAAGCAGTTTCAACGTGGAGTACATATCATAGGATACAATTTGCTCAGCTCAACCACATCTGCTACTTGCATTTGGAAGGCACTGTTCGAACTTAAAACTATCGTGAAGTTTTAACCTGCACGTGTCGTTAAATGTTCAAGAAAATGTTGCAAAAAAATATCGTTAAGTTTTAAAAAATTGATGAACTTTTAACCTGCACGTGTTGTAGAATGTTCTAGAAAGTGTGTTGATAGAATGTGTTGCACTTCTGACTTCTATGTGTTGTTGAATATTAAAAAAACGGTTCATATGGAAAAATAAAAAGAAACCAATAGAGAAGTTTTGAAACCTAAAAGAATCAAGGAACTATTCTAATTTATTCTTTACATGTATTTATGTGTGGAGCAACAAAATTATTGACACAACAGCACCAGGAAGAGGAAGAAGCAGAGAGTGGGGGGAGGGGGAGATGGGCAGAATGGCACACATGCTCAATTAATTACAACACACATATAGACTAACAATGGCCAAAATGAAACACACCAACAAGGAGCACAAGTCACACAACCCACCAACATCACACCACTGAACGAGCATAGAAGTGAAAACCACGCTGCATTCATACAGGATGTGTACAAAAGCCAGTCGTTAGTGTTGTGGGATGTCTGAGACCGTGGTCATCATGGATGAGATGCCCAGCATGTGGCACATGGTCGAGTTCACTGTGTGTTATGTTGCCAAACAGCTGCTCCTCCCTCCCATGAGCCCCCACACTTTTGTATGGTGCGCTGTTGTATCTCGTGCACTCGTACGGCACACCATTGTAATGCCTATTTGCACATGTCCTGCTACATTCCAACTACACCATCACAGTGCCGTTTGGAGGTGGTGCATGCCACTTTACAACATCGACTGCTGCAGCTCTTGTAGCAGGCCACACCAGAACACAGAGACACACTTACCGCACTTCCTGTACACGGACATGTCCGAGACACCCCGTTCCCCTTGCCGGATAGGCACACCCCTGCACTGACCTGTGAACCTCAGACCAGCACACGCCAGTTGTGCATGCAGGAGGATGCATGCGTAGCTACACGTCCAGGCTCACTGCTAACGCTGAGGTGACAGCACACTGTGATGTTGCAGGTCTCGTGCCTATCATGGTAAGACAATGACCACAGGGACACATTGCTAAGATGTGGGTTTGGGGGGCATTGGCGGTCCTGGAGTTGTTGAGATGAGTCTTCTGGCCCTCATGGGTATCCCTGTATCATGCTCATTGACTCTATGGCACCTGTGGGTGTTCTGGTGTGGCTCTTGGCTGTGTTCCCTTTCATGGTGCAGGTAGTTGTCCTGCTTAACACCAGAAGAAAGCAGGTGTAAAATCCCTGGTGCTAACGTGCCTTATCGCCGGAATTTGTTTCGCATTGCAATTGGTGTGAAAGTTGTGATGTGATTTTTTTCGTGTGCAGAACAATATACGAACTGAGCAGTGTATGTCGTCAAGATCCAGCACCTGATGCACTATTCCCAATCAATATAAATACAGTGAGATTTCTTAATAGATTTTATGCAGCCAATACCTCCGTGCACTTCAATACAGGATTTTAGTATTTAGAATAAATCGGAAAGGTGAACCTCGTGTCTTTTTGCACGGGAACGGCTAGTCTCCAATTCATTATCAGCACTTTAACGGAAGTAAAGTTGAGATAAATCTAACACACTATTCAGAAGTTGGTACAATCTGCAGATATCACCAGTATTCCAGCGATAAGTGCCCCAAAATTTAACACCATGGTGGACTCCATCAAATAACAGTAATAAGAAGAAGAAAGAGTCACAAAGCAGTTAAGAGAACAACCAAAAACGTTATTAATTTTTTTTCCAAACTTTATTTTTTATAATCATAAATATGTAAACGATAAACTATTTTCAAACTTTATTTTTTTATTAACATATATATGAACGATAAACTAATAAACAAAATGTATCAACAATAATACAAAACAACAAGGCGGAACACTCCTGTGGGGACCATGGATGTCGACGGCAGACCTGGAAAATCAGGAAGATTGTTAAAAAAAAAACAACATGCTATTCTCAACAAAATACCACAAGAAACAAATCACAGATATATAAAATGCATACAGCTAACAAAATTGTATAAGTTTAACTTACAAAAACTGTAAATGTTGCAGCTTTAAAATATTTACCGAATCTGAGGACATTTTTTTGCAGAAGGCACCACGCCCACAACGTTTTTCTTCAGTGGTGAGGAAATGTTTTACTTTTCCCAAGGGGCAAACAAAGACCAATGCCAACTTGGTCACGTGCAAGATTTCCAAAAGAGTTCTGTCATGAGGGGATCCTAACAAGAAATACTCATACGGCACGGCAGTATGATGAAACACCTAAGAACCCTTCATCCGAACAATCCTGCACGAGAAGAGTGCAAACAGATGAGAAACACTCCTATTCTGTATCTGTAAAAAAGAATCACAAATAAAAGTATATTAATAACTTTCAAAATTATACTATTCCATTACTGTACAAACACATTTTATATAAATACTGACTAAGAAACTATGTCGCTGAACCACAAGTGTGACGATGGTTAAAACACTACATGCATAGTGCATACTACTTTGAAGCAGTTCATGCCCTAAAGCCTACCTCACTAAAACTCTACATGCTAACTGACTAAATGATTACAGTACTATAAGGAGACACACTGGGTGAGTGACAGGGTGTTTGCTAGATGAGTATGAATACTAACTAGGGAATTGAAGGTGTGAAACACAACTGTGTAGGTGATTAGAGGACTGCATCCATACTGCATAGGCACTTAAAGCAGTCCATGTGCTAAGGCCTGGCTCACTGCATGACTACTTGGGTACTGACTGAATGTATAGAGTACAGCAAGGAGAGTGCCTAGGTGAATTATAAGTGCTAGGCTTTTCGCACAGGGAATGGATTAGTACTCGGTACTGAATGGGTCACTAGAGGAGTGCAAAGGCAGTGACAAGATATTTGCAGGACTGTATGGATACTGACTAGGAAATTGAAAGTGTGAAAGACAAGTGTCTAGGTGGTTTTAAGACTACATGCATAGTGGATAGGGGTTTGAAGCAGTCCATGTGCTAAGGCCTGGCTCAGTGCATGAATACTTAGGCACTGACTGAATGATTAGAGTACTGCAAAGATAGTATCTTGGTGAATTTATAAGTGTTTGAGTTTTCGCACAGTGAATGGATTAGTACATAATGCTGAATAGGTCACTAGAAGACTGCAAAGGGAGTGACAGGGTGTTTCCTGGAAGTGTATGGATATTGACTAGGGAATTGAAGGTGTCAAAGACAATTGTGTAGGTGGTTAGAGGACTGCATGCATAGTGGATAGGGGTTTGAAGCAGTCCATATACTAAGGCCTGGGTCACTGGATGAGTACTTGGGTACTGACTGAATGATTAGAGTACTGCAAAGAGAGTGCCTGGGTGAATTTATTAGGGTTTCGCGCAGTGAATGCATTAGTACATGATGCTGAATGGGTCACTAGAGGAGTGCAACGGGAGTGACAGGGTGTTTGCTGGAAATGAATGGATACTGACTGGGGAATTGAAGGTGTGAAAGACAAGTGTGTAGGTGCTTAGAGGACTGTATACATAGTGGATAGGGGTTTGAAGAAGTCCATGTGCTAAGACCTGGCTCAGTGCATGAATACTTAGGCAGTGACTGAATCATTAGAGTACTGGAAAGAGAGTGTCTTGGTGAATTTATAAGTGTTTGGGTTTTGGCACAGTGAGTGGATTAGTACATGCTGTTGAATGGGTCTCTAGAGGACTGCAAAGGAAGTGACAGGGTGTTTCCTGGAAGTGTATGGATACTGACTAGGGAATTGAAGGTGTAAAAGACAAGTGTATAGTATGTTAGAACACTACATGCATACTGCATAGACATTTGAAGCAATCTATTTGGTACTTAGAAACTGACTAAATAATCAGACTACTTCTAGGACAGTGCTTAGGTAAAACTTTTAAATTTTCAGTTCTGCCATAGTGAACAGAATAGTACATGGTACTGCACCTTAGTGTCAAACCCTGACTCATTTTATCAATACATAAGCAAAGACTAGCTTCTAATGCTACTAAAACTTGACAACATGACAGGTTTTAAAAGAGTTATCTGCTAAAAAATACACAATGTTACCAAATGCTTCTCTCACAGTGCTTCCCAAATGCATACAGACTCACAGTGTGAGTCTAGACAAAAACCACTATACCTAGGAGTTTACCAAAAATCATTCACTACTGTGGAAGTGGTAAGGGAACTGCACACAATATTCATATTTAAGGACTGCACTTTTGTGTCAAAGCCTGACTCATTTAATCAAAGCAAAAGCAAAGACTGGCTTCTAATGCTACTAAACATTGACAACATGACCGGTTTTAAAACAGTTATCTGTCAGCAAATACACAATGTTACCAAATGCTTCTCTCACAATTCTTACCCAAATGCACACAGACTCACAGTGTGATTTTAGACAAGCAACACTATCCTAGGAGTTTACCAAAACTCATTCACTAGTCTAGAAGAGTTAATGGTACTGCACACAATATACATATTTAAGTACAGCACATCAGTGTCAAAGCATGACTCATTTAATCAACGCATAAGCAAAGACTGGATTCTAATGCTACTAAAACTTCACAACATGACAGGTTTTAAAACAGTTATCTGTCAGCAAATACATAATGTCACCAAATGCTTCTCTCACAGTGATCCCAAATACACACTAACTCACAGTGTGATTCTAGACAAGCACCACTATCCCTAGGAGTTTACCAAAACTCATGCACTACAGTGCAAGTGGTAAGGGAACTGCACACAATCTACATATTTCACAACTGCAATTTACTTCCAAAGCCTGACTCATTTAATGAAAGCATAAGCAATGACTGGCTTCTAATGCTACTAAAACTTGACAACATGACAGGTTTTAAAATAGTTATCTGTCAGCAAATACACGATGTTACCAAAGGCTTCTCTCACAGTGGTTCCCAAATGCACACAGACTCACAGTGTGATTCTAGACAACAACCACTATACCTAGGAGTTTACCAAAAATCATTCCCTACTGTGGAAGTGGTAAGGGAACTGCACACAATGTTCATATTTCAGGACTGCACTTTTGTGTCAAAGCCTGACTCATTTAATCAAAGCATAAGCAAAGACTGGCTTCTAATGCTACTAAAACTTGACAACATGACCTGTTTTAAAACAGTTATCTGTCAGCAAATACACGATGTTACCAAATGCTTCTCTCACAATCCTTACCCAAATGCACACAGACTCACAGTGTGATTTTAGACAATCAATACTATCCTAGGAGTTTACCAAAACTCATTCACTAGTCTAGAAGAGTTAATGGTACTGAACACAATCTACATATTTAAGTACAGCACATCAGTGTCAAAGCATGACTCATTTAATCAACGCACAAGCAAAGACTGGATTCTAATGCTACTGAAACTTCACAACATGACAGGTTTTAAAAAAGTTATCTGTCAGCAAATACATGATGTCACCAAATGCTTCTCTCACACTGATCCCAAATACACACTAACTCACACTGTGATTCTAGACAAGCACCACTATCCCTAGGAGTTTACCAAATCTCATTCACTACAGTGCAAGTGGTAAGGGAACTGCACACAATCTACATATTTCAGGACTGCACATTTCTGTCAAAGCCTGACTCATTTAATCAAATCATAAACCATAACTGTCTTCTAATGCTACTAAAAATTCACAACATGACAGGTTAAAACAGTTATCTGTCAGCAAATACACAATGTTACCAAATGCTTCTCTCTCAATGGTTCGCAAATGCACACAGACTCACTGTGTGATTCTAGACAAACAACACTATCCCTTGCACTATACCAAAACACATTTCTTCATCTAGAAGTAGTACTACATTTTAGTATAGAAACATAACATAACTCATTTCACAAATTCATAAACAATGACTAGTTTCTAATTCTACCAAAATATAAAAACAGCACAGTTATCTGGCTGCAAACACATGAAAAACACAAATGCTTATCACAGAATGGTTTCTACATGCACACACACTGTCAATAAGATTGTAGAGAAAAAAAGTACTCCCTACACTTTAGCAGGAGAAATACATTAGTCTGATTAAAATCAAAATAGTCTACATACATCCCCTCACAATTAAATAACTCATCTTTCAAGTTCTTTTGTAGATTAAGAAGTATATCAGTCACTCACCATATTTTCTTTTACAGAATCTCTGCACTGTGCACCTCTCAGCAAAAACAAAGAATGGAAAAGTTTCCCTTTCATTTTCCACACATATACATGTAAACATCAAATCACAATCCTTCACACATAAACTCAAAAGCAAACACACATTTCTATTGGTTAAACATTTCAACCCTTTCCAACTGAAATACATTTCAACCCTTCCCCCAATCTGCCTTCTGCCTGTTACCATAGAAACAGGTCATGGAACACTGCACTGAGCTCACAGGTCACAAGTTCAGCACACAATGTTACTAAACAAGACAGGAAGTGTGCTTGACTTTTCAACATATCAGCTTATCATATATAATGTTCCTTACAATCTGTTTTTGTTAACCAATAAGAATCATACCTTTAAAAAACAGAAATATACACCCTACCTTTCAGTGTAGAAAGTAGTCATACAACCAATGATTTCTTGTCTTTTATCAAAAAACATTGCCGTGGATCCACGCACCTAACGCGTGAGAATCCGTGCACCCAACACAAAAGGATGCGCACACCGTGCGCGCATTTCGCCGTTTTTTTTTTTTTAAAGAGGGGGCCCCAGAGGGTCAGAATATTTCCACTCTGCCCCTTTATATGTTTTACACACTTATTCCCCTTGCTTCTTCAGCCTCGCTTCTAACGAGGCAGAAATGGCCGCCAACAGTTCCTGGTTTCGAATGTAGAGAGACACTCGACAGCCAATTAGCATTCAGTGTGCGATCGGGAGGGTGCGCGCTCAGTTCGGGGAGGGTGCGCCTACGGTGCGTGTACGGTCCGCGGATCCTCCGCGGCCATCGTTATTTATGTACTTTTAACTCTAATTTTCTCAGGAACTACTGAACGGATTCACACCATATATGCAAAAGGCACAAGTCTGAACTGAGGACTACCTCTTTGCCAAATTTGGTGTCATTCCGTTCAGCGGTTCGGGCTGTAGCTGCGACAACATTTCCTATGGGAAATTGCATAGGGAAAATGCGTTTGGGGACCCCCCTTTTTTCGCGGCCCCCGCTTGACGAATCACCATGAAACTTTCAGGGTAGGAGTGGAGTGGAGCTGGCCAAAAGTTTGGACAATTTCACGAGGATTCATCAACCAGTGCCAGACTTATTGGGAATAGAATGTTGCGGATTTCCGATGGAAAATAGATCCTAACTATAACTATATACTGGCGGCCGCCAGTAGATTATATATATATATATATATATTATCTACTGGCGGTCGCCAGTAGATAGTTATAGTTAGGACCGTGTTTCCATAGGAAATCCGCAACATTCTATTTGGAATAACTTTGGCGCCGATTGACAAATCCTCGCGAAATTTTCAAAATAGGTGGGGCGCTCCGCTCCGCATGCACCCTGAAAGTCTCAGGGGGATTCGTCAAGCGGGAGCTGAGAAAAAAGGGGGGTCCCAAAACGCGTTTTTCCAATGCAATTTTCCATAGGGACCTTTAGTCCAAGGTACAGCCCAAACGGCTGAACAGAATTACTTTAAATTTGGCAAAGAGGTAGTCCTCAGGTCAGGGATGTGCCTTTTGCATATCTGGTGTCAATCCGTTCAGTAGTTCCTGGGAAAATCAAAAGTAAAATCATATATATATCTGGGCGGAGCCTAACCACACATCTCATCGTGAGATCTGATTGGCTGTCAGCACTTCATCCAAGAAGTGTTGGCAGCCATCTTGGGACCAATATACATGATTGCACCTCATTAAAAAGCCTTGCAGTTAGTAGAAGATTTTAAGACTTTAGTTACATTATAAATCATTTGTTGATGGTACCATACTCATTTTAGGAACTGTGGTGTGTTCTAAGGTGATTTTACCATGTGAAAAAGCCTTCTGCTGTGATATCATGAATCATGTTTGAAAGAAAACTATTATCTCATGCTTTTCCCACAGAGGTTTGGAAGGTGATCAATAAGCTAAACTGAGAGCATATTTTCAGTAAATTCACATTATCTTTCTCAGTCATGGGAGAATGAAGTCTGACATTCTCAGTAAAACATGTACATCCAACAAGGGCAGAGACTGTCAGTTGATTCCTTTGTGTTCTACTGCAGCTTCCCAGAGTGTTCTAAAGAACAACTAGAGCGCTAACAGTCCTACTTATGACAAAAGTATGGCACACCTGAAGCCATCTTGGTTGGAATAAAGTGGTAACTCTTAAAACATTTAATTTAAAAAGGAACAAAATGAGGGGGTTTATTTTGCCATAGAAAGTATGATTAGTGCTGCAGAAAGAAAAGTTAGGGCACATTTAGAGTGACTTCTCAAATCCTCTTCTATTTCATTAAAACATTCTGACATGCAGACTGAAACATGCACTTTCAATACCAGCAGCAGTTTTCCCTGGTGAGCAATAGCTTTACTACAGTGATCTAATGAGCAAAAAGAGTGCTAACATTCTGAATTTATGGCAAATGTGTGACACACCTGAATGCCTTCTTGATGGAATCAAAGTAAAAAACTGAAAGTATTTCCTATTAAGGAGACTGCAGTAAATGAGGAAATTAGGAAACTTCATAACAAATAAGTTTCCCAAGATGGCCACCAGAGACAAAAGAGCCCAAATGTAGCCCAAGTATCAACCAGATGTAGCCCAAGTCTAGCCCAATGACAGAATGTCCCAGAGTGTTCTTAAAAACAACTAGAGCGCTTACTGTCTTCATTATGACAAAAGTATGGCAAACCTGAAGCCATCTTGATTGGAATAAACTGGTAACACTTAAAACATTTAATTTAAAAAGGAACACAATGAGGGGGTTCGTTTTGCCATAGAAATTATGATTAATGCTGAAGAAAGAAAATGAGGGCACATTTTGAGTGACTTCTCAAATCCTCTTCTATTTCATTAAAAAATTCTGACATGCAGACTGAAACATGCACTTTTAATACCAGGAGCAGACTTCCATGGTGAAGAGTAGTTTTACTACAGTGATCTAATGAGCAACTAGAGTGCTAACATTCAGAATTTATGGCAAATGTGTGACATATCTGAATACCTTCATGATGGAATCAAAGTAAAAAACTGAAAGCATTTCCTACTGAGGAGACTGCAGTACATGAGGAAATTAGGAAACTTCATAACAAATAAATCTCCCAAGATGGCCACCGGAGACAAAAGAGCCCAAATGTAGCCCAAAATCACCCAGATGTAGCCCAAATATAGCCCAATGACAGAAGTGTGCAAAACACTTATTATTTTGTGTTTTTGCAGTGTTATATAGTGCAGACTTGTCAGGTATTGGAGTGCTTTACATGAGCATTGGTTACATCACACAAGAACAAATTCATTTTGGTTGTAGACATGGGGAGACTAAGTGATTTGACCAGAATCACAGAATGTCGAGCTGAAGCAGAAACTCCAACCTGGTTCCCCAGTTGCAAAGTCTGCAGTTCTGGAAGTAACACCACATCCTCTCCCCTAAGTGCAACATTTAATCAAGTGGTCAACTGGATAAAAAAACATAAAGATAACAAATAATTTAAAAGTGCTTTGTCGCTATTTGAAAACTCAGAAAATATGTCCTTATTTTAGTCTTTTAGAGCACTAACCACAATTTTGATGCCAATAAGACCCTCTCATATATGTAATTTCTAAAGGAAATGCTCTAGGTATTACAGTTTTGATTACATCAAGATGATGTCAGGCGTTCCACACTTTTGTAATAAATATAGAATGTTAGCAATCTAGTTGTTCATTAGGATACTGTTGAGAGGCAGAGGCCAGGGGCACGGACTCTGAAAATTGAAGGCAGGTAGGAGGGTGCAAAGCCAACAATTTAACCACACTGAGCAGGCAGGAAGGGCCGTGCCAGCACAACAGACTATGGAGGGCAGTGGAAAGGGGGGAAGGGGCAACAAACCAACAATACAGGACTTGCAAGAGAGGCTGTTGCAATGTAATAGACCATTGTGGGCAGAAGGAAGAGGCAATGGTAGTACAACCATACATGCCAACAGACCCGATTCAGCCAGGAAACGTCCAATGTTTTTAAGCTCAAATGGGCTTTATTTGATCTGTCTCCTGTCTACAACCTCCTCTTTTTCAATGTAACTCAAAGGGGAAAATCAATACTCCAGTTTTTTTTCAAAATCTCCCTCTTACCAAGTTCAAAATGTTCGCAAGTATGGTACATTGGATCATGGAAGGAAATGGGGTAGGGACATGGACTTGGATAACAGAGGACAGGAGGGACATGGAGAGGTGCACCACACTGACCCTGCAGGGCAGGCATCAGGGTTTGCAGCAGCACAATACACCACACAGGGCATGCGGAACGGGAGTGCAGCACAACAATCCATAGAAAGCAAGAGGGAGGGGACAGGACCATGCACATGGACAACAGAGAACAGAGGGGCAAGAGGCAATGGTAGCTAGCTGACCATAATGGACAGACAGGAGAGAAAGCTGCAGCATAACAGACCATAAAGGGCAGGAGGGACGGATCAGGGGCATTACAATGGAACCGACAAGCCAGGAGGGAGGGACTAGGGGTCTGCACATGTAAACAGAGGGCTGGGGGCAAGGGGGCAGGGCAGGAACAGCAAGATAGCCATGGAGGTCAGGCAGGATGGGCACTAGAAGCAAGACACACCATGAAGAGCAACAGTGAGACTGTGATGGCATACACACAGACCATGAAGGGAAGGTGGAAGGGGGTCAGGGGCAGCTAACTGACCACACAGGGAAGGTGGGAGGGGCCATGGCAGCACAGAAGACCATGCATGGCAAGTGGGAGGGTTAGTGGCAGCACAATGGCTATGATGGGCAAGAAGGAGGGTGCAGGGGCATGCACAAAGGACGATGGAGGATAGAAGGGAGGGTAAGGACCTGTGCACAGACAAGAAAGTTCAGGGGAAGGGGCCTCACAACAGACCGCACGGGGCAGGCAGGAGGAGCAGTTGCAGCACAACAGACCAGGGAGGGCAGAAGGGTGTGGCAGTACAATGGACCATGTAGGACAGGAGGAAGAGGATAGGGGCATGGCATGTGGACAGGCAGGGTGGAGGTGGCAGGGACAGGTTATAGTCATCTGACAATGCTAGGCAGGTGGGAGGGGAGTGGCAGCTCAACAGAACACTCAGAGTAGATAGGAGTGGCAGGTCCATGGAACATGGTGGGCAAAAAGGATGGAGCAGGGGCATGCACAAAGACATCGGAGGGCAGAGGGAAGGAGAATAGGGGCAGCAAGCTAAGCACAGAGTTTAAGCAGGAGGTCAATGATGGGGCATAGAATTGGGCAATGGAGGGCAGGAGGAGTGGACTGGTACATCATACTAAATTGAGGGCAGTGGCAGCACATCAGACCATGCATGACAGGAGGGAGGAGGCTAGTCCATGGATTCACACAAAAGAGGATAGGGAGGAGGGGGATGGGGCAGCAAGCTACCTGTTCAGAGAAGGCGGGTATTAGGAACTTTATTGTTTTTAAAACGTGTGTCTGTGCGAACTACTTAAAATATGAACAAGTATGCAGCATAATCTCACTTTTATTCAGGAAGAAGAGGACGTTTGTGACTGTGACTCCGGGCTCACTTGGCAGAAACACCCCCTGAGCCTCCACCCCCTATCGCAAAATGTAATGCCCGTGAAAAGGGTAGGTGAACACAGTGTTATATAGAACATAGTCCTGAGAGCACGATTGAAAATGAAAACTAGATATAGTGTATGGTATAAACTATGCACCAAAAAGTGTGATATAAGATGAACCGGGCGTGAAATATAATATGCAATACATTGTGCGCAATGACAGATTCATTGGAGAGCGCGAGATAGCATAGGCACTAGCGCGTGCTATGCGATATGCGCCTTGGAGTGTAATATGCACAGGGCAGTGTTGTGTAACCTAACTAGTCTCTAAAGTTGAAATATAAAATATGTGCTGGGGAGTGTAACGTTGCATATGCACTGTGACAAAGATATGGATCCCAGATTGTAATTTGTATGGCATAGCACCGTGCGTTATAACATAGGCATCGAGGAAGGCACGTTAGATGGGGCAATATAACCCATGCGAAGACAAGTGTGGCCTGACATATTCACGGTGTGGTGTTACAGTGCACATGGGCTAGACAGTGTCATAGCATATGCACTAGCTAGTGGAATACAACACAGAGGTGTGTGGCACTCAGCAGGCAATGGTGGGTGTAACACAGCATTGGGCTCTGCCATGAGTGCGCTTTGACTCTCAAGTGATGTTCGTCCCCTTCCAGAGAGTAAAATAAAAAGTATTACACATCCGGCAGTGGATGTGTGTTTTATTAACCGTGAGGGGGGTTTCTTGCATAGTTGTGGTCGAATTCCCTTTTGAATGGCTTGGTGTGCATGTGTATTAAATGTGCCCGTCAATTGCTACCCATGTTTGTATAAATAAACGACAAGGGTGTCTACCGAGATTAGGCACGGTAGGGCATCAGACATGTCAGAGCTTCACTAGTGGTGTAAATACATTCCACGTGGATTCATTGTATGCATAGTCGCCTTTTAAGGAATATCACGCAAATCGTCATGGTGATAGGTACGTACGGTTTGTCCAGCATGTCCTAGGTGTGTCTATAAATATATATTTTTTAAAAATAATAAAAAAACAGTGGCCGGCCCTGGGGATTGGGGTCAAAAAAATATAATTGGGAGACAGGCCCTGGGGGATGGGGTCATCAGGGCCAATAAATTAGAACAAGAAGGGGAACCACACAGCCCCCCTTCTTAAAAAATTTAAATAAATAAAAGACTGGCATCGTGCCGGAGGCCATGCCCCCTCCTTGCAGCACTCTGCAAACGCGCCCCCTGGCGAGTTGTAAGTTGGGGAATTAATTCCTCTTCAATACTGAGGGTCCCTGAGGGCCAACTAGCCAAACAGGCATCTCCAGTATGCGCCAGGGAGCTGCGCTGCAGACAGGTGTTCTGAGGCCAAGCCCCTTTTTACACCTCTCTGCAACGCAGCTCTGTGGCGCTTACTGGAGGTACCTAGTGGTCTAGTTTGACCCTAGGGACCCTTAGGATTCAAGGGGACTTAATCTCTCAACTTAGAACAGCCACAGGGCGCGTTTACACAGTGGTGAAGGGAGGGGACGGGGCCTGAGGTGACGTGTGGAAACACGCACTATGGCACGTTTTAAATTGGGGATATAATTTCCCTTCAATACTGAGGGCCCCTGGGGGCTAACTAGCCCACCAAGTGCTTTCAGTAAGCACCACTGAGCTGCATTGCAGAGAGGTGGTCCAGGCCGTGCCACTTTTTACATCTCTCTGCAATGCAGCTCTGTGGCACTTACTGGAGGTACCTAGTGGGCTAGTTGGACCCTAGGGACCCTCAGGATTCAAATGAACTTAATCTCCCAACTAAAAACGGACTCAGGGCGTGTTTACACAGTGGTGAAGGGAGGGGACGGGGCCTGAGTTAACGTGTGCAAAAACGCCCTGTGGCCTGTTTTAAGATGAGGTTTTAATCCCTTTGCCCTATTATATACTAGGGGCTTACAGAGGAGGTCATGCTAATCACAGGGGGACCCCAACGCATAGTGTTCCCTAGTGTATTTAGGTGTTTTCACTGTATTCTAAGTGTCTTTTAACATAGCACTGGCTCTAGGACTGGTTAGTCAGACTCAGTTACCACCAGTATCCGTCTGAAAAAGTTGAGGGTACAGGATGATTTTGCAACAAGGCTTCTTTCTGCTCTTCTTTTTGTTCTTTCTGCACGTTATCCTTCTCCCAGCACTTTTCTTCGTCTTTGAGGACTTCTGTTGCTTCTTTCTGCACTTCTTTTTTTTCTTTCTGTGCATTTTTTCTTCTTTCTTCACACGTCCTATCTCTGTAGGCATAGTTAGAAATTAGCATTTAAAAAACCTTTGAAATTCACAGAAAAAACCATAGGTTTCAGGCACGTTATAGTTAGGAATTAGCATTTAAAAAACCTCAGAAATTCACTGAAAAAACCATAGGTTTCAGGGGTGTTATAGTTAGCTGGACTTTTCACTTGTACAAAACCATTGAAATTCCCCCGTTATAGTTAGTTCAGCTAACTATAACTCGCGCGCCCGCAATGCACTGCTGATGACGTCACATATTACATCACTCATGACATGGTCAGTGACATCACTCATGACATCACTGATGACATCTCAAATGACAACACTGATGACATCACTGATGACATCATCCTTGTGATAGAGTGGCAGACCTCCTCTCACCCTAATATAACCTTTGATACACACATTCAAAAATAGAGACTAAAATGTTCGAAACAATGGACATACCAATACCAGTTACAACAACCTCTTCAGTAATTCTAAGATCCACATACACATCCACTCATTCACCAACAGTCCTATACAGTCACTCATACATGTACTCACTCATCATATGTACTCATACACCTATACATCCTGTTACACAATGCCACTCATCCATAGAGTTACTCACACACATAGTCACTCATGCTAATAAAGAATCAAACATACATTTACTTGCATATACAGTTATACACACACCACCACACTTACTTCTACGGAAACTTACACATACTTAGTCTTTTAAACAATCACTTATAGAAACACATACTTATTCATACAGGAACTCTTTCAATCTCTCACTCTCACATATACTCACTTATATACACCAATAGTCACATATACTAGTTTAAAACATATGTAGTTACTCATAAAGGCACTATTGAGAGTCATTCACTCACTAACACACCCATACACACACTCATCCACCCATACAGTCCTGCAAACATGCTGTCTTCAACACATACAAACAGTGAGTCACTCATTCATGTACATATGCACTACGTAATACCCCCCACCGAACCATACAGACACTCAGACACTCATACTGATACTCAAAAAACCAACTAATAACCTATATAGACACTCATGTAGCTACTCACCAACCTATGCAGCCACTTATACACAAAGTGAGAGACTGATACAGATATTTACATATTTAAACATTACTCACTAAGCCATGTATTCACTATGATACACTTAATCAGTCAGTATACAATAAAACTTTCAAAAACAAGTCATCCATTTAGCCACTTATATACCCATTTATTCTTCCATCGACCTTGAGATATACATATATAAAACATATTTAATTTTCAGAAATACACACATTCACTGGATGATGTCATCAGTGATGTCATTTGAGATGTCATCAGTGATGTCATCAGTGATGTCACTGACCATGTCATGAGTGATGTAATATGTGACGTCATCAGCAGTGCATTGCGGGCGCGCGAGTTATAGTTAGCTGAACTAACTATAACGGGGGAATTTCAATGGTTTTGTACAAGTGAAAAGTCCAGCTAATTATAACACCCCTGAAACCTATGGTTTTTTCAGTGAATATACATAAACTTTTGCCTGAATGGTTGAACTGAGAGATAGAGTATGGTCTTACTAAATTTGACATTGTAAATTGTACATCTATACTGCACACGCACTTTAATGTAGCCAGTGATTTTTGGACTGATTGCAACGTAAGCTGTTGTAGGTTACATTCGTGTGTTATGTATACAGTGCCATATGATGAAGGTATATTTTCTATTTGTTTTATCATGATTCAGATGAAATGTAAGTTATTGTATATATGCTTTTATGGTCAAATTTGCTGAAATAAAGCTTAATTGAATGAATGATTCAGCAGCTGCATCTGCTTGGGATCACCCTCTTCCGTCCAATTTGGACACAGGCTCAGGCCCAGGAGGGATAGCGCGAAAAGATCTGCATAACTCAACAGATTGCCCGGGAGATATTTCTCTTATGGTTATCCATGAATCTATCATGTCACTCAGGGACGAAACACGGGCTGAGAGTCAAAAGACACATAGTGTCTGTCGCAAGCTCCAGAACTCACTGAGTCACATTGCAAAGTCCTGCTCAAAATTTGCTGAGAGGATATCGGAAGCAGAGAATATGATCTCGACACTTGAGGATGATATGGTCATGCAGAAGGCTGCCACTGATGCGCTGGCATCCCAGAAGAGTGACATGGCATGGAAACTTGAGGACATGGAAAATCGCCTTCGGAGTAATAATCCAAGAATCCTTGGCGTACCAGAAGTAGTTGAAGGCTCTCATCCACGAAAATTTATTATGGGACATTTTTTACTGGACCTTTACCGGAACTGGTTCACTGGGCTTGGGACATGGAGGTGCAACTGGCCCATTAGTTTCCTTTTTGACAGGGGACCCATCCAGGGGCCAGCCACTCCACTACGCGAACCAGAGCAATATTCATATACTTGGCTAACTTTCTGTCCAGACAGGCTCTGTATGATCTAGTGAGGCCAGATAGGAAGAGGAAGGGAAATGGGTTTCAGATTTTTGTTCGTCCAGACCACTGCCACACAACGGTTAAAAAAAGGTGGCAGCTTCGGCAGTTAATAAGCCCATTTCAGAGCAAAGGTGCTCAAGGGTTCCTTTTGAAGCCTGCCAAACTCAAGATACTATATAAGGATAGAACTACATTTTTCACTTCTGAGGTTAAGGCCAAAGAATTTTTGCAGGATATTAAGTCTTAGCTAACTGGACTGTGCAAATACAAAAATTAGAAAGACTCTGATAATGTGAGCTGAAGTTGGCTATACACCTATAGCTTTGAGTTGTAAGCTCTTCTAGCGTGCTGTGCTTTATATTTTTGTATAGAATGGACTGGGCAGGGTGGATGGCTACAAGGCTCTCCATCACACAAGACCATGGGTCGTTCAGCCTCCATGTTTGGGGTGTCGGGGGGGGCTTCTGCTGGCATAGGAAGCACCGGGTGGGTGCAGGAGGGACTTTTGGGAGGGGGAGGCTGCTGTTGGTTCACAGGGGGATGATAATTCAAAATAAGCCAATAAATTATTTAAAGCAAATAAGAGTAAAATATGTCACTTGTTGGGAAAGGTGGGGTTGCTGTTGCAGTTCAAAATGGATCAATGATGGATAAATTGTCTATTTGCATGTTTAATGTACGCGGTCTTAATCACAGAGTCAAGCAGCAAAGAGTAGCACAGGAAATCAGAGTTATATCTCCAGACGTGGTATGCCTTCAAGAAACACATATCCCTTGGAGCGAGCAAAAGGGGCTAACAGAGCTAGGGTACAAGCTCTTGGTGTGTACACCGCAAGGGACCACCACAAGGGGTGTGGCTATTCTTGCTAAGACAAGTATTTTATCTGTTGACAAGACTCTTGCAGATAAGCATGGCCGGTGGGCGATAGCTGAATGTGTAGTTGCCAATAACAAATTTACAATATGCTCTGTATACGGATCTAACTATGACAAAGCACAGATATTAGATGATCTGAATATCCCTGTTGATATTGTGTGGGGATTTTATTATTCATTTGGGAGAAGTCACTCCATGTACCGGTGGAGATAAACATAGTGGTCGGAAATCCAATGTATATAAGGCCTTGCAGCAACTTCTGTATGATCATGGCTTAGATTATGTCTGACCTAGGTTAAAACATCCTGACCCAGGGTATATGTACTACTCTTGCCTGCATCAAAAGCTCGTAAGGCTAGACTATATTTATGTCACCAAAACATATTTGGCGGAGGCACAAATACAACGTTTTCCTACCGTCACCTCAGACCATAACCCATTTTTGCTGAAACTTGAAATGCATGGTGTGGTCCGACCCTGAGGGACTTTTTCATTTGACAGAAAGCTACTGCCCAATGAACAATTTATCTCTCATATCCAAGAGTGGATAAATCAATTTCTTGCCATCAAACGCAATTCTACCACTAACAGCTTGGTTTGGGATGCTTTCAAAGCAGGGCTCTGGTGGGAATTCTGAGCTTTGGATTATATGCTCAAAATCAGCACCAGCAGGTTATACAGGGGTTATATGGGGACCTCCTGAAAGCTGAGCATACTTTAATACAAGCACTGCAGGGGAATTCTGATACTACTCAGGCGCAAAATGAGGTAGCATGCTGTAAAGCCAGGATAAATGCACGGTGGGCTAAGGACATTGCTAATAAATTCTACCTTTATAGAAGGGAATGTTATGAGTATGGGGAGACAACCGGTAGATGCCTGGCTAAGAAAATCAGGTGTAAGGAGGTGAAAGACACTATTACTGCTATTCAAGACTCAGCTGGACGACTAGTTGAAACACCCGTGAAATCCTGGAGGACTTCAGGGCCTTCTAAGAGGAACTATACACAGAAGATAAAATTAGCAATGATAAAAATTAAGCTTTTTATAAAGATCCATATAGGAGGACGCGGAAATATTTGGAGGAACCTATATCCCTATAAGAGCTCATTGAGGCTGTTGGCTCCTTAACAACAGGTAAAGCTGCCGGGCCTGATAAACTCCTATTAGAATTCTATAAGATCTTTTTAGCTGAGTACAATCAGACATGCTTACTTTGTTTCAGGAAGCTCAGAAGGGGGAACCTCCGGCATTGTGGGATGTAACGTTTTTTTTTTTTTTAAAAAGATAAGCCACCCACGCTGCCTGGGTCATATAGATCCATCTCTCGTCTAAATTGGGATGGGAAGATCTATGCAACGTTCTTGGCTACACGCCTTTCCCGAGTGATTACCCCTATAGTATCTGTCTGCCAACATGGCTTTATTCCAGGAAGAGGCACTGTCAACCATATCAGTAGAGTGGTTACCCTGTTGGATTTTGCCATTGTCCAACAAGCTCCTTGTGGAGTAGTGTCCATGTCTCTTGAGAATTTTTATGGGGAACTATGCGGTGGAAAGGTTTCGGGCCTGGCTTCATTAAAGCAATAAGAACACTGTATAGATCACCTGTGGCTCCAATTTGTGCATTGTGGCTCGAATCAGAACCAGTCACAATATCAAGGGGCACTAGGCAAGGCTGTCCGTGCTCTCCTCTACTCTTTGCCCTTTATATTAACCAGTTTTTAAAGCTATTGAAGAATAGCTTAAGTGTACAATTGTCTAGGTCTGGGCAGAAACAGGTTAATGTCCTAGCATATGCAGATGATGTTGCTGTTGTCTCACCGGATCCAGCCAAGGCTCTGGTCGAGATTGAATGGCTAGCAACGGTATTCGGGCAAAGATCTGGTTATAGATTAAACATAGCCAAAACACAAATAGAACACTCAAGTCAAGTACTATTTACTGACCTCAGGGTTACAGAGGAGGCAACATATTTGGGGGTCTGTATTAATGAATGTTTGGACAAGATGGTACGCTCGAATTGGGACCCCCATGGTGCGGAAAATTAAAAGGGAACTAGATAGAAGTGAAGGTTTACATCTGTCTATGGTGGGAAGATGCAATGTCTTAAAGATGAACATCTTACCAAAGGTTTTGTATTATTTTAGGTCTGTGTCCTTGGAATTCACGAGAAAACAACTCCAGAAACTGCAATCTACGAGCAGGGAAAAATATGCATTTACCACGATCACAAGGGGGCTCGGCAGTGCCTAATTTTCTGTTTTATTATTGGGCATGCCTACTTCAGCACATGGGAATCTTACTGGTTGGTGAGGGAGAAGTTAAGGAAGCTGAGTCCCTGCATATCTTCCAAATCATACTAGCAGAAGCTGAGAGTGGCTTTTTTTTTATTAATCTGGAGTCCAGTTTCTATAAGAAACCCCATTTTAAGGTGGTTCAAGCTGTCCATAAGGTATGGCTCCAGGTCCAGAGGCACTTACAGATAAGCCGGATTAATTTCTATACGCCTACCCCTTCTTCAGCTTTGCTCCCAGCTATTTTTCAGGACACCACAATGGCCAGATGGAGACAAAAGCGTATCCCGACCCTGGGAGACTTAGTGGATAATAGATGTATTAGAGCCTATCCTTCCTTGGTTTTGGAATTTGACCTCCCCAAGAAGGACTTCTTTAAATACTTGCAAATTCGGGACCACTTACTAAAAAATGCAGATGTGGAATGTCTGGCTCATAAAAATAATCTTCGAGAGGCAGTAAGGGGATATGGAAAGATAAGTGTTCTATATCAAAGTCTTATCGAAGTGCAACTTGATGATGTGGAGGCACAGAACATAAAATGGAACAACAGATTATCCCAGGGGGGGAATACTCTGCAAGAATCTATTATTCTGTCTGAAAAGCTCCTGGTATCCTCCAGTCTTTAAACGCACCACTACAAAACTATGTTTAATTTATACTACACTCCTGCTAAAATTGTGCTATGGGGCGGGCTAAATGACGGCAAATGCACACGGTGCGGGATGGATCAAGCTGACAGTCTACATATGTTTTTTATCTGTTCAGAGCTGAGACAACTAATTAGCAGGATGGAGGCTTTCCTGACGGAGGTTACGGGGCACAGACCGTGAAAACACCTACTGTTATGCTGCTAGGAGTTTTGGAAGGCGCAATGGCCAACCATGAGATGCATAAATTTAGATACTTAGAGAGCCATTATGATAGCGATCCGCCCGCCATAACTCCCTGCCCGCCCGCCATTTACCCCCGCCTTATTACCATGGCGGGGTGTATCGCAGCGGACGGAAAGTCTGTCTGCCGCATTTCTGCCGGTCGGCAATCGTCGAGATTGCCGGCCGGGTGGAACTCGGTCATTATATGGTAGTGATGTCTGGAAGACACCTCCATCCATATTAAGATGCCTGGCGGTGAATGCCTTTCCATGGCGGCGATGCCGCCATGGAAAGGCATGCGGGAATTGCTTTGGGGGCCCCTTGCGGTGCCTGCCACGTTGTGCATGGCAATGCACAACCTGTATTTCAGGCATTGTGGCGGGTGTTGCTCACAGCAGCACCCGCCGCAATGTTGACAATACGGGATGCGACTGCCAGGGTGGCGGTCGCATCCTAATTGGTGGTGCGGGACCGCCGCACCGCTGGCAGATGGTTTTAACACCCATCCTAATGGGGGCCTTAATATTTTAAGCAGTAGCTGTGGCCAGATTATGTATAGCTTCACTGTGGCGGCAGAAAGAGCAAACTTCTTTTAAGATGTGGAGAGGAAGACTATATGCTGTCTGCAATTTGGAACATAGCCTATATGCTCTTAAGGTCCCACAGAAACGGAGATAGAGATATGGGGTGCTTTAATTGACAACCTGGCGCCTGCTATTGTTTAACGGTTCCAGATGTATGTCTTGTGTTGCCATGTCTTCTTGTCTTTTATTTTTCCTTTTCTTCTTTATGCCCTTGTACTTTGGGGTATATAGGAACTGATACATATGTATCTATGATGGTTATAAATGGGAGGAAAGTGTTGACTATAATGACGGTAGATAAATTACAATAAGTGTATATGCTCTTTATTTTTCCTTTTTTTCTTTTTCCTCGCCCTCTCCTGATTTCTCCGAAGTATATGCTGATTAAAATATTATGTTTGGTAAATGTATAATATCTGGTATTGGCTTACTAAAAATTAATTTGAAAAAACAAACAAAAAAAATTATGTGGTAAAAACCACCCTCCAACAGCTGGAGACCACGACGAAGCAGCGTGCGTAAGATTTTCCAGACGGTAAGGAAGGAGGCCGCGGCCGGAGTTTACCCATCATTGGCCCTTCCTGACTGAACCACCGGACACACACGGGTAAGTCAAAGAGCCTTTTGCTTTTTCTCTCTGCCTAGCCTTGGTGTAGTGTCTGCCTGTGGTTGGTTGAGGGCTTACAGGTATGGTACTGGCTAGTTCATCGTTCCTTGCTGACTGGTGTCTTGCCACCACAAACAACACTTTTTTAATATGACTCACGGGAGCAGGCACTGAGCCAGGATTTATTGTCAGATTTCGAAGTTTGAGGTTGTGGGTTTTGGGTTTCCGATGCACGGTTTTTATATTGTGCAATTGTCTTCATATCTCCTGTCTAACAAGATAGGGATCGCTTGTCTCATCGGTCTGTCGGTGGAACATGTTATGCGAGTAGATAGGGCAGGAAAAGCCAGCTCTCTCATGCGTCCAGGGACATGCCAGTGGATCTTCTTTGATAACTGATGAGACAAGTCATGCGCCTATTTAATTAGTACAAATAGGAAAAGGGGAATCGCGCCTTGCGTCTCTCAGCTATTGCGGGTTCTGAAAGGGTCAGAACTCCTAAAAGTGTTTGTCAGCTCCCGTCTGGCGACTGGTAATGGAGGTTTAGTGCTGAAAGTATTGGAAAACTCCAGCTTCTGCAGTCCGAAAGAGTTAAAAAAAATGTTAACGGTTAAATAGACTAAATAAATAGCTTTGTGAAAAGGTGCCCGGCTAGCTTCTCATACTTTCGCATTAATGAAATAAAACATTGATGACTGTAATACAGAATAAAGAGGAAGGGCTTCACTTTCGAAACTAGCTCCCTTCTCAACTTCCTGCTTCCTCCATCTAATAGAAAAATAAATATTTCCTATCTGTCAACGTTTCTTACAATGTAGGGATTCGTCTTTTCATTCTGCTTTCTGGCACAGGAGTGCACAGTCCTGCCTTTTAATTAATTGTGAAGGAATTGTGGACTTTTTGAGAAAATGTTTGCCTGTTTGCATGGCAAGCTCATGGTTTTTCTGCATCCACGTTTTCAAGTGACTCAGTTGTGTTTCCTTCTAAGATCGGTATCTGGTCATTGATTCAAATTGTGTTAAATTCTTTAAGCGAGAACTAATCTAGGCACTTTAAAATTGGATATATATATGTATGTGATATGTGAATTTTTGTTTTGGAGTGCTCCATTATGTGAAGTACATATACACCCTGTTAATACCCTGTTAGTTTGAGCTCCAAATACCCCTCCATTTCCCCTGCCCATATCATGTTGGTAGAATATGAAAAGATAAAAGTGCATTGTTGCATCTAGCTTAAAAACACTGGCTTAACTTCCTGTTAATAAAGCCTTTGGAAAAGATTAAAATACTTTTTTTTCTCTCTCTCATAAAAAGTAAACAATAAAAATCACCCTGGGAAACAACCAACGCTTATCCCCCTGTGCCCATCTACCACAAACAAACTCAGGAAGGCAATGTTCAATTTCATCTCTAAAACAAAGAGGTTTAGTGCGTGGCTGGTCCGATAGCAGCGGGTTTCTCAATTACTTGTTCAGTCAAGTGGCAGATGGTGTTGGGAGGAAGTATATAGCGGAGAACTCTAGAGCTGATGCGATGGGCTTGAGACTTCTGGCAAGACCGGGACCAACCTGTAATCGCCAGAGCTCCAAGAGGGCATCCGCGAAGGGTGACACTAAGTGGACAGACTGGGCCTGCGACTTCTGCCTTGTCCAGAACCAGGCTGAAACTCTGGAAGCTTGTAGGCACCTGGACAAAGAACATTTCTCCAAATGTTTGCAGACACATTATATTTTAAAAGTAACTAGGGAAGAGGACTGTTGCTTCATTGATAAACTTGACACTTTTAGCCCACTACTTCTAGCAGAGGTACTTGCGCTACAAACACATTTCTGGCAAACGAAAGAAAAATTCACACATGTAATAAATAATGAAGGTAAAGAGAGCACAGAAGTAATTCTTCACCTACAGCATAAAACACCAGTTACCATATTTACCAGTCAATAAGACTAAATAGCACCAATTACTATACGTTCCACTAGGCAGAGGAAATAAATTACAGAAATATGATGCTCAGTAAACAAAATGCATTACTAGGCAAAGACTTAACACCCAAAGAAATAGTTAACTGCGGGAAGGGTTCTGACTTTTACGTCAAAAGATTCACTGATGATTTGATGAGTTGGACAGAAAGGCTTTTCCCACACAAATGATTCCGTGGCCACAAGATGGACGCTTTGATCCACAGAATATGGGAACAACAGAAGACTGTATCTTACACAGGGAGGGTGATGAAGAGTGGGAGTATCCTTACATGAGGGCAAGCTTAAAAATATGGCAGAAATATGCACGTCAATTTGACCTCACACGACCCACAAAAACAAATACCACAGTGCCTCATCAAATGCCCCTACTGTTCCAAACCCCAGACGCTGTCCCTCAATGTGTCCCATGGCCCCAAATGGACAAAGACAATTTGAAAGAACAAATACCGCCGCTACCAGAAGGGACTGGTAAATGGATAGCAGTCTTAGAACAACAAACAACTGGTATACCATTAGCGGTAGGTGACATTAAACGCTTGCTCACCACCCTTATTGGAGAGGAAGCAGAAGACAGACTAAAAACAGGAATAAAAGGAATTTCGAATCCAGATAATCTCAAAATACTTAATATAGAAAGAAAAAGATTTAATGGTTCTCAATGGATTGCTCTTTCATGGCAGAAAGGGCAAACAGAGGGCCGCGGGGTTGATAGCCCGTCAAGTATGCCGTGAGTCCGCGGCAAGCCATCACCTCGCCAACAGTTTGAACCAATGAATCTTTTTCTTTCTACATGAAGTATTTTGAGATTATCTGGATAATCTGGTGAAATAATACTTTAAAGCCCTGATGAAGTCCAAGTTTTAACTGAACGAAACGTGTTGGCTGGATGTTGTGTATGGAAATAAAGAATCGGAATTGAATAAAGAAAGAATAAAAAGGAATACCTGTCCTTACATCTACTCTTGTTTGTTATGGATAAAAAGCTTATTAGTGCACCATTCCAAAACTCAAATTTCTGTTCTGCGATGCAGTTTTACAGAACAATGGCAGGTGCAGGAATTGTTGTGCACATTTGAATAGAACAAAAAGAAACAGAACAGTGAAATGCGGCCTTGATGGTCAGCCATCATGGTTGTTCTACTCATACATCCTATGAGATCTGCCTCCCCACCACACAATTAGAGCAGTAACTCTTTAGTTTACCATATTGCATTGTGTCAGCCCCTGTTGGGCAAGTTTAAGGAACAGGAGAGCGCCTCAAACTTTACCTGGCCTGGCTTCTACCAGAATATTGAGATTTAAATGTCAACCTGACAAAATATTGTTACCAAAATATCTGTGGTGCCAGAATATCATAAGCGTAAATGTAGATATATGTAAATGTAGATATTTTGGCCATAATATTTTACAAGGTCGACATTTTTGACATGCTGTTCTGCATCTCCCATCCAGGGTTCATTATCTGTCAGATGCAATAGTCTCAGTCTACTGACCCTTGTATGCTAACAGTGTATTTTCATTTTGATATTTATTAGGTGGAACACTTATTTTTATCTTTGCAATCACATTTGACCCCTACAGTTGATTTTTCTAATTTCTCTTGCATCTTCATTACATAATTCTCCTTCTAACTCCTTGACAGCCGTGTTGTATCTGTACTGCAGAGGAGGCTCTTTTGTTAGTGTTTGCACAGAATTTGTACACACATTGGAGGGAATATTCTGCTTTGCACCTATGACACTGTTTGCATATTTGTGTAGTATGCATGTGCATCACCATGATACAGTTCTTAACTTTATTTTGAAATTTCACTTAATTTAGAACTTCTACATTGATTGAAATGGATTCAATGTATGTAAGTTCAAGAGAATGAGGCTGCACATTTTGCCATATTTGCTCCTCATATTGTAACATCCCATTCTGAAATGTATTCCGATGGAGGCTACAGTATATTTTAAAATCCTTGTGTCCCTGGTTCTGTGAATGATTGCACAGTAGAGGGAGAGTATATGAAATCTGACCTTGGTCCTCCAAGGGTGTGCAGTAGAAGACACGTTATAGAGCAATTATCCCTAGTCCTCCAGGGTGTGCGTTAGAGGGTGAGTGTTTTGACGACTGATTCTGCAGAATATGCAGTAGAGGGTAAGTAATTTAAGTCCCTGGCCCTGTCGGGTATGCAATACGGAGTAAACATGTAGTACTGGCCCCTGGTCCTGCAAGAGTGTGCAGTAGAAGGGGAGAGTGTAGTATGATACCCAAAAGTATGTGCAATAGAGGGTGTGTGTATTTCCCTGGTCCTGCCATGTATTTACCTTGTCCTACGAAAAAGTAAAAGTGTGCAGCAGAAGGTGCGTTAACTGTATATCCCTGGTCCAGCGAGGGTGCACAGCAGGGAGCTAGTAGTAAAGGTTGTGTTATCTGACCTGTCTGAATAATTTATAGAGTTTGAAAAATTATAGAACTTATCTAAGCCAGAGTCTTTTACGGCTCTGTTGTGTTTTCATTAGTTCTGTTGTATATTTATTATTTTTCTAAGGGAAGGAAATATGTTGTAACCTGCTGTTAGATGTAATATATTGTTTCCATAGAATCAACCCTTCAACGTCTACATGACTCCACTCGCAGACGTCGTCAAATCGCATGACATCAACATCATCTCCTACACTTACGACATCCAGCTCATCCTCTCACTCGCGGCCGACTCAACCTCTACAAGGACCAACTTCCAAAACTGTATGAAGAATGTTTGGATGAAGGATAACTGCCTGAAACTCAACAACGATAAAACTGAAGTTCTGATTTTCAGCTAACACACCGTCCTCTGGAATAACTTGTGGTGGCAATCGGAACCCAGATCCACCTCCACACTGAAATCATCCTCAACAGCAAATGAACCATGAAACATCAGGTCAATGTTGTTTCCTGAGCCTGCTTCGGATGCTCCAAAAACATTCAAGTAGCTCCCAATCAGCACCAGTAAGACGGTGATGCAGGCCCTCATCACCAGCTAACTGGACTACAGCAACACACTCAACGCAGGCACCACCACCAAACTCATGCAAAGAGTCCAGACTATCCAGAAGGTAGCCACTGGACTGATCCTCAACCTGCCCAAAAGAGCCCACATCACCCAGCCCCAGAAGGGCCTCCACTGGCTCAAAGTCTGGAAGAGATGCCATTACAAGCTCCTGGCCCACTACTCCAAAGCCCTCCATGACCAAGGAGCTGCCTACATCATCCACTGCCTACACTTCCATCGACCTTCCAGGAATCTCTGCTTCGCACATCTCACCCTCACACAGATACCTTGCATATGCCATTCCGTATGATGCTCCTTCTCCACGCCATAACCTGGAACCAGGAAGGGGCTCAAGACGTGGCTCTCAACTGAGACCGCAGCAAATGCCGGACACCTTCTACTAGTACTACATGAAGATGTCATGGAATGTTGTGGAGTACCTGTAGAAGCGTCAGTTAGAGAGAGTAGGCTGAGCATTAAGGATGCTGCTCCTGGTGGGGTGTTTAACATATAACTTGCAACATTAGCTATAACTTCTTCAATACACCTACAACTTGATGATCTACACGTACTGGCTACCTTAGTCTGCATAACTAAGAAGGTATCTTTTAAATATAACAATTTGCATTGTTCACCTTTTCACAATTGGAACTGTTTTAATATTTTGGCTAAATGATGGGTCAAATATGCATCTACCCAGACTCAACATTCTTCTAATTAATACTCTTTTGAGTATGCCTTAGTTCTGCAGATCCACTTTTGCTACATCTTTGTGACCTTTCTTGCCTTTTGAAAATCAAAAAACAATTCTTCCCATTTTCAGTTCAGGTAGGAACTTGAAACCCATCTGCTTAGCAGTTTATTTTAATTATTTTTGCTGTTCTTCACTCTTCTTTAGAATCCTACTACACCTAGTGCCCCTCCGGACATAATGTGTTTAAGACAGTCATAACCTTACAGAGCATTATTTTAGATGTGTACCACATACATTTCCCCAGTTAAGTAAATGCTGCCTAAACCAAATGGAGAGCCAGAGACTGCAAAGAAACCGATTGACCTTTTAGGAGTTATGTTGTTTGTGCCTTGCACGAACTCTGTTACAGTTTCCATCAAGACTGGCCTCACTCCTCATAGCTTAACAACTTGTCACTGCATTCTGCTTACACACACCTGACTTTAATCAACAGCTGTTTTTTCTGCAGGAACACCCTCTATGCCGAGATTACCAAGAAACTCACCAGAAGACTGCAAACCTCCTGAACCCAGTAGTCAGACACATCCTCAACCTCCCACATAGAATTCCAAGCAGAAACCACTTCAGGGAACTCCACTGGCTCCTGATACATGAACATGCTCATTTTAAACACCTCACACAGACATTTAAAGTACTACACAACATAGACCCCAACAACCTGAACAGTCGAATCTCCATCCACCAACCACCCACACAACTCCGCTGTGGAGAACTCACACACATCCCAAGCATACAAAGAACCAGACCAGGAGGATAGACACTCACTCCACTGTGATTCCATGACTTTGCAGTGAGTTTGTAATCCTTTGAAGCCAAGATTAAGCCAGTAATTGGTAGCTTCATCTATGTCATCCATCTCAGCCTAGCATACACTCCTGAATATTGGTTCCTTTTTTCATAATCACAAATGAAACATGCTGCTGCATGGCACAGGGCACAGGGTCAGACGAGCCGATAGGGCAATCTGGCAGTGCCTGAAGTGCTGATCTCACAGATCAGTGTATGGGCTGTTATGTTGGCTGTCTGTGGGCCTGTTTTACAGTCTGATGGATTAGTTTTTAATATTGATTTCTCTGATATTACCACAAACATTGCTTACAGCAAGTGCAAATGCATGCAGTCTTCCATACTGTGCAAAACACTTATACAGTTTGTCTTTACGAGTTTAAAACTGCTTAGATTGGCAATAGGGAGTTACTTTTTAAATTACTTGATTTGCTATATGGATCGCTTTCATTTTTGGTGCTTGGGCCTATTTTCTGTCCCAGTCCTACTCTGACAGTGCCAAACGTATTTGTTAACTTTATCAGAAATCATGCAATGCTGTGAGATAACCTTGTATCCTCCTTCCCAAATAGGGTTTGAAACCGTACCTTGGCCCAGGATAGATATAGATAATATTATTGGTGTGCACTTTGTATGTAATTTGTTTTTGCATAAGTACTCAAAATTATGTGAAATATGTGTAATTACAAAAATGCAAATTTGTCATTTTGCACTACACTTTAGCATAAAATGCAATATTGCATCAATATTTTGCTTGAGGATTCATTCAAACAAAAGCACAACGAACAACAGCTGTTGTTCCTGTAGATTTGCAGAAAATTCTTACCACAAACTACTGCAAATTATGTGGTACATGTTTACAGCGAATGGTGCAAAATCACACAAAGTGGCATAATTTCAGGAATTTGCCATAACAAGTGAAATACAAAAAGCCTAAAATTACACCGCATAATTTACATTTTTCCCAGGCCCTGGATAGCATGTGCCTTTGTTAGGCCTGTCAGCCTTAGGGTAGTTTCCCCAGCCACGGCTCGTGTAGGTTAGAGCGGTGGGGCAGTGGGGCCGGGTTGGGAATGGATTCGACAAACGACCACGAGCAAAAATTAAATAAATAATAAATTTCCCCTCATTGGCATCTGTCGAAACCACACCCCCACCCGGCCCTACCTCCTCACCACTCTTACCTGCATGGGCAGAGGCTGGGCTCCCCCTCAAAATTTTGCCTTCCTCCTCCATTTTTTAGCTGATTTTGTTTTTGTTGATTTTAGGACTCTGTGCTAAACTCTTGTGTGCTCTCCTCTAAACATGGGAACAATGGTTATACCAGATTGGCAGATTTAATTCACTGATAAGTCCCTCGTAAAATAGCACTATATGCGTTTGGGACCGCTAAAGTAAATGCTACTAGTGAGACTGCAAACCTTCCTTTTTATTACAAATGTCACCCCAATGCTAGGCCATGGACAGCCCAGACGGCTGGGTGCACTGTATTTAAAATGTAGGATATGTACCTTTGAGTTTTACATTCCCTGGTAGTATAAGTTCTTAAATTGCTTTATCACTACTGCAAGGTCTATCTCTCTCATAGGACAACATTGTAGCTGCCTTATTACATTTTATAAGTGAAATTTCAAAATAGGGAGAGATTAATCAGTTCATGTTTCGGTCTATGGAATCACAATTTAAAATCCTACCTAATGGTGAAGTCAGATTTTAAATTGTAATTCTGAAAATGCCACTTTTAGATAGCTAAAGACACACAATTAAAAGACACACAATTGATGGACGGAATGCAGAAAAAATCAAAGCATTTACCCCAGTCAAGAAATCTGGGCTAAATCCATCATTCTTTTTGCTCACCATGCCACCCCGGTTTAGACCTGGCCATATGCAAATCAGTCTTGACCGTGTGCCTCATGGGAACAGTCCAGTCCGAACTGCCAAGCCAGGTCTTCCCTGGACCGGAAACAAGCATCATTGGACTGGTCTCAGGATTTCCCCCCTTATCAGCCAAGATAGCTTGAATCAAGCGGCACAGTGAGCCCGGGACCCACGTCTGTGCATAGTGCATACCCGGCGCACTTAGGGTGAGAAAGCAAAAGACACAAAATTGATGGACGGAATGCAGAACAAATCAAAACTTTCACCCTCAGTCAAGAGATCTGGGTTAAATCCATCATTATATTGCTCACCATGCCAGCCCTGTTTAGACCTGGCCATATGCAAATCAATCTTGACCCCGTGCATCATGGGAACAGTCCAGCCCGAACTGCCAATTCAGGTCTTCCCTGGACTGGAAAAAAGCATCCTAGGACCTGTTTAGGGCTTTCACTCCTCATCAGCCAGGATAGCTTGAATCCAGTGGCACATGGAGCCCGGGACCCGCATTTGGACATACCCGGCGCACTTGGGGCAAGAAAGCAAAAGACACACAATTGATGAATGGAATGAAGAACAAATCAAAACATTCACCCCCAGTCAAGAGATCTGGGTTAAATCCATCATTCTTTTGCTCACCATGCCACACTTGTTTAGACCTGGCCATATTCAAATCAGTCTTGACCCTGTGCCTCATGGGAACAGTCCAGCCCGAACTGCCAAGGCAGGTCTTCCCTGGACCAGAAACAAGCATCCTAGTACCGGTTTCTGGGTTTCACCCCTCATCAGCCAGGATAGCTTGAATCCAGTGGCAGAGTGAGCCTGGGACCCATGTCTGGGAATACCCAGCGCACTTAGGGTGTGAAAGCAAAAGACACTCAATTGATGGATGGAATGCAGAACAATCAAAACATTCACCCCAGTCAGGAGATCTGGGTTAAATCCATCATTCCTTTGCTCACCATGCCACCCCAGTTTAGACCTGGCCTTGCTCTCTTTGCCACTGGATTCATGCTAGTCTGGCTGATGAAGGCAAGCTATCAGGGGGTTCAGCGCAGGATAACTGGCCGTTTGCTTGAACCTTACCCCGACAAGTATTTTGGTTACTGCTTGACCAGGGCTCATACCTCAGTGAACCCTTAACCCGATTTCTTATAGCCTTGATAAGTTAAATTCACTTGTTGTGATTTTAATGAAAGAGATCCCTTTAACTTCAGCACCAGAAACCTTTGACCTCCAAACAGCATTTTCTGCATCAGAAATTCAAAAACTCCTATAGAGCAAGTATCCTACTCACTTTGTAGATTTTGTTCCACCCTGTTCAATTCATCCAACAAAACTGGCAATGTGCATTTATTCTATACAATTGAGTCTGGTTTGTGAACTGGTTTTAGAACTACTAAACTTATCCCCTGATTTTTTCGTTCAGTTTTCTTCAGTCTGTTTGATGGATTTACGACCATACTTCTCATCTTCAGTTGTGGCATTCTCATATTCCTTCTGGTTAAGAAATAAAATCTGTTCAGCCTCCAATACGAATTTCTAATGTTAATATCATACTGAAAAGCAGTGCTTAGAAAACCTGGTGTTTTGTGGCTATGAATGGCTAACAGTCTTAAGCAAGTATTGGACTCTGTCTTTTTACAAACTGGATGTTTCACATGTGAGACCAGTCTTTTGGTTCATAAAATGTTTGCAAAAAAACTGTTCTCAAAGTTCCAGTGGGTTTGCCACGAATGGAGTTGATCAAAGTGAAAAAACTGCTATTACCACTGAAGCTGCAAAAGTCTATTACCGACAACTGCAGTTGCCATTTGTGAAATATTTTCAATATGATGGGCAAGCTGCTCTTCCAGTGTTCGAGTAAACAGCAACATCAATGCTTGAAGCACTTTTGCTAACAAGAATCAATGCACAAGAGTTGTCATCATCCTCGTAATTAACCGAAATACAGGCTCTGTCTCAGTGTAAATGTGTTAGTCTTGTCAGCCTTACAGTGGTATTCCCCAAAACATTTTGATCCCTTCACCTATTTTATAAGTCCCTAGTAAAGTGGAACTACATCTACCCAGGGCCTGTAAGTTAAATTCTACTAGTGCACCTGCATCACTAATTCTACCACCCATGTAAGTACATTTTCAGTCCTGTTTCAGGCCTGCCATTACAACCTGTGGATGCAGTTTAAACTGTCATTTTGATCTGCCAAAATAAACATACCTTCCTTTTTAATACCTTTCTTTTAATACATATAAGTCATCCCTAGGGTAGGTCCCAAAACAGCCCATAAGGCAGGGTGCATTTTATTTCAAATTTGGACATATACTTTTTGGTTTTACATGTCGTGGCAGTGAAATAACCCTAAATTAATTTCCACTACTGCAAGGCCTACATTTCCCGAAGGATTACATTGAGTTACAATAATACATTCAATAAGTGATAACTTTTGCTAGGGAGCAGGTAGGAAATTCATGTTTAGTTTTTTAAGGAAATTAAATTTTAAATCCTATTAAATGGTAAAGTGAGATTTTAAGTTATACTTCTGAAAATGATGTATTTAGAAAGTGTGCATGGTGAGCAAAAAAACGATGGATTTAGACCCAGATCTCTGTACTGGGGTGAATGTATGACATTGTTCTGCATTCTGTCCATTAATAGTTCTTTTGCATTTGTCACCCCGAGTGGGACGGGTATGCTCAGACGAGAGTCCCGTGCTCTCCATGCCACTGGAATCAAGCTATCCTGGCTGAAGAGGGGTGAAACCCCGAAACCGGTCCTAGGATGCCAATTTTCAGTCCAGGGAGGACCTGGCCTGGCAGTTCGGGCTGGACTGTTCCCATAGGGCACAGGGTCAAGACTGATTAGCATATGGCTGGGTCCAAACTGGAATGGCATGGTGAGCAAAAAAACGATGGATTTAGGCCCAGACCCCTGTACTGGGGTGAATGTATGACATTGTTCTGCATGCATGCATGCATCGGAATTCGAGCGCTTTACAAACCTATAAACATAAACATGCTGTCCATCATTAGTTCTTTTGCATTTGTCACCCGAGTGGGACGGGTATGCTCAGACGTGAGTCCTGTGCTCTCCATGCCACTGGAATCAAGCTATCCTGGCTGAAGAGGGGTGAAACCCCGAAACCGGTCCTAGGATGCTTGTTTTCAGTCCAGGGAGGACCTGGCCTGGCAGTTCGGGCTGGACTGTTCCCATGAGGCACAGGGTCAAGACTGATTTGCATATGGCTGGGTTCAAACTGGAATGGCATGGTGAACAAAAAAACGATGGATTTAGGCCCAGATCTCTGTACTGGGGTGAATATATGACATTGTTCTGCATTCTGTCCATTAACTGTTGTTTTTGCATTTGTCACCCCGAGTGGGACGGGTATGCTCAGACGTGAGACCCGTGCTCTCCATGCCACTGGAATCAAGCTATCCTGGCTGAAGAGGGGTGAAACCCCGAAACCGGTCCTAGGATGCTTGTTTTCAGTCCAGGGAGGATCTGGCCTGGCAGTTCGGGCTGGACTGTTTCCATAGGGCACAGGGTCAAGATTGATTTGGATATGGCTGGGTCCAAACTGGAATGACATGGTGAGCAAAAAAACTAGGGATTTAGGCCACGATCTCTGTACTGGGGAGAATGTGTGACATTGTTCTGCATTCTGTCCATCAATAGTTCTTTTGTATTTAGAAAGTTAGCATTTTCTTGTCCTAATCATTGGTGTCTGCAACCTTTTAGCTGGGTCACATAACTAGGTGTAGTTGGCAGTGGGTCTCTGTGCATTCCTCCAAGACAGCCACACAATAGAGGGAAAGGTGATTGCAGAATGACCCATCTCTGGTAGGATGGAGGAACAGCACTGAGCACAGCCTCACTTACATTTCAAACCCACGGCTTCAGGGCACTCACAACAAGTTTCACAGTAGTCTATTGAACCCAGACAATCTGGAGTCAGGACAGGGGGGGGGACTCTAGAAGCTTCTCCCACACTAAAGGTGGTGCCTGGTATGAAAATCGGACCCTCGAACCCACTCTTGAGTAAACTCCTGGACCTGTGGATACAACAATGAAGGACAGCCTGCTGCCCTGCTACTTGAGGCCTGCCCTCCTTGCTGAGAGTGAAGAATGGAGCTGCACCGTTCATCTCAGGCTGAAGTGCCTCTAAGGGTAAGCTGACTGACCTAGTGTTAGAGCTTCATGGACATAGAAAGCTCCAGAGGCTTCCTTGCAACTGCCAAGCTGTCCTGTGGCCTCTAAGTTCAGCCTGACTGCCTTTGTGCCAAGCTACCAGAGGGTTAAGCAGATGCTAATTTAGTTATATTTGTTGGGGGGTTCACCCTGACAAACCTCAACCTAATTTATCACAATTTGCCCGCCTCCTTCACAAGCAGTTGCTAAACCAAAGGCAATAGTTTGTATTAATGGCCATTCCTATGCCGTTTCAGATGCCTCACCTTCTATAGCATAGCATTATAAATGTTATAGAGACTACATCCTCCCATTATCGATTGAAAAGATATGAACCAAGTTCAAATCACTGCTCCAATATGAAAGGAAAAAGATTGTTACTGCTTTTCTGAAGCACAAGACAAAGGATGTGTGGTTATCATTCATATTTTATGCACTAGATTTGCGTTTTAGAAACAAACATTTTAAAGTTCATCCTCTGTTTTGCAAAACCATATGTGCAACAGATTTTAGTGGTCGCAAATGTAGAATCGGGTCATTTATGACCGCTAAAGAGCCTTTTGGCATGTACTAAACCTATTTTGTGAGTCATTAACCTATTGCCAACTCCCAATATAGGGTTTGCAGGCTGGTATTAGGAAAGGCATGGCAAGGACGTTCCTTCCTAATAGCACGTCGCAGGGGGATGTGTGCATATTTTGCGACCAGAATGCGGTCACAAAACATTTGCAGCTTACCGCCTACTTCAAGCAGGTGGTAAGCCAGTCAGAAATGGAAAGGGGTCACCAAGGGACACTTTCCCCTTTCAGAATGGTGGCAGTAAAGTGTTTAAATAGCTGGCAGTGGTCCCATTGAAATGTTTCATTTTACTTTTTGAAAAACATCACGTTTTCCTTTAAGTCAAACGGGCTGCATTTAAATAAAGTTGCTTTTTTAAAAAGCAAACACAGACATTGTGGTCTGCTGTCCCCAGCAAGCCACCAATTGTGTGTTTTTAGTGATTCACAAATTGTGACCTACCTCATGAATATGGATGAGGTAGGTCAATTGTGACACCATTAGTAATTGCTAAATGTATCTGAGACACATTGGTAAATTGCATTCGATTTTGCGAGTCACAAAAATTTGCAATTAAAAACTCGCAAAGTCTGGCGGTCATACATGTGGGTCCTGGTGCTTTTCTCGAGTGTGTTATTCATTTACGAAATAGTGTTTGAATTTCCACTGTGTCCCTTAAGTCATATAGAGAGAGTGATGGGGACCAGAAAACACTTCCTACAGAGTACTGCTCAGTCAGTTGTGAATGGGTTAGCATTCAAACTGGTTTTCCAATTCGTATTGGTGTATTGAACTGAGACCTTGCACCGGGGGTCATAAATCTGCACCCTGCAGCTCGAGGTGGGGGGGGGAGGGAGAGCATTATAATAGACTCTTGAGAAGGAATACTAGAGAATGTGAGAACGACTCATGTTGGGGAGTCCTGCCCAAATAATATGATGCATTGCAAGGGAGTGAGGAGCAGGTAATGTGGGTCCTAAAACACAAAATCCACAGTCTGCATGAACAGCCAAAATAACTCTTTACAGGTACATTATAAAGGCACCACATTCTGTAGTCAGAATATGACCACTCTTAGCAATGTAAAGGCATCTGACGTGCAAGCTTCTAATAGGCTATGGATAAAGTGATACAGACTGCACAGGAAGCACTGGGTACAGCTACATCTGACACTGCAGGGTCTGACCACTGGGACCCCAGATACCCCACAGGCTGCAAGACCGGTTAACAAACACTGCACCAACTCCAGTAGGTACGGAATACTGGTGTCTCATTTGTATTTTCCATTGAATTGTGTACTTGCACCAGGGGGTTGGAAATCTAACTCCTAAGGCTACATGGCAGTGTGGGTGGCCCAGATTATGACACACAGGCCCCTGAGAAGGAGTTATAGAGAATGTGAGACTAGCAGAGGACACAGGATGGGGAGTTATGCCACAATGATAGGATGCATTGCATGGTATTGAGGTGCAGGTAATGGGGGGCCTGAAGCTTAACAATGGCACAGGCTGCAGGAACGACCAAAAGTACTCTTGTACTGGCACAACATTCTATAGTCACAATTTTCACACTCTAAGGAATGTAAAGGATTCTGACTTGAGCAACTATCGTATAGGCTACAGATAACTCAATGCAGATTGCAAAGCAAGCACTGAATACAAAGGCACAGGACGCTATAGGCACTGACGCTGGAACTCCAGATACCTCACAGGTTGCAGGACCATTTTACAAGCACTTCACCAACTACAGTATGGACCTGATACTAGTGTCTCAGAGGCGGTTTGTGTGCAGAGTGCAAATCTGTAACATAACATGTAGTACCTTGGAGTCGGCAAATTAACTACCCACCCTATTAAAACTCTCTGTTACTCAGACATTACACTTTAAACTTGTACTGAAACCACCTGAGTTATCTTGCATAATATGGCCATTAATGCAGCATTTTAGGCTTGCACTAAAGATAGCACTACCATAAATAAAATAAGATAACAAATGTACTTGCCTTTGGATCAGTGCTGCACTGAGAATATGACAGTCTCCTTGCCTTAGAACTAAACCACCCAGTATGGAGGATGGATGGGTAACACACACCTCAAGGTCATGGTAAGGAGGGCCCTGTCTGTGTGAAGCTGGGCATCACAAAGATCACTACACTACACACCTGGCATCCATCGGCCAAATCCACACGCAGGAGTCACGGGAGGTCTAATTAGGGAAACAGCCTTTACAATGAGGTTTTTACCACATTGTGCCTTTACAACGCATTTTTTAGCACACATGATTTTACCACATGTATGTTTTTACAATGCATTTCTTTACCACGCATTTAAGGTAAGTAGGAGGGTGTGGGGGTCTCCCCCTCACATACATTGTTTTTATATATAGAAACACTGCATGGTAACGGCATGCCTTGTACAATAATATGCATTGTAAAGAAATGTGTGCAAAAAAATGTGTTGTAAAGGCACAATGTGGTAAAAACCTCATTGTAAAGGCTGTTTCCCTAATTAGACCTCAAGTCCCTTACGAAGGACTTGTTTTCCTCTCCTGTGACTCCTGCGTGTGGAATTGTCCGATGGATGCCAAGTGTGTAGTGTAGTGATCTTTGTGATGCCCAGCTTCATACAACCGTCTGATTAAGACCTGACTTTACTAGCTGGAAGGTTCCCTAAGAGCCGAGCACCACGAATATAGATGTCTGCCCTTGTGCGTTGGGTAACTACGCTGTGCTCAGCGGCCAGACTTATCACAGGGTCACAAAAGTGAGATCACATCACACCAGATCTAACTCAACTCAATTGTTTCACTCTCAAAGCAAGGATCTGTTCCAGGATTGCGTACCTGATGCACAAAGCGCTTCATTATTACACTCCAATTTACCTGGCAAAAATCTTGATCTATCTGGTCTGAACCGGAACCTAAGAAGCTCAAACACTCTACTGCTCAAACCCCAAAAAACAAAAAAGAAGACAACATAAATTGCGCCTTCTCCGGCCTCACTCCAAGATTATGGAAGGCTCTTCCCCCCGAAATCAGAGCTAACCCTTCTGCTGCCTCATTCAAAAAAGAAGTCAAAGAGTTGTTCCTGAAAATCTGCCTGCAAGTATAGACTTGAAGTCACCAAACTAGCTTTCATCTCATGTTTAACAGCACAAATCTACCTTTGAACCATGCTATGCTTTGATTCTTTATATCTATTATGATCACCTTATTTCTGCTTAACTTCTTTTATGGTTCCTTTCCATGTACAATGCTATGATACTCTGTCGGGTCATGTTTGCGCTTTATAAAACTTTTCAAATAAATACAAATAAATAACTTGGTCAGATCTGTGCTGTAGTCCTTCTCATTAACAAATGGACCGACAGTTATAGGGCAGTGTGGCCTAGCTGTTGGAGTCGTGTTCCACCCCAACACCCCACCCCACCCTGAAAATAAATCTTGGGTTAAATGTTATAGGTCTTGAACCGGTTTTAAGCTTAATTTGTGTTTCTTAACCCCTTCAGTGCCCATGACGAGATGGTTTCGTCATGGAGCGCGGTTGCGCTGTGCCCATGACAAGACTATCTCGTCATGAACCCCGCTCGCTAATGCAACGCCCGGCACAGGGCGGGGAAAGGGCGTGGCACTGAAGAGGTTAATGCTTTAGTTATTGTAAAATATATTAAAAAAAGAAGTGCGAGAAAGCATATTTGACCATTGCAAATGTAGGTTTATCTCTTAGGTTATACAGTTTGACAAGGTCTAGTAACTATCTCACACGATCATTGCATCTACAGTTCAAATAAAAAACAGTAAAATGACAGATAAATTCACAGTTTTCTAGGTTGATTTTATCCTTCTATTAAGTGAAGATTCTTTCCCTAGCAGATGTTGTCTGGTGTTCAAATCCGGTCGCAGCAACAGTATGTAACACTTGGGTAAAAAGATACAGACAAGTATTCCAGCACATGAACAAATAATGCTGAAGACCTCCACCGCCACCATGTATTTTCCCTGTGTGCTCAGGTAGCCTGGGATGAAGGACAACCAAACACTGAGGAACACAACCATGCTGAACGTGATCCACTTTGCCTCATTGAAACTGTCAGGCAAATTACGTACTAGGAAGGCCACCAGGAAGCTAATACAAGCCAAAAGCCCCAGGTATCCCAGCATGCACCACATGGCAACCAGTGAACATTCATTGCACTGGTGGATGATGGTCCCTATCTTTAGTTTCATGTTCTTCTCAGGAAAAGGAGGGCAAAAAAGAAGCCAGCTGGCACAGATGAGGACTTGAATTAGCGTAGAAGCTGAGAGAGTAAGAACAACAACCCGAGGACCCAACCATTTCCTCATGTTTCCATCTGGCTTTGTGGCTCTAAAAGCAACAAACACCATGATGGTTTTGGCCAGAACACAAGATATGCAGAGAGCAAACATGATGCCAAAAGCAGTTTGACGCAGTAAGCAGGTTATTGGCTGAGGCTCTCCAAAGAAGAGTAAAGAGCACAGAAAGCTCAACACAAGGGATAGTATGAGCAGGTAGGTTAGATTCCTGTTATTAGCTTTCACAATTGCAGTTTCTTGAAACTTGATGAAGACAAATAGGATAATTGTTGTTATGATAGAGCAAAGGATGACAGTAGCACACAGAATCGCCCCTACAGTATCAGTATAGGAAAGAACCTCTAATCTCTTTGGTTCACAATCACTTTGTTTCTTATTGGGCCACTGGTCACTTGGACATGGCCAACATTTACTGGAATCTGTAAGAGAAAACATTTGTTTTAGAATGAAATAATGCATGTATGAACATTCACTCTGGAGGCCAGAATTGAAAATATACATTAATTAAAAGGATGATGTTACACATCTAGAATGCTAGTATGGGTGGCAGCTTCAGAAAATAGACATATATCTCTGTGACCTATTTTGTGACCTCCAGAAGTGCACCTTCAGCATGGGCTCACTGGCACTGTGACAGAGCAACACAATCTCCCAGACAGCCTCAGTGGGTTATAAGCGCCCTGCATTTCTTTAAGGACATCATGGAAGCAGTGCTCCATGGTCTGAGAGTGTAGCAGACAGTCATGTCAGGAGATTAAATACAAAATATCCTGAGACAGGCCGGGAGTTAGTTGTTAAGGTCCTTTGTAACAATTTCTTAGTCAATAAACTCCATCAGGTAAGAGGATGGAGATTTGGGAGGACAGGAAACTGGAAAGCCATAAGCTAGACCACTATCTACCCCAAGAGTAGATCTTCTGAGCACAAGGCACTTTCAGTTAAATTCGATTAAGACAGACTAATGCATATCTACATTAGGACATTTTTGCCTGGGGCCAATTTGTCATTACATCAGCTTCCATCTTCGGTAGATTATTCACGCATATACCATTCCACAATTTTGTTTTGCTTCTCTTGTATGGTTACCTAGTGATCCCTTAACTGTCTTCTTCTTTACTGGAATAGGGCTTCATTTTTTGGGGAGTTGACAAGCTGCTCTAAGGCCTCTGATGCTTGAGCGTCCTGTGGAGCTTCATCAGTGACCAGGTCGAAGTGGGCTCTCACATCTGCAACAGCCGCTTAGCAGCTTGGGTGAGCATTTGCTTGGAAGTGAAGTGTGTGGCATTACCTCTCCATTCTCACATGCATGCAGATCCCCTCCCTTCACTGCGAGTGAGAGTGTTATGTTTGCATAGGCTTTCAATAAGAGAACAATGACCCCCAACAGCAGCCTGTGGAACCACTCTACAATGATTTTCACATTGTCACTCAAATTGATTTTCTCTCAGGTTGCTTCCTAAATGTAGGTCTACTGCAATTGTCTGCTTAGTTTTTTTGTATATGGAACTGCAGGGCTAGATACAAATACAACTTTACAACACAACACCAATCAAACGTGTAACTTCTTACTGTTTGCAATGTATTTCTTGGTGCTATGTAAAACACTCCATTACTCCAGGGGGCTGGGACTGACCAAAATATAAACCTCCATCCCCCCAAAAAGATTTAAGTTCGGGCAGGAGAACTGCTCTTCTGTGGCCTCGGGCCATGAAGTTGGACTCAATTCCTAATGCATGGAGGATGAAAGTTCAGAATGTCTTGTAGTAAGCCTATGGACACTTGGAAGATACTGAGTCAATTGTGTGCTTAAAATCTTTATGTGCATTAGGACCCAATAGAAGCACCACTGCAACAACTTTGCTTCTGAGGGTTGAGATCCTAGTGACCTCCTCGGTGCATAAAATAAATCACCATACTTCTTCTCTTAAAAATATGAATTTTTTCATTTCGAATTGTAATAGCTCTACATTAGTGGACTACAGAATAGGTTTTAATGGACAAGCTAGGTGAACCCATTCCAAAGAAAAAGCAACCCTGGTGCATAGCTCACAAGCATTGTTGAGCTCTTGCCTGTCTGCAAAAACTGTTAACGGAGGGCTCTTGCAAATCAAAAGAACCTTAGCAGATCTCAGAGGATGATGCCTCCAAGTGCGTACATCATACTAGGAGAAATCACACTTCACTCATCAATTGGCCTACATTTTGAGAACAATCCAGATTTTTCAACAGTTTTTGTTTATTACTGATTTTATTCCTTTTTGCCTATCTCTTGAACTGGATCTTTTTCATTTTGTTGGATTTTCCTTTTTTTTTTCTTTTTAATTATTTCCACTTTCTGAGTGACAAGCAAAATCAGAAATTGGCAGAAACCTTTTGCACCTGAACTCTAATTCTGAGATGTGGAAAATTATGAAGACTTACCAGTTTTCCCAAACTCAGTTGTGGAAGTTATTTGGATGCTGCTTGGGAAATGCTTAACATGGAGGGTAGAGTCTTTTCTTAGTGGGTTTTACTCTTCTATTCTTATCTCTTCAGCTGGAAAGGGTGCTAACACAGTAGCATTAAATGTTTCCCCTATTCTAAGGTACAACACCTGGAAAAGTGGAGGTTTTCCATGCTGAGGTTTCAGCAAGGATTATAGTACTATAACCATGAGCTTGTGGTAATCTCCTTCATTTTCAAAGCAAACATTTGCTGCAAACACCACTAGCACTTAGTTTGCAATTTTGCACTACACTCTAAATGAATGACTTGGTGTGGACATTGTAAGATAATTATTAGTTAATTAATTGTTTGTAGCACACCAGACCTATGCACATTTTCTCAAAGGAATGACTTCCTGCTCATGCTAAGCTGTCAAATGTCAGCCAAGATTGCACTAACTCAAAACCTTGGCCTCTGAGAGCATTCCTGTTTGACAATGTTAGAGGACAGTCATACTCACATGAAGACTTCATCCTCACTCTCCTAAAGCTTGATAGACAGATTTGATCACCTAGATTCTAAACCTGCATTTCTCCTCCTACAGCATGAATACTTTGTGGGGTGAGTTCCTAAAGATGACATACTCCATATCCATTCCAAACATAAAAATATAGGCTTGAAAGAAATAAGCCCTGCTTGATCACCAACCATGTTGAGTATCACCTGATGACATATTGTCGTGGCCAGTGCCATATGAAAATGGCTCAAAGTTGTGTATTAAAGGCCGTTAGTGCTAAACCTTTCTCAAAGCCAAGTTGGTGAAAAACATTGCTTCCTTCAAAAGTAAAATAATCTCTTTTAACTACCACAAACATTTTGAGGCTTTTCTAATTGGTGCAGAATATAATATAATGCTGTTTTTTAAGCCACTTGTAATGAGCCAAGCTTCCAATAGTAGGATTTAGCCCTTCCATAGACAACCTTTGGAGTTCATAATAACTATATTCCTCATTAAAGGTTTCATGTTTCTTAATTTAAATAGTCTCTTCAGTCAGAAACTGCATTTAGCCTTACATTGATCTTGTTTGTGCATGCCTTTAGGCACCACACATCAGTCTTAAAAACTGATTGGAACACGTCTATGTGAAAACCTAAACTCCCCTTGATGTGAGCAAGTAGGCTCCTCCTCTATTGTCACAGTTATATGTACTTTGTCTAAAGCACACCTTACATTAAATTGTGTAATTGCTTAGAAAAAGCATCTAAATGGTATTGCTATAACAATCTGGTTTGATGTCCACGTCCTTCAAATTTACCATTTCTTTAAATCCTAGTCTTACATTTTTTAATTGAAAATATTATGATTATTTACTAGCTTTGTATAATTCCTATCATTTACTGCCACTCAGCGATTTGTTCTATCTTCTACTCAATTCCCCATTGGTAGATCCATCTTGCTACATCAGTCAATGTATTCTTGCAATACCTGTGCCTCACCCACCAATAGTCATTGCAAGAGGTGACAAAAGACCGGAAGTACTGTACACATATATCATGAACTAAACCAAAAGCATCAACTAAACCAAAAGCGTCAAACCAGTTGGAATCCTTCCTCTAATCACACGTCTTATTGTTCCTTTTACTGCTCCATCGGAACATAAACTGGTTCTTACTCTCTCTCCAGTTTATCTATTAAGAATTAGAAGTGTTAATTTTACTACTGAGATCTCAGACACTACAACTTTCTCTTTGTCCATGCATGCAACAGAAGTATCTTTCTTGCACAATTCAAAGTTTTTCTTTGTAGTTTTATCATTTTGTTAGGAGAATCTCAAGATCATTTAAACCCACCTACCTCTTACTCCTCTAATTATGCTCATACATCCCATATCCCTCTGTTTACTCACAACACAAAAATGGTGCAGTTACATTTAATGTGGTAACTTTCAATTGGAAGTTTGCTTTTTCTTGTACTAACCATTTGGTGCCTGCAACCTGTATCCTGGGTCACATGACAAGGAGTTGCTGGCAGTCGGTCTTTGTGTATTGCTCCCAGAAAGTGAGGCAAAGGGGGAATAGGAGTGCCACGATGGGCTATCTCTGACTTGATGGGGGAGGAACTGTCACCTACCACATTTACACATCACAAAAGCTCTGCCTGATTTCACAAAGGGTTTGACATTAGCTTTATGTGACCCAAAATAATCGGGGGCAGGGAGGCAGGAAAATCCAAGCACCGTGGGTGGAAGCCTCAAGAACCTTCTCCTTCTTCAATGTGGGCACCAAATATAAATAATGGACCTTTAAACCCAACTCTTCAGTACACTCCTTGGCCATGCCATTGAGTACTACCGAAGAAGGACTGCTGTGCTGCCTGAAGGAGTTATCTACTCTGCTGCATTGTGGCCCTGCTTGATGAGACGGAAGACTTAACCTGCACCCTTCATCCCAGGATGAAGTGACTCCAATTGTTGCTCACTGGCCTCCTGCTTTGAGCTACAGGGACACACCAGGCTCCAGAGGCTTCCTTGTGACTTCCTACCTGAACATGCTGCACTGGACCTGCAAATGGACCTACCTGAGCCCTTTGGCCTCTGCTGGAGTGGGTTCCTGACCCCAAGAGATGCCCCTCAAGTTCTGGACCCTTGGTGTGACATCAGTGAAGCTCTGCTGAAGATTTTGGGCTTTTCACAACAGCGAACGGACGAATTTGTGCCAAGGTCTTGCCACCCATGCTGACTGTCAATGCAAAGCTCCAGTGGACCTGACTCTGCACTACAGCAACTGCCAGCGACACCCAGCACCGCAAGATGCATACTTCACACTACAGGATGGACATCCTGCTGGGATCTCCAATGCGAGGCTCCAGCAATGACCTTTCTCAGTTCTCAAGAGGATTTTGTGCTACAGTATAGATAGCCCACGGTGACTGCCAAAGTGAATGTCACATAACAAGCTTCCCTGAGGCCCTTAAGGATCTTCATGCTACAACAATGACTGTCTGCGATGCTCTCCCTGCTCCTCGCTGCTTCCCCCACCCTGACCTGGACTCTTCTTGTCAGACTTTGAGAAGGTAGCTTTTTCAGCAGGACTATCCTTCTCCCTGTGCCTGGCCTGCAATCCATCACAGTTGGTGTGGACTTGTGACTTTCACCCGGTCTCGCATAACCAGATAACTGCGAGTAGCGCTTTGTGCTTTTAGGCGCTACACTTAACTTTAACATTTAATGATTTTTGTTGTTTTGGACAGTAATAATGTATTACTTTTTGCTGTATTTTTCTAAATTGGTGAAGGATTTATCTTGTGTTGTGTTTTTTTTATTACTGTTTGAAGTGCTGCAGAAATACTTTACACATTGCCTCTAAGCCTGACTGCATAGTGCAAAACTATCAGAGGGTGGAGCACAGATTAATTTGGGTTTATTGTGACTTCACTCAAACAGAAATTGTGGTTGCTGATTGAGTAAGGCACCTTCCCGAACCAGTAATCCATTTTCCTATACAAGTTTTATCCCTGGAATGGGAAACACTGGTTGGTTTTCTGTTGCTTTTTTTGGTTGCAGGGATGAATCTGCTGACAAATTTCAGCTTCCTTAGAGCAGGTGGAATATGACCATGAAAAGGCTGGTGAGTTCTGGAGAGAGGTGAGATTCAAGTGGTATGGGTAATAGACTGATAAGGTTGGAGGGGAGTGGTGTCTACTCCCTTGTATTGTGCTCTGGGTGGGGGGGGGGGGAGTTAATTTGGTTTTTATATGGCTCCAGGCTGTGCCATCGGCCTGGAGCTGCCCTTTTTTGGGGTGGGTGTGACAGGTGAGGACCCTGTTGACCCAGAGCCACAACCTCTGGCCTGATGTTCTCCATATAGCAATTACACCTGCTCACATAATTAAGAGTAATTGGGAGGAAGGAGTCCTATTGCAAGAACACATTTAGTTTCTCTTGATGTTCCATTTCAGTTAGCACTATTTTCTTTGTGCAACATGCATCCTCACACCTCTTTTGGAAGCAAGAGTGCATTATGTGCTAAGAAACCAATGCTAAATGCCAGGTGTAAAATGGGGTAAAATCCAACCCCAAGTGCACATTTAGACAGTGTGAGTAGCTCATCAAGCTGCTTTTCATATTCTGTTGCATTTAGCACTATTACTGAATGCAAAATGCATCCTTGCATCCAATCTAGACGCGAGAGGTCATTTTTGTACCAAGAAAATAGCTCTAAATGCAGATTTTCTCTTCTTGCTTTATTCTGAATAATATTGTGGAATGTTTAGCCAATTCCACATGATTGTACTTATTATGTAAATTACGCCTACCCCTGGTTAGAATTTTGTGAAGAACTTATTTTTACTGGGGTGTACCTGCTCCACTGAAGTTTGCCTATAGCTCCGGCCACTAATGTTGTGATGTTGTGTTGACAGTGCTTAGATATTTTTACAATATCTACATTTATGACATCTACCCTAATGATATTTTGGTTGCTGATCTATGCAGTAAATCTTTGGTACGTTTATATCAGTATTTTTATATTCTAACCTACAACCACACAGATAACCCAGTAATACATAATTAATAGAATGTGAGTTTGGGGGGATAAACATCCTTACTAGAAGTAACATATTTATATTCTTAGAGATTGGGTCCAGTGCCTCTAGGATTACAGCCCACCTCTTGATCAGGGACAGTTCTTAAGAGTCTCATCCAATGATTTATTTAACCTGGTTTACCACTTTTGTAGCTCGGTTAACATTATGAGAATGAAGGAGTTTGTAGATTGTTCCTTCCATAACAGGCGTTATTATTGCTAGCTGTTGGTTTTACACGTATTTTTCACTTCCGTTCATCTGTGGGAAAGTTCATTTGTGTGGTACTCCCTTGCATCCAAAAGGCTTGCCAAACACCAGACCCAATATATTTTTCATCCAGTTTTGTAATAAACGTTGCTAGAAGTGAGCACAGCATACACCCAATTTCACAGTGTGATATGATCAGTGTACATGTAAAGAACAGAAAATACACATGACACACACTGCCCAATAATCAGGTGTTAAGCACAGAAATAGTTCAACACCAGCAAATAATGCATGGCAGGTATCAAGAAGCCTCTTACCCTATTGGTTAGAACACATTATTAAACTCATGATTAAACATGGGAGCAAATGATACATTTCTCATAAATTAGTCCATGCTATCCTCCAACAATTTCTGAAAAAAGAAGTCTTTGGTGGGGCGAAGGCATTCCCAAAGCTGTCATGTTTAGATACATCGGGGCATATTATCAAGAAACGGCGTTAAAATTATCGTCGCTTTAGAGGCAGAAAACTGCCGCTAAAGCGGCAATAATGGGCTTGATAATATGCCGCAGAGAATTCCAATAGAAGTCCATGTTCTGGTGTTATCATGGGCTTCTGTTGGAATTCTCTGCGGCATATTATCAAGCCCATTATCGCCGCTTTAGCTGCAGTTTTCTGCCGCTAAAGCGGCAATAATTTTAACGCCCGGCTTGATAATATCCCCCTTAATTACTAACCGACTAGCTTAAAACTGCGGTGGTTCTTCCTCAACCCATTCCTTACTTCATGAGGTGTGACCACTACCTACCTATTCAAGGCAGTTTTAACTTCCACCCTCTCCAAGTGCTCCTCTTGGGGACCATGATCGAAGTCAGGGATGCAGTTGGGAAGTAGGGAGAGTTGTAAAAGCTCGAAGAGTGAATACGACTAATACAATTACCAGAAGGTAATCAATTAAAGCATTGCCTCCTCATTACTAATTTTGTCCTGTGCCTTCCAATATGAGGCTCCACCAACACGGGCCCAATCAACAGCAAGAAATCCAAACAGAAAGTGCTGATTTCTGCAAGCTGGCCAGCATATGTCCAAGGGCCACTAACAAAGAAAGTTAACAAGCACCAGAAAGCCAATATACAGAAGGCATAACAAGTGTGCTCAGTTGAGCAGTTCATAAACTAGAGCAAGATGAGAGCCAGGAAAGGAACCTCTTATTCACAGGAAGTGATGGCAGGAAAGAAAAGAAAGAAACACAACACAGGAACACAAATACTCAGAGCTGAGGTCACAAACGCTCCTCAGAAGAGCAGGCACACCCTAGTGCATACAAAATGAGATCACAAGGAATTGATCACCACTATATACCAACCAGGAAGCAGATGGGGTTAGGAATAACAGCTCTAAAAGAGAAGACCAGGGTGCAACCATAACATGAAACGAAGGCTGTCAAACAATCTCAACCCCAAGTTAGTAGAGTATGCGTTACCACAAACAGGGACCATGTCACACCCCAATCTAGGGGGAAGAAGTCCTTACTAGCCCAGTGAAATGCCTGCTGCAGTCCCAGGGAATCTGACCACAAACTATGAAGTGAAGGAGGAGGTGGAGCACAAAGCCCCAACATAGCAGCAAAGCATGCCAAAATCACAACAACTTCCCAAGTTCAACAAGGTACACTGGTGGCATCCTCAACCGGACTGTACACCAATTTATGGGGAGACAAACAAGTCCAACAATAAACAAAACAACAGTCAGAAGACGTATGCCAAGACTACCCAACCAAAGCCCCAAGATCAGGAAGCAGGACGATTACACCCAAGTGAAGCGCAAGATGTCTCCAAGTTGAGGACACCTCCTAGGACGAGCAGGGTAGACCAACGGGGTAACACCTCATGCAGCATCACCAATCAAGGCCTGCAGCTTACAAATGTCAGCACCAACCCGAGGGCAGACACTGCCTAATCTGAGCACACAACTGGAGCAGTCTAAGAGTGGGCTAACATAAGGCACAATTGCACAATGACACAACTCACACCTAGATCTAAACACACCCCACGGAAAGAAAAATGCAAAATATTAGAGTGGAGGGCATTGGAGAGTCAAAAAGGCATTAACAAGAAGGTCATGCAAATTATCTGAAAGTAATGGCACAGGGACATACAACTGCCAGGTCACTATGAAACAAAAACTAGGCAAACATCTCACAAACCTAAAGTTCAGTAGGCAGTAATCAGGCAAGCACAAGTCCAGAGGGGGCAATCAATGGCTGTGCAGCAAAAGGGCTCACACTGAGAAAGTACAAATCCATCCTAAACCAACATGATGGTGAGTCCACACCCAGACACCACAGCACAAAGGGTAGTCCCATTCATTGATAGAAGCCCACAGCCTCTTCAGGAAGAGAAACCTCATAAGCAGCACTGAACCTAACAGGGAACAGCAGGCCAAACACTATACGCAACACCAAAAGGCCCTGAACAAGACCAGCAGGAAGGTGCAGATGCACACACTGCCAGACGATACCATACCACAAACCCATCAGGTGCTCAGCAAGCTATCAATAAGCAGTAACATAACACATAGTAAAAGCAATCTGCCAGTGAAGAGGACAAAAAGCCCAAACAGGGAAAAAGGGGTAAGCAGGAGTCCACATCCAGAAACAGGAATCATAGTGTGACTGAGTCTTAGAAGAGAAAACAGGAGCAACATGGTTTGTGGTAGTTCGTTGTACGCCTTCCCGATGGGAGAGGAGTTAAACATCTTCTTTTAGGTACGCAGTATGGAGTCTGTTTCTAGGCTATGGGAAACACATGATGTAAGAATTGATAGTATGGAGTGCTAATTAGCTAACAAGCAAATAATTGAATACATCAATCATGTTTTCAACATGGGGGCTGGTGTTTACAAACTCCTCTCACTTTGCAGTCTGACAAAGAAATGTAAAGTGAATTATGTGGCAATCCTGTTGGGGTACAGGGAGTTGAAAGGAAAGGAATTTGTTTTGTGACACGAGGCAAAATGTGAATGCCCGTAAATAAACTGTGCACATTCAGCACTTAGGAAAACAAAAATGAAGCACTTTTTTTGTAGTTCTGTGTGACGGAAACAAAGATTTTAATCGGACCAAAACTAATGAAGACATTTTAGTATAGACAAATATTCACTGAAAGATGATTTCCAAACATTGGCCCTGATTCACAAAGGTAAATGTACAATTTGTAGTTAGTTTACTACTGTTTTGGAAGTCACAAACTTCTGGTGTAATTTCACTGCTTGTAATTTTATGACAGATCATTCTCCACCATGAGTGCGAAGTCTCTGCAGTCATAAAAATACTAGTAGTAAAATTACAAACCTACCAAAACAGTAGTAAACTGACTATAAAGCCTAGACATTATTTGATTTGCATAATTTGTGTTGCATTGTTTTGCACAAGAACACAAATGTTTTTCTTGAATTAAGAACACATGACAAATACTGTTTATTTTTATGCATATTTATATACTTAAGCATTTATCCAGATGTACGTAACATCTAGTGATCATGCATACTATGTTGCTTTCAGTAGTATAAGATGGCTTCTAAATTTCTAAAACATAATCTGTCGGCATGTCTGCAGCTCCAGAGAAGAATGCACCTCATACATTATAATGGAAGCACTATGGGCCATATTATCAAGGAACAGCAATACCATTATCGCCGCTTTAGTGGCAGGAAACTGCAGCTAAAGCGGCGATAATGGGCTTGATAATCTGCCCTTGTGAATTCCCATAGAAGCCCAGGTTCACACCAGAACCTGGGCTTCTATGGGAATTCACAAGGGCATATTATCCAGCCCATTATCGCCGCTTTAGCGGCAGTTTCCTGCCGCTAAAGCGGCGATAATGTTATCGCCGTTCCTTGATAATATGGCTCTATATTAGCTGGAATAATACATCCAATAGCAAGTAGCATGACTGTGATAATTAAATGTTCACCTGGCCTGATCCAATATGTGAATGACTCTGGGAATAGCTAAATGGTGCTGACACAGATGACTGAAATCAATGTTTGAAGAGGGATGTCCCAAAAGTAAAACCCATTTCTGTTATGTCCATGACGTAATTTCTTTGGCCATGACCCAGCTAAAAAAGAAACACTTGCACCTCTCTCTATTGACATCTGGCCTTCGGAGCATGGAATACAGTCATAGCAGCAAACCGGTTGTCCTTTTCGTCCTGCCTTATGGTAACCAGTGTTGCACTTCTCACTACACACAGAACAAGGAACCTGAGGAAGAAAGAAAGGGGAATACATATTCATGAGGGTTCTTTGTATTGTTAGTAGGCATGTTTGATCAATCTAAAGTTTATCTATGCAATGTAGTGCACTGTAGCATACCTGCAGTTCATTAAAACCCTTCTTGCTTCTTACATATCAGACAATAAATACTTACCAGAATTAGATTAATGGTGTGGAATGAAACAGACATCCTAAATCAATCTGTATGGAGGTGAAAGTTTGGAGCACACCGTCATAACCTTTTAAAAGACTTATGGCAGTGAAAGAAGATGGTGTTATGCTCTGTAAAATATTAACTCAACAAAACTTTACTGTCCCGGTAAATAAAAAAAAAAGAGGCAGGCACCCCTTCTTTTATAGGAGGAGGGTGTGCCCCCTCCCTGTGCCATTTTAAGGCCCCAGTAATTAGAAATTAGGATGTTGGTCGACTGGGGTGTGAGTTCTGGCCAAGCAACCGCCACAATATCTGTCAGAGGTAAACACAAAAAGTAGCAAAATCTGCCTGTGCTTAACTCTGAACAGTCAGGCTTAACTTAGAGCAATGTGTAAAGTATTAATACAATACACAATCAGGAATAAAGTGATAGTGCAACATAAGAAAAATCCCACACCAATTTAAAAAATAGAATTAATTTTGATAAATTATTTGACACCAAAATGGCAAAAATTCAATCAGTAGAGCGGGAGTTATGAATTTTTAAAGGTGTAAGCAAAAAGAAAATTGGACCAAAAAGCACAAATCGTCAAACGCAGTTATCTGGTCATGCGAGACAGGGTGAAAGTTACAAACTTAGGCTAACTGCAATGGAGCATGGGTCAGGTACAGGGACAGGTTAGTCCTGCTGAAAGAGTTACCTTCACAGTCCAACACGAAGATTTCCTTTAAGAAAGGAGGCATGAGAAGTAAGGAGAGCATTGTGGATGGCCATCGAATTAGCATGAAGAGCAGGCCAGGTGTTGTGAATGGTCCTCACTGTAGCATGAAGATCCTGTCAGACCTTGTTGACTGTGGTGGCTGGAGCTTCACGTTGGTGGTCACAACGAGTGGTTGGTGCTATAGTGCAGTGTTTCTGAACCCTTTGCATTTTGTCGAACCACACTGAATGATTACTGGAACCCAGAAACCCTCACTGAATTATTATTGAAATATGACCCCAGTCCAAGCAATTTCAATGATTTGAACTGCGAAACAATACACACACCTTATTCAAACAATGCAAACAATGCAGAAACAAGCATTTATTAAACAAAGGATGAAATATTTGCTTTAATTCACAAGTGGGATTCAAATAAAAAAATGTTCATACTAAAGGGGACGATGGAGCTTTTCTAAATTCAAATGAGGCCACTCGTAGTCCAGTCTATATTCTGTTTGTTGCACTTACATTGCTTCCAAAAATAAATCTCAGGATTTTGACTTAATTGTTGGCCTCCAATGTTTAGTTCCTTCACATTTTCAGAACATTTTAAAATAAGAATTTTGAAATTGTGCTCTTTTATTAATATACACTGTATTATTATGATAATATTTTAATTTTGTAAGCAATCCTGTGCCCCCTAAGTAGGCTTTGCAGACCCCTACGATTCCCCCGGACCACAGGCTAAGAACCACTGCTATAGCGCAAAGAGATGGAGTTTGTAGGAACTTTGCATTGACGAGTAGCAACAGTGGCAAGGTTTAGGCCTGAACAGGTATGTGAAGAGAAAATAATCTTCAGGAGAGCTCAACTGAGGCCACAACAATGGTCAGCAAGGGTCCATGGGCCCTTAGGTGCAGCACTTGGGTGTCAGCAACTCATTCCAGCAGGGTCTAGGTGCTGGTTCAATATGGTGGGAGCCTGTTTTATACCTGTTGCTCGGAACAGAAGGCCAGCAGACTAGCACTTAGAGTCACTCAGATAGTCCTGGTTTCAGGTGGAAACACGGGGCTCAACAGCAAGGCAGGACTCTGGGGTTCAAGGCAGACTCCAGGCAGCAAAGCAGTCCATCCAGGAGCATCAAAGCATCTTACGAAGTACACATCAGACAACCGCAGCAGGCAGTCTTCATGCCTTCATTGAAGTTGGGAGTAGGTTCTAGAGGTTTCTCTTAGAAGTGATTGAAAATTTACTGACTCCCCTGGGTCCAAGCTGGTTGCAGGAACAATGCTGTGGTGACAAGACCTTTGTGAGAAGGCAGAGCATGGCCTATTCAGTTGCACGTGGGCCTGTGCCAAGGTCTGCGTCCCCATCCTGCCAGGAGATGTCCCATTCAGTCACACCTAATCCCTTTATTGTGTGACTGTCTGGGAGGAATTCACAAAGTCTAACTGCCAGTTACACCCATGTGACCAGAGATAGGCTGCAGGCACCAAAAGGCTAAGGGCAGAAAAATGCCAACTTTCTAAAAGTGTTTGCTTTGTTCATCCTAAGTTGCCAGGTTATGCCTAAACATGGGTCTCTTGCTCACTTTGCCACTGTGTAAGTAAAACTTTATTGTTGGTAAGTTAAAACCTTACAATATAAAAGCATGCATCGTATTCATAAAATGGATACATTTCTTAAAAATTGTTAAAATAAAATTTTGGTTAAAACTCGACTTGACTTCTTAACTACTGTTAAAAGTCTCGTGAACCAGGTACGATCAGCGATTTGTTGACAGCCGACAAGGCGTTGGTACACTCAATGGTGGAGTTTCCCTCAGCTCTAACAGGACAGGGTTGGCGGCCCTGGTAGCTTCCAACTGGCTTAATGCTTTAGTTATAAATTTTGTTAGCCCGATATTCAACTTTGTGTTATCCGGGTTAAAAGCTGCTATTATGGCTTGGCGGCAAGATCGAATTCCAAGTCTCATCCATTCATCCCGCAATAGTGAGCATCTAAAAGCAAGCATTGTTGGGCATAAGCAGACTATGTGTTCCAACCCCTCAGTGTGGTAACCACACAGCCTGCATTGGATGTGGCTGTCTTTCCGGCGCCATTCTGGAAGATTTTTCAAGAAAGGCCATTCACACAACCTCAGTGCCATGAACTTTCGTTTTAGGTAAAGTGCTGTAGTACTTGATAGATGACGGGATTCTACTCCTGGGTTAAAGTTAGTGATTACTGCCCAGGCGTGTTTCCCTTTTGACAGTATTGCCCTGTCTGTGTGAAAGGACCACAACCTGGCGTTCTTCTTGATAACTAGCTTTAATGCGGACTGGGGGGGGTTTGTTCCCCAAAACTCCTAAATAACAAGTAATTGTAAGCAGTGCTCCAGGTGGAGCCGAAATTTATAGGTGGCATGACTTTTCTGAATTTCTTGCCAGAGTCTGGTCTCCAGTGAGTCTTCCCGGACTTGACGCGGTCTGTTACAAAGCTTTATCAATGCCCCTGCCTCTACGCCGTGATGGTCTAGTAATCCATATTCCAGGCGAACTTGTGCCGGTGATGCTGAATTCGGAAGATGGAATGCACGTTTAAAAATTTTAGTTATCAGTTTATTTAGAAGAGTGTTTGTGATTCCCTTCATGATCTCTTGGCCGTATGTCAGGGAATTAGATATTTTTGCCTTCATCACTTTTAACAGTGGGATAAAGCTGGGACCTAATAGTTTTTTTGACAGTTTCGTTGCTGCTGCCTCTAAAGCCAGAGCTTTGGTCCTCAGTGCTTCTTTTTGCTTAGAAAATGAGCTTCTGGAGTCTAAAAATATTCCTAGATACTTATAGTGAGATGTTGAGTCAATATTTACGTTGTTGAAGTGCCACCCTCCGCGCGACTTCTTGGGTTTCCCAAAGGTGATTGTTTTTGTTTTTGATAAGTTTAGCTCTAAGAGGTTATTTTCAGTGTAGGGGAGCAATTCATCTAGTAGCCTCTGTAAGCCCACCTTTGTGTGGCTGAGCAGCACCAAGTCATCGGCGTATAGGAGGTTGCTGATTCATACTCCATCTAATTGAGGGGGATGACAATTGATGCTGTCAAGGATTGGCGAAAGGTCCGATATAAACAGATTAAAAAGGAGTGGGGCCAGCACGCAACCTTGTTTTACTCCACTGCTGGTCTCAATCTTCCTGGAAACATGGGAGCCCTCGCCTAGCTTAATTCTTATCCACGTTTTAGAGTGGAGTTGAGCTATTGCTAGTAGCAAGGATTGGGGAACTCCCCAGCCTTTTAATTTTTGCCACAATAGGTCCCGAGGCACATGATCGAAGCCTGCTTTGAAGTCCACAAAGCAACAATGCAGTTGAGTATGTTGGATGGTAGCTTTCTCTATTAGAACAGATAATATCAGTAGGTTGGTTGTTGTTCCAGATTTGGCCACGAAACCTGTTTGATTGAATGGGAGGTGCTTTGTTTCATTTGCCCAGGTCAGGAGATCTTCCAATAGCATACTAGCATAGTATTTAGACTCCAAGTCAAGGAGGGCTATCATTCGATAATTACTAGGATTGTTTCTCTTCCCACTTTTGTAAATGGGGTGGATGATTGCACCTTTCCAGGAGTCAGGGACTTCGTAGTTTGATCGACATTCCAAAAACAATGGGGTCAGGTGCTCTGACCAAAATTCGGCTTCCGTTTTGAACATTGCCTGAGGGAGACCATTTGGACCTGGCGCGCCATCAGCCATGGCTTTCTTTATAGAGCATAGGATCCTGTACTTGATTCCTTCAGGTGTCACTATTGGCTTTTCAGTGAGTAAGTTAATGTTGTTCCTACTTGTGTGAATGGACTCTTTGGGTGTGCTAAAGGGTAAAGGTCTTGGTCTTGTTTGATTTGCGGCCTCCGGTGAAAGTATCATTGAATTTTTGCCACGGGATTCAAGCTAGCCTGGCTGATGAGGGCTGTTAGCCTGAAACTGGTCCCAGGATGATTTTTTCCAGTCCAGGGACAACATAGCTTGCCAGTTCGGGCTGGACTGTTCCCATGAGGCGCAGGTCAAGACTGGTTTGCATATAACTGTGTCTGACCTGGGGTGGCGAAGTGAGCTAAAGAACGATGATGGATTCAACCCAGATCTGTGACTGGGGGTGAATGTCTAAAAAGTTGCAGCGCTCCGTTCATCATCTCCTTGTGTTTACTTTGTTCGCCCTAAGTTGGCAGGATATGCCCAGACATGGGTCCCTGGCATTCTGCAGCACACATAGAAAGAGGAAGTAATAAGGATAAATAAAAAAAATCTCCTTGTTACACCTCTCCTGGGAAGTGGCCTTATGTGGCTTCACAAATGTGACTTAAGGTTTGCGTCACTCTTACACCACGTTGAGTGGTGCAAGACTTCAAGATTGACGCAAACCAGGTAGTAAATAGGCCTGCTAATTTATTATTCACTGCTCCAGGAAGGAGCACATCATAATGCCCTTTGTGGGCTAGTGTACATATATATTACTACAAGGAGATGTCATAATGTATGCCATAGAACATGCCATGACTGATGTAATATGGTGATGTCATAAGCAGTTCAAGGGAGGTGCAAGGTATAGTTAGCTCTGCTTCCTGTAACTGATGAATTTCTGTTTTAATTTAGTTCAAAACCTTAATGTTGTCGCTGACAAATTTACCTAACTATAATGTCACCTCAACATTTTTTTTTTTTCAATTAAAATACACACACACACACATATATCCTCTACATATCCATATACATTTATATATATATATATATATAAATATTTGGTCTTGCCTTAGCAGCGCTTGCACTGTCTCTTCCAGACATGCTGTACTCAGGTATGGACTTTAATCTCAGCTTATTTTCCATCAATCTTTTCAATTGGCTCCTGTTACTGTCCTTTGTAAATGGTGGCTTTTAGTGCGTCAATGGGCTTAGTAGTCCCTCCTTAGTACCAACAACAGCTTAGTACCGCAACAGCGTTTTTTAATTAACCCCTTTGGAAAGCTTGGGAAATTTAAGTGGAACTGACAAAACAATTCAGTTATTTCAGTAATTGCCTGCTGTTTCAGGAAGAGCATGCTCTGCCGCAGCCACATATTTTTTTTAACCAGCATGGCACACCTGTGAAATTTGAGTGCAACTGACAAAACAATTCAGTTATTTCATTAATTACTCAAATGCACCACTAAGCCTTATAATTCAATAAATTAAAATAATGGAGTCGACTTCGATGTTTAGCAAAAACCACAGTGGCGATATGACCATCCATGTCGTTATGTAAAAGAAGGGGAACATTCAGGCATGTTTCCACAGACTAATCTTGCCACTCCAAAATGCAAAGATATTGAATAGCAGTAAAAAAACTACTGCAGCGATATAACCAGCCATGTCATTATGTGGAAGAAGGGGAACATTCATGCCCTTTTCTACAGACAAATCTCATCACTACAACATGCAAAGACACAGAATAGCAGTTGCCAAGTTGAAGGTTTGCTTTCACTAAATTATTCTTTGACAGTAAATATTTCAGCTTTCAGTACAGATTCAAAGATTGCTTGCATACATGTAACCCTCTCATGTCCTGCAGTAGTGTTTCATCCGACAACAGTGTAGTTTAATGTGCTCAAGGAATCGAGTTTGTGCTCATGTGGCAATGTGGGCAGTGCTAAAGTCAGAATAGCAAGCACATTTGGCATTTTCCTGTCATTTACAGAAAAGAGGTTCTGTCTGGTGCCCCCTCTTGCAGTGTAAACAATATGGTACATCACACTTCCATTCCCTCTGGATGCCACCTTTTCACATCACAGGTCTCTGTGGGGGCCACTGCTAACACTCATTTACAGGAAACAAACTACAAACAAGCATTGGCATAGCCAATAAGTCTCGCTTTTGGGACCTTCTAAGTATTTAGTTATGCAGCACAATATCCTTGCTGGAACCACATCAACTGTTGCGTGGCTAAACACATATAAGGTCCCAAAGGCGAGACCTATTGGCTATGCCAATGCTTGGTGTGGTTGTGTGTATGGTTGTTTGTGTGGTTGTGTGTGTGTGTGGTTGTGTGTGTGTGGTTGTGTGTGTGGTTGTGTGTGTGTGTGGTGTGTGTGGTTGTGTGGTTGTGTGTGTGGTTGTGTGTGTGTGGTTGCGTATATGTGGATGTGTGTGTGTGGTTGTGTGTGTGTGTGGTTGTGTGTGTGGTTGTGTGGTTGTGTGTGTGGTTTTGTGTGTGGTTGTGTGGGTGGTTGTGTGGGTGGTTGTGTATGCGTGTGTGGTTGTGTGTGTGGTTAGGTGTGTGTGTGGTTGTGTGTGTGGTTGTGTGTGTGGTTGTGTGTGTGGTTGTATGTGTGGTTGTGTGTGTGGTTGTGTGTGTGTGGTTGTGTGTGTGGCTGTGTGTGTGGTTGTGCATGTGGGGGGGGTTGTGTGTGTGTGTGTGGTTGTATGTGTGGTTGTGTGTGTGGTTGTGGTTGGGTGTGTGGTTGTGTGTGGTTGTGTGTGGTTGTATGTGTGGTTGTATGTCGTTGTGTGTGGTTGTGTGTGTGGTTGTGTGTGTGTGGTTGTGTGTGTGGTTGTGGTTGTGTGTGTGTGGTTGTGTGTCTGATTGTGTGTGTGGTTGTGTGTGTGGTTATGCATGGCTATGTGTGTGGTTTTGTGTGGTTGAGTGTGTGTGGTTGTGTGTGTGTGTGGTTGTGTGTGTGGTTTTGTGTGTGTGTGGTTGTGTGTGTGGTTGTGGTTGTGTGTGTGTGTGGTTGTGTGTATGCTTGTGTGTGGTTGTGGTTGTGTGTGTGGTTGTATGTTGTTGTGTGTGTGGTTGTGTGTGTGTGGTTATGTGTGTGGTTGTGTGTGTGGTTGTGTGTGGTTGTGGTTGTGTATGTGTGTGGTTGTGTGTGTGGTTGTGTGTGTGTGTGTGGTTGTGTGTGTGGTTGTGTGTGCGGTTTTGTGTGTGGTTGTGGTTGTGTGTGTGGTTGTGTGTGTGGTTGTGGTTGTGTGTGTGGTTGTGTGGTTGTGTGTGTGGTTTTGTGTGTGGTTGTATGGGTGGTTATGTGGGTGGTTGTTTGGGTGGTTGTGTGTGGGTATGGTTGTGTGTGGTTGCATGTGTGGTTGTGTGTGTGGTTGTGTGTGTGGTTGTGGTTGTGTGTGTGGTTGTGTTTGTGGTTGTGTGTGTGGTTTTGGTTGTTTGTGGGTGCAGTTGTGGGTACGGGTGTGGTTGTGGTTGTGTGTAGGTGTGGTTGTGGGTACGGGTGTGGTTGTGGGTGTGGGTGGATGTGTGGTTGGGTGTGGTTGGGTGTGGCTGTATGTGTGGTTGTGTGTGTTGTTGTGGTTGTGTGTGTGTGTGGTTGTGATTGTGTGTGTGTGGTTGTGTGTATGTGGTTGTGCGGGTGTGGTTGTATGTGTGGTTGTGTGTGTGTGTGTGGTTGTGTGTGTGATTGTGTGTGCGGTTTTGTGTGTGGTTGTGGTTGTGTGTGTGGTTGTGTGTGTGGTTGTGGTTATATGTGTGGTTGTGGTTGTGTTTGTGTGTGTGGTTGTGGTTGTGTGTCTGGTTGTGTGGGTGTGTGTGGTTTTGTGTGTGGTTGTGTGGGTGGTTATGTGGGTGGTTGTGTGGGTGGTTGTGTGTGTGTGTGTGGTTGTGTGTGTGTGGTTGTGTGTGTGGTTGTGTGTGTGGTTGTGGTTGTGTGTGTGGTTGTGTTTGTGGTTGTGTGTGTGGTTTTGGTTGTGTGAGGGTGCAGTTGTGGGTACGGGTGTGGTTGTGGTTGTGGTTGTGTGTAGGTGTGGTTGTGGGTACAGGTGTGGTTGTGGGTGTATGTGGATGTGTGGTTGGGTGTGGTTGGGTGTGGCTGTGTGTGTGGTTGTGTGTGTGGTTGTGGTTGTGTGTGTGTGTGGTTGTCTGTATGTGGTTGTGTGTGTGTGGTTGTGTGTATGGTTGTGTGTGTGTGTATGTGTGGTTGTGTGTGTGTGTTTGTGTGTGTGGTTGTGTGTGTGGTTATGTGTGTGGTTGTGTGTGTGTGTGGTTGTATGTGTGGTTGTGTGTGTGGTTGTGGTTGTGTGTGTGGTTGTGTGTGTGTGTGGTTGTGTGTGTGGCTGTGTGTGTGTGTGGTTGTGTGTGTGGTTGTGGTTGTGTGTGTGGTGTGGTTGTGTGTGGTTGTGTGTGTGTGGTTGTGGTTGTGTGTGTGTGGTTGTGGGTGTGGTTGGGTGTGGTTGTGGTTGTGTGTGTGTTTGTGGGAGTGGTTGTGTGGGTGTGGTTGTGTGTGTAGTTGTTTGTGTGGTTGTATGTGTGGTTGGGTGTGGCTGTGTGTTTGTGTGGTTGGGTGTGTGCGTGGTTGGTTTTGTGGTTGTAGTTGTGTGTGTGGTTGTGTGTGTGTGGTTGTGTGTATGGTTGTGTGTGGTGTTGTGTGTGGTTGTGTGTTGTGTGTGGTTGTGTGTGTGGTTGTGTGTGTGGTTGTGTGTGTGTGGTTGTGTGTGTTGTGTGGTGGTTGTGGTTGTGTATGTGGTTGTGTGTGTTGTGTGTTGTGTGAGTGGTTGCGTGTGTGGTTGTGTATGTGGTTGTGTGTGTGTGGTTGTGGTTGTCTGTGTGTGGTTGTGGGTGTGTGTGGTTGTGGATATTGTTGGATGTGGTTGTGTGTGTGTATGGGTGTGGTTGTGGGTGTGTTGTGTGTGTGGTTGTGTGGGTGTGGTTGTGTGTGTGGTTGTGGTTGTGTGTGTGGTTGTGTGTGTGGTTGTGTGTGTGGTTGTAGTTGTGTGTGTGGTTGTGTGTGTGTGGTTGTGTGTATGGTTGTGTGTGGTGTTGTGTGTGGTTGTGTGTTGTGTGTGGTTGTGTGTGTGGTTGTGTGTGTGGTTGTGTGTGTGTGGTTGTGTGTGTTGTGTGGTGGTTGTGGTTGTGTATGTGGTTGTGTGTGTTGTGTGTTGTGTGAGTGGTTGCGTGTGTGGTTGTGTATGTGGTTGTGTGTGTGTGGTTGTGGTTGTCTGTGTGTGGTTGTGGGTGTGTGTGGTTGTGGATATTGTTGGATGTGGTTGTGTGTGTGTATGGGTGTGGTTGTGGGTGTGTTGTGTGTGTGGTTGTGTGGGTGTGGTTGTGTGTGTGGTTGTGGTTGTGTGTGTGGTTGTGTGTGTGGTTGTGTGTGTGGTTGTGTGTGGTTGTGTGTGGTTGTGTGTGGTTTTGTGTGTGGTTGTGTGTGTGTGGTTGTGTGTGTGTGGTTGTGCGGGGTTGTGTGTGTGTGGTTGTGTGTGTGTGTGGTTGTGTGTGTGGTTGTGGGTTTGGTTGTGTGGTTGTGCGTGTGGTTGTGTGTGTGGTTGTGTGGTTGTGCATGTGGTTGTGTGTGTGGTTGTGTGTGTGGTTGTGTGTAGGGGTTGTGTGTATGGTTATGTGTGGTTGTGTATGTGTGGTTGTGGGTGTGTGTGATTGTGTGTGTGTGGGTGGTTGTGTGTGTGTGTGGTTGTGTGTGTGTGTGTGGTTGTATGTGTGGTTGTGTGTGGTTGTGGATGTGTGTGTGTGGTTGTGGTTATGTGTGTGTGTGTGTGTGTGTGTGTGGTTGTGTGTGTGGTTGTGCGTGTGGATGTGGTTGTATGTATGGTTGTGGTTGTGTGTGTGGTTGTGATTGTGTGAGTGACAGTATTACTAAAAGCATCTCAAAATAAAGGAACACAAACATCGAGTTTGTGGAAAGAGAAAGCACGTTGTAAGTCAAACGGGTGCAGCAAAGCATTAACACAACAGCAAAACAAACAAGATCACTTAGCAAAGACTGAGTGCTGATAATGGATACACACAGCCCATCATCTTAAGAGTTCGATTGCAGCCAATGTGCACTCAAACATGCCCCCTCCTTGTGAGTTTCACCCCATATTTCATGAGTTGTAACTGCTGCACCCACCATAGCGCTTTGAGATCTAAAGCGCTTCCTAGGTCTAATCGATTAACCAGTCGCCAACATGCTGTGCTTTTAAAGAGAATGTGCCAAAAGTTTCCAGCTTCCTCATCATGTCCTCATGAAAGTGCCAACGAAAGGACTCCCTGAATGGTGCAATGGACATGAAGCAGCCGCTGCGATCAGAAATAAACACTGTGAACGTTGTCCAGTTTCACAGTAACATTTCCTTAATGTTCTTTAAGTCACAAAACAGTAATTCTAAAAGCATCTCAAAATAAAGGAACACAAACATCGAGTATGTGGAAAGAGAAAGCACATTGTAAGTCAAATGGGCGCAGCAAAGCATTAACACAACAACTTGTTCTTTGATGTTGGATGTTCTTTGAACGAGAACATCAAAGGGGCACCGCGAAAGTGATTGCGGGCGAAAGTGAAAGTGATCGCGGGCGCTTAATGAGCATGACGAGGTTTGCCAGCCTCTGCTCCTAAGCGGGCACCCGCGCACATGCACTGTAGCTCTAGGCTGGCAATGGTAGTATTTTTTTGAGCCCTCACAAAAAGTCTCGCCAGACAAGCGCATGCGCTGGGTCAGGCGGGACCTAAAAACTAAACATAAAAAAGGAAAGAAATTACAGCACCAAAAACTCAAACTTTCACATATGCCAGACCGATCGCAATGCAAATGCTTGTTTTTTTCTTGTGTGCTGGAACCGCCTCTGTGCTCCTCCAAACTGGGGGGGGCAGTAAGCGGTTTGGAGTCTGCTCACTCTACAAAAACCAAATCACTCCTTCACCACTTCCATAAAGGTGCAGATGTTCATGAATTGCGAACTATGTTATAAATCCCTATTATAAATACATACTAGCAGTCACTGGTAAATACAAGTGCCTTCATATGTTTAACATTAGGGGACTATTTCTCAGATAGATGTATAAATGTGCACAAGCAAAATACAGTCACTCAAATTGAAGGTATCCAATGGCTAGAGTGGGCTGACCCAGTGCCCTAACCTGTGTTCCGTGGTGAAAACAAGCATATTTTGATTGACATCTGAGCAGATAAATGGATTGGGCCCTAAAGAGTGTTGATTAACCCCACATCATGAATATATTTTTATTATATATCTATCTATATATATATATATATATATATATATATATATATATATATATTACCTACTGGCGGTCGCCAGTAGGTAGTTATAGTTAGGACCCTGTTTCCATAGGAAAACCGCAACATTCTATTTTGAATAACTTTGTCGCCAGTCGACGAATCCTCGCGAAATTTTCAAAACTAATGGGGCGCTACGCTCCGCTTCTACCCTGAAAGTCTCGGGGGGATTCGTCAAGCGGGGGCTGAGAAAAAAGGGGGGTCCCAAAACGCGTTTTCCCCATGCATTTTTCCATAGGACCTTTAGACACAGCTACAGCCCGAACGGCTGAACAGAGTTACTTGAAATTTGGCAGAGAGGTAGTCTACAGGTCAAGGAAGTGCCTTTTGTAGGTCTGGTGTAAATCTGTTCAGTAGTTCCTGAGAAAATAGCATTTAAATCAATATATATATCTGTGGCAGCTTACCGTGCGCTTACCGTGCGCTTACGGTAAGCTTACCGTACGCGTACGGTGCCGTGCGCGAGCTCAAATCTGATTGGTTGTCACATGACTGTAAACATTCGAATCGGACGAAATCAGGAAGTGTCGGCCACCATTTTGTGTGTTTCACACAGAAAAAAAAGGGAGATAACTTGAAAAGGGGGCAAGGAAGAGAGTTACAGACCCCCTAACATTTGAAAGGGGGTCAAAGAAGGACAGAAAAGTTAAAAAAAAACATTTATTAATTTTAAAAAAAAATCGCGGGGTACGCGTACGGTAAGCTTACGGTAAGCTTACCGTACGCGTACGGTAGAAAAAAAAAATAAAAATAGAAATAAAATTCAGATTTAAGTGTTTAGATATTAGGGGGCTCTAAAAAGAGCCGTTGTGTTTATGAAGTGATTTTTTAGTGGTACCTACAAGTAAGTACCGATGCAGAGTCTAAGGTTCAAGAGGAAGACTCTGTTCCCTTCATCAGTGAAGTGTACACCATCTCCTCTATAAATGTCTTGCATGTCGTAACGCAAGTTGTTGTGGTAAATAGAACCCATACCATAGTCTCGGAGGAAAGCAGAAACAGATTTGTTGACGTGCTTTCTTGCTTTGTCAATCTGCGGACAAAAATGATTGGAACAGTTCCATTTTTGCCTTTGGCATATGTTAGAATACACAAAGGCAGTTTTAGGGAAAAGTGAAAACAGTTGTGCAAAGGTCTCCTTCATAAGCATTTCCAGACCTACCCCAGTCAAAGTGCCTAGGTCATTGCCACCACAGTGCACTATTATGAGGTCAGGGTGTTGGATTTGCATGAAGGATTTCACCAATGGCATCAATTGGTGCCACTTTAACCCTCTCTGACCAATCCATTTAATGTCTACATTTGGCAAAGCAAGGTCTCTCACCATACCTGTTTTCTCTGCATACTTTTCACTCCAGAAGACATAGCTGTGCCCTACAATCCACACTGTGAACATCTTCAAAGGAGATCTGGATGCACTCAGGAGGTGTATTTCAGTAGAATGGGAAAAAGAAATGAAACACATTTTGGAAATGGAGGCATACATATTTTTTTAAAATAAAAATAACTCATTGGCTGTTTCATACCATTCTACAATAAAAACTAGGCTGTATGTGTCAATTTATAGAAGCATGTTTTGTATTGGTACAGAAAAATGTGTTACCAAAGAACAGTACTATGGATTTGCTGTTAGGTTTGAAAAGTCAAGCACTCTTGCTCTTTGGAAATGAAACATTGTGTGGTGAACTTCTGACCTAAGTCCAAACAGCAGTGTTCCATGAGCTGTTGCTATGGTAGCAGGCAGAAGTCAAGTTGGGGGAAGGGTACTAGGCAGAAGTCAAGTTGGGGGAAGGGTACTTTTGGAAAAGGGTTGGTTTTCAACCAATAGAAATGTGTGATTACATTTGAAAAAAAGGGGGAAGCACTGAGATTTGAAATTAACATGTATATGTGTGGAAAAAGAGAGGGAAACATTGCCATTATCTGGTTCTGCTGAGAGGAGAGAGGTGTACAGAACAGAGATCCTGGCTCTGATAATCTGCTGTTTGAGTGCCACATTTCTTTCACAACTAACTAATTTTAAAGGTAAGTTATGAGTTTGAGAGGGGATGTATATGGTAAATTAAGAAATGAATAATAGAATTGGAATTCCTTTTGTTGAAGTTGTGTTTATCATTTTGTGTTTTGGGAGAAATTTAAATGTAAGGAACATGTAAAATAATATGGACTATGTTTTCACCATAAATTAAGGTGTACTGGTATAAATGAGGAATATTTTTAGGGTTTTAGGTTGCAGTCAGTAATGCAAATACATTCAGCATCACTAAGGCAGGTTGCCCTTGCTGGAGTGTAGTTAGTCACCCAGGTTACACATGTTGCTGGTCTCAAAAAGCTGTTTGGACATGTGCTGGTTTCAGAATCTGAAAAGTGGATTCAAAATGTGTCAGACTGTAAAAGTACTTATCACTTGCAAAAAAAAGATTAGTAAGTGTGCTTTCCAATTGGCAAAGAAATTTCGTTTTCTGACTAATATCAAACCATGACTCTGTGTGCAAAGAGGAATTATAGAAAGACATTTATTGTGTATTTCTCTGGTAATTTTACATTTGCATTAGTAGGAAAGGGGGAGCTATTTTTTATGCAGAAGCAGACTCTTAGCACACACCCAGCTGCTTATCCTGTAGAATCATGCATAGTATTCACAACCGAGTGGGGTTTGAGGTTGCAGTGAGTAATGCAAATACATTCAGCATCACTAAGGCTGGTTGCCCTTGCTGGAGTGTAGTCAGTCACCCAGGTTACACATGTTGCTGGTCTCAAAAAGCTGTTTGGACATGTGCTGGTTTCAGAATCTGAAAAGTGGATTCAAAATGTGTCAGACTGTAAAAGTACTTATCACTTGCCAAAAAAAGAGTAGTAAGTGTGCTTTCCAATTGGCAAAGAAATTTCGTTTTCTGACTAATATCAAACCATGACTCTGTGTGCAAAGAGGAATTATAGACAGAGATTTATTGCGTATTACTCTGCTAATTTTACATTTGCATTAGTAGGAAAGGGGGAGCTATTTTTTCTGCAGAAGCAGACTCTTAGCACACACCCAGCTGCTTATCCTGTAGAATCATGCATAGTATTCACAACCGAGTGGGGTTTGCGGTTGCAGTCAGTAATGCAAATACATTCAGCATCACTAAGGCTGGTTGCCCTTGCTGGAGTGTAGTCAGTCACCCAGGTTACACATGTTGCTGGTCTCAAAAAGCTGTTTGGACATGTGCTGGTTTCAGAATCTGAAAAGTGGATTCAAAATGTGTCAGACTGTAAAAGTACTTATCACTTGCCAAAAAAAGAGTAGTAAGTGTGCTTTCCAATTGGCAAAGAAATTTCGTTTTCTGACTAATATCAAACCATGACTCTGTGTGCAAAGAGGAATTATAGACAGAGATTTATTGTGTATTACTCTGGTAATTTTACATTTGCATTAGTAGGAAAGGGGGAGCTATTTTTTCTGCAGAAGCAGACTCTTAGCACACACCCAGCTGCTTATCCTGTAGAATCATGCATAGTATTCACAACCGAGTGGGGTTTGCGGTTGCAGTCAGTAATGCAAATACATTCAGCATCACTAAGGCTGGTTGCCCTTGCTGGAGTGTAGTCAGTCACCCAGGTTACACATGTTGCTGGTCTCAAAAAGCTGTTTGGACATGTGCTGGTTTCAGAATCTGAAAAGTGGATTCAAAATGTGTCAGACTGTAAAAGTACTTAGCACTTGCCAAAAAAAGAGTAGTAAGTGTGCTTTCCAATTGGCAAAGAAATTTCGTTTTCTGACTAATATCAAACCATGACTCTGTGTGCAAAGAGGAATTATAGACAGAGATTTATTGCGTATTACTCTGGTAATATTACATTTGCATTAGTAGGAAAGGGGGAGCTATTTTTTATGCAGAAGCAGACTCTTAGCACACACCCAGCTGCTTAGCCTGTAGAATCATGCATAGTATTCACAACCGAGTGGGGTTTGAGGTTGCAGTCAGTAATGCAAATACATTCAGCATCACTAAGGCTGGTTGCCCTTGCTGGAGTGTAGTCAGTCACCCAGGTTACACATGTTGCTGGTCTCAAAAAGCTGTTTGAACATGTGCTGGTTTCAGAATCTGAAAAGTGGATTCAAAATGTGTTAGACTGTAAAAGTACTTATCACTTGCCAAAAAAAGAGTAGTAAGTGTGCTTTCCAATTGGCAAAGAAATTTCGTTTTCTGACTAATATCAAACCATGACTCTGTGTGCAAAGAGGAATTATAGACAGAGATTTATTGCGTATTACTCTGGTAATTTTACATTTGCATTAGTAGGAAAGGGGGAGCTATTTTTTCTGCAGAAGCAGACTCTTAGCACACACCCAGCTGCTTATCCTGTAGAATCATGCATAGTATTCACAACCGAGTGGGGTTTGAGGTTGCAGTCAGTAATGAAAATACATTCAGCATCACTAAGGCTGGTTGCCCTTGCTGGAGTGTAGTCAGTCACCCAGGTTACACATGTTGCTGGTCTCAAAAAGCTGTTTGGACATGTGCTGGTTTCAGAATCTGAAAAGTGGATTCAAAATGTGTCAGACTGTAAAAGTACTTAGCACTTGCCAAAAAAAGAGTAGTAAGTGTGCTTTCCAATTGGCAAAGAAATTTCGTTTTCTGACTAATATCAAACCATGACTCTGTGTGCACACAGGAATTGTTTTTAGATATTTAATTTGTGATGGTGTTATTGTGATTTTCACTTGTAGGAAAGGGGTACATAGTATTTTAAGATTTGAAAAGATCATAAAAAATGTAGTAATATATTTAAATAAAATAAAGGAATTTTTTTTTTAGTTTTTTTCAGATATTGCTGAAGAGCAGTGAACAAAATTTAAGATGCCTACAAAATCAAGACTAAGGAAAAACCACAAAAAAAATCTATATTTGAAGACAACTGGAGGACCTAAGTTAGTTGGAGATGCTCATGTTGGGAAAAAGAGAAAGTCTTCTGGTAAGCAGACAAAAGATTTTTTAAACAATATCTTCAAAAAAAGGAAAAAGGTACAAAATGTCTGTACTGGAAGGAATGTTTTAAATAGAAAACAACAGGAAAAAATTGAGCATTTATTTAATGCAAATATACCTTCAGAAACAATAATGATTAACTTAAAAAGAAAAACAGCGTTTAAAGAGATTCGTAGAAAAATGTTTCAGAGAAGAGTTATGTCCAATTTGATAAAGGATGTGAAGAAATATAAGTCAAAAGCTAAATTTTATAAGAGAAAAAAAGAAATTGAAGCCATTGCAGCAAAGGCTTTAGAATTAAAAAAGAAACTATTCATTTTAATTTTGAACAGGATGCGTACATTAGATAAAATGGTCAATGTACTGAAATCACAAAGCAAAAGGAAAAGACTAGTGAAAAGAACAAACTTTTGTAAAGTGTTTTTAGGAGAATGGATGCATAGTTCAAGTAGTGAACCTTTTTTTAATGAAGAGAGTTATTTGCAAAGTAATAGTTTGCTCCATGCAGTTGACACCAGAGGTCGTGCTTATGAAGTGAAAAATGGTTGTATAATGGAGAAGGAGAAAATGGTTCCAAGAGATGAGGAACAAGTGATGGCGGATGAGGCTATGGGGAGACGTCCTAAAGCCCCAGTGTACACTTGGAATTGTAGTAGTATTTGCACTGTGCGTCAGGAATCTATTGATAAGTTTCGTGAGTTTCTTAGAGAATATAGTAAAAAAAGTGTTAAACAGAAGATTAAGGTGCTTCAAAGTCTAGATCCATGCAGAGTGAGAGAGAATACTGGTTTGCAGGGACATTCTCTGGCTTGTCTATCTAGAAAAGTGTGTAAAAGTGTTTTTCATCATTTTAGTATGCTGGCTGTTCATCATACTGAAATGAGAAAGTTTGTGAGACGATTGTATTTTGCTAAAAGTCCAGCAATAAAGTTAGATGAATTGAATAGGGCTCTGTTCCGTGGATCGGTATCAGATGTAGAGAAAGTTACTGATGAAATTCAGTTTTGTTACTTTGGTCCAGAACAAGAAAGTGCAGAAAAGGACACAGTAAATGAGGAAGAAGTGGAAGAGAATGTAGAACCCTCTGTGAGTAAGAAATGTAATGATCACATAACAAAATTTGCAATAATCTCTAATGAAAGACCAAATATTACTTGTATTTGTTGCCGCAGAACTCATTATAGAAAACAAACCAGGAATGTTGATCTCTACAGAAAAAGTGAAAATGAAGATAATTATAAGTGGAAGGATTTTGCAACATATATATTTCTTGAAAATTGTTTTGAATTGGGTGAAGATCAGCGTATTTGTAAATACTGTTACAACAAGTTAGAAGAAAATAGAATGCCAACCAGAGCTGTACATAATAATTTAGAATTGGATGCTATTCCTGCCGAACTTTCTGAATTAAATACATATGAGTCTTTACTTATTCAATGTGTTCATCCGTTCCAGACCATAGTACGTATGGAGCCCAAAACTGGTAAATTACCTCCTTCAGATTTACTGAGAGGTTTAAAAGGTAGAGTGGTGTATTTGCCCTTGGATTTGAAAAAAAATATGGAAACTATTGATGCAGATACTTTGGAAACTGAACCATTAGTTATTCTGGTTAATGGTGTACCTACAAAGAATAAGAAGATTTGGCAGGAGCTGGTAGATGTACGGAAAGTACAAAGAGCAAATTTGTATTTGAAAAGGAATAACAAATGGTATGAATCAATTTATATAGAAGAAGAAGAAGAAGATTTACAAGAAGACACACAAACACCAACTGGACAAATTGAAAAAGTGGACAAGTCAAAGGAAGAAGAAATTTATGAACATTTTAGCATACATCCTCTTCATTCAAAAGACGTTATGGGAGACAATATTGATCTGTTTCAGATGAAGAAAGCAAAAGGAACTCCTGTGAGTGTATGGGAGGAGAGCTTGGAAGCTCGATGTTTTCCCCAGCTGTTTCCTACAGGAAAAGGAGGACGATACGATGAACGTCCAGAACAGATTCCAGCTTCTGAGTATCGAACTACAAGACTATATGCAGAAGATCCAAGATTTCGACAAAGTATTCCTTATTTGTTCCATCTTTTATTTGAAAGTGACTTGTCTGCATTATCTTATGCAGTAAATCACATTTTAAAAAGTGGAGTACATTTACAAAATGTGTCTGCTAAGGATTTTATGGAGGAAGTGCAGCACCGAGATGATCATTTGGAAACACAACTGATCAATCTGATGGCTTGTCAGCGTGGGACAAATGAATATTGGTACCGACGCCATGGTGAATTAAAATGCATGTTACGGAATTTAGGAACTCCAACATGGTTCCTTACCCTAAGCTGTGCCGAGTACGCTTGGGATGATTTACTGGATTTTCTACGAGAGGCAAATTCAAACATTAAAAACATCGAATACAAGACAGCAGGAGAACTGTGCTCATTGGATCCGGTTAATGTTTGCAGATATTTCAATCATAGATTTGAGGCTATGATGTCCTTCATCTGCAATAAAAAAAATCCACCTCTTGGAGAAGTAGTGGATTTCTTTTGGAGAAAAGAGTACCAGGCAAGAGGTGCTCCTCATATTCATATGCTGTTGTGGATCAAGGATGCCCCAAAGTTTGGAACAGATACTGATGAAGCAGTGTTATCTTTCATTGAAGAATATGCAACATGTGCTATACCAAAAAGCATAGAAGAGAAAAAGTTAAAAGAGCAAGTTTTACGTTTCCAAAGTCATCGGTGTGGAAAATAGTGTCGACGGAAATACAAGAGCAAAGACAAATACTACACTAAATGTCGATTTGGATTTCCTAGACCTGTTCTTTCAAATGGAAGAGTAAACAGTTTTATGTCATCTGTGAGACATACTATTACAAGAAAATCACCTAAGAATACCTACAACCTTAAAAGAAAAGAAGAATCAAAAAATATAAATGACTACAACCCAGTCATTTTATCCATGTGGAATGCTAACATGGATATACAGTATGTAGCTGACAATTCCATTGCTGTTGCTCGATATGTAACGTCTTACATTACTAAATCAGTAAAAACTGAATTGAAAGAAATGTGGGAAGAGATTTCTCATGAGAAGACTGTCAGTAAGATGCTGTACAGTTTCAGTTTAAAGATGTTATCGCATCGAGAAATTGGATCCTACGAATGTTCAGATAGGTTATCTTCTGCAAGTCTCTACTCGAAATCACGAAGAATAATTTGGGCAAGTTTAGGCCTTGCAGCAATGAGAAATCGGGTACTGAAATCTGTTGGAGAAATTGAATATTTAGCCGAGAATGACCCAGAAAGTACAGATATTTTGAAAACAAACATGTTGGACACATATTATCCCAAGAGAAGTCTTCATCTAGAGAACATGTGTCTCTATGAAGTGCTGCAGAACTACATTTATTCACGGAAAGCCACAGAAGACATCAACAATGGAAAATATAAAGTCATTGGTGAGGAAGGATGTTTGGTGAAGCAAGCAAAAGGAAGTTTGATAAATCACAGGAAGCTGAGTTGCGACACTACTGACAAAAAGGAATTTTACTACTTGGCTCTTTTACAGCTGTTTAAACCATGGCGTACACAGGACGAACTACTGGGAGAATTTCAAAGCTATGAAGATTCCTTTAATGCTTGCAAAGACAGCATAGAATGCAGTACTTTCGCAAATTATGTGCAAATGTTAAATGAAGAAATTGAACAGGAAACTACAATTGCAGCTGAAGTAGCTAGAGACAGTTCTCAAGACAGCCAAAGTTCAGGAACACTCAGTCAAGATCCCCTAGGACAACCAATCGTTGAAAATGAAGCTGCAATAGCTATGACTGAAGTGGAAACGGCTATGAATCAAGCTCAAGAAGAATTTATAGACTTACCAAATTTGGAAAGACAACTGAATGAAGAGCAGCAACAAATTTATGAAGAGATCAGAAACAAAATTGATCACGGATTACTACATGAAAAAAAAGAGTGCTCATGCACATCATTTCAACCAATCAGGATGTATGTAAGCGGACAAGCTGGAACTGGAAAAAGTTTCTTAATAAAAGTCATCAGAAGCTACCTACAGCAAAAAACGGATTCAACTTTGTCTTGTGTGGTTACTGCTCCAACTGGGTTAGCAGCATATAACATAAAAGGAATCACCTTACATCGTTTGCTAATGTTACCAGTGGAGCATGAGAACAAAATACAATACCACAAGCTAACTGGAGAAGCATGCTTGGAAGTTTCAAGAGTATTGAAGAAGATGCAAGTTCTCATTATTGATGAGGTGAGCATGGTATCAAACTTAATGCTTGCCTTTGTGCATTTAAGAATGCAGCAAATTCTAAGGACAGACTATGACGTGTTATTTGGTGGAAAACATGTCATAGTTTTTGGGGATCTTCTACAGCTTACTCCAGTTAAAGGACAACCAGTGTTTAATACTGTGACACATGAAGACACAAAGAAGTCATTGGGAAGCATTGGTAATGCAAATATTTGGTCCTTCTTTGAGTACAAGGAACTTACTACTAATATGAGACAAGCAAACGATGAAGAATATGGAAGTATTCTGAAAGATATCAGAATTGGAGTACTCACTGAAGCTGGCACGAAAGCATTACAGAGTCGGTTGCTACATAATTTATTTCCAAAGGAAGAAATAGTTGCAGAGAAGATCTACAAGAACATTGCAGAAAAGAAAAGTGTCATCTGCTTAATGCCAACTCTACGTGAATGCTCAATATTCAATGAGGAGCTTTTGAAATTGGAAAAGGAAGAGATTAGGAAATTGGAAGCAGTGGACAAAATTCAGCATGAAAGAATTACTATTACATTAACAGGCAAACTGAAAAATAAATTGGATTCACTAGAGAAGAACATTTCCAAAACAGCTGGATTAGAAACAAATCTATATGTTTGCATGAACTGTAGAGTATTTTTAAGGAGAAATTTGGATGTTGAAAAAGGTTTAGTAAATGGAGCTATGGGAAGAGTTGTGGGTTTTATTAATTACCAGAAAAAAGATGGAATTGAATGTTTAAAAATAAAATTTGATCAGATAGAAGAAGTTATAGACATTTGTCGTTGTACAGTTCGTTTCATGCTTGTGAAAGACTTATATGTACATAGGAAACAGTTTCCGTTTTCTCTAGCATATGCTGTAACTATTCACAAGTCTCAAGGATTGACTGTAGATTGTGCGTTTGTAAACATTGGTTCAACTGTGTTCAAAGAAGGTATGGCTTATGTAGCTTTGTCACGAGTGAAAACATTATCTGGTTTATTCATGATAGACTTTGATGACTCAAAAGTTAGTGCTGATGCAAATTGTGTAAAGGAGTATAATAGATTAAGAAGAACCTATGCTCCTCATTTAGGTCAGTATCCTGTGTTGGAGAAACGTGTAGTTTCTCGAAAAAGGAGAATTGAGAATATCTGTAATGAGGATGTAGAGAGGAGAAAAAAAAAGAGGAGTGATGTAATTGCAAGCAAAAAGAAAAAGGAAAATGTTGAAGAGGTTGTAGGTTGTCATTTTGAAAATAGCTCTGGTGTCAACTGCTACGCTAATGTAGTGCTGAATGTTGCATTTTATCTGGAAAGTTTGCAAGAGCAGATAATAGTAAATCAGAGAAAAAGATTCTGTTCTGTGCTGAGTCTCCTTTTTCAAAAGCTGAGTAATGATAAAACTCAAATAGAAAGTGCTACTGAAATTAGAAAACTTTTAGATGTATGTTCAGGACGAACACAGTTTTCTCAAAATGTACAGCAAGACGCACAGGAATTCTTGATGTATTTTCTTCAGGTACTGGAAGAAGAAGGGGTACACATTGAAAATATGTTTGGTGTCTCTTATAAATGGGAACATAGTTGTGAAAATTGTTTCAATACATGTGGCTCTAATGTTGATTCTGAAATGTTTATTTATTTAACATTGCCAGACAGTAAAACAGTCACTTTTGCTAAATTAGTTAAAGATGCTAATCATAGCATGGAATGCGGTGAGTGTAAATCTGACATGTTTTCAACGTTAATTTTAAAGGACTAGGGACAGTATGTAATTTTAATGATGCAACGATGTAGAGCTGATGGTTCAAAATTGGATACTTTAATAAAGAAGTTTATAGGACAGCAGTTATCAATTTCAGGAAAAACTTTTGTAACAGTTGCAATAATTTTCCATGAAGGACCTACTGTAACTTCTGGACATTACACAGTTTATCTTAAATGTGAAAAAGGCTGGACACTGTGTAATGATTCCCAATTGATTTTCAAGCAACGTTTGCCTTTTGATTTAGCAAATTCCTATCTAATCTTTCTGAAACCTAAATTTTAGAGAGAATTGGCAAGATCTGTACAAAACAATTTTACCATTTTATTGGATTACCATTGGAATTTTCAAATAAAAAGATGTTTCAAATTACCATTTGGCCTAAAGGAAAGGTAACCAATTGTATTGTGGACTTATTTAATTCCCAATGAATCTTTCAGAAACCAAAAATTTGGAGAGAATCGGTAACATCTGTACAATTTAAATTTTGAAATTTTATTGGATTACCATCGGAAATTTAATCAAAAAAGATTTTTAAAATTACCATTTGGCCATAAGGAAAGGTAACCAATTGTATTGTGGACTTATTTAATTACTAATTAATCTTTCGGAAACCAAAATTTTAGAGAGAATCGGTAACATCTGTACAATTTAAATTTTGGAATTTTATTAGATTACCATTGGAAATTTAATCAAAAAAGAATTTTAAAATTACCATTTGACCTAAAGGAAATGTAACCAGATGTTTTGTGGAGTTATTTGAGATATATTATTTTTGTGATTATGCTTCTGTAACAAAATTGTCAGACGGTATTTTAAAGAAATAGTTATTGTTATTAGATGATATTTTTTTTGAATATTTTACATTTCTATAATGTTATGTTTAAGTGAAAAGAGATTCTGGGCTTTTTTAAAACAATCTTTGAGATTGTTATTTTTTTTTTGCCCGCTGTTAAGTGATGAATGCAATTGCTTTCACGATTTATAGTGAGATGCAATATATTCTGAAAACAGCAACAAAATGGCAAAAAATTGTTTTGGGAAAATATGTAAATACGTGTACTGTATTATATAATGATTTATTAAATATTAATACTTTTTTCTTTTTTTTCAGATTGTGAAAGAAAATTTTCGAAAAAACCCCCCATTTTTACAAGTAATTTCAATTAAATTTTAATTAAAAATTAAATTGTTGGGTGGGTCAGGTAAGTCAGAAATTAGATGGTCCCTTTCTTCCACTTCTCCTCAAACAGATTTTCAGTATTTAGTTATTAATCCCTCAAGGACCTTGTAATGTGGTAATTGTTTTTTAGTGTTTTTAAAAAAAAAAAAAAAAAAAAAATATACGCTTACGCGTACGGTAAAAAAAAAAAAAAAAGAAAAATACGCTTACGCGTACGGTAAAAAAAAAAAAAAGTTTTTAAGAAAAAATTAAAAAAAGTTGAGTGGTAAGGTTGGCTCTTAAAAGAGCCGTTGTGTTCATGCAGGGACAGAGGAAAGGAAGAATGGGAACATTAGCTGGTAGGACAAATGTGCTGGTCTATTTTGTTGTTAATGAGGGGAAGACTGGTCTGCCTATGAACAATTAAACCATGGCAAAATGAACACCGCATTGTAACCCTCGCAAACCTATGGTTAGTTTCCACAGGATCAGAAAAAGGTGAATCTGCCCCCACAGATGAAGGGCTCAGCTGAGCTTCCGAAGATGGACTCGGCTGAGCTGCTGTGGATGTGCTTGCTCGACTTACTGAAGGGTTACCCCTAGTATGTCGTGCATGTGTCCTAGGGTGTACATCCTCAAGGTGTCGTAACATAGTGTGATTCCCGAAGGAATACTTCTTGTTAGGATTACCTCTTGAAAGTACACGCTGGCACAGCTTACAAGTTACCAAAGCAGCATTGACTTTTTTCTCACCCTCAGGAAAAGTAAAATACTCCCATATAAAAGAGCTCTTCTGTTTCCTCTTTCTCTGCCTGATGGTGGTGCTGCTAGCCTCACTCTCAGCAGAGGAGTGCTGGTCTGCCATCTTATCACAAAGACAAGTCAGCTCCTTCTCCTAAGGGATCACAAGCAGAAATGAGGGGAATGGGTGTGGTGTAGGAGAGTTCTAGAACTGAAACTACTTTAAACCAATCAAAAGTTTTGTTTCTTGATCACATGACCCACCGTGCGCGTACGTTACGCTTACGGTACGCTTACGGAGCGCTTACGGTAAAAGTACGCATGCGCGTAAAAAAGACATGCGCATAACAGCCACGCCGCAACACTTCCGCGTAACGTGCGCGTGTAGCGTACACACTTACGCGCCACGTACGCAGTACGCACGGCTACGTAAATTGCGTAACCATACTCAAAAAGAGTAGAAATATTACGAACATTACGCAAACCGTACGCTTACCGTAAGCTTACCGTACGCGCACATAAAAAAAAACAAAAAACAAAAAAAAGGAAAAAAAAAATCACTATGTTATACTAATATATCTTACCTGTTCGGTAAAAAAAAAAAAATGAGAGAAAATAATATATTGCAGAATTTTTAAAAATTAAGCATAGTGTTTTAAGAGAATAGAAAGTAAAAAAAAAAAAGTAAAAAAGCTTGCAAATAAAAAAAAAAAAAAACACGTTTAATATAAGAATTTGTATTAAAAAAACCATACAAAAACAATGAAAAAACCATGGGAATCACACATGTTATAGGTAAGAATTAGCATTTAAAAAACCATACAAATTCACTGAACAAACCATGGGTTTCACACACGTTATAGTTATGAATTAGCATTTAAAAAACCTTGCAAATTCAGTGAAAAAACCATGGGTTTCACACACGTTATAGTTAGGAATTAGCATTTAAAAAACCTTGCAAATTCAGTGAAAAAACCATAGGTTTCACACACGTTATAATTAGCGGACATTTTACTCATAAAAAACCAATGAAATTCCCCCGTTATAGTTAGTTAAGCTAACTATAACTCGCGCACCCGCAATCCACTGCTGATGACGTAACATATTACATCACTCATGACATGGTCAGTGACATCACTCATGACATCACTGATGACATCTTAAATGACATCACTGATGACATCATCCTTGTGACAGAGTGGTAGACCTCCTCTCACCCTAATATAACCTTTGATACAAACATTCAAAAATAGAGACAGAAATTTTCAAAAAAATGGACATACCAATACCAGTTACAACAACCTCTTCAGTAATTCTAAGATCCACATACACATCCACTCATTCACCAACAGTCCTGTACAGTCACTCATACGTGTACTCACTCATCATATGTACTCATACACCTATACATCCTGTTACACAATGCCACTCATCCATAGAGTTACTCACACACATAGTCACTCATGCTAATAAAGAATCAAACATACATTTACTTGCATATACAGTTATACACACACCACCACACTTACTTCTACGGAAACTTACACATACTTACTCTTTTAAATAATCACTTATAAAAACACATACTTATTCATACAGGAACTGTTTCAATCTCTCACTCTCACATATACTCACTTATATACACCAATAGTCAAATATACTTCTTTAAAACATATTTAGTAACTCATAAAGACACTATTGAGACAGTCATTCACTCACTAACACACCCATGCACACACTCATCCAACCATACAGACATGCACACTTGCTGTCTTCAACACATACAACCAGAGAGTCAATCATTCATGCACCTATGCACTACGTAATACCCCCCACCTAACCATGCAGACACTCAGACTGATACTCAAAAAACAACCTAATATCCTATATAAACACCCATGTAGCTACTCACCAACCCATGCAGCCACTTATACACAAAGTGAGAGACTGATACAAATATTTACACATTTAAACATTACTCACTAAGCCATGTATTCAGTAAGATACACTTAATTAGTCAGTTAAACAATCAAATTTTCAAAAACAAATCATCCTTTTAGACACTTATATACCCATTTATTCTTCCATCGACCTTGAGATATACATATATAAAACATATGTAATTTTCAGAAAAACACACATTCACTGGATGATGTCATCAGTGATGTCATTTTAGATGTCATCAGTGATGTCACGAGTGATGTCACTGACCATGTCATGAGTGATGTAATATGTTACGTCATCAGCAGTGGATTGCGGGTGCGCGAGTTATAGTTAGCTTAACTAACTATAACGGGGGAATTTCATTGGTTTTTTATGAGTAAAATGTCCGCTAACTATAACGTGTGTGAAACCTATGGTTTTTTCACTGAATTTGCAAGGTTTTTTAAATGCTAATTCCTAACTATAACGTGTGTGAAACCCATGGTTTTTTCACTGAATTTGCAAGGTTTTTTAAATGCTAATTCCTAACTATAACGTGTGTGAAACCCATGGTTTTTTCAGTGAATATAGATATATATATGTATATTACCTACTGGCAGTCGCCAGTAGGTAGTTATAGTTAGGACCTATTTTCCATAGGAAATTCACAACATTCTATTTGGAATAACGTTGGCGCCGATTGACGAATCTTCACAAAATTTTCCTAACTTTTGGCCAGCTCTGGTCCACTCCTGTCCTGAAAATTTCACCATAATTCGTCAAGTGGGGACCGAGAAAAAAGGGGGGTTCCAAAATGCGTTTTCCCCATGCATTTTCCCATAGGACCTGTTGACGCAGCTACAGCCCGAACTGCTGAACGGAATGACACCAAATTTGGCAAAGAGGTAGTCCTTAGTGCAGACTCGTGCCTTTTGCTTAAATGGTGTAAATCCGTTCAGTAGTTCCTGAGAAAATCTAAAGTAAAATCACATATATATCTGGGCGGAGCCTAACCACACATCTCATCGTGAGATCTGATTGGCTGTCAGCACTTCATCCAAGAAATATTGGCAGCCATCTTGGGACCAATATACATGATAGCACCTCATTAAAAAGCATTGCAGTTAATAGAAGGATTTAAGACTTTAGTTTCATTATAAATCATTTGTTGATGGTACCATGCTCATTTTAGGAATTGTGGTGTGTTCTAAGGTGATTTTACAATGTGAAAAAGCCTTCTACTGTGATATCATGAATCATGTTTGAGAGAAAACTATTTTCTCATGCTTTTCTCACAGAGGTTTGGAAGGTGATCTATAAGCTAAACTGAGAGCATATTTTCTGTAAATTCACATTATCTTTCTCAGTCATGTGAGAATGAAGTCTGACATTCTCAGTAAAACATGTATACCCAACAAGGGCAGAGACTGTCAGTTGATTCCTTTGTGTTCTACTGCAGCTTCCCAGAGTGTTCTAAAGAACAACTACAGCGCTAACAGTCCTACTTATGACAAACGTATTGCACACCTGAAGCCATCTTGATTGTAATAAAGTGGTAACTCTTAAAACATTTAAATTAAAAAGGAACAAAATGAGGGGGTTCATTTTGCCATAGAAAGTATGATTAGTGCTGCAGAAAGAAAAATTAGGGCACATTTTGAGTGACTTCTCAAATCCTCTTCTATTTCATTAAAAACTTCTAACATGCAGACTGAAACATGCACTTTCAATACTAGCAGCAGACTTCCCTGGTGAGCAGTAGCTTTACTACAGTGATCTAATAAGCAACTATAGTGCTAACATTCTGAATTTATGGCAAATATGTGACACATCTGAATGCCTTCTTGATGGAATCAAAGTAAAAAACTGAAAGTATTTCCTACTGAGGAGACTGTAGTAAATGAGGAAATTAGGAAACTTCATAACAAATAAGTCTCCCAAAATGGCCACCAGAGACAAAAGAGCCCAAATGTAGCCCAAATATCACCCAGATGTAGCCCAAGTATAGCCTGTTGGACCCGGCCTCGTGGCGTGGTCCCGAACCCTCCTACCAGACAAAACGGGGGCTACCCGAACCCTTCGGGGTCCCCCTGGATTGTACCCCGCTACCCTCCAGCCGTCGTGACGCGACCCGCCCCCGGCCTCAGTCCCCGCGAGGCCCTGACCTCAAGGCGCCAAGACCTGACCGGAGGGGGTCGAGTGGCCACTCCACAGATTCCGGAGGAGGAGAGTTTCGATGGGGCCTCCAGCCGTCCCCCGACGCCTGGTTGCGATCGCCCTCCGGCCTCCCTGGGCGCTGGCTCCACCCCCCGCTGGGTGTCTGGACGCTCTTCTCCCGGCCCCTCCGACCTCCCCAGGCACGAGGGTCCAGACATCAAAGGGCTCCAGGCCTATATCTGGGGCAGTCCAAAACCAGGACGGCAGTTGTATTCTGGAGTCGAGAGCCCTGCTGATCGGATCGCGGCTGACCCTACGGAGAGAGACTCATTGTCTGGAACTTGGAACTCGAGCCCTGCTGACTGCGTCGCGGCTCCACCTTGCTGAGAAGAAGACCCTCACGGAACCATCGGAGCCCTGCTGACCTCGTCGCGGCTCGACCTCGCAGAAGTAACCATCGGAGCCCTGCTGACCTCGTCGCGGCTCGACCTCGCAGAAGTAACCATCGGAGCCCTGCTGACCTCATCGCGGCTCGACCTCGCAGAAGTAACCATCGGAGCCCTGCTGACCTCGTCACGGCTCGACCTCGCAGAAGTAACCATCGGAGCCCTGCTGACCTCGTCGCGGCTCGACCTCATCGAGGCAACCCTCCGAGCCCTGCGGACGACGTCCCGGCTCCCGGAACCCCCCACAGCTCGAGGATTGAGAGCTGAGCGCAGGGTGTTCCCGTACCTGGCTGGTACTGAGACTGTCCCGCTACCCCGTCCCTGAACGACCCCGAGACTCTTTGGGATCCCTTGATACCCTTGTTGTGTCCCTTTGTGGTGGTGGGGGTGCTTGGCTGGTACGATCATAGGGGAAGGACCTCGCCCAGGAGGCTTCTCAGCGGCGCTCGGCTACTTTCCTACGGAACGGTGGCTCTCGGGGTGGTCAGTCCGACACCCTCTGACTCCCCGGAGAGCGCCCTTCTAACATGGCCCACTGACAGAATGTCCCAGAGTGTTCTAACAAACAGCTAGAGAGCTAACAGTCTTACTTATGACAAAAGTATGACACACCTGAAGCCATCTTGATTGGATTAAAGTGGTAACACTTAAAACATTTAATTTACAAAGGAACAAAATGAGGGGGTTCATTTTGCCATAGAAATTATGATTAGTGCTGCAGAAAGAAAAATTTGGGCACATTTTGACTTTTCAAATCCTCTTCTATTTCATAAAAATATTCTGACATGCAGACTGAAACATGCACTTTGAATACCAGCAGCAGACTTCCCTGGTGAGCAGTAGCTTTACTACAGTGATCTAATGAGCAACTAGAGTGCTAACATTCAGAATTTATGGCAAATGTGTGACACATCTGAATGCCTTCTTTATGGAACCAAAATAAACACCTGAAAGTATTTCCTACTGAGGAGACTGCAGTAAATGAGGAAATTAGGAAACTTCGTATCAAATAAATCTCCCAAGATGGCCACCAAAGACAAAAGAGCCCAAATGTAGCCCAAATATCACCCAGAAGTATAGCCCAATGACAGAATGTCCCAGAGTGTTCTTCTTAAGAACAACTAGAGCGCTTACTGTCTTACTTATGACAAAAGTATGGCACACCTGAAGCCATCTTGATTGGAATAAACTGGTAACACTTAAAACATTTAATTTAAAAAGGAACACAATGAGGGAGTTCATTTTGCCATTGAAATTATGATTAGTGCTGAAGAAAGAAAAATTAGGGCACATTTTGAGTGACTTCTCAAATCCTCTTCTATTTCACTGATATGCAGACTGAAACATGCACTTTTAATACCAGCAGCAGACTTCTGTGGTGAGCAGTAGCTTTACTACAGTGATCTAATGAGCAACTAGAGTGCTAACATTCAGAATTTATGGCAAATGTGTGACATATCTGAATACTTTCTTGATGGAATCAAAGTAAAAAACTGAAAGCATTTCCTACTGAGGAGACTGCAGTAAATGGGGAAATTAGAAAACTTCATAACAAATAAATCTCCCAAGATGGCCACCAGAGACAAAAGAACCCAAATGCACCACAAATATCACCCAGATGTAGCCCACATGTAGCCCATTGACAGAAGTGTACAAAACACTTATTTTTTGTGTATTTGCAGTTTTATATAGTGCAGACTTGTCAGGTATTGGAGTGCTTTACATGAGCATTGGTTACAACACACAAGATCAAATTCATTTTGGTGGTAGACATGGGGAGATTAAGTGATTTGACCAGAATCACAGAAAGTTGATCTGAAGCAGAAACTCCAACCTGGTTCCCCAGTTGCAAAGTCTGCAGCTCTGGAAGTAACACCACTTCCTCTCCCCTAGGTGCAACATTTAATCAAGTGGTCAACTGGATAAAAAAAACATAAAGATTACAAATAATTTAAAAGTTCTTTGTCGCTATTTGAAAACTCAGAAAATATGTCCTCATTTTAGTTTTTTAGAGCACTAACCATTATTTTGATGCAAATAAGACCCTCTCATATATGTAATTTCTAAAGTAAATGCTCTAGGTATTACAGTTTTGATTACATCAAGATGACGTCAGGCGTTCCACACTTTTGTGATAAGTATAGAATGTTAGCAAGCTAGTTGTTCATTGGTATACTGTTGAAAGGCAGAGGCCAGGGGCACGAGACCCTGAAAATTGAAGGCAGGTAGGAGAGTGCAGGGGCAACAATTTGACTACACTGGGCAGGCAGGAAGGGCAGTGGCAGCACAACAGACTATGGAGGGCAGTGGAAAGGGGGGCAGGGGCAACACACCAACAATACAGGACTGGCAAGAGAGGCTGTGGCAATATAATAGACCATTGTGGGCAGAAGGAAGAGGCAGTGGTAGTACAACCATACATGCCAACAGACCCGTTTCAGCCAGGAAATGTCCAATGTTTTTAAGCTCAAATGGGCTTTATTTGATCTGTCTCCTGTCTCCTGTCTACAATCTCCTCTTTTTCAATGTAACTCAAAGGGGAAAATCAATACCCCAGTTTTTTTTTCAAAATCTCCCTCTTCCCAAGTTCAAAATATTCGCAAGTATGGTACATTGGATCATGGTAGGCAGGAGGAATTGGGGTAGGGACATAGACTCGGATAACAGAGGATAGGAGGGACATGGAGAGGTGCACCAAACTGACCCTACAGGGCAGGCATCAGGGTTTGCAGCAGCACAATACACCACACAGGGCATGCGAAACGGGAGTGCAGCACAATAATCCATAGAACGCAATAGGGAGGGGACAGGACCATGCACATGGACAACAGACAACAGAGGGGAAAGAGGCAATGGTAGCTAGCTGACCATAATGGACAGACAGGAGAGAAAGCTGCAGCATAACAGACCATAAAGGGCAGGAGGGACGGATCAGGGGCATTACAATGGAACAGACAAGCCAGGAGGGAGGGAATAGGGGTCTGCACACTTGGAACAGAAAGCTGGGGGCAAGGGGGTAGGGCAGGAGCAGCAAGATGACCATGGAGGTCAGGCAGGATGGGCACTAGAAACAAGACACACCATGGAGAGAAACAATGAGACTATGATAGCATACACACAGACCATGGAGGGAAGGTGGGAGGGGGTCAGGGGCAGCTAGCTGACCACACAGGGAAGGTGGGAGGGGCCATGGCAGCACAGAAGACCATGCATGGCAAGCGGGAAGGTTAGTTGCAGCACAATGGCTATGATGGGCAAGAAGGAGGGTGCAGGGGCATGCACAAAGGACCATGGAGGATAGAAGGGAGGGTCAGGACCTGGGCACAGACAAGAGAGTTCAGGGGAAGGGGCCTCACAACAGACTGCGAGGGGCAGGCAGGAGGAGCAGTTGCAGCACAACAGACCAGGGAGGGCAGAAGGGTGTGGCAGTAAAATGGACCATGGAGGACAGGAGGAAGGGGATAGGGGCATGGCATGTCGACAGGCAGGGTGGAGGTGGCAGGGACAAGTTACAGTCATCTGACAATGCTAGGCAGGTGGGAGGGGAGTGGCAGCTCAACAGAACACTCAGAGTAGATAGGAGTGGCAGGTCCATGGAACATGGTGGGCAAAAAGGATGGAGCAGGGGCATGCACAAAGACATCGGAGGGCAGGTGGAAGGAGAATAGGGGCAGCAAGCTAAGCACAGAAGCTAAGCAGGAGGTCAATGATGGGCCATAGAATTGGGCAATGGAGGGCAGGAGGAGTGGACTGGTACATCATGCTAAATGGAGGGCAGTGGTAGCACATCAGACCATGCATGGCAGGAGGGAGGAGGCTAGTCCATGGATTCAGACAACAGAGGATAGGGAGGAGGTGGATGGGGCAGCAAGCTAACTGTTCAGAGAAGGTGGGTATTAGGAACTTTATTGTTTTTAAAATATGTGTCTGTGCGATCTACTTAAAATATGAACAAGTATGCAGCATAATCTCACTTTTATTCAGGAAGAAGAGGACGTTTGTGACTGTGACTCCGGGCTCACTTGGCAGAAACACCCCCTGACCCTCCACCCCCATCGCAAAATGTAATGCCCGCGAAAAGGGTAGGTGGACGCAGTTTTATATAGAACATAGTCCTGAGAGCATGATTGAAAATGAAAACTAGATATAGTACATGGTATAAACTATGCACCAAAAAGTGTGATATAAGATGAACCGGGGCGTGAAATATAATATGCAATACATTGTGCGCAATGACAGATTCATTGGAGAGCGCGAGATAGCACAGGCACTAGTGCGTGCTATGCGATATGCGCCTTGGAGTGTAATATGCACAGGGCAGTGTTGTGTAACCTAACTAGTCTCTAAAGTTGTAATATAAAATATGTCCTGGGGAGTGTAACATTGCATATGCACTGTGACAAAGATATGGATCCCAGATTGTAATATGTATGACATAGCGCCGTGCGTTATAACATAGGCATCGAGGAAGGCATGTTAGATAGGGCAATATAACCCGTGCAAAGGCAAGTGTGGGATGACATATTCACGGGGTGGTGTTACAGTGCGCATGGGCTAGAGAGTGTCATAGCATATGCACTAGCTGGTGGAATACAACACAGAGGTGTGTGGCACTCGGCAGGCACTGGTGGGTGTAACCCAGCATTGGGCTCAGCCAGGAGCATGCTGTGACTCTCAAGTGAGGTTCGTCTCCTTTCCAGAGAGTAAAATAAAAAGTATTACACATCCTGCGGTGGATGTGTCTTTTATTAACCGTGAGGGGGGTTTCTTGCATAGTTTGGTCGAATTTTTGTTGAATCCCCTTTGAATGGCTTCGTGTGTACGTGTGTATTAAATGTGCCCGTCAATAGCTACCCATGTTTTTATAAATAAACGACAAGGGTATCTACTTGGAGAGTACCCACCGGCGGGGGCTCCGGGATTAGGCACGGTAGGGCATCAGACACGTCAGAGCTTCACTAGCGGTGTAAATACATTCCACATGGATTCATTGTATGTATAGTCACCTTTTAATGAATATCACACAAATCGTCATGGTGATAGGTACACACGGTTTGTCCAGCATGTCCTAGGTGTTTCTATATTTATATTTAAAAAATAATAATAAAAAAAAAAGGCCGGCCCCGGGGGATGGGGTCCTTGGGAGCCGATTAAGGTCTTGGGTGGGCCAAATTAATTTTTTTCAACTAAAAAAATGTGTGCAGGCCCTGGGGGATGGGGTCCCCAGGGCCAATAAATTAGAAAAAGAAGGGGGGCCAAACAGCCCTCCTTCTTAAAAAAATAAAATAAATAAAAGACCGGCATCGCGCCGGAGGCCACGCCTCTTCCTTGCAGCACTCTGCAAACATGCCCCCTGGCCAGTTGTAAGTTGGGGAATTAATTCCCCTTCAATACTGAGGGTCCCTGAGGGCCAACTAGCCCAACAGGTATCTCCAGTATGCGCCAGGGACCTGCGTTGCAGACTGGTGTTCTGAGGCCACGCCCCTTTTTACACCTCTATGCAACACAGCTCTGTGGCGCTTACTGGAGGTACCTAGTGGGCTGGTTTGACCCTAGGGACCCTTAGGATTCAAGGGGACTTAATCTCTCAACTTAGAACGGCCACAGGGCGCGTTTACACAGTGGTGAAGGCAGGGGACGGGGCCTGAGGTGACGTGTGCAAACACGCCCTGTTGCGCGTTTTAAGTTGGGGAAATAATTCCCTTTCAATCCAGAGGGCCAACTAGCCCACCAGGTGCTTCCAGTAAGCGCCACGGCTCTGCGTTGCAGAGAGGTGGTCTTTTTACACCTCTCTGCAACGCAGCTCTGTGGCGCTTACTGGAGGTACCTAGTGGGCTAGTTGGACCCTAGGGACCCAGAGGATTCAAATTAACTTAATCTCCCAACTAAAAATGGCCACAGGGCGTGTTTACACAGTGGTGAAGGGAGGGGACGGGGCCTGAGTTAACGTGTGCAAACAAACCCTGTGGTGCGTTTTAAGTTGGGGAAATAATTCCCCTTCAATCTTGAGGGACCCTGGGGGCCAACTAGCCCACCAGGTGCTTCCAGTAAGCGCCACGGCTCTGCGTTGCAGAGAGGTGGTCTTTTTACACCTCTCTGCAACGCAGCTCTGTGGCGCTTACTGGAGGTACCTAGTGGTCTAGTTGGACCCTAGGGACCCTCAGAATTCAAGGGGACTTAATCTCCCAACTTAAAACGGCCATAGGGCGTGTTTACACAGTGGGGAAGGGAGGGGACGGGGCCTGAGGTGACGTGTGTAAACACGCCCTGTGGCACGTTTTAAGATGTAGTTTTAATCCCCTGCCCTATTATATACTAGGGGCTTACAGAGGAGGTCATGCTAATCACAGGGGGACCCCAACGCATAGTGTTCCCTAGTGTATGTAGGTGTTTTCACTGTATTCTGCGTGTCTTTTAACATAGCACTGGCTCTAGGACTGGTTAGTCAGACTCAGTTACCACCAGTATCCGTCTGAAAAAGTTGAGGGTACAGGATGATTTTGCAACAAGGCTTCTTTCTGCTCTTCTGTTTGTTCTTTCTGCACGTTATCCTTCTTCCTGCACTTTTCTTCGTCTTTGAGGACTTCTGTTGCCTCTTTCTGTATTTCTTTTTTTTCTTTCTGTGCGTTTTTTCTTCTTTCTTCACATATCCTATCTCTGTAGGCATAGTTAGAAATTAGCATTTAAAAAACCTTTGAAATTCACTGAAAAAACCATAGGTTTCAGGCACGTTATAGTTAGGAATTAGCATTTAAAAAACCTTAGAAATTCACTGAAAATACCATAGGTTTCAGGGGCGTTATAGTTAGCTGGACTTTTCACTCATACAAAACCATTGAAATTCCCCCGTTATAGTTAGTTCAGCTAACTATAACTCGCGCGCCCGCAATGCACTGCTGATGACGTCACATATTACATCACTCATGACATGGTCAGTGACATCACTAATGACATCACTGATGACATCTCAAATGACATCACTGATGACATCATCCTTGTGATAGAGTGGCAGACCTCCTCTCCCCCTAATATAATCTTTGATACACACATTCAAAAATAGAAACTAAAATGTTCAAAACAATGGACATACCAATACCAGTTACAACAGCCTATTCAGTAATTCTAAGATCCACATACACATCCACTCATTCACCAACAGTCCTATACAGTCACTCATACATGTACTCACTCATCATATGTACTCATACACCTATACATCCTGTTACACAATGCCACTCATCCATAGAGTTACTCACACACATAGTCACTCATGCTAATAAAGAATCAAACATCCTTTTACTTGCATATACAGTTATACACACACCACCACACTTACTTCTACAGAAACTTACACATACTTAGTTTTTTAAACAATCACTTATAGAAACACATACTTATTCATACAGGAACTCTTTCAATCTCTCACTCTCACATATACTCACTTATATACACGAATAGTGACATATGTAGTTACTCATAAAGACACTATTGAGACAGTCATTCACTCACTAACACACCCATGCACATACTCATCCACCCATACAGTCCTGCACACATGCTGTCTTCAACACATACAAACAGTGAGTCACTCATTCATGCACCTATGCACTACGTAATACCCCCCACCGAACCATACAGAGACTCAGACACTCATACTGATACTCAAAAAACCAACTAATAACCTATATAGACACTCATGTAGCTACTCACCCACCCATGCAGCCACTCATACACAAAGTCAGAGACTGATACAGATATTTACATATTTAAACATTACTCACTAAGCCATGTATTCACTAAGATACACTTAGTCAGTTATACAATCAATTTTTCAAAAACAAATCATCCATTTAGACACTTATATACCCATTTATTCTTCCATCGACCTTGAGATATACATATATAAAACATATGTAATTTTCAGAAAAACACACATTTACTGGATGATGTCATCAGTGATGTCATCAGTGATGTCATTTGAGATGTCATCAGTGATGTCATCAGTGATGTCACTGACCATGTCATGAGTGATGTAATATGTGACGTCATCAGCAGTGCATTGTGGGCACTCTAGTTATAGTTAGCTGAACTAACTATAACGGGGGAATTTCAATGGTTTTGTATGAGTGAAAAGTCCAGCTAACTATAACGCCCCTGAAACCTATGGTTTTTTCAGTGAATATTTATATATATATATATATATATGTGTTTTTTTTATTGATTTATGAAGCTGGCATTAGCGGTAAACCTTTTTTCAAAACAGAAAAGCAAGATAAATTGAATGCCAAAATAAGGAAAATGTAAATATCACATGTTAAAGTTGTGGGATAAAATGACATAGGAAAATTGTTGACTGCAAAACATGTCTAAAAGTAGATCCATCTTAATTTAAGTCATCAAATGATCAAAGCTACTGCAAGATTATTGTACCTCTTTGCCTTGCTTTGTCCACAATAAGGCACTTTTGTTGACATTGAGTTCCTGCCCTCTGAGCTCCCTCTTGTCGAATGATCCCACCTTCACATAGAGGATTGTACCATCGGTCTCATGCTGCCAGTTGATGACGTCATAAGCTGCAGGAGGGCTGCCATATTTGTCAAAGAATATCTCTTCCCCCATCCTATTTTTAAAGCGTATTCCCTTCATGTAATGAAGGAGCTGGCAAAAACATTAAAATACAGAACCCATTAATTTGCATGGTACAAAACAGCAAAACCTCATGAGAAAAACTTGAATATCCTTAGAAAGAGACCTCTAGATGACCAATGCAATGTTTTAGAATACACATTTCATCCCAAGAGGACTTCTAGGGAGTAATTTTGTGTGTTCAGGCAATTTCTTCAGTTTTGGGATGATAAACACATTGGTTTCTCAACCTACGTACCTGGTATTACACAATAAGGGCTCATTCCTGGAATTGGCGATAGTTATCTGATTTTAACAAGTGCAATTATTATCACATCTCCCACAAATTCATTCAAAATGGTGGGGGTAGCATGGAGTATGTTTCTGAGTGGATTGGTGGTCTGAAACTGACATTCATGGATGCTATTTGACCAAAACCTTGAGGTAGCAAAAGTAATATCAGGCATACAGACTGTTTACCCTGGGGGTCAACCCCTTCTCAAGCAGCAACCACAATTCTTGTCAGGGTGAAGTCACGCGCAAACCCCAAGTTAACCAGTGCTAAATCCTCTGGTAGCTTCCACAGTCTGGTCAGGCTTAATTTAGAGCCAATGTGTAAAGCATTTATGCACCACTTCAAAACAGTAATAAAGTGATAACACAACACAAGACAAATCCCAATAGAGCAAAACTTAACAAATAATTTGACACACAAAGTCAATCAGTAGAACTGGAGTTATGAATTTTTAAAGATTTCAGTGAAAATAGCACCAAAAAGCCCAAAGTGCCACTCGCGGCTATATGGTCGTGCAAGACCTGCGGGAAGCTCATGCCGACTATATGGGAGCACGGGTTGGATATAGGGACCAGGTAAGTCCTACTCACAAAGTTACCTTCTCAGTCCAGTGTCAAAAGATCTGTTTAGGGTGGAAGGGGCCACAGGTAGATTGTCGTTGGTGTTCGTTGAAGCAGCGCGAACATGTCAGCCTGGAGTTACAGACTGTTGTTGCTGTAGCACGGAGATGGTGTTAGCATAGCAGATATTCAGGGCTCGAGCTGTGTGCGTTGGCAGTTAATGCAGTGGACGATGCTGTACCGCATTGGACGCTGGCATGGGCAGCAAGGTCTTTGTGCAAATGGGTCTGTTCCCATTCACAAAGTGTCTAAAAACTTCAGAGGAGCTCATCTGAGCCTGAAGGGCACCACTTGAGAGTCAGGACCTCACTCCAGCAGAGGCCATCAGGGCTCAGGCATGTCCAGCTTCAGGTCCAGGCAGCAGGTCAGCAGCAGCACAGTTGCAGGGAGCCTATGGAACATATTATGTCTCTGTACTTCAAAACAGTCGGCTGACCCTTAGAGTCACTTCAGCCTGGGATGAAGGGTACAGGTCTAATCTTCGTTCTCAGCAAGAGTGGAAGCAGGCAGCAGAGCTGCAGAGTAGCAGGGCAAAAGAGTGGCAGCACTTCTGGCAACAAAGCAGCACAGCAGTAATTCTTATGTAGTATCCACAGCTCCAGGAATGTTCTGAAGAGTTGGTGTCAGAGGTCCAACATTTATACCTGGTGCCTTCTTTGCAGTGAGAGAAACTTCTATAGAAGTGCTGAGGTATCCTCCTTCCCTTGGCCTGGCTCCAGCCCAACTACATGGGTATGCAGTCAATTGTGTGTAGGCAGGACACAGCCTATATATGTGTAAGTAGGAGTGTCCCCAGCTCCGCTCTCTTCTATTGATGGCTCATCAAAGCACACCTAAGCTCTCTATTGTGTGTGGCTGTCTAGGATGAATGCACAAAGTCCAACTGTCAGCAACACCTTGTTGTGTGACCCATTGGAAGGCAGAATGCACTAAGGGGCATGTGCATCAAGCTTTTTTCCGGTTGCAAACGGGCCGATTCGAAGAATTGACCCATTTGGGAATGGACAAAAAGGCCTATTCTGATGCACGTACCTTTTTCCATTTGCAATTTAGGTAATCACAATTTTTTGTGATTACCTAAATTGCAAATGCATTTAAGGAATCTCAATTTGCGGTTCCCTAATGCCGATGTATGTAGCCTTTCGTAAATGCGAACTGTGCATTTAGGAAATGCTAATTACCATCAACTTCAAGTTGATGGTAATTTGTGCATGCTTTGGAAAATGTGCACACTTACCTTTTTTGGGGGGTGCTTCAGGGGGGGCCTTAGGCCCCCGGACAGCCTTGGATTTACAATTTGGTAATCGCAATTTTCAAATGCATTACCCTTCATTCCTATGGGCCTAGGAATGAATGGAGTCACATTAGCTAATAGCGATTCGCAATTTCCAAATCGCTATTAGCCAATGTTAAGGAATCACACATTTTATTGCGATTCCTACATTCATAGGCATTTGCGATTACCAACTAGTGATTCCTTAATAATCGCTATTTGGTAATCACAAATTGTGACCTTGATGCTAAACGGCTAATACAGGAAAGAGGCAAATCTTTAATTTTGGCATTTTAAAAATTGTTATTTAAAATCCGACTTCACCATAAGAGAGGATTTTGTATTACAATTCCAAAGTCACCAAACATGAACTGGTGTAATAAGGTAACTCCAATGGTATCTTATGGGAGAGGCAGGTCTTGTAGTAGTGAAAAACAAATGTAGGAGTTTGTCACTATTAGGGCCCGTCAAACTTAAAAGTACGTCCTCATTTTAAAATACACAGCACCCTGCCCTCTAGACTGTCAAGGGCCTCCCCTAGGGGTGACTTATATGTGTTAGAAATGAAGGTTTGGGCCTGGCAAAAAGTTTGTTTTCCCAGCTTGGAATATGTTACCATGTTTTTAGGAGTGAGAACATGCACTTTAGCACAAGGCCATCAAAAACAAGATCTATAAAAATAGAAAGGGAAGGTAAAACTTTCGGGGGAAATCACCCTATGGCTGACAGGTATAACACCAATTAACTCTAATGGGACATACTACAAAGGGGGTTATTAGTCCCATTGTAAAATTGAGTACAGTGGAAATACAGCCACTCCTGGAGTTTTCACATGCGGAAAGCAGTGAAGTCGCTGGGTTACTTAATCAGGAGAAACATGTATGACAAGTTTAATTCCTGCATATTATTGCCCAAAAGCATGTAGACCTTGTTATTACCCTTTCCTTTGAATCACTGGTACCTCTAGCTCAGTCATTTCAGAGGCTAGGTAACCTGTGATTTGTATGTGGCCACCTCTAATGCGTTTGCTTTCTCTTACCCTTGCTGCTTTCACAACCCCCGAGATAACGGGTTGCAAGGATATAATTAGTGCAACCAAAAGGAAAACCAGTTGTAGCAGCTGCTGCCCCTGGCTAATCCCTATTGATCACCTAGTTGATATTTTCCAGAGTTGCTAAAAGGTGGCCTGGGACTCTTCTATAAATTGAAAGTGACTTCTGCTGTTACAACACTTAAAATAAAATATTTTCATGATTTGGATTTTTGTTGAATCACATCCTAACTGCAATTTACTGGATTTTTTCAAAGTTATCTCATTAGCTTTTTGGAGATTAATTTTACTTGTAGAGTATTCGGGTAGTCTGCTTTGCTATCATATCAACAAATTGGGCCCTCATTATAAAGCAGCCTTTTTTTAATATTCGGATTCTTTGGATTAATGTTAATAGATTTTTGCTGGATCAACTCATAATAATATTCTCAGGATTAAGGTTTACGAAGGGGCAATGTGAGCAGCTTGAATTTAAAACCTTGCTGTCATGATCAGCACACTGCTGCTTTTCCATTGCTTGTGTATTGGATCCAACCAGTAATAGCCTTCTGTTAGCATCACTGGGAGGCTGGTACTTTGACTGCATTGATTAATTACCACTACATATAGTTTCAGTTTTCCAATCTCACTTTAAAAGTTAAAGGAGGAAATAAGGAGTAGCTAATTATAATTTCTCTTTTAAATACATATTTATGATGCACGCATAGTTTCATGAATACATTTAAATCATCAGGATGCATTTTATCTCACATTACATTATACTTTAGCAAACACCCTTGAATAGCATAAATGCTTACACTAATGATGCATATCAACATTTCTGTTGTGTGTGGACTTATCATACAGACTGACTTATGTGTGCAGTTCCTCAGCAGTAGAGAACATCATGAACATTGATGGCCAAAAGTCAAGATCTTTGGAAGCAATGTGCATGCAGCTACCTCTTTTGGATCCAAGTTGCTTCTAAAGCTTGGCCAGAGATGATGGATTCCTTTGATTTGAGACTAACCCAGGCAGCACCAACCTTCAATTGAACTAAAATATATCCACATGACCCTGTCTGGGTTAACACGGCCTAATGGTGGCTTTGTCGAGTAACCTAATCTGACAATACTGCAGTATTTTTTGGTTCTAAAAGAATTAGCACCAATTTTTATAAAATGCCACTGGAACCAGTATAGACACTTTTCTGGGTTTCATATGTCTCAATGTAACTTTTTCCTAAACAGAGACTCTTATATATCAAACATGGAGCGAATATGACCTACATTGCTGCTGATGCTATCTCCTAAATGCATCCATAATCTTTCTCACTCAATGTAGGATGATTAACTGAACAAGGTTTGCTTCCAAATTGTTCTTCTGCTTGTTTGTTTGCCAGAATAACATATAAAGAAATTTCATCTAACAAAAAATGTGTGCCCTAAATATTGTTTATAAAAATATTTCCAATATGGTATAGGCTTTCAATTATTAACTCAAAAGGTGCAATCTAAAATTAACTCATTTGTAGACAATATTTAGAACATAATGTTTATCTCAGGTGATATTCTAGTACCACACCATTCTGGTGCTCCCATAACATAATTTGTGAATAAATCTCAGACACAGACATTGTCTCCACCTCTGCTAGGAGCAGGTAGAGGTTCTCATATTTAGCTAAGCCAGTTCCTTGTAAGAGCATGCAAAGTACCATACCTGCCATGGCTTAAAATCAAAAACCTCTCCACATGTTTTAAGGGCAAATGGCCCATGGCCTGGCACACAAGAAAGCATGCTGTTCAGAGCATATGCCAAGGCATAAACGGCGTTGTAAATGATAGAGAAAACTCTTGCATCAGGCTCGTTTTCATGTTTTGCTTTGAATTTTTCAAGTTTCTCTTGACCTGTGCAAATGGCGGTGTCACTTATATATTGTATACTTTTCAGGGTCACATTGGACTCAGGGCTCGGCCAGTGACATCCCATTGCCTGTTCCCAGAATGTTTTAACAAATGTGTCCTTTGGGTTACTAGAAGGATGCACTTTTAGAAGGAAATGTTGGAATCCTGGGATTGCATCCGCGTGGACAGTCAAACCAATTGTTTCACTCATTATGTTGCCAAATACACTACTTGGAAAACTGGAGGAAGTTGACCACCCTTCACTAGCAACCCATACTTTGCCTGTAACATTTTGCTGGGAAAGTGCTCGCATTATTGGAAGCAAATAGCGACTGGAACAAAATGCAATTATAACATTGGCTGAAGAGTTTGCAATTGTCTCCACAATGATATTGGTTTTAATGTTTGAAGGTTCAATAGGTATTGATTCATGAAAGGCGAAGCAAACTCCATATTTCAGTAGCTGCTCTTTGAGGGTCTGAGACCCTATTCTTCCATAGTCATCGTCATTTGAAACTATGCCCACCCAAGTCCAACCAAAGTGCACCACAAGCTGTGCCAATCCCTGGGCCTGGCTGTCATCACTTGGGATTGTCCGGAAGAAGGAAGGGAACTCATCTTTGTTGTTGAGCAAAGGGCTGGTTGAGAAATAGCTAACCTAAAATGAGAAATGAAACCAGTTTTATTTAATTGTATGTAGTTCATGAATTTCCTTTATGCACAGCACTGATCAAAATTACAAACATATGGTTAAATGAAATAAGATTAGATAAAATAAATGCAGCACAATAGTTTTATTCCATTCAAGTAGCGTTAGCATGAATTCCTAGGTAGTTTAAAAGTCAGTAGTGTTACTGTGTGACTGAGGCAGCCAGTGTATTCCATGTTGTAGGCATAAGTAGTGAAAATAATATGCACCTTTTCACTGTACAAGGATGTGTAGGAGAACATGAGAACTTGGAATAATACAACAGGGGAATTGATAAAGGAAAAAGGAAGGGAATTTAAGAAAAAAAGAAAAAAGATTTTAAGACAATATTCTGAAAGTGAAATTGAGACAGAGACAAGGGCATGAGGCTGGTAAGACAAAATAAGTAAATTCACTCAATAGGGAAACATTGGAAGTGATCGTTCCTGATGGGCATTGTTTAATGAATTTGAAATTTACTTATATGAAACAATTATTTCTGTGATAGCACTTGCTTCATTTATGTGCAATGCAGACTTATATAAGAAAAATGAATTGTCTGCCTGGTACCTACACATCAGTTCCTACATATTGATTTACCTTGCATCTGGAAACACAACTTGTTAGTCCTGTCATACTTAGGGTGGTCTTTCCCCAATCCTTTTGCCTGCTTTTCTCCTCTTTTTGCTGTATCTTTTTGTTGGCCTTAGGACTGGTGGGAGATCCTTCTCCCTCGGGCTCCTGCTTTTTGAAATGGACTTCCATTACAGCTCTGCATGATCACTGACCACAAGCAGTTCCATAGGGAATTAAAAACATGGCTATTTTTATCGCTTCTGACTGCCCTTTCCTTACACTAGCGCTATGAGACTCTTGGGAGATATGTGAGCTCAATAAATCTCTTTGACTTGACTTGACTTGAGCACTTTGCCATTGCTGACCAGTGCTACAGTGCATGTACTTCTCCCCTAAATATGAGAACATTGGTGTATACACAATTGATATATTTAGTTTACTTGTAAGTCCCTTGTACAATGGTATACCATATATCTATGGCCTCCAACCTAAAGGCTATTAGTGGGCCTAATGCACTGATTGTGCCACCCACACACAAAGCCTCTCGAGCCTTGTATGAGTTTACCGCCACTTGGACTAGGCATTTAAAACTAATTGCCAAGCCTTAAACTCCCCTTTTATTAAACATACGTCACCCCTAAGGTAGGCCCTAAGTAGGCCATAGGGCAGGGTGCTGTGTAAGTAAAAGGTAGGAAATGTACAGTTGTGTGTCGCATGTCCTGATATTGACAAAATCCCATATTCATTTTTCACTACTGTGAGGCCTACTCACAGGTTAGCATTGGAAATTCCTTAAAACACTTTTAAGTTTTAATTCCTGATTAGAAAGGAGTAGCTGTATCATGTTTTATATCTTTGGAATGGTAATGATACATCCTGTTTACTGGTGAAGTTATAATAATAATGATAATAATAAACTTTATTGCTTGGTTAAAAAAAAAAAAACCTTTGCAATCCACTACATTATGAGATGACATATGTCCAAGTAGATAAGCAGCACATTTTGTGTAAAAGAAAGATTTGATCGAATACGTTAAAAAGTTACGATATTACCATAAGACTGTACAGGTTCTAAAAGTGGCATTCAGTTCAATCAGTAAAGTGCATTGAGTAACATAAAAAAGTACAGCCTATCAGGTTTGGAGTCCATTCTCCATTCAATATTAGTAAAACAAATACAAATTTCTATAAAATTGATTTTGAAAAGTCTTGGTATGGGCTGATTTCGGGTTCCTTTAACCTCACCACTCAGGGGCAGCATCCCAACTAGGTCTCTGATCAAGATTACAATTTTTTTGTCCCTTTCGTTATTCTTTTGCCGGCCTGATCCATGAACCTTACTAAGGCATAATTTAGCTCAGGATTGTGTGAGTTGAAACTTGCTAAAACTGCGGCTCTGCAGGATCTAATTTCCATTTTGTTCCAAATTTTCCTAAGGAGGGACCTTCTTTCCTGCATCAGACTTGTACATAGACAGAGAATATGGATTATGCCTTCCCTGTGTCTTCCACAAAGGTGGCATTGTTGCTGAGATTGGTCTCTTTTCCACTTCGGCAGGTGACAAAGCAGGTTGGACCTCCCAGTCTTAAATTTAAAAAAACAGAGTTTAGTATGTGCAGCGAATGGTAAAGTTAGGTACCCCTGGGGAGACAGATTGGAGTATGTGTTGAGAGTTAGCCAACCGTGTGACCTTTTTGCGAGGCATGATTTGTCCTCTACTACAGAGAGTTTTTTCATCCTTATTTTTGCTAGTCTTTTAAATTCGCCTTGGCTAGTTTGCAAATCCCATGCTTCTTTTAAGTTCAAAGTTGCCAGGCCTTTGTCCCAGTATGCGTGCCCCGAATGCCATTGGTTTGTAGATATATTAGACCAAAGATATTGTGCCAGGCCTCCGACTTTTGAAGCCTGGCACCATATCTTTGGTCTAATATATCTACATACTGGTGAAGTTGGATTTAACATGACTATTTTAGAAATGCCACGGGTAGAAAGTGACAGTGGTCCAATCAGAAAGATCCACTACGTGGATAAGGTTTTAATGAATAAACTTATCCTAACTATTTCTCAATAGCCCCATCCCATATAATTCAAGGATGCCGGTAGGTACTCTTTCTAACAGTAGGGAAGGCTTTGCTTATATTATTGTCAAATTATAACATCACACACAAAGCAGACACATTTATATGTATAAATGTTTCTGTATTTTGAGTAGCACCAAATATAGGTACATTATATACATATATGGTTGCTCCAACGAGATACGTGAAGGGGTGCTCAGGAAAGAAGTGCTCATGTGTGAAGTTGTAGGAGAGAGAAGGTAGATCTATTACATAGATTATCATATTTACACAATAGCCTGTTTGTATATACTTATAATTCAACATAAGTATGGTCACAACTAGATAGAAGTAATTGTATTGTTCATAATTGCACCTATGTGGAACCGATTGACAATCCAGGCTGTGGGAAATGTCTACATTTTGACCCAGAAATAAGTGAAGGAACGGAGGCCAATCAAACCCTCAAAAGTAGGCCTTCATCAGAACCTGATAACCATTTTCGAATTTAGAGCAACCTGAAAACCCATCCAATGTGAAGACTGCAGAATTTATTATGCAGTTTACTGGGACCGCCTGACTCCTATATGGTAGTGGAATTAATCCTTAAGGCAAATTGATGCTGTCAGCCTTGAAATGAGAATAACATGCGTAACCCTGGAGCAAGAGTCAGTTGATGTCTTTGCTCAAGCCAAAGTGGTAGAATTGAATACTTTTAAAGTAAAAAGGGTGACCTCCTATTTATTTGTAGCTCTCCTTCTGTAGTAAAGTATGAAAACAGACTGCTATAGTCACAACTTTTAGAAAGTGGGCATGTCTCTGCTCTAACTGCTTTGTGTGCCTGCAGCATGTCTCCAATACACGTCTAAGGTGGGTGACAGCTACACTTTGTGCATTCCCTCTACACAGTCACAAATACAGGAACTGTAGTTATGACAGAGAACTCATCTGCATTCTAGTAGCTCTTTCTAGGCAGGAAGAGAGGGTTAGCTAACACACCTAAATAGGCAGTGTCCTGTATTGCACACAATGGGCTGATTACCCACTACTGATGTAGTCTGGAGCCAGGGCTGGGAGAAAAGAGCCTGTTTGCATTTCAAAGACACTTTTTTGAAGTGCCCCTCTCACTTCATCTGCACAAATAGGTATAAGTACTGGGTCTCTGACACTACCAGAACAGTGCACTACTGGACCTGTGAAGAACTCTGTCAGGGAGAAGGACTGGTTTGTTGCTACAAGGACTTTCCCTCTGTGGGACTGTTGCTCTGGAAGAATTGATTTTCTGCTCCTCTGACATCCTGCCTGTTGCCAGGTGCTTGCTACCCTCTGCTCTGCTAAGGAAAACGACCGGGGTCAACTCACTTGAACCCAGAGTGACTCCAAGGGCTTGCTGGCTTGGCCCCTGTTCTGAAGTCACAGAGCCATAAAAGACTTACTACAACCCTGCAACAGCACCTGTGCTGAACCCACGCATTGACGACCTTGCACCGATTGGAACGGACGCATTTCCCTTCATCACCAATAGTGGCTGCCCGATGACATAGCCTCGACGAACGGCTCAGCTCAACACTGATGGACTGCACACCTTGATGACAATGCATCGCCTTCATCGCCAAGGGTTAATTGACGAAGTCTTGCTGACTGCGCAGATCAGAACCAACATATGGCCTCCATCCACGGGATGGACAATAATGTCGAGACTCCTCTTATTGTACGTTTTCAACAGGACCTGCATGAGTCCTGTAGCCGGACTGCCCTCCATTGTGGTTGGCCTGAACTTTGGATTTACCTCGGTCTAGCACAACCAGATGTCTCTTGTTGGAGCTTTATGACTCTAAGCACTACAATTTGATTTATTCTGTAAAAATGCATATCTCCGTTTCTACAGATTGGTGTAGAAGAAGTGTGAAGAAGCATGCTGTAGCATGAAGATTCTGTTGGGCGTCTCGGATTGTCATTGCTGGAACTTTGCGTTGGCGGTCACTGCGAGTGGTAATGCGATAGCACGAAGAGGTGGTTGCCAAAAGTTTGCATTTGTGGTGGCATTGGCAGCGAGGTCATTGTACGAACTGGCTCATTCGCATTTGTGTAGAGCTCAAAAACTTCTGGGTAGCTCAACTGAGACCACACCAAAGGTCCAGGACCAAAAGAGCACCAGTTGGAAGTCAGTACTTCACTCCAGCTGGGTCCAGGTGCAGGTTCAAGGTGGTGGAAGCCTGTTATGTCCCTGTGTCTCTAAACAGGAGGCCAGAACACTAGACCTTAGAGTCACTCTTGTAGTCCTGGGTTCAGATGCAGAAGCAGGTCTCAATCAGAAGGGCTAGCATCTGAGGGGTCAAGGCAGGCTCCAGGCAGCAAATAACTTCCAGGTGCAGCAAAACAGTCTTGTGGAGTACATAGCAGGCCACAGCAGCAGACTGTCCTCTGAGAGTCCTTCCACAGCTCCAGAAAGTGAACTGAAGAGTGGGTCTGAGGGCCTTAGTTTGTAGAGGTTTCTCTTTGAAGAGCTTAGAATTTCCTGACTCCCCTGCCCTGGCTCCAAGCTGGCTGCAAAGACCATTTGGAGGTGAAAAACCCTTTGTGTGAAGGCAGTACACAGCCTATTCAGTTGCAAGTAGGGCTGTGCCCAGTTCCGCCCGCTTCCAGCCAGCAGATAGCTTATTCAGGCACACGTATCACAGAATATAACTACCAGTTACACCAAGTCATGTGATACATATGAGGCTGCAGGCACCAAAAGGCTAAGGGGTGGAAAAATGCCAACTTTCTAAACAACTGTAATTTAAAATCTGTTTTTACCATTAAGGATGATTTATTCTTACAATTTCATAGATATCAAACATGAAATGCTTATCTGTCCCCATTCAAAAGTTAGCACTTATTAAATACAATTAGGCAATCCAATGTTATCCTATGGGCCAGGCAGTGCTCACAATAGTAAACAAGCATGATGACAGTCTCGGGAAAACATGGCGGTGGCTAGTTAGGCTGCTGCGGCGCTCCGAGGCAAGCTCCCGTCGGAGCTAACCCTACTTCGTTATGCGCTAAAGACAACGATAGAAATTTGGTGTTCGGAGCTGCGGGGGTCTGCATTGGAGGTCGTTGGGGGCTACAATGCTTCAACCAAGTTAAACGCATTTTCAGCTCGATTATTGTTTTTCTAAGTAACGGCGGCTGTCCCTTTAACTAACGGCGAGGATGCATTACCGAGTTTCTCCGTCGGACGCCCCACGTTATTTTGCCTGCCTGCATTCTGCTTACAGCTTTCGCCCGTATGAGTCCTCGCGTGATGGTGGTTGCCGAGTTTTTTCTCCCTCCACTGCCTCTGTGCTGAGTGTCATTTCTTCGACAGAGGCAATAGTGCTTCAGGGTTCTTCGAAGAAGGCACTGCCCCAGGAGATATTATCTGGCCAAAGTGTTTGTTTTTCACCACAAGAGCCCCTGGGGAAGCCGAGGCTACGTCTTTGGTCAGCCGCGCTGGAGCTAAGGCTGGGGAGAAAGTTGCGGAGCCTGGTGCAGTTACCTCATGGTCCTGCCTATGTGGCGAACTCCAGAGTGGTAGCTACTAAAGCCTCTTCAGGCGGGTTGCAGAAATCTGTGCTGTCGTTGTCGCCTCCTCGGGGAGAAGCCACTCCATCACTTAGATCTTATTTTAAAGCGGTTCCCCAGATTCTCAACCTTGTGAAAGATCACAATATGGCAGGGGTCTTGATTGTCCCAGACACCCTCCCCTCTCCATCTGATAATGAGTCATCATTACCCCTCCGCACATCGGGGGTAGGGACGAAGTTACAGTAGAGGGGTCGGGTATACTACCACCGTTTACCCCACATGTGAAAGATTTAGAAGAAGCCGGAGCAGGTCAAGAGGTGGTGTTGGGGATCCAGTCATCAGGTGGTTTGTCTATCATCGAACAGTGTCCTCCTCTGAGTCCCCCACTAAACTTGACAATGTCGGTAAGATTAACTTCTGACGTACAGGTGGCGGCAACATCGGTGATGGAGGGGGCAGTTGGTGGAGAGTGTGCGGATGAAGAGAACATTAAGGCTCTGTATCAGAATGCTTCTGCTGATGCTATTACTGCCAACTTTGAGGCCGAGTCTCCTATTTCTGCCGCCTCCTTGATGGGGATGTTCTCTGCGCTTACAATGGAGATCAGGAAGGGGTTTTCTGATTCCTCTGCTAACCAGTTAGAGATAAGAAAATATTGTGAAGCTCTGAACAATAAGATCGAGGGGTTGACCGCCAGAACAGGAGCTTTGGAAGAGACGTCAGTAGCACTCTCTACTAACTTGGAGCAAGTTAAGGATGATATAAAAAAGCTTACTAGAGAGGAGCAAAGTCTAAACGAGAGATTGGAGTTGTTAGAAAATAATGCCAGGCGGGGGAATATACGGATTCTCAACATTACGGAAGGAACTGAGGGATCAGATATAAAACATTTCATTTCTGTTCTGTTAAAGGAGTCCCTGGGCTTAGAGCACTCAGTTGAGGAGTTAGCCATGGACATACAGCGAGTTCACAGAGATCCCTTTCGGCGGAACCCCCAGAGATCGAATCCGCATAAAATTCTGGTCAACTTTCACACGTATATGTTGAAGAAGCAGATTCTAAATCTGGCATTAAAACAAAAATCTCTCGTAGGGAGTGGGTTTACCTTCCTAGTCAGGTCTGACCTCTCCAGAATTACATTGGAGAAACAATGGGAGTTTGGGAGGTGACTGGATGCCTTTAGGAAAGTAGGAGCAACAGCTCAGCTCATGTTTCCGTCAGCCATCAAAGTTATGCATAATAATCGGATGTATAACATTAGGTCAGTACAGGCTGCCGATGAGCTTTTGATGATGTTAGGCAAGGAGCACAAATAGTTTATGTATACTCTGAGATACCCTAGGTTATTCTCTCTTGATAAGCCTTACAGATAGCGTTCACCTTTAATGTATAGGTGTAGGCTCCTCACCTTATGCCACCTTCTCTTATACATACCGATTAAATATTCTCGGTGTAGTTAATCGGTCAAAGCAATTTTGGTTACTTTCTTTCCTACTGCTTGTTGAGTGGGGGTTTCACCTTATCGTGTGTATTTTTTCATTTTTTTATTTTTCATCATTGGATGGGAGGGGTTTTTTCCTGACGGGAGCTTGTCAAAGGGGTGCTATCTACCGGATCATTTTCCAGTTAGATAACACAAGGGTTTTCCAAGGGGCGGGCAGCGGGTTTGAGGGGTTGCACGGGGGTTGGAGGGGGGTTGGGGGGTTGTATAAATATAAAATGGTCCTCATTGTTCGAAGCAGCACTATTAAAGATGGAAGTTGGCAGATATTGACCCAAGAATCAATGCAACAAATGGTAATCTTGGCTTTTTTTACTTTTTTTCTTTTAAAGTATGGGTAGTATAAAATATATCTCCTGGAGTGTTAATGGCCTCCGCACCAGGCCAAGAGCTAACAGGATCATGCAGTATTTGCGGGACTTGGATGCGCAGGTCTTGGTGCTCCAGGAGACACACCTAACTCACACTGAAATGCTTACCCTTATTAAGAAAAATAGCTGGATAGATTTCGCAGTTTCAACTACCCAAACAACGAACACAAGAGGGGTCTCAGTTGTATTTAAAAAAGGAGCTAAAGCGAGGCTGATATCACAGGCGGTTGACCCAGGTGGCAGATGGGCCATAGTGTCAGTTGTTATGTCCGGTGAACAAACTACAATTTTAGGATATTATGATCCAAACCAGGACGACCCCTCCATTCTGGAGTCTATATTTTCACATTTGCTTACCTTCTCTGAACCCATTATCCTGGCAGGCGATTTAATATCGTACTGGATCCCTTGTTGGACAAATCACCCAATAATCGATCCTCCGTTTTTTCTAAGACTAGGGCCCTGCTCCAAAGTGCTATGAAGCAATATGGGTATGTTGATATCTGGAGAGTGAGGTCGGGGCAACAACAAGGGGTCTCTTTCCGGAACTATAAATATCACCACCAGTCCAGAATAGATTTCATCCTAATAAGTCTGAGGCTGGTTGATTCCGTAAAGAGCATTAGTTACCTCCCATCACATTTGTCGGACCATGCAGCTGTAGTAATGGAACTTGCTAGCTCGACTAAAAAGAGTTTCATCACATGGTCCTTCGACCGGTCTCTTCTCTCATCATTAGAGGATATCACTTTTCTTAAATCAGAAACCCATAATTTCTTTAATTCCAACAGTGGCTCAGCTACGACTAGAATAATCTGGGATTCGTTTAAAGCTTTCTTGAGAGGGGTTATCATGGGGAAAGTCTCATACCGTAGGAAGATCCATAGAGAGGAGGTCACTTCCATTGAAGATCAGATATTTCAAATACAACAAGATATAGACTCCAACTGTATGGCTTCCGGATTAGATCTGCCCACTCTCCATAATCAATTAGTGACTTTGAAGGGTAGCTTGAGTTCGATATTAAATCTTCGACTTCAACAAAGATGGGAAGCCAGTAAGTTGGCCCATTTTGAATACAATGAGGGTGCCGGGAAATTACTGGCCTGGAAAACCAAAACTGATCAGGTGCTGAATAACATTGCCGCAATAATGGTAGATAACAACACCTTCTCTTCAGATGAGGACATCAGGGGTGCCTTCAGAGATTACTTTCAGGTGATCTATAAGGAGGATAAGCAGATCTCGACAGACTCTGTTGAGGGCTGGTTAAGGAACATCAACCTTCCTTCGCTATCTGCCGAGCAATCTCAATTTTTAGATAACGCTTTCACTGAGGATGAGGTAAGATCTGCCATTAAAAGAAGTAAGAAGGGGAAGGCGGCTGGACCTGATGGTCTGCCGGCAGAAATTTATAGAGCCCTTGAAATAGAATTAGTTCCATTTCTCACTGTTCTTTTCAATAAAATCTTACTGGAAGGTCAGCTCCCGCCAGACTCCTGGGATAATGCCTCAATCACCCTTATTTTGAAGCCAGGGAAACTAAAGACGGCTTGTGGCTCTTATAGGCCAATTTCAATCCTGAATGTGGATTATAAAATCTTTACCACAATCTTGGCATCAAGATTGGCTGTGATTGCACCTTTGGTCCTCCATCCTGACCAAAAGGGCTTCGTTAAGGGGCGACAATTATTTGAGCTAACCTATGATCTAATAGGTGCCATAGACATAGCATCGGCTCGGACCCTCCCTCTGGCCGCCCTCACGTTAGATGCGACCAAGGCTTTCGACAGAGTCAACTGGGTATACCTGTCGGGGGCTTTGGCTAAGTTTGGCGTGTGGGCTGGGTTACGTAGGGCAATTGGCTTGTTATATCATAACCCTGTAGCACGCCTCTTGGTCAATGGAGATTTGTCTGATCCAGTTACTATCACTAGGGGGACACGGCAGGGCTGCCCACTTTCCCCCCTTTTGTTTGATTTTTACATCGAACCCTTTGCGCAACAACTGAGGGAGGAGACCTCTATTAAGCCTTTCTCGTATAAAGGGTGGGAAAGGAAAGTAGCCCTATATGCCGATGACGTGCTTATTCTTACTTCAGATGTTGGCACTGCACTCCCTATAATTTTAAGGATCGCTCATTCATTTGGCCAAGTTTCCGGTTACGAAATTAATGATACTAAAACCGAGATGCTTGTCTGGAATCATGAAGGGCAAGCTAAAGACTTACAAGCGGGTTCCTCGATGAGGTATTTGGGTTTACATATAGGGAAGGACATAGAAAAAATTGCTCAAATTAACTTAACATCAGTAGCTAAAGATTGCCGTAGGTTATTGCATTCATGGTCTCATATCCCACTTTCTTTAATTGGGAGGGGCAACTTAATTAAAATGTCGATCCTTCCTAAAATTTTGTTTTTGTTTTGTACCATTCCCTTGCACTTCGATTATTCTTGTTTAGCTAAATTACAGTCAGACATAACATCTTTTATTTGGAACAACAAACAGGCAAGGATTTCTTGGAAAAAGCTTAGAAGGCGAAGGGACAAAGGGGGCTTGGCTGCCCCGGACTTGAAATTATATGCTTGGGCCTTCCAGTTAACTCACTCCCGTATGTTGTTAAAAATACCTACAGACTACGGGGTGGGCCTGATGTTCTCAGCCATGTTAGAAGGGGAAGAAGTTAGTCAATCAGCCTTTCTCTTCAAATTCGGCAACCCTAAGTACTTCAAAAAGATCAAATTGAAGGTATTACAAGGATTAGCAAAATTATGGGCCGAAGTCTCAAGATCTATAAAACAAAGCTATTTTTGTGATAAGACGCCGCTATGGGGGCTTCCTGAAAACCCTGTTTGGCTTGGAGACATTCTAGCGGCACCTATAAGAGACGCAGGCTTAGAGGTCTGGGGAGATCTTTTTTTTTAAGGGGAGCTGCTCTCATGGGAACATCTTCTGGCTAAGATCGGCCCTAATCTATCCAAGCTCAAATACCTTCAAATACATAGTTGGACTCAGGCCTACAAAACTCAAGCTCTAGAAAGAAATAAGTTTCCACTCGGAGGATATAGCCTGCTCATAAATAACCTGGTGAACAACCCACTGGGAAAGAAGGAGACCTCACAGTGGTATAGGCTCCTACTGGAGGAAACGGATGGAGTTTTCAATCTGCCTGATTCGCTTTGGAGCCCTTCAATTTCTGGTCCAAACTTACAGAATCTCTGGTCAGAATCATTCGGCCTTTTGTGTAGCATAGTTAAGCTATCTTGGCTACGCAGGAATCACCTGTTTACACTGCATAGGGCATATTATTCTCCTCTCAAACTATCTAAATTTTCCGAGGGCAACTCAATAGCTTGTTCTAGATGTGGGTTTCTGGCTGCACCAGACACCCATAAGTTTTTTGATTGCCCTAGTTTAGTGTCATACTGGGCAGCTATCAGCAACATTCTAACCACTTCACTGGGTGTTCAAGTAAACATTGACTTACCTCTTGTGATCTTCGGGATTTTGGAAGGAGGCCAAAGCGCAGCTAAAAACTCAGTGTTCTATGCGGTATTGTTGGCAAGAAGGGAGATCTGCAAGAAATGGAAGGACGTGTCTCCCCCTTCCTTCGGCGAATGGCAGGCCTCCGTTATATATACATCGCGTATGGACCTGGCTAGGGCCGGCAATCAGACCAAAGGAGCTTTTTGGTATCTGTTGCCTTGGTTACACTGAAATACCCGGGGTTTTTTTTTGTTTTTTTTTCCCCGGGTCCGATGATTACTCTATTATGGGGCCCTAGCCATCCGTACCATACCTGGTCCTAGCCCGGGCTGACTTGGCTGCCACTTACATCAAGGTGGTTTATAAGAAGGGAAATGCCTGGTTCTTCGCCTTCCAAGATTGAGACTGCAATAGCTGAGGGATATTTTCTACTCACTTCCTTGGCAATATATCCCTGCCAGTTCTTTTATGAATTGAGACAGCTGACTGTAGGGTAATCTGGTATGGCACTGAAACCATGGTAGTAATGAGGACTAAAAAAAAAAAAAAAAAAAAAAAAAAAGAAAAGACAAAAAAAAAAATAGTAAACAAGCATTGGCAAAGCCAATAGGTCTCGCCTTTGGACCCCATAAGTGTTTAGTCATGCAACACTTGATGTTGTTGCAGAAAGGAAATTGTGCAGGAGAACTAAACACTTATAAGGACCCAAAGGCGAGACCTATTGGCTAAAACAATGCTTGTTTCCATAATTGTGAAGGAAGATAGTGGTCAGAATTGTGATCTTTGTTCCTGTATGAAGCATAATCTAATCATGTTTAAAACAGAAGCTAAATGCATGCATACCAGAGTAAAGTGTAAGAGTTAAGTTTCATGTAGGTATATCACAAGTGAAGACCATATTCTTAGTGTGTCCTGCTGAAGACGTGGGTGAGGTGAAACATGTAGAGGGGTTGTGAGATTTGACAACTTCTGAACCTATTTAGAACAGAGGACAGCCAGCTAGTGACCTTAAGTAGGATGTTTTGCAAAAGAGCTTCGGTAGACGGCACCAAATATGAAATGTCCTTCAAGAAAACAGGATTGTGTTGTGGTTTAAGAAAGACTAGGATGCTGATGAATGTGGAGTGAGGACATTCATCTGATAAAAAATAATGTTAATCATAACATGATAATGACTTATGATTGACGAACACCAGATCCCAGCCTTAAGCAACATTCCTCATATGAATGTTAAGCCTACAAGCATCAATTTTATTTTATTGATAAATTCTACACTTTGGCTTGACTACCCAATAACGCATACTGCAACATTTCATAAAGGTTTCAAAGTAAAATATATCATCCATATTATAAAACACTTTTTTTGGAATAACTTCTCATCAAGCAAGAATGTTGTAGAAAGAAAGTAAAAGCTAGTTAATCGCTGCAAGATGACTTCTTACAGAAAGGGTCACAAATGTTTTCGCTACCCTTTCTGTATTCGCAATCACACAGGTGTTCATTTTGTGCCAGCGCAATAACAAGGAGGTGTTACGTCATTAGCATAAGGGCATGATCTGACGCATATGCAGAAAAGTCTGGTGCCCCGTGCCCTATTACTGACACTATTGTATGGACTAACAGGTTCACCAGAGGCTCACTAACTCTGCACCACCTCTAGAAATGGTGCCTCTTGGGACAGACTCCCAAGGCCTCCAAGATACCTGCAGATGACGCGATGCAGACCTGTTGGGGAATACCTGACCTGCACAACTTCACCCTTGTATGAAACACCTTGGCTGTTTAAAACCACTGGTCCGTGTTTCAGTGCTCCACTGTCCCTAAGCAGATACTAGTTTATGCCCAAGCTGGAACGAGCATTATTTTGGGGGAATAGGTTGCATGGTCACAGTCGGCACTAGGAGCCCCGAAACTGGGTGTGTCCGATGGAGCTGGAACCCTGGGATATCCTGCGTGATGCATCCCTCAGTAATTTGTTGATAAACAATGCGAGGCCTATATTGCGGGAAAGCAGTAACCCACAACCCCCACCTAAAAGAGTTCAATTTCAATCCAGTCTGAACTTTCAAACCACCTGCAAAGTCTCTGAGGAAGGCGGAGTAGGGGGTCTGTAAAGAGTGATCTCTTTAATCTCAATGCATGTGAAACATTTTGGGACGGTGATGAGCCTTTGCAGGGTGGGTGACCCCACTGAAGGCTATGGAAAGCATTTGCCATAAAAGTAAAGTGAAGGCAAGCAAAGCCCTTCCAATGAGGGATAAAAACATTTTTCCCGAAACACCTTGTCAACTTGCAATTTTGCAATTTCATAGTTCCTTTTAAATTTAAGAGTAAATTACTGTATAAAATATACAAGTCTTCAAAAACATTCTATCTTTTAATTGAAAAATATCCCATCATTAACTCTCATAACAAATGCACGGCGCGCAAATTAGCAGGCTGGGTTTGTCTTTTAGCACCACACCCATAGTGTGACAATCAAAAGGCCCCACTGTGCATTCATCTGACAAGTGTCACTGGTAGAGTTTGAAACCCCTGACACAGAGAGGTTTAAACAAGGCTTCCTCCCACATAAGACTATGGATGAATGGAGTTTAGAAGCGGAGTTCTGTATCGGAGTAACTGTGGGTCGGGTGGCAGGACAAGGGTGTTTTGTTGGAGTCAGGCACACAAGTTTAGCAGTGGGTGGAGAGAGGAAAAGGAACGTAAACCTCTCTCTTTGTCGGTGGTAACAAAATCCCAATATGCAAATGAGTCCTAGAAACCAGCATGAAAGACTTGGGAGTGCCAATGTTGGCAGCACTGTCATTGGACGGCTCTTTAACTCCCATCACAATGGATATCCTCCTGCAGACCAGCAAATGCTTCAGGCAGGAACCAGATAGGTGGGACCTAGAACCTGATACGGGTGGTTGCTCCTCTTCACAGCATTCTGTCGCCAGGGTCAAGCAATGTAAGGATGTCCAGGGGCGCGTTGCGACTATTGTGCACAGTGTACATTTCTTTTTACATTTATCACGGCTCATTCACTGACTGTGACCCTGCTTCACTCTTGGGCAAAAACATAGTGTAAGAGTGCTAATTCACATTAGCGAGTCAAAAAAAAAATTGAATTTGCCTTCATAAATGGATTCATTTAAATTACTCCAGAGTCACTCAATTTTAAGTGCTCTAATCCCAGGGACACTTGAGTGGGATGCAAGAAGATAGCAACCCTAAAAAAGGCAACCAAATCAAACAAAGTTTCAGGTTCGTCGGAGTTTACATACCTTCTGAAGGTACCTTCCCACCATGAACTCGATTGCAGATTTATTTCAGTCAAGAGCAGGAGGAATTCTGTTTTCAAGATTGGAAAGGGGCAGAAATGCCATCAACCTTGGTGGAGGTAGAGGAACCGAAGCTTCTCCACAGGAAACAAGCACAAGCGAGGCAGGCTGCCGGCAGCAGGGGGAGGAGCCTGTGCGCCCTGCGTAGCAGCAGGGGGAGGAGGGGGGCTGCACGATTCCCTTGCGAGAGCGATAATTGCTACCATTTGGTGGCGGTCACTCCCGCAAGGGAATCGCCACACGTGCATGCGTTGCCATTGAAGGCAATGGAACTTGTGCACGTTTTAGCCTGAAAAAGGCACTTGATGGCTGCAGGTCTCTTTTCTATGCAGCGCATGCGCACTGCGTAGGCGAGACCTAAAAATGAATGTAAAACAGAAAAGTTCCTGTGCAACCATTTAATTGCAATGCACCCTGCCCTATGGGCTACCGAGAGCCTACTTTAGGGGTGACATATATGAAATAAAAGGGGAGTTTAAGGCTTGGCAAGGGAGTTATATTTCCAAGTCAAATTCACAGTTTAAAACTGCAGTCAGGCTGCGATTGCAGGCCTAGGACATGTTTAAAGAGGCTAGTTAGGTGGGTGGCACAATAAGTGCTGCGGGCCCATTAATAGCATTTAATTTACAGGCACTGGGGATATGGTACACCACTCTGCAAGAGATTTATAAGTGATTAAAATATGCCATTCTGGTGTTAACATATTTAACCATTTTTTATGGGAGAGAACACAGGCACTTTAGCACTGGTTAGCAGGGGAAAGAGTGCACACAGTCCTAAAGCTAACACAAATGATTTCAAGAAAAAGTGGAGGGTAAAATGCAAAAGGTTTGTTTGTAACCCTGCAGACAGGGTCAGGTCCAATAGCCGGACTGGTCGGCAGCACCAGTGTAGCGTTGACTCGCCATTATTTTACAGATTGTCAGCACCATTATAACCTGTGGGGCCCCTTTCCACCTGGTAAAGTATAATATGTCCTGGTAGACTCGGATCTTCCTTGGCAGGTATAAGTCAGTTATCATGTCGGGTGCGTGAGACCTCCAATACTTAAGCTGTGCGGGATCTGACAAATTAAATTTCTACTTCTTCCTATGTAATCTCGATTTTCCCTCTAAAGAGTCATACTATGCAAGGGACCTTAGGAGACTGTCATGATGTTGCGGTGTCTTCAGCACGAGACCGATGGAGCAGGCTCTGTATTCCTGGTCCCACTGGGGAGTGGGGACCAGTGTATCTGGAACCTCTCAGGTCACATTCTCAGTGATGGTGTGGCCTTTACCCAAGTCATGTCCAAGCCTCCTCATGTGTTTCAAAATGAAGGATTTACTGAAAAAGAACTCTCGACTTGGTGGGGTATAGCAATATCATATGTTTTTCATTGCTTTTGTACTACAATATTATCATCTGGGAACACAAAGATCTGCCTGGATTCATACAGAGTTTCACCCCTCTACTGAGTCTCTCTGCGAATGAGGTCTCCATCCATACAAATAAGAATTTGGGCCAGAGCTGTTCTTCAAGGGTCTCCCAGTTGGGCTTTCCTGGTTAATGCCTTATGCGCCCTCTCAATAACAAAACATGGGGAAAATGTCCTCCTGTCTATGATTCACAAAAGCCAGTTAGTGAGCAAGCTGACACTGTCTTAGGCCTCTGCTCCCTCTGGCAAGCCAATGGAGCAGAGGATATTTCACCTTGAATGCCCTCTGCGTCTTCCATTCATCAAACAAGCTCATTGTGTGTGTGATCAAGTATTTTATCATGGTTTTAAGGTCTTTAACAGTGTCCTCCTAGAATGAAATTCCTGCCTCCACCTCCAATTCTCTGCCTATCACTATCTAAAATCACATCGCAACAAGGTCATATCAGAGCCCACCTCAACTATTTTCTATTCCCGTGGGACCTGCATAGCCTGAACGATTCTGCCAGAAGCCTGTGGGGTCATTTTCCCATCTGTTGCACCATTCAAATCTCTCCCTGGTGTCATATGGGGCGGGGAAATGGTCTCTGTATATTTGTCCATCTTCCCTTGCTTGAAAAACTTACCTTGGTGGCCTTTGGATAGGTTCCACGTGTCTAGCATTGAGGAATGGACGACAGTATGTATGGTAGTCCTGGGGCCAGGGGCCGGGGGATGGAGGTACATTCCAGACTGCTGCGGTGTCTGTGCCAAGCATGGTGGGTCATTTGTCTTGTTTTACTCCTCCAAGGAAAGACCCCAAGATGAGATTCACCCGAATGGGAGACCCATTCCCCCTCCCGAGGAGGTCTTTTAGGGAGGATCGATCTGTTACATCTCCAGTAAGTGGTCTCTGCTGTTGTCCCGGCCTGCAATCCCCAGGTCCAGGGGGATCGCACGACAATCCAGGATTTGTTGCTCTTCCACCAGTCACAAGCAGGCCAATATTGAGAGCCCACAGGCCATCTTCTGCCATATGAAGGTGATGGGTCTGCAGATAAATGGGGCCCTAGAGAACCGCCACAGAGATGGGGTGCCTCGCCCCAGTCCTCTAGGAAATCTGGAAGCTCCCTGCCCCTGCAAGGGCCTCTCTGCCAGGCAGCATGCCACTCCGTTCAAAGTAATTATAGCCCTCCTCTGGTGGTGCCTGACAGAAGAAAGAGTCTGGCCCTGTTGGGGAGCAGGGATCAACCAAAGCTAAACCTCAGGATTTTCCTCTCTCTGAAAACCATGGGGCACTCTTGGCTCACAGGTCTGTGCGTCCTTATTCACACAGGTCCATGTTGGATCCTATCTGCAGGTCCATGCATCTCTTGCCGAAGAGCAAGTCTCTGCCTTTTCAGGCCTTCTGCACAGTCAAACCTAGCTCTAGAAGTGTCTGAAGCTATTGCTTCTGAGTCCTTCTTTTTGGGGCCTGAGGGAGTGGTAAATATGTGGATGGTTGTCAAATTATTAAGTGAGCCGAGCAGAGATAACTAAAATCACGTCTATTCGGACATTTTGTTGGAAGGTATTTGTTGACACAATAAGCCTCATATGAAAGGTACCTTCATCCTAGTCAAGACTGCAGAGTGGAATTATTTACTCCTGTGTGAATGAGCGCTATAGAGCTACTTCTGCATTGCTACTAAGCTTGAAACCTGTTTTCTTACACCTTCACTCAACACTGAAGTCATCATTCAGAGAATGTATTCACTCTCAAGCTTGACCTTTGTGACATAAACCAAGGTATGCGTGAAATCCTTGTAAAGTACATCAATCTTATAAACTTTGCTGTGACACTTGCATGCCCCTAGCAGAAGGATCAGTGACTGCTAAACATGACAAGTAAGCAACACCAGTAGCAGTGACACCATACAAAAATACCCTAATAAAACATAACACAAGAGGTTAGAAAATATATATATATATATATTTTTTAATGAAAACAACTTTCTTTTTTCATATCAACACATTTTCAGAATAAGAAAGAAAGGTTGCATGACAAATATAGAATATGCAGAAATAGGAAAGTGATGATACAATGATAACTACTATGTATACACTTTTTAAAATGTACTGTTTTTGTAGTCCTTTAAAAAAAAATGAGCAAGGCACTCCATTGTTTGTCTTTCATAAGGCACTTTAAATAATATTTTACATTTGTCCTTCTCATACATGCCCACCAAACTATTAACAAGCAAAAAAGGAAGCAAAAGTATATCCACGAGACTGGGAATTAATCCTTGAATGACAACTATTATTAAATGATTTAGCAAAGTCTATGACTGACAGGGAATATCGTCAGCCATTAATGGGCTCCCAAATCTTTGACTTTCTGTGGAATGGAAAGATGTCCTTTTCAAATGAAAATAAGCACCCATCTTTGTATGTGTATTTTCTGTGCAATACAATAAATCATTGTCAGTTACCCTAAAATCATTATGTATCTTGGAAAATCATGTAATCACTATATGTGTACATCGTTTGCAACATTTTTTGGTGCCCCAAAACCTGTTCAATGCTTCCAGAAACGGATACTTGTTCAAATAAGTCAAAAAATTCTAAACTGCCCTAATAATATGATCAATTAGAACATTTGAATATTGAGTACAATGATTTGGTTTATGGCCAATAATGGTTTGTATAGCTCTTCAGCTCTATCAATGTTTCTCTGTCTGTTTCTCCTTGTTTAACCAGAACATTGTAACATTATTGTTGGAATATTCTAAACGCTTTAAATCCCTCTGCCTTGGCTGGAGTGGTACCGGTCTATAACTTGGGAAGAGGGCCTTTAAAAGCTCATAGAAGAGGGCTACAATGGTATGAAATAACTAAATAGGAGCACAGAACACAGCAGATGGCTGTGTGTTTTATTTCACAGCTGCAGAAGCAAATATCAGACAATGACCTTTCTTAATGTACGAACACTGTTTGTGAATATTCTGTGTTGTCCCCATATCGAAGCAGCCCAGAGCAGCTAAAATGAGTTGAAGGACAAAAACTGTCAACCAGGTGTTGCCCATTACAAAGTTTACCTTTGGAGACCTCTGTAGCTAATGGGCTTAATCAGTGTATTTCAGAAGCACATCATTGACAATAATTTTTCCAGCTTCTTCTCCTTCTCAAGTCTTACCTGAGGGAATCTGTAAAGTCCCAAGAGTCTGGCAATGGACACTGAAATGGTGGAACTGGACTCTCCAATGACGGCTGTGAGACGTGATGAACCTTTGCACTTGAAGTTTGGTATGGGCTTTTCTTGTCCTGTCAACATCTGCAGGCTACTCTTGATGGCCTTCTTGGCTGAAGAACATGTGTTGTAGATCACGGTGCCCAGTGTAATGTTTGGAAGGATGGTTTGATCCCCATTAATTTCATCAATGGCAAACACCATAGCTAGAACACAACCATAGGTTGTGACACTGAAACTGAAGAGAAGAGAGCTGTTGTAGGTGTGTTGATGTCCTTTGCCTTATCAGGAGAACAAAATACTTTCTCAAACAGATTATATCATCACAAGGCTTAGCAGTTGCCTTTTGGTGCACTTGGAGCCAATTCATCAAAACCCTAACCTAAGGTAGCTGTGCATTTAACAGTACAAATTAGGCGTGTATGTTCATCTGAAGAAAATATACTATAAATTGATAGGTTGAATGATTAATTGAATGGGGTGGGCAGAATGGTGGAATTTTGATCACTCTGTGTTACTCTTTAACATGAAGTTCCAGCCAAATTCCACAAATCGTCGTATTGCAGACATTTTCTCTGGTTTGGCTTGAAAAAATGTGAGCGCAAGTGGTGATTTGGGATCCCTGAACATGATTTTCTAACATTGGCGGTTGTGAGTGATTGCGGTCAGAGGGCTTTCTCTCGAGTAGATCTACTACCGCTCGACTAGATTGAATGGTAGCAAAAGCATCTCGAATGACTGCGCACTTTTGCACAATGCATGGTGTCATTTGCTTTGATTTTCAGCTCTGCTTCATGCTACAGACACTAAATTGCAGCATGAACAGCGCAATTTGCATTTTTTCTGCCAGTTGATGGAACTCCAAGGAATCTCGAAGAGTTTTCATGTAACTCCGTGGAGTTCCATGGAGTGAAACTCCACAATTTCTTCCCACCTCTACCAATTAATTAAAGCTATTTTGGTGGTCATAATGATTTATTTCAGGATATATGTTTCTAATTAAATAAATAGGACATGTACCCCTAGAAAAGCAATTACGTTTAACAATCACAAATAAGAAAGCAATGCAAGGCTGACAATCCTACCAAAAATTCAGGAATAAGAAGATAAGAAATGCAGAGCATACATACTTAGGGGGCTATTACGATGGCAGTCGGAGGCTTTCTGACCTAATCGTTGGTTTCAATTCAGACCGGCTGATTATGATGCAGCTGGTTGGAATTGAAACCGGACGGTCATTCAAGGAGCCCTTCAGTCAGTCGGAATCGGCTCATAATCACAAAGGGCGGACCTTTTCTGGATTACGATGCACAGTTTCCAGCATGGTTTCCACACCGGCCTGTCCAACATGGAAACCATGTCGGAAAGCATGTGTGGGAGCTCCCAGCAGGGCCCCCTTGTGTTTGCAGCCTCCAGTTGGGGCTGAGGGGGCACCTTTGCTGTCCCCCTATTGATCCCTGCACCCCGTGGTAGGCATCTTGAGGTACCTTCCACAGGGTGCAGGGATGAACAGCACCTTCCATTTCCCTATGGAAGCTTGTATTACAGACGGTTTATGGCCGTAATGCATGCTCCCGTAGGGAAATGTATGAATGCCAACTGAACAGTGTTCGGTCACATCCTAATTAGGCGGTTGGGACTGCCGACCGGAGGTCAGTCAGTCCCAGGACAGAGATGGTGCTGGGCATATTTAAATCTGCCCGACATCGTAATTAAGCCCTTTATGTCAATTTATGCCCAAGGGAGAATTAAGATGCATTTGCTCCTAGGAGATTGTTGACTTTGTTAAGGAACAAATTGTATTTTTGCCAATTTGTCAAAAGGTTGTTTTAGGTAAGTAAAGTGTATGTGGCTAGATTCTAGTTATGTGTTAGAATCTTTTATTTGCAGTCTTGCATTCCCCTTTTTCCCTCAGCATTCCCAATCCATGCTATGCGGCAGAGAAGCTACTATTGTCAGAGGTAGAATCACATTATCCCTGCCTGGTATGTGTGTTTTTCTAAAGGTCTAAAGGCAAATAACTATTTTGCTCTAAAATTGGTCACAGTGACCTCTTTTTGTGTCCCATTCCGGATTAGAAAATGTATTACAATATATTTTATGTTTGGGTTACAGAAAGCTTTAGCTGTCTGCCTGAGCTTTTATCAGGTGCAATAAATACCACCTATTGCAAGTTTCTGGAGAATAACATGCTTTGGTGCTTAATGCAGCAAAATCTGCATAATACGGTAATTACTGTATGGCTTTCCCCTGTTAAATTTCGGCAGGTTTGACGTGCCGAAATCTGGCCACATGTGATAATAATATATACAGAGGCTCCTGGTCAGCCCCATTTAGCTATCACCTCTCTGAAGGGTTGGTACAATTTTGGATCAGCAGACAGGGTAGTGCTTGACATGGTGTGTCATGAGTTATGAGTAACAGTAGCAACATTTCTCTATTTACATCTACGTCCACTGAGAATGGGGAAAGTGAATAGGAGACAAAGCTGAAATCTCCAGTCACTGTTATTGAGCATGGTCCTCCTACCCAGAAACCTATAATGCCAGAACATATTTCTGACAGATTTACTTTGTATGTGTGCACGTTTATATAGAAAACAATAACATTCAACAATAACAAAGTACATTGATTACCACACTGTCAGAGAAAAAACATTTTCCCCATCAAAGTATTGATTATTCTCGAACTGAAAGAGATGATGTTTTGTGCTACTGTTCCGCTCTATAGATAAACCTCTGCATCACATGCAAGGATGTCAACTCCAAGGCTCTTATTTAGCCATTGGAGAAAGAAGCCTGCTTTGCAAACAATACAAAAGCTTTTTGTCAATGGCCATAGTAGTTTGTATGGACTACAGCCCAAAAGAAAGGTCCTCTTCATTTCTTGGGTGAGAGTATTGGTAAAGAATACAATAGCAAATCAAAACCTATACTTAAAAAAAAAAATCAAAAACTTAAGCTCCATAATTTAGATAAGGACAATATTGTACATGCATCAATATCTCCCTACACGAATTTCATTCTGACCCGCATCCTCTATGGAGAATGTGCCTCAAATATGCGTATTAAAGGCGTCCTGATATATGAGGAACGTTTGGTTGGATTTAGAAATTAAACACTAGTAGATTTTGTTTTGGAATCTCAAGCTTCATGCACAACATAGATTTACCCATAACTGAGTGCTACGCCATGACTGAGCATTATTCAATCATTTATATGTTTTATTTTTATTCTTGTGTTTAGAGAATAGGGTGAGTCACATGTTCTTGAGTTTATTATAACTCTTGGAAAACAGGTATAGTAATATAGGAGCAGTAGGGAAAAAGATACTTGTACTGCAACATCATCCAAGTGTTCCACATGCTAGACAAGTGATGACTCCCAAAACCAGAAGCATTTGTATACTCTGCTCACTGTGCCTCATCTACAGTAGACACTCCTCCAGAATGGAAAAGGCAAGGGTCAAGTGTCCTGAGGCAATCCATTACCATATGGAAAGCTTCCTTTCAGTATTGCCAGGGTTGTAGACCTTACATTCAGCACCAATGCCGTGAGGGGCAAGAGAAAGTGTCACTCACTTTTTGCAGGGGGCAGACAAGCTGAGCTTATTGAAATAACTCTGGAATTCTGACCAGAGAGTATGCACAGGCAACACAGCTCCAATCATGAGATCCCCTTCCTGTCGAAAACCTGCTTCTTCCTGGCTTAGGAGTGAAAAACTACCAGGAGCAGCTAGGCAGGGAAGAGAATTCAGAAGGGAAATCAGCATAATATTCATCGTGGCAGCTTGTTGCTGGTGAAGGGTATGCATGAATCTGTCTCTGAAAGAGAAATCATAACATATTAAATAGTTTCTAATGCTGCATTGCATAAAAGCAAGCAATACATAGAGTCATTTGGAAGTTGGGCAGATGCTCTATCCATCTTCTTCTCATATTCCCTTACTCATTAAAGGTTAGGGAATTGCATTTTTTCAAACAGTGAAGCCAACACTTACTCTATTTGTCAGAAAAACACTTGCAATAAGGCAGCCACGTGCCTTCTTGAGATTTAAAGCACACCATATTTAGATATTGCTTGTTGAAAACATTCTTAGGGTATACTCTTACCTATTTTTACAATGTAAATGCACCACTAACCATAGATGGGAGACTTTTAATATAAAAAACACAAATTGACTAAATAGTGGCCTGATGTGGTGTTGATATTTACAGTTCTATAACTTTGAATTTGGGATATACCTGGAAAATACTTACCTTGATGACCACTCCTTACCAATACATTAGTTTACTGATATGATTTCTAACAATCATTTCTAGAAATCACATTGATGACCTAATATACTAGTGAGACCTCTTTTTTGAGAATGATCATTCACAGGGTTTTGAATGGAAGATTGTAGTTGGGGTAGATGTGCACTCACAATAGCTTTTTAATGGTCAAAGCCATAGTGAGTTCTCCATCCACTAAGTTACAAACAAACATTTGGTATTAATGTTAAAAGGGATAATCAACTAAATGTACGAAAAAACAGTCTCGGTTCCAACAATGTCCCTCAGTTTTACCATTAGCTTGCTATTTTCTGCTCATGCCACCATGGCCCCAGGACCATGGTCATTCTAGAAGGCTGAGTATATGTGGAGTACTGAACAAGAACAAATTCAACGGTAGGATGAGATGTACATCCATCAGCAAAAAAACCTAATTGTCCCAAAACTCACAAGATAATAATATTTCCAGGGTTGAAATCAGATGGGAATTGACTGATTAAATTCTTAGAAATTTCATAAAAAATAATTTACTTGAACCTTTCTCTATTAAACTCAAAACAGTGTTCAATAGCCAATTCCATCCTCATCTATATATATATATACATATATATATATATATATACATATATAGAAGATAAAAGGTGTATATATATATATATATACATAAAATAATCCTGAAGCTCTGCACTTCCAGAACCTGGCGAACAGAGACACCAACTCAGCGATATGAGGCCAGATGATATTTATTGGAAGAACTTCGAACCTGATGCGCTTCGGGTATCTGATACCCTTGCTCACAAGTCAAGTAAGAAGCGTCATTCACCATTTTTAAATGCATTGCTGTGTTAGAGTGCCATCACTACGTGATTCGAAAACATAGAAAAAACACTTGCAGTCTTATTCAAAGGCACTAGCGAGTCTGTTTTCCAAACATTTCAAGTTACAGCCATCAAAGGGTTCCCAATGTGCACATGAGACATAATATTGCTGCATAAATGCACGAAACATGATATCATAATATTGCAATTAAATTCAAGGTAATAACTAAATAAATAATTAGAATTTATAAAAATACCTAAGCCATAACAAATATTTCAAATTCACATTCTAAACGTGAAAGACTGCATATGAAATTCATGTACCATATATTTATATGTTAATAGAAACATGAAAACCGTACTGCTAGTAAAAATTTTGGCTGTGCAAATTGCAATAATTGTTATGTAAACAGTATATTTCTGAGACTCATGTCAGTGTCTTGTACAGTACTGCTCTGTTTTCAACTTCCTGCTTAAATGCTGGGTTTTACACTTTCTGATTCCAAGGCTGAGATGTGCAAAAACGCAAAAGAAAGTCCCAAAATATCTATAAAGTGCAAAAAGATCCAAATGGATCCCCATAAAGTGCTAGTGCTAATACTATCTTATAAAGTATACAACAACTAAAACCACTGGGTAAAACGGTAATAACCCTATTCAACAAAGTACAACAATACTGATATATACATAGGTCCAGTTCTACGAAAAATATTTTACAGAAAATGATACAGATCCTCCGTGTTATTCAGGCCATTAGGTGTTTTACTGTCCAGCTCTAAGATCATTCTTGATTCTAGCTTTCTCAACATCTTTTCCCAATTTCCTCCCCTTCGGGGTTTGGGAATAGCTGCCACGACAAAATACTGCAAACAACTGAGATCATTATTGTACATTAATTTAAAATGCCGGGCCACCGGGTATGTGGAATCGTTGTTGACAATGGCCCGCAAATGCTGCAGTATTCTGATGTGCACCTGCAGCTTGGTGCTACCCGCATACCTGTGCATACAGGTGCACGTCAGAACATAAACTGCAAACTCAGTTTTTCAATTAAAACTACCCTTATTCAGAACCAAGTCTGGACTAAAAGGAGTCAAGTAGGAGGTAGTATTAACACCGAACCTGCATGCTCTGCAGGAGGAACACTTAGTGAACCCCTACTTCGGCTGTAGCCATTTTTTTGCTGCTGCTAGTTTGGGAAAAGTCTTCACAATCTGTGTTGTCATGGAAGGCCCCTTCCCATATGTGGTTGTGGGTTGAGATGGTAGAATACTCCATCTGTCATAATAATGGGCCAGTTACGCATAATGATGGACCTGATTCTTCTCTCCTTTTTACTGAAGGCAGTAATTAATCTTGGTGCACTCATGGTGGTATCACTATTTTCCACGTGGTTTACTTTGGATAAGAGTGTGTCCCTCGGTTTCATATCAACTTTGCTAACTGCCTCAGCAAGAATAGACTCACTATAGCCCCTAGCTCTAAATCTTTCCAGGGCATCATGTTTGCATATAGTGAAATCCTCATCTGTGCCACAGATTCGCTTAAGGCATATTAGTTCTCCAAACGGGATTCTTTTTATTGTGTGTGGGGGATGTGCACTGCTGGCATGTAGAGAGGTATTGCCAGCTGTGGCCTTCCTATGAAGAGTTGTCGCTATCCTTCCATTTTTGATGTATATTTTAACATCTAAAAATTCCACCTGTTGCTTGCTGATCTGTGAAGTGAATTTTAAATTGGCAGTATTGATGTTGATTTTATCGATAAAATCATAGCACTCTTAATAAATAGATCCCCGCTGTCCTTTATAAAAGTAGGTAGTTGTTTTACCAAGTCTTGTAGAAAAAAGTCCACATATTGCGTTACAAGTGTTCAATAGCCAATTCCATCCTCATGTATATATATATATACATAGATGATAAAATGTGTATATATATATATATATTCATTGAAAAAACCATGGGTTTTACACACGTTATAGTTAGGAATTAGCATTTAAAAAACCTTGCAAATTCAATGAAAAAACCATAGGTTTCACATACGTTATAGTTAGCTGGACATTTCACTCGTAAAAAACCATTGAAATTCCCCCGTTATAGTTAGTTCAGCTAACTATAACTCGCGCGCCCGCAATCCACTGCTGATGACGTCACATATTACATCACTCATGACATGGTCAGTGACATCACTCATGACATCACTGATGACATCTCAAATGACATCACTGATGACATCACTGATGACGTCATCCATTGTGTGTGTGTTTCTGAACAATTTTAATATGTTCAATATATATAGGGAAAGGCCTGTTGAAGAATGAGTGGGTGTACAAGTGTGTAAATGGATTATTTTCTGTGGTGCGTAACATGATTCTATAAGTGAGTCATTAAATGTATCTTACTGCAGACTAGTGACTAAACTGTGTAATTGTTTGTATGTGTCTGTATGTTGGTGTATAAGTGGTGGCATGGTTTTGTGAATACCTATATAAGTGTCTATATGAGTTATTGATTGCTTGTCTCAGTATCTGTATGGGTTCCTGAGTGTTTGTGTGGGTAGGGTGTGTGTGACTCTATGCATAGATGTGTGAGTGGGTGATTCTATGGGTGCATGGTTTTAAGAGTGCATCTGTGATGGACTGTATGGTTGAGTGAGTGTATGTATGGGTGTGTTAGGAATTGAATGTATATCTCAGTGGTACATTTGTGACTAACTACATATGTGAAAGGCAGTATATATGCGTGTAAGAGTATATAAGTGGGTAGATGTGAGAGTTTGTGATTGTGAGAGTGACTGTATGGATGAGTGTGTGCTTGTATCAATGATTCTATAAGAGCGTAAGAATGAGATACTATTTTTATGAGTAAGTGAACTTGAGTGTGTATAATCGCATAGGTGAGTAAATGGGAGTGTGATTATTTGCACGACTGAGTAGGTGTGAGAGTACCTCTATGGATGATTGGTAGTGTGTGAGTGTCTATATAGGTGTATAAATGCATATGATAGTTTTGTATGGAGTGACTGTAAGTATGAGTGACTGTACAGGTGAATGAGTGGAGGTGTATGTAGACCTAAGAGTTAATAAGTGGGTATGTAGTTATTGGTATTGCAGTATGTATGGTTTTGAGAATGGAACTCTTAAATTTTGAGTCGGTGTATTAAAGGTTATATTAGGGTGTGAGAAGATGTAGTAATTTATTACTTGGATGACGTCATCAGTGATGTCATCAGTGATGCCATTTGAGATGTCATCAGTGATGTCATGAGTGATGTCACTGACCATGTCATGAATGATGTAATATGTGACGTCATCAGCAGTGGATTGCGGGCGCGCGAGTTATAGTTAGCTGAACTAACTATAACGGGGGAATTTCAATGGATTTTACGAGTGAAATGTCCAGCTAACTATAACGTATGTGAAACCTATGTTTTTTTCATTGAATTTGCAAGGTTTTTTAAATGCTAATTCCTAACTATAACGTGTGTGAAACCCATGGTTTTTTCAGTGAATTTGTATGGTTTTTTAAATGCTAATTCTTAAATTTAACGTGTGTGAAACATTTCGTTTTTTTTTTTACTTTGCAAGGTTTTTTACATCTTTTTTTTTAACTTCTTTTTCCCTTTAAACACTATGCTAAAATTTAATGCATTCTGCAATATATAAAGTTTCACCTTTTTTAAAAAAAAGGTAAGATATAGTTGTATAACAAACTCTTTAACAAACTTTTTTTTGTAATTTTTTTTTTCTGTGCGCATACGGTAAGCTTACCGTAAGCGCACGTTTCGCTTTATGTACGTAATATTTCTACTCTGTTTGAGTATGGTTACGCAATGTGCGTAGGCGTCCGTACTTCCTACGCGACGCGTAAGCGCATGCTTTACATGCGCACGTGCGCATGCGCACGTTACGCGGAAGTGTACAAGCGTGCCTGTAATGCGCATGCGCGCGTGCGCGTGTCTTTCGTACGCGCATGCGTACTTTTACCGTAAGCGCTCCGTAAGTGCTCCGTAAGTGTAACGTACACGTACGGTTGGTCATGTGATCAAGAAACAACACTTTTGATTGGTTTAAACTACTTTCAGTTCTAGAACCTTCCTACACCACACCCATTCCCCTCATTACTGCTTGTGACCCCTTAGGAGAAGGAGCTGAGTTGTCTTTGAGATACGATGGCAGAACAGCAGTCCTCTTCTGAGAGTGAGCCTGGTAGCAGCATCATCAGAGAGAGAAGGAGGAAACAAAAGACTTCTTTTGTATGGGAATATTTTACCTATCCAGAGGGGCAGAAAAAGGTAAATGCTCCTTTAGTCACCTGCTCACTTTGTGAGCGTGTCTTATCTAGAGGGAATCCAAGGAAGAAGTATTCCTTTGGCAATCACTCTATGGTTAGACACCATTAAGGATAAACATCCCAGGACTTATGCTCGACATACTGGAGAAACATCTCCAGTAAGTCACCCGAGCACACCTGCAGAAGCTCAGCCGAGTACATCTTCGGCAGCTCAGCTGAGCCCTTCCTCTGCGGTGGGAGCATCACCCTTTTCTGCTCCTCTGGATATAAACCCTCGTTTTGGGAGGGTTGCAATGAGGTGCACACGATGTCATGGCCTAATTGTTCATGCGGAGACCAGTGTTTCCCTAATAAACAATAGGATAGACCAGCACATCTGTGATCCTTGTTAATATTCCCATTCTTTCTTTCCTCTTTCCCTTTATGAACACAACGGTTCTTTTAAGAGCCAACCTTAACTCTTACCTTTTTTAAAATTTTTGTAATCACTTTTTTTTTTTTTTTTTTTACCGTACGCGTATGGTACGCGCATGTTTTTTTTTTTTTTAAAAACAAAATTTTTGTAATCAACCTACAAGGTCCTTGAGGGACTACTACAGAAATGAGAAAAACATAGAGAAGAGTAGTGAAAAAAAGTGAGCATTAAAGTAAATGTGTGATAATTCCAGAAATTTCACACTTACCTGCCAATCAAAATAACTTAATTAAAAAAAAGTGATTTATTTAACTTTCTATAAAGAAGTTTATTTTTCATATTTTTCCTTTCTCAATCTGTAAAAAAAGAAAAAAGTATTCATATTTAACAATGCATTTTAGAATACAGTGCACATATTTTCATATTCCAACAAACATTTTTTTGCCCTTTTTTTTGCTGTTTTCAGAATATATTGCATTTCACTGTAAATCGTAAAAGCAATGGCATTCATCACTTAACAGCGGGCAAAAAAAAAAAACAATCTGAAAGATTGTTTAAAAAAAGCCCAGAATCTCTTCTCACTAAAACATACCGTAATAGAAATGTAACATTTGCAATAAAAATCTCACCTAAGAACAATAACTAATTCCAATAAATATCGTCTGAAAATTCTGTTGCATAAGCATAATCACCAAAATAATTTGTGTCAAAGAAGTCCACAATGCAAATTATTACCTTTCCTTTAGGCCAAATGGTAATTTTTAAAATATTTTTTGATGACATTTCCAATGGTAATCCAATTAAATTGCAATAATGTTTTGTACAGATGTTGCAATTTCTGTCTAAAATTTTGGTTTCAGAAAAATTAAATAGGAATTTGCTAAATCAAAAGGCAAACGTTGCTTGAAAACCAATTGAGAATCATTACACAGTGTCCAGCCTTTTTCACATTTAAGAAAAACTGTGTAATGACCAGAAGTTACAATAGGCCCATCATGGAAAATTATTGCAACTGTGACAAAAGTTTTTCCAGAAATTGATAATTGCTGTCCTGTAAATTTCTTTATTAAAGTGTCCAATTTTGTTCCATCAGCTCTACAATGTTGCATCATTAAAATTACATACTGTCCATATTTCTTTAAAAGTAAGGTTGAAAACATGTCAGATTTACATTCACAACATTCCATGCTATGATTGGCATCTTTAACTAATTTACTAAAAGACACTGATTTAGTCTCTGGCAATGTTAAATAGATAAACCTTTCTGAATCAACATTAGAGCTGCATGTGTAGAAACAGTTTTCACAACTATGTTCCCATTTATAACAGAGACCAAACAAATTTTCAATTTCTATCCCTTCATCTTCAAGTACCAAAAGGATGTACATCAAGAATTCCTGTGCATCTTGCTGGACATTTTGAGAAAACTGTGTTCGTCCTGAACATACATCTAATAGATTTCTAATTTCAGTCGTACTTTCTATTTTAGCTTTATCAACACTCAGCTTCTCATAAAGAAGACTTAGCACAGAACAGAATCTTTTTTCATGATTTTCTATTATCTGCTCTTGCAAACTTTCAAGATAAAATACAACATTCAGCACTACATTTGCGTAGCAGTTGACACCAGAGCTATTTTCAAAATGGCAACCAACAACCTCTTCAACATTGTCCTTTTTCTTTTTGCTTGCAATCACATGACTCTCTTTTTGTTTCCTCTTCTCTACATCCTCATTACAGATATTCTCAAATCTCCTTTTCCGAGAAACAACACGTTTCTCCAACACAGGATACTGACCTAAATGAGGAGCATAGCTTCTTCTTAATCTATTATACTCCTTTACACAATTTGCATCAGCACTAACTTTTGAGTCATCAAAGTCTTTCATGAATAAACCAGGTAATGTTTTCACTCGTGACAAAGCAACATATGCCATACCTTCTTTGAACACAGTAGATCCAATGTTTACAAATGCACTATCAACAGTTAATCCTTGACACTTGTGAATAGTTACAGCATATGCTAGAGAAAATGGAAACTGCTTCCTACGTACATATAAGTCTTTCACAAGCAAAAAACGAACTGAACAACAACTAATGTCTTTTACCTCTTCAATCTGATCAAATTTTATTTTTAAAAACTCAATTCCTTCTTTTTTCTGGTAGTTAACAAAACCCACAACTTTACCCATAGCTCCATTTACTAAACCTTTTTCAACATCCAAATTTCTCCTAAAAAATACTCGACAGTTCATACAAAGATATAGATTTTTTTCTAATCCAGCTGTTTTTGAAATGTTCTTCTCTAGAGAATCCAATTTATTTTTCAGTTCGTAATAGTAATTCTTTCATGTTGGATTTTGTCCACTGCTTCCATTTTCTTAATCTCTTCCTTTTCCATTTTCAAAAGTTCCTCATTGAATATTGAGCATTCACGTAGTGTTGGCATTAAGCAGATTACAGTATTTTTTTCTGCAATGTTCTTGTATATTTTCTCTGCAACTATTTCTTCACTTGGAAATAAATTATGTAGCAACCGACTCTGTAATGCTTTTCTGCCAACTTCTGTAAGTAGTCCAATTCTGATATCTTTCAGAATACTTCCATATTCTTCATCGTTTGCTTGCCTGATATTGGTAGTGAGTTCTTTGTACTCAAAGAATGACCAAATATTTGCATTACCAATGCTTCCTAATGACTTCTTCGTGTCCTCTCGTGTCACAGTATAAAACACTGGTTGTCCTTTAACTGGAGTAAGCTGTAGAAGATCCCCAAAAACTATAACATGTTTTCCACCAAATAACACGTCATAGTCTCTCTTTAGAATTTGCTGCATTCTTAAATGCACAAAGGCAAGCATTAAGTTTGATACCATGCTTACCTCATCAATAATGAGAACTTGCATCTTCTTCAACACTTTTGAAACTTCGAAACATGCTTCGCCAGTTAGCTTGTGATATTCTATTTTGTTCTCATGCTCCACTGGTAACATTAGCAAGCGATGGAGAGTAATTCCTTTAATATTATATGTTGCTAACCCAGTTGGAGCAGTAACAACACACGATAAAGTTGAATCAGTTTTTTGCTGTAGGTAGCTTCTGATGACTTTAATTAAGAAACTTTTCCTAGTTCCAGCTTGTCCACTCACATACAACCTAATTGGTTCAAATGATGTGCATGTGCACTCTTTATTTTCATGTAGTAATCCGTGATCATTTTTTTTCTGACTTCTTCATAAATGTGTTGTTGTTCTTCATTCAGTTGTTGTTCCAAATCTGGTAAGTCTATTAAATCTTCCTGAGCTTGATTCATAGCCGTTTCCACTTCAGTCATGGCTATTGCAGCTTCATTTTCTAAGATTGGCTGTCCTAGTTGATCTTGACTGAGCGTTCCAGAACTTTGACTGTCTTGAGAACTGTCTCTAGCTACTTCAGCTGCAATTGTAGCTTCCTGTTCAATTTCTTCGTTTAACATTTGGACATAATTCCTGAAAATACTGCATTCAATGGTATCTTTACATGCATTAAATGAATCCTCATAGCTTTGAAATTCTCCAAGTAGTTCGTCCTCTGAACGCCATGGTTTAAACAGCTGTAAAAGTGCCAAGTAGTAAAATTCCTTTTTGTCAGTAGTGTCACAACTCAGCTTCCTGTGATTCATCAAACTTCCTTTTGTTTGCTTCACCAAACATCCTTCCTCACCAATGACTTTATATTTTCCATTGTTGATGTCTTCTGTGGCTTTCCGTGAAAAAATGTAGTTCTGCAGCACTTCATAGAGACACATGTTCTCAAGATGATGACTTCTTTTTGGGTAATATGTGTCCAACATGTTTGTTTTCAAAATATCTGTACTTTCTGGGTCATTCTCGGCCAAATATTCAATTTCTCCAACAGATTTCAGTCCCCGATTTCGCATTCCTGCAAGGCCTAAACTGACCCAAATTATTCTTCTTGATTTCGAGTACAGACTTGCAGATGATAACCTATCTGAACATTTGTAGGATCCAATTTCTCGATGTGATAACATCTTTAAACTGAAACTGTACAGCTTCTTACTGACAGTCTTCTCGTGAGAAATCTCTTCCCACATTTCCTTCAATTCCGTTTTCTCAGATTTAGTGATGTAAGATGTGACATACCGAGCAACAGCAATAGAATTGTCTGCCACATACTGAATATCCATGTTAGCATTCCACATGGATAAAATGACTGGGTTGTAGTCATTTATATATTTTGACTCTTCTTTTCTTCTTAGGTTGTACGTATTTTTGGGAGATTTTCTTGTAATAGTATGTCGCACAGCTGACATAAAACTGCTGACTCTTCCTTTTGAAAGAACAGGTCTAGGAAATCCAAATCGACATTTTGTGTAGAATTTATCTTTGGTCTTGTACTTCCGTTGACAGTATTTTCCACACCGATGACTTTGGAAACGTAAAACTTGCTCTTTTAACTTTTTCTCTTCTGTGCTTTTAGGTATAGCACATGTTGCATATTCTTCAATGAAAGATAACACTGCTTCATCAGCATCTGTTCCAAATTTTGGAGCATCCTTGATCCACAACAGCATATGAATATGAGGAGCACCTCTTGCTTGGTACTCTTTTCTCCAAAAGAAATCCACAACTTCTCCAAGAGGTGGATTTTTTTTATTGCAGATGAAGGACATCATAGCCTCAAATCTATGATTGAAATATCTGCAAACATTAACCGGATCCAATGAGCACAGTTCTCCTGCTGTCTTGTATTCGATGTTTTTAATGTTTGAATTTGCCTCTCGTAGAAAATCCAGTAAATCATCCCAAGCGTACTCGGCACAGCTTAGGGTTAGGAACCATGTAGGAGTTCCTAAATTCCGTAACATACATTTCAATTCTCCATGGCGTCGGTACCACTATTCATTCGTCCCATGCTGACAAGCCATCAGATTGATCAATTGTGATTCCAAATGATCATCTCGCTGCTGCACTTTGTTCATAAAATCCTTAGCAGACACATTATGTAGATGTGTTCCACTTTTTAAAATGTGGTTTACTGCATAAGATAGTGCAGACAAGTCACTTTCAAATAACAGATGGAACAAATAAGGAATACTTTGACGAAATCTGGGATCTTCTGCATATAATCTTGTAGTCCGATACTCAGAAGCAGGAATCTGGACTGGACGTTCATCGTATCGTCCACCTTCTCCTGTAGGAAACAGCTGGGGAAAACAACGAGCTTCCAAGCTCTCCTCCCATACACTCACGGGAGTTCCTTGTGCTTTTTTCATTTGAAACAGATCAATGGTGTTTGCCATTACTTCTTTTGAATGAAGAGGATGTATGCTGAAATGTTCATAAAGTTCTTCTTCATTTGACTTGTCAACTTTTTCAATTTGCCCAGTTGGTGTTTCTGTGTCTCCTAGTACATCTTCTTCATCTTCATCTATATAAATTGATTCATACCATTTATTATTCCTTTTCAAATATAAATTTGCTCTTTGTACTTTCCGTACATCTACCAGCTCCTGCCAAATTTTGTTACTCTTTGTAGGTACACCATTAACCAGAATAACTAATGGTTCAGTTTCCAAAGTATCTGTATCAATAGTTTCCATATTTTTTTTCAAATCCAACGGCAAATAGACAACTCTTCCTTTTAAACCTCTCTGTAAATCTGAAGGAGGTAATTTGCCTGTTTTTGGCTCCATACGTACTATGGTCTGGAACGGATGAACACATTGAATGAGTATAGACTCATACGTATTTAAATCAGAAAGTTCTGCAGGAACTTCAACCAATTCTAAATTATTATGTACAGCTCTAGCTGGCATTTTATTTTCTTCTAACTTGTTGTAACAGTATTTACAAATACGATGATCTTCACCCAAATCAAAACAATTTTCAAGGAATATATATGTTGCAAAATCCTTCCACTTATAATTATCTTCTTCTTCACTTTTTTTGTAGAGATCAACATTCCTTGTTTGGATTTTATAATGGCTTCTCCGGCAACAAATACAAGTAATATTTGGTCTTTCATTAGAGATGATAGCAAATTTTGTTATTTGATCTTCAAATTTCTTATTTACGGAGGGTTCTACATTCTCTTCCACATTTTCCTCAATAACTGTGTCATTCCCTGCACTTTCTTGTTCCGGACCAAAGTAACTTAACTGAATTTCATCAGTAACCTTCTCAACATCTGATACAGATCCACGGAACAGAGCCTTATTCAACTCATTTAACTTTAGTGCTGGACTTTTAGCAAAATACAATCTTCTCACAAATTTTCTAATTTCAGTATGATGAACTGCCAGCATCCTAAAATGGTGAAAAACAGTTTGACAAACTTTCCTAGATAGACAAGCCAGAGAGTGTCCTTGCAAACCAGTATTCTCTCTCACTCTGCATGGATCTAGTCCTTGAAGCACCTTAATCTTCTGTTTAACACTCTTTTTACTATATTCTCTTAAAAACTCACGTAATTTATCAATAGATTCCTGTCGCAAAGTACAAATACTACTACAATTCCAAGTATACACTGGGGCTTTAGGACGTCTCCCCATAACCTCATCCGCAATCACTTCTTCCTCATTTCTTGGAACCATTTTCTCCTTTTCCATTATACAACCATCTTTTACTTCATATGCTCGTCCAGTGGTGTCAACTGCATGCAGCAAACTATTACTTTGAAGATAACTCTCTTCATTAAAAAATGGTTCAGTACTTGAACTATGCATCCATTCTCCTAAAAACACTTTACAAAAGTTATTTCTTTTCACTACTCTTTTCGTTTTGCTTTGTGACTTCATTACATTGACTATTTTTTCTAATGTACGCATCCTGTTTAAAATTAAAATGAATAGTTTTCTTTTTAATTCTAAAGCCTTAGCTACAATGGCTTCAATATCTTTTTTTCTCTTGTAAAATTTAGCTCTTTTCTTATATTTTTTCACATCCTTTAGCAAATTGGACATCACTCTTCTCTGAAACATTTTCCTACGGATCTCTTTAAATGCTGATTTTCTTTTCAAGTCAATTTTTATAGCTTCTGCTTGTACATTAGCATTTAGTAAATTCTCACTATTCTCCTGTTGTTTTCTACTTGAAACAGTTTTTCCAATGGGGACATTTTTTAAATTTTTCCTTTTTTTGAATATATTTTTAAAGAATTCCTTTGTCTGCTTACCAGAAGACTTTTTCTTTTTCCCAACATGAGCATCTTCAACTAACTTGGGTCCTCCAGTTGTCTTTAAATATACATGTTTTTTCTGTTGTTTTCGCTGTCTTGATTTTATAGGCATCTTATATTTCCTTCACTGCTCTGCAGCAATACCTGAAAGAAACTAAAAAAAAATACCTTTTTGTAATTTAAATATATTAGTATATTTGTTATGATCTTTTCTAATCTTATAACACTATCTACCCCTTTCCTACAAGTGAAAAACACAACAAAACCAACACAAATTTAATCTCTAAGAACAATTCCTGTGTGCACACAGACTCTTGGTGTGATTCTAGGCAGAACACGATATTTCATTTGCAATTCAAAAGCACACTTACTTTTTTTTTTTTGCAACTGTTAATTACTCTAACAGTCTGACACATTTTCTTTATAGTTTAGAGAGGCAGAAAAGAGCACATGTCCAATCAGCTTTTTCGGAGCATGTACATGTGTAACCTGGCTGACTGACTACACTCCAGCAAAGATAATGATCCTTGGTGATGTTCAATGCATTAGCGTTCCTCACTCTTACCTAAAACACCACACAGTGCTGATTAGTAAGCATGAGTGTACAGGAAAAACAGCTAGCTCTCTGCTAAGAGCATGGTTCTGGAGACTGTCTACTGTCAGGTGCAAGAGAGACTTGAATGGACCCTTACATAACTACATAAACACTGTAAACTTGTATGTAAGACTACATGTGTGGTAAGGGTTAATATGAGTTTTTAGCATGTAGCAACTACATGACCCATTGCAAGAGTGGAAGAAAAATCTACCATGATGATTTCAAATATGTTAGCATTTGCCTCTTATTTGAGAAACTGTTTTGGGCTGAATGCTAACCACCACATTTCCAGAAAACAAGCTTCCCCTTTCATACGAATGCAATTCTAAATGAAGCAGAGTATCACAAAATAGATCTCTGACAACAATTCATCTGTGCTCACAGACTCATGCTGTGATTTTAGGCAGAAAATGAAATTTGCTTGCCAATTTCAAAGCACACTTACTACTGTTTTTTCCTACAGAGTGTTAAGTTCTCTAACAGTCTCATACATTTTCATTACAGTTTTCAGATACAGAAAACAGCACATGTGCAAACAGCTTTTTGAGACCATGAACATGTGTGACCTTGGTGACTGACTACACTCCAGCAAAAGTAATCAGCCTTAGTGATGTTGAATGTATTAGCGTTACTCACTGCTACCTGAAACACCACTCACTTGTGAATACTAAGCATGAGTCTACAGGATAAACTGCTGGGTGTGTGCTAAGAGTCTGCTTATGCAGACTGTGTATTTTCAGTTACAAGAGACATATGCATGGATACATCCAAAAAGAGCCAGAGTGACACGAAATACATCTCTGACAACAATTCCTGTGTGCTCACAGACTCATGCTGTGATTCTAGGCAGAAAATGAAATTTGCTTGCCAATTTCAAAGCACACTTACTACTGTTTTCTATGATTTTAGGCAGAAAATGAAATTTGCTTGCCAATTTCAAAGCACACTTACTACTGTTTTTTCCTGCAAGTGTTAAGTACTCTAACAGTCGCATACATTTTCATTACAGTTTTCAGATACAGAAAACAGCACATGTGCAAACAGCTTTTTGAGACCATGAACATGTGTGACCTTGGTGACTGACTACACTCCAGCAAAAGAAATCAGCCTTAGTGATGTATAATGTATTAGCGTTACTCACTTATACCTGAAACACCACTCACTTGTGAATACTAACCATGATTCTACAGGATAAACTGCTGGGTGTGTCCTAAGAGTCTGCTTATGCAGACTGTGTATTTTCAGTTACAAGAGACATATGCATGGATACATCCAAAAAGACCCAGAGTGACATGAAATACATCTCTGACAACAATTCCTGTGTGCTCACAGACTCATGCTGTGATTCTACGCAGAAAATGAAATTTGCTTGCCAATTTCAAAGCACACTTACTACTGTCTTTTTCTGCAAGTGTTAAGTACTCTAACAGTCTGATACATTTTCATTACAGTTTTCAGAAACAGAAAAGAGCACATGTGCAAACAGCTTTTTGAGACCATGAACATGTGTGACCTTGGTTACTGACTACACTCCAGCAAAAGAAATCAGCCTTAGTAATGTTGAATGTATTAGCGTTACTCACTGCTACCTGAAACACCACTCACTTGTGAATACTAACCATGATTCTACAGGATAAACTACTGGGTGTGTGCTAAGAGTCTGCTTGTGCAGACTGTGTATTTTCAGTTACAAGAGACATATGCATGGATACTTCCAAAAAGAACCAGAGTGACACGAAATACATCTCTGACAACAATTCCTCTGTGCTCACAGACTCATGCTGTGATTCTAGGCAGAAAATGACATTTGCTTGCCAATTTCAAAGCACACTTACTACTGTTTTCTGTGATTTTAGGCAGAAAATGAAATTTGCTTGCCAATTTCAAAGCACACTTACTACTGTTTTTTTCTGCAAGTGTTAAGTACTCTAACAGTCGCATACATTTTCATTACAGTTTTCAGATACAGAAAACAGCACATGTGCAAACAGCTTTTTGAGACCATGAACATGTGTGACCTTGGTGACTGACTACACTCCAGCAAATGAAATCAGCCTTAGTGATGTTGAATGTATTAGAATTACTCACTGCTACCTGAAACACCACTCACTTGTGAATACTAAGCATGATTCTACAGGATAAACTGCTGTGTGTGTGCTAAGAGTCTGCTTATGCAGACTGTGTATTTTCAGTTACAAGAGACATATGCATGGATACATCCAAAAAGAGCCAGAGTGACACGAAATACATCTCTGACAACAATTCCTGTGTGCTCACAGACTCATGCTGTGATTCTAGGCAGAAAATGAAATTTGCTTGCCAATTTCAAAGCACACTTACTACTGTTTTCTATGATTTTAGGCAGAAAATGAAATTTGCTTGCCAATTTCAAAGCACACTTACCACTGTTTTTCCTGCAAGTGTTAAGTACTCTAACAGTCGCATACATTTTCATTACAGTTTTCAGATACAGAAAACAGCACATGTGCAAACAGCTTTTTGAGACCATGAACATGTGTGACCTTGGTGACTGACTACACTCCAGCAAAAGAAATCAGCCTTAGTGATGTATAATGTATTAGCGTTACTCACTTATACCTGAAACACCACTCACTTGTGAATACTAACCATGATTCTACAGGATAAACTGCTGGGTGTGTCCTAAGAGTCTGCTTATGCAGACTGTGTATTTTCAGTTACAAGAGACATATGCATGGATACATCCAAAAAGACCCAGAGTGACATGAAATACATCTCTGACAACAATTCCTGTGTGCTCACAGACTCATGCTGTGATTCTACGCAGAAAATGAAATTTGCTTGCCAATTTCAAAGCACACTTACTACTGTCTTTTTCTGCAAGTGTTAAGTACTCTAACAGTCTCATACATTTTCATTACAGTTTTCAGATACAGAAAACAGCACATGTGCAAAAAGCTTTTTGAGACCATGAACATGTGTGACCTTGGTGACTGACTACACTCCAGCAAAAGTAATCAGCCTTAGTGATGTTGAATGTATTAGCGTTACTCACTGCTACCTGAAACACCACTCACTTGTGAATACTAAGCATGAGTCTACAGGATAAACTGCTGGGTGTGTGCTAAGAGTCTGCTTATGCAGACTCTGTATTTTCAGTTACAAGAGACATATGCATGGATACATCCAAAAAGAGCCAGAGTGACACGAAATACATCTCTGACAACAATTCCTTTGTGCTCACAGACTTATGCTGTGATTCTAGGCAGAAAATGAAATTTGCTTGCCAATTTCAAAGCACACTTACTACTGTTTTCTGTGATTTTAGGCAGAAAATGAAATGTGCTTGCCAATTTCAAAGCACACTTACTACTGTTTTTTTCTGCAAGTGTTAAGTACTCTAACAGTCGCATACATTTTCATTACAGTTTTCAGATACAGAAAACAGCACATGTGCAAACAGCTTTTTGAGACCATGAACATGTGTGACCTTGGTGACTGACTACACTCCAGCAAAAGAAATCAGCCTTAGTGATGTTGAATGTATTAGCATTACTCACTGCTACCTGAAACACCACTCACTTGTGAATACTAAGCATGATTCTACAGGATAAACTGCTGGGTGTGTGCTAAGAGTTAGGCCTGGGCGAAAATTTCGTTCCGTTCGCGGAAATTGCGATAATTTGACATTTTCGCGTTCCGCGGAGAGCGCGAAAATGTCAAAAATTCCGGTTTCCGCAGCTTGGCGATAATTTGTTTCTTGCTCGCGCTGTAAAATAATACATTCTCGCGCGCGCGCGATCGCCTTACCTGAATCCCTGCGTTCGCCGACAAGTTTTCTTGATCCGGTCGCGTTCTCCATGAGATGTTGTATTGTTTTTAGCCATTTGCGCTGTCTCGCGACAGTTCGCGCCCGCAGTGACGTCATGCGTCGCGCGATCACGTCTTTCTTCTCGCGATCATGCACCGCGAGAACAACTCAAAACAAGATGGCCGCGCCCGCAAGCAACCACATGGGTAAGTTGGTGACCCGCAACCATGCAGAAAATCTCGCGAACATGCCGGAAAAAACTTCCGCATCTTCGCGATATTTCTGCTTGTTTGCGATAATTTTAAACATTTTCGCGATAATTTGCGAAGGTTAATTCCGCAAATTCCGCCCACCCCTACTAAGAGTCTGCTTATGCAGACTGTGTATTTTCAGTTACAAGAGACATATGCATGGATACATCCAAAAAGACCCAGAATGACACGAAATACATCTCTGACAACAATTCCTGTGTGCTCACAGACTCATGCTGTGATTCTAGGCAGAAAATGAAATTTGCTTGCCAATTTCAAAGCACACTTACTACTGTTTTTTTCTGCAAGTTTAAGTACTCTAACAGTCTGATACATTTTCATTACAGTTTTCAGAAACAGAAAAGAGCACATGTGCAAACAGCTTTTTGAGACCATGAACATGTGTGACCTTGGTGACTAACTACACTCCAGCAAAAGAAATCAGCCTTAGTGATGTTGAATGTATTAGCGTTACTCACTGCTACCTGAAACACCACTCACTTGTGAATACTCAGCATGATTCTACAGGATAAACTGCTGGGTGTGTGCTAACAGTCTGCTTATGCAGACTGTGTATTTTCAGTTGCAAGAGACATATTCATGCATGCATCCATAACAGCTTAAACATTGTAGTAATGTATGTAAAAGTACATGTGTGGCAAGGTTTAATTGCAGTTTTGTATATGTATGACCAAGCTCAGCAATTGCATGATTAGAAGCAAAATCTGCGATATCAATTTCAAATGTGTTATTTGCCTCCCATTTGTGTCTTACTGATTTATGCTGAATGGAAACAATCATATTTCCAAATGCCATTCTTACAGAACCGGACCATCACTATTAAAATCCCTAACAACAATTCCTGTGTGCACACAGACTCATGGGTTGATTCTAGGCACAAAACAGTATTCCTCAGTGATACCAGTACACCTTAACTTATGGTAAAAACACACTCCATAATATTTAACTAGTTAAAGACAGTTAAATATCTCCCAAACCACAAAATGTAAAACATAACTTTTAAAGAAGAATCACAATTCTAATATTTATATCAAAAATCACCACATACATCCCCTCTCAAACTCATAACTCACCTTTAAAATTAGTTAGTTGAGAAAGAAATGTGGCACTCAAACAGCAGACTATCAGAGTCAGAATATCAGAGCTCTACACCTCTCTCCTCTCTCCACAACCAGTAAATGGCAATGTTTCCCTCTCTTTTTTCACACATATACATGTTAATTACAAATCTCAGTGCTTCCCACTTTTTTCAAATGAAATCACACATTTCTATTGGTTGAAAACTTCAACCCTTTTCCAAATGTACCCTTCCCCCAACTTGACTTCTGCCTGCTACCATAGCAACAGCTCATGGAACACTGCTGTGAGGAGAGAGGTCAGAAGTTCAGCACACAATGTTTCAAATCCAAAGAGCAAGAGTGCTTCACCTGTCCAAACCTAACAGCAAATCCAAACTAATCTTCTGTGGGAACACAATTTTCTGAACCAATACAAAACATGCTTCTAAAAATGTACACATACAGCCTACTTTTTACTGTAAAAAGATTTGAATCAGTCAATGAGTTCTTTTTATTTTAAAAAATATGTATGCCTCCATTTTCCAACTGTCTTTCATTTCATATTGCCATTCTACTGAAAGACACCTTCTGAGTGCATCCAGATCTCCTTGAAAGATGTTCACAGTGTGGATTGTAGGTCACAGCTATGTCTTCTGGAGTGAAAAGTATGCAGAAAACAGTGGTATGGTGAGAGACCTTGATTTGCCAAATGTAGACATTAAATGGATTGGTCAGAGAGGGTTAAAGTGGCACCAATTATTGCCTTTGGTGAAAACCTTTCAACATCTCCCACAGCCTAACCTTATTATTGTGCACTGTGGTGGAAATGACCTAGGCACTTTAACTGGTGTAGGTCTGGAAATGCTTATTAAGGATAGGCCTGGGCAAAAATTTCGTTCCGTTCGCGGAAATTGCGATAATTTGACATTTTTGCGTTCCGCGGCGAGCGCGAAAATGTCAAAAATTCCGGTTTCCGCAGCTTGGCGATAATTTGTTTCTTGCTCGCGCTGTAAAATGATACATTCTCGCGCGCGCGCGATCGCCTTACCTGAATCCCTGCGTTCGCCGACAAGTTTTCTTGATCCGGTCGCGTTCTCCATGAGATGTTGTATTGTTTTTAGCCATTTGCGCTGTCTCGCGACAGTTCGCGCCCGCAGTGACGTCATGCGTCGCGCGATCGCGTCTTTCTTCTCGCGATCATGCACCGCGAGAACAACTCAAAACAAGATGGCCGCGCCCGCAAGCAACCACATGGGTAAGTTGGCGACCCGCAACCATGCAGAAAATCTCGCGAACATGCCGGAAAAAAACTTCCGCATCTTCGCGATATTTCTGCTTGTTTGCGATAATTTTAAACATTCTCGCGATAATTTGCGAAGGTTAATTCCGCAAATTCCGCCCACCCCTAATTAAGGACACCTTTGTGCAATTGATGTTGCTTTTTCCTCAATCTGCCTTTGTATATTCTAACATATGCCAAAGGCAAAAGTGGAACTGGTCCAACCAATTTTGTCCGCAGATTGACAAAGCAAGAAAGCACGTCAACAAATCTATTTCTGCTTTCCTCAGAGACTATGGTATGGGTTCTATATACCACAACAACTTGCGTTACAACATGCAAGGCATTTATAGAAGAGACGGTGTACATTTCACTGATGAAGGCAACAGAGTCTTCCTCTTGAACTTTAGACTTTGCATCGGTACTTACTTATAGGTACCAAAAAACACATCATAAACACAACGGCTCTTTTTAGAGCCCCCTAATATCTTAACACTTAAATTTGTTTTTTACTTCTATTTTTTTTATTGTTTTTTTTTCTACCGTATGCACCCCGCAATTTTTGTAAAAAAAATTTAAATGTATTTTTCATACTTTTATGACCTTCTTGGACCCCCTGACAAACACTAGGGGGTCTGCAACTCTCTTCGTTGCCCCCTTTCCACGTTCTCCTCCTTTGTTTATCAGTGTGAGACACACAAAATGGAGGCCGACACTTCCTGATTTCGACCGATTCGAATGTTTACAGTCATGTAACCACCAATCAGAATTGCGCTCGCGCACAGCTGCGTACGCGTACGGTAAGCTTACCATACGTGCTCGGAGCGCGCCTATAGATATATATATTGATTTAAATCAGGGGTACTCACAAACTTTCTCTCGGGGGCCAAATTTACAGTGTGGTTTGTGGCCGAGGGCCGCACCGGTGAGGGCGGGGGCAGTGGGGGAGGGGGCGGGGCTAGAGCAAAAAAAAAAAACTGTGACCATGAGGTTGAACACAGGCCCCTGCAGCAGACGCCTTCGTCCACTGAGCCACCAGACCCGGCATTCACACATCTCTATCTATCTATCTATCTATCTAGCTCGGTCTCCCTCCCTCCCTCTATCATTCTCCCTCCCTCTGTCTCCCTCTCTCCCTCCCTCTCCCTGTCTCCCTCCCTCTCCCTGTCTCTCTTCCTCTATCTCTCTCTCTCTCCCTCTGCCTCACTCACTGTGTTTGTCTCCCTCACTCTCTGTCTCCCTCCCTCCCCCTGTCTCCCTCCTTCCCTCTATCTCCCTCCCTCTCTGTCTCCCTCCCTCTCCTTCCCTCTCTCTCTCCCTGTCTCCCTCCCTCTCTCTATCTCTCTCCCTCTCTCTCAATCAGTTTGTCTCCCTTTCTCTCTGTCTCCGTCCCTCTCTGTCTCCCTCCCTCTCCATCTGTTCTCCCTCTGTCCCCCTCCCTCCCTCTGTCCCCCTCCCTCCCTCTGTCTCCGTCCCTCTCCCAACTTGTCTGTCTCTCTCACGCTGTCTCTCCCTCCACATTTGCTATACACTTTTCAATTCTGGTTAATTCCCAGCAGTCAATCATAATGGCCTAAACACAAGGACCTTTTCAACCATTAGGAATAGGGCTACGTTTTAGAAGCCTTCTAATTGGCTGCTTGCAGTTAATCACAGCAGGCATTACTTTAACTGTCCATGAAACATGTGGGACAGTTATTTTTGCAGCCGTCGGTGGCACGCGGCTGAATTACAGCATGTAGTTTGCCCTTCTCTTTTTAGGAGGTTGCGGAAACAAGTAGATCACATAAAAATAGAGGATTTGCACTGTGAGTCCCATCTGCATTCTGTATGCTAACAGACTCAGGGTATCAGCTGGTATGACATCACATGAAAGCTGGCATGACAGTGACATCATAGAAAATCAAATGGCACCCATGGCACAAGTGAATGAGCTTTGAACACTGTAGAAAAAAATAATGCCACTAATACTGTATGAGTTAGCAATACCAGCAGCAGCTGCAAGCCATGCGTTTCAAAACACTCGCCAGTACTAAGAGGGTTGTTCAGACTCTCTGCTTCAGTAGCTGGAATTTACTTACTCTCTGTCTCCCTCCCTCTCCATCTGTTCTCCCTCTGTCCCCCTCCCTCCCTCCCTCTGTCCCCCTCCCTCTCCCAACTTGTCTGTCTCTCTCACGCTGTCTCTCCCTCCCGCTTTAAACTCACCTGCTGCTCTCACTAGCTGCTCCCCCCCCCCTCCCCCTGCCCGTCACCTCACCTTCCCTGGAACACAAACAGCCGCCGCACCCAAGTACTTCACGGGTCTTTTAAAGGCCAAGTCACTAGTTAATGAGGCTTTGTTGTATTTCATCTCTTCTTAGCGCCCCTGCATCTCCACTCATTCAGAGGGGAGCTGCAGGGGCGCTGAGAAGAGGTGAAATACAACAAAGCCTCATTAACAAGTGACTTGGCTTTTAAAAGAATCGCCCGGCCCCCATAGCCCCGCGCTGCTGCAACCGGCGGTGCACAGGTACGATGTCTGCAAGGTCCGCGGGCCGCCAGGGAAGGCTTGCCGGGCCGCTGGCGGCCCGCGGGCCGTACTATGAGTACCCCTGATTTAAATGCTATTTTCTCAGCAAATACTGAACACATTTACACCAGACCTAAAAAAGGCACATCCCTGAACTGAGGACTACCTCTCTGCCAAATTTCAAGTAAATCTGTTCAGCCGTTCGGGCTGTAGCTTGGACTAAAGGTCCTATGGAAAAATGCATGGGGAAAACATGTTTTGGGACCCCCCCTTTTTCTCAGCCCCAGCTTGACGAATCCCCCCGAGACTTTCAGGGTAGGAGCGGAGCGGAGCGCCCCACCTATTTTGAAAATTTCGCCAGGATTCGTCAATCGGCGCCAAAGTTATTCAAAATAGAATGTTGCGGATTTCCTATGGAAAAACGGTCCTAACTATAACTACCTACTGGCGACCGCCAGTAGGTAATATATATATATATATATATATATATATATATATATATATATATATATATATATATATATATATATCCATATTTGAGAAATCATCTTCCCCGGAATCACTGAAGCCAGCAGTCACTCCCTTAATTTCGTTTGAACCATCTGCTTCCTCTCTTTCTGTTCCCGCAACCCTCGTTCCTTACCTGAGAAAGAGAGAAATCCGTGGTTCCTCAATTGATTCACATTTGCCCAACTGTGTACCATGCTACACCACAAATCTGGACTTGCATTTTGAACTGTATGTATGCATATGTGTAGTATTTGGTCATTGCAAAGCTAGCCAAAGGGCAGCAGAACTATACAGCACCCTGCTGCAAATGTGCAGTGATACGCAGTGCTGTACACAACTCACCAATAAACTAACCAAATAAGTGCAACAGATGATAAAATTATGTAACAAGTGTGGCAAATCCATAATGAGTCAGAAAATACTGTCAGTGCGACAGCAAAATTCCAGTGAGCCCGAACATTAACCCATTATTGTAAGAGGCATATGCACAGGTATAAATATAATATTGTAGCAACTGCCTCCTGTGAGATCAATACAGTGTATAGCTACAGTAACATGCCTTTAAAACAGTCAGCAGTCAAAGAGTGGTCCTATTGGGCACACTGCACTGTCTTACCTTAAATGTGGATGTATAGACATCTGCAGGGAGTACCTTCCGCTGTTGCTCTCTGCTCTGGCAGTCTTGAGCTGCAGAAACTGTCACAGGGTTGGAATAGAAGTCATTCAATAAGGGACTTATTTATACCCGTCTGCAGTATTGGATCTTTTCCTGCACAGCATACATAATTAGACACTCACACAAAGAAGCACACACAGATCCCCCTGGGTCCCACTTTAAAAATGCATATTAAATGTTCCCTTTTATCTTGCAAGTAGTAATGAGCAAGTGATTGTTACAGAGTGTTTTCCCTGAAGATGGAAACTCTTGATTCAGTAATCCAGGACATATTTGTAGAGATTTACCTATATTTAGTTACATTATAATTGGTTAACTGAGAAAGCGTTTGTAAAGTAACATTGAACATTCCTGTCATTTTAAGTTACACAATGTTAATATAATAATACAGAGACTAGATGCAAAATATAAGTGATTGTTATGATATTCAGGGAAGGATCACCTAAACTGAGCTGGTTGAGGGGTAATGTATGGTTTGGTTCTGATTGCAAAACATTTTTGACTGATGTGGTTTCAAGTCTTTGGTGGTAAGTTAAGGCTATGCTTTGTGCAAACACGTTTTACCACCATATTGTAAAAGCAGAATTCTTTCCTTGGTAATGTTTGCCAAGAATGTGTATATTTGCTGTGTGGCTTTTTGTTGTGGTGGTGATGTGTTCTGTTGTTGTTTGTGTAGCTGTGTTTTTATCCTGCAGTATTGCAATATGATATTTTTGTGTTGCACTGTGGTTATTGTGCTGACTTCTGTTTTGTTGTGTCATGCTATATTCTAATTATGTCATGTTGATTTATGCCTAATATTGTGTTATAGTCTGTTGATTACTTCAGATATGTCAACAAATGCTGCTACATTTCCAGCAAAAGCAGCACATCCTTTTAAAGTTAATTTGACAGGCAACCAATTACTGCTATCTAATGTGATAAACTAGCACTGTTCCAGCTCTTCCTAGTATACCAGGCACCCAATAGGGTGATAGAGACATGTATTAAATTAGCAATTGCAGTACTCACTGCAAGTGGTACAGACCCTGGTCTATGTCACAGTTTTTGGCTGACTAGTGTCTTACATGGTTGTAGAGCTGGATCACTGGTCTCATACTACCTGAAATTGTGGTAAAGAATCCCTAAAGAAATTAAACAGCACGACTCATACCAATAACATAACACAAACTTGCATACCATCATATCACAGCACAATTATTAAGTCATAATGTAACACAACTACTACCATATAAGACAACAAAAGCAATAATCCAGCACACAAGCCCAACAGTGCAGAAAAGAGCCCAACACATCACCACCACAAAATGCAACACAATACTATAAAACACAAAAACACTACCACAAAAGCAAAGCCACATGGAGCACAAAAACAACACAATAAAAGCTTGCAAATTAATAACAAGATATTGGTACAACAGAAAGCTGTGCTCAACCACTAAGCCAGCACAATATACAATAATAACACAATAGCACACTGAATTTGATCTTGCCCAGGGGCAAACTATGGTTGGCGCTAAAAGACATGGTATTCCGTCACCCATCCTCAATTTGGTAGTTCAGTTACATGAAGGGAACTATGCACAAATTAGATGGGGGGCGCAGGGGCAACTGACTGATCGCATCCTAGTAAGCAGGGGAGTTCGACAAGTTTGTGTCCTGGCTCCCACTCGTTTCTCTCTTTACAGGAATGGAGTGGTGAGCTTTCTGCAAGAAGAACCAGCAGATGCACCAACCTTGGGGGGCAATAAGGTATCAACCCTCTTGTTCGCAGACGACACCCTGCTGGTGTCGAATACCCCAGCAGGGCTGCAGCGGTTACTTAGCAGATTCCACTCTTTCTGCAACACCAGGAGGTTGGTATTAATATGTCTTAAACCAAATTTATGGCTTTTAACCCCCACAAGTCATACAAAGGCAGTCCTTCGTTAGGTGGGACTCCCTTGGAAAGAGTTGGGACCTTTGACTTTCTCGGTATCCAACTCTCAGACAAAATGGCGTGGAAGCCTCACCTAACTATGATGTTTTTGGGTCATAAGCAAGTAACAGGGTCACCGGCAAAGGAGCACCGTGCTTCATATAGTAGGCCGGTAGTCCCAGCCCTCCAAGTCTATGAAGCAAAGACTGTTAGCTTAGCTCTGTATGGTGCAGAGCTCTGGGGATTTGACAAGATCCATGATCTTTGTAGATCTGAGCATACATTTTTAAGGGATTTAGTGATGCTGCCCCGAAATATTCCCCTTACTCTCCTAATGCTTGATATGGGTAGGCGTTCACTTGGCAATATAGCGAGGCTTCGCCCGTTGCTCTTTTGGGCTCGCATGAGGCGGACCCCAGAGATTCTACCTTATGCGGATGCTCTGTCTGAGGTTATCCAGCTAGACACGACTAATAAGGTAGGCTGGATCACCAATGGCAGGAAGCTGACGTCTGCCCTAGGGCTTGAAGCCCAGTGGGCCAAGCAGGATTCACCGAGGAAAGAAGTGCTTAAAGGACACTATTGGGAATTGGTAAATCAGCAAGAATCCAGTAAACCTAGCTTCGGAGACTAACCTCAGAATTCCATCTCCATAAACAGACCAGACACCTGGAATCCTACCTAAACATAATTCAGGTCCCTCAGGACAGGATGTTGTACATCCATTTTAGGTTTGGAACACTACCTGTCTGCGAAATAACAGCTAATTGGCACTCACGCAACCCAACATCAAAGGATTGCCCATGCTGCAAGAACCCGGTGGAAAGTGTTTCCCATGTTATGTTTGCTTGTCCGGAATATGTTAAACTAAGGTCAAAATGGCTAACACCGATTTGCCGGCAACTGGTCACACAGAACCATCGGGTTGCCTTGTGCATTTTAAGATCCAACTCTAGACCACTTTTTGCATGTGGAGTGGCAAAGTTTTTAAGCCATGTGTGGCTTATAAGACAGAAAGCCCAGATAGGAATGTCATAGTACCCTCCAGGACCTCACATAGCCGCATAAGGGCTCACTGGATGGCATTTCATGTTTTTAATCACGCGTCATGCACATGCACTTTAGTACTCATAGCCTCCTTGCAATGTTGTCCTGTGGAGGGTTGTATAGGCCCTAAATGTGAAAACACTGTGATGTGTCTTCTTTTTATCCATATTGTTTCAATGTATGTTTTTAATCCATCGTTATTTAAAAACTGCTCTTTACCACTGACTTGTCAAATTTTACATCGCACCTCTATCACAGCCACGCACAAGACGAACTGTTTGTATGTTGCATGAGTTGTTTATTTTTCTTTTAATATCTCTTTCTTATTATTCTAACTTGGGTTTTTGTATCGTTTATGGCACAAGCTGTCAAAATAAAGCTTATACAATACAATACAATAGCACACATGTACAACAGCACAGAAATGAGACACATAGCAAAACCAAAACAAAAGAAAAAACAACATCACACCACAACTTCGGAACACAAAAGAAAATATAAATTAACATAGCAGAATTGTGAATGTCTGGTGTTTTTTTTTATGTTTCGTCTTGGTGAATTATGGTGCTGTGTTTTTGTATTGTGTTGAAATGCTGTTTTTCATTGATGTGTTATATTGCTTGAGTTATGTTTTTGTGTTGTCATTTTGTTCTTGTTTTGTTTTATTGTAATGCGCTATTGCAATGTTGGGCTCTGGTGGTACTGTATCCCAAATGCACTCTGTCTAAATATGCACAAATGTTCTTGTCACACATTACATAACAGAACACAACACAATAAAACATTTAAAATGGAACGCCGCATTTGTTCACGTATCTAAAGAAACAACACATGTTATTAACATAACGCAAAGCAGTATAACATCATCACAGGAAATAATACAACAAAACACTCAAAACATAATTCAGCACAGTGACCAGAGTACAAGACAACACAATGCAATAATGCAACACAGAAACACACAAAAAATCCACATATCCCTACCACAACAGAATGCAAAACAGTAATACAAAACAAAATACACCACCAGAACACCACAGCACCATAACCTAAAAACACAATGCAGCAATGCAGCACAAAAACAATCCAATACAAAATTGCAAATTAACACAAAATATTGACAAAGCAGAACACAGTGCACAACAACTATGGCAACACTCCAGAATAGCACACATTTACAGCAGGACAGCAAAGAGCCCCAAAGCAACACAATCAAAAATAACAAAATCTCACTAGACCTCAAATCCTTAACAAAAAACAAATATGAATAAACACAGCACATTTGCGAATGCCTACTATTTTGTTTTGTGTTGGTAATTTATTGTGTTGTGTTGTATTGTGTTGGAATGCTGTTTGGTATTGCTGTGTTCTAGTTCTGAGTTATGTTTTTGGCTTGTCATTGCAGTGTCATTGTGCTGCTAATTTGTTGTATTAACCCCTTCGCTGCCACGCCTTTTCTCACTGTGCCACGCCTTTTTTGGCTATTTGAGGTAGTTTGCGCTTAGGCCCCAGTAACTTTTTGACCACTTAAGGTATCCACGCCAAATTTGCGTCCTTTTCTTCCAACATCACAGGGATTCTAAAGGTACCCAGGGTTTGTGGATTCCCCTGCAGGGGACCCAGAAATTAGCACAAATACAGCTACATTTTGTTTTTTTGTGAAAAATGAGAAAAAAGGGCTGCAGAGGAAAGTGTCTGGTTTTTCCCTGCAAATGGTATCAACAAAGGGGTTGTGGGGCTGAAATCACCATCTTCACTGTTTTCAGGGACAAGAAAACTTTTGTCAGAAAAGCAAAGATGTTTACACAGTTTTGGCAATTATCTGGGACATAGCCTATTTGTGCTATTTTTTGTGCTTTCAACCTCCTTCCAGTTAGTGGTAAAAAAGGGTATGAAAGCAATGATGGATCCTAAAAAGCTATACATTTCTGAAAAAAAGACAAAAGTTTTAATTTAGCAAGGGGTCATTTGTGTAGATACTTCAAGGTTTTTGTATAGAAACTAACAGTGAATATAGAAAAAATTGTAAATGAGTTAAATAAACAGCCATCTGTGCCAATGTTTTCACCTGTAACTTCTACTAAGTATGAAGGATGTTTGAAACCAATATACCATTACATCTGCTGGATCCTTCTGGTTGTAGGTTCACCAAGAACCCGAGGAACCCAGAGCCAACAACCGAGCAGCGTCTTGCAATGGTTTTTTATTCTGTACCCGGTATATAGCAATTATTTTGGGAAAATGTATGTTAAAGATTGCATTAATCTCTTAGCATGAGCTGAAAGCCATTTTGTACTTGGCAGCCATTTTAGTTAGCTGTGTGCTGGCCATTTGCTGTTTCCCTCTCCCAGAGTCCTGCACATGCTCAGAAGTGCCTAGCTAGTAGAATGCACCTGTTCCTAGTATAGAACTGTCAGGCTGTTCTAACTGATGTCAGCAACTTATTACTCCTCCTACTTGTTGACTGTGCAGTTTCTGTATGACCATCTATGTGTGTAACTCTTCTCATGTGTACTTGTACCACCTTCTTTTGAGCCCCTGTGTGGGTATATAAGGTCCCTGTTCTCCCTGTACTCCTTAGAAATGTCTCCTACAGTGATTTGAGAATACTGTATGATGCATTTTTCCCTCTTTTGAGGTAAATAAAAAGATGTCTTTTATATTACAGCTTCTGTGCCAATCTCTTCTTTGTTGGTTTAAAAGGACCAGGTGTATCAGTGAAGCCCCTAAGAAGGTTTGATTTCTTCAATTGGTGCCCTCTGTGAGGCTCATCCGAGAAATGGCTATCCAAGGGAGTGATCTTGATGGGAGACAGGAATCTACTGAGGAGGACAGAACAGGACTCTAGTAAAAAGGTACCCTAAAACTGAGATTCTGCCTCTGCAGCCCTGTATATTTCTGTTCTTCCTGATTGGACTCCTCCAACTGCTTACCACTCCTGACTGAGAATTTTTTTTGCCTGAGTAATCTAAAAATGACCGTTTGGTCACTCAGAACTTGGAGATTTTTGTGCTTGGTAAGGTCGTTTGTTGCGACGCTTTTTGGACTTGTATGGAAATTGGCCAATATTTGGAATTTGGAAATACATAAAATGCAATTTATGTAGGCAGGTAATGAGAAACTTTTGTAAACTTGAAAGGCACACTTTGAGTTAAGTGCTACTTTGTGTATAATATTGTATATGCTGCAATATTCTTGGCATGCCTGTTCTTAGCACACATCGTAGAATGTGTTGCTTTCTTGGAGGTACAATTTTGGAACTTGTATAGAATTAGCCGGCTCCCCTAGAGGGGATACTTAACTAGGTTTAGGTATAAAAACGTATTTCTTCCTTGGTGACTAGTACCCCGAGGAACTAAATATGTACATAGAAAGGATCCTGGTCTGTACACTTAGTAACATTCATAAGTGGTGATATGCAGAGCGTTTTTTCCTGGTGTTCTGCCAGCCACATCTAGTGAATATGACTTACAAACAGTATTTACAAATGGTTTGGTTTAAGTACAGTCTGTGGGCTGTCTTTTGTTTCTGTCTTAAGTGTTGATCTGTGGGTTAAATGTATGTTTAAATGTCTGTGGTTTGTAATTAGTGGTACTTGTGTGAGTAAGTAGCGATTGCGCTCTTGGTGCAAGAATGGCTAGCCTTAAGCGCCCTGTATTATGTGTTCTGAGTATATGACACCTGTTTCGAAAATATCTGGAATGAGGTCAATGTGTTTTTTTTGTCATCATTCTGTTCTGCAAAAATTATTAAAATAAAATATATTTTAAGATAATCCAGCAATGAATTATTTAATATATGCTAAATAGCTGCAGGCTGTCATTAAATTGACAGAGTAAGACACTATACATGTGTGCAAATTGCCACGATGTTAAAGATAAAATTTGAATCCACATTGAATAGGAATAAAAAATAAGCTTCAAAAAACGAAATTGTGTGTTTTGCAATAAATAAATTAAGATACAAAATGTCACAGCATTTATCCTTATGTATTAGGTATTAAAAGGCATTCACATTATCTGAGTGAGTTGGTTGTCGCTGAACTAAATACACATGACAGATTTCTGCTGGCTTGAAAGGCTGGCTTGAAAGGCGTGTGAATTCGACGCCTCTTTGTGTCAAGCAGCTGTGTAAACATGAGGCTATTTCTGACTCCAGGCCACAGAAAGAAAATAGCTGAAGTCGACTTCATCTTAAGTCAGTGCAAACATGGTGTAAAACCCTGCATTTCAGACTGCTGTTTTAAAAGTTAGAAATCAGGGTCATTATTTTTTGGATAACAGAGAACAGATTGACAGTAGGGATTTCTTTTCTTAATGCCTTTTTAAATAAGGATAAGAGTGGTTTTTAATGTTAAATAATAATGGCTCTCTTTTAAAAGTGGCGCAGACTTTCAAGTTAGACTTCTGTGCTTAGGGTTATGAATGAATGTGTTTAAATATGATAGGCAAGGGATGCAGCTTCCTTTTCATATGTGGACTCATCAAAATGATTGGATTTATTACAAAAAACAAAAATTGATTATATAAAATATAATCTTAAGAAAGGTGCATTAAATTCGTTTTTTAATATTTATAATGCCTAATAATGATGCTGTGAACTCCTAGCATCCAAATTGAATTTAAGCCGTGCTATACAGCAATAGGGGTCACTTACATGTGAAATGTCACTTTACCCAGGCGTACAAAACTCATTTTTATAAGGGTATACATTATACATTTCTGATCCCCCATCTGTGGGATATGTAGAGGACATTCTGGGGATGACTAATATGCAAAAACATTGTAGGATATTCATTTTTAAGTGCCCCAAACATCAAAGTCGAAATTGGGTAAAAGTCAATATTTAAATGAGGTTATTCCAATCTGACCAGCTTTTAAACTGCCTTAGGCTCCAGTAAATGCACATTTGTAAGTATAGAATGAATAGCTGACATCTATACTGCTAGACAAGCACTCAGCACACTGCTTACAAATATAAATATGTACAAAAAAACTGGCAGAAGTTATTAAGCTTACCTCTGAATTGCTGGTAGACAGGAATGGAGTGGGTTGTTGAGCTCTCAGTCTCCAGGGTCACTTTGAATTGGGAAAACCACATAAAAATCTTGCACACAAGATGGAACAGCTGCGAATAGGTTAAAGGTCAAAGTTCTACATTTAGAAGCCTAGCCTAGCAGGGCTCAGCGCAAGGTTTGCTTTGACATTTCGACATTTGAAAGACGAAATGGCAGGGCAGGGAAAGAAAGAGGTTTTGCTTACTTTTTTTGGCAAAAGCAAGTTTTTGTGCACTCATATGAACAGAGGGAAATATAATGGTATATGTGAGCTCTGATTAAGAGAATGGCTCTGCCATATATATAGCACTAATGCTTTTAGGGCTGAATTAAGGAAGCAATGGAATTTAGTTTGAATTCATGCGGCCTCATGTTACACTTGTACATTTGCTAAAGGAATATGTTCTTTAGCTAGCTCAATGTGCTATTTACCTCATCAGAGTTTGTTTATGCCCAGTTGCTACAAAGAGGGGTTGATAGCGTTGACAGAATGAGACCTGTTACAGGTTTCCTACCGTCAAAAATGGGGGAAGGAGGCTAGCTCCTCTACAAATTAAGGGTAGGCAAATTTATGTTTTCTCTCTCTTTTTCTCAATTTCTTTTGAGCCTGCCTAAACTGTCTGTGAAATAGCCATGAGCCATTTAATTGGCTATTCAGTAATACTGTTTTAAACATTGCTAGCATTAATAAAATGAATAAATAAATGTGTTAGGTTACTGCCCATCCTGTCTGATGAAATTATGAAAGGATGAGTAGTCTAGATTGCTGTTTCTTATTTGATCTTTAAGGGGAAATAGATGTGGGTAGTTTTTGTTCTAAAATTCTCAGGTGATAACACCACTATTGTTTGTTATTCTCATGCTACATACAGTTTGCAAGGGCATTGCTAGTTTTTATTAGCTAGTGTGTGTAAATAAACTGACAGTCCTTACTAGAGCTGATGTTGCATAGTTTGGATTGTGAAAAATAGAATGCAGGGAAGATGCCCATGTGATCCTTAGCAAACATTTTTGAGGAAAATATTGTGTTATAGGAGTTTGTCACAAGGTGTTCTGCTGGAGAAAATGTACCCATTATGTTGAAGTTTTTAGTTCTTTATGTAATGGGAATCCCTGTTAAATTAGCAGTTTTAGATTTTCCTGTTGCTCCTATAACATGAGAGCATGGTCCTAAGCATACAATGTAGGTGCTTTTATTAAGAGAAATCATTTTAGAAGTGTCTGCAGTCCTATACAAGTAATGCAAAGTCTATGAGTAAAAGTGTAGACCATTTCCTTTTTTCTTGAGGGTCTTTAGATGATTAAATTAGGAATATACAGATGTAAGGATTTGGAGTATGTCTGTATTGTTTTTCTCTTTTCCTCAGAATTTAGTAAATGAACACAGACTTCCTTGGCTGCTTGGGATTGGGTGACGTATTACTCTTGTCAGTTCACCAAAGAGTTCCTTTTATACTTGCCAATAGGTCCAGGCTGTTGTTTTTTTTACTCTCACATAGATGAAAGTGGTTCTTGGGTGCCTTGCTAATATATGGGGCGTCCCTAGACTAGGAAGTATTCTGAGACTATCCTCTCTGTTGATAGATTATTTCTGTGCCTTGTCTAAAGACCTTTTTGTTCTGTCCACCAATAGATATTTGCTGCCTTACAACCATTGCCAGAGGGGCGCGGACATGAGATCCAGCTTTGGGAGTCAGCACCAGTCCAGCTTGAAGTCAAGGTGAAGGTAACTAGCACAGGCATTGCTGGCAACCAGGACCTCAGTGAAGGTAGAAAGCCAGAAGCACTGGGATGTGAAGTATGTACCCCTGCCACTGTCTTGGGCAAAAGACGGGGTCACAATTCAGAAAGGAGAAATCGTGGATCACATTTTTGATGCCCAGCTGAGAGTCACAAACCGACCAGATCAGCAAGAAAGTTTTTGCTTCAGGTGACCCCCTTTGAAACAAGGGTTGCTTTAGGTACTTCAGCATCACGCTCCTGAATGCTGGCTGTAAAGTCTTCACTTGTGTTGGTCAAGAGATACCTGGGTACACTGGATGCATTCTATGGCCCCAACGAAAGAGCAGTGTGCCAGCAGAGCAATACAGGAGTTAGGGAAGGACTTGAGTTCAGGGTACAGGTGCTGTGTCTCTGGTGCCTGTTAGATTGAAGCGAAGAAAACTGTTGCACTGCCTGAGACACTGCACAGGATCGCTGAGAGCATTTGCCCTGGTGGGTGATTGCCCTATCCTGAAAGAAGAAACTTTTCCCTTGAAAGTGGGCCGTGATTCCTGAGTTTCGAGTTGTGCAGCTCCACCTTGGGAACAACAAGAGCCTGCCTGTGAGGCTCAAACGGACACAGGGAGAAGACTTCCCTCTGATTCGTTGTACAGCGGCTTTAATTTCCCAAGGACTTCTTTTTCTTTTTTGTTGAAAATGTACCCCATTGGTCGTCCCATTTTTGAGGAGGAGCAGCCCATTGCAGCTCTTCATCCTAATTCTCATGGTCCTGGGTAGTCCTCCTGGGCCCCTGGATCCAGGATCATTTTTGTAATAATATGTCTGACTGCTTTCATAATTGTATTAGGAATAATGTTTATTCTGCGAGAGAAAAGTTCATCTGAGCAGTTGATAAATGTTACTTTACCATTTCCTTGATTATAATGATTGATACCCTAGCCCTCATAAAGGAAACACTGGAAAAGTCTAGCAAAAATGTTTTTATTAGATATGTGCTGTTGGTTATTGTGAAGTTGAAATGGATGGTCACTGAAATGCATAGGAGCCTTGAAAATGTTTTTACTGGATGGTTCTAGGATTTGCTTAGGTCTAGAAAGCTAATAGTTCTGTTTCTGATAATAGTAATTACTCTCTCCTGCTATCTGTATGACCCAATGCTCTGTTCCCGTTGTACTCCAGCTTATACCTTATATTTACACGTTTAACAATATTTAGAATGAGAAATGCCCACTTAGCAATGAATTAGTATATTGATAAATTTATGAAAAAAATAATGTGCACATTTTCTGTTTTCCTACTGGATCATGGGAAATGTCTTTAGCTCATGCTAAAAGGACCATCTGTTAAAGATTGCATTAATCTCTTAGCATGAGCTGCAAGCCATTTTGTACTTACAGCCATTTTAGTTAGCTATGTGCTGGCCATTTGCTGTTTCCCTCTCCCAGACTCTTGCACATGCTCAGAAGTGCCTAGCTAGTAGAATGCACCTGTTCCTAGTATAGAACTGTCAGGCTGTTCTAACTGATGTCAGCAACTTATTACTCCTCCTACTTGTTGACTGTGCAGTTTCTGTATGACCATCTATGTGTGTAACTCTTCTCATGTGTACTTGTACCGCCTTCTTTTGAGCCCATGTGTGGGTATATAAGGCCCCTGTTCTCTGTACTCCTTAGAAATGTCTCCTACAGTGATTTCAGAATACTGTATGACACATTTTTCCCTCTTCTGTGCCAATCTCTTCTTTGTTGGTTTAAAAGGACCAGGTGTATCAGTGAAGCCCCTGAGAAGATTTTGATTTCTTCATGTATACATGGAAAAATCGAATATGAAAGACACCTATGTATTTCCGAAATGGGAACAAAATATAGAGGTTAGAAACAGTAGATATTTGCACATTTCCGCAATTGGGAGTACCCATACTAGCATGAGAATTATAGGTCATTTTTCAAAATGACTTATTTTTTACACATTGGTTTTCATTTGGAAGGCAGAAATGCATCAAAAGTCAATAGGTAATAACAGTTGCTCAACAATTCTGTCTGACCCTAAGTCTCCCGATCAAATGGTACCTTGTGTGGGTAGGCCTTGTGCCCACGACAGGAAATGGCTCAAAATGCAATGAGGACACACCACATTTTCACAGTGAAAATGACCCTTTTTTTGCAAAGTGCCTAGCTCAAGTACCCACAAAACTTATTGAGGCGACATCAAAATTACCTATCACAAAATGTTTTGGGCCCTCGCCTGTTGCGGGTACTTGGGCCTCCCACATGAGTGAGGCACCATTTTTATTGGGAGACCTGGGGGAACGCTGGGTGGTAGGAAATTTGTGTCAGCCCGGTGATCCCACAAATTTCCCACAAAATAAGTGTGGAAAAAGTGCTTTTTTCAGCTAAATTTGAGGTTTGCAGGGGATTCTGGGTAAGAAAATGTTGGGGGATCCACGCAAGCCAAACCTCCCTGGAATCCCCCGGGTGTTTAGTTTTCAGAAATGTGTGGGTTTGGTAGGTTTCCTTAGACAGCCACCGAGCCCGGGGCAAAAAATCATGGGACCCCCTTGAAAACCATGTTGATTTGTGATAGGTAATTTTGATGTCGCCTCACTAGGTTTTGGGCCCTTGCCTGTCGCGGGTCCTTGACCCACCCACGCGAGGGAGGTACCATTTCTATTGAGATACTAGGAAAAGGTGGTGGGTAGGACATTTGTTGTTTCTTTCTGCAGCGTGAACATTTTGGCAAATAATGCAATGAAAATGTGACAGACACATTTGTAGGACATTGTGGGTAACTTGTTGGGATCCACAAGAGAGACATCACCATGTACTCCCATGAGTGTTTAGTTTAAGACAATATCTACAGTTGGTAGGTTATTCTTAAATGGAATGTACACATTGGCAGAGACAAACAAGACAAAGATTACTGCACAGCCATCTATTCCTCAAGCACACACACATACTGGTTGGATTTGGCATGAGGGCGAGTGATGGTTCAGTATATAAAATGTTATTAACAAGAGATTTCACAAAAATGAAATGCACAGTCAATAATTGAACGGACAAACAACTGAGCCAGTAACTCGCAGCTCGTGAGCTGTAAAGCAACGTCAAGGCCCCAACCGCTTTACAGGCCATTCACACACCTTTCATACGTGATACACACAAGACCATTCACACCACCAGGAACAAAACCAACTCATTACAACATTCACAAAAAGGGACAAGGTACACCCTGCCGCAGAAAGACAGAAAAGACAAATATTTCTGCCCAACCACCTATTCCTCAAGCACACAGACATACTGGTTGGATTTGGCCTGAGGGTGAGTGATGGTTCAGTATATACAGTTGTAATAACCAGAGATTTCACAAAAATGAAATGCACTGTTAATAATTGAAAGGACGAGAAACTGAACCATTGACTCACAGCTCGTGAACTGTAAAGCCACAACAAGGCACCAACCTGTTTACAGGACATTCATACACCTTTCATACGTGTGCCGCATAAAAAACCATTCATACCGCCAGCCACGGGCCCATCACATTACAACACTCACAGCAGCAGACAGCGCCATTCTAGGGCCCATCACTTTCACACGCCCCCATTCCTGAGACAGCAACCACACCAGCTGATGGATTGCGTGGAGTGGCGTTTGGCTAGCAGTGTATGTAGTGACCAGCAGCAAGTCACTACTCACACACTGCCAGCCAAGCACCAGTCCACACACATCACCAGCCAAGTGCCAGTCCACGCACACCCCCAGCCAAGCGCCAGTCCATGCAAACTGCCAGCCAAACCCCAGTTCACGCACACAGACAGCCAAGCGCCAGTCAACGACCACCGCCAGCCAAGCGCCAATCCACACACACTGCCAGCCAAGCACCAGTCCAAGTGCCAGTCCATGCACACAGCCAGCCAAGCGCCAGTCAATGCATACTGCCAGCCAAGCGCCAGTCCACGCACACCGCCAGCCAAGCGCCAGTCCACGCACACCACCAGCCAAGCGCCAGTCCACACACACCACCAGCCAAGCGCCAGTCCACACACACCACCATCACATATTTTATGCAACAAAAAAACCACAAATCAATTGGCAATAGATACAACCCTTTAACTACAAGCACAACAGCTCTAACTGAATACATCACACTTTTGCCAACCATGAAATCTGAACAAAAATATAAAATAATACAGACCTGTCACTTTACTTTTATGTTCACGGTTGTAACCAAAAACTCTGTTGTGTGTGGTACAATTTAAAACATGTGGGCACACACAGCCCAGGATTTGAAGGGCAATAGGGGCAGTACATATGACTATCCTTCCGCACACCTCTTCGCTCACACACTCTACATTTTTTAGCGGGAAAGTCTTTTTTTAGCCGTGGGAGAAAGGTGATCAGGAAAGTGGCGATCTTTCAATCTAGCCACATCCTCCACCACTGCTTCTCTAGGAACTCCTGCCTGTTCTACTAAAACAAGACTGCCTATCAAAGACTGCTGAAACTGAACTAATGTCATCTTTGACTCAGGAGAGCAATCCTTAAATACAACAAAGGCATTGTAGCTTGCTAAATGGAATAAATGGATAGCCAACTTCTTACACCAAACGTATGCCTTACGAACAGCAGTGTAACGTTCCAACCTCTGATCTACTCGATCTACACCACCCATGTGCTTATTGTAGTCTAAACTGCACACAGGTTTGCGCACTTCAGTAACCTGACCCCAAACAGTCACAGGTGAAGTACTTTCTATATTGGTTGGTAGTCAGCAAATAGACATCTCTTCTGTCAGAAAATTTCAGAGCTAGAAGCTCATCACTACGCAAGGCACTGCACGGTCCCTTCACAAGTTTTTTTACAAACCAGCTCTTTAGGGTAACCTTTACGGTTAGAGCGGATTGTGCCACACGCAACAGTGTCCACTTTGAACAATTCCTTGAACAATGGCACAGCAGTGTAAAAGTTATCTACATATAAATGGTGACCTTTGTTAAAATGTCCTCTGCTCAGTTCCCACACTATTTTCTCTGCAACTCCAAAAGTGGACGGACAACCAGGGGGGGTCAATACTGGAATCCATCCAGTGTAGACCCTGAAATTATAGACATATCCAGTACTACTCTCAGACAGCATATACATCTTAATTCCATAGCGTGCCCTCTTGCTGGGAATGTAGTGCCTAAAAACCAATCGGCCATTGAACAGGACCAAATAATCATCCACAGCTATTGCTTCCCGGGCACATAGATCTCTGAAAATCGATCATCTAAGTGATCAAGGACAGGCCGAACTGAAAAAGACGGTCACAATCAGGGTGATCGTGGGGCAACGCAAAAGCATTATCAATAAAATGCAACATCCGAGGAAGAAGCAAATACCGATTACGACTCATGGTTGCAGGAAATATAGCTGTTGCCATCAAGGGATTAGTAGACCAATATGAAGACAGAGATGGCTTCCTAATCAGGCCCATCAAAAAAGTTAAACCCAAGAACTTCTTCAGCTCATCCAGATTTGTGGGAGTCCACTGGGTAGCTCTAGAGTGGGGCCTAAGCCTGGCACTGTTGTCCCTCAAATACTGTTCAACAGACAAATTAATCTGATCAACAATCTCAGCCAAAAATACATTGTCCAAAAACAATTGAAAGAATTTTATAGGCAAAATATTTTCACAATTCACTCTACACCCCGCAACACCATTAGAGACAGGCATCACCGGCTGCACCATGTTTGGGTCAACCCATAGTCCAGCACTTCCAATTGGAAGCTTCACAGACTCAGGATGCAATCCAGATGCCTCTTGCTGCACTATCGGTACATCAGTGTCCTCCTCTAAAACAGGCACTTCATCCGCACTAAGAGTAGCTTCATCTGCACTGAGAGTAGCTTCATCATCAGATGATTCCAAGTGGAGAGAACACTCACTGCCTGAATCTTCCCCTCCTCTGCCTCAGATGCATAGTCAGTCTCATAATCATTGTCAGAAGAAGACTCGAAAAGAATCCCAACAACCTGCTGAGCGGTCATCCTGCGTCTAGCCATAATACATAGTTATACAAGTAACTTGACAAATAAGTCAACAGTGTCACAGTGTCAAAAGTGTATAAAAAAGTAATGAACAAAGTGTGGATTTATAAAACTAAAAGAAAAACTTCAAGCATATAGCAGTAGCAAGGCAAAGTCTATCAATACAAAGCACACAAAGACCTATATACTGTAAAACAATACTACTCACCTGCCAGAGGCAGCTAGACTCATCAGCACCTACGTTGCACAGACACAGCAAGCACCAATATCCCACTAAAAAAGAAAACACAAAATAGATTACACAAAAAGCAACACAACACACATTGTACACAAATACAAGGAAAATGGCACAGACTTTCAAACAAAAACTAAATAGGCTTTTAATATTACAAAATTTCCAAAAAAACACATTCATGAAGGTCACATTTGTAGTAAACAATATAAAAAAATGTTTCCTTACCAAACACTTGCAACTAAACTGCATCTCTACCAGTGCCGAAACCGCAAGCACAATTTAAAACAAAGCTTTGTGCTAAAATGAAAAGGAGAAAACAAAATGTTACGATCACAAATAATGGCACACAAAACATCAGCCGAACACGCAAAATTTACCCGGGGGCACATGGGCTTAAATAAATACATGGCCTATGGGGGCATAAACAGACAGAATATTCACCCCCAAAAGGGGCCACTCCTCAAAACATTTTGCACCATAAACAATAAAATCCCTGGTGGTCTAGCAGCTTTTGCCCCCTTTGGGCCCTAAAAATATATGGCCGATCTGCCCCCATGGGGGGGGCAGAAAAGGCCAAAACAGTCATCCCCAAAAGGGGGTGACCCTTGCCCAAGGGGCCACTCCCCAAAACATATGTATATACATATATATATACATACATTAAAAAAAATCCGGGTAGTCTAGAGGCTTCTATCACCCTTTGGGGCAGATGGGCCTAAAAATAGAAAGCCAATTTGCCCCCAAGGGGGGCAGACATGACCAAAACATTCATGCCCAAAAGGGGAGCAATCCTTGCCCAAGGGGTCACTCCCCATAAATACTAAAAATGAATCCCTGGCATCTAGTGGGTTTCAAACCACCCCCCCCCGGGCCTAGATCAGCAGGAAAAATGGCTGATCTAGCCCCAGGGGGGCCGAAACATGGAGGTAAAAAAGACCACCCCCATGGGATGACCCTTGCCCAAGGGGTCATTCCCAAAATACACAAAAATAAATTCCCTGGTGCCTACTGGGATTCTGCCCCCCCCCCCCGGGGGGCTGATTGGCCTAAAAACGGCCAAATCAGCCCCGGGGGGGGCGAAACATGGATAAAAAATATCACCCCCATGGGAGTGACCCTTGCCCAAGGGGTCACTCCCAAAATGTGCAAATTTAAAAGTCCCTGGTTCCTCGTGGGTTTCGCCCCCCCCCCCCCCAGGGAGGCTGATCGACCTAAAATCGGCCAATGGTCCAGTGGATGGATTCCTGCTCCACGATCGTGGGCCTCATCAGCAATCGTGGAGCAGGAATCCATTAGAAACAGGCACAGGGGGAAAGGAAAAACTATTTCCTTTCCCCCTGTGTCCTTTTTCCCCCATTCCCCCCGAGAGAAGGACTTAGCTTTAAACGTCCTCTCTCTAGACGCGCTTGAAACAAACGGCTTCCAGCACACTATGATGAGGTTGGTGCGCCGTGAGCGTGCCGACGTCATCGAATTGCCAAGGGAGGGGTTGGGGGAGGTAGCAGAATCGCTTCCGCTGCCTTCCCCAGTGGGGGAATGTAGGGGGGCGGCCCACGGGGGAACGCCAGCGCTTCCCCCGCAGGCCAGTGCCAGGATGTAATGGTTACTGCCTCGGCACAGCTCCAGCGTTGCCAAGGACGTAACCATTACGTCCTCGGCACCGAAGGGGCTGGGTGTGTGAGGGCCTTAATTCCGAAAGGAGGGGTCTCCCTTTCCCTCTTTTCCTAAGGGACAAACTTTTCTTCTATTCTGACCTCGCTCTCCCTTTGCCTCAATAAGAACTGCATGCCCTTTTTTGTTTGACTTTGAACAGGCATGTATGCTGGACCTAAAAAGAGCCCTTAGTCCCCTTCCTTTGGTTTAATTTGATTCCTAATTTTGAACATCGGCTGGGGTGTTGCTAAGCAACAGAAGAGGCAAGACAGGAGTTGCACTGACTTATCTCCCTTTGTGTGCATTCCAGTTTGTCATGTTGCAAAGTAAAAGCAAAACAGTTGCTCAATCAGATGGGTGTGGTCTGTTTGGACATCTGTCAGCATGGGTAACATCATAGCCTGCAACTGGCCCACAGTCGATTGATGACCTAGTGATGCCTCTGTTTAAAGCAAAACCCTGTGGAGATTGGCCCTAGACACAACCCAAGTCCCCAGCACCAGCCACTCAATACTGCTTTCAGTGTTTTCCACTGCAACAACCTAGAAGTGGTTGTGTTCCAGTAGTCAGTGAAATATTTGGAGATGGAATCCCTCAGGAATGTGCAAAATGCAAGGGCCAACAACAATGTAGGATGCAGCCACCATGTGTGGACTGGGGGGGGGCTCTGCACACTACACCCAATGAGCATGTGTATTGGGTCATCTTCTGAGAATGTCAATCACAGCTATTCTGCATCTATCTCCTCAGGCTGTAGTGTGAGCTGCTAACAAAGAATCCATTCCGAATGTGCATATTGTTTACTGCAGAGTAGTAGGAGTACTCATGAGTCCTGGGACGTAGGATTCACCAACAGTGTTGGAGGGACCAGTGTGCAGTCCATTGAGTAAGATAAGCTGCAAGCACTGGAGAGGATGCCGGGGGGGGCACTTACTCTGTAGCACTTGGACACAATCGATATTACCACCCTCAAGCCAGGGGATATGGGTACACGTTGTGAGTATGAAGGGTATGTGCAGAATGAAGTCTGCTTTGTAAACATTTGGAAATGAAACACTGCTCCCTGATCTTCGAAAACATCAAGGAGACACACTACAAAGACATAGTGCCCTCCGGCTCCGTGCAGTGTCTAATGGGCTAAATGAGACCCCGTATGAATCCACACAATGGCTACCCTTGCCAAACCAGAGTACACTTATGGAACTGGGTATAATGTCCCAATGTCACATATGTCTCTTGTAACAGTGCAATGTTTTTTTCAGCACATCCAGGATATCATTACAATGCATCTATCTCCCTTGGGTTCCCCATACCTCTGACATTCAAAGTCAGAATGCCATTAGTACCCATGTATGTCTAGTGTACTGGGAAGTGTGGGGATGCGTTTCAGGATTAGTCTGCCCCCATGTGGCCCACCAACACATTCCTGGACTTTTCACTTGGTGGGGCTATGGCCCTCTAAGCGATGGCCTGCCATTCAATGTTTCTACATCAGGACAGTAAAATATGAGCACTCAACACCTCTATCCCAGGGCAGTATCCAAGGTGAAGAATGAGCAATCAGTGACAACATCTACGTACAAAGGGTAACGTGGCCCTTATGCCCGTACACAACTCAGCCAAGGCAAGGCAAGGTAAAGAGAACATGTCCTGTGATGCCAATGAGTTTTGCATATGGTAGTGTTCTCATAGCAGCCAATTCTCAATCTGTCATGAACAATCAGTGGCAAACAGCAAGCTGCAGCTAACACATACCACCTCCTAAACTTTCATCTGTCAACTGTTTTAGCATACTCACATCTACCTAATCTCTACATGTGAACATTTCAACATTACCTCTTGGCCTGTATAATCTCTATTCATGCTGGTCCGACCCCTCTCACATCCACCTCAAAGTTCATGTTCATCTCTCAACCCATCCATCATTCACAAGCTCTTTACAATCACATTCTGGTGCAGATATCCTGAAAAACATTTCTGCCCTCCAAGGTCCATCCTTGTACTCTAACTATTACACCCACACTCTCACAATATCATCCCGGTACTGTCCTTCTTATATCCATGCCTACATTCACATCACCACTCTTCATCACTATGTACACATAACCTCTGCTGTTCATGATATGTACACAATGTATTGTACTCATCACCTCCTCAGCAGACGTTAAATGTATCATGTCAAATGTACACCTCTCATCCTTATTTCGACCCTCAATAATGTCTTGGACTGCACTTTTATCACAATGTGCAGCATCATATACAACTCTGACATACACACTTAAAACTGCACCACATCTCTCACCATTCACTCTCCCTATTCTGCTTAAGGACTACTGATAGTCATTTCACAATCTACTGTATCCACAGATTCAAACACAACATACATCAACTGCACAACACCTCACAACTCCCCACACTGCACCCTAACTTGCACGACTGGTGCATACCCTTGACATACACTTATCCACTTTGTTGCAAATAACAAGTTTAAACTTATCTCACTGTGGCCTTGTAACATCCACATCTCAGTTACAGTCATCTCTCACCGTAGTGCCACAGACTACAGCTCTCATCTCCTGCCAGCCTCCAACCTTGTCTAGCTGGTTCTGCGTCAATCACATCTACCTATTCCTAGCACACCTTGCCCGGGACTTAACCAGTCTAATAAGGTCCCACGCTCTGATTCCTGAACTCCAGCATTTAAAAAAATTCACATTGTAAGAATGAGGATGCTTCACGTCTCCTATCCAAGAACTGCCTTTGACTTTAACTCCTACCTTCCAATCTCATAAAAATCCCACAAGTCTTTCTCACCTCTACCCTTGTTAAGCTAGCTCAGCCCATGCAATATCAACCTGGCCAAACATGTCTTTGGCTAGGCCTCACATTCCAAGATCCACATTCGCCACTGTCTGTCAACTTAGTGCATGGGTGTAACACAAGCTCCTGTGGCATCTGTACAGCAGACGGGCCCACAACACTTCTGTGGACTCACAGTCCACTCAGCTTACCACTTGAGGCACAGCGCAATCCACTAGACATAACAGCACTCCAGGTTCATCTCTGTGTGATCTTGGCCAGCATGAAACATAGTTCAAAATTACTCCATTGTCATCTATACACAAATGACAAAATACATACAAATCATATGCTCAACTAGAAATGATGTGTGGCTAAAATAGAAAAGGCTTGTACAGACAAAACAATTGTCAGAGGAAAAGTGTGCAAAAAATCCCAAAACTCAACCATTCTCACCTCTACTCACTCGGCACTCACCCCTGTTGAGCTGTGCCCAAAGTGTTACTATGCCATTGTGGTTGTCAGACCTCAGTTGTGGGGGCGTACCATAGGAATCCACGATGTTCATCCAGGTAGGGGCAGGTTGCTGTCACATCTATAGCACTCACAAGTGATGTGGCTACATGGCGAATGATGATGATGCATTGAGTACGCTGAGAGAGGGGTGACCGCAAGTCAAGTGTGGCATGAAAGGAAATGCAGATTAAAAAATTATCAATACAGGCCATAAACTGAAGGGGTGTTTCTGCCAAATACTTTGACGTCTCAGCCCATTCCAGTGTCCCAGGTGAGGGGTGTTGGGTGTTGTTTGTGCATCACCCTGATGCACTATGGATGCAATCCCAAGGGAGGGGTCTGCCTACTTGTAGCTCCTAATAGTGACAGCACACTAAATGCATGCTCTGTTGCTGGGCTCTGTAGTCATTAGCATTTGTGAGGCCCTGGGCAGCTGTCCATCTGCAGTGTCAGCCCAGACTGGCACATAGCATCTACCCTCAACTAAATCCACTCCACACCACTACTGTTACCAACAACTGAGGATCAGACTGCTTGCATGAACTGAGCAAAGAAGGAGATTGTTACGGTGAATTGTCATGCTGAAAAGCTACACCTTTGTCTGTGTCACATGAGGGGGCTAGAAGGTGCATTGGATGACCAAGCACACACAAATGTCGTTCACTCAGAATGTACTAACATGACTTGACATAGCCTAGCATTCCCAACCGGACAATTAGATGGACACAAAAAATACACTTTGAAATGATTAGACTTTGCCTAAATGTCTGAAATATAAATGACACACAAAGACCATGCAGCACCCAGCATTGTCCCTGGACAAGTAGACGAAATATCTTGAACACAACAAGCATAATCCACTCCTGACAGTATGGTGACATATTCTAATCCATATGTAGCTAAGTCGCATGTGTGTCACCTAACTGATATGACTATTGCAGCCTTTGGCAAATATAAACTGTCTGCCATCCTAGGTACAATGTTAGGCAGCAATAAAATGCGCGGGCTCGCGTGCATGCGCAGTTTTCTCAAGGATTACCCAGACGGCGAGGAAGAGGAGCACGGCAGCCCGGGGACACCCCAGTACAGGTAAGTTGTTTTAATTTACTTTTAAGTGGTATGGAATTACTTGTTAATATAGGGGGGGTGGAGGCGGGGGCTGGCCAACTCCACTCTGCTGCGGAGTGTGCAGAGATTTACCTTCTCCGCATTCTCCACGGAACGAGGAAGAGTCACATCTCCGCACACTCCGTGGGAGGAGTGGAGGTCTCTGCCCTGGCTTAGTCCTGCCACCGTTTCCTACAAGGGTGACTGCGGCGATTGGAGACCCACGTCTGTCACCAAGCTAACAACCAGTCGGCAGGGCAGACACTTTTGTAAATGTTGTGATTTTGTAAAAATTCATGGCTGGATGCAGCTTTTTCCTGGTGAAAAGGACAACTAACTGAAACGCTCACACTCCCATGATAACCTTGAGGGGCACATGGCACAATGTTTGGGAGACTAATACCAACAGGAAAACAAACAACTCCATTTAGCCTCTTAGGCTTGGTTACAGTCCCAAAATACGAGATCATTGGAATCAACCTGGGGTTTACCAGATGTAAAAGGCCACTATAAGTGTGGCAACTGTGTCGCCTGTGAATTTACAGCAAATACCAAAAAATTCTCTCATGGAAAAGTCGATCAGCAACTAGATTTTTTTGCCAATTGCAATACTAAAAACGTGGTATACTGTATATTGTGTCCTTGTGGGCTACCATATATTGGACAAACCCAACAAATTGTCAAAGCACGCATAGGGCAACACCGCAGTAGGATTAGGAATTCTGTTCTTAATGCCCCACTTGTTAATCACTTTGAAGAGAAGGGCCATACAGCAAATGACATCCGCTGGCAAGTAATAGACAAAGTGATCGCTCCTAAAAGAGACATATCGCAGATACTACAACGACTAGAGTGTCGTTGGATTGAACGTACTAACTCCATAATGCAAGGATTGAATTCAGCTGAGGAATGGCGTGGGTTCATTACCACCCTCACCTAATTAGTGTTGCTTGTGCATTCAGTATGTCTCTCAGTATACCTTTTTCAGTATAGTTTTAACTGAAATCTCAAAGATGATCTTTCGTGTTTCCACATGATTGCCCCAATCAGTAAATGTATAATAATATGTTATGTATAATCTGTAGGGTAAGAGATCCATTGGCATATGGGTCCCATGGATATGCTAAAAGCGAATATTTTGTAAAAAGGTACAGTAATATAATCGTTGTTTATCGAAGAGTCAACTATTGTTGGAGGCACATATCTTCTTCGATAAGAAATTTAAAATAAGCCTTCTTGTATTAAATGTCATGCATTTTCATTATTTTTTATTTTTTCAAAATGCTTAAAATGGCTAGTAACATATTCTCACTACATTTTATGGAGTTTTGGTGTTGGGCTTTTTATAAGATTTGTAGTTGTTCACTGTATATTGTCCACAAGAACGAGTTAATAGATACCGATATGTGTTATAATTGGTGAACGAACAAGAAACCTGATATTGGTAATAATTGTATTTCCTGAATTTATTGGTCAAGAAATCATGCTCATTGATCTTAGCCCCACAAGTCCCTCGACGTATTACATCTGGTCACCCAGCAATGTAGGGCGTAGTGCTGCTCTTACTTCATTTAATGGTTCTAAACACGATTCGCTTGCAACTTTATTGACAACCCTTGAAAATACGTCCTTCACCCGGACCGATAGCAGATGCAGGTTACTAAGCAACGTCACGCGCCTTCCCCTACAGGCACATTATCGTTGGAGACCTCGGATTGGTCTTCCGCCAGCGAATCGCGTTTAAGTATTACTCTATCCCTACCAATCGTTGTGATCGTACCTAGCAGACAGAACTCTGTTCGCCTGCTGCAGCACTTCACGGGACATTCGCATACCCGGAAGCAAGGAAGAGAGGTAGGAAGAGCGTTGTCGTTTTCAGTATAGGTCACTTCTGTAAATGATAGGTTATTTTTAACCCCGGAAGTTGACTACATCACCCTCCTCTTTATCTTTTTGTAATAGTTGATTGAACTCTTGGATACGAAGCGACAGCTATTCAGCAGTTCGCGTTTGCAGCCTTCGTGGGTGATATATACTATTAGACCCTCGCACTGAGCAGAGTCAAGAATAGACATACAAATAGCGGGCTACTGCCTCTTCGTGAGTCCTTTCTCACAGGGGTAAGTAAAAACATGAGTATCTTGATGATAATTATTATTGGATAATGGGTTTGACATTAACGGTTTCTCCTTGTTCTCACGCAGCATCCGGCTGGGTACCTGTGAGTATTTTATTTTCACCTTGAGCACGGTGTCACCGTACACTGAAACGTTAGATCCTTCCTGGACGACAAGGTAGATAGACTCAATATCAATGCTCCCCTAAAAAATCCCCTCCTCTGAGACTAAGGATCTCTTTTTTGACAAATACTTTCCTTATCCCCTTTTTTAGGTGTCCCTATATTAGACTGTCCTGACGAGACCCTTTAAATTGGAATAGGGTCGAAACGCCGTTGACGTGAAAAGCAAATCATTTAATCGACACTTAGAATGCTTGAGTGTTGTTAATTTGAATTACTAATTGTTTATGATTGCCTTTGTAAAGAAAAATGGAAACCTTTTTTGTATGTTGCACTTTATGTCATTTGTCTGTTTAGGTTTATGTTTTTTCACTGGGACACTATTTGTAAACCGTATGAATATTGTCAATCTGTATTGTGCATTTATGTCCACTTCTTATGAAACTTCTTTTGCTATATAAAAGATAAACATTCTTTACAAAAAGATCTAATGTGTATGGCTGTGCCTTTTCTTCTGACATCTCTGTTAACCCTTTCTCTTTTTTTGGATCACTATCATGTATTATATACTGTATTGATAAATATTAATCCACACGAGCCATTGTTTCCTTACAACACGTAATACCCAGGCTCCTTGTGGGTAGGGTCTCCTTGTTTCTCAATTAATTACCACTTGAGGCACAGCGCAATCCACTAGACATAACAGCACTCCAGGTTCATCTCTGTGTGATCTTGGCCAGCATGAAACATAGTTCAAAATTACTCCATTGTCATCTATACACAAATGACAAAATACATACAAATCATATGCTCAACTAGAAATGATGTGTGGCTAAAATAGAAAAGGCTTGTACAGACAAAACAATTGTCAGAGGAAAAGTGTGCAAAAAATCCCAAAACTCAACCATTCTCACCTCTACTCACTCGGCACTCACCCCTGTTGAGCTGTGCCCAAAGTGCTACTATGCCATTGTGGTTGTCAGACCTCAGTTGTGGGGGCGTACCATAGGAATCCACGATGTTCATCCAGGTAGGGGCAGGTTGCTGTCACATCTATAGCACTCACAAGTGATGTGGCTACATGGCGAATGACGATGATGCATTGTGTACGCTGAGAGAGGGGTGACCGCAAGTCAAGTGTGGCATGAAAGGAAATACAGATTAAAAAATTATCAATACAGGCCATAAACTGAAGGGGTGTTTCTGCCAAATACTTTGACGTCTCAGCCCATTCCAGTGTCCCAGGTGAGGGGTGTTGGGTGTTGTTTGTGCATCACCCTGATGCACTATGGATGCAAACCCAAGGGAGGGGTCTGCCTACTTGTAGCTCCTAATAGTGACAGCACACTAAATGCATGCTCTGTTGCTGGGCTCTGTAGTCATTAGCATTTGTGAGGCCCTGGGCAGCTGTCCATCTGCAGCATCAGCCCAGACTGGCACATAGCATCTACCCTCAACTAAATCCACTCCACACCACTACTGTTACCAACAACTGAGGATCAGACTGCTTGCATGAACTGAGCAAAGAAGGAGATTGTTACGGTGAATTGTCATGCTGAAAAGCTACACCTTTGTCTGTGTCACATGAGGGGGCTAGAAGGTGCATTGGATGACCAAGCACACACAAATGTCGTTCACTCAGAATGTACTAACATGACTTGACATAGCCTAGCATTCCCAACCGGACAATTAGATGGACACAAAAAATACACTTTGAAATGATTAGACTTTGCCTAAATGTCTGAAATATAAATGACACACAAAGACCATGCAGCACCCAGCATTGTCCCTGGACAAGTAGACGAAATATCTTGAACACAACAAGCATAATCCACTCCTGACAGTATGGTGACATATTCTAATCCATATGTAGCTAAGTCGCATGTGTGTCACCTAACTGATATGACTATTGCAGCCTTTGGCAAATATAAACTGTCTGCCATCCTAGGTACAATGTTAGGCAGCAATAAAATGCGCGGGCTCGCGTGCATGCGCAGTTTTCTCAAGGATTACCCAGACGGCGAGGAAGAGGAGCACGGCAGCCCGGGGACACCCCAGTACAGGTAAGTTGTTTTAATTTACTTTTAAGTGGTATGGAATTACTTGTTAATATAGGGGGGGTGGAGGCGGGGGCTGGCCAACTCCACTCTGCTGCGGAGTGTGCAGAGATTTACCTTCTCCGCATTCTCCACGGAACGAGGAAGAGTCACATCTCCGCACACTCCGTGGGAGGAGTGGAGGTCTCTGCCCTGGCTTAGTCCTGCCACCGTTTCCTACAAGGGTGACTGCGGCGATTGGAGACCCACGTATGTCACCAAGCTAACAACCAGTCGGCAGGGCAGACACTTTTGTAAATGTTGTGATTTTGTAAAAATTCATGGCTGGATGCAGCTTTTTCCTGGTGAAAAGGACAACTAACTGAAACGCTCACACTCCCATGATAACCTTGAGGGGCACATGGCACAATGTTTGGGAGACTAATACCAACAGGAAAACAAACAACTCCATTTAGCCTCTTAGGCTTGGCTACAGTCACAATGTGTTTTTGAGGCAATACAAGTACAGTCTTTACCTAGTCACTGCATTACAGGACTGTGTAACCCAGTGTGTAGTCTGTGTGATGTGAGACTGGAAAGGTGGTGTGTTTTTCAAGTCCTGGATAATGCATTTAACAAGGAATGACTACACCTTGACATTAAGCAGCCACATAAGCTTAGGTTTAAAATGTGATTTACTAGTGTATCTTTTTGTTCCACACTTAAAGGCCAACCACATTATATGAAACTCCTATATAGTTAAATGTGTGTGTATGTATATTTTTGTGTAATGCAGACACAACAACATGACAGTGTCCACCCTGTCACAGTAGTGTGCATAATTTCAATTGTGAGACCCTGTGTGTATGTGGTGTCCCACATATCAGGCATTACATGATCATATTGTGAGTACAGTTAAACCATATGATTGTTCTCACAAACCTACATCTAGGCTTATTTGGTTGTGAATTGTTGAGTATGTTGTGCTTGCTTTACGTGAACAGTGACAGACACTAATGACGTTTACACTACTGCACTCTAATTGCTTTGTCACCATACCTTGGAACATGTCAAGCAAGGATCAGAATGCTGTGATATGTATTGAAGGGCAACCTTATTCATGGAAACATGTATTTCCATAGACATCTAGTTTTAGGTGTGGTCATTTTTTGTTTGCTGTTTGTCGAAGTGCATGTTGCTTGGTACATTGTGAACTAACACAAACTGTGCTTACACTCTACACATAGGTATTGCAGACAGCCTCCAGTCTACAGGCCCTTTCCAGACCTACAAACATTGGAAGAACAGGACATCGTCAAGAAATACTGTTTCACAAGGGCTACAATTGATGAGTTGTGCCAGTAGTTGTTACCTCATTTGCGGCCTGGTCGCGCTTATCCAACAGCACTAACCCCCAAGGTGAAGGTGATAGCAGCATTGCATTTCTCTGCCACAGGAACCTTCCAGTACGCAGTGACAACATCAGGTGGAATGTCCCAGCCCATGTTCAGCAATGTCCTTCAGGATGTGTTGCCGGCATTGATCCGTTACCTGTACCACTACATCATGTTTCCTAAACCAGGAGAGTTTTCTATGCCTTAGGACAGATACCCCATGCAATTGGATCTATTGATGGCACACATGTTGCAATAATACCACCACAGGCCAATGAACAGGTATATCGCAACCGCAAACATTACCACTCCATCAATGTCCAGGTGGTATGTTTGGCTGACATGTGCATCTTACATATCTTACACATCTGTGCCAGTTTTCCTGGGTCTGCACATGATGCATATATCCTGCGTAACAGCATCATCCCCCATTTGATGTCTCAACTGCAACCTGACCGGGCCTGGCTTGTTGATGGGTGATGTTGTAGTGTATGTTGGTTGTATGTCAGATAGTGATATGTTGTTTGACAACTGAAGTATTTTCTGGGCTCACTGTAGGAAACTCTGGATACTCCAACCAGCCATGGTTACTGACACCAATGCAGAACCCAGTCACCCCTGCAGAAGTGCACTTTAATGAAGCCCATGGCAGGAACCAGGTGGGTAGTGGAGCGATCCTTTGGCCTCATGAAGTCTAGATTCCGCTGTCTGGATCAATCAATCAATCAGGATTTGTTAAGAACAACAACTCACCCAAAGGGGTCTCAAGGCGCTGTGGGGGCGAGCTCTTGGATGTTCACGGTGATTCATCGAAGAGCCAGGTCTTGAGGTCCTTCAATAATTTGGATAAAGGTTGGTGTCTGTTGGAGGGGGAGAGGAAGGGTGTTCCATGCCTTGGCCGTGAGGAAGCAGAAGGAATAACCTCCTGTTCTGGTCTTCTTCTTGATTTGTGGCACCAAAGCAAGGGCGAGCTGGACTAAGTGGAGGGATCTTTGGGATTCGTCGAATGAGAGGCAGTGGTTCAGGTAGGCAGGTCCAGTGTTGTGGAGGGCTTTGTCGGAATGGGTGAGAAACTTGAAGGGGATTCTATTCTTGACGGGGAGCCATTGTAGTGTCCCTAGGTGCTGGGTGATATGGTGTGGAGGTTGAGGACTAGACTGGCGGAGGCGTTCTGGAGTTTGCAGATGAGGTACTTGTTGATCCCTGCTCAGAGTGTGTTGCCATAGTCCAGTCTGCTGCTGATTAGGGCGTGGGTGATGGTTTTCCTGTGTTCGAGGGGAATCCGGTTGAAGGTCTTTCTTAGGAGACAGAGGGTGTGGAAACAGGAAAAAGTGACAACGTTCATTTGGTGGTCCATTTAGAGTTCGGAGTCCAGGATGATTCCGATGTTGCGTGCTTGGTAAGTGGGGGTGGGTGGGTTCCTGAGGGCAGGGAGCCACCAGGTGTCGTTCCAGGCGTCGGGGTATGGGTCCATGAGGAGTACTTCGGTTTTGTCCGTGTTTAGTTGTAGGCGGCTGTTCTTCATCCACCTGGCGACTGCTTCTATTCCTTCTTGAAAGTTGTGTTTGGAGATGTTGGGTTCATTGGATAGGGAGAGGATGAGTTGGTTGTCGTCTGCATACAATACGATGTTGAGTCCGTGGCATCTGATGATGGGTGCGAGCGGGCCCATGTAGACATTGAACAGGGTGGGGCTGATGGAGAATCCTTGGGGAACTCCGCAGGTGGTCGATGTGGGATCTGAGAGGAAGGGTGGGAGTCTGACCCACTGCGTTCTGCCAGAGAGGAATGAGTGGATCCAGTAGAGGGCCTTGTTCCAGATCCCTGCGTCGTGGAGTCTGCAGGCTAGGGTGCGGTGTGAGACTGTGTCGAAGGCTGCAGAGAGGTCCAGGATAAAGAGGGTCACAGTCTCTCCTCTGTCGAGGAAGGAGCAGATGACATCTGTCAAGGCGAGAAGGGTGGCTTTGGTGCGGTGGTTTTTCCTGAAGCCTGATTGGGAGGGGTCGAACATGTTGTTTTCTTCTATGAAGGACCAGAGGAGCACTGCAGTATATCCCAGGAAAGGTGTGCCAGATAATTGCGGCTTGCTGTATGGTACACAAAGTGGCAATACGTAAGAGCAGACCTCTGATAGTGGACGATGGAGACCAGCCTGTGCCACCGATGGAGGATCCAGGACTGGGCCATGATGACAGTGGTGATGATGATGATGGCATGGATTTGAGACAACAGCTTATCCACAACTTTTTCACATGACTGTAAGTATGCAATGAGAAGAGGTGACTGACCACCATTGTTTGTTGTTATGTTGCTAGTGGACAATGTGTGTTTGCTTGTGAGTTTATGATAATTGTCTTGAGATTTTTTCTAAGGTGGGTCATTGAAATGGGCAGGTTAACATGTACAATGTTACCGTTTAGCCTAGCTAGTGTTCACACTGACATTTTTGTGCTTTAGATGACATACTTTGCAGAATTGTGCTACCTTTCTTTTCTTTCCAGGTCATCTACAGAGTGGACTTGCACGTTGTGACCTCACAAGACACATGATGCTGTGACAGACACCGACATGGAAATGTTGAAGTACTCCCTGGCACGCACTTCCTTCAGACCTAATAGTCTGGTGATTTTGTTTTTAGTGCCTTTCAGTACTGTGTAATATGATTTGACTTTTGTTCAAGCACAAGGTTGCATCTGGAGAATAAACATGTGTTCCACATTGATATGTGCCTTGTCTGATATCACACATCCAAAGGCATTTCTAATCAAAGTTTGACTATGATGAACTGGTTTGCTGACAATGATTGTTGATTGTGCTAGCAAATAGTGATAGTTGTATAGACATTTGACTTCCTGTGAATATGTACTGTGTACTATGGGCTGTGTGGTAACCTGGTCGTGTATATCTATCATGCTGTTCCAAGGTACATTTACTCACTAGTCCTACTTGGAAGTAATTTGTTACTGATGTTGTTCACACTTTCTTCATTGTGATTTTGTAGGTGATTACAATATGTACATTTGGGGGCAGATTTATGAGGCCCGTTGCGCCATCGGAACGTCACTTTTTGTGACGTTCCGTGGCGCAGAAGCCTGCGTGATATTTATCAGGCGGCACTGAGCCACTTTTTTTGGCTTAATGCTGCCTCATAAATATGAGTCCCTTTAACGCAGTGTTCTGCGTTAAAGGAGCGTGCAATGGGTGTTGCTGGGGGCGTTCCCAGCAACACCCATGGCCTTTTGACACTGCCCCAGATTTACGAGAAATCGTAAATCTGAGGCAGCACCAAAAGCTTCCGCCTCCCCAGGGGAGGCGTAAGGGAGGCGCAACGCGGAGAAATATCTATATTTCTCCTCGTTTTTCCTTTTTCTATGTGTGCTGCATTCTGCAGCACCCATACAAAGAGGAAAAACATCTTGTGATTATTTTTGTACAGAAAGGTTTCCCTTCCTGTACAAAAATATTCATCTCCGCAACGCAGGCACCCTTGCACCATGGTGCAGAGGTGCCTGCGTTGGCGCAGGCAGCCCATTGTGCGCCGGCGCAGGGGAAAAGGACAGGAATGCGCCGCATTTTATAGATACGGCGCATCCCTGCCCTTTTTATTTTGCCGTAGGGAAGCGCAGCAGGAAGGCCTGCTGCGCTTCCCTACGGCAAAACCTCATAAATCTGCCCCTTGGAATTCAAAGTCACGACATGAGCAAGTATTTCGGTGAAAAGTTTTTTTATTTTTGTACATAATTTGATAAATTAAATCCACACAATGGTGGTGTGTTCACAAAGATAAACAGACGGTGCAGATAGGAGTTGATAGTGTTTGTAGATGAAATTCCCCAAAGTAATGCCAGTTATTTGAGTCCAAATTTCAACTTTGACCCTCCATCCGATGTGGGATAGTTATTGATGGCAGTCAACAAAGTGAACGCTTGGCACACACTGGATGATATCAAGGGCACATTGTCACTTCCTGGTGGTGGTGCATTTCCATTCGACTCTCACTGTTTTTTCTCGGATGCACAGCTGCATGCTCCTGGGGAACTGGGGACTCTCCTCCAGGCTTCACGTCCCTCCCTGTGGCTTGTGCAGATGTTGATGCCCCAGATGTTTGCACACAGGGAAGTGTGGTCAGGTGAGTAGCAATCTGGCGGATGCTGGTACTAATTAGGCCTGGGCGGTGAACTTCGCTCCGTTCGCGGAGTTTGCAGAGTTTTCTGCAATTCGCACTCCGCGGAGTGCAGAAAACTCTGCTTCGCGATATGCAGGGAAGTTTTTTCCCCGCTTGCGAATGATAAGTTAGCGAGCTCGAGCTGCCATTCGGGTAGAATTTTTACCCGAGCAGCAGGAATACCATCACAAACTGCAGTTCGCACTGAACTCTGCCACTCGCGGAACTTCGCAGAGTTTTTTTGTAACTTCACGGAGTTCCGCGCAGCAAAACTCCACGAACTACGCCCAGGCCTAGTACTAATACCCTGCAGGCCCCCCAGTCATCTCATCATTTTTTGGGTTGAAAGTGTTCAGCCTTTGGTTTTGGCCTGCCTGCAGCTGCTCGATGTTCTGGAGAATTCCTATTACCTGGCCCATTTCTCCCTGGCAACCCTCGTAGGCATTGATCACCCGGGAGAGGTTTGGGTGATCATCATTGGCAGCACCAGCTGCTTGATGGCGTGGATCTACACAGTCCCTCCCCACCCTAGCAGGCACAGTTGTTGGTGGCACAGTCAACTCTAGCCTCCTTCCTCATTGATGGGGGTGTTGCTGTCAGTCAACTCCAGACTGCTCTGTGTTGCTGTGCTGCTGGCGGTGTCCCGGGCTGCTGTGTCCGTCAAGGTAGGGATCAGTTGGGTGTAGTTAGCTGAGGTGGGAGTGGTAGCATTGGGTCCTCCTGAAGCTGCTGGTGTTGTGTGCTGACCCAAACCTGATGGGCCAGGTTGTTCTTCCTCATCCGAGAATGTGTGAGGGTCTTAAGGGCCAGAGAGCTCCTGTTTTTTAAATTTTTTTATTAAACTTCTTAGAGAGCTCCTGGTTGACCAGAGTCTGGGACTGGCTGTCCTCATTTTTTCCGGGGTTGTTCCCAGCTTGCAATGTAGATACAGAAACGAAACAGTCATTTATGTGAATGTCCATTGCACCTCAAATGATACCCATTACATATATGACTGGACATTGACTGCTATCTGACATTCTGTGGATAACACTGGTGGGTTGGTGTTCTCCACATCTGTAGGATAACAGTGACATACGTACTCTTTAGTTCCCAATGTTGGAGTTTCTCAGGCCTGTGTACTGTGCTTAGTCCATGTCTCACGAGTCACAAAGGTGTTGCTGCCTACACACTCACAGTCTATTGCTTTCACTGGAATTTTGTGGTCATGTTGTGATTAAGGTGCTTATTGTTCTCATTTCATGACACACAAGTGAATGCCTGCAAGCCAAATGTATGACTGTTTAGCTTTGTACTTACACAGATCATGTTTTTTGTAATTTGACATGTAGTAAATCAAGTTGAGGGAGATAGAAGGAGATGTGGTCCATTCACCTTCCGGCAAGTAGTTTGTAATCAAAAATAGAATGGATCACTTGTACCTGTTTTCCAGGGTTATATGGTTTTTCATCTATTCCTTAAAAAACCCTCATTCATGTTTAGATGGATCGTATGGCAGTATATCTTGATTCTCCGCCTAAAAAACGTGACAGCATCATCATTGGGTTTTGTTTATGCTTCCTCCACCCGGAGGGAACCACTGGATATTTGCAGTAGTGATCAGAAATAAAAACTATAATAAAGTGCTCGTGTTCAGTGAAAAAATATGTTAAAAAAGGGGTTATTTCCTCATGCTACCTGGACTGTATTTTTATTATTGTCTGGTGCATGGGAAAAGAATAAAATAGGAGGAAGTTGTGCAGAATTGGCGTATAATGTGTCCACTGCACAATCAGTCCAAGTGGTGGGTGGACATGTTTCAGCCCTTTATTCGCCCCGCAGGGTCGAGGGGGCTTTCGTCAGGACCTTAAGAGTGTTAAAGGGTGGTGATACAAGGGAATAATACCCAACATCGAAAAGGGGAGTTCAAATGTCAATTTGTTGAGCTCCGGAACAGAGGTTATTACCTTCTGGTGCTTCAATTTGAAACTTCGATAAATAGGTACGGACGCGATTAAGCGAATTTTCGCTGAGTGCACGGCTTGTGCTGACGCTGTCTTCCTGTTACAGGAAGACAGCGTCAGCACAAGTCGTTGAAATCTGTACGGTAAGTCCCAAGATACCTTGATGAATTCCCTGCCCATTTCTTCATATCTGCCTGCCTGCATTTATTCAAGGCAATATTGAAATTGAAAAGTAGTGACCGGAAGAGTTATGTGGTCATGGATTAGCCTTTCTGTGGACGGTGACTCTGCCACTGTAAAGGACAATCTGTACAGTTTTTCAATGTGCAGCATTGTATGCTTCGCTCCCCTTTGTGCCATTTCTATCTTTTTTTCCATCAGATTATTCGAGGAAAACAGGATCGTGCTGTTTATGAAACGCCAAGGCACATAGCCTGCGCGCAAAGATTGCAGCGTCCAGCTTTACAACATGATAGAACGCTATTGTGATTGCCCGTGTTGTAATATGGACAAATCTTGTTCTAGTACATCGATAGCAGATGATACAATGTTCCCCAGTGAATATATTCTGGAGGTTAGTGTCATTAACCAGTTGTCAACCGCTGCTAGAACTTTCTCTAGGTTTATACAATCTATTTCTTGTAATCTTTCAGCGGCCTCTTGTTGTGATATTTTTCAAATCTCATTGTAGACAGCATAATAAAAACCTTTGTGATGTGGCTTCCCTGTACCTGCCGGACCCTTGTACACCAGACCGATTTTAAGTCTATGGTGTCTTTCCATAAGTCGCAACCTTGTTCAGACAATTGGGCAATAAAGGTAACAGAATAAATCTGTTTGGTGTTTGTTTACATTTTTTTCTGTGCTGGTGTTGGTGGAACCTTACAATATTATGAGGCTGGGTTTGATTTGGTATACCCTGAAAAATATGGAAACTTTTGTACAAATGTTTTTGAACTGCTTTTTGGCGGTGTTGGGCGATGTTCCCATTGGTGGCATGTGAAAACATTTCTGGGATTAGCAGATTTATGAAGAAAGTGATGACAATAGTGTTGATAACAATACATTTTTTCAAAGTCTGATGTGCCCCCTAACATTTCATTGTTAGAAAAAGCAGCAGATTTTTCTAAATCAGACAACATATTATTTACAGTTTCATAATCCCAATCATCGGAGGTAATGATATCACTTAATGAAATCTTAAATAAATGTGGTATTTTTAAAAGTTCAGTTAGGCCAAATATACTTGTCCCATACTTTACCATCAGGTATAGAAACTGCTGTAATATTCACTGGTGATAGGTCTCTTCTTTCACGATGTGATGATAGATGTGGTTTCAGAATCACATTCACTTTTTGTGCTGCAGAGCTTTCTTGAAGATAAATTCCATTAATAAGCACATCAAAGACAATTACTGGGCCTATTCAGAAAAGAAAGAAAAGTAACCCGGTTAGCTACCCAGAGTTCTACCCAAGGTGATATCAGGTAAGTCTTTTTATGAAAGTTCAGGAAATCTTTAAATTGCTGTAGATAAGTTATTTTGTCTGGCGTCCTTTCAGGTTCGCTTGGATCCAATGAAAATGTATCAAAGCCAATGAAATAGCCAGATGCAGTTCGATCAATTTTCGGTAATTCCGCAGATTTTGTGGCACCTATAGCTTGCTCTCGTTGGGGCACGTTGACATAGATATCTATGTTTGGTCAAATTAAAATTTGTCTTTATGTTGAGTTCTCATTTTGAACTTCGGTATAGAGCGGAACGAGTTCCATTGCATTGTTGGATATTCCATCATCCCGTATAGATGACCCTTCAAACGTGATGAGTATTTCTGTTTGAACTTCTTGAATAGTTGTGAGAGGAGGGTATCTGTTACTCCGGAGTCCACGTGGCCTACTATTTAGTATTGGCCACATAGTGTGGTTTGATTAAGTCAATTGAGACAAATCTTTTCTCCTTTCTACCGGCAAGAGGTGGCAGAAGTACTGTTCGTGTTCCTTCAACTGCCAGAACAGGTACAGGCTTTCTGTATGATGGCCCAAATTCTTTTTAAACCATGCGCAAGCTGTTTCAGGGTGACTGCATTTCTAATATTTTCTGCAATCTGAATTGCATTTGCATCTTCCCCGTCATCCGTGAGGTGCAAGTTTTGCACAACTCCTCTAGCGTTATCCGCGTGTTCAGTCATAGTTTAAAGGAAGAAGTATTTTACAAGGGCACTTAAGATAAGGTGTTTTGCACAATTTTAGGAACACTGTGCCCTTCAAGCTTAATTAACCAACAGCTAATAAATAGTATTTTTGCCTACTCAGCTGTGGCGGAGTTTAGCCTACCCACTCCAGACGTCTCTGGTGTTTTGTGAATAGGGATTTCTGAGAATAGCACGACTGAACTACTCAGATTCTACTGTTAAATAAGAACCCAACCAACATTGATGGCGCCATGTTGTGTAGTTCCTATAAGAAATATACAGCATCTGCACGTTTAGACAACATACACTGTAGGATTGGTGTCAGACAAACTCGGATCACCCCCACCGGGTAGGTTGGCTCTCTTTGTACCAACTAGCTCACAGTGTCACTAGAATCTCCTCTTACCAAGGAGAGAACAGTTCTTGGCAACCATCAAAGATGACAACCATGATCCCTCAGGACCGTGGAAACATTATACTACCTTTCTCTCAGTCACTCGTGCTTACTTAGTCTGTCTCAGAGAAATACACAGACTAAACAGGCTGGGCATTTTCAATATGAATTTATTGAACAGTTGTTATTCTGGTGAATAATAGATGAGCTGTTACAACCATTAGTCAATATAAGAGACAAATGATTAGCAGTACTATAAAGGTAAATGGATGGTATAGCTTTACCATCTTTCAATAATCCTGATTACATATGAATATATAAAACACATGAAAAAAAGATGCTTACTCCTACAATGCTTCCCTAACTAGATGTACCTTAGTGTACCTAGCATGTATGTAGGTGTTAAGCCAAGAATCCATCTAGGATTTAGTCAACTCTATTACCTGAAGTGAGAGACTCTGGGACCCCGTCCAGGTCTCGAGTTGGACACCCCACAAGGGATGTTAGGCCACTGCGAGCTGGACTGTTTGCATGCAGGAACCTCAGAGTCTCTTGTCAGTGTGTCGGACGGGAAGACTCAGTCTCCTCTGTCTTATCTTAGCAAAATGTGATGTATATACACCCATAGGTCTCCCCAGGGGTCCTACCTTGCTGTATTACTGTGTTGGTCTAAGGATGATGTTGGGCATGAACTTTGTACATAGATTTTATACTGGAGATGGTAGTCCTGCTGTGCTTCCAAGAATCCTCATGCAGAATGTATGAGATTTCAAACTAGGGAAAACACGTATTCTGAATGCAGTCTAATATCTAGGTAAAAGGTCAGACCCTGTACACTGTGACATGTGTAATGTAGGGAGAGAATATAGGTGAAGGGTAATGAGATTACCGGGCCTATATTATGATACCTATATGGAATATAAGACTGGGGCCTAGTGTTTGAAGTAGAAGCCATGATAGTAGTTGTGGACAAGTCACACACCAGGCCCCAGTGTCAGCCATCTTGGCAGTACATTTCCCCTCACTGTCAGGTTTCAGTTGTGCTGTTTGGGCTGGGTGGGAAGAGTGTGTGTGTAGGACAGGGCATGATGGGAAGAGATGGAGTGAGTGCAAACACTCTTCCTCCCACCTAGCACAAACCGGCCAAAAGGAAGTGTGGTGTCCTGACAATGAGGGAAAGTGAACTGGCAAGATGTCTAACACTAGTGCCTGGTGTCTGAGTTTACCACAACTCCTATCATGGCCTTGTGGTTTGAACAGCAGTCCCCAGTGTCAGCCATCTTGCTAGTATATTTACAGTCACTGTCAGGTATGCATAGTTCCTGGTGGTCTGTTTGGGCTGGGTGGGAAGGTGTGTGTGTGCCAGGGTCTGATGGGGGATATAGTCAGTGTAAAGACTCATCCTCCCACCCATCTCAACCAGCTCATCTGGGCCTATGGGCACCTGACAGTGAATGGATGTGTACTAGCAAGATGTCTGACACTGGAGTCTGGTGTCTGAGCTGACCTCAACTCCCACCAGTGTCAGCCATCATGGCAGTATATTGTCACTCTGTCAGAAAAGCAAACTTCCAGGTGGGCTGGAGGGCTGTGTGGGAGGAGAAGTGTTTACTGTCACTACAACTTCCATAAGGCCTGGGCCCACACACACCTTCCCACCCATCCCAACCAGCCTACCTGGGACTCTGCTTTCACAGGCAAGATGTCTAACACTGGTGACTGGTGTTTGGAGCACAAAGCCTTGTAAGTTTGGAAGAAGTGTGTACATGGCAATAGTTTTCAGCCTTTTTATTTATTTTCATTGCAGGTATCAAGTTTATCTGTATCACATACACATCACATGCTCATTAACTTTTGATTTTTGTAATCAAAAAATAGTCATTTAGTTAACTGGGTCCATTACAGAGATGTCTGCAGAGGTGTAATTGCTAACTGTAGTGGAATGTAGAATAGCTACCTACCAGACTCTGTTCCTTCTGTGTGTCCATACACGCCTTCTGGCGTAAGGATGGCATGCACCTTCTCCTCCCAGGAAGTAAAGTGCTTAGGTGGTGCAGGAGGGCCACCACCAGTCCATTGTGCATTCTGATGTTCTTCAGCACACAGTTTTTTGACCATCCTTCTCACTTTGTACCATTGTCTCTTGTTATCATCTAGTAAGCGCAGGACATGTGCTTCAGCGTTCACTTTGTTTACTATCCTGTCCCACATCCTATTTTTCTGGGTGCGGGGAGTCTGTACTACTAGGGTCCCAAATATCTGTGGCTCTACTTTGATGATTTCATCTACAAGCACTATCAACTCATTTTCTTTAAATTGTGGCTGCTTCCTCTGGGGCATGGCGAGGATGAGGGTGAATGTAAAAGAAAGGGTGTTTTAAAAAAAAAGGTATTTAAAAAAGTGATATGTGCAAGTTGTGGGGTTGATGAAGTGTGTGAGTGTGTGCAATGCGGAGATCAGGGAATTGCCAGTGACTCCTCTCTTGTGTTAGCAACAGTATTGCGTGAGCAAAGCATCATGGTCATTTTTTAGGTCTCTATATAGGTGGATTGGTGGGCATGTCTACTATTTAATTTTGTATTTTATTTGGCGCTGCCTATGCTTGTTGTTGTGACTAATTGTGGGATTTTACACTTGCCATGTGGAACCCAAACTGACACAGTTCCAAAACTGCGTCAGGTGCATCGTAATCTGTTTGGCGGGTCAACCGATGCTTCTTCGTAACTGGAATGCCTTTGCGACGACATTTCCGACTGACTTGGTCGGTTTGGACTGGTTTCTGATGGACGCAGTGTGGCGGATTGATTTCCGAATGATTCAGTCAGAATTTACCTGCTATACATCGTAATACGGCGGTCAGAGAGGTTGCGGTCGAGTCGATCAGAATGTTTCAGAGGACCAGTCGGTTGGACGGTCTTTCCGACCGACATCGTAATTGAGCCCTTAGTTCCATTCCTATTAAAGTGTGAGCTTTGAAAGCAAATAGTTCTGTAAGTAATGCAATTCATAATATGTTTTTATGTTTTTGTTATGTTAAGCATATTTGTAGAGTGCAATAATCACCCGTGAGGGTATCTAGTCACCTTGCAGATGGGTAGGAAGCTGTCTCCTTGATGGGATTATTAAAAAAGCCAGGTTTTCATTCTTTTGCAAAATTGCAATATCGCACATGTTGTCCTTTTTCTTTGTAGTGTAAATAATGGTTTCAGCTATGGTCCCAATTTGAGACAGATAATAGTGTTTATTCACATTAATCAATTTTAGAGTAAGCTCAAACTCAAAGTTCGATTGACATTACTGAAATTCCAGAACACCACCTTTCTTTAGTATAAGTGCTATTTCTTTTTTTAGGGGGAAGCCTGTGTGAGATAGAAAGAGGTAAAAAGAATCCATGGACAGAGGCTCTATCAATAACATCACAAAGAATATTTCTCTTTTATTTAAACATAACCATACAAGTCTTGTCTTAAGAGTCTCTGATTCTATAAAATACATTTTATTAATTGGATTCCCAAATTCAAATAATGCAATCTTACAAAGATCCTCCTCATCATCATAGAAGTAACTCGTTCACATATACTTCAAAAATGTATTTACAAAGTTACAGTACTCTACTAACAAATAACATTTTTGATTACCATGTTGCTTAAACTTAGTTCAGGTTGAAAGTTCACAGTCATTATTCAGCTTATCATACAAAAATAGGCAGAGCTTTACAGCCATAACAATTTTCAACAATTAATATTATATGTTGTGGCGGTAATGAGCTTTTATAAGAACTGCCAATCTTCTGAGATAGCTTAACTTTTCAGGCATAATATAAGATTTGCAATTGCAGGCACAAGACTGCAATGGAAGAAGTATCATGGATCCACTTTAAACCTTGGCCCTTTTGAAGGGTAAATAATTTCAATGTCAGTCTCTTATCTATTGTAGTACAATTTAGTACTCCTGGAGCATATGCATATGGCAAAATGAGCTTCATTCACTTAAGCTGTATATGTTACAATTCAGTCTTTAAAGGAAATCAACACAGTTTATATACTTCTGGTACTTTAGAAGTATTTTCTCCCAGTTCATATGTATGACTCATATCCACTAAAAAGGATAAATGAAGTGTTTTGCAAATATGAGGTGAATTTAACAATTAAACCTCCATTTAATTAGAGATAAACTCAGTAGGAGTTAGGTTTGACTTAAAAACTTTATTGAGTGTTAGGAAAATATTCCCCAGAAATGTTCAAACCATGGGTGTTTCCAATTATGTGGCCCAACAAGGCAGGCAACAAATGAAAGTGTAAAAATCAGCTGTCATGAACATCAAATCAGTATGCACCACTTGTAGTCGGAGAGTATTCAACAAGGGGGACAATCGAGGAAGACTGGCACAGACATTAGGTATTCACTTATGACTGTTTACATTTAGCCACTCAGGATATTTATATAATTAATACTGAATTCACATACTTAATATTGAATGCAGATTTAAGTAATGTTGTATATTTCCTAATAGAGGCTAAACAGTTCAGTGTTTGGTATATCTTTCCCAAACACCAGACAGAGTTCACATAGTCAGAATCCCATTCCAGACAAAAGCTATAATGAGACGTCCATCTTTTAACTTTAGTTTATCAACACATGCCCTGAAGAGCCTTGTCTCACAATGACCAATTTTTGTCTGGGGACATCTTGCTCTGTTTGAATTAGTTGTGCTACAATTATCTCTGGAAAATCTTTGTTCCAGCAGCAGAATTTCTTCAGTGGATTTGATTGTTGTTGGAGTGCCACCATTTGTATTTGTACGGCTTGGGTATTTCTTCATAAGAAATATTGTTTCATAACCAGTTCTACTGAAATCAAGTTACGTTTTTGATTCTCCGGTTCCTTCACCTCTGGTTTTCTGAAATTTTGCAATCTTCATTTAATATAATTCAATGTAGTTGAAGGATTAGGTTCTGCATGCATATAGCATTACACCAAAGAGAGCATTTAGATTAATGTTTAATGCAGTATGGTGCAGATGAGCTGTCTATACTCACAGGTAAATGTAGATGCAGAGTGTTACCCAACTCTAAATGTTATAAAATATACAATATTTATATTCGGGAGACTATTTAGTAAACATAACACATGAGACAAATCCATACCAGATCCAAGGGAGGGTGCTACACAGTGATGTGGGTTTTTCCTGATTCACCTTTTCCTCATATTCTTGATAGTGGCTTCTTATGCTCCTCAGAGTACAAGATGGGTAGTAAGGAGCAACATCAAAGTCTAGACATCCCTGTAATGGAACAGTGAGTCTGATATCTTATATCATCAATGATCTATGAATTTGTTTATTTATTCTGTACGCTATGGCCCTGGTTATAAGTTAAGGCATTATTTATCACTCTGGTAATTAACAAGACAGTGGGGTCCATTATTTATCGGGTGCAATAAATAACATATATTATGAGTCCATAGGGAATAACATGTGAATTTTGGTGTTTAAAGTGGAAAAATCTGCATGATACAGTAGATACTACATGTTATCCACTGTTAAATGTTAGCAGGTCTGACCTGCTGAAATTTAATGAAAGTTGAGTTTTTTAATTCATTCAACAATTATCAGATTTATTAAATCCCTTTAATCTTGTAATTCCCACTCATGCATCAATAGGGGTTTATGCATGGGTCGGAATATTACGAGCAGCTTGTAATCAGGTCCTATATCAGCCATCCATTGACGGTAGCCATATTTTGTCTTCACCTCCCATATTATAATCTGAATTGGGACACCAACAATTTTAAACCACCTTCCTGTAAGAATAAGGTGTCTGTAGCTGCCTAAGGCTAACTGTGCTCTTTAAAAATGTTCAAGTGTTAAGTGATCTCAGAAAGGATCAGAAAGGAAGGTTTTGAATGATCAAATCGTCACACTGAGCCACATTTTCTGTACATATCAGCAGAAGTGATGTAGACAAAGCAGTGGGATGATGTATGCCCTATGTAACTGCTATTTATGGATTCTCGTGTGGCCATTTTTTTGTTCTTTTTATCTGTCCTAGTATGTACATTTGTGAACGATAAATAAAGAGGCTTTGTGGCAATGTGTGTCAGAGCAGACCCTTTTCATGCTGTGAAGCTAAAGAATGAAGAATCCACCTTAGTGGCTTCACAGTTCTTTACCTTTGTCAGACAGTTTAACATATATGCTGACTTTCTTCAGGACTGCCTGTTGCATCTGGCCACATGCTATGGTGCTAGATGCATGTGTCTGTCTCTTAAGCACTACCACATATGCGTCCCTGTTTTCATTGCTCAAATTTGTCATCCCCTTAACATCTCATTTATTGACTAAATGCATTTAAGTTTTTCTAATATGCTTAACTTCAAACAATTAATGCAGATTAAAGAAGAATCATCATGCAATGACTTGATTCCCTGAGTCACTCCCAAGTGGCATGGCAAACCACCTTAACACATAAACACCAAACCTATCATGACATGCCTAGATGGAGAGAGAGACTGAAAAGTACCATCATCTCAAAACATTTAAGTGTTAAATGTGTGGACTTGATCCTTGGGCAGCACCTCTTACTCTGATGCCAGCTGGTATACTGGTTTGATCATAATGGGATATTTTATTTTTACACAATGCCCTTGCAAGAATCGGATGTCAAAGTGGTATAATGTAACTATGATTAAAAATGTAAAGACAGGAAGGAAAATGCAATTATGTTTTACAGGATTAATGTTGATGTTGGTAACCTGGTAAACTTGTAAGACGATTGGGGTATCTTAAATTTAAACGCCAAGTTAGATAAACCATGTAATGAAATCATATTTAAGCTATTTCACTGGTGTCCCAAATTAATAATAAAGCAAATATGATTTCATATTTCTTTAGTGTAATATTTCAATATACATATTTCTTGTATGCAAAAATGTGAAGACAATGATTATTTGTTTTGCAATAAACAAAAAATGGAATGTAAATATTTAGAACTTCATTTTTTTATCACTGTTAATCGCAACTTCTGGGACTCCTATTTAAACAGGAATTAAATAAGTCTGAGAGATATCTGAGAGAAAGAGACGCAGTCATCTACATATTTTTTCTCGTCCTACTGTAGGAGGATCCCTTTCCTAGAAGATACTGTTTGGTGTTTAGGTCGGGCCTCATCAATATAATGTAGCATTTTGGAATAAAGATACAAACAAGTATTCCAGTGCTAGAAGAGATAATGGCAAAAACCTCCACAGCCACCACAAATTTACCCTGGGTGCTCAGATAGCTTGGAATGAAGGCTAACCACACACTGAGGAACACAAGCATGCTGAATGTGATCCATTTGGCTTCGTTGAAGCTATTGGGTAATTTACGTGCTAGGAATGCTACAAGAAAGCTGACACAAGCTAACATGCCCATGTATCCAAGCATGCACCAGAAAGCAGTACCTGAACATTCATTACACTTCACTATGATGGTCCCCGTCTTCAATTTCAGGTTCTTTTCTGGGAAAGGGGGGCAAAGCAGGAGCCAACTGATACTAATCAGGACCTGAAGAAATGTGCAACAACAAACTGTAATCACAGAAGCATGAGGACCCAGCCATCTCTTCATGCTGCTGCCGGGCTTTGTGGCTTTGAAGACGATGACCACCATGATTGTTTTGGCTAAAACACATGAAATGCTAAATACAAAGACCACACCAAATGCTGTTTGTCGAAGTAAACACGTTATAGGCTGGGGTTCTCCAATGAAAAGTAAAGAGCAGGTAAAGCTCAGCATAATAGATCCCAGAAGAAGGTAAGTAAGATTCCTATTGTTGGCTTTCACGATTGGGGTATCATGAAATTTGATAAAAATGTATAGAAAGAACATTGTTATAAGGATACAAATTATCACAATAATAGTCAAAGTAAGTCCCAGTGAACTGGAGTAGGAAAGAAAATCTAATCTCTTTTGGATACAATCAGTTCTCCTCTCATTGGGCCACTGATCGCTTGGACAGGGCCAACATTTGCTTGAATCTGTAAGAAAAATAAATACCTTGATGATAATCTATTTTAAGAATAAACTTTACACTTGGAACAATTCACAGATCAAATATGAATATGGAGGTTAAACATGAACTATTGTATTAGGAGCACCCTACCTGAAAAGGTAGATTAGGTTGTGCCATTATTCTCTCAAATATCCACCTATTCTTTTACCAGTTGAAACGTTTCCTACATTTGAATCTATTCTTGTTAACCTAGAGCTTGATTTTGTAAACTGAATTTCAGTCTATTTGAAACGGTGCTGCTTTCATTTTGCTAATATTTTGCTACCTGACATTACACCAAAATGTCAGTTCAAAAAGGGCATTTTGGAAATTGCCTATTATGTTATTTCGGTGCTTTTGTGTACATAAACTAATGGACAGCTGTGTCTTTGAAACATTGCCAGGTTGTTCTTTAAAGGTTTCCACCCTTTATCTTGTAGTGCATCAAAACAAATTGTATTTTAACTAAACAGAATTCATGATGTTTATTTCTCGATATTTATTTGTATGATTTAAATATTTTTCTGAATAGTTTACAATTGCTGCTTAATAATTCGCAGTGTTTGTAAGGCTAATATACATTTTGGAAAATTAATAGGAAGACTGTGTCCTAAATATCACAAAGCTGGAAATTCCTTATAAGAGGAGCTTGTCTTACCAGTGATCTGCACATTGAACTTATGTAATATTTGATTTCATAGGTAGGTTGTGGTAACATATTCGCCATGATGCAAATTTGGTTTGATGAGAGATCTTATTCCAAACCCACTACTATGGGAAAACAAATACTATGGGAAAACATATCAGAACAATACATTTTCCAATTCAGAATTCCCTAAGCAAAGTTAAGGTCTGCTTATACTTTGGTGCCATGATCACTGTACCATAGTACTTAATCAGCACCCTAGAGTTGGGGCCCAAAAAGGATGAACTCCATTATTTCTGTCCACTTCTGGATGGATCTCACATGGGGTGCAGAGTCAGGAAATCTTTGCAAAACCATTTTCATGGATGTCCAGATGATGCAAAAAACAGATGTGCATAGGTATGGATAGGTGTCTTGAACTTCACCTGTACATGATGTATGCCTCTTCCTCATTTTTATTTTCATACTAAGCAGTCCACCATCCTAGATAAATGAGTAATAATGACACCATAACAATACAATACAGTTGTATCCACCCTAATAGTCTAAATGGGGGAGAAATACTGCCATATTTTTCTATTAATTGAACAAGTCATTGGGAAAGGTAGATCATGTTTCATATTTCTCATGTCATTTTGAGTGCAGGGATATGATACCTACACTGAGATGAATGTTTACAATAAACACAACACCCTCAGTGAAGTAACACTGTTTTAACTGAACTTCTTTTATTATTACACTGATTGGTAACAGAAAAAAAAGATTAATCTTACAAAAAAGTGTTTTTTATTCAATCAATATTTCAGTGTCTCTGTAGGAGTATACTACCATAGCAGTAAGATGGTAACAGTTCCTTATGAATAGAGAAAGAGAGACTCAGACAGCCAGTTAGGCTTTAGAAGAATGGCAGTGTCTTCAAGTGGGTTAGAGTGTGCCGAGAAAGAGTGAAGGTACTCCTGTGTGGATCTAGAAGTGCCCTCACACACCCTAACAGGTGTATAGCATCATCATTGGGCTGGTGCTCCTCGTGGGGGTGGCGCTGCAGTCCCTCATGGGCCCGTTTGATGGGGCTCTTTGTCGGAGATCTTCAAGGAGTTTGCCGCATTTGTGCATGGGGGTGTGTGGGGCTAAGTGGAAGTGGTGTAGTGAGTGAGGTCTAAAAAGAGCCCGAGGACACTTACAATTTATTAAGGATGTCCTAGGGGTCTAGGTTAAAATATATCACGGGGATGGAGAAGCAATCTCAGTTGCCTGTGTGAGAGGGGAAAATGAAACAAATAGAATCCCTCTTCTCTCACCCGTGTGGTGGATAGTGTGAGTGTGTCAAGGGGTCGCCATGTTTCGCGCCATAAATAGTCCCTAATGGATCTGGGAGCGCTTCATCAGGACCAAAAGAGTGAAGTATGTCAAATGGGAGTCGGGAAAGAGACACCCTATAAACCCATGAGTCCTAAATATAGGAGATATTGTTAAAAAGATAGATAAGAGACACGTCGTCTTTGCGTATCCCTAGTTGCGGCCTATAAAGGAGACAAAAAACACATGGGGGATGGGGTGGGAGAGAAGGGAACAAGAACACAATACAAGGCCGTTAATAACAGTCTCAAGTAATGTGGATAATTAATCTCTGCATGCTTGTGTGTCGGCAAGTGCCCCAGTGGGGAACCTAACTGGACATATGCATACATGTGGATGGAGGGGGGCAAGAATATCCCTGGCATGCGTAGGACTCAGATAAGTGGCCTATGTATAGGGCTAGACTAGGTGATGGGAATGCTCACTAAAAAGTAACACCGCGGGTCTATGGTGTATCTAGTGTGCATACGGGAGGGGTGTCCATATATCATTAATCATGAATTGTGAAAATAAGTGATCTGCTGTGCTCCTTCCTAGCAACGAGCACTACGAGGGTGAGTACAGTGTAGGCATGGACATACCAGAAAAATACACCGTAAATTAAAATATCACTGTGCCTACCCTCCCTTGTTCCAGGACAGGCCTCGTCAGCTTCGCCAAAAACCAGTGAAGGCAGCTGCGAACAAAAACGGCATGGCTATGACATTTAAGCTGCTCGGGAAGGAGACGGCCAGAAAACGGGACCGGTGCCGGTAATAGTACAATATGACAAAATAAAAACGGCATGGCTATGATATTTAAGCCGCTCGGGATGGAGACGACTGGGCTACGATATTTAAGCCGCTCGGTGTAGAGACGGCTAGCAAACGGGACCGGTGCCGGTAATGGTACAATATGGCAAAAAATAATAAGAACAGAAACGGCATGGCTATGACACTTAAGCCGCTCGAGATAGAGACGGTTAGAAAACAGTGCCGGTGCCGATAATAGTACAATATGACAGATATCGTCATTCCAGTGTTGAAAAAGTACTTACTTCGTACTCTTCTTCTGTGCTCCGGATCACCTACCCGGTAGCTTCGGCTGCTGGACGGCAACTCGGGGCAGCAGTATCCATAATATACACACCCTACGGGATTGGTGCAGAGGAGTGCGCGTGACACGTGATAGAGCGTAATGACGATATAGTCGTCTGGCGTTCTTTTGGGGCGGCCATTTTGGAACGGGATCAAATAATGAGAATCCCAATGTAACCGGGATGGCAATAAGAGAGGAACATGAAGTATCAAAGCCCTAAGCATGTAATTGAACCAGACACCGGAAAGGAAGTGGGACAATGTAAACTGACCAAAAAGTGTCAGGGATACATCTCATATATATGTACTTGGGAGACACAGAGATCTATAGACTAGGATGTCAGCTGGAGACACGTGGGCCAATGTCTCCTGGCTGCGATGTTAGGATCTGGTCTCAGTAGTGGTGTAGTACACAGAAGGAGATGGCGGAATGGAACCGATATGTGAGAGGGCAACATTATCTGTTGTATGTATTGTATGGTTATAGTAGTCTCAGGGAACATGAAGCCATATTGTGTCATGTATGCAGTGACTAGGACAGATGTTGTGTGATGCTCCCACTGGGTGGTTCATCTAGTAAGATCAACCCAGGGTATATTATCGTTGAGACCACCACTGTCACTTTTAAGTCTGAAGACCCATCGTTGTTCACGTTCAAACAAAGTAGTTATGGACCATTGAGGGTTGGATTCTATAATGGTCCACTTTAAGCTGTGTGGGGGATGATTTTTCTCCAGAAAATGAGCCTGTAGTCTCGTTGCTGAGCGTTTGCAACGGATCGTACTTTTATGTTCTCCTATGCGTATCTTTATTGGTCGCGCTGTCATACCTATGTAATATGAACCACAGGGACACGTAATCAAGTATACGCAGTTCTTGGTGTTGCAATTAGTGTGGCGATTTTGATGCCATGGTCTCGAAAGTCCAAGTTCCAGTTCTTTGGTTGCCGTCGTCTGAGGACAGACTGTGCATGTACCGCATGGGTAGTGGCCCAACACGGGGGGTAGCGTCCAAAGGGTTGGTTGCGGATTGTTTTTTTTATTTTTTGGACGTGTATGTACCAAAATGTCCCTCAGATTCTCAGTCCTTTTGAATGCGAACAGTGGTATCGGTCCTGGTGATACATTGCCTGTTTCTAATATCCTCCAGTGCTTCTTTTTTGAATTTTGTTGGAGTAGGAGGTGAATGATGTCACACAGGTTAGTTTGTCAGTTTCCTTCTTCTCTTTTACTTCAAGTAGAGCTCCTCTGTGGTTGTTTCTTGCTCTCTTACGGGCCTGTCTTATGATGTTGGATGGATAATTTCTTCTGATCAGATTGACAGATAGGGTTTCAGCTTCTTTTTCGAATTCTATTCAGGTGTTGCAATTTCTCCGTAGACGGAGGAACTGGCCTATAGGTAGGTTCTCACTGAGTGCTTTTGGATGGTGACTTTGAAATAGGAGCAAGCTGTTCCTATCTGTAGGTTTTTTGTAGTTGGTTGTTTTAAGAGTACCCTCTTCCAGTGATATCAGAAGATCAAGGAAAGGGATGGAATCCGATGACAATGATCCAACAAATTTCAGGAAGGGGTTGATCGTGTTAATCCATGTGAAGAAAGAACGACAGGCATCCTCATCCCCTTTCCAAAAGATGATGATATCATCTATATACTGGCGCCATAATAGGATGTTGCCGGTGAACGGGTTGGTGTCTGTGAGGATATGTTCTTCTTCGAACCTGGCCATGTAAAGACATGCCAGGCTCAGCGCAAATGTGCTGCCCATACAAGTGCCTTGCACTTGGTGATAGATCTTGTTTTTGAATGCAAAGAAGTTTTCTTTCAATGCAAGTGAGGCACAATCACAGATGAAACTGATTGGTGTAGAGAATGGCCAGGGGTTAAGATGGCGTAGGGCACTTTCCAAAACCGTCAGGGTAGCATCTTGCGGGATATTGGTATAAAGTGCCTCTACATCTAGGGTGACAAGCAGTGTGATGGATTCTGGTTCCTCAAATTGTTCTATTAAATTGAGTACTTCTGTAGTGTCCCTTAGATAAGTTGGATTGGAGTATACTACCATTCATTTTTAGTAATTATAATTTCCTTTCATTTTGTAACTGTGAAACTCCTGTTTTTAATTTTATATCATGTAAATTGTTGTACCTTATTAGACAGCCAATGGTTAGCTGTCCCTTTTTCTTCGTAATTATAATGTGTATGAATATGAAGTGACCATTAAACTCAAAATATTAAACATGCGTGTAGAAAGACAAAGCATTGGAACTTCATTTCAATAATGATGAAGGCTTGACATTGTAAGCTGCCCTTAGGTTTAACTACTGGTTTATTCTGATGTTCTATTCCCCACTGAAGCAAGCAGCAGCCTGCTAACCCCTTTTCTATTGGTTTCTCAATTTGATGTAGTCAGCTCTTCACAATCAATATTATATTCCAAAATATGAGTTTGCTATATGTTTAGCTAAGTAATGACAGCAGCTTAGAATTGCATATAATTTAAAATCACACAATGGCTTTTGATATTGAAAAGCCTGCACTAAAGAAGTCAATTTGAAGGGTAGAATGGTATTGATGGTGTGTCCCGTATTATGCAAATTAAAATGATCTCATTGCTGTAGATAATCATAGCAAAATATATGTGCTGTTTAATAAAATCTGTCATTATGTCTGTACTTGAGTCAGGGTAAAGGGATTGCAGATCATATTGGTCTCTTTACTGATCATGGATGCAGATGCATGAGTGGTTCTTCTATTGTATGGAGTCCAACCTACATCCAAAGACACAGAAAATGGCACTCCACTGTGGAGCTATGACCAGTTAACGTTAGCACAATTGGATGTAAACTGTTTAATTATATACTTTTTTCTTGTTTAATGTTAAAGGGTACTTCATATGTCAAAAGAGCCTCCTTCCTAATAGGGTATCTAGGACTTTATCTCCCTCTAGACTCTGTTGAATTCTATTTGCAATAAAATATGGACCATAAATGAAGATAGATACATGTGTACAACAATACAGTGGTTTTCACAAAAAAGAGAGAATTAAAAAATCAAATACCCATTCATACCTCTCTCTTTAGACATCTCTCCTTCAAAGCATGGGATGCAGTCATAGCAGCAGGCTGGCTGTCCTCTCAGTACTGCCTTGTGATATCCAGGCATACAGCTCTCACTACATATAGATCGGGGAGTCTGAGAAAAAGACGGAGAAGGGTGGATTCTGAGTGATGATAGCTGGGTATTGGTAATATCTATGCATATGGGCTTATTGTAATATGATTTCCATACAGCTCAGCATCATAACTGTTGAAGAAGATCCATTGAGTTTATCTTCACACTGTTAAATTAGGGGCTAGGTAAGGAACTGGAAATGATACTCAATAATTATCCATTGACCTCTGGGTCTATAACCAAACGCACCTACAGTAGGACCAAAACGTTGTGAGAATGTAGGGAGTGGAAAGCATGTAATATGATGGCCAAGCAGGCCTTCAATAGAGGTGACATTAAAAGGAGCCTAAAATAAATGTAGCCACATACAAGACACATAAAAGCACTAGAATACTTCATCGAAGACTCATCTCCCCTCTGTGTGTTGATACACAAAGTTTACTGGATGTCCCTTGCTGTATCCATTATTATAGCCATAAATACTATCTTAGGCTAATACAGAGTCATCTCTACATCTGAGGGAAGGAAACTGGACCTAAATCCTCACTACATTACACTCAATGGAGTGGGAAATGTTTGTGCTGGGCATATGACTTACTGAGACCCGGAAGCTCTGGCAGATGCATTGAGTAACCGCATTACTCACAGAGGTATCAGACAACAACACACACTAGTCATTGTGGGATCAATATTGTGTCGAGTAGGACTCCAGAACTCATACAATTGAAATGTGTAAAAAATTCACTTAAAACCAAGAAAAGTGAAAATATGTGCTCTTGGATTCTTCCACAAATATTTTTTCAGTCGAAAAAACTATGGAAAACAAAAAAGGGATGATTGGATTGCTTAAATTAATAAAATCCATTATTTTTGTGCCCACCATGCCACCTCATACAGGAACCACCAACAGGAAAATGAAACAAGGTCCTGCCCCAATAGGTGTAGTCCAGTACAAACTGCCATGCCGGATCCTCTATGAAAAGGAAAGCAAGTAACTCCAGACTAGCTTCAGCCTATTCAGTGCGTATATCACAGTGTGTAGCTTGAGTTCTATTTTAACAATAATAATAATGAGTGATTTATAGAGTGTATAGTGTGGCTGCTTCAAGTCAAAGTGTCCCCATGCTAAAATGTCACTCTCAGATACAGAACCTATGCACCACGCTCACAAATGACCTTTAAGATTGTCTAAATAGCCAAGTTTCAAGTTTCTTTCAAAATATTAGTTCAGAACTTTCCTGTCTATGTGCCAGAGGCAACTCAAGAATGTACATAGCAGAAGAATGCCTTGGCCAGGGCCGTCCGAAGAAAAGGACATTGGTGGGGCTGCCAGGCATTCTGATGTTTGTTTCAGTCTCCTGAATTTTCCTTAAATAGTTTCTTCTGAGTAGGTTCTTGAATGCTTTCTTTACAAACATAGTTTCTGTAGATTCAAGCTCAAAATAGGCATTAAGATGTGGTAATGAAGATCAGGTAGCCAAAGTGCAGCTTTAACTTATATATTCAGTCTTAGTTTGAGAATGGTGTCCAAGTACAGCAGCCAAACCAGGAGCAGTCTGCCTGCTGCTCAGCCTATGCTCCAACTGTCACACTTCACCTCACAGGCACCCAAGCATTCCATTCATCATCACCACTCCAATATGCCACGCAGCACATTCACACTGCCTGAGCAGCTAAGGGCAAAGCAACATGGGAGAAGCATAAATACATATACAAGAAACTACAGAATCACAACTAAAAAATCCCCTGCAGTCTTTCTGCTGGGTCAATAGGGCTTGACAAGAGTGTGTAAATACCGCGGTCCTTTTCCATTCAAGGTTCTGTGACAGAAGCACATGGCTTCAAAAAACACTCTCTTACTCAGAGGCGGTCAGTGTAATTTGGCGAGAGCTGGCCCAGTAGGCCAGCACCTACGGAGGTTAAGCAGCAAATGAGTTATTACATTATGCACCCTGTGGAGTCTCCTCATTCTAGATTGTGAGACTCCGAGATACAGCACATTGCAATAGTCCAGTCTGGACATTACCCGTGCCTGGACTACTGACTTTCTGGCACATTCTGGAAGAAAACCCAGGACTGTATTCAAGGATTTTAGAATTCCAAAACATTTTGCACTAGGCTGGAGATCTGACTTGTATCAAACCAAATGGTGAGATTCTCAACTTTCGGCTGGGGATCAGGTAGTGGTCCAAATAGATCTGGCCACCAAGCAGTGGACCAAATTAATGGTTGCTTCCCTAAGATAAGAACCTCAATTTTTCCTGCATTTAATTTGAGGCAGCTATGGTCTACCCACTCAGCCAGTTCAGAGAGATAGGGTCTGAATGGAGCCGCAGTGTCTGTTTTATCCTGAGACAGCATGATAATAAGCTGTGTATCATCGGCGTACAGCACAATGTTAATGTCATAAAGCTCAAAGACATCAGCTATGCGAGCATTTAGAGATTGAATAGGGCGGGCTCAATGCAGAGCCCTGTGGCACCCTCTGTCACAGTGAAAAGACATCAGATGAAAACGGCTTTTGAGCCACCTGAAAGGTATGTTTCTGTAAGAAAGAGGTGAACCACCACAGAGCCATGTCACCGATACCATAGCTCCACAGTCGTTCGAGCAGAAGGCCATTGGACCGGTGTTGAAAGTTGCACTTAGGTCCAACATTATTAGTGCAGCAGTGTTACCCCCATCAGCAATCTGCCTAAGGGATTCAGAGGCTAACAGCAGTGCAGATTCTATACTGAACTGTGGGCGAAAGCTCTACTGGGTCTCATGAAGCCGTTCCCCAGCCTCGATGAAACTCACCGGGTATTTATTTATAGGCTTCTTGGCCACTTTGGAAAAGAAAGGGAGCAGGAAATGGGCTAAAACTCTCCGGTTTTGTGGGTTCTAATAAAGGCTTTTTTTAAAGTAGTACTCTAGTTATTGAAGCTGGAGAGTCCTACCTTAGGAGCAGATGGTTTAAACCAGACTTCCAGACACGAAGCATCTCTGACTACCTCTGGGAAAGTCGCATAAATAGCGGAAACTTTGTTAGAGAAAAATTGATCCAAAGAGGATGGCGATTTCACAAAGGAAAATAGGTCCCGAGAGGAGTTTTGATCTTGCTAATTTTTTCAGCATAGAAGTACCAGCACGTGGCCCTGATCTGCATGTGATATTCCTTCAGGCCATTTTTTTAGATAAGTAGCTCCTCACGAAACCATTCTGCTGAGGGTTTAAAGCGACTGGCCAAATGGACCGTCATAGGTGGAATTTGATCAAGTGATCCTGTTATCCAATTCTCCAGTTGTGTATTTGCCGTATCTACTCAATCACTTAAGATTGGGTGATTTGCTACCAGTGTCTCTGTAAAGGCGGCAGGGGTGACCTTAGCCTATATCCATGACTTAATCAGTTTAACTGCAATTAAAGTTTGCATTGAGGTTGTCAAAGAGCCCAGGAAAAGGTATGACACAATGGCCAGACCATATCAGAGGGATGGGTGGTTTTCTACCAATCTCATTGAATTGAAAAAAATAGGATCCAGCGTGTGGCCCAAACTGTGCGCAGGGGCACGTACCAACTGGGTAAACTTAAGGGCATCCACATTTGCAACTAGTGCAGCAGCTGGTCAAAAGGGTACGTTCTCACGGTGAAGATTGAGATCACCTATAACTATAAAGTTGCTGCAAAGTAGAGATAATGTTATGTTCTGTTATGTTATATTCCACTTGTAACGCGCTCGGCTACTCACGAGTAATGAAGGCAAAATGTCTGGTAGGGTGGCTGTAAAGTTTGAAGCAGAGGGTGGTGAGTGATAGATCAAAAGCCCTGCTTGTGTGAGGTTGTTCGATAGAGCAAAAGATAAAAAAAGCTACCTCACAGCCTACAAGAGTTATCTCTGAAAAAGTACAAGGGATGATCTGTTTGAAATCAGTAACAATCCCACTTCCCCTTTGTGTCTGTCAATCTAGCCTGACTATCGCAAAACTGTAAGGGATAGCAGAAAGAATATCAGGTGCTGAGCTTTCTGTTAGCCATGTCTCAGAAAGAAATAAGGTGTCTGGCTGACGGTAAACCAGTAAGTCAAATACCTCAACTTTATGCTTAGCTAGAGAGCATCAGTTGAGGGAGCTAACAGTGTGCCACAAAAGAGGATGGCAGAATCTTACTTCCCCTTAGTGCCACTATCATCGGTGCCAAAAATGTAAACCCACACTTACTACAGCCCACTGTTTCTTGGGAAACATGCAGAGAGAGACAGCAGTCTCTCAAAGTTTTACAGTCGGGTTTCAGTAGTTCCCTCGAATTAGAGCGCTTGATGCTTGACGCTTGACTCCAAACAAACAGTGGTCCTGTCCCCTGGTGCAGTCCAGGCTTGGATGGGTGCAGATGGGTTTTTCTTAGGCTGCCATCGGTGCACCAGAGGTGTCCCCTCTGAATGCATCCGCCTCATAGCCACACAGCTGACAAGTCCAAATAGCTGGCCTTCAAAGAGCGCGTGGCTAAGGAGCGGTGGACACCGAGAACTGTGGGAGGGGCGGCAAATAATCACTACCTGGAGGCCAGCAGCACCACTCCCGTGTGGCAGACTTTCCCCCAGATAGAAGTACTGGTAAAAATAATGGTAAACTGAAATACAAATGTTAAAAGAACAGTGTAAACGAAAACCATAAACATATTAAAAGTGGTGGAAACCGACCTAAGATGGCCACAACACGGACTGGAGCCAGACAATTCCAAGTGCACTAATGCGCTTACAAGGAAATTAAAATTCCATTAAGAAACATTGAGCACTGTGCATGTCATCACACTAAGGGACATGGCAGCGGAAGTAGAGGTGCATCAGACCAAGGGCAGTGGAAGCGGAAGCAGTGGTACATCACATTAAGGGCAGAAGCATTGTAAATGGGGATGGTGCAGCACCCCCTCTATCCTTGATTGTGTTCAGACCGTAATTAACAATACAAATGCCTTTATTTATTACTCTAGAGGCATTTACTGAGCACTCTACTACACCCTGTCTGGCAATATTGTGTGCCAAAGTACTGCTAATGCTCATAACATGAAGAGATGTGTTTCCTTTCTCTGACTGCTTGTTTTGGGTGTTTTATCATTTTAACTGCTGACACATCCTGCTGGGGCAGAGGTGAAAAAAGACCACAGTATCCCAAAGGCTGTTCTAACACATGTATAAATAAAGACAGTTAATGTTACAATCTTTGCAAACTAAAAAACAGACATCTCAGAATAATTATCTCCAGTATGGAAAGTATAAACAAGGGGCATACATCAGGTAATGTCCATAGCAAGGGTCCCCACTCCGAAAATTGTTCCAGCGCCAATGACAAATGTATAGGTATTTATATAGCACTGATCACCACTACGGGTATCTTAGCGCTGTACTCCTACCGCTGAAGGAACCCTTCCTGGCTTTCTGTGTGGAGTGTCCACTCCTGGGCACCCCCATGGTGAAGCCAGGCATCCCAGCGCTGTTGGGGGCCATTGTGGAGATTAAGCAAGCTATTGCCCAGAGTTGCAGCGTGGGACCCATGATCAGAATAGGCACTGAGGCGAGAATATCCAGTCTGAGGAATTTATAGCCCAAGATTCTGCCACAGTGGGAATCGAACCCTGGTCCCGGACCGGTGCTCTGCATTGAGGTCTGCCACTCTAACCATTGAGCCACACTTCTCCACTAAGGGTGCTGCACTGAGGAAAATCAAAGAGTGATGGGTAGAATGCTAGAATTAATCACCAGTGGCTGAGATCCATTCAAGCAATCCACCCATCATTGTTTCTTCCCATTGAAAACATATCACAGAAACCTTGAAATTATGCTTCAAACTCTTCTGTTAAAGAGGTCAAAACCTTAATGTAGTTAAAAAAATCATTGTATTAACAAATAAATAGGTTCATTTTTCATTAGAGTTCCAAATTATAGAATTATGAGACATTCTCCATATTAATAAACAACATGTACCTCTCTCCCTTGCTTGTTCCACATGAAAGCACTTTCATTAACATCCAGCTCCTGTCCCCTGGGTGCCCTTGCATCGAAAGTCCCCACCTTCATGTAGCGGATCACATGGCCTGACTCGCGCTGCCAGTTGATAATGTCATATGCAGCGGGTGGGCTGCCATGTCTGTCAAAATATATCTCCTCCCCCATCTTGTTTTTGAAGTGCACACTCTTCATGTAATGAAGCAGCTGGAACATACATTAAGATATGGTATATATTTATTTGAAAATTTTCAATATAAAATATGCACATGGCAGTCTACTTCAGTTCTATGTAGAGATCTGCTGACTGGAAATTGTAATGACTGGCAGTGTCACTTGATAGATGGATTTTACTGGCATCCCCCTTTTTTAGACAAATCACTTCTGGGGAGTCACGTAACAACTAAGGGGCAGATTTATGAGCCCCTTGCGCCACTTTTGCTTCACTTTTCCCATGTTAAAAGTGACGCAAAAGTGGCGCAAGGGGCTCATAAATCTGCCCCTAAGTCATCATTAACAGGAATCCCTGCCAAGACCAAACCCAGAGTGTTTTATTTACCAACCTCTTCCCTTTCAAAAGACTGATTTGTCTCATCTTCTTCAACTTTCATGTTGTTCAAATTCCCCCATTTTATCTGCATTAGATCAGACTTGCTAAAAGCAGTCTATGATACATTCATAATATGGTTTACATAAATTGTAATCTATATTTGCAACAGGAACATGCCCTCGCAGGACAAGAGACTGTGCTGAATTTGGAAACAAATGTGTCTTCTCTTATCATCCGATTGACACTTCTGAAATCCCAACAGTGTTAGTGTTTATTGATTATACACATTATTGCTTGGATTTAAATTATTCTTTAAGCTAGTATATAATCCTTCTTATCAAATGATTTAATGCTTTCTAGACTCACCAAGCCCAGTTATAGTTTATTCTCTGTCAAACCATTTTCAATAAATAAAAACAATACAATACCTATTAACACCCCGTCGTTTGCTATCTATACATGTATCCACACCATTATTAATCACAAGCTATATAAACAATAATAATGTACACTTATTAAAGACAATTCAATACCTACTAATACACTTCTCTACCATACAAAAACAATGATCATATAAACTTAAACTCACAATCAGAATGCAAAGTGCAATATTTGATAATATTTCCTCTCAATAAACAATTCTGTGAACCCTTCTCTAGGGGGAATAAAGTGCATATGTACAGTGCAGTAGGTCATTTTTGACAATAAGTGTTGGTGCCTGAGCAGATAGTACATGCTTCCATACACCGAGGCTTCCAGATGGGAAGCATCCTTTCTTCTCCTTATTGACATTTGGATAAAAGTTATAACTGCATTGCAGACTTTATCGTTTTCCAAGCTACAGATATAATTAAAAGCGGGTTTATAAAAATGCAATCTATTATCTAAAAATAGAGGTCTAATAACAGATTTCCTAATATCCCGATAAAAACTACAAAAGAGTATAAAATGCAATGCAGTCTGTGGGGACTTTCAACACAGGGGCGATTTGGGAGATTATGGCTCCACTTTCCCATTCTAGGGTAAGTGATCTGGTAATGTAGAGTGGCCAGCCTCAGTCTTGTTAAATAAAATCGAGATGAGGTACGGTTGGGTACCTATCAGGAGTGGGCCTTCACAATACAATCTGACACACGGCCTTAATTCTATTCTATTCCTGCGCCTCTTACCAGTTCCCTTGAGGTAGCTACCTCATCTTTAAGTCCCTTTTGCTGTAATCTTGGATGGACTCTAAATCGTTATAATCAATATTCACCTTACATTCTTTTAAAAGGTTAAACATATACTGTAACCAGGGTATTTTTTTTGCTATAATCAAGGGCTATGCAATCCTTAATTATTTCCTTAGTGAACTTCGTCTCATCTTTAGACCAAATCCCATGCCAGAACGTGAGAGCTGCCATGCTAATTAAGTCGCTAATGTAAGGTACACATAGCTCCTTGTGAACTATATGTGTGGCAGTTGACTTAGCAGCTAGGACCTTTTTTAGAAATGTATTTTCCTGAATTTGCAGCAAAGTGGTATTTGCTCTCCCCCAATGTGCAGCTCCATAGCATGTGCCTGTAATACACTTACTCCTATATAGTTTAAGGATTTCCCTCACAGGCTTATTGCCTATTTTTGTGCCAAATCTAAGAATACCCTCGCTTGCTCGTCTAAACTCTAGCTTACATAAATCAATGTGTGCGCCCCAAGTGCCATTCCCAATGAATAGGATGCCTAAATAAGAGAAATATGTTATTCTTTTGATATGGGTACCTACCATGATCTAATGATACACAAAAGGGTGACTGAGTTTCTGAGTAGATGTGTGAGTGTGTGAGTGTTTCTGTTTTGTTGCACCATGAATCTTTGCGCAGCTCATCAGAGGCCCCAGCCCTTTTTCCACCACTCTGAACATGTGCCTTCCGGTGCACTACTGGTTGGGGGATGAAGTCCTCTTGGATGCTGAGGGTCCTGGGGGCCAAGAACCACTCCTTTTACCACCAGTATGACCCACACTGCTGGATTGGTGGGATATTTCAGAGGCCCCACCCCTTTTGTCCAGCACTCTGCAAACACACCTACTGGCCCCCCAGTAATACAATAATAAACCCTGGATGGTTGGTGGTACCCAGGGCAATATTAAGTCCTAGAAGGAGGGCCCCGTGCGCCCCCTCCATTTTTCAAAAAAGCCTGCATGCCCTAAGGTCTCAGGGGCTATAGTGTAAACAAGCGTGATAGCGCCAGCTTATTTTATTTTTTCAAATTTTCACCGGACTTGCGTACCTGCCACGTTATTGGGTGAAAATTAAATAAAAAATGCTTTTTGGCTCTGTAGAGGTCCCAGGGGGCTCTGGGCATTCCTACCCTGCTTTTTTTTATGTCCTCTATCCATCTCTTGCAAATCTCTCTTCTAGCGAGGAGAATCAGATAGAAAAGTAGAGCCCTCCTATTTGCCGATAGAAAAAAGGTCGGCTGACCTTAAGGCTAATTCTAATAATGGTCTGCAGAATTTCATTAATTACTTTTCTGACCGTATGCCAATACTCCTGTAGTTTGGGGCATTCGAAAAACATATGCCTCTCATCTGCACTTAACATACCACATCTATGGCACCTTGGGGCTACAGTGATTACAAATATTGCCAGTTTCTGAGGGGTCAAATAGAGCCGATTAGTTGTAAAGAAGTGGTTTCGCTTCAGGTTTGCCGGTTTAATCACCTTATAGAGTAGTTTGAGTGAAAGTTGCCACATTTTCTGCGGCTCCGTCATCTGAATTATACCATCCCAGATCTTGTATGGTGCTTTTAACTTCTTATCTACCACAGACACCAACGTCCAATACCAGTTGCTGACTTCCTTGCTCCTAGGGGCCTCTTTCTGTAGGTTCTTTTCAAAATCCCAGACTCCGCCAACCTCCCTCCTATTTACTTTAGCCCATGATAACGCCCGTAGGTATTTAAAACCTTGAGAGGGAACTGCCTGTTTTACCATCAATATTTCCCATGGCACCACCTCCTTCATCACCAGGAGATGCCCCCACTGGTCAATTTCCGCTCTCCTTAACGGGATGCTTAGCTGATCTTGTAGACATTCTGGCGTGCCTAGTGAGTCCCATATTGGTGCCCAATCTGAGAAGTAGCCCATTCCGAGTATTTTTCTTATGCTTACCCACAAGGTAAGTGCTGCCTTAAGTATCTTCAGTCTGACTTTTTTTTTTTTCCTTGCCCCAACCTTATCGAGAAACCCCTTTCAGCCCCGCTCCTTAACCATTTCCTCCAATAGCCCACCCCAGTCCAAGGGGCCTGGCTTGCCTGATAGTATTCTGCAGTTTTTAAACTGGAAGGCCATGGAATATAATCTTAAATCTGGAAGTGCCAGCCCGCCTTTTCCCAGTTTTCGTCTTAATTTTTTCCAAGACAACCTTCCTCCTCTAGATGCCCAGACAAAACTACCCAATTTCCCCTGTAGTTTATCTATCATGCCTTTGGGAAACGTAAGAGGGATACAATTAAAAAGGTATGTCAGCTTGGGTAATACCACCATTTTAATTACATTTACTCTTCCATATAATGAAAGTGGTAGATTTTTCCATCTGATAAGTGTTTTTTTCGATTTCCTTCACTACCCTTTCTAAATTATGCTGAGGGATTTCCTCCAATAAATTAATAATGTCTATTCCAAGATACCTGATCTCTCTCTGTACCCTTCCATTCCAGTCTGGGACGTTCCAACATAAAGTCCAGTTTTTTTCATTGTTTACCAGATACCCTGAGAAAGCCACGAACTCTCTAGCTAATAGTTCCACCCTGGGGATCGTTGAAGCGGGGTCTGCTGTATAGATGATGAGATCATCCGCATATAACGCGATTTTCTTATTATATGCGAACGTAATCACCCGTTCATCCTGATGAAGCATCTGTGCAAATGGTTCAATATAACTATCCAACAATAATGGTGAGATAGGGCACCCCTGTCGTGTCCCTCTGGAAATCTGGGAAGCTACTAGTAAGGGTGCCGTTAAGGGGGATCCTAGCTGTTGTACGATGATATAGGGCTTTTAATGTTGTTACAAAACGTGTCCCGAACCCCATGGCCTCCAATACTTCCCAAAGATAATTCCAACAGGCACGATCAAAAGCCTTAGCGGCATCCAACGTAATTACCGCCAAGGGGACCGCCCTTGATGTTGCTAGATCAATACTATCTATTAGCTGCTGAGTCAATTCGTGAATCTGCCTCCCAGGGATAAATCCCTTTTGATCCGCGTGGATAAGCTGAGGGGCTAATTTAGACAGCCTGCCGGCTAAAATGATAACAAAGATTTTATAGTCCGTATTTAACAGGGATATAGGTCGATATGACTCAGCTTTCCCTGGGTCCTTTGCTGGTTTTAAGATCAAAACTATGGAGGCCTCTCTCCTATATAACATAATAAACACATTTTCCCAGACAGGGAGGACCTCCTCTATTAGAATTGTATATACTTCTGAGGGGATGATATCTAGTCCAGCAGCCTTCTCATTCTTAGCTCTTTTTATTGCCCCCCAAATTTCCTCCTGGGTGATATCAGCTTTCATCTTCTGCTCCCCTTCGCTATTCAACATAGGAAGACCAAGTGACCTAAGCCAACTTTTAAGCTTTTGGGGCTCAGGGTTCACATCTTCCTTACGGAGCTGCGCAAAAAGTGCCACTATATGGTTCTGCATGTCTTTCCACTTATCAAGCGCCTCCCCTGACGGCCCCCTCAACTCCTTTATCTCATTTCTAGTTCTTTCTAGCCTGGACTTCCATGCCAGCAGAGCCCCTGCTTTCTCTCTATACTCAAATTCCCTAACATTTGCGGTCTGCCACCTTGCCTTACACTCTAGCTCCAACTTGATCTTATATTTTATTGGGCCTTTTCTAACATTCTTACCAACCCCTCCCTTTCTTCTCCCGCATCTATAGAGTGCAGGGCTTCTTCAAGATTTCCAACTTCTCTTTCGATCTTTGCTAATTCTGCCCGTTCTTCTCTACTTTTGGTGCACCCAAGATTTTTTAAGACCCCCCGTATACAAGCCTTAAAGGCATCCCATACTATTCTGGGGGGGCAGTGCCTTTGTTATATATGAAGTATTCTAAACTAGCCTCTTTCAAGGCAAACCCTACCCCCTCATCTAAGAGAAGGGCACGCTTTATTGTCCACCTCTTAAAGGGCTGCAGGCCTGGGGCGTGCAGCGTCATAGTAACTGCAGAATGGTCCGATATATGGGCTGGAAGGTGCTCAATCCCTTTAATACTAGAGGTAAGACACTTATGCACCAAGAAATAATCTAATCTTGAGAAGTGATGATTTTTTTACTATGAAATGTATACCCTCTCATCTTCCCTCTCAAATGTCTCCAAATATCTACCAGTCCTAGGTCCTGCATCAAACTGTTCAAGGCAGACCTCATTCTGGGAGCTGGAGCACTATCCCTTTCTGTAGATCGATCTATCACAGGATCCAACAATACATTGAAATCCCCACCCACAATCACAGGAGCAGAATTAACTATCAATCTTAGTTCCAATTCAATAATGTGCTGCAGGTCATCCTCATTAGGTCCATAAAAACCGTTGCATACAATCCCACTATTTGCCCGCTTCAGACGGGCTAAGACCCACCTACTGGAGCTATCTGTACTTGAGGACCTAAGCTCGATCCCACTGCCTTTTCTTATTAAAACTGCAACACCCTTACAACATTGCGCTTGGTCAGAAACTATGAAGTTCTGGACCCAACCACACCTGCCAAACAGATCCCTATTTTCACTTGCTAACAAGTGTGTTTCCTGTAAGATCATAATTTGCGCCTGACTATCTTCCATATACTTCAACACTACCCTCTGTCTAGGCTTTGACCAGAGAGTATTCACATTCCATGTGAGTATATCGATATTAAGGACTTTAACCATATTGCTTCCTCTCTAATTCACCCTCCTTCATTCCTAACTTATGCAGACTTTCTCGTGGTTCTGAGGACTTTTTTGTTTTTTTAACTCACTGCTCCCACCTGTGCCCAATCTCCCCCACCACCATCCCGCACCTTCCCCCTTGTCCAACCCCGGGGAACCGTCCCTATCTTTTTATACACCAGAATGCCTATTGGACGCACCATCTGGGGAAATGCACAGATTCAGAATATAGGAGAGATAGGAGAGCTAACCGTCACATTACTATATTATGCGAGGTCACTTAGCAATATCTCTCTTCTTTTTTATTGTATTGACTAATGCCTCGACATCTTCTACTGCACGATAATTATACATTTGGTCGTCCCACATAGTACGCAACATTGCAGGAAATTTTAATTGGACCTTAGCTCCCAACTTCTTGAGTTCCTCCATCTTATTCCCTAGCTCCCATTGCCTCTGTTCTGTAGATTTACATAGATCAGACCTGACTAGCAATGAGTAGCCATCCACTAAATATGGACCATTTTTAGGGCACTACTGAGGATCTCTTCTTTGATGGTATAGGAGAGGAAATTTGAAAGTCTCTTCCTGGGTTTGACCCTTTGCAAGTTGTGGCAAAAGGGCTCTCTATGAGCTCTTTGGATTTTGTAGTCAAGATTTATCCCTTCCTTGTCTTTTAAGACCATGTTTTGTAGCAACTTGATGATGAAGGCCTTCATAGCCAACCCCTCCTCAGCTTCTGGAATATTCAAAAATCTCAGATTATTCCTTCAGGAGTGGTTTTCCAGTCTTTCAAGATCTTCTTTTAAGGCTTGATTTTGTCTAGTTAGTTTAGAGAGATCACTTGTGTTCTTTGTCACATCCTGCTTTACCATAACCACCTCTTCCTCTAACCTCTTTGTGTGAAGAGTAACTTTGTCCAGTTTGTGAGTTAACTCCTATCTGGTTTGCTTCTGAAACTTCAAAGCATTGCTTAATTTTGCTTTTCAAGCCCTGATTTCCCTTAACAGTAATTTTTGCTCCTTGTGCTGGCGCTGTAGACGGTTCTGATATGATATGATAGGAATAAAATTCATCTTACCTCCTCCACTGTTCCTAATCCTTAAGGTATACCTGGAGGGTTTATCTCCAGCCTCACCTTCCGGGGCAGTACCTGTCTCCATATGCGAGGAAGACCTCGCTCTCTTATTGGACTCTCCCCTCCTCCACCTCCGTGCTCCTAGTGCATTGTTCCGACCCCCAACCGTCTGCTCAACCGTCTGCTTAGTTTCCACAGGGAGCTGCTGGCAGGCACAACTTGTTCTGCCTCTGCCCCCGGTCCTAACGCCAGCCTCCCATGAACGCCGGAGCTCTGCTGCCGCCTCCTTCCATCGCATACTTGGAGATATGCAGTCTACCGCTTGGCCCCAGAGAAGCTCGCCCATGGGAGCCCGTGTCTCTACCATCTTCATGCAGTACAATTTAATGCGATACGTTATGCCACTTCGTAGCTCCCGTCACATCTCTCCTAAACAATGCGTATTGCTTTCACCTGACGTCGTCCGCGGCCGTGACCGCCTAGCTCACGGCTGCCATGTTTTGGGCATTCCTACCCTGCTACCTTTTCTTTTTTTAAAGTATTTTCAGGGACTCGGCTAAAGCTGAGTCCCAAAATTACCGCCAACACTTCCAGGTTAAAGTTTTGGCAGCCAATCAGATCTCAGCACGTGATCGGGAGGGTTTGCGGAACCTTCGCATCCCTATATATATAAATTAGTTTTTTTTTAATATCTCAAAAACTACTTAATGGATTTACAACAAATAAAACAAGCATTGGCCATGCCAATCGGTCTCGCCATATTAGTGTTGTACGAAAATATGATAGTAATAATGCAGAGTGTTTGATATATAATTTTAAATAAATGACTGACAGTGCTTTAGTCATTTGTAGCAAAATTGTATTTTAACATCAATTTACTTTTTTTCAATTGGCAAAGTATTCAAACATTTAAGTAGCAATTTTTTTTTTAATAGGCAATATGTTCTGAATAGCTAAGGTCAAAAAATATGTAAACATTCTTGAATCAACAAATGCTGTTGTAAAATTTGTAAACAGTATATAGGGCATAAAAGTTTTTCCCTAAGTAATGATTATTGCATTTTGGTATTATTATGTACAATAAATCTAAATATATTAGGTATTATTGTTTATTTGTTTTACAGCAATATTTGTTAAATTGCATGGGTGGGGTATTTAATCAAAAGTCCATACAGCTGCCGGGACCCTGTGTATGCAGCCCTTGACAAAGGGCAAGGATCCCGAAACATGTTTGGTGCTTGCTGGCGGGGCTCAAACACGACGTGCCTGCTGCTCATTAAAGGAAGGCGAAATTATCTATTGAGCAGGCGTCTCAATGCAAGGCAACTTGGTTTTTTGGAATGTTAATTGCGGCGTGCCTTGCCGCTGAAATGCCCCGCCACTGATGTTGTGGACCTGGAGTGCCTAGAATCTTGGTGCTGCGAGGAACAGATAATGCCTATTTTTTGGGGATTTGTTATTAGTGGACAATGTGGTGTTTCCCTGCCATGCGACCCGCTTGGAAATTATTTTATGCACGAATCCATGTACAGCACCCACTGTGATTAAGCATAGGACTACTTACCCCAGAATGCAATTCTGAGAACCAAAGTCCCACATGGGCAGGATAATTAATCAAAAGTCCATACAGCTGCTGGGACTCTGTATATGCAGCCATTGACAAAAGGCAAGGAGCCCGAAACATGTTTGGCGCTTGCTGGCGGGGCTCAAACACGACGTGCCTGCTACTCATTAAAGGAAGGTGAGATTATCTGTTGTGCAGGCGTCTCAATGCAAGCCAACTTGGTTTTTGAAATTATATTTATATATATATATATATATATATATATATATATATTACCTACTGGCGGTCGTCAGTAGGTAGTTATAGTTAGGACCACGTTTCCATAGGAAATCCGCAACATTCTATTTTGAATAACTTTGGCGCCGGTTGACGAATCCTCGCGAATTTTTCAAAATAGGTGGGGCGCTATGCTCCGCTCCTACCCTGAAAGTCTCGGGGGGATTCGTCAAGCGGGGGCTGAGATAAAAGGGGGGTCCCAAAACGCGTTTTTCCCACGCATTTTTCCATAGGACCTTTAGACACAGCTACAGACCGAACGGCTGAACAGAATTACTTGAAATTTGGCAGAGAGGTAGTCCTCAGGTCAAGGAAGTGCCTTTTGTAGATTTGGTGTAAATCTGTTCAGTAGATTCTGAGAAAATAGCCTTTAAATCAATATATATATCTGTGGCAGCTTACTGTGTGCTTACGGTGCGCTTACCGTAAGCTTACCATACGCGTACGGTGGCGTGCGCGAGCGCGATTTTGATTGGCTCTTAGATCTTAGTAAACATTCGAATCGGTCGAAACCAGGAAGCGGCGGCCGCCATTTTCTCTCTCGCTCTCTGAGTTGGGCAGCAAAAACGAAGCCAAAAAATGTCTAAAGAGGCAGTTTCTTGAGATCCTAACCACCCAGCATTGATATAGGGGTCCCCAAATAACCCCCAAGCCCCAAAAAAAAAATTTTTTTTTTCGGAAAATCGCCGATTACGCTTACCGTACGCGTACGGTAAAAATATTAAAAAAAATAAATAATCCACACTCTCCCCACCCCGTGTGCAAATGGTGCCCGAAGTGCACCATTTGTGCATGGCTTATTAGAGATAAGAAATTAACAAAGAATAAATTTCACAAAGATGCGCATAATATGTCCCCCATGTGCGCACGGTGCGCGAAGCGCATCGTGCGTACATGGCCCATCCCGCATAACGTGGGCACGCGGTGCGCTGCTACCGTGCGTGCACGGCACTAACTGCGTAAAGTGAGCGCGCGGTGCGCGAAGCGCACCGTGCGCGCACGGAACGAACTGCGTTAACTGGGCGCGCACGCCACGAATGGCGTAAAGTAACTTAGCATTTAAAAAAACGTACAAATTCACTGAAAAAACCATAGGTTTCACACACGTTATAGTTAGGAATTAGCATTTAAAAAACCTTGCAAATTCACTGAAAAAACCATAGGTTTCACACATGTTATAGTTAGCTGTACATTTCACTCGTAAAAAACCAATGAAATTCCCCCGTTATAGTTAGTGCAGGCAACTATAACTCACGCGACCGCATTCTTCTGCTGATGACATATGTGTCTTTATGAAAAAAAAATATTTGTAATATATGTATAGCTAAAATTTAATGGAAGAAGACATGGGCAAATAAGAGTCTAAATACAGTATTAGCATCTGCAGAGGATTGCGGTCGCGTGAGTTATAGTTGCCTGCACTAACTATAACGGGGGAATTTCATTGGTTTTTTACGAGTGAAATGTACAGCTAACTATAACATGTGTGAAACCTATGGTTTTTTCAGTGAATTTGCAAGGTTTTTTAAATGCTAATTCCTAACTATAACGTGTGTGAAACCTATGGTTTTTTCAGTGAATATATATATATATATATATATATATATATATATATATATATATATATATATATATATATTCACTGAAAAAACCATGGGTTTCACACACGTTATAGTTAGGAATTAGCATTTAAAAAACCTTAGAAATTCAATGAAAAAACCAAAGGTTTCACACATGTTATAGTTAGCTGGACATTTCACTCGTAAAAAACCATTGAAATTCCCCCGTTATAGTTAGTTCAGCTAACTATAACTCGCGCGCCCGCAATGCACTACTGATGACGTCACATATTACATCACTCATGACATGGTCAGTGACATCACTCATGACATCACTGATGACATCTCAAATGACATCACTGATGACATCATCCAGTGAATGTGTGTTTTTCTGAAAATTAAATATGTTTAATATATGTATATCTCAAGGTCGATGGAAGAATAAATGAGTATATAAGTGTCTAAATTGATGATTTGTTTTTTAAAAATTGATTGTGTAACTGACTGATTAAGTGTATCTTTATGAATACATGGCTAAGTGAGTAATGTTTAAATGTGTAAATACCTGTATCAGTCTCTCACTTTGTATATAAGTGGCTGCATGGGTTGGTGAGTAGCTACATGAGTGTCTATATAGGTTATTAGTTGGTTTTTTGAGTATCAGTATGAGTGTCTGAGTGTCTTCATGGTTCGGTGGGGGTTATTATGTAGTGCATAGGTGCATGAATGAGTGACTCACTGTTTGTATGTGTTGAAGACAGCATGTGTGTAGGACCGTATGGGTGGATGAGTGTGTGTATGGGTGTGTTAGTGAGTGAATGACTGTCTCAATAGTGTCTTTATGAGTAACTACATATTTTTTAAACTAGTATATATGACTATTGGTGTATATAAGTAAGTATATGTGCGAGTGAGAAATTGGAAGAGTGCCTGTATGAATAAGTATGTGTTTCTATAAGTGATTATTTAAAAGACTAAGTATGTGTAAGTTTCTGTAAAAGTAAGTGTGGTGGTGTGTGTATAACTGTATATGCAGGTAAATGGATGTTTGATTCTTTATTAGCATGAGTGACTATGTGTGAGTAGCTCTATGAATGAGTGGCGTTGTGTTACAGGATGTTTAGGTGTATGAGTACATATGATGTGTGAGTACATGTATGAGTGACTGTATAGGATTGTTGGTGGATGAGTGGATGTGTATGTGGATCTTAGAATTACTGAATAGGTTGTTGTAACTGTTATTTGTATGTCCATTTTTTTGAAAATTTCAGTCTCTATTTTTAAATGTGTGTATCAAAGGTTATATTAGGGTGAGAGGAGGTCTACCATTCTATCACAAGGATGATGTCATCAGTGATGTCATTTGAGATGTCATCAGTGATGTCATGAGTGATGTCACTGACCATGTCATGAGTGATGTAATATGTGACGTCATCAGTAGTGCATTGCGGGCGCGCGAGTTATAGTTAGCTGAACTAACTATAACGGGGGAATTTCAATGGTTTTTTACGATTGAAATGTCCAGCTAACTATAACATGTGTGAAACCTTTGGTTTTTTCATTGAATTTCTAAGGTTTTTTAAATGCTAATTCCTAACTATAACGTGTGTGAAACCCATGGTTTTTTCAGTGAATTTCAAAGGTTTTTTAAATGCTAATTCCTAACTATAACGTGTGTGAAACCCATGGTTTTTTCAGTGAATTTGCAAGGTTTTTTAAATGCTAAATTTTTTTTTTTTCTTCTTTTTTTTTTACATATTTTTATTTTAATTTTCTATCCTTTTTTAAAGACTATGGTTAAATTTTTAAAATTCTACAATATGTTTTTATTTTACATTTTTTATAAAATAAACAGTAAAAATTTATTAGCAATACATTTTTTCCTTTTTTTTTTATTTTTTTTTAGTGCGCGTACGGTAAGCTTACGGTAAGCGTACGGTTTACGCAATGTCCGTAATTTATCTACGCTGTTTGCGTATAGTTACGCAATTTGCGTAGCCGCGCGTACTCCGCGTGGGGCGCGTACGCGTATACGCTACACGCGCACGTTATGCGGAAGTGTTGGGGAGTGACTGTTATGCGCATGCGCGCGAGCGCGTGTCTTTTTTACGCGCATGCGTACTTTTGCCGTAAGCACACCGTAAGCGTACGGTTGGTCATGTGATCATGAAACACAACTTTTGATTGGTTGAAACTACTTTCAGTTCTAGAACTCTCCTACACCACACCCATTCCCCTCATTTCTGCTTGTGATCCCTTAGGAGAAGGAGCTGGGTTGTCTTTGTGATACGATGGCAGAACAGCAGAGCTCTTCTGAGAGTGAGGCTAGCAGCACTACCTTGAGGCAGAGAGCGAGGAAACAAAAGACCTCTTACGTATGGGAGTATTTTTCTTTTCCAGAAGGCCAGCAAAAGGTAAATGCACCCTTAGTGACTTGTAAGCTGTGTAAGCGTGTACTTTCAAGAGGGAATCCTGACAGGAAGTATTCCTTTGGGAATCACACCATGATGAGACACCTTAAGGATGTACACAGAAGGACACATGCTCGACTTACTGAAGGTAACCCTTCAGTAAATCAACCAAGCACATCCACAGCAGCTCAGCCTGGACCATCATCTGCAGTGCCGAGTCCTTCTTCTGCAGGTCAGGTGAGCCCTTCATCTGTGGGGGGAGCATCTCCTTTTTCTGGTCCTCTGGAAATTTACCCTCGGTTTGCGAGGGTTGAAGTACGGTGCGCCACTTGTCATGATCTAATTAGTTATAGGGAGACCAGTATTTCCCTAGTGAACTGTAAAATAGATCAGCACACTTGTCGTACCATCTAATATTCACAATCTTTCTTTCCTCTGTCCCTGCATGAACACAACGGCTCTTTTAAGAGCCAACCTTACCTTTCATCTATTTTTTATATATGTTTTTAAAAACTTTTTTTATTTTTTTTGTTACCGTACGCGTACGGTACGCGTAATTTTTTTTTTTTTTTTTTAAAAACACTAAAAATCAATTATCACATTACAAGGTCCTTGAGAGACTACAATTTAAAACTGAAAATGTGATTGTAGAGAAGTGGAAAAAAGGGACCATGATATTATTGACTTACCATACCCACTCAAAAAAAGATTTATTCATTTAAATTTTTTTTTAATTGCTTTAAAAATGGTTCTAGTTTTCGAAAATTTTCTATCTCAATCTGAAAAAAAAGAAAAAAGTATTAATATTTAATAAAACATTTTATAATACAGTACACATATTTACATGTTTTTCAAAAAATATTTTTGCCTTTTTTTTGCTGTTTTCAGAAAATATTGCATTTCACTATAAATTGTGAAAGCAATTGCATTCATCATTTAACAGCAGGCAAAAAAAAAATTAACAATCTCAAAGATTGTTTTAAAAAAGCCCACAATCTCTTTTTGCATAAACATAACTTTATAGAAATGCATAATATTCTTAAAAAATATCATCTAATATCAATACTTATTTCTTTAAAATACCGTCTGATATTTTTGTTTCAGAAGTATAATCACAATAATATATCTCAAATAACTCCACAATACATCGGGTTCCATTTCCTTTAGGCCAAATAGTAATTTTAAAATTCTTTTTTGGTTAAATTTCCAATGGTAATCCAATAAAAATCTAAAGTTTAAATTGTACAGATGTCACCGATTCTCTGTAACATTTTGGTTTCCGAAAGATTAATTAATAATTAAATAAGTCCACAATAGAATTGTTTACCTTTCCGCATGGCCAAATAGTAATTTTAAAAATCTTTTTTGAAAAAATTTCCAATGGCAATCCAATAACATTCCAAAATTTAAATTGTGCAGATGTTACCGATTTTTTCTAAATTTTTGGTTTTCCAAAGTTTCCTTAAAAAATGGAAAAATTCCACATTACAATTGGTTACCTTTCCATTAGGCCAAATGATAATTTGTTAAATCTTTTTATTTGTAAATTCCAAATGGTAATCCAATAAAATGGTAAAATTGTTTTTTTCCAGATGTTGCCAAATCTCTCTAAAATTTAGGTTTCAGGAAGATTAGATAGGAATTTGCTAAATCAAAAGGCAAACGTTGCTTAAAAATCAATTGGGAATCATTACACAGTGTCCAGCCTTTTTCACATTTAAGATAAACTGTGTAATGACCAGAAGTTACAGTAGGTCCATCATGGAAAATTATTGCAACTGTTACAAAAGTTTTTCCTGAAATTGATAATTGCTGTCCTTTAAACTTCTTTATTAAAGTATCCAATTTTGAACCATCAGCTCTACATCGTTGCATCATTAAAATTACATACTGTCTGTATTCCTTTAAAATTAATGTTGAAAACATGTCAGATTTACACTCACCGCATTGCATGCTATGATTAGCATCTTTAACTAATTTAGCAAAAGTGACTGTTTTACTCTCTGGCAATGTTAAATAAATAAACCTTTCAGAATCAACATTAGAGCCACATATATTATAACAGTTTTCACAACTATGTTCCCATTTATAAGAGAGACCAAATAAATTTTCAATGGGAACCCCTTCTTCTTCCAGTACCTGAAGAAAAAACATCAAGAATTCCTGTGCGTCTTGCTGTACATTTTGAGAAAACTGTGTTCGTCCTGAACATACATCTAAAACTTTTCTAATTTCAGTAGCACTTTCTATTTGAGTTTTATCATTACTCAGCTTTTCAAAAAGGAGACTCAGCACAGAACAGAATCTTTTTCCCTGATTTACTATTATCTGCTCTTGCACACTTTCCAGATAAAATGCAACATTCAGCACTACATTAGCGTAGCAGTTGACACCAGAGCTATTTTCAAAATAACATCCTACAACCTGTTCTTCATTTTCCTTATTCTTTTTGCTTGCAATTACATCACTCCTCTTTTTTTTCCTCCTCTCTACATCTTCATTACAGATATTCTCATTTCTCCTTTTACGAGAAACTACACGTTTCTCCAACACAGGATACTGACCTAAATGAGGAGCATAGCTTCTTCTTAATCTATTATACTCCTTTACACAATTTGCATCAGCACTAACTTTTGAATCATCAAAGTCTATCATGAATAAACCAGATAATGTTTTTACTCGAGACAGAGCAACATATGCCATACCTTCTTTGAACACAGTTGAACCAATGTTTACAAATGCACAATCTACAGTCAATCCTTGAGACTTGTGAATAGTTACAGCATATGCTAGAGAAAACGGAAACTGCTTCCTACGTACATATAAATCTTTCACAAGCATGAAACGAACTGAACAACGACAAATGTCTTTAACTTCTTCTATCTGATCAAATTTTATTTTTAAACATTCAATTCCATCTTTTTTCTGATAATTAATAAAACCAACAACTCTTCCCATAGCTCCATTAACTAAACCTTTTTCAACATCCAAATTTCTCCTTAAAAATACTCTACAGTTCATGCAAACATATAGATTTTTTTCTAATCCAGCTGTTTTGGAAATGTTCTTCTCTAGTGAATCCAATTTATTTTTCAGTGTGCCTGTTAATGTGACAGTAATTCTTCCATCCTCAATTTTGTCCACTGCTTCCAATTTCCTGATATCTTCCTTTTCCAATTTCAAAAGCTCCTCATTGAATATTGAGCATTCACGTAGAGTTGGCATTAAGCAGATGACACTTTTGTTTTCTGCAATGTTCTGGTATATCTTCTCTGCAACTATTTCTTCCTTTGGAAATAAATTATGTAGCAGCCGACTCTGTAATGCTTTTTTGCCAGCTTCAGTGAGTAGTCCAATTCTGATATCTTTCAGAATACTTCCATAGTCTTCATCGTTTGCTTGCCTCATATTAGTAGTAAGTTCCTTGTACTCAAAGAAGGACCAAATATTTGTATTACGATGCTTCCCAATGACTTCTTCGTGTCTTCATGTGTCACAGTATTAAACACTGGTTGTCCTTTAACTGGAGTAATTTGCAAAAGATCTCCAAAAACTATGACGTGTTTTCCTCCAAATAACACGTCATAGTCTGTCTTCAGAATTTGCTGCATTCTTAAATGCACAAAGGCAAGCATTAAGTTTGATACCATGCTCACCTCATCAATAATGAGAACTTGCATCTTCTTCAATACCCTTGAAACTTCCAAGCATGCTTCTCCAGTTAGCTTGTTGTATTGTATTTTGTTCTCATGCTCCACTGGTAACATTAGCAAACGATGTAAAGTGATTCCTTTTATGTTATATGCTGCTAACCCAGTTGGAGCAGTAACCACACAAGACAAAGTAGAATCCGTTTTTTGCTGTAGGTAGCTTCTGATGACTTTTATTAGGAAACTTTTTCCAGTTCCAGCTTGTCCGCTTACATACATCCTGATTGGATGAAATGATGTGCATGAGCACTCTTTTTTTTCATGTAGAAATCCGTGATCAATTTTTTTTCTGATCTCTTCATAAATTTGTTGCTGCTCTTCGTTCAGTTGTCTTTCCAAATTTTGTAAGTCTATAAATTCTCCTTGAGCTTGATTCATAGCCGTTTCCACTTCATTCATGGCTATTGATGCTTCATTTTCACCGATTGGTTGTCCTAGGGGATCTTGACTGAGTGTTCCTGAACTTTGGCTGTCCTGAGAACTGTCTCTAGCTATTTCTGCTGCAATTGTAGTTTCCTGTTCAATTTCTTCATTTAACATTTGCAGATAAGTTGTGAATGTATTGCATTGTATGCTGTCTTTGCAAGCATTAAAAGAATCTTCATAGCTTTGAAATTCTCCCAGTAGTTCATCCTCTGTACGCCATGGTTTAAACAGCTGTAAAAGAGCCAAGTAGTAAAATTCCTTTTTGTCAGTAGTGTCGCAACTCAGCTTCCGGTGATTTATCAAACTTCCTTTTGTTTGCTTCACCAAACATCCTTCCTCACCAATGACTTTATATTTTCCATTGTTGATGTCTTCTGTGGCTTTCCGTGAATAAATGTAGTTCTGCAGCACTTCATAGAGACACATGTTCTCCAGATGATGACTTCTCTTGGGATAATATGTGTCCAACATGTTTGATTTCAAAATATCTGTACTTTCTGGGTCATTCTCGGCCAAATATTCAATTTCTCCAACAGATTTCAGTACCCGATTTCTCATTGCTGCAAGGCCTAAACTTGCCCAAATTATTCTTCTTGATTTCGAGTAGAGACTTGCAGAAGATAACCTATCTAAACATTCGTAGGATCCAATTTCTCGATGCGATAACATCTTCAAACTGAAACTGTACAGCTTCTTACTGACAGTTTTCTCGTGAGAAATCTCTTCCCACATTTCCTTCAATTCTGTTTTTTCTGATTTCGTAATGTAAGACGTTACATATCGAGCAACAGCAATGGAATTGTCAGCTACATACTGTATATCCATGTTAGCGTTCCACATGGATAAAATCACTGGGTTGTAGTCATTTATATTTTTTGATTCTTCTTTTCTTTTAAGGTTGTAGGTATTCTTAGGTGATTTTCTTGTGATAGTATGTCTCATTTGAAAGAACAGGTCTAGGAAATCCAAATCGACATTTAGTGTAGTATTTATCTTTGCTCTTGTATTTCCGTCGACAGTATTTTCCACACGGATGACTTTGGAAACGTAAAACTTGCTCCTTTAACTTTTTCTCTTCTGTGCTTTTTGGAATAGCACATGTTGCATATTCTTCAATGTAAGATAACACTGCTTCATCAGTATCTGTTCCAAACTTTGGGGCATCCTTGATCCACAACAGCATATGAATATGAGGAGCACCTCTTGCCTGGTGCTCTTTTCTCCAAAAGAAATCCACTACTTCTCCTAGAGGTGGATTTTTTTTATTGCAGATGAAGGACATCATAGCCTCAAATCTATGATTGAAATATCTGCAAACATTAACCGGATCCAATGAGCACAGTTCTCCTGCTGTCTTGTATTCGATGTTTTTAATGTTTGAATTTGCCTCTCGTAGAAAATCCAGTAAATCATCCCAAGCGTACTCCGCACAGCTTAGGGTAACGAACCATGTTGGTGTTCCTAAATTCTGTAACATGCATTTTAATTCACCATGGCGACGGTACCAATATTCATTTGTCCCACGCTGACAAGCCATCAGATTGATCAGTTGTGTTTCCAAATGATCATCTCGGTGCTGCACTTTCTCCATAAAATCCTTAGCAGACACATTTTGCAAATGTACTCCACTTTTTAAAATGTGATTTACTGCATAAGACAATGCAGACAAGTCGCTTTCAAATAAAAGATGGAACAAATAAGGAATACTTTGTCGAAATCTGGGATCTTCAGCATATAGTCTTGTAGTCCGATACTCAGAAGCTGGAATCTGTTCCGGACGTTCATCGTATCGTCCTCCTTTTCCTTTAGGAAACAGCTGGGGAAAACATCGAGCTTCCAAGCTCTCCTCCCATACACTCACGGGAGTTCCTTTTGCTTTCTTCATCTGAAATAGATCAATATTGTCTCCCATAACTTCTTTTGAATGAAGAGGATGTATGCTAAAATGTTCATAAATGTCTTCTTCCTTTGACTTGTCCACTTTTTCAATTTGTCCAGTTGGTGTTTCTGTGTCTTCTTGTAAATCTTCTTCTTCTTCTTCTTCTATATAAATTGATTCATACCATTTGTTATTCCTTTTCAAATACAAATTTGCTCTTTGTACTTTCCGTACATCTACCAGCTCCTGCCAAATCTTCTTATTCTTTGTAGGTACACCATTAACCAGAATAATTAATGGTTCAGTTTCCAAAGTACCCGCATCAATAGTTTCCATATTTTTTTTCAAATCCAAGGGCAAATACACCACTCTACCTTTTAAACCTCTCAGTAAATCTGAAGGAGGTAATTTACCAGTTTTGGGCTCCATACGTACTATGGTCTGGAACGGATGAACACATTGAATAAGTATAGACTCATATGTATTTAATTCAGAAAGTTCAGCAGGAATAGCATCCAATTCTAAAGTATTATGTACAGCTCTGGTCGGCATTCTATTTTCCTCTAACTTGTTGTAACAGTATTTACAAATACGCTGAACTTCACCCAATTCAAAACAATTTTCAAGAAATATATAAGTGGCAAAATCCTTCCACTTATAATTATCTTCATTTTCACTCTTTCTGTAGAGATCAACATACCTGGTTTGTTTTCTATAATGAGTTCTGCGGCAACAAATACAAGTAATATTTGGTCTTTCATTAGAGATTATTGCAAATTTTGTTATGTGATCATTAAATGTCTTACTTACAGAGGGTTCTACATTCTCTTCCACTTCTTCCTCATTTACTGTGTCCTTCTCTGCACTGTTTTGTTCAGGACCAAAGTAACAAAACTGAATTTCATCAACAACCTTCTCTACATCTGATACCGTTCCACGGAACAGAGCCCTATTCAATTCATCTAACTTTATTGCTGGACTTTTAGCAAAATACAACCGTCTCACTTTCAGTATGATGAACAGCCAGCATCCTAAAATGATGGAAAACACTATTACACACTTTTCTAGATAGACAAGCCAGAGAATGACCCTGCAAACCAGTATTCTCACTCACTCTGCATGGATCCAAACTTTGAAGCACCTTAATCTTCTGTTTTACACTTTTTTTACTATATTCTCTTAGAAACTCACGAAATTTATCAATAGATTCCTGACGCACAGTGCAAATACTACTACAATTCCAAGTGTACACTGGGGCTTTAGGACGTCTCCCCATAGCCTCATCCGCCATCACTTGTACCTCATCTCTTGGAACCATTATCTCCTTCTCCATTATGCAACCATTTTTCACTTCATAAGCACGACCTCTGGTGTCAACTGCATGCAGCAAACTATTACTTTGAAAATAACTCTCTTCATTAAAAAAAGGTTCACTACTTGAACTATGCATCCATTTTCCTAAAAACACTTTAGAAAAGTTTGTTCTGTTCACTACTCTTTTCCTTTTGCTATGTGATTTCAGTACATTAACCATTTTGTCTAATGTACGCATCCTATTCAAAATTAAAATGAATAGTTTCCTTTTTAATTCTAATGCCTTTGCTGCAATGGCTTCAATTTCTTTTTTTCTCTTATAAAACTTAGCCTTTTGCTTATATTTCTTCACATCCTTTATCAAATTGGACATAACTCTTCTCTGAAACATTTTTCTACGTATCTCTTTAAACGCTGTTTTTCTGTTTAAGTTAATCTTTTTAGTTGCAGAAGGTATATTTGCATTAACTAAATTCTCAATTTTTTCCTGTCCTTTTCGATTGAAATCATTCTTTCCAGTACAGACATTTTGTACATTTTTCCTTTTTTTGAATATGTTCTTTAGAAATTTTTTTGTCTGCTTACCAGAAGATTTTTTCTTTTTCCCAACATGAACATCTTCAACTAACTTAGGTCCTCCAGTTGTCTTCAAATATAGGTTTTTTTTGTGGTCTTTTTTTACTCTGGATTTTGTAGGCATCTTAAATTTTGTTCACTGCTCTTCAGCAATACCTGAAAAAAACTAAAAAAAAAATCCTTTATTTTATTTAAATATATTACTACATTTGTTTTCACATTAGTCACAAAACGAAATTTCTTTGCCAATTTGAAAGCACACTTACTACTCTTTTTTTTGGCAAGTGATAATCACTTTTACAGACTGACACATTATGAATTCACTTTTCAGATTTTTTAAAAAGCACATGTCCAAACTGCTTTTTCAGACCAGCACCATTTGTAACCTGGGTGACTGCCTACACTCCAGCAAGGGCAACCAGCCTTAGTGATGCTGAATGTATTTGCATTACTGACTGAAACCTCAAACCCCACTCGCTTGTGAATACTGTGCATGATTCCACATGGTAAGCAGCTGGGTGTGTGCTAAGAGTCTGCTTCTGCACCAAAAAATGGCTCCCCCTTTCCATCTAATGCAACTGTGAAATCACCAGAGCAATACGCAATAAATCTCTGCCTGTAATTCCTATTTGCACACAGAGTCATGTTTTCACATTAGGCCCTTAAAGGAAATTTCTTTGCCAATTTGAAAGCACACTTACTGCTCTTTTTTTTGGCAAGTGATAAACACTTTTACAGACTGACACATTATGAATACACTTTTCAGATTTTTTAAAAAGCACATGTCCAAACTGCTTTTTCAGACCAGCACCATTTTTAACCTGGGTGACTGCCTACACTCCAGCAAGGGCAACCAGCCTTAGTGATGCTGAATGTGTTTGCATTACTGACTGAAACCTCAAACCCCACTCGCTTGTGAATACTGTGCATGATTCCACATGGTAAGCAGCTGGCTGTGTGCTAAGAGTCTGCTTCTGCACCAAAAAATGGCTCCCCCTTTCCATCTAATGCAACTGTGAAATCACCAGAGCAATACGCAATAAATCTCTGCCTGTAATTCCTATTTGCACACAGAGTCATGTTTTCACATTAGTCACAAAACGACATTTCTTTGCAATTTGAAAGCACACTTACTGCTCTTTTTTTTGGCAAGTGATAAACACTTTTACAGACTTATACACATTATGAATCCACTTTTCAGATTTTTTAAAAAGCACATGTCCAAACTGCTTTTTCAGACCAGCACCATTTGTAACCTGGGTGACTGCCTACACTCCAGCAAGGGCAAACAGCCTTAGTGATGCTGAATGTATTTGCATTACTGACTGAAACCTCAAACCCCACTCGCTTGTGAATACTGTCCATGATTCCACATGGTAAGCAGCTGGGTGTGTGCTAAGAGTCTGCTTCTGCACCCAAAAATGGCTCCCCCTTTCCATCTAATACAACTGTGAAATCACCAGAGCAATACGCAATAAATCTCTGCCTGTAATTCCTATTTGCACACAGAGTCATGTTTTCACATTAGGCCCTTAAACGAAATTTCTTTGCCAATTTAAAAGCACACTTACTGCTCTTTTTTTTGGCAAGTGATAAACACTTTTACAGACTTACACATTATGAATCCACTTTTCAGATTTTTTAAAAAGCACATGTCCAAACTGCTTTTTCAGACCAGCACCATTTGTAACCTGGGTGACTGCCTACACTCCAGCAAGGGCAAACAGCCTTAGTGATGCTGAATGTATTTGCATTACTGACTGAAACCTCAAACCCCACTCGCTTGTGAATACTGTCCATGATTCCACATGGTAAGCAGCTGGGTGTGTGCTAAGAGTCTGCTTCTGCACCAAAAAATGGCTCCCCCTTTCCATCTAACGCAACTGTGAAATCACCAGAGCAATACGCAATAAATCTCTGCCTGTAATTCCTATTTGCACACAGAGTCATGTTTTCACATTAGGCCCTTAAACGAAATTTCTTTGCCAATTTGAAAGCACACTTACTGCTCTTTTTTTTGGCAAGTGATAAACACTTTTACAGACTGACACATTATGAATCCACTTTTCAGATTTTTTAAAAAGCACATGTCCAAACTGCTTTTTCAGACCAGCACCATTTGTAACCTGGGTGACTGCCTACACTCCAGCAAGGGCAACCAGCCTTAGTGATGCTGAATGTATTTTCATTACTGACTGAAACCTCAAACCCCACTCGCTTGTGAATACTGTGCATGATTCCACATGGTAAGCAGCTGGGTGTGTGCTAAGAGTCTGCTTCTGCACCAAAAAATGGCTCCCCCTTTCCTTCTAATGCAACTGTGAAATCACCAGAGCAATACGCAATAAATCTCTGCCTGTAATTCCTATTTGCACACAGAGTCATGTTTTCACATTAGTCACAAAACGAAATTTCTTTGCCAATTTGAAAGCACACTTACTGCTCTTTTTTTTGGCAAGTGATAAACACTTTTACAGACTTATACACATTATGAATCCACTTTTCAGATTTTTTAAAAAGCACATGTCCAAACTGCTTTTTCAGACCAGCACCATTTGTAACCTGGGTGACTGCCTACACTCCAGCAAGGGCAAATAGCCTTAGTGATGCTGAATGTATTTGCATTACTGACTGAAACCTCAAACCCCATTCGCTTGTGAATACTGTCCATGATTCCACATGGTAAGCAGCTGGGTGTGTGCTAAGAGTCTGCTTCTGCACCAAAAAATGGCTCCCCCTTTCCATCTAATGCAACTGTGAAATCACCAGAGCAATACGCAATAAATCTCTGCCTGTAATTCCTATTTGCACACAGAGTCATGTTTTCACATTAGGCCCTTAAACGAAATTTCTTTGCCAATTTGAAAGCACACTTACTGCTCTTTTTTTTGGCAAGTGATAAACACTTTTACAGACTGACACATTATGAATCCACTTTTCAGATTTTTTAAAAAGCACATGTCCAAACTGCTTTTTCAAACCAGCACCATTTGTAACCTGGGTGACTGCCTACACTCCAGCAAGGGCAACCAGCCTTAGTGATGCTGAATGTATTTGCATTACTGACTGAAACCTCAAACCCCACTCGCTTGTGAATACTGTGCATGATTCCACATGGTAAGCAGCTGGGTGTGTGCTAAGAGTCTGCTTCTGCACCAAAAAATGGCTCCCCCTTTCCTTCTAATGCAACTGTGAAATCACCAGAGCAATACGCAATAAATCTCTGCCTGTAATTCCTATTTGCACACAGAGTCATGTTTTCACATTAGTCACAAAACGAAATTTCTTTGCCAATTTAAAAGCACACTTACTGCTCTTTTTTTTGGCAAGTGATAAACACTTTTACAGACTTACACATTATGAATCCACTTTTCAGATTTTTTAAAAAGCACATGTCCAAACTGCTTTTTCAGACCAGCACCATTTGTAACCTGGGTGACTGCCTACACTCCAGCAAGGGCAAACAGCCTTAGTGATGCTGAATGTATTTGCATTACTGACTGAAACCTCAAACCCCACTCGCTTGTGAATACTGTCCATGATTCCACATGGTAAGCAGCTGGGTGTGTGCTAAGAGTCTGCTTCTGCACCAAAAAATGGCTCCCCCTTTCCATCTAACGCAACTGTGAAATCACCAGAGCAATACGCAATAAATCTCTGCCTGTAATTCCTATTTGCACACAGAGTCATGTTTTCACATTAGGCCCTTAAACGAAATTTCTTTGCCAATTTGAAAGCACACTTACTGCTCTTTTTTTTGGCAAGTGATAAACACTTTTACAGACTGACACATTATGAATCCACTTTTCAGATTTTTTAAAAAGCACATGTCCAAACTGCTTTTTCAGACCAGCACCATTTGTAACCTGGGTGACTGCCTACACTCCAGCAAGGGCAACCAGCCTTAGTGATGCTGAATGTATTTGCATTACTGACTGAAACCTCAAACCCCACTCGCTTGTGAATACTGTGCATGATTCCACATGGTAAGCAGCTGGGTGTGTGCTAAGAGTCTGCTTCTGCACCAAAAAATGGCTCCCCCTTTCCTTCTAATGCAACTGTGAAATCACCAGAGCAATACGCAATAAATCTCTGCCTGTAATTCCTATTTGCACACAGAGTCATGTTTTCACATTAGTCACAAAACGAAATTTCTTTGCCAATTTAAAAGCACACTTACTGCTCTTTTTTTTGGCAAGTGATAAACACTTTTACAGACTTACACATTATGAATCCACTTTTCAGATTTTTTAAAAAGCACATGTCCAAACTGCTTTTTCAGACCAGCACCATTTGTAACCTGGGTGACTGCCTACACTCCAGCAAGGGCAAACAGCCTTAGTGATGCTGAATGTATTTGCATTACTGACTGAAACCTCAAACCCCACTCGCTTGTGAATACTGTCCATGATTCCACATGGTAAGCAGCTGGGTGTGTGCTAAGAGTCTGCTTCTGCACCAAAAAATGGCTCCCCCTTTCCATCTAACGCAACTGTGAAATCACCAGAGCAATACGCAATAAATCTCTGCCTGTAATTCCTATTTGCACACAGAGTCATGTTTTCACATTAGGCCCTTAAACGAAATTTCTTTGCCAATTTGAAAGCACACTTACTGCTCTTTTTTTTGGCAAGTGATAAACACTTTTACAGACTGACACATTATGAATCCACTTTTCAGATTTTTTAAAAAGCACATGTCCAAACTGCTTTTTCAGACCAGCACCATTTGTAACCTGGGTGACTGCCTACACTCCAGCAAGGGCAACCAGCCTTAGTGATGCTGAATGTATTTGCATTACTGACTGAAACCTCAAACCCCACTCGCTTGTGAATACTGTGCATGATTCCACATGGTAAGCAGCTGGGTGTGTGCTAAGAGTCTGCTTCTGCACCAAAAAATGGCTCCCCCTTTCCTTCTAATGCAACTGTGAAATCACCAGAGCAATACGCAATAAATCTCTGCCTGTAATTCCTATTTGCACACAGAGTCATGTTTTCACATTAGTCACAAAACGAAATTTCTTTGCCAATTTGAAAGCACACTTACTGCTCTTTTTTTTGGCAAGTGATAAACACTTTTACAGACTTATACACATTATGAATCCACTTTTCAGATTTTTTAAAAAGCACATGTCCAAACTGCTTTTTCAGACCAGCACCATTTGTAACCTGGGTGACTGCCTACACTCCAGCAAGGGCAAATAGCCTTAGTGATGCTGAATGTATTTGCATTACTGACTGAAACCTCAAACCCCATTCGCTTGTGAATACTGTCCATGATTCCACATGGTAAGCAGCTGGGTGTGTGCTAAGAGTCTGCTTCTGCACCAAAAAATGGCTCCCCCTTTCCATCTAATGCAACTGTGAAATCACCAGAGCAATACGCAATAAATCTCTGCCTGTAATTCCTATTTGCACACAGAGTCATGTTTTCACATTAGGCCCTTAAACGAAATTTCTTTGCCAATTTGAAAGCACACTTACTGCTCTTTTTTTTGGCAAGTGATAAACACTTTTACAGACTGACACATTATGAATCCACTTTTCAGATTTTTTAAAAAGCACATGTCCAAACTGCTTTTTCAGACCAGCACCAATTGTAACCTGGGTGACTGCCTACACTCCAGCAAGGGCAACCAGCCTTAGTGATGCTGAATGTATTTGCATTACTGACTGAAACCTCAAACCCCACTCGCTTGTGAATACTGTGCATGATTCCACATGGTAAGCAGCTGGGTGTGTGCTAAGAGTCTGCTTCTGCACCAAAAAATGTCTCCCCCTTTCCTTCTAATGCAACTGTGAAATCACCAGAGCAATACGCAATAAATCTCTGCCTGTAATTCCTATTTGCACACAGAGTCATGTTTTCACATTAGTCACAAAACGAAATTTCTTTGCCAATTTGAAAGCACACTTACTGCTCTTTTTTTTGGCAAGTGATAAACACTTTTACAGACTTATACACATTATGAATCCACTTTTCAGATTTTTTAAAAAGCACATGTCCAAACTGCTTTTTCAGACCAGCACCATTTGTAACCTGGGTGACTGCCTACACTCCAGCAAGGGCAAATAGCCTTAGTGATGCTGAATGTATTTGCATTACTGACTGAAACCTCAAACCCCATTCGCTTGTGAATACTGTCCATGATTCCACATGGTAAGCAGCTGGGTGTGTGCTAAGAGTCTGCTTCTGCACCAAAAAATGGCTCCCCCTTTCCATCTAATGCAACTGTGAAATCACCAGAGCAATACGCAATAAATCTCTGCCTGTAATTCCTATTTGCACACAGAGTCATGTTTTCACATTAGGCCCTTAAACGAAATTTCTTTGCCAATTTAAAAGCACACTTACTGCTCTTTTTTTTGGCAAGTGATAAACACTTTTACAGACTGACACATTATGAATCCACTTTTCAGATTTTTTAAAAAGCACATGTCCAAACTGCTTTTTCAGACCAGCACCATTTGTAACCTGGGTGACTGCCTACACTCCAGCAAGGGCAAACAGCCTTAGTGATGCTGAATGTATTTGCATTACTGACTGAAACCTCAAACCCCACTCGCTTGTGAAGACTGTCCATGATTCCACATGGTAAGCAGCTGGGTGTGTGCTAAGAGTCTGCTTCTGCACCAAAAAATGGCTCCCCCTTTCCATCTAATGCAACTGCGAAATCACCAGAGCAATACGCAATAAATCTCTGCCTGTAATTCCTATTTGCACACAGAGTCATGTTTTCACATTAGGCCCTTAAACGAAATTTCTTTGCCAATTTGAAAGCACACTTACTGCTCTTTTTTTGGCAAGTGATAAACACTTTTACAGACTGACACATTATGAATCCACTTTTCAGATTTTTTAAAAAGCACATGTCCAAACTGCTTTTTCAGACCAGCACCATTTGTAACCTGGGTGACTGCCTCCACTCCAGCAAGGGCAACCAGCCTTAGTGATGCTGAATGTATTTGCATTACTGACTGAAACCTCAAACCCCACTCGCTTGTGAATACTGTGCATGATTCCACATGGTAAGCAGCTGGCTGTGTGCTAAGAGTCTGCTTCTGCACCAAAAAATGGCTCCCCCTTTCCATCTAATGCAACTGTGAAATCACCAGAGCAATACGCAATAAATCTCTGCCTGTAATTCCTATTTGCACACAGAGTCATGTTTTCACATTAGTCACAAAACGAAATTTCTTTGCCAATTTGAAAGCACACTTACTGCTCTTTTTTTTGGCAAGTGATAATCACTTTTACAGACTGACACATTATGAATCCACTTTTCAGATTTTTTAAAAAGCACATGTCCAAACTGCTTTTTCAGACCAGCACCATTTGTAACCTGGGTGACTGCCTACACTCCAGCAAGGGCAACCAGCCTTGGTGATGCTGAATGTATTTGCATTACTGACTGAAACCTCAAACCCCACTCGCTTGTGAATACTGTGCATGATTCCACATGGTAAGCAGCTGGCTGTGTGCTAAGAGTCTGCTTCTGCACCAAACAATGGCTCCCCCTTTCCATCTTATGCAACTGTGAAATCACCAGAGCAATACGCAATAAATCTCTGCCTGTAATTCCTATTTGCACACAGAGTCATGTTTTCACATTAGGCCCTTAAACGAAATTTCTTTGCCAATTTGAAAGCACACTTACTGCTCTTTTTTTTGGCAAGTGATAAACACTTTTACAGACTGACACATTATGAATCCACTTTTCAGATTTTTTAAAAAGCACATGTCCAAACTGCTTTTTCAGACCAGCACCATTTGTAACCTGGGTGACTGCCTACACTCAAGCAAGGGCAACCAGCCTTAGTGATGCTGAATGTATTTGCATTACTGACTGAAACCTCAAACCCCACTTGCTTGTGAATACTGTGCATGATTCCACATGGTAAGCAGCTGGGTGTGTGCTAAGAGTCTTCTTCTGCACCAAAAAATGGCTCCCCCTATCCATCTAATGCAACTGTGAAATCACCAGAGCAATACGCTATAAATCTCTGCCTGTAATTCCTATTTGCACACAGAGTCATGTTTTCACATTAGTCACAAAACGAAATTTCTTTGCCAATTTGAAAGCACACTTACTGCTCTTTTTTTTGGCAAGTGATAAACACTTTTACAGACTGACACATTATGAATCCACTTTTCAGATTTTTTAAAAAGCACATGTCCAAACTGCTTTTTCAGACCAGCACCATTTGTAACCTGGGTGACTGCCTACACTCCAGCAAGGGCAACCAGCCTTAGTGATGCTGAATGTATTTGCATTACTGAGTCCAACCTCAAACCCTTAAACTATTCTTTTTTTATACCAGTACACCTTAATTTATTGTGAAAACATAGTCCATATTATTTTACTTGTTCCTCACATTTAAATTTCTCCCAAAACAGAAAATAATAAACACAACTTCAACAAAAAGAATTGCATTTCTATTATTCATTTCTTAATTTACCATATACATCCCCTCTCAAACTCTAAACTCACCTTTGAAATTAGTTAGTTGTGAAAGAAATGTGGCACTCAAACAGCAGATTATCAGAGCCAGGATCTCTGTTCTTTACACCTCTCTCCTCTCAGCAGAACCAGATAATGGCAAACTTTCCCTCTCTTTTTCCACATATATACATGTTAATTTCAAATCTCAGTGCTTCCCCCTTTTTTTCAAATGTAATCACACATTTCTATTGGTTGAAAACCAACCCTTTTCCAAAAGTACCCTTCCCCCAACTTGACTTCTGCCTAGTACCCTTCCCCCAACTCGCCTTCTGCCTGCTACCATAGCAACAGCTCATGGAACACTGCTGTGTGGAGTTAGGTCAGAAGTTCGCCAAACAATGTTTCAATTCCACAGAGCAAGAGTGCTTGACTTTTCTAACCTAACAGCAAATCCATAGTACTGTTCTTTGGTAACACATTTTTCTGTACCAATACAAAACATGCTTCTATAAATTTACACATACAGCCTAGTTTTTAGTGTAGAATGGTATGAAACAGCCAATCAGTTCTTTTTTTATAAAAAAATATGTATGCCTCCATTTCCAAACTGTCTTTCATTTCTTTTTACCATTCTACTGAAATACACCTCCTGAGTGCATCCAGATCTCCTTTGAAGATGTTCACAGTGTGGATTGTAGGACACAGCTATGTCTTCTGGAGTGAAAAGTTTGCAGAGAAAACAGGTATGGTGAGAGACCTTGCTTTGCCAAATGTAGACATTAAATGGATTGGTCAGAGAGGGTTAAAGTGGCACCAATTGATGCCATTGGTGAAATCCTTCATGCAAAACCAACACCCTGACCTCATAATAGTGCACTGTGGTGGCAATGACCTAGGCACTTTGACTGGGGTAGGTCTGGAAATGCTTATGAAGGACACCTTTGCACAACTGTTTTCACTTTTCCCTAAAACTGCCTTTGTGTTTTCTAACATATGCCAAAGGCAAAAATGGAACTGGTCCAATCATTTCTGTCCGCAGATTGACAAAGCAAGAAAGCACGTCAACAAATCTGTTTCTGCTTTCCTCCGTGACTATGGTATGGGTTCCATTTACCACAACAACTTGCGTTACGACATGCAAGACATTTATAGAGGAGATGGTGTGCACTTCAATGATGAAGGGAACAGAGTCTTCCTCTTGAACCTTAGACTCTGCGTCGGTACTTACTTGTAGGTACCACTTAAAAATCACTTCATAAACACAACGGCTCTTTTTAGAGCCCCCTAATATCTAAACACTTAAATCTGCATTTCATTTCTTTTTTTATTTTTTTTTTACCGTACGCTTACCGTACGCGTACCCCGTGATTTTTTTAAAAATCAATAAATGTTTTCTTTGTACTTTTCTGTCCTTCTTTGACCCCCTTACAAATGTTAGGGGGTCTGTAACTCTCCTCCTTGCCCCCTTTTCTTGTTATCACTCTTTTTTTTCTGAGTGAAACACACGAAATGGCGGCCGCCGCTTGCTGGTTTCGACCGATTCGAATGTTTACTAAGATCTAAGAGCCAATCAGAATCGCGCTCGCGCACGCCACCGTACGCGTACGGTAAGCGTACCGTAAGCGCACCGTAAGCTGGCTCAGATATATATATTGATTTAAAGGCTATTTTCTCAGAATCTACTGAACAGATTTACACCAAACCTACAAAAGGCACTTCCTTGACCTGAGGACTACCTCTCTGCCAAATTTCTAGTAATTCTGTTCAGCCGTTCGGGCTGTAGCCCTGTCTAAAGGTCCTATGGAAAAATGCATGGGAAAAACGTGTTTTGGGACCCCCCTTTTATCTCAGCCCCCGCTTGACGAATCCCCCCGAGACTTTCAGGGAAGGAGCGGAGCGTAGCGCCCCGCCTATTTTGAAAAATTCGCGAGGATTCGTCGACCGGCGCCAAAGTTATTCAAAATAGAATGTTGCGGATTTCCTATGGAAACGTGGTCCTAACTATAACTACCTACTGGCGACCGCCAGTAGGTAATATATATATATATATATTGCTCCTCCGCCGGCGGACTATGACTATGTAAAAACGAGAGTAGATGTTTTCAAATTTGTGAGAACATTGAAACTAAAAAAACACTTTGCCTCAAATCTTGATAAGAGAGCATATCCCACGCAGCCCAATACATCGGAGGAAGTCCATCCAGCGGGCTTAGTGGTAAATGATATGGACTTGCTCATGAATTTAAGACCAATGGAGGAGGCATCTGACATTACTATGGGGGCTGTTGCAACCGATACAACAGATGAACTAGTATCGATTTCCCAGGCTCAGGAAATAGCCAGGGAACAAGAGGTGGACATTGGGGGCAGTGACCCCACTAGATTCAAACTACCCTCGAGATTCATCCCGCTAACCGCAAGAGATGCGGTAGATGTCTTTAATGACCTCGTTGTGAATGACTTGAAAAATCTGGAAAAATGCACAAGTGTCAAGAATAAAGCATTCACGAAACATCAACAAGATTACACTGCATTGGTGAATAAACTTGCAACAGATGACACCTGTATAGTGCGGAACGCTGACAAGGGGGGCAACATTGTCCTGTGGGACAGGAGTAGCTACCTGGCAGAGGCACATAAACAACTTAATAACATCAATAACTATGCTAAAATCAAAGAGAATGTCATGCAGTCAAGCTATAAAATGTTTAATGATCAACTGTACATATGGTGTAATCAAAGTCTGTTGACACGTGATGAATTAGCGTTTTTGAAGATTGTGAATCCGGTTGTACCAGTATTTTACCTGATCCCCAAGGTCCATAAGAGCAAACAGAACCCCCCCGGGAGGCCGATTATTTCTGCCATAGGAGGGGCGTTTGAGAACACTTCGAGATTTATAGATTCTTTTCTATGTCCCTTGGTGAGAAATCTACCAGCCTTTATTCAGGATACTGGCGACTTCTTGAAAAAGATCTATGACCTCCCTTGGGAGGAGGATTTGCTGTTGGTTACAATAGATGTGGCTGCATTGTATACCAGCATTAGGCATGAGGACGGCCTCCAAGCTGTTAGGCATTTTTTGGGCAATCGACCAATTAAACTGTGGTCTCACACACAAATGCTGCTTTCCATGATCTCTACCTGTCTTAAGAATAATTTTTTCCTCTTTAACGACCAGCTGTACCATCAGATCTGCGGGACAGCGATGGGCACCTGCTTCGCCCCCAGCTATGCTAATCTGCATATGGGCTGGTGGGAGGAGCAGGTGGTCAAGGTTAGCCATCAGAGAGAATGGGAGGAGAATGTGCTACTTTGGAGTCGCTATATCGACGACCTTTTCATAATATGGAAGGGGTCGGAGATAGCAGCGCAAGACTTCATTAAAAGGCTACAAAATAACAACTTGAACCTTAGCTTTACCAGTTCAATCAGTAAAACCGAGGTAAATTTCCTTGATCTCACGGTCTACATCAGTGAGGGAAAAGTACAAACTAAACTATTTAGAAAACCTACCTCGACTAATACACTGTTACATGCTAAGAGTTTCCATCCTTTTAGCCTTATTGAAAGCATTCCATACGGAGAGAGTATCAGAACTATCCGGAACTGTAGTGAGAGTCCAGTGATTGAAAAAGAGCTTTCGTGTTTGCAAAACCGGTTTAAAGCTAGAGGTTATGCAACAGATGTGATCGAGCAAGCGATTACGAGAGCCAAAAAAAGAACCAGGGAAGACATACTGTTTAATGAAAGCCGTGGTCAAATCAATCGCAAAAGAGGTAACACCAATGAATTACGGATGATCACCACGTACAACAAAAGCCATAAACAGATCAGGGGTATCCTCTCCAAACATTGGCATCTGATCCGCAATGACCCCTCATTAGGGAAATTGGTTCAGAAAAGACCATTGTTGTCCTTCAGGAAGGCACGCTCGTTCAAGCAGATGCTGGTGTCTAATATGATTACATCCAAAAAACAGCTGCCCATGGGCAGTGCCTGGCTGGCGAGAAGAGCGGGCTTCATAAAATGCAACAAATGTAAGGCCTGCAGCCATGGCAAAAACACGACTTCTTACACATTAGGCCTCTCTAAAAGAATCAAGAAAATAAAAGGGAGCCTCTCCTGTAAGACGGATTATGCTGTCTACGTCCTGCAATGCCCTTGTGGCTTGCGGTACGTGGGCAGCACAATCCATCCTGCCCATAAAAGGATTTTGCAGCACTTGAGGGCCATCAAGAATGGGGACAGGGCATATCCCGTGGCCCGCCACTTTGAGTCTCATCATGAGAAGGATGAGAAGGGACTTTCTTACTTTGTCATCGATAGTGTACCGCGTAATGTGAGAGGGGGCAATAGGGAAAGGAACCTGAGGAGATTGGAGTCAAATTACATCTTGGCTCTCAATACCCGTTCCCCCACAGGTCTCAACATTGAGGAAGATCTTATTACACACCTGTAATGGGATCTGTTTAGAAGTCACAGGAAATGGCAGCAGCAATCCCCCTCGACTGTGTTTTTAAATTTGTTAAAATTGTTTTCTTGTTGCTCTTTGGTTTTGATTTTTATGGTGTGCACACACACAAATTTTCTTTTCTTTTTATGTAAATTTTTGTTATAGTTTACAGCAAGATACGTCCTATAGGTAATTAACGGATGCCCACTGGGGCATAAATGCTAAACGGGGTATATGTGGCAAACATGCAAGTTTTGCGGGTTTTAAATGTATCAACTTTTGAAATTTGGCAGGCTGGGGTCACGCAGAACCATCCCAGGGATATATGTGTCATTTGTGTGATTGTCGTTTCACGGATGACAGTCACTATCCTTGAAATAATATGGAATGATTAGGGCACCTGCGTGTCTCGATGCCCCTGAGGAAGCATGTTATGAAATTGTCATGATGTTGCATGATTGTGCATTAAGCAATCAAGATTGTATTGTGGATATTTGCCCAGGCTCTAGTAAGCGGAGAGTCCCTGTACCGTTGGACTACGAGTCTGTTCTCTAATACACTGGGGTTGTAGTCATATCATGTGACGTGTCACGAGCGCAAGAAACTATGTAAATAAGGCACTCGAGCTCAGTTGAATTGTTGGTGATCAAGCCTGCTTGTCAGGTGAAACGCGTACAAATCGGCTGATTGAATAAAAACTTTATCGAGCCCAGACACGGCGTCGTCATCCTTTGGCTGCGGGCAGAGGTTTGGTGGATATATATATATATATATATATATATATATATATATATATTCACTGAAAAAACCATCAGTTTCAGGCACGTTATAGTTAGAAATTAGCATTTAAAAAACCTTCGAAATTCACTGAAAAACCATAGGTTTCAGGGATGTTATAGTTAGTTGGACATTTCACTCAGAGAAAACCATAGAAATTCCCCTGTTATAGTTAGTTGAGCTAACTACAACTCTCGCCCCCGCAATGCACTGCCGATGACATCACATATTTCATCATTCATGACATGGTCAGTGACATAACTGATGAAATCTCAAATTGCATAAATGATGACATCATCCAAGTGAAAATCTCATCCACCCCCTCCCACTCTAATATAACCTTTGATACACCCACTGTAAAATACAGACTACCATTTTCGAAACCATCAAGAAACCAATACCAGTTACTACATACGCAATCACTGATTCCTAGGTCTCCAAACATATCCACTCATTCACCCATACAATCACTCATAGATGCAGTCACTCATCAATAGAACACTATCATATGCACTCATAAACCTATACAGACGATTGAACACCACCACTCATCCAGTTCCTCTCACACCTAGTTAGTCATGCAAAGATTCAATCACACTTCCATTTACTGATCTATACAGTTATACACACACCACATCACTTATTCAAACAGAAACAAATGCATACTTACTTTCTTCTACAATCACTGATACAAGTACACACTCATCCATACAGCCACTCTCACAATCACTGACTCTCACGTATAGTCATTTATATACTTCAACTTTTACATACACTGCCTTTTACATATGTAGTTACTTGGACATGTACCATTGAGACATCCATTCACTCACCAACACACCCATACAAACACTTACCCACCCATACAGCTGTTTCCACTTGCACTCTTGAACCCTTACACACAGTGAATCAACCACTCCAACATATATGCACAGACTCACACACCTCCCACCCACCCACACATACACCCAGGCACCCATACAAATATTCAGGCAACCAATCGATAACCCATATAGACACTCATGTAGCTATTGACCAACCCATGCAGCAGCTGATACAACAAGAGACAGACTGATAAAGACATTAATGCAGTTTAGGCACTAACCCATGCATTTAGTAAGACACGTTTAATCACTCACTTAAACAGTCAGTCACGCACCTACTAAATCCTCCATTCAGACATTTATACACCCACTCATTCTTCAATACACCTCGGTATATATATAATACATATTTAAACTTTAAAGAAAAACACAGTAACTGGATGATGTCATCAGTAATGTCATCAGTGATGTCATTTGAGATGTCATCATTGATGTCATCAGTGATGTCACTGACCATGTCATGAATGATGTAATATGTGACATCATCAGCAGTGCGGGGGCACGAGTTATAGTTAGCTGAACTAACTATAACGGGGGAATTTATCTGATTTTGTACAAGTAAAATGTCCAACTAACTATAACGTCCCTGAAACTTGTGGTTTTTTCAGTAAATTTCTAAGGTTTTTTAAATGCTAATTTCTAACTATAATGTGCCTGAAACCTACGTTTTTTTCAGTGAATATATGTATATATATATTATCTACTGGCGGTCGCCAGTAGATAGTTATAGTTAGGACCGTGTTTCCATAGGAAATCTGCAACATTCTATTTGGAATAACTTTTGCGCCGATTGACGAATCCTCGCGAAATTTTCAAAATAGGTGGGGCGCTCCGCTCCGCTCCTTCCCTGAAAGTCTCGGGGGGATTCCTCAAGCGGGGGCTGAGAAAAAGGGGGTCCCAAAACACGTTTTCCCCATGCATTTTTCCATAGGACCTTTAGTCCAAGCTACAGCCCGAACGGCTGAACAGAATTTCTTGAAATTTGGCAGAGAGGTAGTCCTCAGGTCAGGGATGTGCCTTTTGCAGGTCTGGTGTAAATCTGTTCAGTATTTCCTGAGAAAATAGCATTTAAATCAATATATATATCTATAGGCGCGCTCCGTGCGCGTACGGTAAAACTTACCGTATGCGCACGCTGCCGTGCGCGAGCGCGATTCTGATTGGTTGTTAGATCTTAGTAAACATTCGAATCGGTTGAAACCAGGAAGTGTCGGCCGCCATTTTGTCTCTCGCAGTCTGAGGGGGTGAAAACAAAGGTGGAGAACGTGAAAAGGGGGCATGGTGGACAGTTCCTGACCCCCTAGCCTTTGTCAGGGGGTCCTAGAAGGACCCCCAAGGGCCAAAATTTCCTTTAATTTTTTTGCGAAAAATCGCGGGGTACGCGTAGCGTGCGCGTACGGTAGAAACGGAAAAATTCCGCGAACTGCGTAACGTGGGCGCGCGCAAGGTTGCACGAAGCGCACCATGCGCGTACGGTACGCGCACGGTGAAAAACCTTACAAAAAAACCCCCCAAAAAAACATAACTTAGCATTTAAAAAACCGTACAAATTCACTGAAAAAACCATAGGTTTCACACACGTTATAGTTAGGAATTAGCATTTAAAAAACCTTGCAAATTCACTTAAAAAACCATAGGTTTCACACATGTTATAGTTAGCTGGACATTTCACTCGTGAAAAACCATTGAAATTCCCCCGTTATAGTTAGTGCAGGCAACTATAACTCACGCGACCGCAATCCTCTGCTGATGACGTCAGATATTACATCACTGATGACATATGTGTCTTTCTGAAAAATAAATATTTGTAATATATGTATAGCTAAAGGTTAATGGAAGAAGACATGGGTAAATAAGTGTCTAAATACAGTGATGTAATATCTGACGTCATTAGCAGAGGATTGCGGTAGCGTGAGTTATAGTTGCCTGCACTAACTATAACGGGGGAATTTCAATGGTTTTTCACGAGTGAAATGTCCAGCTAACTATAACATGTGTGAAACCTATGGTTTTTTAAGTGAATATATATATATATATATATATATACAGAGACGATCGTATTTGCAGATCTGTTTCTCCACACGATCTTATATATATATCCTGAGATGTCGTCAGACATGGTGAAAGAGAGGGAGGCGGCTGCTACGGAAATGTTTTCCGATACCCCTCAAACCACACGCACCCATAAACCTATTGAAACAGCGAGCACAGCTGAGACAGACTCAATCAAATACAAATTCAAATTATTAGAGAAGAAAATGCACGCAGAACAAAGCAAATGGTGGGAGTCACGCTCATTACAACGATATATTGAAGTGGGGAGGATACCACGAGGCTTGCGTATACTTACTGCCCCCACATATGAGGAAACAAACCCTGACCTCATGCGCGAATGGGCTGAATGTAATCTTGACTCCTCTCGGAAGCTCACACTCATCCTAATAAAATACGCGGACATAGATCGAGCAAGGTTATTGAATGAAATCGATGAATTTAATGATGAACTTGATAAGATTACCACTACTGAGGAAATGTCCAAATTGCGAAAAGAGATGCTTACAAGGCTCAAAAAAGAGGAAGACAAAATTAAAGAACGTAAGGCCACTAAATTTATAAGGGACAAAAATGATTATGAATTAGGCCAAATCTTTACATTTGCTAAAAAGTACGATGCCCTCAGAGTCTCTAGAAACAAAACGACAACAGCTGCACCCAAAACAAGAGTGAATATTGAAACAACACTATCGGATCTCAGCTCGGCAGCAAGAAGTGACTCCGAATCAGAAATGCGAGTACTTGAAGCCAGATCTGCACAAAACAAACCCTCCCCAGGGGAAGAACTGAATTTTTTGTGCGAAGAGAGGAGAGCAACTCTCAGACCAAGGGCGCAAAAAAACTTCTTAGGACCAACGCCAACTTCAAACGAAGGCAGAGGCGCAAAGCGAACAGAAGACGCCGGCAACAAGAGGAGGGGAAGCGGCTATTGGAAACGAAAATAAATATAATCAATAAGGATAATAACACCATTATCAATCTTTCCAAAATTAAATTAAGCCCTGAAGAGACTGAAATCTTAAGCCTTGGCCTCTCTTTTTGTCCACCGAAAAACTTTGACTATGCATCCACAAGAATGGATATATACAAAGGGGTGAGAAAACTCAAACTTAAAAAATTTCATATGCTCAGGGAGCCAGAGGAATACAACTGTAATCTAATGCTCACTAGTCATCAAGCACATCAAGACAACACCAATGACACAAACTTCTCACTAACCCAGGAGTTACAAGAGATGTGGGATGGCAGCCAAACCCCAAATACCTCACAGCAACCTGATAAGATCATGACCAAAACATTGTCTACTAAGACTGCATTGACACACTTTAAACCTAAATCCACCTTTAATCCTATCGCTCTGCATGATTCCATCGATGCATTTCATGAAGCAGTCACAACCAAGATTAAGAGGCTCAATAAGACAACTATGATGGCCAAGAGACAATATCGTGAAAAAGAAATCAAGTACAATAATCTTATGACCAAACTTAAACTTAATAAAGAAACTGTGATTCGCAACAGCGATAAAGGAGGCAACATTGTCCTATGGACGCAGGAAGACTATAAAAATGAAGCGTTCAGACAATTGAATGACAGAGAATGTTACAGCCGCACGAACACGGCGCATCTCAAATCAACGTACCGGGAGTATTATAACAAACTAGCAAGTTGGAGAAAACGAGATCTCATTAGTGAAGATGAACACAAATTTTTGAGAAAAAACAATCCTACAACTCCATCCATCTACTTTATCCCCAAGGTGCACAAAGACATATCCAATCCACCAGGACGACCTATCATTACTGCAAAAGAAGGACTCCTAGAGAACACATCTATTTATGTTGATTACTTCCTCCAGGATTTCGTTAAAAAACTGCCATCATATGTTTGTGATACCAGTGACTTTATAAGAAAAATTCAGGGGTTTGTTTGGCAAAAAGACTATCTCATGTTGGCACTAGATGTTTCCTCTTTGTATACCAGTATTCGACATTTTGACGGTATCAATGCAACTAGATTTTTTCTTGCACAGCGTGAAGTTGAATTTCTGTCGCACAATGAAATGTTGATATCTATGATTGAGTTTTGCCTCACAAACAATATTTTCATGTTTAACAACCTGTTATTCCAACAGACAAGAGGTGTAGCCATGGGGGCCAGCTTTTCCCCTAGTTACGCATGTCTCCACATGGGCTGGTGGGAAGAGCTGGTCCTCAACAATGAGTACCAACATATTGTGGAGAGCAACATTATAATATGGCTCCGCTACATCGATGATTTATTTGTAGTTTGGAAGGGCAACACAGAAGGGGCACAAGAGTTTGTCAACAATTGGAACTGTAACCAACTCAATCTACACTTCACGGTCAATGTCAGTGACACCACAGTTAATTTTTTGGACACCCAAATATATGTGCACAATGACAAACTAGAGACCCGCATATACAGGAAAGAAACAGCAGGTAACTCTATCCTACATGCTCAGAGTTCCCACCCCCAGCATCTCATAAATAGCATCCCATATGGAGAAATGCTCCGTTTAAAGCGGGTATGTAGTAATATCACTGACCTTTCGATAGCCCAAGAATCAAGTAAAATCAGATTTCTTGAAAGAGGATACCAACTGAAAATCATTGAATTAGCTATATCCAAAACGACAGTCATGGATAGAAATACCCTTCTCCAAGACAAACGTATAGCTACAAACCCTGAGGTCATAGACACTACCAACAGCACGAAGCTCAAGGAAGAATTCCGCCTTATTATGGGCTTTAGTAAACAACACAGGGCCATTCACAAGATCATCCAAACATGCTGGCCTTTAGTTTTGTGTGATCCGGTAATTGGACCCCTGCTACCGCAGAGGGTGTCCATTACTTATAGCAAGGCTCCATCCATGAGGGATTGTTTGGTGTCAACTGACCCAGAAATCATGGAAAAAAAAACTCGTGGCTTCAAACACACAAAGGTTTTTTCAAATGTAGAACATGCAAAGCATGTATACATGGGATCAACACGTTAACTTACACCACTCCCTTTTGTCAAACTAAATTCAAAATTACCAAGCTTCTGACATGCAAAACTGAATTTGCCATTTATGTCTTGATATGCCCTTGCAGACTCCAATACATTGGGAGTACCAAACTCCAGGTCCATAAGCGCATTCTTCAACATCTTCGTGCAATTTCGAATGAAGATAATACATATCCCGTGGCAAGACATTTTAAAAAATTCCATCAATCTAACAACAAAGGTCTCAACTATTTTGTAGTCGATGCCGTACCTCCTAGCAGAAGAGGTGGAGACCGCGAATACAAACTTAGAAAACTTGAGACAAGATATATATTACAACTTGACACTAAGCACCCTAACGGCTTGAATGTGACAGAAGATCTGTACACTTGCCTATAGAGCATTTGGTTAACGGCGTTCCTTTATTAGTCAGTAACTATATAACTTTGTACTTTAGCCACAGACTTACACATATTAATTCTGGATATTTTATCCTGATTTATCATAGGTTACAGACACTGAAATTTTACCGATTTTAACGGTAGAAAATTAAACCTGTATAATTATTAGAAGTTACCTTTTACGATTGAGATTTTAATATATATATTTATATATTTATATATTTATGTGGCTATATTTATATATCTATTTTTGCATTTTTGCACATTTCTCATATCTTCCACTCTATATATGAGGGGTTATGTAATAAGGCACTTTACAGGTTTAATATTTGCTATGACATTCACATAGCAAATATTTCCAGTTTCTCGATTTTTACGGGCTTTTAATGTCTTTTGTCTGACAGGATATTAGTTACTTATGTGTATATCTGATTTTATGTGTATGTGTCTAACAATAGCTCAAGATCTGTGACAGAAACACATTGACGAGACGCTATTTCATTCACTATTCTTGTCTCAGTCTGTGGTACTTACTTTCACATGATTAAGTTGTGATTTACACCAACATTTAGAAGTAGCATTTGATCTTAATTTATGTCGGTTTTATCTTGTTCTCGTCTTAAGATGTATGATGTCTGATGGGATTCAATTCCAACACGGGCCTGCCAATCTGTATTTTACAATGATTCTGTGGCAGAGATTAAGTGCACTGACCCATGCGGATATATTTGATATCTTCCATTTATCATGAACTCTGTCTAACTAGTGCTCGCCAATCTTCAAGTTGATTTATAGCTTGTTTTGATTTTACCAAGATGAACAAGTTGAATTTAATCACATGGTTTATGTTTTAATTCAGCACTGTTATTTGCACATGACATATAGTTTTACCCCAAGCTTATCTTTAATGAATTTTTTTTTTTGACATGTGGCGTAATACTTCTAGCGGGAGTATGATAATATGTAAATTATCAGTACATCACAATAGGATGTTTGTATAATATATTTCGCAAATTGCTGACTGCTCTGCAAAATTGTACTTTTTACATGTGAGCATACGCTAGTATTTTGTCCATATCTATTTAACTCTAGACCACGTGGGGTAATACGTTTTTATGCACGGTCACTTTAAATTTACGCACTTTACGAATCCATGTTGAGTGAACAAGGCTCGTCCGAGCCGAAACGCGTATCGACGACATATGGATTAATAAATACTGCAAGCATTAACTTCGGGTCTGTGTCCATCCTTTGGTTCTCTTGCAATTGGAGCCTTGCTGGAAAAAAGTGATATATATATACATATATATATATAATATATATATATGCATTTTGTTTACCAGAGGCAGTTATTAGCAGTGCATGGGGAGGGTGCGAGTCATAGTTAATTCAGGGCACAAGATTTAGTGACTTGCTATACCTATAGCTGGTATGTTTCATTGGTTTTGTTAATTTAAAATAGTATGCTTTAACTGACATTTTCACAAACTATAACGTCTCTTTAACCTATGGTTTTTTCAGTGAATTTTTATTAATGCAACGTAGAATATTATTAACATACCTAACTATAACATCACTTTAACTTTTGTCTTTTCAAGTGCAATTCTATTTTTATTCTTTATATAAAGTAAGTTATTCATTGTTGTGCATGGCTTGGAGTTGGACATATAGTCTGGGCTGTGGCCAGGCCCTTTTGCCCAAACACCGTGGGTGTCCAACTCCCTTCTGTGTACGACTATTGGCTGTGCATGGTGGGGATTGTGTGCAGGGCCTAGCCAAACTCCCTGCTGACAGTCAATCTCCTTCTGTGCATAGCCTTTGGCCAGGTTCTGCACCCAACCTCCTGCTGGCGGCCAAACTATGCTTAACAATATAAAGGGTATCAGTTTAAGTAAGGCAAACATACTCACTTCGTCAAAATAACTATAATCCAATATATATTTCATAAATTCACACATTGAAATGATTAATTAAAGTGATTGTCATAAAATATATTAAATGAAGCTTTTCTGAAGAACATTAACATATATTTGAGTCTTTCTTTTAACATTTGTTGAAGAATAAATTGCAACAATTAGATGTCTCCCCACTCTAGCTGAAGAGCATACTGCTCCAAATTGGAGTGCTTTAAAAAAAATGGGAAGCTCTCCTGGGGTCATGTATTTGATGACGCAGGTGACTGCCTGATTTTTTAAAAATGTTGCACTCCCTGCAGCCCCCCCCAACATTGAAAAAAGATAGACTTTCATGAGACGTTTCATGAAAGGGAATCTTGTAATGGGAAATGTGTATCCCATTTCTATGATTTTCAGTACCCTATCAACTAATGTAGATGCTTCCCAGATCTTTTAAAGTCCAAAAGATAACTTTCTCTGGACCATGGTAACTATGATTTAGAGAAGAGAGCAGCAGGAGTGGAAGATACTGGTTGGTGCTGGCATTTGTTGCCATATGGGCCTCTCTGTCCTTGACCCCTGACACAAAGTGACTGACTGGACCCCTTGATAAGCAGTGAAAGACAAAGAGATTTGCAGTAGATTTTGGACCTCGACAAGTGTTAAAACTAGAGCAAAGGAGAGTAGCAGGTTCTGTACTTCTGGTTCGGGATGCCATTGAAATGCTGGCTGGTTTCAACCACACATCCTAAAGAATCATAATAAGACTGTATAGTTTTACTTTTAGTACAAGATAGTCAACTATTGTTGGAGCGTATAATTTCTTCTTCTAGATCTCTTGTGTTTTTACACGAAATTTAGGAACAGGTCATATTTGCCTTCTGACTTTTTACTCATATCACCTTTTATTTTTAAGTCACTGACTTTCTATGGGCAGGTGTTTTAGTGTCAGTGACTGGTCATATGTGGTGCTGGACTTACCCCAAGACTGAGATGGATTACAACTACTACGGTTTTGTGTCTCTTTTGACTGCACTAACTTGACTGTACTAACTTTAGAAGTTTGTACAGTTTGTGCATAGCAATGGGTATTGTTATTTGTGAGTAGGGTGCTTGACCCTACCTAAACCCCTTCAGAGCCCTACCTAAATCCCACCTCATGACTCCCTAAACCGCTCCCAGTTAGTAGTAGGTCCGGCCCACATTTATAAGTTAAACATAGGCACACTTGTGCAGAATTCTCAGCAGTTGGAGCAGGTACCTCTGCACAGAAAAGATAGGAGTGACAGAGTCATAGCATAGGTTTGGGATTATAATTTGTGGTACATAAGTAGTACTATTGTAGTACTATGAAATGTACTCCAAAACGCAGTTTTCTAATAGGCTCCATACAGATACATCACACTTTGAGAATACACATACTTACTAAAGAATAGTAGATACATTTTTAATTGTGATGCAATAGCTGGTATCTGGGAAGGCATTCTGCAGCATGCATCGAAAGAGAAAAATGCCTTTAATGATTGTTTTTTGCAGGAAGGGACATTTTCCTGCACAAAAACAATCATGCAGTACGCATAGAAAGAGAAAAAAAACAGGAGAAATAAAAGTATTTCTTCTAGTTGCGCCTTCTTACGCAATCAACCTCTCAGTGCAGGCACCCTTGCAAAATGACGCAAGTGTTTCTGTGCTGGTGCACGGCTGCTGTTTGTGCACCAGCGCAGGGGAGAAAGACAGGAATACGCCGTATCTTGTAGATATGGCATAATACTGTCCTTATATTTTGACACACGACAGCGCCACAGTAAGGTTTGCTGAACTGCCGTGCATCAAAATATTGTAAAAGAGGCCCTCAATACCATAAACTACAATCTTATTGACTATAAAGAAAAAATAACACCACTACTCCTTAAGGAAAATGTGGAGTATTTGCAAAGTGATGTGTATTGGTATGAATATTGAAATGGATGGTACATTCAAAGTTTGTTGTGATTTTATATAAATAAAAATTGGAAGGGTTTTCAACTGGTATTGAGAAACTGTAAAAACGTTTTTTTGCCATGGCCTTGGAAGAATGTGTTTAGTGCCTAGTGATCTATGGACGATTTGCTACAGTTTATAAATTCATAGCATGAAGAAATATTGGTAAATTTGCGTATATGTAATGGTGTGTGCTTGAAGTTTATTGAGGAATGATTTAAAGATGGGAGAAGCACCATTTTTGCATACCCGCTGAGATCAGAACCAGGATTCCCTTCTTTATTGATAGATGATGTATGCGCTCAGATACTGGCTGTGCTAAAGCAGTATTTCATTTTACAGAGACTAGTGAAATTACTACAATTGCGTACCAAAAATATCTGTTATTTATCATGTTGCAAAGCCACAAGAATATTACATTTATCAGTAATAATGAAACAAACTATTACTTGTCTATTACTCCTTCACTGAATTTCTCCATCGCCTATTTTGAAAATTTCTCTTTCCCATTATTCTTTTTCTCCATTTGACATACTTAGAGCTTCCCTTTGACTGTAGAAATATATCTTACAGTTTATAGGTAGCACTTGCTTTGTACTCTTTCACTCTTTCCCATTGGCTATCTCTTTTGAACTTTTTCTGTTACAACCTATGTGTGTCAGAGTCTCTGCTTGTTTTCATGTCAACTCAAGAGGTGCAAAGATGAGAGAAGGCTGCTGCCCACAAAGAATCCACAAGAACAACTATTTTGTCTCTCAGTCTCATCTCAGAGACATATACAATGTTCCATGCTAGAGCAATACTTTTGCGATTGTTTATCACTGGTTTCAGATAACCAGCTGTCCACTGAGTGTATCATGGGAGCAGGAAAAGGCATGTCATTTCCAGAAATGTTTCTGAGGAGGGACCCACTGTTCCAACTAGGTCGAATGTGATTCCAAACTTTGTGAATACACTAACACTGATTGGCATTGGGATGTGGTTCAATTTCCAAGGCTGTGAATATGATTGGAGTTCCTCTCCAGCTTACCAAAGACCTTCATTTGTGCTTCCTCAATGTATTTCTGCCTGTGCTGACAGTTTCATGTAAGCTAGATCCTGCTGGAGTTTTACTTTCTGTCCGGTTCCTACTTCTGGCCTGCTTCAAATTCCCTATTGTGCCAAAAAGTCCTAAACATGGATAATAGAGAACTATGGGCCATATTATCAAGATCAGCGTTAAAATTATCACCGCTTTAGCGGCAGGAAACTGTAGCTAAAGCGGCGGTAATTGGCTTGATAATATGCCCAATTTGAATTCCCGTAGAAGCCCAGGTTGACACCAGAACATGGGCTTCTATGGGAATTCACAAGGGCATATTATCAAGCCCATTATCGCTGCTTTAGCGGCACTTTCCTGCCGCTAAAGCGGCGATAATTGTAATGCTGATCTTGATAATATGGCCCTATGAAGTTCTTCCTACCCTCTCAAAAGATCAGTGGAGATATGCCTAATTTAACATCTATATACCAGTGCACTGCTGAGTTGTAACACTGTTTTGATAAGCACAATTCTTTTCTATTTAGATATTTGCTTAATTTGCCTTTTTGAGACACCACTACCAGTTCTATAGGGCACCCTCAACTGACACCATCTATTGGGTGAGCAAAGACTAGAAGACATACTCAGGAACCACTCTTCAAAGTTTCCTGACCCTGCATTTTCATGTGGAGGTATAGCACCCTTTTAGACCTGTTAGCCTTAGAGTGGTCTTCCCCCAAACCTTTTGCCCTCCTCCGCTATTTTTACTGATCTTGTTTTTTCGGGCCTTAGGACTCTAAGCACTTTATCACTGCTAACCAGTGCTAAACTACATGTACTCACTCCTTAAAACATGGCAATATTGGCTTACCCCTAATAGGCATATCTGTTGTAATCATAAGTCCCTAGTAAAGAACAACTACATGTACCCAGGGCCTGCAAATTAAATGCTAGTAGTGTGCCTGCAGCACTGATTGTGCACCCCACTTACGTAGCCCTTTAAACACGGCTCAGGCCTGCCATCGTATGGCCTGTGACGGTAGCTTTAAACTGCCATTTTGACCTGGCAAAATAGTGCTCTTGCCAGGTCAAAACATTCTTTTTTAATACATATAGGACATCCCTATAGTAGGCCCTGGACAGCCCACAGGGCAGGTTACCATGTACTTGAAAAGTAGGACACTTACATTAAGTTTGACATGTCCTGGTAGTGAAAAAGTCTGATGTTTCATTACTGCAAGGCCTATCTCTCCCATAGGGTAACATTGAATAGTCCTTATTATATTTTATAAGTCTAATTTCCAAATGGATAGAGATAACTAGTTCATGTTCGGTGTCTCCAGAATCACAATTTCAATTCCTAACTTATTTTGAAGTCGGGTTTTAAATTGCAATTCTGACAATGCCACTTTTAGAAAGTTGGCATTTTCCTACCTAATCCATTTAGTTCCTGTAGCCTCTCTCCGGTCACATCACTAGGTGCCGTTGACAGCAGGGCTTTGTGTATTCCACATAGATAGCCAGCCAAAGTAGGGAGTTTAGGTGTGCCTGGATAGGCCATGGAAGGATGTAGATGGGCACAGCCACACTTACACCTCTATAGGCTGTGTCCTGTCTCTACGCAAAGGTCTGCATACCTCCTGTAATTAGCTGGAGCCAGGGGAGGCAGGATGCCTGGGGACTTCAAACAGAAACCTCTAGAAGCTTCTCTCCCACTTCAAAAACAAAACAGGGTATAAATACTGGACCTCAGACACCACCACTTCAGTACACTTCTGGACCTGTGGATACTCTTCCAGGAAGACAGACTGCTGTGCTGCTGAAGGACTGCCAGTCTGCTGGACTTCTGCTTTGCTGTGCTGAGCTGCTGCCCTCTAAATGAGGAGAGAAGGACTGGACCTGCATCTCTTGAACCCAGAACCCGGAGTAATACTAAGGGCTAGTTGACTGGCCTACTGATCTGAAGCCTCATGGACATAACAGGCTTCCAACCACCTTGCATCTGCAACTGGACTACCCTACCAAGTGGTGCCATCCCAGTCCCGGACCCTTGGAAGTGAGCATAAGGTGCTATGCCAACCTCTGTGGATCATGGGGAACTAATACATCTCCTCTGCTGTACGGAGCAACCCCCGGCAGAACTGATGCATCTCTACTACTGAGGGGATTGGACCCGTCGCAAAGACCGGCATCTCAGCTGCTGCCACATTGCCTACAGAACTGCCACTGCATGATGCATCCTCGGCACACACCCTTACATCCCCTGTTGATGGCAGCCTCGACGACGATGCCAGACTCTGTACCGCAGCCTCGCAGCTTCGCCGCTGTTTGGAACCGTCGGATAGCCCGACTATGGGAATAAACCCCGATGCCGGACTTCGCAATGCAAGCGCTGATGACAGGAACTACAATGTTGATTCAACAGGTGCTCGCATTGTAATGTTGTTGCATCTCTTTACCAACGTATCACCTTGGCTGCACCATGCATCTTCAACGGGGATCCATGCAATGCTCCACAATTCAGGATTTAAGGTACTTTTGTTCAGCAGGCTTAACTGGGTCCCTGTAGCTGGCTCACGCTCCAATTTGGTCAGCCTGAACTTGTGACTTGGTCCTGTTCCAGAGTACCAGATATCCACAGTTGCCACTTTGCACCTCTTGGAACTATTTTCTCTAAAAACTTTCTAATTCAATATCTCCAGTTCTACTTATTGTGGTCTTGTTATATTTATTAAGCACTACTCTATTTTCCTAACTCTGTTGTGGGCTACTTTTGTGGTGTGTTTTCACTGTGTTACTGTTTGAAATGTTGCACAAATTACTTTTACGATGCCCCTGAAATAAGCCTGGTGCTCTGTGCCAAGCTACCCGAGGGTTGAGCACAGGCTAGTTTAGAGCTTGCTTTTGACTTCACCCGTACAAGAATTGTTATTGCTGTTTGAGAAGGGTTATGCCCCCGTCAACCAGTAACCCCATTTCACACACACCCAATTAGTATGCCCAGTTCCCTTCATTTAGATGTACCCTGAAGAATCTGGATGGTCCTAGTATGAGTTATTTTGCTTTATGCCTGACACACTAATTGCTCTTTTGAAAAAGATTGCTACCTACTCCCAATTAGCCTGCCCACATCCGCTATTCATGGTACCAAGATCCAATGTTTATAGGATCTTCATTTTGTGAGATATTCCCTTTTAGGAGGCCAGTTAAACCTTGACCCTGAACCAGGAGATAAGGAGAATTCCCAGTTCCAAAAAGTCAGGAATATGAAAACTAGGTCTCTCAGATAGAGTGCATCCGGATGTTTTACTATACGCCTTTTGCATCGCAGCCCACTCTTCTGCTTCCCCAAGCCACCCATCACATCTAAAATTGTCTGTGTCTTAGTTGGACATTTTTGTCCTGAAACATGATCCGCATCCATAATGGTTGCCTTTTTCAGGGGTGGGTAGTGGTACTGTGGGCGTGAAAGCATCTCTGAAGTCATTCATTCTAGACCTCGATAGCAGGAGGAATTAATGTCTCACATGCACTGAAAGGCTTATCCAAGTCCACAGGTAGCATCTAAGATTTTTTCTGTCTGGATCACTAAGGTATCACCTGTCACTCTGCTCTATTTCCCAAGAAAGATGTAACCTCATGTTTTGTCAGAGGGCTGCCCTAATATGCCACCTGGAAAGCTGATATTCACTCGCCTCTAAATGATGTGGGGGAACATTCAGCAATTTTAGATGAATGTCCATTGCACTGACTACTGCATGAAGGTCTAAGACTCTACACTCCACTCTGTTTTCATCCATGATCATTTGCAACATCAATGTTTCAGACGTTTTCTCATCTTCACTATTGTTAGTGACTGCAAATAGAACTTTAGCATGAAATTAGCATAATTTTCACTGGGAGCACAAGAGCTTCTAAGTTATCTTTTAACCTGATAAAAAATGTGAGTGATTGTTAACAGTACGTTTTGTGTTAAATTATGGGATTCATCTTTTCCAACTACATTTCCTTTAGCTACTTTACTGTGTTAGTTGAACTGCGTTATTTGATTACTATATTCAAAATAATGTATCTAGAAGTTTTGAAGACTTATGAAAGGACTTATTCAGGTGTTGTATATACATTACTGGCTGGATTACAGTGCTGTACTATTCCTCAAATCAGCCCTGACATCCCTACCTTTGAGCAAAGCATTGAGTGCCTCAACAAATTTCCCACAGAGTCAAGGTGGCTTAGAAGGTCAATCTTTTGTCACAAACAAGTACCTAAAGTGCTGGTCAGATCTGGCTGGCTGTTTGTCAATCAGAGCTAGTCTAGGAAATATCCTTATCCTTCCTGTAGATCTTTCTAACTCTTGCAATAATCATGAAGTAGCTAGTTTAGAGTTGATTGGTAATGGGAATTGTGCAATCTCTGAAGAAAGTGCTAAATGCAGAGGAGATTCCACAAGGGGGACTGAATTTAGCACTTGCCAAAAAAATTGTGGATTTCTCATAACCACCTAAATCCACATCAGATCCCAAAGCAAAACCTTTGCAGGATGTGGTATCTCAAATTAATATTTCTTCAGAGTGTATGCAGGGACCCAGAAATCACACTGTCATCTAGGACTCAATCTGTATGCAGTCTCTACTTATAGTTAGTAATTTCATGCATCATTGCAATGTATGACTACTGGATATAACAGATAGCGCCTGTTCCCCCAACTGCACTTTGTAGTACATTTTGTAGTACTACAAATTGTACTAGAAAATTTAAGTTTTGCCTATATTTATATGTGGTAAATTCTCCACCCCAACTGTGGAGTCTCTCCACATATAAGTATAGATTTTAGAAGTAAATGCGAGAGGGACACCAAGAAGTGGGTGGGAAGAGGGTCAGACTTACTACTTAAGGGGATGGCATTAGGATGGAGTAAGAGAGTTTAGGGAATGTCAGGGTGGGGTTTACAAATGAGTAAACCAATTGCACTACTCTGGAAGTGCAGACAAGTAATTTACACTTTTTGTAGTATATTTACACTCAAACTGTAAACGTACTCAAATATGTAACTTACCTTTGTGAATGAGGCCCAACATGCAGTATGGGGGAGAGAGTGGAAGAGACCAAAGCAAAAGCAAAGAGGCTGACAGATTATCCGAAATAGGTTTGCATGTGGCAATATCAGTTACTTTTCAATTTATCTCTATTGGGACAGCTGGTTGGGATGATACATTGGCCACGTGCTAGCAACACCACTTTTGAAAGATTTAGATTTAGGTTTAGGTTCCTGGTTGACTGGGGTATAATCCCTGGTCAAACATAAACAACAATCCTATTCATGGTTGGGCACAAGGACACCCTAAATTAACCTGTGCTCCCACCCTGGTAGCTTGACACAGAGCAAGCTTAACATTTGAGGCAATCTGTAAAGTATTTGTGCAATACTTCAAACAGTAAAACTGTGAAAACACCACACAAAAAGATTCCACACCAGGTTAGAAAAATAGAACTTAATTTAATAAATGAAACATGTGAAGACCAGTGTTGAGGATACGAGGTGCAGAGGAAACAATGTGTCAGAACCAATGACCAGTGAAGCTGCGATGCAAAGGTTCATCATTGATGCTACTGTCAATGAGGGGTGTGAGGAGCTTGTGCCTGAAAAAGTGTCATGCAGTGGTGGTTTGGAAGGCGATGTGTTAGTCTCAAGATGCGGAATACAGTGGCGATGCAAGTCTTTTACGATGGGTCCAATCCACGCAACAGCTGTGATACATCGGTTCTTCTTCAAGATGCACCGCTGTGCCGTGGAACTGTGCCGGTTGTGCTCGAGGATGTGTCGCTTGTCACAGGATGCATTGGTTCCCCTGGATAAACACCTTAGGACCATTTCTAAGGTTCCAAGATATGGGTGGCACCACATGGAGAGTAGACTCACAGATGTCAGAGACTAGGTGCAGAAGCAGGTTGGTTGGCTTACTTTTAATTCCCTGAGACTTCAGATCAGGAGGCCAGCCGGCTAGCCCTTGTCATCACTCTGGGTTCAGGTGATGCAGGTCCAGTCCCCTCACTCAAACAAGAGGGTAGCAGGCAGCAGGTCAGCACAGCAAGTCAGGAGTTTAGCAAAAAAGAAGTCCAGCAGAGTGGCAGTCCTTTCAGCAGCACAGCAGTCCTTCCTGGCAGAGTCTTCACAGGTCCAGAAGTGTAATGAATTGATGGTGTCAGAGATCCAGTACTTATACCCAGTTTTCTCTTTGAAGTGGAGATACTTCAAAGACAGGTCTTTGGAATGCGCAGAGTGGTCCTGTCCTTCCAGTCCTAGCTCCAGACTCACTACAGGGATATATGCAGCCCCTTGTGTGTGGACAGTACACATCCTATTCAGGTGTAAGTGAGGCTGGGTATAGCTCCTCCCTTCTATCCTGCCAGGATCGCCCATCAAGTCACACCTAAGCTCCCATTGTCTGTGGCTATCTAGGAGGAATACAAAAAGCCCAACTGTCACCCACCCTAAATGTGATCAGAGACAGACAGCAGGCACCAAATGGCTACATTTAAAAATTCCAACTTTTGAAAAGTGGCATTTTTCAGAATTGTATTTTAATATATGATTTCACGATAAGTTAGGATTTTAAATTAGGATTCCAGAGACATCAGCCCTGGAGGTTTCATCACTTTCCAATTGGACCGTACGTTTATAAAATGTAGTCCGGCAATCCCAATGTTATCCTACGGGATAGATAGGCCGTGCAGGAGTGAAAAATGACTTTGAGCTTTTTTTGTTACCACAAGATGTAAAACTTAAAAATACATTCCCTGCCTTTTAAATACATTGAACCCTGCCCTCTGGGTTGTCCAGGGTCTACCACAGGGGTAATTTATATGATTAAAAAGATAAGGTTTGGGCTTAGCAAAAAGTTTATTTTGACAGATCAAAATGGCTGTGTAAACTGCACACACAGGCTCTGCAATGGCAGACCTGAGACATGGTTAAAGGGCTACTTAAGTGAGTGGCACAATCTGTGATGTAGGCCCACTAGTAGCATTTAATTTACAGGCCCTGGGTACAGAGGGTACCACTTTGCTAGGCACTTATAAGAAAATTAAATATGCCAATTGGGGATGAGCCAATATTACCATGTTTAGGGGAAAAAACACAAACACTTTAGCACTGGTTAGCAGTGATAAGGTGCGCAGAGCCCTAATACCAGTAAAAAAGAGGTCAGAAAACTGGAGGAGGCAGGCAAAACATCCGACATAAGACCACACTATGGCTGTCAGGTCTAGCATAAGGCAATTAAGACTGGAGCAGTAAGAGCTAACTGTACATTTTACCTATAAATGTCATGGACAACTGAACCAGAGACAATTGCATGTTAGGCTGGTTTCTCTGGCAGTCATGTAGGGTGGGGGCAAAATTAGTCACACTTAATGACGAGGCCATTGAAAGGATGACAAGTGAAATGTAATTCCCATGTCATGGTAGGGCTGTGGCACAGTAAATCACAACCCAGGCCAGCAAAAGTGGCAACTTAATATCCTAAAAACATTGATAATATACATTTTCTAACAGTATTGGTATCCTTCCATTTTTGTGATTTTCACAATGAAATTACTTACCAACTGAATTATTATTGTTATTGTTATACTGTAGCATAGCATTCGGGAATTGCCTGGTTAAAATCCTCTGGCTAAAATAACACTTATGGAGGGAATTCGGTCATTATTGATTTCAGATACACATAGTATTGGGAGCATCTCTCTTCAGACAATAGAATACCTGTGAACAGTACAGCTGACAGCAACTACTATTGTTGTTATTTATGTAGCATATGTGAAGAGAGAATTGTCTGTCATATCGAAAGGAGGTTGCCAGAGAACACTTAAATGGAAAGGACATGTAAAACAACATACCTGCCATGGCTTAAAATTCTTCAGCTTAGCACATCCTTTGAAGGTAAAAGGCCCATGCCCAGGTGCACAGGACAGCATGTTCTTTAAAGCATATGCCACAGCATGCACTGCATTGTAAACAACAGAGAAAATTCTTATATCTGGCTCATTCTGGTATTTGTTTTTGAATTTCAATAGTTTCTCATTGTAGGAAGGTGGATATCTGACTATGGTTACCCCCAAATTTTTGCCTAGTGTCTAGCTGGTTTTTCGACTTAGTTGGCCTGAGATCCTGCCATTCAGGCTCTCAGGCTATCTGCTCTCTCTGTAAAATGGACTCCATGTACCCTAGGTACATACCCAATTGGTTGGATCACCCTGTCAGCCCCTGTACCAGTGTACACTAGGTACCCAGGGCATTGGTGTACCCAAGGCCTGCCAGGGGCTGCAGCATGTATTATGCCACCCCAGGCTTGGCCTAACAATCTGACACAACTGGCTGATCACTCAGCTGGGGTAAGTTGGTGTAATCACCTCTTACTTAGGTGTAGTATACCTATACCTAACCTTAAATGGGACACCTGGTAACCTATGAGTCACTCCTATGGCAGGCCTTAACAATCCTGAAGGCAGAGTGCTTGGTTCCATGTGAGATGGTGCTCTGGCATGAGCTGAGCCTGTCTGCAGTGGTCGGAACAACTTCCTTCTACTGTTTCCAGATATCGTCATACCATATACTCTTAAGTGCATTATGAACCTCGCGGTTAAATGCTATCTTTGGTTTGGCTTTATCAAAACATGTCGAGTAAGGTGTCATACGAATTGGAATACTAACCCCTCGCCAATTCTGGCGACGGGGTTAGCATTCCACCCTTCTAGAGGGACACGACATGTACAGTACCTGAAACCCGGGTAAAATCAGACATAGCCTCAGCTCCACAAAATGGATGCTGCCACCACAGACACAAGTCTGCCCTCCTGCTGCTGGGAGTCCTTCCAGCTTGGGAGGTGTGGACAAAGGGTTTCCTGCCAGGGGAGGTGCGTGCACCACCCCAGACAGGATTTTGTGTATTGGTCAGGTAGGGCTTGAAAGAAACCAGACATGCCTGTGGCTCACAAGGAGCCTCGGTGCATATGCCAGTTCAAACCGGTCCTGGGGCACACCAGTCCCGGGCCTGGGGCGAGCTGGACAAAGGATTGGGGGTGTAACCACCCCCCTTCCTGGTCCCACCCTTAGGGAGGGACCTAGCAGGTAGTCCGGCCCCTAGAATCCGCTTAAAGGTAGGAGCTGTGTCCTAAGACTTCAGACATCCTGGAATCAACTTGAAACTAAGAAGAAGACGGGAACTTCGACATTCTGCTGCACAGAAGACTGAAGAAAATCTCCCCTGTGGTCAGGGAGTGACCACCTTGCTAACGCAAGCACCATCCAGCGAATCACCGTCTGCTTTGCCGCCGCCTCCCGCCGGAGCCCGAGCCCAGAGACTGACAAGACCTGGACCTCCAGACCTCTCACCGCCCGATCCACAGTCCCTGAAAAGAGGAGACCCGTGGAGGCACCGAGACACGTGGAGCCAGCCATCTTGGAACGACTACGACAAGCTGACCAGTGCAACAACCGAGGCTCCCTCCAAGTTGTGCTTTGGGTCCTGAGAAGCCCAACCCTCGAGCAGCATCTGCACCAAAGGTGAGCCCTCCAGCATCTCCACGATCTGCGTGGGGCCCTTCTGCATTTTGCCACTCGACGCGCCTAACCGGTTGCTGGCCCGCTGGCTAGTGGCCATCTTGGCGACGAAATCTACGACAAACACCGCTGGTCTGGTTGCTCCAGACTGGCCCTTGCTCCCCTCCAAAGGAGCAATCCCTCTGACCTTGCTGGTCAGAACCAACAGCTTAAACTCCTTGCCTACAACAATTGCTTTTGCCAAGGCTTGTTTGCTTCGATCAAGTCGCCGACACCGCCGACAGCGAGAGCCTGCGTGGGACAGCTCGTGACTCGACTCCTGGACGTCGTCGACCTTCAGGGACCACGTGGCTGCAGAGTCAAGCTACACCTTCCTTCCTGTTTGCACCCGACATCGCCTGGTACCCACCTGGTGCCACGCTGGTCACTGGCTAGTGACTGTGAACACTGTCCCCTCTGCTTACAGGTCTTCAACATCTCCGATCCACTCTTGGATCCACTGCATCTCTTCCCGACCGACCGCCTGCAGCACTTTTGTCTACAGGCCCCACGGAACAGATAGAAGAAACCCGACGCACTTCGAGGCCTATGCACCCGCTTCCTGTGGGTGAGGTAAAGCTGGCACACCTGTGCCCATGTGTAGTAATACATCTCTAGTGCCTGTGTTCCAAATCTTAAGTTCCTAGGTCATCCGGAAGATTCCTTTTGCAGTAACTTTGTACTTTTTACGCACCCATTGAAACCTATGGGAGCCCGCGTGTGACTATTTGCTCTGCACACGCCACCCGTGGACCTCCTGGTCACTAACTGACGTTAGCTCCTTGTAGGCCCAGCGATTCTAGAGGCCCTAGGCCTTTTCCCTTTTCTGTTCGTGGTACTTATACCACTATTTTAGTATATGGTTCGAGTGGCCACCAGGGCCTATCCATATAAAGTGCAACTTCTGTGTATTCTGTGATAATCTTGTTTGACGATTTGTGCTCCTGTGCTCATAAAGAGACTAGGGGTTACTTTGAGAAATAAATACATATATATTTTGAATATATATCTGTGTGGTGTCCTTTCATTGGTATAAAAGGGGGTTACTATTGGTAAAACAGCTTGCTTAACACGCTTCACGAGTTTAGCCTCAAAGACTGCTTAGCCTACGCTACCACTAGGGCAGCTAGTCCGAAAAGGTTGACTTACAACCACACCATAAGGGTTGCTTGGCATGGTACAAGGTGATCACTTTAACTAGTGAGCATCATATACCAGGCCAACTTCTCACATTGGTGGCAGCGGTGGGATTTGAGCTTGCTGTGTTTTACCATTGTAATCTCTTGGTTACCAATTGAAAGATCACATAGGTACCTGTAGGTACATATAAAACAAGATTAGATATACTTAAGTTCTACTGAACTTAGTTGTTGTAGAGCAAAGGGAGTAGCACACCCTGACTACAACTACTAGATAGGTTTAGTAGGTAAACCCAAGTGTAGGTAGATTGCAACACATCCACCCACACTTAAGAGCAATGGCCGGGGCAGAGGGGTCCACTGTACCCATCTCTGTTGAGAGTGACCCCCAGAGGGCACCATCCAGCTTTGCTACCCTTAATCAGAATGAGCTCAGGCATTTGGCAACTCTTAGAGGCCTTAAACAGCCCAAGAACCCAAACTCTGCTGAGCTCAGAGAGCTCTTACAGAATGATGAGAATCAGAGAGCACTCAAGAAAGCTTCCCAGTTAGCCCCCTTAGGGACAGGAACAGGAGGCCCCCCTTCTGAAGATGCCACTGAAGTACCCCTTCCCAATAGTCACCCCTTAGATGGGATGCCTACCACAGAGGATGAGAGTGAAAAGGATACTGACAGTAGTGAGGATGAAGGGAGAACTAGCCCAGTGCCAAGTGTTAAACTTGGCCCAGCTAAACCAAGGCTATTGGGGACTGACAGTGGGTTCAACCCACTGGATCTCCCCAGTGGACTTAACACAGGGCTGGGAAGGCAAAGGAATCGCTCAGGTGACTCCAATGCTTCCCATGGCTCTAGAGGCTCTCAAGGTCACTCCAGGAGAAGGATGACCACCCCTCAGAGGAGGGAACATGAGGCCAAGATGCAAGAAGCCCAGCTGAGGATCAGGAAGCAGGAGCTAGAAGTAGCCCTGATGGAAGAAAAACTGAGCAAGGCTAGGCAGCATAGAGAGAGTGGGTCTATACCCACTGGTGGCAGCAATGTCCCTAGGGACAAAGATAGGGTCTTTGACAATAGGAACCTGTCCAAGATTGTGCCCCCCTACAAAAGTGGGGATGACATCCACAAATGGATGACTGCTCTTGAGAGAGCCTGCAAAGTGCAGCAGGTTCCTGAAGACCAGTGGGCAGCAATCTTATGGCTCTCCTTTGAGGGGAGAGGCAGAGATAGACTCCTCACTGTTAGAGAAGAGGATGTCAGAAATTACAGAGTCCTGAAGAGTGTCCTAGTTGATGGGTTAGGCTTAACCACTGAACAGTACAGGTTAATGTTCAGAGACACCCAGAAGACACAGACTCAGGACTGGTCTGAATATGTGGAATGTGCCACTAAGGCTTTGGAGGGTTGGTTGCTGGGAAGTAAGGTGTCTGATTATACAGGATTGTACAATTTGATGATGAGAGAGCAGATTTTAAGTAATTGTCAAAACCAGCTTCTCCATCAACACCTGGTAGACTCAGATTTGACCTCTCCCCAAGAATTGGGAAAGAGGGCAGATAAATGGGTCAGGACCAGGATCAGGCCTAAAAACCAGGGTGGTGACCAAAAGAAAGATACCACCAAGCCTCAAGAGAAGGGTGGGGATAAAGAAAAAGAGAAACCTTCCTCAGGGCCCCAAAACTCCACACAGGGTGGTGGGTCCCAAGCTCCCTCCTCTACCACAGCTAAAAAGCCCTACTGCCATGAGTGTAAAACTCCTGGGCATTGGAAAACTGACAGCGGTTGCCCAAGGGCTAAAAACAAAACTGTTCCTCCAATTACTCCTGTCACACCACCTATTACTGTCAGCAGTAATCCCCCAGGTGGTGGGAGTGCCCCCAGAAATCTGGGTGGGTTTACTTGGGGAACACAGGGGGACCCTGGCTTAGCCAATTCCCCTACAGCAACCACTCTTGTCTGTGATGGTGGCATGGGGTTTGCCAACTTCACTGCCTGTCCCAACACTTTGGGTAGGTACAGACAGGAGCCCTACATCAATGGTACAAAAGCTGAGGCCTACAGAGACACTGGGGCTAGCATCACAATGGTGGCCCATTGGCTAGTTCCCTCTGAGCAGCTTTTGCCCGGTTTCTCCTACCAGGTGACTAACATTGATGGCAAACAGAACAGTCATCCCATGGCAGAGGTATGTCTCAGCTGGGGAGGGGTCACTGGCCCTAAAAGGGTAGCAGTGTCCCCAACCTTGCCTGTAGACTGCTTACTGGGGAATGACTTAGAACTCTCAGCTTGGGCTGGAGTTGAACAAGACACCCATTCTAAAATGGTAGGCCTTTCACAAAAGGGTAGGGGGGTTGTGCCATTCACAACCCCTGTCCAAATAGATTTCCTCCCTGAAAAGGTTGGAAGGGCAGTGGTAGCCACAGCCCAGGCACAGACAGACTTCCCTGTAGGGACTGGCAGAGCTGTGACAGTCACAGCTCAAACACAAACTGAGTGCCCCCCTGAAAAGGTTGGCAAGGCTGTAATGGTCTCAGCCTATACTCAGACTGACATAGGTGTAGTGAAGCCTGAAACAATGGATCACTCCACACAAACTGAGAGTAGTGGGGAGGAAGAAAAGTCTCCCTCTCCCCAGACATTAGGAAAAGGTCAGCCTCCTCAGGGATCTGACCTCACCCCTTGTGAAGGAACTGCCCCAGAGGTAGCCAGGCCTGGCCTGGCAGAGCCTCTGATGTCAGTGGCCCCTTCCAAGGTGGGATCCAGTCTGGTGCAGGTAGCCTGCCTCTCTCTACCCTGCCTCAGTCAGCCCAGGGCTGCAGAGGTCAGGGAGGCCAGTGGACCCCCAGAGGGCCCCTGTCCACAAGAACCCCCCCATCAAAAGAATGAGGATTGCCTGGCTAGTAGCCCTAGTCAGGTGATGGGTAAAAACATTCCTGAGGGATCTCCTTTACAGGTAGTTAGGGACCTCCCCCAGGGGGATTCTGTTGGGCACAGGCAAACATGGGACCTTAGGGCCCCAAACCTGACCTGTCCCTCCAGTAAGCCCACAAAAGGGACCCAGCCTCCAGCTTTAGGTAGCCAGAGGCTGACCCTGAGAGCACAGTGCAACTCAGTTAAAGAAAGAAAGGCATCCATGGTGGAGGATGATTGGAGGAAGCTGAGGCCTCACTTTGAGGACACTCACTTCAGTACTCCATCTCAACACCAGCCTTTTACTTTGCCAAGACACACCACAGGTAGAGATTCCCTATGGTGGAGACCCTCTGATACCCTTAGGGTGAGGGATTGCTTAGTGGACCATGAGACAGGGGGTAACCATGCCAGTGCTGGTTCCTCCTTATATGGCCACTTGGGCAATATAGGCTTACCTGGTCAAGGTCAGCCTTATCTCCCTTCGTTTGGGGGGGGGTTGTGTAGGAAGGTGGATATCTGACTATGGTTACCCCCAAATTTTTGCCTAGTGTCTAGCTGGTTTTTCGACTTAGTTGGCCTGAGATCCTGCCATTCAGGCTCTCAGGCTATCTGCTCTCTCTGTAAAATGGACTCCATGTACCCTAGGTACATACCCAATTGGTTGGATCACCCTGTCAGCCCCTGTACCAGTGTACACTAGGTACCCAGGGCATTGGTGTACCCAAGGCCTGCCAGGGGCTGCAGCATGTATTATGCCACCCCAGGCTTGGCCTAACAATCTGACACAACTGGCTGATCACTCAGCTGGGGTAAGTTGGTGTAATCACCTCTTACTTAGGTGTAGTATACCTATACCTAACCTTAAATGGGACACCTGGTAACCTATGAGTCACTCCTATGGCAGGCCTTAACAATCCTGAAGGCAGAGTGCTTGGTTCCATGTGAGATGGTGCTCTGGCATGAGCTGAGCCTGTCTGCAGTGGTCGGAACAACTTCCTTCTACTGTTTCCAGATATCGTCATACCATATACTCTTAAGTGCATTATGAACCTCGCGGTTAAATGCTATCTTTGGTTTGGCTTTATCAAAACATGTCGAGTAAGGTGTCATACGAATTGGAATACTAACCCCTCGCCAATTCTGGCGACGGGGTTAGCATTCCACCCTTCTAGAGGGACACGACATGTACAGTACCTGAAACCCGGGTAAAATCAGACATAGCCTCAGCTCCACAAAATGGATGCTGCCACCACAGACACAAGTCTGCCCTCCTGCTGCTGGGAGTCCTTCCAGCTTGGGAGGTGTGGACAAAGGGTTTCCTGCCAGGGGAGGTGCGTGCACCACCCCAGACAGGATTTTGTGTATTGGTCAGGTAGGGCTTGAAAGAAACCAGACATGCCTGTGGCTCACAAGGAGCCTCGGTGCATATGCCAGTTCAAACCGGTCCTGGGGCACACCAGTCCCGGGCCTGGGGCGAGCTGGACAAAGGATTGGGGGTGTAACCACCCCCCTTCCTGGTCCCACCCTTAGGGAGGGACCTAGCAGGTAGTCCGGCCCCTAGAATCCGCTTAAAGGTAGGAGCTGTGTCCTAAGACTTCAGACATCCTGGAATCAACTTGAAACTAAGAAGAAGACGGGAACTTCGACATTCTGCTGCACAGAAGACTGAAGAAAATCTCCCCTGTGGTCAGGGAGTGACCACCTTGCTAACGCAAGCACCATCCAGCGAATCACCGTCTGCTTTGCCGCCGCCTCCCGCCGGAGCCCGAGCCCAGAGACTGACAAGACCTGGACCTCCAGACCTCTCACCGCCCGATCCACAGTCCCTGAAAAGAGGAGACCCGTGGAGGCACCGAGACACGTGGAGCCAGCCATCTTGGAACGACTACGACAAGCTGACCAGTGCAACAACCGAGGCTCCCTCCAAGTTGTGCTTTGGGTCCTGAGAAGCCCAACCCTCGAGCAGCATCTGCACCAAAGGTGAGCCCTCCAGCATCTCCACGATCTGCGTGGGGCCCTTCTGCATTTTGCCACTCGACGCGCCTAACCGGTTGCTGGCCCGCTGGCTAGTGGCCATCTTGGCGACGAAATCTACGACAAACACCGCTGGTCTGGTTGCTCCAGACTGGCCCTTGCTCCCCTCCAAAGGAGCAATCCCTCTGACCTTGCTGGTCAGAACCAACAGCTTAAACTCCTTGCCTACAACAATTGCTTTTGCCAAGGCTTGTTTGCTTCGATCAAGTCGCCGACACCGCCGACAGCGAGAGCCTGCGTGGGACAGCTCGTGACTCGACTCCTGGACGTCGTCGACCTTCAGGGACCACGTGGCTGCAGAGTCAAGCTACACCTTCCTTCCTGTTTGCACCCGACATCGCCTGGTACCCACCTGGTGCCACGCTGGTCACTGGCTAGTGACTGTGAACACTGTCCCCTCTGCTTACAGGTCTTCAACATCTCCGATCCACTCTTGGATCCACTGCATCTCTTCCCGACCGACCGCCTGCAGCACTTTTGTCTACAGGCCCCACGGAACAGATAGAAGAAACCCGACGCACTTCGAGGCCTATGCACCCGCTTCCTGTGGGTGAGGTAAAGCTGGCACACCTGTGCCCATGTGTAGTAATACATCTCTAGTGCCTGTGTTCCAAATCTTAAGTTCCTAGGTCATCCGGAAGATTCCTTTTGCAGTAACTTTGTACTTTTTACGCACCCATTGAAACCTATGGGAGCCCGCGTGTGACTATTTGCTCTGCACACGCCACCCGTGGACCTCCTGGTCACTAACTGACGTTAGCTCCTTGTAGGCCCAGCGATTCTAGAGGCCCTAGGCCTTTTCCCTTTTCTGTTCGTGGTACTTATACCACTATTTTAGTATATGGTTCGAGTGGCCACCAGGGCCTATCCATATAAAGTGCAACTTCTGTGTATTCTGTGATAATCTTGTTTGACGATTTGTGCTCCTGTGCTCATAAAGAGACTAGGGGTTACTTTGAGAAATAAATACATATATATTTTGAATATATATCTGTGTGGTGTCCTTTCATTGGTATAAAAGGGGGTTACTATTGGTAAAACAGCTTGCTTAACACGCTTCACGAGTTTAGCCTCAAAGACTGCTTAGCCTACGCTACCACTAGGGCAGCTAGTCCGAAAAGGTTGACTTACAACCACACCATAAGGGTTGCTTGGCATGGTACAAGGTGATCACTTTAACTAGTGAGCATCATATACCAGGCCAACTTCTCACACTCATCACCCGTGCATACTGGTGAATCTTCAGTAAGTTGTGCACTTGCAATGGTTAGGTTGGATCCTGGAGTTGCCCATTTACATCCCATTGCCTGCTCCCAGAATGACTTCACAAAAGTATCTTTTGGATAGTTAGAAGGATGGAGCTTCAGAAGGAACTCTTCAAACCCTGCAATTGCTCCTCCATGAACGGTGAAGCCGATTGTGTCAGTCATTATGTTGGCAAATTCATTGTTTGGAAAATTGGAGGCCGTCGACCACCCATCACTGGCAATCCACACTTTACCTGTGATGTTTTGTATGGACAATGCTCTCATGACTGGCAGCAAATGGAAACTGTAACAAAAAGTAAGTATAACATTGACTGTAGACCTCATAATTGTCTCCACAATATGTGTGATTTTTGTTGTTGATGGATCAGTGGGTAGTGATTCATGGAAGGCAACACAGATTCTATATTTCAGAAGTTCCTCCTTTAAACTCTGAGAGCCTAACCTTCCATAATCATCTTCATTGGACAGAATTCCCACCCAGGTCCAGCTAAAGTGTACAACAAGCTTAGCCATTCCAATAGCTTGGCTGTCATCACTGGGGATTGTTCGGAAAAAAGAAGGGAACTCATGTTTGTTGTTGAGCAGAGGACTCGTCGAATAATAACTGACCTGAAATAAGATCATGAAACTACATTAGAAAGTCTACAATTGTTCCTAGTTCACCATCAATCAAATAAATATGTTTTTCACGGATACTCTCTAGCAGGCCTCACACCAGTTTTGACTTGATACCTATGACTAAATGATGTCTATGTTTCTAAAGCATTTTAATGATGGTTTAACTGAAAATTTACTAAAGTCAGTGTTCTTTCACATTGAGCAACTGCCATAGTTGTTTTTGTTTATATTAAAAAGGAGATTGAACCAATATTTCAGTTAAAATAAAGTCTATGTGATCCCTTTCTAATGAGAAATCAACAGATATCTGCACATAGAGTGCTTAGCTTCGGTACATCAACATTATTACTGCATTTGGTCTCAAGGATGCCTATTCAACAAACTGACAAAGGGAATGAAGCTGACATCTTACAACAATTGAATCCCAATTACATGACACAGATGACCATCTGTGGAATCTTAAACCCTGCAAAGAGAGAGATGTCAAATGCAAGCTAGGCTTAGCAGTTACTACCCCAAGTTACACAAAATTGAATTCCATCTACGTTTTTAAATTGTGAAGGTTGGGTTTGGGTGAAATCCCAATTAGTTAGATCAATTGAAGGTGTCTAAGGGTAATCACCATATAATGGTACTGTATAGAACACACTGGTTGGGACAATTAATATGTTGCCAGATGAACTACCTATTCTTGAGACTGCTTGTTCTTATGTGAAGGACTAGAAGTTCACATCCTCTGAATTACTTCCCTAAAGCAGAGGAGGTGACCATTTTATCCTCTGTGTAGAGGGAGAAAATCTTAATTTGCAAAAATCAATTCAGGGTATCGAATCATAAGATTAGTTTTTTTATCAGTGTGACAAGCAGAATGCACAGTGCACTGGTGTCACATTGATTGAAAGGGAGTACAGTTTGTGTTATTAGGCAGCGGCAGCTTTCACTTTGATCAGTGGTTGTGGGGTATATCTCAGCCACTGAGTGGCAATAAAAGTAGCAAATGTACAACTGGAAAGGGGTTAAAATCGCCTTTCCAACTGTATTCATCCCTACTGGGTACCTGATTGGGGTTCTCCACAGGAGGGCAATTCCGAAGAATGGATCCACCCACTAGCCAGTGGGGGGCAGACATGTGCAAGTCCCCCCTCTAAAAAAATGACATTCGGCCTTTCTGCCCACTCTGTGGAGAGTGATTGGGTGGGTTACACATAATATGTTTCCTCCAAAAGAAAAAAACCCTCTATGCACCAGGTAATATTTTGTAATTTCAAATAATGAGATAGGGAGGCCTGCCTTGGCATTGGGATGTCATCCCACAACAAAAGATCCAAATAGTCTTTCTGGCATCCTGACAGGGCTGATTGATGGTTTAACCCCAATTTGCCATCCTTTGGGGTGCAGAAAACCAACTAGAACAGCAGGGAAGATTTTATGCAAAAAATAAATCTGGTGGGGCAGCCTTCCCTGGCATTGGGCCTCAAGGCCCCAATATTCTTATTGTCCCTCTGGTTGCATTATGGAGGGTGGAGTAAATAGAAAGCCAACTTTAAGAAAGACATTGTGTCTTGTAAAAAAAAGAATGGGGTGGGTGGCAGGATACCATTCCATTGCCCCAACCCCCAAGGGTCCAGTAAACTTTCTTCCACCTCTAGGGCCAGAATAGGTGAGGGGGTTACCACAATCTGCCTCTTCCAAAAAGGAGGCAGAAAGCCCACTTGAAACCCAAGTATTATGTTTAAAAACATTATTGATAGTGGTCAACCTGCCATCAGACCTGGCTATCACACCTAAAGGATCCAAATGTTTTCAGGCTCAATGGAGGGGAGTGTACCCAAAATGTTACATACATGGGGGGACGGGTAGGAAGAACTTACCAGGAAAAAAATGTGAAGCAAGAATGGGGTTGGAAGTTGGACCATGTTGGCATCAGTCCCAACCACATGCGCCAAACAGTATTTCGCCCCCAGGGGGTGGCAGAATGAAAGTGTCCTCCTCTCTTGTCAGCCCATATGTCAAAATTACACCCAAATAAATCAAAATTTCCTCTCACTTGCCATGATACATAGCTGCACACTTCGGGCCAGCCGGCAACCCAGGTACCTTAAATACCTTGGAAATTTCTGAAACCTAAAGGCCCAAGGAAATCCAGAGCGGTGTAGCGAGTGTGGATCCGAGCATATGTTCTTGCCCAGAATGTCCAGTGAATGTCAAGTATAGGTCACAAAAACCACTATTTTCCCATATTTATGACAGAAACCCAGGAATTTCCAGTCCATGACTAAAGTTCTATCCAAGCAGTGTTCTCATACCTCTCCCAAATTAAATACTCTCTTTGATGAGCAGCTGGACCTAACGCACATCTTTGTAACTGACTAAATGTACAACCATGTGAAAACCTCATTGGGACCATATTGACACCACACAGTTCAAGTACTGACCATTGTTTTCATGCCTGATAGGCCCAGCCACACACGTGGGATGCCGTTGTTATGGAAAGATGTGTAGGAACACTCGGTTGTCGTATTTTGTGGATACCCAAACATTCTGGAACTTTCTAACACAGAAATGTATGGAAAATCTGTGATCTTACGCAAAGTGTTAAGTTTTCAAGGCATTCTGGTTAAGAAAACATAGTGGATCCTGCAACTCATACGACCTTGGACTCTCCATGGTGTCTAGTTTTCCCACATTTCAGGGTTTGGTAGGTTTCCCTGGGACGCTGTAGAGCCCAGGTCCAAATACAGAAGATACTCACATCTCTATAATGGTACCATTTGTATCAGAAGATGTGTGGGAACACAGAATAGTAGAAAATGGGTTATTATTTTTTTAATTTCTCTGCATTTTTTACCTTCAAATGTATGCCAGTAGGCAAGAAAGAATATATTTTGCAAAATGCCTTCTGAATCACTTGGTAGTGTCGATAAACCCAAATTAGCAGTTGAGCAAATATCCACTATTCCTAAACTAAGTTTAATACCCATTTTTCATTCATAAAATTTAGCATATGAATTGGTGCATAAACGGTACACAGTGAAAAATCATACTTTACAAGCTAAAGCTCAATTGTTGGCTCTGCATGTTGCAGGTTTTTGGACAACCACCAAACACCATATACTGCAACCAGAAGAGTCTGAATGATGCAACAGTATATTTATTTTGTGAATTTCCATCACTGCAGAACATTAGAGGTGCAAATATTATCACTATTTCCATTTTTTCCTATTTATTTCCATTTTTTTAAATATCAGTGATTAGTTTATTTGGAAAAACCATGAGTAATATACTCCAATGGCCATCTGCTGAATTTTGAACTTTGCCTACTTTTCAGAAATGTATTGCTTTCTTTGTTTACCCATGGGTTACACACCTGTTCTCACCATACATTACAAGCAGGTAGGAACCACAAAAAAATAGGAAAAATCCACTACCAGTTAGAAAAATGCAAAATATTTGGTGCAAAATGTTTATTGTTAACAACTCTGTTTGTTTCTGAAAGCTGGGAAGAGAGTGATCTTAGCACTGCAAACCTTGGGGCAGATTTACGTTCCCTGGCGCATCCCTGCAAATCAGCAGGGATGCGCCAGGGAAGATGCGTCACGCAAGTCGGTGCATTGTGGCGTAAGGACAAGCAGATGCGTGACGCATCTACCGGCGTAAGGTTGGCGCAGTGCTGAAGTTGTGTCACAAGCGCGACGCAACTCCAGCACTGTTCCAACCTGCCCTATCCCTTACATGGTGCGTCACGCCTTACACCTGCTTGAAGCAGGCGTAAGGATTTGACGCACAAGCGTCGGAAAAGTGACTGCGTGAAATCTTGTAGATTTCACTGCGTCACTTTTCCGAGGCTTTTTCCGACGTAACGCCCACCCTGCATACATTAAACCTGACGCGGGTTTAATGTGGCGCAGGGCTTTACAACGTGACGCATCTCCCTAGATGCGTCACATTGTAAATCTGTCACAGCATGGCGTTAGCTTTGCGCCCCCGCTGCGTCACAAAAGAGACGCAACGGCGGCGCTAAAGTGGCGCACGGGGCTTGTAAATCTGCCCCCCCTGTTTTTAGAAAGAAATATATATTTCCAGGCATAGCACGCTTTTTCTAATAAAAAAACACCAAAGGTTCCCTATATTGCTCTGCTTTTTTAATGTTTCTTTCTAAGAAAATTCACACACCCTGTATAGCTTTAGAATTCCCAAGATGTGGGGAAAAGGGAAGCAAATTTGGCCTGATAACACTTGTGGAAAAAAGGTATGTAGGCTAAAGCCTAAAGCCGCAAATGCCTCAAACCTCAATGACAAGTCTTAGCATGGGGGGATTGGGTGTGGGGAGCTGTAGAAGTGAACAAGTTAAATCAATGTTTATATCAAGTGGTCCCATGTCTGTTTAACTATGCATGTCATTTTTTGCTACAGGAGTCGCAATATTAATTTTGGAAAAAAGAAGCCCACTCTCACCTGGGGATATCTGTAAAGTCCTAAAAGTCTTGCAACAGCCATTGAAACAGTAGAACTCTCCTCTCCGATGACTGCTGTCAGAGGTGACTGGTTTCTGCATTGATAGTTCAGGATTGGTCTTTCTTCACCTGTCATCATACGCATGCTGCTCTCAATAGCTTTCCTGGCCCACAAACATGTGTCATAGATGAGGAAACCAAGAGAAATATTGGGAAGAATGGTTTGCTCCCGGTTAATTTCATCAATGGCGAACACCATGGCTTGAACACAGCCGTAAGCAGTGACACTGAAACTGGAGAGATCACAAGAAAGCCTTTGTATTTCTGTTGATGACATTATTTTACATAACCTAGCCTCACAGAGGTAGAATCATCAACTCATCAATTTTATGTTGTGTATACTGTATTCTCTGTGCAATAGGACTGAAGCTGCATCTCACTGATGAGGCTCAAGAAGGCCAAAGCCAGCCTTCAAAAGGATTATATTTTTATACCGACATGGACTCTTAGTTTTGCCTAGGTTCTTAAATGTATTGAAGCACTGGATGTGGAGCTGTAGCCCTGCGACAAAAAGATAAATTGCTACTTACTTTTTGCAAGGTAGGGGCAGGTGGATCTGTGTGAAATCATTCTTGACTTCTGCTGAGATAAGCCTGACACGCAGCACTCCTCCAATCAGAAGGTCTCCTTTCTGTTGAAACCCCGCCTCTTCCTGGCTGGAGATTGAGAAGCTCTCTGAATTTGCAGCACGGGGAGCAGGCATCAGTAGAAAAACTAGGACTAAAGGCGTTGTGGGTGACAGCAGCAGCCCACGCATTTCAATCAAACACACGTTAGGATCTATATGATAGAAAAAAAATAATGTTTTAAATCAATTGGAAAACTTTGAAGTATAGAACTTAAATAATCTTTGACAGGCGACTGAGAAGGGAAACAACCTTTACAACGCAGTCATTACATCGCACTACCTTTTACATAGCAGTCATTACATCGCAACATCTTTACATCGCATGTCATTACAACGCAGCCATTACATCGCATGTCACTACAACGCATGTCATTACAAGGCATGCCACTATAACGCAAGCATTACATCGCAAGCCATTACAATGCATACAATTACAAAGCATAGTACCCTTACACTATCTAATACTTAACCTACTGTTGCACTCACTGGAGTTAGAATAGTAATGTTTACCCCTACACTATCCAACACTCACCCTACTGTTGCACTCACTGGAGTTAGAATAGTAATTATTACCCCTACACTATCCAACACTTGCCCTACTGTTGCACTCACTGGAGTTAGAATAGTAATTATTACCCCTCTACTATCCAACACTTACCTTAAATGAGATGTAATGGTATGCATTGTAATGGTATGCGTTGTAAAGGTCTAATGCGATGTAATGGAATGAGTTGTAAAGGTAGTTTCTGAAAATGCGATGTAATGGCATGCGATGTAAAATAATGCGTTGTAAAGGATGTTTGATGTAAAAACTGCATTGTAAAGGCATGCATTGTAAATGTATGCCTTGTAACGTCATACGTTCGACTGAGAAAAGTGTCCGAAGTCCACAGTCAGGACTAATATTTTGTAACGCAAACATGTGCATGTGTTCATTGAGCAACAGTCTGATTCACAAAATATCTTGTGCTTCTTGAGGTTACATGGGGCCTGATTTCCATTTGCCAGTTAATTCTGTTTACGCATGCGACTGAATTACGAGTTTGGGTTTATTTAATGTATCCGATGATTATCAAATGCGTTAAATAACTCAACATTAGTTAATTAACAGGTCAAACCTACTGAAATTTAATAGGGGAAAACATACGGTATTTACTGTTTAATGCAGATTTTGGTGCGTTAAACAACAAAATCTGCATGTTTTCCCCCATAAACTCAAAATAAGTGTGAATTATCACACCCAATAAATATGTGCCTCATAGTATCATTATTTATCAGGGACGATAAATAAAGCCTCAACTTCAAGCCCATTCAATCAGGCTCCTTAGTGTGCAAAAATTTAAATTTACGGTTAGAATTTCCAAATTCATGAGATTAGGATTTGCGCTTTTTCTCACCCCTAATTTCACATACAGCTTTGGACGTATTTCTGACACTCTCACTTGTGTATCTTTTATTTATACAGTATCAACAGTTTTATAAAGTGCTTCCAGTTGCCTTTCAGTTACTTCAAAGAACTATGTTCGGGGCTATTAATATGTAAGCAGGATGATGACAACACAGGTCTGTAATTTGTGTGGGTTTTCAAACTTGCTCCTGGGGTATTTTGTAGCTCATCAGAAAGTTTTAATCATCACCAAACCATTGGAGCAGACCTTAAAATGTATTAGGGTCATCAGCTCAGTCCAGGTCATTGTGTCCAGTCTGAAACTTTTTTTCTACAAATCACATATTTCAGGAATGTTAACGGTGAGAAAGTCATCCTTTTGCCCCTGATCACCCCCATTTTTTTGCTTGTTACTGGTGCCAACTGACTCTGACTGTACTCTGAACTCTGCTTACCATACCCAGAGATAGTGCTCCGCTTCAAAAGTATATGGTGGTTAGATATCATTATAATTGGCAATGATAGACCCCTGTAAGTCCCTAGTATATAATAAGGCATGGAGGTTTAGCGGCCAGTAGATGCTATAATTTTAAAAGCCAGCCCTGCTTGCAGGCTGCTTTTAAACTGTAATTATATGCAAATTCAACTTTGGAATTAAAGGTACTTCCAAAGTAGTAATCTACCTTATTTTTACATATGTCACCCCTAAGGTCTTCCCTAGGAACCCGAGGGATAGGGTGCCAAGTACGTATAAGCAGAGGCATTATAAAAGATGTTTTATAAACCCTGGTGAGGGGAAAACAGCCAATGTTTCCCCCCCCCCGTTGTGGATAATTAGCTCCTTAGGGTAACATGGGAACATATTTTATTTTGGCACAAATAGTGATAGGAAGGAGCTAAAAATGTCTTTTAAGGACTTAAACTGATTGTTATGATAAATCCAACAACCAGCTACAGTTAGTCGTATAATAACTATCACAGAAAATACGTTATTACACTTTTGTCTCGGTAAGCCAAAATCCAGCCTTCCATAAGCCCTCTCCTGATTGGCTAGCCTCTGCCATGCTGAGCCACGCTGGTTTAATGAGGTGTGAAGTAATCTGCTAGAGAGACAATGTATTTCCTGTGGGAGAAAAACCGCAGCTGCACAAGCTACAACATGAAGTCCCTATCCTGGAGTGCATTCAATTGACTTTTAAGGAATTGGCCAGGTGCATTGTAGGAATTGTAGTCCCAACATCCTAAGGGCCATCTAAGATATTCTAGACCCGTGGATTGGTGTTGTGGATACTTTAAACCCTCAAGGAGACCTTCTGGAAGAAGATCCATATGTTTGGTGAAGTTTTGGAACTTTTTGGTAAGGTGACCGAATCAACGTTGAGAGTCAAACCAGCTACTTTCAACTGCAACCCAACCTGTATTTTAGGTTTGTACTGCTGAAGGCTCTGGAGCCTCGCAGAAAATCAATCCTACCAACCTTCATCAAATCCAGCCTGAAGAGGAGCCTCGGTCGACATTGAGAGAGAAACTTCAGAAAAACAATTAAGTGCAAAGGTAGCATTTTGATCTAGGCCTATGTGTATCCAACCAGGGCTCCATCACCGTCAGCCTCAAAATTGTGTGTCCCGGACAAGCGCGACCAACTGTCCCAATTTGGCATCATAAGTTTTTATGCACTAGAAAGTGTTCATTCTTTCAAAATTCATATATCTGGGTCCCTACATTGTATTTTTGTCATTTGGTGTTTGTTTGTTCATAACAATATAAGCTATTTTTATAAATTGGTGTTGGATTTGAATGTGTGTTTTATCTTACTTATTCAATGTATTGGTGTTTTTAAATGCTTTACACACCCGTCTCCCAAGTTAAGCCTGCCTGCTTGTTGCCAGCTACGAAGGGTTGTAGATTGGAATAATTGATTGACACCTTGACTGTACCTTCTATAGTTTTTGTTGTCCTATTACTAGTGGTAGGTCCATATTATCACTACTAATAAACCACTTTTCAATATTAACCTAATTAGTTAAATGGAGCTAAAACAAGACTACAATACCCAGAATGCATTAGGCTATCACACAAAAGTGCAGGACTGGAAATTGTGTCCGAAATGGCATATAGGGAGGCGGACATCCAGTAATGCACAGACTTCTGTCTTTCACAAAATTTGTGATTTGGGCCCACGAAATTCGCTAGCAACTGAGGGTCATCTGGGTGATCGAATATGCTAATTCCCTGCACTAGTAAGCTAAGTAGACAATGCATGACGTTGGTGTTTGCCCTTGATTACTCTGCTTCATTTGTCCCATGTGCCCTGAAGCACCACATTCATGTTCCTATCAACACTGCGTTTTAATTTCTCTGTGACCTTGGTAAGAATGGCATAACTGACTCATATGGCATGCTGTCTTGCATGTAGATAGATTTGTCTTAGTGCAGCATGCTCAGGGATGCAACTTGACTCAAGTGGGCAGATTTAAAATGCCCTTGCGCCACTTTTGCGCCGCCGTTGCATCACTTTTGTGACGCAGCGGCGGCGTAAACCATGCGCCACGTTGTGCCCCATTTACAACGTGACGCATCTAGGGAGATGCGTCACGTTGTAAAGCCCTGCGCAACATGAAACCTGCGTCAGGTTTCATGTGGGTGTTCCAGCGCGGGGGGCGGTTCCGGCGCAGAAACGCCTCGGGAAAGCGACGCAGTGAAATCTATAAGATTTCACGCAGTCACTTTTCCGACGCTGGTGCGTCAAATCCTTATGCCTGCTTCAAGCAGGCTTAAGGTGTGACGCACCATGTTAGGGATAGGGCAGGTTGGAACAGTGCAGGAGTTGCGTCGCGCTTGCGCCAATATTACACCGGCAGATGCGTCACGCATCTGCTTATCCTTGCGCCACGATGCACCACATTGTAAATGTGGCACATCAGCGGTGGCGCAAGGGGAAACTTGCGTGACGCATCTTCCCTGGCGCATCCTTGCTGATTTGCAGGGATGGGCCAGGGAACGTAAATCTGCCCCAAGATTTGTGAGCAGGGGCAAGTGGAGGTGAGTACTTCTAACAGTGAAGGTGGAGGCATAATCCGAAAATGAGAACTTGTTCAGAGGGTAGTGGGTTCCTAAGGCTGAATAATTATAATTGGGAAATGTCCATGGTTATTTGGTAAACAATGCCTTAACACCCTTCACAAGAGGTTTAGGCTTATAAGATTGTAGCAAAGTGATGGTTGGGTTCTTGTAAATGGAACAATCAATGAACAGGATGCCTTGGCAATACAGTGGGCCACTTGCATCACCTCAATAGGGCTTTAAAAATTTACTCTTACAAGATAGCAGGCCATCTTCCCTGCTGCAGGGATTCTGTGCAATAACAGAACTATGCTTGGGATTACGGAACCTTAGTATGCAGGGACTGAGTTATCCTACCACCTTAGTACCCATAAACCTGGAACCGACTAGCTATAGGGTCTCACTTGCCCTCCTACTCACTCACAGAGGGACAGGTGATTAGACTCCCCAGAACAAAACACTCCTGACTCTCTCAGGAATCGTGGTTGCAAGACACACCCTTTCGCCCTCGTTCTTGTACTCATCCACAATAAGATCTGACAGAGACTCAAATAAGTTTCAAATATTTATATTGACTAAAGTGTTCTAGTGTGCAGTATACATGCCATAATCAGTTGAAAAATGCCTAACACAAATATGGTCAGCATAGCAAGTAGCCCGTAATCATAAAAGAAGCTGTCATTATGAATGATAGCGTAGCCTAAACCTCCCTCCCCTTGAATAGAAGCAAGATTATTATATATTAGAAGATCTCTGGGCGTTATCAGCAGACCCCTTACCTCAGTCTATAGATGGTAGATCTACATCACAGTTGTTAACATGGTCTTCTTCCTGGAAAGGTTCCTCGTCTTCTTCCTGGAAAGGTTCCTCTCCAAGTGTGTCTTACTTATCTGTGTACCCTCATAAGAATAAAGTAAGTGTTCTCAAAGAACACCTTCATCTGCATGTTTTGTCTAGGTGCTAGGGCCTGACCAGAACAGAATAACAAGGGGCATTGTTGTTCGACCTTGTTCACAATGTACAGACTAAATCCCAGGAACAAGCAAAGTGTAAAAACAACAGAAGATTCTATGTGAAAGTTTTGGTGAGGAACAAGCAAAATAAACTTGTAAAGTAACATGCGCAAAGCAGCAGACAGTCAGCAGCGTGCTCATGCTAACATAGGGAAGACAACAATGCCCATATCTGCCACGTGACGCTCTCCCTTTGGTCAGGACGGTAGCACTAATCAGATACAGAAGTCAAAGCTAAGCAGAACCAAAGCGTCACTGTACATATTCAAATTCAAGAAATGTTGCCAAAACACATAATGCCAAAGGTGAGGGCCATAAGCTCCAACATATGCAAAAAGAACAGTTGATGGATAGAATGCAGAACAATGTCATACATTCATCCCAGTACAGAGATCTGGGCCTAAACCCATCGTTTTTTTGCTCACCATGTCATTCCAGTTTGGACCCAGCCATATGCAAAACAGCCTTGACCCTGCGGCCAGTGGGAACAGTCCAGCCCAAACTGCCAAGCCAGGTCCTGCCTGGACTGGAAAAAAGCATCCTAAGACCAGTTTCGGGGTTTCACGCCTCATCAGCCAGTATAGCTTGACTCCAGTGGCATGGAGAGCACGGGACCCACATCTGGGCATACTCGTCCCACTCAGGGTGACAAATGCAAAAAGAACAATTGATGGACAGAATGCAGAACAATGTCATTCATTCACCCCAGTACAGAGATATGAGCTTAAATCCAACGTTTTTTGCTCACCATGCCAGTCCAGTTTGGGCCCATGCATATGCAAATCAGTCCTGACCCTGCACCCAATGGGAACAGTCCAGTCCGAACTCCCGAGCCAGGTACTCCCTGGACGGGAAACAAGCATCCTAGGACTGGTTTCAGGGTTTCAACCCTCATCAGCCAGGATAGCTTGACTTCAGTGGCATGGAGAGTATAGGACTCACATATGGGCATACCCATCCCACTCAGGGTGACAAATGCAAAAAGAACAATTGATGGACACAATGCAGAAAAATGTCTTACATTCACCCCAGTACAGAGATATTGGCCTATTATTTTATTTATTTTTTTTATGTCCAAGGCAGTTCTGGTGGCAATATCTGACACATACATACCCTTACAATAGACAGTGAAAAATGAAATAAAATTCATACAATTAAAGCAATTTGTAAAAGAGATACATACACCGATTACGGTAAAGATATATCGGATACTTCTATATTCATCCTGCATCAAGGAAATTTGTAAGCACCCCCCAAATTAACAATCCAATTCGTTTCTTCCGAACCCCCTTCAGCGCATACAAATTACATTCTATTTCATAAATACGATACAGCTTGTCTCTCCAAGATTCAAAAGTCGGAGCCTCAGGTGATAACCATTCTGTTGCGATGCATAACCGCGCTACAGTCATTGCAAGAAATAAAAAGTACTTATGCTCATTTAATATAGGATGGTTACATGTTTTTTGGCCTATTCCCAATAACATAAGTGTAGAAGAAATCTTATAGGGGCGCTGCAATACCATTGATATAAATACTTCAACGCTATTCAAAAAATGCGACAACTTAATACAATAAAAATAAATATGCGCCATATCGGCTTCAGAATCCCTACATCGAAAGCATTTCCCATCATATTTGTCTCCCCAAGTTGCCATCCGTTTAGGAGTGTAATATAGCCTGAAGACCGACTTGTAAACTTGAGCTTTTAAATTAGCAGCCAAACATATCTCCTTAGCCAGAGATAGAGTTTCCAAAATATCGATTTGAGAGTCTCCCAGCTGATTTTGCCAATACAAATTATATTTTTGAATATCATCATGTCTATACTCCATCAAGATCAGAAGTGGACCAATCCTTTTTTGAAGGCGAATCCTTTCTACTAAAGTATTAGGAGAAACCTTAATCTGATTTTTCAAACAAAAATCTCGAACTTGAAGATATTTAAAAAACAACGACTGTGGCAACTGATATTTATCAACCAATTCTGCATAAGTCACCAGTATTGCGTTGTCATCATATAAATCACCAATTTTGGAAACCCCATTTCTAGACCAAACCTTTGCGGTATTGTCCCAAAAAATAGAAGGAAGTACTTTATCAGCATCAAAAGGGGTATAATATGTGATTTTACCCAAATTAATCAATTTTTTAACATTTCTCCATACTTTAAAAGCTGAAGCCAATACCTTGAAACGGGTGTGCTTGTAATAATTACCCTCCAGTTCCTTTAATAAACATCCTTTTGCCTGTTCTCCTAATAACAAAAAACAAATAGATGGGGCATCCGCTTCATTCTTCGGGGGCTCACCTGTCAGAATATACCTCATTCTTTGTAAAAAACAAACATAGTAATAAATTAAAAAATCGGGTACACCTCGTCCCCCTCTTTCTTCAGGTAGCGTCAGCCATTTCATAGCTCGTCGAACTTTACCCGGGGCCCAAAAAAATTTCCCACAAATAAACTGAAGTTGCTGTATATGTTTAAATGGAAATTCCAATGGAATACTCCGAAATAGATATAAGATCTTAGCAAGAACATTCATCTTGATGATGTTCCCTCTTCCTATTATTGATAATTGCAGTTGCTCCATCTCTCTAATGATTGCTTGATTTGATATATAATCTCTTTCCAGTTACTATCGACTATCTCTTTCATTTGAGTTTTAATTTTAATACCTAGATATGTAACTTCCTCTGTTACCCGAAAATCATTAAATTGTATATTTTGTGCACAAAACTTGGGTTTTTGCTGAATTTAATTTATAGCCAGACATAGCTCCAAAATCTCTAGCTAATAATTCAATCTCCCCTATTGCCTCCCTAGGATCAGTTGTTACTATAGCTATGTCGTCCGCATATGCGAATACTGAGTATGCAATACCTGTAACAAAAAATGGTTTAATATAAGGGGAATTCTGTAAACTGATAATGAAAGGATGAATAAATAACGCAAAAAGCAGAGGGGAACAAGGACACCCTTGTCGTGTCCCTCTAGTTATATTAATCTTTTCAGATTTTAGACCCATAGCAACGATTCTAGCATTTGGTGCCTTATATAGAACCTGAATTGCGATTAGAAAAGCTTTCCCGAATCCCATCCTTCTCATCACTTCCCATAAATATACCCACTCCACGCGGTCAAAAGCTTTTTCTGCGTCAAGCAGTATCAAGGCTAAGTCCCTCTTTTCCGCTTCTGCTATATCAAATAAAGTGATGACTCTATTAATGTGTGTGACCGTACCTCTTTTTGGAATAAAACCATGCTGGTTTATTGCTACTAATGATGTTATAACCTTAGATAGGCGATTCGCAATCATTTTAGAGTAAATCTTACTATCACAATTAAGCAGGGATATTGGCCGATAAGATCCTGGTAGCTCCGGAGGCTTCCCTATCTTACTAAATACGACAATTGAGGCATCATTCCATGTATTTGGAGCGGTTCCCCTTTGTGCCATCCTGAATGTTTCTAACATCACCTTTTTCAATGACTCAAAAAAGCATTTATAAACTTCCCCCGGAATAAAATCAGGACCTGCCGCTTTACCATTCGGTATAATTCTAACCGCAATCTCTAATTCTTCCATGGAAAAAGGGCTATCCAAAAAGTCTGACTCAATATTGGTTAATTGATTTAGCATGCCTACTTCCAATATCTGATCTGGTGTGGAATTTGACAGCTGAGTATATAGTTCCGAATAAAATTGATGAAATATGTCTAATATTTCCATCGGCTCCTCATGAACCACCCCACACTGATCCTGCAGTTTGGGGATCAACCGTGAAGTCGCCTTCATTTTCAATCTTAACGCTAGGGACGGGCCAATAGACTCTCCATATTCATAAGTGTGCCATCTATTTACTAAATATTTTCGGGCGATCTCTTCAGCCCATACCCCAGTTATAGTCGCCCTACATTGTGCAATTTTTGCCTCCATTTTAGATATTTGCAGTAAATTATCCTTTTTCACAATTTCTTTAGTTAGCTCTACTTCCGCGGCCCTTAAACGATTATAAAGCTCCCCCATTTGAGACCGTAGTTTATTTTGATGATACAGGCCAAATTTTACCGCTTCTCCTCTAAAGCAGGCCTTGAATGTGTCCCAAACTATTTCGATATTGGCGGTGCCTAAATTAATGTTAAAGAATTCTGCAATCCACTCAGTCATATATATTCTGTATTGTTCGTCAAGACAGAGCTTCCTATCAAATGAAAAACTCCTTAAACTACTTATCTCCTTTAAAATTGAACATTCTATTAAGATGGGAGAATAATCCGATGTAACTCTAGGAAAAGTCTGTATCTTTGTCCGACTGTGAATGGATATAGAAGTAAAAAAATTATCTGACTGGACAAATTTCTTGTGTGGTGCAGAATAATAAGTATATCCTGGGAGAGTAGGATAATTTTTACTCCAAATATCAACCAGGCCATGGTCAATAACCAAGTTATGTAAAGCCTTAAAGACTCGTGGTTTACACCCCTTATAATATTCTAAACCTGCTGCTAACTCCATAGTATTCAAATTAATATTTAAATCGCCGCATAAAATTAGCGGAGCTCTCCAATTGGCAAGTTCTATATTTAATAATTCCAAAACTTCGGCCTCGTCTGTATTAGATCCATATATTGAACATATTGTAAAGATTCCGCCTCGAACTATAATTTCTGATATAGCCCATCTACCCCATTTATCAACTAGTTTACGACCCGCAGTACAATAACCAGGTCTAGAGAGAATCATAACACCTCTAGTATTATTAGTTTGTTGAGAAGCAGCAATCAAAGTATAACCTAAATTTGCTATGAGTGTCCTTTTGTCCCATGCCAGATGGGTTTCTTGTAAACAAAGAATGTCTGGTTGAATAAAACGAATTTCCGCGGCTATTCTCCGCCTTTGATTGCTGCAATTAAGCCCAGATACATTAAATGAGCAAATTTTAATATTACGTGACATACAGTATTGTTATCAGAATCCTCAAATCAAAGTTAATTCTACCTAACCGATAAGTTAATACAATTAAATTCTTAACATGGGTATGTCTATACCAAGCAGAAATATCCTTTTCATTATTGCCATTTAGAGCCGCCTTGGATTTTCTTCCTTTAATCCCCCGCCCCCCCCTTACCCTCCACCTTACCCTCCATCTCCTACCCTTCCCCCAACCCCTCTCTGCTCCCCCACCCTCCGGAAACCCCCCCAACCCCCCTTAACCGAGGCTTTAGGACTCAGGTCCTATGGATGGTAATGAGCATTGACCCCTCTATCAACCCCCACAGTGCTATCTCAAGAAAAAAATAAAAACGTAAAGTTTTTTTTTTTTTTTTCCCTGCAGTGTTAAACTCAAAATTACCTTAATCATGTTGAGCTACAGTCCTGGGCAAAGAACAAACAAAGAGATTGCTAATACTATATTCATAAAAGTACAAATCAGATAATCCTGCCAGTGACTTAATAGTGACTCAATAGTGTCCAATTATTTTATATAAAGGTTAAGAGTCCTTCATAAGTTGTAAATATTCCTTAGCTGCCACAACATTAGTGAAAAACCGAGATTTCTCTTTATAAGTCACTTTAAGTTTCGCTGGATTCATAATATACGCCTGAGCGCCTTTTTTTTTAAATTGATTCACCAGCTGTCGCAGCTGCCATCGAGTATCCATTGTATATTTAGAATAGTCGGGTGCGGTAAAGAAAGTAAATCCTTCAGCCATAGATTTACTATTTGGCCGAGTTTGCATATAGATATCTTCTCTGGCTCGAAAGCTATTGAAGGCAACAAGAAGACGTCTAGGTCTGGTAGGGTTCTGCCCGGAACGAAGTTGAATGTTAAAGGGGTATCTGTGAACCCTTTCGATCTCCCGTTCCCAATCCCATTTACTCAAACTTGGAAATGCCTTCTGAAAAAGTTCAGCTACAAACTTCCGTGGATCTTGCCCTTCATTGCCTTCAGGAATTTGCATTAATCTTAAATTATTGCGCCGAGAGCGATTTTCAAAATCGACCATTCTCCATAATAGATCCTCTTTATTACTGCTTAAAGTCTCAGTAGCCACTTTCTGTTTAACCAGTTTGTCCTCCATATTGGAGATTCTAGTCTCAGCCTCCGTAAATCTTTCTCCAAAGTCCGACTGTGCTTTCACTAACTTTCTAATAGATCCTTGCAGTTTTCGACAGGAATTTTGAATTTTTGGGCTTTCTAATGCCATCTTATCCATGTGGCTCAAAATAGTCTGATATATTGTGGCAAGAGTAATATCCCCCGTTTGATCACCTTGAAATCCGGTAGCTCCTTCTGCCATAGGCATATCGCCTCCACCTCTTACTGTAACTGGAGTATCCTCTTCCCCAAATTACCCACCTTCAATCACTTCATCTTCATCAGATTCGCACTCAGCCTCCATGGACATTTGTTTAGAATATTGTGCAGCCAGGTCTTCACATGATGAGGCTGAATTTTCTGACACCGAGTAAAAATCCCCAGACTCAAACTCCGTAGATATAGCAGGAGCAGATTTTTCTGGGGACAGCTTTTCCCTCGAGATTGCTTCCTCAAAAGATTTAAGCCGGCTGCTTTCCTTTTCCTTTTATCCATTATGAGGCTGGTCTTCTAGCATATTGCCGTCTACCACTCCCTTCCCATTCGATAAATTAACTACGGCCAAAGTAGCACTCCGCGGCGTTGTTGAAGCGCTGTCTGATTGAAGCTCATTAGACACCATCCCTTTGCGTTTTTGTTCTGCAGCGGAAAACAGGGTCGCTATAGTCTGTTTAGTTTTCCCACAAGGGTTTGACATAGCAGTATCGTGTAAATCCTTCTCACCTCCGCTAGTAGACGTTGATTCAGCGATGCGCCCCATCTTCGCCTCTTGGCCGCGTGGTTTGCGTGTATTCTTCGGGGCCATTGCCTCTTTCTTCGCCTAGTCAGAATCGAAGCTTGCAGAACGCTCGCCGCGCAGCCGAGCCGCGGCACCTGTGAAAGTTACCGCCCACCAGGCTCTACGAAGTCTCACCAGCACAGCCACTGCCTCCAGCATTGGCGTTTCAATATGCCTTATTTTCCCGTAGCAAATCTTCATCCAAATTCTGCAGTCAGTGAATAAAGGGACTAGTCTTCTGCAAGAATCACAGATTCCAAACTGCCGACATCCTTACTCAGAATCAAACAACACACGGCAGCATCATATCATAGAGTTGTGGGTCAGAGAGAGAGGTCAGCTCAAACGTCCGACACGACCGCTCGTGCAGGCGCCATCTTGCCTCGAGATCTTGGCCTAAATGCATAGTTTTTTGCTCACCATACCATTCCAATTCGGACCCAGCCATATGCAAATCAGTCTTGACCCTGTGCCAAATGGGAGCACTACAGCCCAAACTGCCAAGCCTGGTCCTCCCTGGACAGGAAACAAGCATCCTAGGACGGGTTATGGGGGTTCAGCCCACCTCAGCCAGGATAGTTTGACTCCAGTGGCATGGAAAGCACGGGACCCACGTCTGGGCATACCTGTCCCACTCGGGGTGACAAATGCAAAAAGAACAATTGATGGACAAAATGCAGAACACTGTCATACATTCCCCCCAGTACAGTCCTTTGCTCACTTTGCCACTGGATTCAAGCTAGCCTGGCTGATGAGGGATGTTAACCCCGACCGCGGTCCTGGGATGCTTGTTTCCAGTTCAGGGAAGACCTGGCTTGGCAGTTCGGACTGGACTGTTCTCATGAGGCACAGGGTCAAGACTGATTTGCATATAGCTGAGTCTGAACTGAGGTGGTGAAGTGAGCTAAAGAACGATGATGGATTCAACCCAGATCTGTTACTGGGGGGGAGTGTCTGAAAAGTTTCAGCGCTCCGTCCATCATCTTCTGTTTGATAAGCTCCAAAAAGGCATTGGAACCTTCCACAGTGAAAAGTGTCGCCATCCAATTAAGCAATTCAAATGAACAGACATGCTCCTCATATCCTGTTGCTGTTAGGAGTATTCCCAGGCAACCTGTGTCAATTTTGATAATCAGAAAATCAGATCCAAGAGGTGCTGTGCGTGGGCACAGGCACTCGCTTCGGCCGGTGGCCCCAATGATGGATTGTACACAAGCCACATAGCCAAGAAACAGTCCTGATTTTGGGACATCAACGGACCCATCAACAGTCCAAAATCCAGGGCAGCGTGTGACATGGTAACCAGGCAGATGTCAGGGGCCCTCTGGAAGGGACACCTGATGCAGTAAAACACAAGTTGCACACAGGTGAAGTAGGCATAATGGAAGGTTAGCCAAAAATCAACATCTAGAGCTTCTAATGGCATCAAACCAAAGAGCTGTTGCATTCAGCCATGGTACTGCTGCAGCTGTTTCAGGCTTGGTGAAACCACAGATTGAGCAGCCATTGCGGAATAGTAGCAATAGAACAAGAGGAGCAGCAGAGGGAACCCTCCAAATACGCTGGAAAAGAGGAAATTAATAAAGGCAGGGATTACTCCAAAAATAGTTTGAAAGTAGATCACAATGCCAGATCCCACAAGTTAAAAAAAGTGGGCTAGGCCTACCCTATCAGACACTCACTAAATATTTGGTGTATTAATTCTCCAAAGTGTTGGGGGAGATTTGTGTTTAACAGTGATTGTATTTCATTGGATGTTCTCGCAACCTGCAATTCGAAGGCCAAGCAAGCTGACGTGAGAGCCACATCTTGTTGAAACAATAGTGCTTTGAGTCTGCTTAACTTATTGAAATCTGTTTTCAAAGTAGGAATGGAAGGCCACAGCGAAGTATCTACACTTCCATGTGGTGGAGGAAACAGGATGTTGCTGCAACAAGAGAAACAGTTACAATATACGGGATGTCGGCCCCCCAAACTGCAGGAGTTCAGATTGTTAAGGACGAGATAACTGCCATTAGAAAGTAAAGTAAGAGTTGAAATCATTGCTGGAACAGCAGAGCCTTTTAGAAAACATGCAAAATTAGGTGCAGAAACATTGCAGGAGCTGTGAAGTTTTACTTGACTGCACACAAGAGAATGGCGACAGTGGAATCGCATTCCTCCTCTGTAAGAAAAACCTCTTTCTCTGCATGCTGACAATGAAATGTGAATGGCAAGGACCATAGCTGCCTCCAAGCTGTTGTATCTACCCACTGGATAGTGTTTCATGCATGCCGTGAATTGGAACAGTGATATGGGTAATAAAATAACTCCATGTATTAATCACACTGCTGAGTGTGTCTCTGCCACAGTGAATGGCAACTGTTCTAGTTTCTCAATATGTAACATTGTGTTTGTAGCGTCTTTCATTGCCATTACGTTTTGTTTGTCTGTCAAATTAAAAGGTAAAAATAGTGCTGTCGCATTCAGGTGCTCCCATGGTACCCTTCTGTTTTTAGGTGTTTGGAGTATCCACATAAACTGCATAACAGATCGAAGTTGATTCTGACCATGATACAAAGTAGACATTTCACTTTGAACATTATCAATAACAGAAGACACAATATCATCTAAGGTATATATACGAGATGATAATGTTTTTATACTGTTATCTACAACTGCAAGAACCTTTTCCAAATGATCTCAATCTATGTGGCAAAAGCATACTGCAGCTTCCAATTGTGACAATTTCCAAAATTCATTACAGGTAGCATAAACCAAACGTTTAGCACGAGGGGACTTTGGGCCCAAAAGGAAATCTGAAAGATCTATGTCACCCAACAGAAGGGAAAGATGGTGTTTTACAGAAGACAATGTGGAATGTGTCAACCATTGTTGGCACAATTTACCAACCAAATAGGAGGCAACAGTATTGGAATGTGGGTAACAGGGATCTAGTCTATGTAGTGTAAATCCACATGTAGTATTCATAAAACGTGAATAACAAGCAATTGTTTCTGTTGGCCATAACACCCACCCTTGTGGATTCATCACAGAAGAATTAAAGGTGCCATTTTTTATCATACAGTGCAATTGATCAGCAATGTAGTTGGTATATGTCTGCCATTCCTCATATAGGGCCAGGGACAGAATAGTTGGAGTATTCAAATTTTTAACTGTAGCCAATCCCAAACAAGTAGTTTGCTGGACAGTTTGATTAAGAAATATTATCTGAGTGGGTACCAGACAAGCACGGTTCAGGGACTCAGACCCTGCACTTCCCAGAACTTAGTGCCCCATACATATTTCAACTGAATATTTTCCCTCTAATAATCATAACGTTTTAGAGACAAATCAGCAATAAAGGAAGAGGAATAAACTAACTTAGTATGTGTAAGCATGTATTTGTTTGATGCAGGGTATTCAATTTGAAGTAATATGAGGCTGGGTCGGAAAGGCTGTAACCAGTGAAATATGTATACGTCTGTTTTTGTATTTTAGAACTTCTCTTAGTTGGAGTAAGGCAACGTTCCCATTGTGCATAATTAAAAGGTGGATGCTGAGTGCTTGTTTCATGAAGAAAGTGATGCCCATAATGTTGGAAACAAAATAAATCAAAGTAATTAGCGGAATTCATATATAAATCCTCTGTATCAAAGACAGTGTAATATTGCAAATCAGAAAATAAAGAATTCACAGCATTAACATCCCAATCATCCAAATGCAATCCAGGTGTAACAACATCACGTAATGAAACACAGGAGCCATATAGTATCTGTAGGGTCTCCGTGGGACCATATACATCGAACGGTACTTTATACCACACAATGCCCTCAGCGATCAGGACTGCTGAAATATTAACAAGGGCTTGGTCTCTTTTCATTTTATGGGAGGAAGAATGTCCGGCCAATAATGAGTCAACTAGTTCCACTACAGAGCGTTCAGGTGAGTAGTGGCCATTAATCAAAAGAAAAAACATAGTCACAAAACCAATCCACATGAAGAGGAACATCTTTGAAAAAATGATCCAGATGTACGTCCAAGGTGGGACCAGATAAGTTTGTTTTAACCACGCTATGAATACACAAATCCATGCAGGAGGCATCAAGATAACTGATGATAATGAAGAAGTGTCTGAATTTTTTTTATCTTGATCAATTTAATAACCTCTGGAACTCAGTTGAAACAATGGGGGCTGTTCTAGATCCAAAGTCGTATCTGTTCCTGCCACTGGGGATTCAACAGGCGGTGATGCATAAGTAAGCTCCAGGGCAGAAGTTGTTGAAGGTAAAATTGATAACTGATCTTTTGAAGACTCGGTCTCCCCTTCAGGTAGCCTGGGAGAATCAGTACTAACAGAGTTAATAAGCTGTAAAGAAACATCCCGACGTGGGATGGTTGTAGGCATACTATTGAGTATTGGCCATATGGTGTAACTTGACATGATCAACTGAAATGAATCGATTGTCCTTAGATGCAGGTAGTGGAGGTAAAATCACAGTTCTAGTGTCCTGAAGGCCAAGGACCGGGACCGCAGCACGGTATGTGGGACCAAATTCTTTCTTGTCCACCACCTTCTCCCGGACCAGATTGCCAAATTTTGGTAGCCAGCCAGAAACAGGGATCAGCTCTGCCGCATCCATTGGTGAGGTCAAATGGATTTTCACCAGAGCGTCTCGATTCTTTGGTAGATCCTGTAACATAGCACAGTGGTTATTATCGACGTCAAATGTTGCGGCAGCCGCCAGAACATCTAGACCGTCAAGGTCTGGCATAAACATTTTAATGCCAAAGAGCATTTCGTACTGGGTCCGCCCACCCAAAGATCTTCAAGGGAGATTATTAAGTGCACATTGAACCCCATGGAGTTGAGTTAAACAGCCACGGCCTGTACTGAATACCCTTGCTGTTAAAGACTGCTTTAAGTCACGGTAAATCTGCTCCAAATCAAAATTGCAGCATAGCCTATATGGAGACAGGAAATGCACCTGCACCCCCATTGACTACATCGAATCAAGGTAAGCCTTAGAGGCAAAAGCAGCACCTTGGTCTGAATGGAAGGTGCCACAGGCATAAGTCTCTACAAAGACATGCAAATCTTGTATAACAGTACGAGTGTCAACAGAGCACTGCGTCCAAATCCAGAGGAACCTAGTGCATGAATCCACTGCAACCAAAATATATTTGAAAGCTTTATCGGATGATAAGGGTCCACAATGATCAAGATAAATGCACACAAATGGATTATTAGAAATGAAGAGATAAGTCTGTGGTGGTCACGACACAGTGGCACTCTTGATTTCTTGACAAATGTCACATGAAAGCACATATTTGTGAGTCTGTTGGTATAAACCATGCCACCAATAGCGTTGCTGTAAAAGCAAAAACCGTAGCCCACACTCCTGCATTAACAGAAGCTATGCCTTCATGGGTGACCACAATGAGCGAGAGTCTGGGGTTATCGTTGGCGTAGGACTTGGCCTTTTTGGCTAAAGTTCCCTAAACGTTTTACTTTCCCCCTAGACCGTTTTCCTGACATAGAGTTGCCAATTTAGATGCTTTGGGTACTTTGCCACTGCTGATCAGTGTCAAAGTACAAGTGTTCCCGGTGTAAAGTGTAATGGTAATTGGTTAGCCATGATTGGTACGTTTGCCTTACTAGTAAAGTCCCTAGTGATGTGCACAGTGTGTGCCAGGGCTTGTAATGCAAAGGTGCGTGGAGAAGGGAACTCAAGCCTGCAGTGTAGGGCCTGCACGCAGTTTGCTAAATTAGCATGTTGTCCTGACAAGTGCAACCACTTGTCAGGCCTTACTTTCCCTTTTGTGTACACAAGGGGCACCCCTGTGATAGGTCCTGGGTAATCCCTGGGCAGGGTGCAGTGTAAGTAAAAGGCAGGACATATACTGAGGTGTGTGCTATGTCCTGATGGTGAAAAACACTCCATTTTGTTTTTCACTGGTGAAAGGCCATGCTGCCCATAGCACAGAATGGGGGAGGCTAGGTATTGTGTTTTTTAGCCTAGTTTCCCATAAGTTTAAAATGGAGAAGTGAGGTTTAGTGTGTATGAACTCACAGTGTCATAACACATCTTTCTCTGAAAGTGGTTTGGTCACTGTGTGTTCAGAAACCACTCTTTTAGAAAGTGGCTGAGTTTTGTGCTTTAAGCATTTCTGTGTATCTGCTGAATGTGGATTGACTGTCTGGATCTGAGAGGTGAGAGGAGCTGGGGGAGGTCTTGACCCATGGAGGGGTTGAGATGGCACCAGGCTGACCTGCAACTGGAAAGTAGGTGGAGGAGAAGCCCTGGGAGGTGAAGAGGCCTGGGTTTCTGCTATAAAACAATTGACCCGTCTCCTGCTGAGTGATTAAGGATCCAGACCCCCAGTATCAAAGGGAGAAAGGTGACACTGGTAGGGAGACACCCAGCACTGATTTAGATAGGGATCAGGGACCCCTGAGCAGAACAAACTTCAAAGACATTTAGGGGTATAACTATGAGAGCGCAGACCTCTGAACGTTGGAATAGAAATGGATTAAGACTGAAAAGCATTGGACCCATTTCGTGGTCAAGAGGAACCTCTGCTAAGGAATTAACAACTGAAGAGAGTGCTGGGAAGGACCGACCCTTGCTTCGTGATCTGGGGCTGGTCGGCAGTTTGCTGTTTTAACCAAGGAAGCGGCTGTTGGGACTGTGCTTTGTGCGCTGGGTCCCCCTGCTAGAAGAAGACTGTGCTTTGTGCTGTGTCTTGTTACCCCAAGGGCCCGAGGTGAGCTGGCTCCCTGTATGGAAACACAGGAACATAAAAGTGTCCAGAGAAGTTTCAAGTAACGAGGTGGGCGCATGTTGTGGCAGCTTGAAACCCTCAGAAGGTGTGCCCTGTGATTTTGGACACACGGAGAAGTGAGACTCGGACGCGCAGGGTGCATGTCATGGTGCACAGGAGGCATTGGTGAAGAGCGCCTGGTCAATGTGTGCATCGAAGGTGAAGTGAGTCTCGGACGTGCTGCGTGCATGTCATGGTGCACAGGAGGCATTGGTGAAGAGCACCTGGTCAACGTGTGCATCGAAGGTGAAGTGAGTCTCAGACGCGCTGGGTGCGTGTTGTGGTGCACAGGAGACATTGGTGAAGAGCGCCTGGTCAACGTGTGTATCAAAGGTGAAGTGAGTCTCGGATGCTCTGGGTGCATGTCGTGGTGCACCGCAGGCATTGTTAAGGAGCGCCTAGTCAGCGTGTGCATCGGAGGTGAAGTGAGACTCGGAAGCGCAGGGTGCGTGTCATGGTGCACAGGAGGCATTGGTAAGGAGCGCCTGGTCAACGTGTGCATCGGAAGTGGGGTGAGTCTCGGACACAGAGGGTGCGTGTCGGGATGCACCGGAGGCGCTGGTGAAGAGCGCCTGGTCATCGAGTGCACCAGAGGAGAAGTGAGGCTCAGACACGGTGAGCCTGTCGGGGTGCAGCGGAAGGCATTGCTGAAGAGCGCCTAGATATGGGGGCACCGGAGTTGGAGTAAGTCTCAGTGAAGCAGTGTGGGTGCTTTGGTGCAACCTGGGACTGTGGAGGTGATCGGCTGATCATCGTGTGCACCGGAAGAAAGTAAGTCTCTACTTCGGGATGTGCGTGTGTCGGTACCAACTGAGACCGCAGGAAGGAGTGCCTGGTGTACGTGCACTCGGAGTCGACGTGAAGTCCCATCAGCGTTGTATGTGTGGCTTTGTGCCAGAGGAGACCCCGAAGGTGCTGTTGTGAACGTGCACCCAGAGTAACTTAATCTCAGAGGCGTGGGGTATGTGTGCCCTGTGGCCGCCTGAGACGTTCCTAACAGTTGCGGGCCGGACCGGCAGCTCTGCAGGAGCTGAGCAGCCAGGACGAGCCACTGAGGCCCATTGAGAAAGTTCTGCACAGAAGCCCCAGTTCGCTGAAGGAGGAGAGGAGAGTGAGGTCACGCCCCCAGGTAACGTGGATCACTGCCTGGGCAGGGTGGGGGCTGGGTGGGACACTCTCTCGGCCTCTCAGTCCTTCTGGAGATGTTAGCCTTTGCTTTGACTCAGTTTGGGGGCCCGTACTGACCAAAGGAGTGGCAGTACTGGGGCCAGAGTGAGAAGCTGTACTTTATGTCATCGTTGATAAGTGTGGGGGCAACTGTTATCGAAGAGGCTGACTGTCTTAATACACATTGCCAATATTGCTGCTAATGAACTGCCGGACTGTCTTATGATACCTGACGTTATTTCTGCCTAACGAAGTACACGATTGTAGCGCTACGCATTGCATTATTTCTTCATTGCTAAGTACATGATTGGTGCTACGCATTGCATTATTCCTTAATTGCAAAGTACATTATTCTAGCGGTGCGCATTGCATTATTCCTTCATTGCGCAATAAATTATTGTAGCGGTACGCATTGCATTATTTCTCCCATTGCAACGTACCGGGGTGTATCGTTATTCATTGTATTATTTCTCCTTTGCCAAGCACAGGATTGTATCGTTAGGCGGCGCACTATTGTTTGTCCACTGCAACGTGTGTGATTCTAGCATTGCGATCAGCATAGTATTTTGAAAGCGGTGGTTGGGATTTGAACCTACCAGCCAGCCAGAACGAATATTACCAAAAAATATTACCAATATTGCTGCTAACGAACTGCCGGACTGTCTTATGACGCCTGATATTATTTCTGCCTAACTAAGTACACAATTGTAGCGCTACGCATTACATTAGTTCTCCATTGCAAAGTAAAGCAGTGTACCAGCCCGCATTGCATTATTTCTTCATTGCAAAGTACATGATTGGGGTGTGACGCGTTGCATTATTACTTCATTGCTCAGTACATGATTGTAGCGGTACGCATTGCATTATTTATCCCATTGTAAGGTACCGGGGTGTATCGTTACGCATTGTATTATTTCTCCTTTGCCCAGCACAGGATTGTATCGTTACACAGTGCACTATTGTTTGTCCATTGCAATGTGTGTGATTCTAGCATTGCGACCAGCATAGCATTTGGAAAGCGGTGGTTGGGATTTGAACCTACCAGCTTGCCGGAATGAATATTACCCTTTATTATATGTTGGTTTTTGTATCATGTGGTCTGATCGTATATCTTTTTATACAAAGTTTATACTTGTTTTATCAAACTCATGTGGAGTCCATTTGTGGTGTTACCAGTGGGTTGCTGTGATTTTGGTTGCACATTTTCTACACTTGTGCCTTGGAGATAGGCATGGCTGCTCGTGCCAAGCTACTTAGGGGGTGAGCAGGGCTATCTCAAACGGTGTCCTTACTTGGCCTAAGGTTGAGTGAGGAGTCCCGGGTCTCACATTTTGTGACAGTGGTGCAGGACTGGGACTCTGGCTTCCAATAGTTGGGAATCAAACAATCACTAACCGTAGGAATAGTTACAAAGGGTACTTTGTCAGCAGTCATCTGATAAGCATAACATGAAGGATAACCCTGCGGAATTGACGTAGCCTCCCTCGTAGTGACAACAGCCGCCAAAATGTCATTGTCAACCTTAGTCATGGACCTCGTAACTGCTGCTACTGTAACTGTGACTACTGCAGATTTGGCTGCTTCATCAGCCAGGGAGTTACCGAAAACGTGCGCTCTCACATGCTGATGTCTAGCATATGAGAAACATGTATAAGTGGCAAACCAACCAACGAAGATTGAAATTCACCATTGACAATTATACCTGTAACAAATACACAGGCTGCAGAGTAAGCTTGCTTAGAACAAATGGCCGGTTGTGCGGAACCATCAGTGTAAATGATACATTTATACTGATCAAGAGGAAGAACTGAAAAAGGAAGTGGATGAACACGTTCATAATAAAGAAATTCATGTGTTTGTAAAGAAGGATCAAAAATTAAATTGAAATCAGCCAATATCATGGAAGTAGCCCATTGTATCCATCGAGGATGTACAGCTTTCGAATTCGGTACGTTTGCCTTTGTGACTGCATCCAAAGCAGGCACTGGCGACCCAACAAAAATGCATTTACCTTCAGCCAGAGGGCGTTCCTTTAGAATTATCATCTGCACAGCTGTTAATATCTTTTCAGCTGAAGAAAAATGCAACTCTGCTGGTGTATGCTAGTGCGATTTATGTGCATTGGGAACCGTGTCCCCTTCATTAAAAGTTACGTAAGTAAAACCAATTGCTCCTGGTACAATCTTATGACCAAATTGGCGGTATTCCCTCTAGTTTGTAAATGTTGTGTTGCGAGCAAATCAGACAGCAAAGAGTGTAGTACAGCTGTTTGTTCCATGAGAAAACTGGAAGATGAAAAAGAAGGATGTATCAAAGTATAAAGCGGGTTTATACACTGAGCATAATCTGGAATGTAACTTCTGCCGAAATTCAAGAAACCCAGCAATGATTTTAATTTCTTGAGGGTAGATAGAGGTTGCAATTGAGCACACTTCTCCAAAAAGAGGGGTGGTAACCCCCTACTTTCATTGGTCAAATCATTACCAAGGAAAAGAACGGCCAAAAATGCAAAATGTGATTTTGCAAACTCGAATTTGTAACCCAAAGCGGCGAAATGCGTAATAATGAGATCCACATGCTCAAGATGAGGATTTAACTCATGGTTTGTCAGGCAAATGTCATTGACATACGAAAAAGCATCAGGGTTAATTTCATTCACAATCAACACTATACGTGCCACAAAAACCCCAGGGCTATTCTTATACCCCATAGGCAATCGCTTATAGTGCCTCTGATTACCGAGAGCGCTGAATGCGGTCAAGTCCCGACTCTCCAGAGCCAAAGTGTGACTGAATAAACCACTAGAAATGTCTAACGTAGTTTTACATTTCTTACATATGATATTATTCACTAATGCTGTACTAAGTGTATTCTGTACAGCAAAGGTACGGACATGACAATTCAAATGTCTAAAATCCCCAAAAATATGATATGAACCATCTGGTTTCAATATCAGAAAAAGAGGATTATTCATTGAAGAGACACAGGAATCAATAACACCCTGATATTCCAATTGAATGAGAATGTCAGTAACAGGTGCTTCAGTATCACCTTTAATGGTATAATAAGGACAGGACTGCAGAGTACACCATAGTGGAATAACATGCAAAGGAGAAACCTTATCCCAACCAGCATGATTGCGATATAAAGCAGAAGCTAAGGCTAAAGCCCACTCCGAAGCATAAGCTTGCTAAGTCTCATCAGGGACATATTGTGAGAAAGAGGGAAGTATTACTTCCTTGCCTCGAGGAGAAGCGAGGACAAAAGGGGGAGGCTAATCAACCTCCGACAGTAAAATGTCATACGAAGAAGATAAGTTGTCCCCAAACATCACTCTCAATCTGAAGGTTTACATGATAAAGTCTATCTGGGGGAGCTGTGCGGGTATCCATGGTTTCAACAGTTATAAAAGTGTCTGTTGCTTTTGCCTCCAGAAACTGGTGGAATGTCTGGGGAACTACGTTAACTTCCACTGCGCTTTCGAGGAGAGTCACCACCCGACTCCTGTCCAGGAGGAGGGTTCTCACAGTCTGGGGCATATTTCACCATCAAGGCGGCAAACTTTTTCTTCTGAAATGGGGCTCGATATTGAGGTGGTTCCTTCCATTTAACTTTCACGTCAAACTGGAGCTGCAGGTCTTGCCTTTGCTGCGTGGACTTGCCCTGTCTGCAATCCTGTCGTCCCCCTCCACCAAATTGTTGATCTGACAATTCCTAAAATGAACAAGGAGAACTGGCATCAGGAAACCTGGAACCTCTCAGGTACCTTAATTTTAGAGCGATCATGTAAATCATATCTAAGTTCAGAAGTGTCAGGTGGTGGCGAACCAGCAGAAGACTGCTTACTTCTGTCCCATATCTTCTTAGGAAAGACAGGACAACCCTCCTTGTCAGGAGACTGGATAGATGGTCTGACTCTCAAATGATTCCATCCCAATGATGTATAAGCATCAGCAATAATAATCGGCAACTGAAGCTTTTGATCAACATCTGCCACTGCTTCCCCTTTAATGTTAGAATGAATCATGTTGGAGATGATGGGAAAAATACTCACTAATTTCATCCCCAAATCTAGGGCGGGACCTGTGCCGTGTTCATCCTGTACATGTTTCAGAACGCTCAGTAGAACGCTCATGGAGGGGGCGCCAAAACAAAGTGTATACACTGAGGCGAACACCGTCCCCCAGGTGTTGCAGTCCACTAAAGGGGGAATCAGACAACTTGGTAGACACATAGGGGCCAATTACTATGTCAGTCAGAAAGCATTCAGACCAAATTGGTCTCGGAACGGTTTCCGACGAAATTGGATTCAGGGAGTCCAACTGACTGATTACGATGCTTCCAAACACCGTTCGGTCAGACTCCCATTGACTTCAATGGGAGCCTGTGTTCCGACCAAATACACAGGCTCCCATGGAAGTGAGTGGGGAAAATCGCACACCCTGTGGTGGGCACCCCATGGGGCATGCCACACGGTGCATGGTTGTAAAGAGGGGTCCCATGGTTACCCCAACTGGCCCCATTCAGAAGGCTGTGGATGAAGGGGGGGCCTGCTACCGGCCCCCAAAGTCAAATTCTGACAGCAGATCCATGTCGGAACAACTGATTCAGAAAGGCTGTCCGAATCCGACATCATAATACGTCGGTCGGAAACTTGGTCTGTAGACCTTTACGAGTCGTCTCCAAAAGAATCAGTTACTCCAAATGCAATTTGGAACCAAGTCGGAAAGTCCGAGCACTTTCCGTCTATCGTATTCAGTCAGTCAAAAGACTTTACGAATTGGTTAGAAATACGGATTCCGAATCGGATTCGGATGACCCAAATGCCATTCGGTGCCTTTCCGGCCAACATCGTAATCGGCCCCTTAGTAAGGATCCTGTGGTTCTCCACAGGACTAGTGTGTGTGAAAACAGCATCAATCTTCTGAGCTATACAAAGTGTAAGGTCCTCGCAATTTTTAGTAATTATGGGGCTTATTACAAGACCTCTGCCTTGTATTGGTACTGGGGACGCAGCTCCAGGCGGAGCTACCAAAAAAGCTTGTGAAATAAATTGGATCACTCGTCAATAGGGAAGAACCACTTTAGCATATAGCAAATGTACTCCCGCCACATTAGCATTGAGATAATTGGGATGTGGTATGAAACCAGTTAACATTAGCCAGATGGCCCTGTCACTACTTATGAACAAATGAGTGTGCCATTAAACCAAATTTGATGCTCCCAGGAGGTAAGAGGAACTTCAACCACCGCATAAGGCCAATACAACGCCGGTGCAGCAGCGACTGTATAAGCATGAAAGAAATTAATATTTGCATCCACTGCTTGAAATGTTACCCAGGAATGGAAGACCTCGAAGCAGTATGCAGGACCTGCCTCAAAAACAACAAAAATCGGAGAGTATGCATTGGGGACCCCATGCTGTATCAAATTATGTGTAACCGCCGTATGGCAATGTGCCAGAATTGCGATTGATTGCCCCATTATAACAGCTAAAGCAGTATTAAAACAGTAGTGTAAAAAGGACCAAAAATCTTTTAGAATTCAAGCTTGAAAAACCTACAGCAATAGGTGAATCCTACAACTGGAGGTGGCAAAGCCCTCCCACCACGGACGTCTCCAGAAACTGGCGAGAGGGTATCGTGGATGAGCACAAGCGCTACTCAGGGGTCTCGTGAAAAAGTACCAGTCCAAATGTTGGCGGCGCCATGTTGCAGGGATTCTGCGCAATTACAGAACTATGCTTGGGATCATGGGACCTTAGTATGCAGGGACTGAGTTGTCCTATCACCTTAGTACCCATGAGCAAGGGACCGACAATCTATAGTGTCTAGCTTGCCCTCCTACTCACTCACAGAGAAACAAGTGATTAGACACCACAGAAGACTCTCTTAGGAATTGCGTTTGCAAGACACACCCTTTCGCTCACATTCTTGTACTCATCCACAATAAGATCTGACAGAGACACAAGCAAGTTTCAAATATTTATTTTAACTAACGTGCTCTAGTATGCAGTATACGTGCCACAATCAGTAGAAAAATGCCTAACACAAATATGGTCAGCATAGCAAGTAGTCTGTAAATCATAAAAGGAGCTGCCATTATGAATGATAGTGTAGCCTAACCTCCCTCCCTTTGTATAGAAGCAATAGGATTATATATTAGAAGATCTCTGGGTGTTATCAGCAGATCCCATACCTCAGTCCATAGATGGTAGATCTACATCAAAGGCGTTGTCATGCTCGTCTCCCTAGAAAGGTCCCTCTCCAAGTGTGTCTTACCTATCTGTGTCCCTTCATATGAATAAAGTACGTGTTCCCAAACAACAGCTGCATCTGCATGTTTTGTCTAGGTGCTAGGGCCTGACCAGAACAGAATAACAAGGGGCATTGTTGTTTGACCTTGTTCACAATGTTCAGAATAAATCCCAGGAATGAGCAAAGTGTAAAAAACAACAGTAGGTTCTATGTGAAAGTTTCAGTGTGGCACAAGCAAAATAAATGTGTGTCTTGATGTGCAACAAACGAAAATAACTGTGAATGGGTGGAAAAATAATGTGGTGCAAATTAACCTGGAAAAGGAGAGTTAATGAAAGACTGATAAAAATAGCCAGAAGAACAGCAACAGATATAAAGCAGCACCAAAGATCATAAGTAGCATAGGAATTCCATTCTGTCATTGAGTCCATTGGGTTTCGGTGAGTTGAGAGTTCTGATCCAATGATTTTCCCTCTGGAGCAGTCGATTGTTATTGTCTGTTCCCTCACGTTTTTCAATGATTTCTAAGACCAAGAACTTAAGTTGGCTGATATGATGTTGGTGTTCCATGAAGTGGGCGGCCACCACTGATTTAGTGTTCTTCGTACAGATATTACTCTTGTGCTCATGCATACGTGTCTTTACTTTCCTCTCAGTTTTCCCGACTTAGACTAAGCCACATTGGCATTTCAGAAGGTAGATCACATTGGACGTATTACAAGTAGCAGTCACCCTGAGATTGATTCTGGTCCCTTTCATGGGGTGCGTCATCCATGAACCTTTGATCACATTGTTACAATTACTGCAATTGTGACACGGTAAGGTACCCTTAAAGACCGTCAAGCTAATTTTCACCATGGGTTGAGTAAGTAGTTCCTTGAGGTTCTTTCCTCTCCTGTATGTGAAAATAGGCTTGTTGACAAACAACCCTTTAAAATCTAACTCCATGGCTAACACGGACCAGTGTCTATTGATGGTATTCTTAAAGCGGTGACTCATAGTCGAGTATTTGGAAACAACTACCATCCGGTTTTGTCCTGGTTTATGTGTTGACTTAAACAAATCAATTCTTCTCTTGTTGGCATACCTATATTTGGCTTGTCCCAGTATATTTGAAGGGTAACCCCATTTGGCGAACCTTGTCAACATGGTGTCAATTTGCTGAACGTATATTTCAGCAGCAATTGTGAATATGGTAGATTATTCTTAAGGGATTGATGGTGGAAGCTATTGTAATGTAGCATGTTGTTTTTGTCAGTCTGCTTGCGAAATATGTTAGTTTCTAATTTACCAGCAGCTTTGTGTATTTGCACATCCAGGAATGTCATAGTGTCATGATGAACTTCAAAGGTAAATTGCATCCTCTCATTGATGTTGTTAAGAGAGTTGAGTGCTGAGATTAGCATGGCATGAGATCCTTTCCAAAGGATAAAAATGTCATCTATGTACCGCAAGAATATGGCAGCATGTTCCTTCCAAACCATAGAACTCAAAATGTTATCAATCAATCAATCATAGCATATGTAAAGCGCACTACTTACCCGTGAGGATCTCAAGGCGCTGGGGGGGGGGGGATGCTGCTACTGCTCAGAAAGCCAAGTCTTGAGGAGTCTTCCTCAAATCGATGCATAAAGATGTTAGCATACGATGGGGCTGCGCAATTGCCCATAGAAGTTCCAGACAATTGCAGAAACCACTGTTCTTCCCACTTAAAGTAACTTTGATATAATAAAAAATGGAGCAATTCCATTAGAAACATCTGAATATCTGGATCCAAATTGGACTGGAGCAGTATTGTATTGCTTTGGAAAGGATTTATTTAGTCATCACTGGTTACCTGATCCTTTATTGTGTGTACTTAATACGTAAGAACTGTCTTGTCTTTTCCCTCTCTATTTACAATGGGGAAGAGAAAAACCTGGAGCTTACAAAAGAAAAACCCGGCGGCAGGTTCCCGCCAGACTTTATTAAATTATTTAACGGGGGCAATAGGGGCTATAGAGCAGCAGATCATTTCAGTGGAAGAAGTATTAAACACTGACAAGTGTAGCTCAGAGGCAAATGGTATTGTAGAAATAGTCAAACCAGGGACTCCCACTATTTCCTCGCCACAGGACACTTCACAAAGAGGCTTGGCTATGACTAATGGGTGCGTACTGGATGCTACTGATGAAATTCTTGTCAGTGATGAGGAAAGTGATTCACAACCACCACCACCAATTAAACGCCCTCGACAGGTAGATCCCCCCCAAACTCTAACTACGGCACAGAAGCCAGAATTAAATCAAATTAGGCCTAAAGCATAAAAAAAAAACATCTAAGAAAGATAAGGCTCACTCTTTGATAAAAGATAAACTAAAAGTTAAACCCGCTGGGCTTAATATGACTGAAAGTGATAAACTAAATCTCAAATTAGATTTATTAATCTCAAATTAGATTTATTAGATTCCTTCATTAGAGATTATCTGACAAACATGATTACTAGAATGGGTAAACTCGAGGATTCACTATTAAAGTGTCTTGAGTTACAACAATCACTTACCCCTAACACTACCAGAGTGCAAAATAGTATGATAGAAACAGAGGGGATTATTGCAAAGCCACAATCTAGTAGTGGGGAATCAAGTCTGAGTAATCACTTAAATAAAAGGGAGGTAACAGACACCGTGAACTCGGCTCGGCCAAGTGGTTTGTCTAATTTCGCAAATACAGCTTTATTGCCATCACCAAAGCCAAACAATGCTTTCCACTTTCAGGACGACACTATAATCCCTACCCTAGAGAGGAAAAATGCTGGGCGTCAACCATTATTAAACCTTGATGGTAGACGTATAAGAGCTCCAGCTACGCCGCCAAATCAAGAAGATTGCCCCATTCTTATTACATTAGGTTTACCCCCAGCCGTCACACCATATACGATCATTCTAGCAAATGTACCTAGACTACTTAAGGGGGTGGAAGAGACATGGGATTCCTTAAGGAATAAATCTTTACGCTGGTTGGGCTCAAAAATAGGTCAAACTGAAAGGCAGTTCGCCGAGTTTAAGATGGCAAGAAGGACAAGCTGGATAGGGAGAGGGCTGAAAAAGTTAAGTGGCGATTGCATAGTTTTGACATTCACAACACCGCACTTTGTACAAATGATCTTTCATAGGGCTGGAAACCAGGTTCTGACAAGAACTGATATTAACATTCTCCCGCTGGGCTACTTTTACCAACCACTGATTAACACTGGCCCCCCAAACCTTCGTGATCAACAACCAATAAATTATAATTATTTGTATAACATTCCAGTCCACAATAGGTTTGATAACCTTCCCAATCTAGAAGATGTGGACTGACTGTGTCTAGAACAAACAAACCAGCGGTCACCAGGGGTCAATGTCCCGGCCAAAACTGTAGTGAATAAGAATGGGGAAAAATCTAAAGTGTTTCCTAATGAAGGGCCGGTGATAACACATGATTCCTCCATTAATGGGGAGGACTATGACATTGAACCCCCTGTCTTTTTAACAACGAGCTCTGTAAGTTCTTCTACATCAACTACATTTACTAGGTTAGAAACTCCTGACTTTGTGCAGCCTTTGGTAACAGCTCCTAATTTGGGACCAATAGTAAAAGACTCAGGGGAAAATAGGATGTTTAACTGTCAGTTTCTGTTTTGGAACATAGCAGGCATAAAAACTAAGGTGAATAACCAGATATGGAGCGATTTTGTGAAGAAAAGTGAAATAGTTATTATACAGGAGACCTTGGCCAAAGATCCGGTTCATATAAATGGGTTCAGGACATGTCGCACACCGGCTATTGCATCGACACATGGTAGAGCTAAGTGGGGTCTAAGCGCTTTTGTATCAAACCACTTAATTTTGACAAAAATTAGGATGATTGGCGGTGATTTATATTTTCAGGTCTTGTTATTTGATGTCAATAAATCATTGAGTATAGTGAATTTTTATAATAATGCCCCACACGATAGACTCGAGGGTATATTGAGGACGATAAGTAAGTACTATCATACAAAATACTCAGGCCTCAATACCTAAAGATCTGTTCACAATTTGGGGTGGGGATTTTAATTGTACTATATGTAAGCATGTAGATCTGTGGGATTGCTAGTGATAAGAACCTATCCTTCCAACACTTCGCTCATAGCTCATATGGTAAACAGCCTATGTTCGACCCCTGTTCCATTTAAACCTACTTTCAATGGACGGGGCATACTTTCAACCATAGACTTTATATTAGCTTCTTGCAGATTTGAGACAAGAATTGTGGACTTTAGCACGCACAAAATTTCAGTGAGTGATCTCTTTGCCCAGAGTTTGACAGTCATGATGAAAAGTAACATGAAGAGTATGAGAGATCATTCTATCCAAACTGTTGGGAATATAAACTTGAACAGGCAAAATGGTTATTCCCTGAAATGGGATAAAGTTGATCCAGAGAAATTTACTAAGAAAATCATCACAAGTTGCAATGAGACATTTTCAGACTGTCTAAATGAAGAATCCACTCACAATGAGATCATAGCTGGTTTCTCGGCAATAGCAGAGGCCATTAAAAAGGATCTACAATTGAAGCATAAAAAATAAGAAAGACAAAAAAAGGGATGGTTTGATACCAGGAGCACTAAATCTTACACCAAGCTCAAAAATTCCATACATAAAACAATTAACAATCGTGATGAGATTAGAGAAGCTAGAAGGGAGTATATCAGGACTTTAAAATCAAGGAAAAGGGTGTTAAAAGATGAAGCCTGGCAAGCGCTACATTCAGCCGCGCAGGTGAGAAACTCCGGCCTTTTGGAAGGCGGTAAATAATCCCTTTTTAGCTAATGGAGATGGGGCAAAAATTGAGATAGCCATTAGCGAGGTTGAATGGGTGGAACATTACGCAAAGCTATATGGCAATCCTTTCCAGGCTTCAAGCCCAGAAGGTGTAGTTGTGGAATTACCAGGTAACTCCCAGCAAATTATGCAACCCGATCTAAGTTTTGATCTTAGTGAGGTTAACCTGGCAATAATGTCAAGTAAGGGCGGGAAGGCTCCAGGCCCTGACGGCATTCCAGTCGATCTTTTTAAACATAATATTGATCTATGGGGCCCACTATTAACACGAGTAATTAATGCAAGCAGCAGAACTGGATTTTTACCATCTTGGTTTGAATCCATACTGGTCCCGATTTTTAAAAAGGGGGTCCGGTCTAATCCAGGCTGCTATAGGCCTATATCCTTGCTTGACTCCACGGTTAAAGTTATTGGAAGAGTGCTGCTAACCAGATTACAAGATTGGGCGGAGGATCACTCGATCATTAGTGATTTACAGTTCGGTTTCCGCAAGGGGCTAGGCACTGTGGAGCAAGGTTTGAATCTAAATATACTGTTAGGCAAATACAATAAGGCTAAAGGGGGCAGTCTTTTTTTAACTTTGCATGATTTAACTGCGGCAATCGATTGTGTTATGCACGAAAAACTATGGCAAATTTGAGAAAATATAGGGGTGGATGCGTCTTTAGTATTGTTTTTAAGGCAGTTATATGCGGGGCAATAGCAAGGGTCCGGTTTCACTTTAAGGTGTTGAGAGGACTGAGGCAGGGTTGTGTCATGGCACCATTTCTCTTGTGTATGTAGGCACCTCACTCACAGGTCACCAGAATTGTTTTGTATAATACCAACACTCCCGTTGGTTGGTTTCCTCCTTGTATCATTGTTGTAGATTTGGACCCCTGACGAAGGGCATCTGTCTGCCCAAAATGCATCGGGATGGTTTCTATTATACTTTTAATGACCTTAAATAAGACATCGGTGGATGCTTGTTTCATATGAATGGAATATCAAAAGACATGAATAAATGTGATATTGTTTCATCCAATAGAAGATTGAACTAAACTGGAGTCTGATTAACTGTTTAAATACCCGCTTCACGGGTCTTTCATGCTGTGCTCAGGAGGACGCCTCCTAATCAGGAAATACATTTTTGATCAGAAAATGATACCCCAGAAGCACGCAACAAATTTCACAACTTGAACAACTCAGGTTGTGCGTGTTTCATTAGACTTTTGCTACTCACCTAAATTGAAAACAACAAACCCATTTTCTATGATATTGCTTGTGTTTAAGAGCAGTGGGGAGCATGCAGGCTATCAACAGAATAGCACAAGCCAATGTGTAACCTCCTTGATTGTGTGTAGAGGTTGTATGGAGAGCAATGTAACTTCAGTCAAGAGTTTACTGAGAACGGCTTAGAACAGAGTACTACGCAAGACCTAATTTGAAGTGTACCAACATTTTTAATTGTACTTTAGAATTGCCACATTAAAGAACGTAGTAACAAGCTTTGTGACAAAAGCGACATTCTTACAAGCAGTGAGGAAACAAACCTCCCATCAGTAGGTACTTGGTATAGGAAGTATTAGCAAGAAAATAAGCAGAGTTTGGAATACAGATGTGCACTCTATCAGAGGGACGGTGGTGGGGGGGTTGTATGGGAAGGGGGGCAATCAAGCAACCATTACTCTTTTTCTTCCTGAAATATATCAAAAACCTGAAGGCCCTCTAAGGAGGATTGCATCTGGGGCTGGTCTTTGACTTTGCAAACGTGGCAGCATCTAAGAGTGCTTTAAAATCAGGGTTAGCCAGCTGTGTTAAGTCAATAGAGTGTAAATAACAGAAGGCCTTCATGGATTCTGAGAAAAGGAAGGAGAGAAGTGGGTGGAGACAAGGAATCGGTAATGGGGACATAGAGGGAGAAACAATAAAAGGTAGGAAGAGGGATAGATGGGGAGGCAGGGCAAAGATGCAGGAGAAATTGGAAAAGATGTAAGATGGAGAGGAGAGGGAGGACTAGGTGAGGAATGAAGGTCACGAGATAACACAGGAAACAAACTGGAAGGGAGATATAAGGTGGGGAGCAGATAGAGCAAAGATATGGTGTTCTAGATGTTTAGTTGCAAACACAAAGCTACAGGGGCAACAAAGGCAGAAGAGTGAAGAAGTAAACCTTTTATAAAGTAGATGTAAATATATTCTGTACATGTGCAACCAATACACACACATGTTTTATTAAACTATACAAATATTCTTTATAAATGAAGATGTTCACTCAGATACATGAATATACAATCATATGGGATGCATTGGGGTACATGAGCAGAAATATGCAAGAATTACATCATCACTTGTCCTTTTACCACCCCACCTACCAACAGTCATGCATTCCGACTTGCATCACCACCACCACCAAATACCAGGCATCTTGGCATACGACTCTACTATAAGACCATGTCTCCTCTCCCATTTCTGACAGTCCACGGATTCATCTCTGTCTGAGATATCAATCACTGCCTCTTCTTGCGATGCACTTACTGCTGTTTCATTCCTGACATGTCACTTCCTGTAATGCCACGCCTATCAACGCTTTTGCCTTAAGGCTGTGACCACAAAAAATGCAGAGTTGAACCTAAGGTACAATTCCAAAGGCAAACAAAATCAACTTAGCAGCTCTTGGTGCATACATACCCACCCCAGCACATTTCTAGCAAGACACAGTACTCACACAAGATGAAATCCTGTGCAAAGAGCGACAAACTGCACAGCAACAAAAGGTGCATGCTTGCAATCCGATGCAGGTTGTTGTAGCAGTGATGATTTGACAAACATGTCACAGGACTACCAGGGGTCCTTGCAGCAGACTTCCTGCCAGTAGAGGTGATGAGTGGGAGGATCTACGGCCCCTGACAGTAATCGCTTTGATGACACTATAGCCTTGGCACCAGATCATGGGGCTGAGCTAAAGCAATAACCTTCCCAGAGCACTTGAAGAGGCTCTGATCCACAATGCTTTGCGGTGAGATTGCTCAGAAAGATAAAGTGCACGCCTGATTGAATTGGGCTGCAAATCTCCCTGTGTGTAACACACACCAGTCTCCCAATGGAATCTGGTAATGTGTGGCCAGCACTGGTACTTGGTTGGGTCATGGCTGTAGGGTTGACTTCACCAATGCCCCTCTGTGCCTTGCACTATACCTCAAATATCTGGTCCATGTTTAGGGCTGTTCTACTGAAACCTTTCTAGCTCACACAACTAAATGTTCTGGAAACATCTCCCAGGCCAGTCCAGACAGTTGAGTGTCTTACACTTAGAGCTTGTCTACACAACGGGCACAGCACATAGGAAGACACAGACGCTCCTGTGCTGTTGTCTAACTTTATATAAATGCTTGGGACTGGGGGCAGTCTCAGGAGATGTTCTCTGCACCTCCCTCAGCATCAGGACCACAAAGTGGTAATGAGGCAATGACTCAACTGAGGCTAATTTGGATAATGTGCAGCTATTCTCCTCAAGCCATGTGGGAAGCATATGTTGTGTAACTGGTTGCAATGCAATTAATGCGCATTCATCTGGGGATGGTACAAACGTGATTGATGAATTCGGAAAAAAGATTCTATTGAAAGAATAGGCAAGAAAATGAAAGATGTTACACTTGCTTCGAGCAAACTGTATTTCGACTGTGGCCTTGCAGAAAATTATAGAATGTGGTAGTGAAATGGGCAAATCACGTAATCTGCATTCATTGCGCTAATATTCACAATGATGCTATTAAGCGTCAAGTTCCTTATTTTTATTTGTGTTCATTGTGCTCCATTTCTGCAGCAGACAGTGATGCTTTACAGTAATAAAGAGAGTTCTTTATAGTTTGTCAATGTGAATAAAATGCATATATTGATTAACGGTGCAACTTCAATGCCTACCTTCCAGTACACCCAGGACATAAAGAGAAAAGGTTTTTATTACACGCCAATGTGGTACTGAATATGTGCAACAAAAGGTTAACAAAAACACAATTATATTTGCAATAGTAACTATAAAGATAGACTACAGAACTGAAAACTGGGCATTATATCACTTTGTTCTTTATATTCCATAAATGACCTTGCTGTATATGTGAGAAAAGACCACCTGTGTCTGGGGAGAGTGTGAAATGTCCAAAGGGGACAATGTATTCCATGGAAGAATCTGTCCTCTCTGCTTTGTTCTCATGACGTGTGGTGAGAATAGATGGAGTTGTTGATAGAAAGATGCTCATATAAGGGCATACTTCCCTAATGATGTTGTCTCATCCACCCTGAGGTAAGGATGGCGCTATCATATCACTCATAAACACAGCTTATGCATATTGCATATGACATATCACAGAACATATGCTAACAATAATAATGCTTACACCGAGCAAGATAATATCTTAGGCTTTGTTATTCAAAAGAGCAGCTATTATGTGTCAGTTATTGGAGGTTCCAGGTAACACAGGTCTTCCACAAAGTGTACTTTTGGCAGCACCCAGAAAGAAGGGAAAAGTAAGGGAATCGGTGCACACACCTTGAGCTGCAGCATCAGGTACAGGCTGCTTCTCCTGCTTCTACCATTAGGCAGAGAAGAGCAAAGTAAACAATGCATCGGCACTATGTAGCTGAAAGACATTGCTTTGCTGCACTCACAGATGGTGCACAGGAGTAGGAGTTAGTTGCTTTATTTTGTATGCATGACCAGCTCAGCCAGCCTTACGCGGCAGCCTCCAACCATGCAGGTCGAGGAGTATTTCTCATTTTCTCAACACAAGTCCAACTTGAGAGAGGCCCATTCTTGTGGATGCACCTGAACACTGTTAAACAAAGCAGCATTTGGGGGAAGGTGATTGGGGTTGGGATCTTGAGAATACACCTGATTTTGTGTGCCTGAGTGTGCGTGTGTGCGCGTGTGAGTGTGTGGAGGGTGTGATTGTGTGTGGGTTTGTGCAGGCCCTCCGTGCGCTCACCTTAGGATGGTCCAGACTTCCAATCCACTTTTGATCTTTACCTTACAGGAAAAGCTATACAAACCACTAACCCGTTGCCCCACAAGGCCAAAGACAGACTATTGGGTCCTGTGGTTTCTGTCTTCAGTGATGTCATTAATGATGTTGATCTAGCGGTAATTACCTGGAAATTTCCCTATTCAAAACCTCATTACCTATGGTTTACCGCTGTAAAGGGTGAAAATGATGGATCTTTTGATGACCATGTTTCACCAAACAGGAGACTTTACATATATATGAAAATTAAATGCAAACAATATTAGAGGCAATAATGAGAGTGGTGAGTTATTTTAAAGGGTTTTATTTTAAGTCAAAAGTTAAGGTTCTCTGACTCTTTATTCATTAGTCAAATATCAATCAGGTTACAGAATTGAAAAATAGGAAAAATAGCATTAATACAGAACATATTACAGTCTGCATATAAGCATCACATATAGGAAGAGAAATGTGGCGCAAATTGTCAGATAAAACTCTTAAAGAGTTTCTAAGAAAAAGAGTAAGTCTTACAAGGTTAATCAATAATTAATAATGGCAAAAATATCCCATAAAGAGAAATAAATGCAGATTAGCACCTAAAATCTAAATCTGTTCTGATCCTTTCAGCTCTTTCCCTCTGCCTCTGCTTCGCTGTGCTAGTCTGTGTCTCTGTCTTAAGCAGCACCATAGCTCCCACAGAATGCAGCCCCTCCCTGTCTCTATGTCCAGCACAGAAACTGGGCCTGGCCCTCAGAAAAAATGAAAAAAGAGGAGCAAGGCAAGGCAAAAGCATATTTCAAGTAAAAGTTCACGTGCTCAGTCCTCATAGCTGGTCCAATCAGAACTTCAAGACACATCATCTCCCCATGGGGTGACTGGATACGTCATTAATCAGGCGTGTTCTTGTTCAATTTTCAGTCTTGTGATTTATGAGAAAAAAAAGTGTGCTCTTCTCTCCACGTTTAAACAGGCTACACAAATATCCAACATAGTGAAGGTCGAAGGAAACTGGAGGCAGGATTTTTTAACAGAGCCCTTTCATTGAAAGTTGCTAGCAAAGAAGAGCAAATTCCAATCTAATATTTCAAGGGCAAACTGCAGTTAGCTGAGTCCACTAAAGCAAACTAAAATCACATGGTTTTCTACACTGTGAAACACAATTCAGCACATTTCTATTCTTGAAAATATACATGATGCCATTTTAAAAGTACAAATACATTTTAAAATTAATGTGCATTCTATAGTAAGATTACATATGGATTAATCACATATAAACATGGCTGTTCAACTAGTTAAGCAGGTTTTCACATGAAAGCACCTCCAAACTGAAGCATTCTGATCAGGCCCAATGTTTTCACCTTGCTTGCGCCACAATCTGCATGACATTTTAGAACTCATGTCTGCAGCTTTTTGTCATATAATAATGCATACATTTTAGAGGTGAAATCTAAGCTCCATCAATATCGTTTGAGAGTTCCTGAATGACACCATTTAAGATCTTATGAGAGGTCATAAGCAGTGCATAAAGCTCTTTCATGATTGCCTTACCAGTACAGTTCCATTGTAGATGAAGAAATCTGAGTTGAGATGTTAAATGACTGGTAGCCAAGGAGTGTGAATGGAGTGTCTATTTTCAAGACATTATGTCAGAATGGAAAAGTCCTCCCCATGGTAATGGATGTGCATCCCTGCCTTTAGTGCCCCAACAGTGCTGATGTTTGGATCCCCAATGCTGATTATTGTTGTCATACGCAAACACAGATCATCTGTGTGCATCTTGACATAGGCCTGTCTCACAGATTGTGGTCTTCTTGGACTGGAGGGGTGCACAAAGCGCTACCCTCTTACTGGTGATACACTACTGCCTTTAACAGAAGTCAAGCAGTACAAGCGTGGCAGTGGCAGCATGCTGTATAGTGATCAGTTGGAGTGAAGAACTCCTTTTAACCTGTGTCACTTGAATGAGGCCTGCAGGCTCACTCATTCAAAGTTCCACTGTTGTGTGCTGAACTCACCTCATGGCCTACATCGGATTATTGGGGAGTGATGAGCAGCTCATGAGTGATGTATCTGCGCTCGGTGTATGTGTGCTCGGTAAGGATACAATACAGAGATAATACAGTACTGTGGAGTGCATGCATATTAAATGCATGTTGTTAGAAATGGGATCTCTAGTTGGTAGAATTTTTCACCACGTCCAAATAGGGACCAAAGTCCTAGTCAGGGTAAGTCAGATACACAACGGAAATTAGCCTGTGCTCACCCTCTGATAGCTTGGAATAGAGCAGTCAGGATTAACTTGACAGTCAATGTGTAAATTATTTGTGCAACATTTTATTTACAGTAACAAATAGAACACATCACAAAAAGAGTCCACACTGGTATAGAACAATAGAGAATATGTATCTGAGTAAAACAAGATCTAAACAACAAAAATCTAATAAGTAGAAATTGAGATATGAATTTTTAAGGAATAAACAGCAATATAGTACTTAAACGTCAATAGCGCTTCTGGGGTACTTGAGGTCGCGCTAGGCCAGGTTAAATCCAAAACTCCAGGCCGACCACAATGGAGAGTAGGCCGGCTACAGGATTCATGTGGTGCTCGCTGAAAATGTACCTTGGATGGAGCAAGTATTGTCATCGAAGACTGAATGCGCCGGTTCCGATTCACGTAGTCGGGTTGTTGTGCCAAAACTGAGCCTCGCTGTTGGGACATTGGATCGGCACTGCATCATCGATGAACCTCACAGTTAGTTCCCACATCGTCGTCGAGCCGTGCAGGGATGTCTTCAGATTGGCACTGTGTCAGCATGAAGGGAACTGTGTCGGTTCTGATCAGTGCAGAGGTGACGATGCATCGATTTTGGAGCAAAATAGCTGGAGAACCCACTTCTGAGGCCCAGGACTGGAAGGGTACCTCAGGCAATGTGGAACTCAAAGATGGCAGAGTCCAGCAGCTGAAGCAGAGTTGAAGAAATATTTGATGGCCCTGAGACTTCAAGAGCAGGAGCAAACCAGCAAGCTCTTGGAATACTTTGGTTCAGGGATGTAGAGAGCAGGTCCAATCCTTCTCACTCCCAGACAAGAAGCAGCAGGCAGCAGGCCGACAACAGCAAAGCATGTAACAAAGTGGCAGGCCCTCCTATAGCGTAGCAGTCAGCAGGCAGAGGGCAACACAGCAAAGCAATTCTCCCATGCAGAATGACCTTAGTTCCAGCAAAGTTCTGAGTTGGTGGTGTCAGTGGTCAAGTACTTGTACCCAGTGACCCAGCAACCCAATATGTCCATGTGAACTCGAGTATAGACATAGCAACTAAGAACAGGTTTTTTACCTGAAACTAATTTCAAAACAGAGTTCTGTGCAGACTTAAGCTGTATAAAGGAACATGTAATAGAACAGACCTGCATTCTATTGAAATGTATCTTATTCATAAACTCCATAAATGTACTGACAACCAGTATACCATAATTTCTTTATCCAATTAAATTCAGCCAAACCAAAGTTTTACTTGAAAACATATAATAAAAAAAGAATCTGATCACATTTACCATGAAGTGAGCAGTGAAAAGATTTAAAGAAGCACCCCAAGTGAAAAAAATAGAACAAGAAAAAGAAAAAATGTGGACAATTTGTATGAGTATAAACAGTACATTGGCTTCTCTAAGAGGACAGGCAGTCCTTTTTCAAATAATGAGTCACAAAGAGTAAGTACACAATGCATTCCTTGCACACAACTCTGGTCTGTCTCTTATAATTGTCGACATGTTTTGACCCTAACGATGCAATTACATTGGTAGCACCCCTTCAAATACAAGTCTTCCATATAAGATCGTTGTGAATCAACCTATAAAGTTAGCTCAAACTGCTCCGTGTTTAGTGAGTCTTGGTCTTCCAGTTATGAATAAGACCACTCTGCAGTGACACAACCAGTATTTAGCACTGGATGGCATTGGTAAAGTTCCCAGAATCCTAAATTCAACAAAAATGAATTTAGCAAAAAGGGGAGGAGGAAGGCAAAATGTTTGGGGGTGACCCTGCAGAAAGGACCGTTTCCAGCACATGTGTTTGGGGTATGTGTACCTGTGAATCTTAAAGTACATGATGGATACAGTGCTGTGCAGTCGGTGTATGTGAAATTCATGTACCGGGTGTATGTGTGCCTGTGAAGAGTTCAATATATGGCAGACTATGAGCTCCATTTTGGGAGACCCAGGGCTCGAAGGTGAATCTTGGTGAGGAATCCCCCAGGCAGATTTGCATATTGCTGCATTCCTGTAAGGAGGGTGGGAAACACTGGATAAGGGAGAGCCAGGAGTGCCCGATACACAGCAAAGGCTGCTGTTTGATTCAGAGAGAGATCACAAGGAAGGGGCCTGGGCTAATCTCAGGAAGGAGTTGGAGCTGATAAGAGAATCATAAAGATTTGGGCTGTGGCCCTGGACTAACCTGTTGATACACATATCACTGTAGCTGACATCCAGATGTGAACTCTAGACACCCATATGGCCTGTGCTGTGGGGCAATCAGCTTTGGATTCACTCTTGATGGGACAGACTGCTTTCAAGAGGAAGAGAGGGAAGAAGAGTGGGCAGTTCAAAAGGAAGCAGACATCCAACATATACTTCAAAGACTCAGACCCTAAATCACATTTGGTGTCTGGAAATAAACTATAAGGGGAGCTTGAGACTCCAAAATGTGTCAACTGTCAAGCAGTCAGTCAGGCTGTGAGTAGAGAAGAAGCTCTGCAAGTCTGTAACCAGGAATGGAGGCCATGGCCTACTTGTCTCCCTGCTGGGTGGGAGAACATCACTCAGGAAATCGATGACCACAGCCCTGAAGCCTGGCACAGCATTACCTGGCTGCTTGCCTAGACCAATGTGCTATGTGAGGAAGAGACGTGTGATGGAGGGAGCAAGCAAGAAGGGAGAATTCTGTAGAGTAGACTCTCTGAGTGAGTTGTGAGGAAACAGCTGTTGTGCTGATCAGGTTGTTGCCTGTATGCACAACAAAGTTGACAACCTCTGTATGTCAGAGGTGCCACTGTGGTAAAGTGAACAGTAATCAGCACTGTTCCGGTCATACCAAACAGTGAGAGAGCAGCAACCCTGTATGACAGTAGGGGTCACCATGGATGGACTGCCATGAGGAAAGGGACACAGCGCTAGCGCATTGAAGAGATGGCAACCCCGTATGCCAGGAGGGGCTGCCGTGCAGTCATTTGCTGTGCCGATCAGGCAGCGTGCCCAAGTGCACTAAAGATATGGTGAACCCCATGCCACAAAAGGTCACCGGAACATTGCCAAAGGAGTGAAGCATGGGAACCAGTACGTACCTACCCTGGGTTGAGGGATGTTAGAAATGGGGGTCTCTAGTTGGCAGAGGTAGGTACGTTTGTCCTAGTAGGGACCCTTCTTCCTAGTCAGGGTAAGGGGGATACACTTCTAAAATAACCCCTGCTCACCCCCTAGGTAGCTTGGCACGAGCAGACAGGCTTATCTCAGAGGCAGTGTGTAAAGCATTTGTGCATCCATACAGTAACACAGTGACAACACCACAAATGGACACCACCCCAGTTTAGAAAAATAAGCAAAACTTTTATCTAAACCAACAAGACCAAAAACGACAAAAATCCAATATACAACATTCTTTAAAAATAGTTACCTTTAAATTACAGGAATAAAGTGAAAACACAGTTCCTTCGACACAGTAGTTCCTTTTGGGGATACCATAATACTGAACACAACAGAGTCTAACAATCCCAGCCAGCCGCATTGGTACGGGTTAGTTAAAGCATCGACAGACTCGGAGACAGTATCTTTCTTGTTGCGGCCAGCGTGCCGATGCAAGTTGGTCGGGGCAACTGTTGTGGTTGCGATGTGAGATGGAAGAGTTGCAGCGTGCAGTGTCCTCATGGCTTGGTGCAGGCAGCGGCTTGTTGTCAGAGTCAGTGAGACCAAGGATTGAGTTGCAGGGTGAGATGGTGCTCAATGGAATGCTGGCAGATCACGGTGCGGCGACAGAGTCGGTCGATGTTTGAGTCAGGCAGCGACAGAGTTGGTGATGTCTGTGCAGGATGTAGTGAAGAGGTGCGGTGCCCACAGTATGCGGGGCAAGCAGCGGCTCGTTTGATAGAGTCGGTGAGACCAGAGTTGCGTTGCGAAGTGAGGCGGTGCTCCCTGCTGTGCCTTCAGGACACGGTGTCCGAGACGGACTCAGTGACGGAGTTGGCTGCTCTTTTCTTCGGCGGCAACTGGAACCAGCGGAACCAGAGACGATGCCCAGAAGGATGGTGAGGTCTTTGCTGTTCCTGAGACCTCTTGAACTTCAAGCCCTTGGAGATACTTTCTCAGGAAGGATGCACACACAGTTCCTGTTCTTGGCAGAAACAGCCACTGCAGGCCAACCCCAGACAGCACACAGCAAAGCAGAAGTACTTCTCCTCCAGTTTCTTCAGCTCTTCTCCTTGGCAGAGGTTCCTCTTGAAGACCCACAAGTGATCTAAAGTTCTGGGGTCTGGGCACCCAATATTTATACAGCAAAATCCTTTGCTCTCTTGTGGCAGAGAAGCCCTGTGCTCAGTGAAAATGAGTTCTGTCCTCTCTGGTGCAGCTTCCTGGCAGGAGGTGGAGACAGCATTGTGGAAGGCAGACCAGGCCCATTGAGGTGAAAAGAAATCTCCCCCCCCTACTCTGAATGCAGCCCAGGTCTATTCAGCCCAGCCCTGACTCATCCAGACTCACTGGAGCCACTTCACATCCCCAGCCCCTGTCACTCCAAAGCCAGACGGTCAATATACATCCTAGCAGAGGCACACTGGATGGCTAAGCAAGAAAATACCTACTTTCTAAAAGTGGTATTTTGAAAAACAGAATGTAAAAATCACCCTCACTAAAAGATGCATTTGAATATTCTGAGTTCAGGCATACTAAACTTTACTCATGCAAATGTTGACAGTGAAACCCTTCCGCAGCTAGCCCCTAACCTAATATCCCCAGAATGTATCAAAAAAGAGAAAAAGTGCCCTGAGATGTGTGCACACAATCTGAGCACCCACTATCAAGGTGTGGTCCCCCTGGACCTAACAATATTCAACATAGAGATCAATCTGTGCACCAACACATCAATACAATACCAAGTATGAAGTCTGTGTCCAAAGTTTGTTCTTCAAGTTCTCTTTTTTGTTGAACAAACTAGTCAAGTAACAGGTAGAACAGCCAACGCTTTTCGTCCAATACAATGGACTTCTTCAGGGCGAAAGCAAGTTCGTCTCAGAATAAGAGACCGATTCTATCTCTGGAGAGTATAGATGACCGGAAACCGGACAAATCAGTCACTCTGTATAAAATAGTTGCAAGCAGCTGTGTCCTAGGATCAGATGCCAGGAATATGCAATGCATCAAGAATAGGTAAAATGCCAGATCAAATGAAATGGAGACGGTTCCGAGTTGCTATCTCAACCCGCTCAGCACCATATAAGCAGCCTGCTTATCCACGACAGGGAGCAGACTCCTGTGTGCTTCAACTCCGGTGCTTATTATAGCGCAGAGTTGATTGAGATTCCTTATCTGGACTGTTTTCACTGACACCGGACACGGTGGCTCACTGGCTAACATTATATTCAAAAGTGGGCTTTTAATTTTGGGAAGTTCAAGACTTTCACTTTCCCCCCAATCTGGGATGGAAAGTTCACTTCCCTGTGCTTCTGATTTTGGCACCTTTTATTGTGCTGAGCGGTTTGAGATAGCAACTTGGAATCGTTTCCATTTTAATTTACCCTGAAGGCAGCACATTCATCATACAAGGGTGCATTTTCATTGTTTGTCCCATTGGTTAAAAGCTGCGCCCCTGCAAGCAATGAAAATGAGCCTTGTCTGTAATGAATTCCAAGGTGAGCAGGTCCTTCGTGAGAGCTCCCCCTGCTTCATCTGCCTCACTTGCTTTTCTCTGTTTAATTTGTTAATTTGCATATTGCTTTATTTTCTGATTAAATTGTATTGCTTTCCCACTGTACTGTTTCCCCCACTGTTGCAGTCCTTTATTTTCATTTCATTCTACTGGTCTTGTTTAATTACTATTAATACTTTTTAGTCCTTTGTTAGTCTCCTCATTACACTATTAGTTGTATTTCTATTATAGACTGTGTGTTGCTTTTGTTTCTGTCTGCTCGCTGCCTGCTTCTGCCCCCACTGTCTGATCATTTTTCCTGCTGTTTTGCTGCCTTTTTCCGACTTCCTGACTCATGCCAGCCCCACCTGTCACCACCAAGCATCCCTTCCTCCTCCCAGGACCAACTTAAAGGAGTCTGTAGTGGATGCATGCAGCGGGCATGTGTAGCAGACTTGTCGCCAGCTCACCAAAGGTGCACCAAAGGCAAGCCCATCTGCCCCCATCTGTGCCTAGACCATGCCTAGCACCAGGAACCCTGGCTCTCCCCCACTCGAAGAGACACTGTTACCAAGCTCTGAGCCCTGGTCCTCGGACTCCACAACAACAACTACTGCCACAGCTCACCACGTGCTACGATACGACCATTTACCTGCCTGCACTGTCTCCTCTAAAGCACCCACACACACAACCACCACCACCACACCAACCACGACTGCTTCAGAACTACTAAACTGCCTCCTGCTCAATGCAGATCATTCTGCAAGCACACCACCGAGATATCGAACACTGTCACCTCCCTGACCCCGACGTCATCATCCTCACTGAGACCTGCACAACCCCGCATCCGCGCTTGACAACACTTCAACAACTACAGAAGGCTACAAGATAGCACACCAGCAATGCATCAGCAAACAAGTAGGTATAATGGCCATCATCCACTGCACTACCACCACAGATGGCACAATCCTAACCCTGGAACACCTCAATCTCAAACCCCAAACCGACGGCAATTTCCCCATCAGATGCACTCCTGCCTACAGACCTCTAGGTCGATGCCCCAGTTTCTGCGACACCATCCCCTAATTCATCACCCCACTCGCCATTGTCTCCAAACACTACATCTTCCTCAGAAACCACAATTTTCACCACCATGACCTCACTGACACCAACACCGTTAATCACCTCATAAGCATGAACAACATCAGCCGCACCCAGTACAGCCATGTCACGGAGCTCACCTGGATAGATCATGCCATAGTCTGCTTCACCATTACAGGCTACCCTGGCACCGCCACTAAGCCTCCAGACCAGAGCCCTTATTACCTCCCACCCTGACACATCAACCAACCTAGAACAGGCTGTCACAAGCTTATGCACTGATTGCAGTGACAGAGTCGCACGTGTCACACCAACCAATCTCAAGAGATCCACCAAACAGGCCAGTTGGTACACTACAGAACTGAGAACCACAAAACACAACTGCAAGCAACTAGAAAGGAAAAGGCGCACCAGCAAGGAGTCTGTGGACCGAGCCACTTTCAAGACATCCCTCAACCAACACCACCAACCCCTAAATCAGATGAAAAGGAGCACCCTAGCTGACTGCATCGAAGCCAGTGCTAAGCACAGCAAAGAACTCTTCATCAGAGAGTTCTCCAACCCCGCTGCTACCGTAAACATCACCGCCCCCGTCCAGTCAGAAGCCCCCAGGGACCCCTGTCCCCACCACATTTTGACCATGGGAACAAGATAATCAGCAGCAAGCTCACCACCATTTTCAACGTATCCATCCCATCGGCCACCTTCCACAAAGAATGGAAACACGCAAAAGTCAAACCCTTTCTCAAGAAACAGCGCTGACCCCAGAGAACTTAAGAACTACCATCCCATCTATCTGCTCTCCTTTCCTGCCAAAGTCCTTAAGAGGCCATCAACTCACAGAACACCTGAAGGAAAACAATCTTCTAGACCCCTCTCAATCTGGACTCTGCACCAACCACAGTACCACGTTTGCTTTGATCGCTGTCACTGACAGCATCAGAACCCTCCTCGACCGGGTAGAAATGCCAGCACTGATCCTTATCGACCTCTCAGCAGCATTCAACCCTAATACCACCACACCCTTATCTAGAGGCTTCATCATATTGGAATCCAAGGAGACGCTCTTAAATGGATCGCCTCCTTCCTCACAGAGTTTTCACCTTGCACACAAGAACATCATCTGTGTCATTTCTCAAGCCTCGTCTTTTGGCCCTTCACCAGCTCAACACCTATATTACCCCCTTTGGCCAACATCATCAGAATCAAACATCATATCCTACGCAGAGAATATCCAGCTCATTCTCTGGATATCAGAAGACACCATCACCATGATGGCCAACGTCCGCAGCTGCATGACGAGTGTCATTGACTGGATGAAGAACAACTGCCCAAAACTCAATACAAACAAAACAGAAGTGCTGATCTTCATGGACAGCACCTCCCTGTGGAATAACTAATGGTGGCCTTATGAACTAGGATGCTCCCCCACTCCAAAAGACCACGCCCGCAACCTTGGCATTATCCTGTACAGAAAGCTAACCACGAACAGACAAATCAACGCAGACTCTTCTGCCTGCTTCCTCACTGTTCACATGCTCCATAAGATCTTCAAATGGCTCCCCGTCAAAACCAGATAAACAGTCACTCAAGCACCAGTCACCAGCCAGCTGGACTATGGACACGCACTCTATGCAGGAATCACCACACACCTCCTGAAGGGACTGCAGACTATACAGAATTTAGCGGCCAGACTCATCCTCAACCTCCCCAAATGTATCCACATCACCCCCACCTCAAAAATGTCCAATGACCCCCATTCAGAAGAGATGACAATTCAAGATGCTGTTCAACACCTTCAAAGCCCTTAGCAATCAAGGACCAGTATACAGCAACCATCGCTTGAACTTCCACCAACCCTCCAGACACCTGCACTTATTCTCCTAACCTCTTGCAAAGTCCTGAAACAACCTTCCCCTTCACCTCAGGTCCTCATCCTCGCTTCAGGAATTCAGGGAAGGGCTCAAGACCTAGCTGTTCATCTGAAACATCTCCAAAGCTGCAAGGTTTTCAGTGCCTACATACCCTCGTGGGTGATTAGTCATGCTTTATAATTCCTATTTTGATTTGATTGTTTGATTTGATTAGTGCAGTTGGCAATGATTTTTAGGGCTATTTCATTAACAAGTTTATAATTACATATCTCCGGTTCCACTTTTTAGATTTTTGTCATTTTAGTGTCATTTTGTTCATTACAATTTCCTTATTTTTTCATAAATTTAGGTGGGATTTGTATTGTGTTGTGTTATTGGCTTTTTTAACAGTTTTAGTACTTCTAAATGCTTTACACATATTCTTAACTGAAGCCGGTCTGCTCTTTGCCATAAATACATGAGGTTGAGCTTAGATTTACATATCTGAAACATTTACTGGATCTAACAAGGATAGCGCTATTATTACTTGTGATGGACTTCCATTCACCCAAACTAGCAATCCACTTTCTCACACTTCTCATAGATTAAAACGCCATTGAGCAGAGATATAGCAGGGCAAAACCTACCATGAGTCAAAGTGGAAGCAAGTAAAATGGGCCTCTGATTGCTAGCTAGGTACTAAAATACAGCAATAATCAGAGTTCTGTTGGCCCCTCAGTCCTCTAGGCCCTGATGCCACTGTACCTGCGGCACAATAATGAATAGCTGTGCCTCAGAGCATGGGTATCCTAATCTGAAGAAGGGGGAAATATGTGCTAGTTTGTATTGACTCTCCGTCTGAAACTGTTAAACCTCTCCGTCTGCCCGCATCTAGAATTTCAAAGCGCTTGTAGACTCAGACAGACCAAGCTTAACAACAATACCACCTGTAGACCTGTCATTATATGTCTCCTGTGATACCGTTATGCATAACGTGTTCTTCAGTAAACTAGTAGGCATGGTCCGTACAATTACAGGACAGCAGAATCGCATTTGCGTCAGACTTTTCACATGAATCAAATATCTTAAGAAAACATTTACTCACACTGTGGGACTCCTGAAGCAGAAAGGCATCAGATATGGTCTTCTTCCCCAGCCATGATGATTAGCACAATAGATAGGAAGACACAATAATTCTATGAACCCCCCAAGAATTTCAAAGCTACCTAGAATCTTTGACCTCAACAGACATGGAAGTTAGTTCTACACTCTCAGCTGATACTATGTTCCCTACTGTCCAACGGCCATCTGATACAGAACATAGCAACGAAGACACTATCCAAGCAGTTAAGAGCATCTCCGGACTGATATATGGGGATTACTGAAATGTGCTCAAGGTCTTTCTGGAGGATGGTATTCAAGGCCACCTCTACCTACACCGCGAATCTCAAGAGGAAGACCATCAACACCACAAATGTGTTGTATGTCCTGAAGTGCCAGTGGCTCATCCTCTTTGGATTCAACAGCAAAATACTCTATGTTTTCTAAACAGATGTACTCTTGATCCAGCCAAAACCCAAGGAATAAAGATGCAGATGCCCCACCTTTGAAAGAGATAAATCCAGGTCACAACTCAAATTATAATTGTGGCACTACATTATTGAGACGGTCTTTCTATCTGTCAAGCCAGCGACTTTGAGAAACCTAAAGCACCCTACCATTCCTTTAACCACACTTTGCTAAGGACAAATAAGATACTCCAGCACAGATGGCGGTATCCCGCTAAAGGAAACTTGACCTCAGAAAGACACTTGAGCTGTACTGTTAAACCAGATTGGTCGCACACTGCTACACCTACCAGTCGTGTTCCCCCAATGAAAATGGTCCCTGAAGGTCAGCGTCAGCGGATACACCTATGCTCGAGTGTGAATGCAAGTATGCGTGGCGTGTGCCATCCCTGGACACGTGTTTCGAGGTAGTTGCCTCTCGTCAGCAGGGAGTAGGAAAATGTGTGGGGTTGCTGTGTAAGCTGCTAAAATCGTTATCAGGTCTAGTACCTCTCGTAGCGCGCAGGTGCGTAACCATGAGTCCGTCGACTCCACCGGCTCAAGGGAGCCTGAATATAAAGTTAAACCAGATTGGTCGCACACTGCTACACCTACCAGTCGTGTTCCCCCAATGAAAATGGTCCCTGAAGGTCAGCGTCGGCGGATACACCTATGCTCGAGTGTGAATGCAAGTATGCGTGGCGTGTGCCATCCCTGGACACGTGTTTCGAGGTAGTTGCCTCTCGTCAGCAGGGAGTAGGAAAATGTGTGGGGTTGCTGTGTAAGCTGCTAAAATCGTTATCAGGTCTAGTACCTCTCGTAGCGCGCAGGTGCGTAACCATGAGTCCGTCGACTCCACCGGCTCAAGGGAGCCTGAATATAAAGTTAAACCAGATTGGTCGCACACTGCTACACCTACCAGTCGTGTTCCCCCAATGAAAATGGTCCCTGAAGGTCAGCGTCGGCGGATACACCTATGCTCGAGTGTGAATGCAAGTATGCGTGGCGTGTGCCATCCCTGGACACGTGTTTCGAGGTAGTTGCCTCTCGTCAGCAGGGAGTAGGAAAATGTGTGGGGTTGCTGTGTAAGCTGCTAAAATCGTTATCAGGTCTAGTACCTCTCGTAGCGCGCAGGTGCGTAACCATGAGTCCGTCGACTCCACCGGCTCAAGGGAGCCTGAATATAAAGTTAAACCAGATTGGTCGCACACTGCTACACCTACCAGTCGTGTTCCCCCAATGAAAATGGTCCCTGAAGGTCAGCGTCGGCGGATACACCTATGCTCGAGTGTGAATGCAAGTATGCGTGGCGTGTGCCATCCCTGGACACGTGTTTCGAGGTAGTTGCCTCTCGTCAGCAGGGAGTAGGAAAATGTGTGGGGTTGCTGTGTAAGCTGCTAAAATCGTTATCAGGTCTAGTACCTCTCGTAGCGCGCAGGTGCGTAACCATGAGTCCGTCGACTCCACCGGCTCAAGGGAGCCTGAATATAAAGTTAAACCAGATTGGTCGCACACGACGGACTCATGGTTACGCACCTGCGCGCTACGAGAGGTACTAGACCTGATAACGATTTTAGCAGCTTACACAGCAACCCCACACATTTTCCTACTCCCTGCTGACGAGAGGCAACTACCTCGAAACACGTGTCCAGGGATGGCACACGCCACGCATACTTGCATTCACACTCGAGCATAGGTGTATCCGCCGACGCTGACCTTCAGGGACCATTTTCATTGGGGGAACACGCCTGGTAGGTGTAGCAGTGTGCGACCAATCTGGTTTAACACTTGAGCTGTACTCATTGATCCAGAACTCTCTTTTGCTCAACTGAAAGTGAACTCAATGTACAAACAGTACCATGATGGCAACAACTGTTACTAGACCCATGCCAATATGTTCCAAGAATGTTAATGGCATCACATTTTACCATAGAAAGAAAATACTGATCTATTTAGGATCTAAAACACCATATGTAGCATTGATTCAGGAGACTCGTGTATCCCATAAGGAATCTGACAAACTAACAAAAGACTGGGTGGGCATCATCACTGCATCCTCAAAACTGCTACATGAGACTCACAAGGTGCTACCACTGTTCCCTACAGAAAGAACGTAATAGCAATTCTCATTCATAAAAATCTTCCAGTCCATATGCTCAAAACTTAGAAAAGACCACATCGCAGATATGTCTTTATTAGACTCTCATTATATACATAGAGGCCATTACTAGGTTCCATCTAAGCTTGAAACACATCAAAATTGTTTTTGTATCCACTTGAATAGAATTATTATCTAACTTCAATACTCAACAGTGGTATTGAGGTGATTGGAATCTATCCATTGAACATATTCTAGATTGCTCAACCAGACCAAACTGCTGGGTCTGGTGGCTTAGTGGACTAATGCATTCACTGTAGGGGCCTGTGTTTGGCTTGATGGTCACAGGTTCAAATCCTGGTTGGTTCACTCAGCCTTTTATCATTCTGAGGTCGATAAAATGAGTTCCATTGAGTTGGGCAACATAAAGATCTGTTATCCAGCGCTAAGATACCCTTTTGAGTGAATGTGTGCTTTACAAATACACATGATATTTTATGCTGAAACAACAGTGAGGGCTTCAGGAAGACTTTCTGCCAGAACACTCTTTGGTGTATCCATGGAGTTTGTATGATGCATCAGAGAAAGAGTATACATTCCTGTCCTGTCAACATGCCACATAAACATGAGCTGACTATTAGCAAAATCATGGTGAAACCCTACAAAAAATTTGGAATTTGAGATTATAGTTGGTTCCATCTCAGACCACACTCCGATTTACATATGTCTAGACCTGTAACTCTCCCGATCCACAGATGAGATATGGAGGATGAAAACCCTGCAAGACCAGTTGCCGGAAAAAAAGAAGGAACTGAAGGTACAATTTAAATACTACCTTTACATTAATGAACACTCAGTTGAATGGAGGCAGACACTGTGGGCCTCAGAAAAATATTTCATCCTTGCCTTAATGATCAAAGACCAAGCCAGAGCTCGTAGAACAGAGTCTCGTAAACACTTGAAAAGGAAATTGTGCTATTGTATGGTCTGTGCAAAAAAGGACACCACAGATCTTCAATTGAAAATTCTGACCCGGAAATAATAGAAACTCTATGATTTATTATCCTAGCAAGTTGAGAAAGTCCTGCAACCATTCAGGAGTAAAAACTAAGTACAGCAAAAATGCAGGTAGGGTCCTACCTTGGCTACTCGGACATAGGTTGGCTCGATCACCAAGGTAATCTGCTTTTGAATCCACAAGACTTTAGCACTGAATTTATTTCCTTCAATACAGCTTAATATACATCTGAATCTACAGCTGACCAGAAACTTGGAAAACAATTTATGAATCAGCTTCCAATGACAGCCCTGACAGAGGAGTTACAAAAGATACTCAACAGGAAAGTATCAGTTGAAGATTGTACGGATGCAAATTAAGTCATGTCAATTCAAATAACGTTATTCAGAATCTTTTTGTAGATCCATAAAAGTACATAAAAGAGCATCATAGGATAAAATGTTAAACATAATTCCATAAATTATCATTTAAAAGCTCATCCAATAAAATAATTGATAAAAATCCACGTTAAAAATCATCTTACTATCTCAAAGTTAAAAAGTCTTATCATCCTAGAACCTTCTTTCAATCTTCTTCGCAGACCTATTAACCAAATGTACATGGGGTATCCTTCTTTTAACAGCCCGGGTGATATAACCTGCAACAGCTCGGCACGCTATTTCATTTTCAAGGGTTCATATAAAATTCATTTCCTCCTTATAAAAGAAAAGTTTCTTAGTTACAAAAATTGGTTGAAGAAATGTCCATCTAACATCATGTTAAAACCTACAAAAGAGCATAAAATGCATTATAGACTTGGTGGTTTCCCCATCGCAAGGACGCCTGTGGATTGTTTTCTTCCATTTTGTATGTCTTGGAAATGCCACCAGTTTGTGAATTGTGGCCCGCCGCAACCTAGTAAACAGAATCTATCTTTCACATTTGTAACTTTGACTAGGTGATCAGGTAGTCCTGAGAAGGTTACACTAGTCACATATCTTGATGCACATATTTGTTTCCCTTCTCTGCTATCTCTGTCTTGGCGTTGTTTCTCCAAACAGATCATTTTAAATTCATATTTCACATATTGCAATATTCTTGCAGGTTTTGTCACTGATAGATCTTCGTCAACATCTTTGAGTAGCTTATCCACATGTACTAGCCATGGGATTTTATTATAGTGTTCCATGGCTAGGCAATCCTCAATTATATCCCTGGTAAACTTTGTTCCCTCCTTACACCAAATGTTATACCAGGAACATAAAACTCTCACTTGTTTGAACTCGGCAACATATGGTGCATCCAGTTCCTTATGTAAAATATACATAGAAGTAGACCTTGGTACTGCCAGCAGATGGCACAAAATAGCATTTTCACAGGTTTGTAATGTTAGTGCGTTGGCATTGCCCCACACTATAGCACCATATGTTGCTTCTGGTATGCATTTACTGCTATATAATTTGAGCATGTCGTGAATGGGCCTACTACCTAACTTGTTTGAAAATCTAAAAATAGTCTCCACTTTTTGAATTAGTTTAAGTCTTGTCTGGTCTATATGCTGGTACGCAAATTAAGTAATGCGTACACGTAAACCTCCTGGAGAAGATGGCATCCTGATCAGGTTCTACAAGATCATGCCATACAGGACATTCAGTCCCCTTCTTGGGGAGCTTGTTCCAGGAAGCTGCAACAAATTCTAAAAGTATACATTACCTTGAAACTTAAACCTGGATAAGACCCTTTGCATTGTGGCAAACACTGGACGATTTCACTAATAAATAGCAATATCAAGATTCTAGCAAAAATGTTGGCAATGATCCTCAAAAAGGTGATATTATGTCTCATACTTAAGAAACAGGTTCACTTGTCTCCTGCCATCGTCCCGGAATCATCTACCCATTCTTATGCACTTACTCTGGTGTTCCAGACTGAAAGATGATGTTCAAGTGGCCCTCTCTATCCATGAGTAAAAAGCTTTCAAAGTTTTGGAGTGAGGCTACTTGCTCAGAACTATGGACAGAATAGAACCGGGCCAGTGATTCATCATCATACAGTGACCCCAGAGCAACAATAACAAGTAACTGGTCCCTCTCACATAACTTCTCCATTAGCCAATGGACCTGTGCTTTTCCTGATAGTACTGTAACCTTTGGCAATCATAATACACACATTTGAACACAGAGAGAGATGCTGGAAATATTAAGCTCATGCTTTACAGTGATGATTTGCTGTTGAGTCTCTCCTATCCAGAATCATTTATAGCAGGACTCTCGGACACTATCAATTTGCCCATGAAGAAATATGTCTGGTGGAATCAGAGAGAACCGTCCTCTTTTATAGCGAGGCGAGGGATACCAAAAAACAGATGGCGGACGACGTACCATCCAAGATTTCGAGGGAATTACCAGCCACCCCAGAATTTCCAGCAAGGGCAGAATCAGTACCAGAACGACAATCAATATCTGGTAATGAGACACGGACAGTTTTGGCGAGAGTAGGTGAGATACCCATCTTTAATCTCAGTGACCATATCACTGACCCCTTCACTGAATAGCTCCTTACAAAAGGTCTATCTTTAATTCCACACACTGGAGCCAACAAATTTGAAATCTTCCAAGACCTACTCACATTTTTCGTACAATAAGACTTTGTGCTTTGTTTGAGGGAGAAACTTAGTATACTCAAAATACTGAAAATAGGTCGGGTCTCTCACCTATATATACTTTTCTTCCCACATTAGAACAAGTAAGACCAGAAATAGCAATTTTCGAACATGTAGTGTTCAATAAAATGAAAGCTGCTATGAAATTCATCCCCATACCAACATACAATATAACTCAAGAAGAAAATACAGCGCTACACAACTTAATTCAAAATAAGAACATAGCAATTAAGTGTTGTTATAAGGGCGGTGGCATTGTCCTTATGGACACCAGCCGATATGTCACCAATATGCAGCAAGTGCTTTCTAATACAGCACACTATATACCAATAAAAATGAATCCCACGAAGAGGGTCTCTAAACTAATTCTGGAGACAACCACACAAGCCCTTGATAAAAATTTCATCTGTGAGAAAGTATAGCAATACTTAAATGTAGACAAACCAAGAATGGCAGCTATTTATGGGTCCCCAAGATCCATAAGCATAGCACAAATCCCCCTACAGACCGATAATGACCACCATTGGGTCTGTTACTGAACCCCTTTCTAAATATGTGGATGCAATATTGAGACCTCATGTCCACAAAATACACTCATACATACGGGACACTAGAGACATCATTTACAAAGTAGAACATCTTCCGTTCAATGCAATGAGACAGGTTATGGTAACTATGGACATAGAAGCCCTATACAGGTATATCCCCCAGTCTGGGGCTATCGAGGCGGTCATATGGTTCATTGAAACCTTTAAAATCGATTGCCCTAAGATCTTTGTCACGGAATGTCTCACTATTGTCTTTCAAGAAAACACTTTTCAGTTTAATGGATCCATGTTTTGTTATATTTCATATCGGTACCCCAACATAGCTCCAGGGAACATCGTACACTTTCTCTACATATGCTCCCGTTATTTCATATGAATGAGCCTTATAAGGACATAACTCCAAATAAGGACATAACGCCTTATAAGGATTGCAGCCTTTTATGGACTAAACCTTTCACCTAGTTCCATGCCGCGGGTAGGTTTTTCCCAATCAATATTACTAAGACGTCATCCTTAGCGCAAATGAATAATTGAAGTGTACACTCTCCAGGAGGCATACTTCACCTCTCTCATCGACGCACAAGGTTTAATCTCCAACGTCATACCTCATACTGAACAATGGGTAACACACATACATAGACTGTATAAATACAGCACCTCTTGCTATCAGAAAGCAGGAGGGACCCGAGACTTCACGGCTGACACACTGACCAGAGACGCTGCAGCTCTGGCATGACATAGCTCCAGCTGACAGTGGTCTAACTATCCCTTACAGAGTGTCCAGCTGAAGTCCAGGACGAAGTCCCACATTCTCACTATCCAGGTATGGGGGTTTGACTCAATCCTAGCAGGATTCTTGGCTCTTAGATTCTAGACTATTAGGCTTTTAAATAGCTCTTTCACACCTACTTACATGCTAGGTACACTCAGGTACATCTAGTCAGGCATCTTAGGAGTATGCACTTTATTTTTATAAATGCATTTCATATTAATGTATATGATCTTGACTATTGCAAATGGTAGAACAATACTATTCCTTTGTATTCACTGTACTGCTGGTTCTATTTCTCTGCTACTGTGTTACAGTTGTAACAGCGCACTTATTCTACATGAGAAGAACTACGGTACAATAAATTCTCAATGTAAAAACGCTCAACTGTTTCTTCTCTGTATCTCTCCGAGAGCAAAGCAAGCATGCACAAGTGACTGGGTGAAATGTAGTATATTGTTTCCACAAGTCTGAGATTATTGTGTTCTGATGTTGTAAAAACTAATCTCTCTGATAACAGGAGATTCTAGTAGCACTACGAGCTAGCTAATGCATAAACCGGCTAACATATTCGGTGGGGGTGTACAGAGTCAGTATGCCACCAGGCTCACAGTTTATGTTATCCGCAAATGCGTAGGTCCTGCATAAAGGATACTATTGGAACTACACTACATGGTGCCCAGTGTGGTATATTGATGGAGCACTTACTCAACAATAGAATCTGAGTAGGCCAGTTGTGCTTATTCTCAGAGACCCTACTTACAAAAACCCAGAGACGTCTGGAGTGAGTGGGGAAAAACTCTGCCACAGCTGAGTAGGCGAGATATCCTATGTATTGGCTGTTGGTTATTCAAGCTTGAAGGAAATATCCCCAAACTTTTGCATATAACCTTTGCATGAAAACTTTTACATTACTTCCTTTAAAAAAGTCATTCTGTGTTCTAAACACAATGGTTGAACAAGGGGGAGATTTATACCATCTAGCCCCGGGACTGAATCAGTCTGGTGAGGAAGATGCAGATGCAATACAAATTGCACCCAAAGTAAGACAAACTTTAACCCCTTCTGTGCCACACCCTTTCCCCCTCCTGTGCCGGGCGTTTTATTAGTGGGTGGGGTTCATGACGAGATAGTCTCGTCATGGGCACAGCGCGACCATGCTCCATGACGAGACTATCTCGTCATGGGCACTGAAGAGGTTAACAGTAAAACTACTCAAACATGGGTTACAACCCAGGGGAGGTGTAGTAATATTCGTGATAGAGGCGCACGAAAATTTCAAAACAGAGGTATTCTACTCATGGGTTATATTCCCAACAGCCGATGCTGTAACAAAATCTTTTCATTATTTCATACATGATGACATTCCAGCGGTCTATACTCCTTTTGAGGAGACTGAGATTCCGCGTACTTTCCAGAAACATAATGGCACTCTACCCCACATAAGAATAAGAGCAAGGCTTGGTCCTTTAGGGATTCCAGGAGCAACATGGCCAATATTAGCGACCTATGCACCACATCCAGACATTGACAAAATGTCACAGGATGAACTACTTTTTCAACACAAAGAGTTGATAAAACTCTACAGAAACATGACACACTTTGTCTTGAGGACTATAGCGGTCCAACCTACAGTAATTACACCTACTGCAGCTCCTACACAGAGCTTCGGTACAATAATTACTCCACAAACATTACACGCGGTAATGGGCAAAGTGCCCACATAATGTGAACAAATTCCTTTCTAGGTAGCTCAAAAGATAACCCAGTTAGAAGCAGTATTCCCAAATACAGCACCATTTGAGAAACACAAAGGGGTCGATTCCTATCTCAACCGGAAGGGCTCCGAACTTGAACCGGGCGGAAAAAGGTACGAGTCAGAAGCGTGTTTTCCAACCGACTCGGACACCTGTACGAGCAAGCAAGTACGATGAGACTGTATTCGTGTGTTCCAACCGAACCGTTTCCGAATCCGACCCGCTCGAACAGACTCGTACGGACACGATTTGCACCGTGCAATGGAGGCGTTTTACGAATGAGCAAGTACAATGTACGCGGCGGACAGCCGGAACGAGGCAAAGTTTCCGGCCTGCAAAACGTCTGGGAAGCAGTCTTTGGGGGTCCGCGTTGGACCCCTCGTCACCCGCAGCCTTACGACTCGGACACAGGGAGAGACCCAATGTTCTCCCCAACACAAGCATGTATGGTGCGGATGGCACTGACACGTACCCACTATAGGAGGCGCCCTTGTGCAAGACGTACCCATTCAGTCAATGGGAGCCCATGTACGCATCATACGACCGTCTCCCATTGACTTCTTTGGGAATCCGACCGAACCGAGTCCGGCAGCATGCAGCCGCATCGTACTTGCTCGGTCGGACTGCAGGGGTCCGGCTCGGTCGGAAAACACTCCGGATCCGGCTCGGTTGGAGAGCTTTCCGACCCAGATCGGAATCGGCCCCAGAATGTTAACAATCTGTTTTCCCATGGGGATTACACCACAGTTAGAGGATTGCACATCTTGGAGTACAGTCTTTGCTGCCATATACACCAGAACTCATTCCAGTAGTGCCAGATGAATTAAGACAAATTCCATACAACTATGGAGCAGAACCTGCCCAAAACTTAGGGATGAAGTTGTTAAACAACTATGACCAGTTATCAGCCATAATACTAGCTAACATTAAAGCAAAAGCATCATCAGTGGCAATCCGCCAACGCCTAAGGGAGTTCTCTCCATTAGAACAGGAGAATGAACTACCCAAAATATTTGACACTGCGTATGCAGACTTAGGCAGGGATAGTTTGGGGGGAAAAGCTTTTAAACCTCAACTACAGGGCAGTCCTGAAAAAGACACTTTTAAACAGACACCTACTTCTACTAAAAAGAAGTGGGATACAAAAGAAAACTCTACAGACAAGAGATCTCAGTCCTGAGGTAGGTCTCCACAGCAGGAGCACTCTGAAAAGATGTACAACCTTAGAAATAGGGATAACATTAGAAAACCTGACAGGTAACAGGATACTGATACATGTTCCTCTCGTTCCTTTCAGTGCTCGAAGAAAGGCTCCGAAAGAGAAGGATGGTCAGAACACAGAGAGGAGCACACACATTCCAGAGACAAGCAGCGCGCTCAAGACTTTACTTCTAAAAAAGAAGATAAGCTAACTCCAAAACCTCAATTTAAGAAATAGAAAGTTGCTGGTCTGAAAATCAAACATGCCCAGAATTCTGAGGACACAACTGCTGAACAGGGAATGGGCTCTGACGATGCTAGACAGTGAGGCAGAAGTAACAATAGCTTGCCAGAACCTGAAGGAATTTCTGGTGAAAGTGGAGTTGAATGATTACATCACAGTAGAAACACCAGTCACCAGGGTGAGCGTCCCACATAAGTTATTTGAAATAACACTCCGGATGGAGGGGGACAAGCCTAGAAAAGTAAAAAGTCTTTTTTAGAAGAACTTATCATCTGGTAATGACATCCTGTTAGCAGAACAAGATTGGCCGCCTGCATTCGTTATAGAGTACCCTAAGGGAGAAAGTTGATTTTTCCTGAATTTTCCAACAACGTTCCCGTTCACCTTAAACATACATATGCATAGGAGTGGGCAGTAGCCCAAGCCCCTGCATTGCACAAAAATTACGGAGAGTGGGATGAGAACTCAACCTACCATGTGATCCCGTTAAAAGTTTCACCTAATGCTCAGAGGCAATACCCAATTAAGCAAGAAGCTAAAAAACAAGTCAGGGAGATCTTAGATCAACTTGAATACCAGGGGGTCATTGAAAAATGTACCTCTCTAATGAACAATCCTTTGTTTCCAGTCGCTAAACCTGACAATACATATTGCCTAGTATTAGATTACAGACATTCAAACTTATGCACAAAGACGTTTTTTGTCCAAAATGCACAAAGTGCCGCATTAATGAATAACATTGTGCGCAAAAAATATAAAACCACACTTGATATCTCAAATGGATTTTTCTACCAAAATATGGCGCCTGAAAGCAGGTATTTAACAGCCGTCAGTGCGTTAGGGTCACAACAACAATTTTGTTAACTCGCCCAAGGGTACAAAAATAGCCCCGGTGCATTTTCTGCAAGAGTAACAGAGTTACTTCAAAATTTTGATGAAGAAGCGTTGCCCTGTGTGGATGATATTTATCTGACTAACGACGGCTTGCAGTTGACCAGGGTCCACACCATTATTATGGTATTTGCAGCAGAAGGCTACAAATTCAACTTAAAAAAATCGAAAATAGCCCACCTCAATGTCCCATTTTTGCGATGAGTTGTCAAGTGAAGGCAAAAGTCTGGCGGCTAACTTTTTAGAAAAGTGTGCGCTGCTCCAGCCTCCAAAATTATTGAAAAATGTACAATCAATACTAGGATTCCTAAACTTCGGCAGAACATACATTTTAGATTACGCACAAAGGGTAAGACCTTTTTTTGAATTACTAAAATCTGACTCTTCAGCCAAAGATTGGACACAAGAACATACTAATATTCTTTGTTTACTCCAGGAAGACAAGATTGCTGCCAAACACTTTCTAACACATGTAAACATACACCACTTGGTGATCCGAATAATTGCAGGTCCAAACGGGTACACTTATTTGACTTTAAATGAGGGAGAAACTGCACCAATTGCATACAAATCACACCTGTACACAAATGCAGAAATGCGTTTAACTTCAACCAAAAAAATCCTTACAGCAGTTCAGACTGCTGTAGCAAAAGAAAGAGCACTGGCTCAGGGGAAACTCGTCATTTCTGTTACTCCGGTACCGGCTTTAGAAGCTGTTACAAAAGCCAGCATCCCGAATGCGAAAGCGTTACAACCAGGATGGATACAATGGGCTAATTCTCTTACTGCAAAAGATGTTGAATACAGATTTGATCGAAGTTTAAAATCGCAAGCATTCCTGCAATATGAACAAGAATATCCTCTACCAAATGAAATCTTGCCTCTTGACCAGTATGAATATATTATTTACACTGATGGATCTGCTCAACGGGCGATAGGAAGTAAGCAGCAATATTTTTCAGCATGTGCTATCGTTAAAGGTCACATGCGTGTTGGCAAGTTCCATCCTAGCTGCACAAAGACACAATCTCTAGGAGACTGCACGGCGCAGTTAGCAGACTTAAAAGCACTGAGTCTGGTGCTTGTAAATACGGATCACGAATTCCCCACACTAATCTTGTGTGATTCTTTTTACTGTGTACAGTCATACAATGAGTACTTACAGCATTGGGAACAAAACAGGTTTAAGGATGCAAAAGGTGGCACAATTAACCATAAAATGCTATGGGAACTGGTAGCGGAATTGAAATCCGAGCTACCGAGGACTCACGTGAGCCATACACTGAGTCATCAACGTGATGACGTTCACATTGAAGGGAATTCATTGGATGATGAATGCGCAAAGGGGTCTGTTTGCACGGCTTCCATATCTGCGCTGACTCATTCGAAAATGAGAATAGATGGAGATACAATGGTAGCTGTCACTGCTTCACGCAAAGGCAGCACAGCAGTACCTAAAACATTTCCACTCAAATACTCCTACAAGTTAGATGCACCAAACATTCCATATGCTCAGATTCCTGGCGTGGGGGATAGAGTAATACCGAATATGGATCGTAGGCAGGGGTGGGCGGAATTACCGGAAGTGCCTTTCGCCAAATATCGCGAAATCACACAAAATCTCCGAGATCACGCGATATTTCGCATGATCGCGGAGATTTTGCTTCCGGTTGGGGTTTCATAGTGGGGGAAAGGGCGGGAAGACGTTGCCCACCGCTGGTGTGTGGGGCGGGGCTTCCATGCAGTTCACATGCCTCTTGTTTAGGGCCAGAGACCGATCAGAGCAGCAGACGAGGAGACAGAACCTCCTGGTGTCAGGAACTACACGGGGATTGCGCTCGAGAAAGTCATGGCTGCACAGAGCTCCATCAAGGACCACAGCTAATTTTTGACGGTAGATATGGGGAGAAAAGCACACCACGGTGCCGACGGGCCCCCTCGAGTCAGCTGTCCATCATAGTGGGGGAAAGGGCCGGAAGACGTTGCCCACAGCTGATGTGTGGGGCGGGGCTTCCATGCAGTTCACATGCCGCGGGCCAGAGACCGATCAGAGCAGCAGACGAGGAGACAGAACCTCCTGGTGTCAGGAACTACATGGGTATTGCGCTCGAGAAAGTCATGGCTGCACAGAGCTCCATCAGGTAGGGAGGCGCCAGGAGTAGGACTACAGCTAATTTTTGACTGTAGATATGGGGAGAAAAGCACACCTGCCCAGCCTCGACCTAGCTCCCGAATGTTTTGTGCTGATAAATGCTTTACTGAATTTGAGCTTAAGTTCAACTCGAAGACAATTTCCGTTCTCTCGCGGAAATTGCGACAATTCGACATTTTTGTGTTCCGCGCGGAATGCGAAAATGTCGAACTGTCGCAATTTCCGCGGGCGTAACGGAAACTGTCGCCCACCCCTAATCGTAGGCATGGTTTAATACTAGCTGCACACGAGGGTTTGTGCTCTGCGCACAAAGGCATTGCAGTGACTATTTCATTACTGAAACAGCGCTATTGGTGGTCAGGGTATCCAAGCAAACTAAAGACTATGTCTGTAAATGCGACATCTGCAGGCAGATGAAAGGCTCCACCATTACACGCCCAGCACAGACGCCATTACTAAAGTCAGACAAACCTCTTGCATGTGTGTACTTGGACCACTGCGGCCCCTTACAAACGGACGGGGCTTAGAGGTATATCATGGTTGCAGTGGATTCATGCTCGAGATTCCTATGGGTTTGGCCTCAGCGTTCTGCTGACGCTCAAACCATTATAAAAAATTAGCAAGTCTTTAGCGGTACATAAGCATTTAGCACGTTACACTCTGACCGCGGCCCTGCGTTAAGCTCTCGGGATTACAAAGAGGCCATGGAAGGAATGGGCGTAGCATTGCGGTTCTCATCTCCGTATCATCCTGAGGGAAATTCTGTTGTGGAGAGAAAAAAATGAGACTTAAAGCAATCTTTAACAGCTAGGGTATTAGGCAAAGGCTGTAGTTGGGTCACACACCTGTATGGGGTACAACGGGCATTAAATACCCAGCCAAGAAGCTCTCTAGGGGGTGTCACTCTTTGGGACACGAATGTGGGTACCTGATCTTGATTGTGAAGGCGCAGTGGCAGATGAAAAACCATTTGACATTCATGATCATTTGGTTGTTTTACAGGATCTAAAAGTATCCAGGACAAAACAAAGCAATGTCCATCTAAAGCAGACCGCCACTGAAGAAGTCAAGGGAGTCACGGCAAGACCTGTCTGGATCCCAAAAGTCAGGGATCTGGTCAGAGAGAAAATTGCAGACAAAAAGGAATTTGGACCCTCTTACAGAAAACCTGTACCAATCCTTGCAATACAGGGAACAAGAACTGTGCTGCTCCCGCCTCATGCCAGAAAAAGGGAGAAAAGATTTGTCTCAATTGACTTAATCAAACCACACTATGTGGCCGATACTAAACAGTAGGACTAGTGGGCTTCGATGTAGCAGACGTCCTCCTCTAGCTACAATCCAAGAAGTTCAAACAGAAAGACTCATCACGTTTGAAGAGCCACCTGTAAGGAATGAAGGGCAATGCTATGGACCTTGTTCCACTTGAACCAAACATTCAAAATCAAAAAGAAAATATGAATGATTCACAAGTTGCAATTAGGCCTAATACAGAAGTCTATGTGAACATGCCTCGTCAAGAGGAAAAAACATTTCAACTACTCCCGATGCAATTCCAACAATTGATCAAACTGCTTCTGTCTATTCCATTAACTTTGATACGTTTTCACTGGATCCAAGCGAGCCGGAAACGACGCCAATCAAAACACCATTCAAGCAGGAATTAAAGAACTTTCTTCTCTTTCTTCAAAAGACATACCTGGTATCACCTTGGATTGAACTCTGGGTAATTTCTGGGATAATGTTTTTTCTTTTATGGCTAGGTTTATTTTTGACTTTTAGTATGCTTATTAATGGACATTATCTTCAACAAGATTCCACAGCCAGAAAGGTCAACATCCTCCTGAAGCCACACACATCCTCACATCGTGAACAAAGAGACTTTTCATCAGTGAACATTAAAGCAGTTCCTATACCCGATGGTATAGTATGGGACAAGGTTGATTTCAACATTTTTTGCCCGACCGAACTTAAAAATATTAATCATGTATTTAAAATATCATTAAGTGATTTCATTACCTCCAATACATTTTCTGATGATTGGGACACTGAAACAGTGAATAACATATTGTCTGATTTAGAGAAAACTGCTGCATTTTCTAATAATGAAATATTCATCAGATTATGACAAATCGTATTGTTATCAACATTTTGGTCATCTTTTCCTGCACAAATCCATTTCACCTAGGAATGTATTTGAGTACCATCAGTGGGAACATTGCCCAACACCACCAAAAGCTAGTACACAGGCATTTGCATGTAAATTTGCATATTTTTCAGGGTTTAACATCACAGATCCAGCCTCATTTTATGATAAGGCTGTACCAACATCAGCACTGAAAATTATGTTGATGAACACTAAACAGATTCACTCTGCTTCCTTTTTGGCCCAATTGTCTGAACAGGGTTTTGACCTATGGCAATACGAAATTGACACAAAATCGATTTGGGGTTCAAGGAACTGGCAAGTCCAGGGTACAGAGGCACTATTTAAAGCATACCTCATTCCACAGCAGATGATCTTTTTAAATGAAACTGTGCAACAGACATCGTGTCTTGGAATAGCCAAGATAAAGGACCTGAACGCTTCAAGCCTGCCTACACCAACACATGGGTGGCAGAATTCTACTATACAGGAAGGGGCAACAGTTGATGACATACTAAAGTACAATAGATCAGACCCAAATTAGAAGGAGTGGATGATTTGGCTCTTAGACACAAACACATGTCATAGAAGGTTCCTGAACATCACCGAGGGACTCAGCATGCATAGGCCAGACCCACGTTATGTACAGAGAGAACATCCAGGGGTAGTGACATCCTATAGTGTTTGGAAGTTGTGCCTAGATTGGCTGAAAATCTCAATACTGGCAGAAGTGAAACAACACTTATCTTTACTCACACAAGAAATGGATCTTAAGGACTTTTTACTAGGAACTAGGAAACAACGTCAAAAACGTTTCATATTTGCAGGCATTTATGCTGCCTAAAATGAAATCTGGAAGATTTCCCAACAAGAAGCCGCAGAGAGAATACGGCAAATAGACTGTTTAAACTTAGAAAAAGCTTTTGCTGTGGTGGATAATGGTTTAACAACTTTGACCTCCAGAGTATATTCATTAGGCAATATTGTATCTTCTGCTATTGACATACTGGAACAGGATTTAGACATATTACAATACGGCCAATCATAGTTACGTTCTATTATGTTATTGAGCTGGACGTTACAATCTTTGTGTGCAGGCCTTGTGCCTTGGCATTTTATAAACAGTACGTCTCTGTTTTCAGAATACAATCTAGCTGATACACAGATTGAAATGGCACAAAGGAGAGTTAAATATACAATGCTGCAAATTGAAAAACTGGACAGACTACCATTTACAGTAGCTGAATTACTGTGGAAATGTGGATTTTCCTGATCAGTTATGTCCCCTATCTTGGACCCCAACGGTTCTATATGCATGTTACAAGTACATGTATGTTCCCTCCAGTTCCAGTTTCTAAGACGCAAACATATGTGTGTCTACCGTCGACATGTTCTCTGTCAGATCCGCCATCGATGGGCTGGATATTCGATTCCTAAGTATGAAAGGCCACCGACTTTATATGGCTAAGTTACTACATTTTTACAGTTCAGGCAAGTAGGCCCGATTCTGTCCTCAAAGCCTTTCCCTGCTCTCTGTCTCTGACAGCTTCAGCTTGAGCTCGCATCTGTATCCATGAACTTTGTCCTACTCCCTGCGCAGCTAACGGTGCCTGCCTCGGCCAGTTTTCGCCTGCCTGCCAAGAAGCTGTATTTCACCTTCGAATTATCTATTTTGCTCTTCAGCCGATGCATTCCTGTCTAGTGATTTAGGTAAACATTTCCTTTAGCTCACAAGCAAAGGACTCAGCCTTTCCGTCCTCCTGCAAGTGATTCATAGCCCTGCTGCCATGGAAAGTTTTCTGCCTCTCGCATTTCATATAGACACTTAGACGTTTGTGCACGCACACAGTCAGTATAGACTAGATTCTGTCCGAGAGTCCTTCCTTGTGGATAACATAGTTCTTTAAACATAGGATGTTAGATATGATTTGGGATTAGGTTGACTTGACCCCCCAGACTTCTCGTCTCCACATGTAGAGCTAAATGTCAAGTCCCCTTCACCCCCTAGTTGCACGTCACTCACACGTCATGCTGCTGCGCACGCATCTATGTTAAGTATTATCGTATAGATCCACCTATGTCTGATAATCCTAACCAATCATGTTTCTTTTATTCCTTATTACGCCTAGTTTCGATTACGTACCTGTTATGTCACTTTTCTTATCAAATGTTACGCCTTCTACATTCGTTTCATTGTAATGTACTTATTATAAAAATGCATGTCTGTCAATAAAGTATTGTACTTCACTTCCTGAACCCTCGTGGTGACGGAACCTGAAGGCCGCGACTCGAGTCGGCCATTTTTGATGGAATAAAGCCCATTTAGAAAACCTCTTATACCACGGATTCTGCCTCTTGTTATTTTGAGCTATTTTACTTTATTTTAAGATTCCGTATGAAATTCAGTCCGGTAAAGAAGATTTTATTTACCACATAATGGCGCCCGAATAGGGACACTTTCTCATCTCACGCGCCGGCGGTGCGTTGCAGGCCCGGTCTCCTGCCACAACTGGACGGACCATAAACGCGTACCAGCAGGATTTCCTGTAAGCTCCCTCCGGTCAAGCGGGGGCGACTGAGGCTGCGATCAACCCAGACGAGGCGGTGAGAAGTGCGAAGTATCCCGACCAGAGCCTAGCTGAGAGAGCAAGATCCGAGGTATACAGAGGCCCACCAGTTTTCTCGAAATCCCGATGTCCAGAGGGTCCGCTGTCCGCAGTCATCGAGTCCTGTCCATTCTCTGAGGCCTTCCGTTTCAAGGAGCTACTCGGTGAGTACCATCGCCGGGGAGGCGTGTTGACGCGCACATAGGTTGTGCCGGTCAAGACGGATTTGGGTACACAAATCCGGTCTGCACTGTTTAGCAGTGTATATGTACTGTTTAGCAGTATATCAAGTATTCCGAAGTATGCAGTTATTGTCAAGAATTCAGCGTGGTGATTAGTTAGGCAGACTGTCATCATTGTCGGTCATTGTTAAAATATTTAATGTTCAATATTTAAAGTGTTTAAATGTCTTGCATATTGTGGTATGAATGATTGTTCATTGTTCACTGTTCATTATTGTGTTTTTCGTATTAAGTAAAGTTCAAGAGTAAGTATCAGATCAGTTGTCAATATGCCGCTCTTCTCGAAGTTAAGACAGATTACTACCAGAAAAGGGGTGCTTGAAGAAGCAGTTCCTATTCCTCCTAGGGACACTCCAGGGCATTTTATGTACCATAAGCATGGCTTAGATGCCATATTGTTTCTTGATCTATGGGTAGATTATACCAAGGGATTGCCGGAAAGTCAAAGGTGGCCCGTAGCGGGAACCTGGGATGCAGAGTGCATCATGAAAGTAGAGGAAGAGTTATGGAAAAGAAAGGTCAGACAGTCACAGAAAGACGCTGTTGAGTTATGGCGTAAAGAATCTCATAGACGTACAGAAAAAGCACGTAGACAAGAAGAGAGGAGTAAAGAAAGTTCAAATAAAGTTCAAGAAAATCTATTAATTGAGGAAGGTATCCGAGTGAAATCAGAACAAGTAAATAGACAAAGAAATGCTCTTATGAATGGTATGTATCCCCTTCTAGCCGAAGGACTACCTAAGGCTGTTACAGAGATGCCAAAAGACTTGCCACCCCCATTATTTCCAATTAAGGTACATCAAAAAGGGCATCCCAGAACCGCAGAAGATGTTTTTCTTTCCTCATATCTAGACGATGCAGCTCCCGAGTATGCTAACGCCACACCACATAGACCGTCTGGCGGAGGGGTTCAACGTCAGGATCAGGTATCTGTACCCGTGCAACAGCAAGTCCCGACGCAAGCATCGGCAAGCACATCTGTTTCCGCATCTGTCTCCGCAGTTGATTCTACAGGGGTGTCGACGCCCATAGTTGCTGTGTCACGTTCAACGAACCCATTCACACCCGACGCCCCAGATGGGGCCAAGGGAGGTGCTAGCAGTACCTTTACACCACCCAGAATAAATAAACTTGTTTTTCAAGAGTCAGCACATTCACGTACACCTAAATTCGTAAGTGAACGTACGCTTAAAGAACTCCTTGTAAATTGTAGATATGACCCGGTGGTTGGTAAAGAGGATGAAATGGTCCTGGCATCATTACGTATCAGGCGAGCCGCAGAGTATTTAGCGAGGTTACCAGGGATGATTACGCATCTAGATAACATATATCATTTTGTTCAAACAGGACGAGATCCAGGATGTATTAACAGAGCTATGGAATTCCAGAAAGTAGAGATACAGGGGGAACTGTTACGTTTCCTCATAAACTGTGTGATCAGAAATCAAGACCGTCCGGGGGTAGACCCGAATGCAATGCTTATTCTTACAAGATGGAGTCAGAATATATCAGAAGGGAGACACGATAAGCAAAATTGTATAATAGCCATGTGCCGAAAAATCCGTAAAGAAATAGAGCGTATTCATGAAGAGAGATTGGGAACAGACGAGTTTGAGCAAGATGAAGTGTCCGAATCAGGGAATTCCGCAAGACAGTCAGAGACCATAGCCTATGTAGGCAGAGGAAGATCCTGTGAAAATACTAGATGTTTTTCTGATCCCATACACTCTGTATGTCCAAATAATAGCAGAACGTATGCGACGCCTGTAATAAATCTGAAGTCTCCTGAACATTCGTTTCAAGCCGCAGATAAAATACTACGAGAACGAAGGGGTTACCACCTCCTCGATTCCATGGATGAGCAAGAATTAGCCAGATCAGCTGTTCACTGGATTGACAGTCCTGAAAAATACGGTGATGAGACCGTAGCACACACGTTTTTTAATCCCAGTACAGATGAACAACGTTTAGCTGGAATCTATATGATTCAGCAACTCCTCATATTATATAAGAGCCAACATGCTGACCCTGGTCCTTTACCTGATATATTAACGGAACTACTCACAAACAGATGGGGAGGTTCTAGTAACAAGCTAATTAAAGAGATATTAGTGTCACGTAAGCAGTATGTCCTTTTTGTAAATCCGGATTCTCTCTCGCTGCCCCGCAGAGAAAGAGCGCCGTACTATATGGATAGACAAAATCCCCTACGAGAAGTGCACCCAATAAAAGGCGAAGACAATGAGTTTCACCGTGTATTTGTTTACACACCCATATCAAAAATGGAATTATTAGAAATGAAGAAAGTAGTACCTAGTCATGATAAAGACCCAGCGGGTTTCCACCGAGAAATTAAAGACATGTTACTAATGGGAGAGTACACCTTTCCTGATATTATGACGATATTAAAGGTGCTTTTGCCTGCTGGCATTTATGAAAAACTGAAAGAAAAAGAGTGGGAAGTGGGTGACCAAAAGATAGACTGGACAGCATTAGCAGAGGAAGAAAGGGGCCGAACTGCAGGTTCAGGGCTCGGGGATAAAGTTAAACTGTTACCAGGTTTACTAGTACAGGTACTGCCACGTTTATTAACTACAAAAAAGGAGGATTGGGGTGCAATCACAGCCTGCAAACAAAAGCAAGATGAAGACACAAGCGATTATTATGCTCGATTTGAAAAATGTTTTGGTATAAATAGTGGTATAAAAGCAAGTAGTGACTCATATCCACATCTATTTGTGACAAAATTAGTGGAAAATGCATTGCCCCCAGTGAAGAATAGAATATTGAAATTCGAGAGTACCTGGCAAAGTAACACTCCGTCGCAAATGCTACAAATGTTACAGTATCATCACAATAGAATTAGGGATGAACAAGAACACGAGCATAGACGCATGAAGGATACAAAAATGAAAATGCTAGTTTCTCAGACAGTACCAGCAGATGGTCACAAAAAGGGTGTGACACATTCTGGTGATTCTGCAGTTCCTGTAAAGGGAACCTGCAATTACTGTAAACAACTAGGCCATTATGTACACGATTGTCCAGTCCTGAAACGTAATATAGCTACAGGCATTGCAAAGGAGAGACCACGATTAGTTAGACCAGATCAGAATGAACAAGGAGCTATGCAGCATGGACAGTCCATGCCAGTTCAGCAACAGTCCATGCCAGCCTCACAGCAACCCATACAGTTTGTGCCAGCTGCACCACCGTTGCCTGCTACTGCCACACAAACCACAACACGAAAAATGTATCAGACTGCACAGTATGAATATCCTGAGTATCAGCGTTACGCATGAACAAGCCTAGAGAGGGAAGTTGACTTACCGCTTATCGAGATTCCTGTAGATCAAGAAGGACCTTATGTACATAGTGAATTATTAGGTCAAGATAGAAAATTCTTACTCGATACAGGGGCGAGTCGAACAACTATAAAACGTAGTGAAGTTCCAGGGGCACCCCTCTCAGGCTCTCAAAATGTTTCCCTTGGTTTTTCGGGAAAACCTATTGTTAATGAAGTATCACAGCCTCTACCACTTACGATAGGACCTTTGACACGAACTACAGATTTATTGCTTACTAAATCATGCCCAGAAAATCTGTTAGGAATTAAAACTCTGAAAGCACTAGGAGCCATAATATGTTGTTCTCCGGAAGGAGTAAGGTTGTTTTTGCGTGATTTTAAAGGTCACTATGTGTCTAGAGACATGGATCCCCGACTACAGACTTTACCAGTACATCTATGGGCACAAGGCCCTACGGATGTTGGCTGCATGAACATTACACCCTATCGAGTCACACTGAAAGCAGGAGTGGTACTACCACGAATGCGACAATACAAGTTACCGCATGATGCTGTAGTAGCTTTGCTGAAAATCATTGATGAGCTGATTGCCCAGGGAGTAGTTGTAGAAACAGACTCCAATGTATGTAATTCACCGATAATTCCGATTCTTAAACGAACTGATCCTACTGCCCCACCAGTGTACCGATTGGTTATTGATTTGCGTGAACTAAACAAGTGTATTGTACCACAATTCCCTGTGGTCCCTGATATATCATCATTGTTGACAGCAATTGATTCCGAAGCAACATTCTTTACTGTAATCGATCTCAAGAATGCCTTTTTCAGCGTCCCAATAGATCCGGAAAGCCAATACTTGTTCGGATTCAGTTTAAATGGGCGCAGTTTTAAATTCTCACGCGCTCCCCAAGGATTCACAGAAAGCCCCAGCATCTACAGCCAAGCACTGAAACGAGAACTTGACAGTATCCACATGCCAGTCAATACTGCACTGCTTCAATATGTCGATGATCTGCTGATCACAGCGAGAAGCGAGCCAGAATGTGAAAAAGCTTCTCTGACAGTTTTACATTTTCTAGCCGACAAGGGGCACAAGGTGTCTCCTTCTAAGCTGCAATTCTGTGTCCAGCGAGTTATTTATCTTGGTCACTCGCTGTCCAAGGAGGGAAGGCAGCTTACACCAGATCGCATCCAGTTAATTGCTAACATGTCAATACCCCAGACACAAAAGGAGGTGCGGGCTTTCATAGGCCTCACTTCATATTGTAGGCAGTGGATCCCTCAGTACGCATTTCTAGCAAAACCACTCATTCAGTTAACCACACAGGAGGCAGCCACATCGACTGTTCTCCCTTGGACTCAGGAACATACACAAGCTTTTGAAAGCCTAAAGGAAGCTTTATGTCAAGCACCTGTTTTAGCAACACCATGTTATAGCAAACATTTTACACTCTTTGTTACAGAACGCGAAGGTACTGCCTTGTCAGTACTCACTCAGGATCAAGCAGGATCACGCAAGCCATGTGCTTATTTTTCCAGTACATTAGATCCCGTAGCTCAGGCTTTGCCTGCATGCCTGAAATCAGTGGCAGCGACAGCTTTAGCAATCAGACAAAGCGATGCCATAGTGTTAGGACATCCATTGACAGTACAAGTACCACATGCAGTAGAGGTTCTTGTGAGCCGAACACAAACACAACACTTGACCATAGCAAGACTTACCGGTTATGAACTGACATTGTTTCAACCACACATAGAGATCCGACGGTGTAATACATTGAATCCTGCTACACTATTACCTGTAATTGGAACAGACCCACTAGCTCATGATTGTGTTGAAATCATTGAAATAAAGACGAAACCTAGACAAGACTTGACAGACGTTCCATTGTTAGATCCAGACCTGACGTTGTATGTAGACGGATCGTGCATGAGAACAAGTACAGGAGATTTAGTGGCCGCGTATGCAGTCACAACAGACACTAAAGTTATTGAGACAAATTGTATAGATACTTTGTCAGCCCAAGCAGCAGAACTTATTGCTCTAACGCAAGCCTGTATTCAAGCCACAAATAAGAAAGTTAATGTATACACTGATTCACGTTATGCATTCGGAGTTGTACACGACTTCGGCGTGCTGTGGCGAGAGAGAGGTTATTTAACTTCCCATGGTGCCCACATTCAGCACGGACCCCTCATTCATGCTTTGTTAGACGCAATACATCTACCCACTGCTATATCGATTATGAAATGTAAAGCACACACGAAGGTTACTGATACCATTTCTCAAGGCAATGATTTAGCTGACAGAACAGCTAAACAGACTGCTCAGAATCGCACATTAGACATGACAAAGCCAATAGTTCAGACACCAACACAGTGTATGACAATTAAGGATCCCGCGCTTGACGTAATTGACATACAGACACATGCCACAGCAGAAGAAATAAAGAAGTGGACTGAACTAGGAGGGATCCAGACAGATCAAGGATGGATGACGAAGGAGAAATCTGTATGGTTTCTCCCTGATTCCATGGTTCAAGCCATTATAGCTACAGTTCACAGTCCAGCACATTTAGGAGAGAAGGCTATGCTAGACAGCATTCAGCACATTTGGTTCAACAAACATTTACGAGCAGCAGCTAAACAAAAAGTTCGTACCTGTATGATATGTTGTCAGTTTAATCCAGGAAAGAGTGTTCCCGTAGAGCAGGGTGGATTTCAGCCTCCTGACCATCCTTTTGAAGTCCTCCAGATGGATTATATTCAGATGGAACGTTGTCGAGGATTCAAATATGTTCTCGTAGTTGTCTGCGCTCTCTCCCGTTGGACAGAGGCGTATCCCGTATCAGATTACACTGCCCCGACTACTGCCAAGCAGCTAGTTCGAGAATTCTTCCCACGGTACGGTTTACCACGTGTTGTATATTCAGATAACGGCCAGCCTTTCTCATCCGAATTAATGAAACATGTCTCACTTTTGTTGGGATATCAGTGGAAATTCCACTGTGTCCGACACCCCGAGGCAGCAGGTCTCGTGGAACGACATAATCAACTTTTAAAAATCAGATTGTCTAAAATATGTCAGGAAAAAGGTGTGGACTGGATAGTAGCCTTACCAGTTGCGCTATTTTACATGAGAATGGTAGCACACTCTCGAACAGGGCTATCCCCTTATGAGGTGATCTTTGGTAGACCACCGAATATGTGGGGGACGCCTATACCGCGTAAAATAACTGATGTTGACTGTAATATGCTGACAGATTACCTGGCTTCCTTGATGTCTGCACTACAATCTTGTCGTTCACAGGTAGTCGCAGCTTTTCCCGACAACACCGAGGTGAAACCTCATGATGTAATTCCCGGCGATTATGTTCTCGTCAGGAATTTCGATCGGAAAACCCAACTGGAGCCAAGGTGGAGGCTTCCTAAGTTGGTCCTGCTGACAACCAGAACAGCTGTGAAGATCGAAGGGAGAAAAGGCTGGGTGCATTCCAGCCATATAAAGAAATTTCATGGACTTCCTCCTGACACAAACAGTACTCCCCGTTTATCTTCCCCCATTGACTCAAAGCTACCTTTGGCTGAAGCCAGTAGCACCGAACTCTATAAGCAGAAACTCAGGTCCAGATCCAAACTGTCGGACGATTTGATTGTTTAAGTCCTCTCCAAGGTGAAGCGGTTGAATCTGTCCCGACATGTATCCCTTAGGTCTGAATGATGAAGAGTCCAGAATCATAATGAAACGACATGCTTATTGTAAATTACTGCGTAGCCACTGTATTGTGACTTTATTAATTTTGTTTTCCTTGAGTTTTTAATAGTTACTGCAAGCATATTGTTGCATATGTATTATTCTGTTTCTAAACGTGCTTTCAATATAACTGATGAACATTCTTTTAGTGAATTACCCCCACATGAGTTGTCCTATAGACTTGCGCTGCGCAACAACACCTTCATTAGTATGTTACATCATTCCCATCAGACTAGTAATGCCACCAATTGTTGGGTGTGTGGCCGACTCCCTCCCTATCAGAATAACAAAGGAGTTCTGCCTTTCTTTCCACATCCGTTCACACACAATGGCTCCTGTGGAGCATGGTTTAGTTTATTAAATTCCAAAGACCCAGACACAGCAGTTTATCAACAACATTGGATATGGGGAAATCTGAATCTAGTTTTATTCAAAGTCTGTCACCCCAATAAGGAGGGTCACCCCAGTAGAAAAGGAACTGATTTAGAAAATGAAGTGTATAAATTAGGTAATTTTACGCCTAATCTTATGATTTTGAATGTCAAATCCGAAGTTGAACTAATTCTGCCCACTATGTCTGTATTTCCAGTTAAGGGTGAATTATGTGTAAGAAAAGTTGGTTCCATACATATGGGCCATAGCCAATGCGTTACTACAGTAGAATATCGTGATCAAGGTAAATCTTCATTTAGAGCTTCTAGCCATTCTTACTTTATATGTGGTCAGACGGCATATATGCGTCTGCCTCTAGATTGGGATGGTACCTGTTACATAGCATTCCTTCTGCCACCTGTTTTCCTAGCTCCCCCTGATTATTATCGAAATGTTCATTTAGTACACAATAGAGAGCGTAGAGATCTCCCAGTTGTCGATTATACTGAAACGGCATGGGACAAGTATGTAGATTTCAATAAAGGTATCTTTCCCTATATAGGTACCATATCAAATAGTAAGCTGATACGCAGACTCACCAAGACTCTTGAAGCTGTAGTAAACGAGACTATAGCCGCCCTAGGCAATCTGACAGAGGAACAATCAGTGATGAGAATTGTTGTTCTCCAGAATCGTCTTGTCCTTGACGTCATCCTGGCCGATAGGGGCGGAGCTTGCAGGGTCATCGGATCCAGCTGCTGCATATTCATACCAGAAAATTCGCCATCTGTATATAAAGCTATAACACGCCTTCATAAGATTGTAAGCCAGATACACGAAAATCCAGGCACTTGGACGTGGTCCGGGTGGTTTTGGAGTGTGATATCAGCCTGGGGATGGAGAGTTCTATCCTTCCTAGGTATTGGCCTTCTTATGCTCTTCAGTTGTTGTTTATGCCTGCAATGTGGACCAGCGATTTGTGGTCTGTGTGCCACATCATGCATTCCATATCACAGTTCTCGTTCAAAACACCGGAAGAAGAAGGAAGAAGAAATGATGCTCCATGAGCAAATCGATGGAATGATGAAGATTGATATCTCTTGAAGGGCAAGTAGGGGACAAGGAGGGAATGTGGAAATGTGGATTTTCCTGATCAGTTATGTCCCCTATCTTGGACCCCAACGGTTCTATATGCATGTTACAAGTACATGTATGTTCCCTCCAGTTCCAGTTTCTAAGACGCAAACATATGTGTGTCTACCGTCGACATGTTCTCTGTCAGATCCGCCATCGATGGGCTGGATATTCGATTCCTAAGTATGAAAGGCCACCGACTTTATATGGCTAAGTTACTACATTTTTACAGTTCAGGCAAGTAGGCCCGATTCTGTCCTCAAAGCCTTTCCCTGCTCTCTGTCTCTGACAGCTTCAGCTTGAGCTCGCATCTGTATCCATGAACTTTGTCCTACTCCCTGCGCAGCTAACGGTGCCTGCCTCGGCCAGTTTTCGCCTGCCTGCCAAGAAGCTGTATTTCACCTTCGAATTATCTATTTTGCTCTTCAGCCGATGCATTCCTGTCTAGTGATTTAGGTAAACATTTCCTTTAGCTCACAAGCAAAGGACTCAGCCTTTCCGTCCTCCTGCAAGTGATTCATAGCCCTGCTGCCATGGAAAGTTTTCTGCCTCTCGCATTTCATATAGACACTTAGACGTTTGTGCACGCACACAGTCAGTATAGACTAGATTCTGTCCGAGAGTCCTTCCTTGTGGATAACATAGTTCTTTAAACATAGGATGTTAGATATGATTTGGGATTAGGTTGACTTGACCCCCCAGACTTCTCGTCTCCACATGTAGAGCTAAATGTCAAGTCCCCTTCACCCCCTAGTTGCACGTCACTCACACGTCATGCTGCTGAGCACGCATCTATGTTAAGTATTATCGTATAGATCCACCTATGTCTGATAATCCTAACCAATCATGTTTCTTTTATTCCTTATTACGCCTAGTTTCGATTACGTACCTGTTATGTCACTTTTCTTATCAAATGTTACGCCTTCTACATTCGTTTCATTGTAATGTACTTATTATAAAAATGCATGTCTGTCAATAAAGTATTGTACTTCACTTCCTGAACCCTCGTGGTGACGGAACCTGAAGGCCGCGACTCGAGTCGGCCATTTTTGATGGAATAAAGCCCATTTAGAAAACCTCTTATACCACGGATTCTGCCTCTTGTTATTTTGAGCTATTTTACTTTATTTTAAGATTCCGTATGAAATTCAGTCCGGTAAAGAAGATTTTATTTACCACAATCTTTGTGTGCAGGCCTTGTGCCTTGGCATTTTATAAACAGTACGTCTCTGTTTTCAGAATACAATCTAGCTGATACACAGATTGAAATGGCACAAAGGAGAGTTAAATATACAATGCTGCAAATTGAAAAACTGGACAGACTACCATTTACAGTAGCTGAATTACAATCAACTGAGTGGCTAATCCATGGCCAAATCACTCTCCCAGTCACTACATTTCAGTTTCACTATTGTCTTGAGCAAAGGCAGGCAGGCAGATATGAAAAATTAGATAAAGGATATAATAAGAAATCCTTGGATTTACCATATAGATTTCGATGCCGGAATGGGGGTCGAGAAGTGTTTCTTAGTGGTACTAACTACAACAATGCTTTTAGCGGTTCTCTCATATGCCAAGATATCATTTTGCACGGAGCCTGTAATGGTTCAGTTTCAAATTTGTCTTGCCACATGAAAGGAACACCAGCTGCCGTAATATCGCCAGTGTTCGAGTTACTTTCGAATGGGAGTTACTTTATGCTGAACGAGCAAGGTTGTTTTGGCATGCTTCCAGGCATTCCATATCTGGTCACCGTGAACACGAGGGTTATTTTCTGTATGCAATATTGTTTCCTCTGACAAATACAGTCAGGGAGGTGCTAGTATGGCCTTCACTGAATGTTTTGTTGATACAATTTGATGCTTTGAGCAGAATGAAAGCCATGCTTTTACAAAAAACTGTGCCACTGACCTCCACTTGAGAAACCTTAGAACTATAAGTTGCAAGGACCTCGACCGAGATATAGACGCTAATTCGAACAAACTGCCCCCTACATTTCGTAGAAATGGTGGGACGTATTTTTAACATGTCTGATACAAGTGGTATTATACACCTATTTAAGACCAAAGGGTCCGGATTCCTTCCCACTTTCCAGATTATCCTCTGAGTTATTCCTAACTTCATACACTCCGTGTTTGGAAGTATTTTCGGGGGTCTACCTCGGATACTGCTTGCTGTAGCTGGAATCCTGATTATCGTCTACCTGCTGCGCAATGGACGGACCATCCGCCAGCGAGATTGCGAAGGCTCTCCTGGAAAGGCATTACCATGAGCGCATGGTACAGCATCTCGGTGCACCTCGCCTATGAGAACTAAGTGCTTCTTGGTTCTTAACCTTCAGACTAGTCTTTGAGAACTGCATCGTACCTGTCTTCCGATGCCTGTTCTGCGGAGGCAAATGCGAGTTAGACATCTGTCTGACACCTCTGACGGAGATGCCAGCGGACGTAGATTCCAGGCTGGAACCCTTGTGGTCCCATGCATGACTCTGTCCCCAGCGTATTCCCATCTTGACACATGCCTTCCTCGAGAAATCGCAGGTGCCTTTCACGACTGAATTACATTTCAGCTCCAACATTGACACCGAGGTATCAAATTCAGCACCGGACGCCTACACACCAGCTGTAGGCAACGAGGAATTACATCTATGCACACTTGACGTACTATGCGAGGTATTGCAATGTTTGTCCCCTGCTGTAGCAGGCAGCGATAATATTATGTCTCCCACCCAGGTCATTTAATCTGAATCTGTCTCACCGTGTGCTGGGAAAGAATATGGAACTTTTCCTTCCCTTTCATTTTTTACAAGTCTCTTTTTCAAATTGACACTTTCTATCTCAAAGCATGGACTTCTAAGTACGCTTACAGTAGTTCAACTTGTGTGATCGAACTCATTTAGAACTGTGATTTGCGGAATTACAACAATGTAAAACATTACCAAAGAATATTTTTCCTTGTTTTTTAATACTGTTTTTAAATGATTTTTAAATGTTTTTAGAAACATTTTAAATTACTGCTTCATAATTGTATACACCGACACTCTTATGAAAATATGTATCTCCCAAGGTGTATTATTTGTATTATTATTGTTAAGTATAAGGTGGAATGGGTCGTACACTTTTCCTACATTAGCTCCCGTTATTTCATATGAACGAGCCTTCTAAGGACATAACTCCAAATAAGGACATCACGCCTTATAAGGATTGCAGCCTTTTATGGACTAAACCTTTCAACTAGTTCCATGCCGAGTGTGGGTTTTTCCAAATCGATATTGCTAAGACGTCATCCTTAGCGCATATGAATAATTGATGAGTACACTCTCCAGGAGGCATACTTCACCTCTCCCATCAACGCACAAGGTTTAATCCCCAACATCATACCTCACACTGAACAATGGGTAACACACGTACATAGACTGTATAAATTCAGCACATCTTGCTATCAGGAAGCAGGAGGGACCAGAGACGCTGCAGCTCCGGCATGACATTGTTCCAGCTGACAGTGGTCTAACTATCCCTTGCAGGATGTCCAGCTGAAGTCCAGGACGAAGCCCCACATTCTCACTATGCAGGTATGTGGGTTCCACTCAATCCTAGCGGGATTCTTGGCTCTTAGATTCTAGACTATTAGGATTTTAGGCTCAGTAGCTCTTTCACACCTACTTACATGCTAGGTACACTCAGGTACATCTAGTCATGCATCTTAGGAGTACGCACTTTATTTTTATAAATGCATTTCATATTAATATATATGTTCTTGACTATTGCAAAATGGTAAAAAAATACTATTCCTTTTTATTCACTCTACTGCTGGTTCTATAGCTCTGCTACTGTGTTACTGGTGTAACAGCGCACTTATTCTACATGAGAAGAACTATGGTACAATAAATTCTTATTGTAAAAACGCTCAACTGTTTCTTATCTGTATCTCTCTGAGAGCAAAACAAGCATGCACGAGTGACTGGGTGAAAAGTAGTATTTTATTGTTTCCACGAGTCTGAGATTATTGTGTTCTAATGTTGCAAAAACAAATCTCTCCGATAACAGGAGATTCTAGTAGCACTACGAGCTAGCTAATGCAAAAACAGGCTAACATATTCGGTGGGGGTGTACAGAGTCAGTATGCCACCAGGCTCACAGTTTATGTTATCCGCAAATGCATAAGTCCTACAGAAAGGGTACTTTTGGAACTACACTACAATTTAAACAAACTAAGGGAGTCAGTATGGGGGCCTCTTGTGCTCCCACAGTGGCCAATATATATATGGCCTTCTTTGAATTTAAATTCATTTACAACGAGTTCGCTCCATTCAGTGAGTCCATCAATAACTGGTCCAGATACATAGATGACGTCTTTTTTATCTGGACAGCTTATCCAGATGAACTTATTGAGTTTATCACCTGGTTAAATCTTTGTGATACCAACATACTCTTCACAGCAAATTCCAGTAACATGGAATTCCTAGATATTATGATCAAAGCAAATGGACAAAAACTGGAAGTTGACCACTACACAAAACCTACGGCTCGCAATATGTTGCTACATTTCAATAGCTACCATCCGAAGGCACAAAAAAACAGTATTCCTTTTGGACAGTTCCTGCGGCTATGCAGAAACTGTACCAATTTACAGACTTTGAAACAAGAGCAGTTGAGATGAAAGCCAAGTTCATAGCTAGAGGCTACCCTAGTCGATTAGTACGTGACTCCTATAAGAGAGCACAGTACTCTGATAGGCAGCATCTGTTAACTCCCAAAAATCCTAAAGAGAACAACAGACTGGTATTCGTTACAATGCCACTCTTCAATAAATGACAAAATCCGCCACATTGTGAATTCTAATTGCCACATTTTAAATGCCACAAGAGATAGAACCACATTAATTCCAAAACCCCTTTTTGCTCATCGCAAGAATAACAATCTTAAAGACTTAATAGTGCATTCACGTATAACAAATACCTTAAAAGAACCTACACAAACAACACTCTGTGGTAATACACCACCGATAGGAAACTACAAATGCATGTCTTGTGTGGCATGTCAATTTGCCATAGAGACCAAGACATACACTTTGAATAGAATGAGTTTTTCGCTTAAATCTCTAACAAACGGCAAGATGACAAACATTGTCTATTTAATCTTGTGCCCCTGTAATCAGGTGTATGTGGGAGAAACCTCATGCACTATGACAACACGTCTTACTGAGCACAGATCTGCCATCAGAACCAAAAAAGTAAATGCCCCCTTGGTAAAACACTATATGGATGCAACCACTCCACCGATGACATCAGATGGCTTATCCTCGAGAAAATCCATATTAAAGGCACCCCGAGTACAGAAATACGAAAGCGTAGGGAAGTCTTTTGGATTTTTACTCTAGACACATATCAAAATGGCATGAATAGTGAAATTCCTTGGGACCAGGCAATCAGATTTAACAACGTCTGATGACTCAATATGGTAAAATATGACAAAGATATAGTCGGTGACAGTTTGATTCATTAAATGAATAGAGTCCATCAGCACATATGATTAGTGAATTTGGAAATTGAAATATCATGCTGTATAGACCTTGGCCATAGATTACATATGACCCATCTATCTGCTAAACAGGAAAAACATCTTTAAAACCTAATAAAGAACAAAGTTTCTTAAAATTAGGCCTAGGATCCCCATATGCTGCATCGTTAAGATGGCTGTTATAATTATTGCCATTGACATTTAAACTTTAGGCATTCCGACATACCAGCCTGATACCATCTTTACCTAAACAATTTATAGAGCACTTCAGTCTAGGATGTCATCAAATCAGGAGCCTCTTAAGTAGCCTTAATCAGGCCTAGAATCTCTATATGCAATTCATACTTTGTTATGATAGCCCTAACAGTTACATATAACGGCATGTCAATTTCAGACATCTCGAGATACTAATATTAAATATTCTATATAGCTATTTAGCACGTATCACCTATAATTGAGGAGCCCCCTGAAGAATCGTAATTAGGCCATAAATCCTTAGATACCTTTTATACATTGCTAGGATGACCACAATAGCGATTCACTAGGACATCTATAGTTTAGATAATTTGATATACCACTGTAATACCAGTAAGATGGCTGCCATCTTTACCCAAATATTCTGCAGAGCACTATAGCCCTTTACGCTAATCAACCTCTAAGTTAACCTTTATGTCAACTAACGAAAGCCCGTCATGGAAATGATAAACGATGTACACTGTAAATTTTGAATAAAAAAGCTTCTCCCACGTAAATCCCAAGAAATCTTTTATATATTGCTAAGATGACCGCAATAGTGATTTACCAGGACATCTAAATTAGAGGCAATTTGGTATACCACCAAGATGGCCACAATTTTTTCCCAAATAATCTGCAGAGTACTGCAGTCCTTTATGTTAATTAATCCTCACGTCAACCTTTATGTCAGCCAATCGGGAGCCCGCGGTAAATGTAGAGAACCAATACAGACGTGTAAAGAAGCTCGGACGAGCGTCTGACCAATACGGCGACGTATGCCTGGTACCAGAGCATCTGCATTTTTGACCTGTTGAAGCAGCAGCCTCCCCCCTCGGAGACCCAGACACGCTTTGCATCCTTAGATGACAGGTAAGAGATATCCGCCACAGCTAGCGGCACCCTAAAAAAGACATTATGCGTTAATTAAGACTCTACAGCAACCCCTAATAAACATGAGGCGTTAATTACATCACCTGCTATACGGCGTATATAAGAATCGAGTTACGCCTGATAATTATTACATGTCCGTTTTAAGTGTATTGGAGGCAGATCTATAGCACCCTAATCCCGAACATTAGAAGTAAATAAGTTTCATTAACCTAAATTGTTTTATAATAACAATATTGAACTGCCATAGACAATAGGCAATAACATATACTCTTTTTAGGGAACCAATATTGGGCCACCACCAAGACAGAGATACCAACATGCCCTATTTTATGAGTACGTTTTTTAATCGTAAACCTCTTATCAGCTTAGCTTCATTTTCAGAGTATGAAGAGAATTTACAACCAACTCTCCTCTTTTCCTTTCAATCTTTTGTTCCTAAAGATAATTAAGTTCAGAAGAATAAATCTTCAAGTCTTGATTCTAATAATACGCTCTACGAGCAGTTTCTGATCCATGAACTCTCTGATTACTACGAGGTAACCGCGAATCCTGATTCCATTAAGAACACGTATGACTTCAGATACCAACCTCACAGGCACTACTGCATAGGCACTGTATAATTTTGAACTTTTTTGTATGATGGTAGTCACATGCATGGGTGAACACTACTCCTACACCATTGTCTCAAGTTATAACTCTTCTTTATTAATACTCTACTATATAGAATTTCTGCCTGAATTTTCTCCAAACTTAAGTAAACCTTTTCCTGTGACAATGGAATCACCTGGAACAAACAATAGCTTTTTAAGATAAATGAATCTAAGTAGGACTGATACTATGTAACCCCAACTTTTTTAAACCTTTCATTTAAGGTTTCATATTTTACATGGCTACCTGATGAAGGCGTAATGCTGAAATGCGCGTAAGACTCAATCCCTAGCCATGGCATATATGAATGTCTTTGCTCATCTTATGTATTTTCAGATGTCAAAAGATGTGACAATGTTTTGAATAGATTATACTGTCAGTATAGAGAAAAGCATCAAATAGAGTTATATCCAACTCTTTGATTTGAATGTTCTGATGGAACTGATTAATTAGAAATACACTGATTGTGTTTTTTCCTTAAACAGTATTTGCATTGAAGAATCATAATTCTCATAAATCTTGGGACATTAGACAGACAAGTACGAATGCACAAGCATGTCTGAAATACATAGATTAGCATTTGCCTGAAAAATCATGTGATGGATATACATGTGAAAGTGCAACTTTTTATAAAATAATTTTCAATTTTTTATAATAGAATGAACTACAAACAAAAATATAAAATAACTTTGGATATGGTACAATGTCTGGGTGTTTGCATATTCTTAAATGTATATTTACAAGTCCACTTTCTATTATGTTTCCTAAATGTTTTCTCACATGTCTCTCAGACACTATCTCCACCCTTTCATGTTTCTCTGTCCACAAATTAAATTGGGCCAATAGTGATGCCACGTCCTTGACAAAATCACCATGCCTACATCTTTGGCTATTTTGCATTTTCAATGAAAGCCGAAAAGAATGAAATGGCTGGTATACAGATTGGTCATAATTTCCAAGCAATGATTGCTCTAACATGTCTGCTTTGATCGATCAGGTGCAATGCAATTTTACAAAGTGAGGCTCACTCCATTTATCAGTATGAGGTCGCATTCAAAGTGGTGGACCTCTCACTTCAATTTATGGCATGCTGTCGATGCTGTTCCACATTGTGTGAAATTGGGTTACTGGTTAAGGGGGTGAAGCCCTCCTCCAGCAGCAACCACAATGTTTATTAGGGTGAGCCACAAGCAAGCCGCAAGTTGACCTGTGCTCAAACCTCAGGTAGCTTGGCACAGAACAGTCAGGCTTAACTTAAAAGCAATGTGTAAAGTATTATGCAGCACAGCAAACATAATAAAGTAAAAACAAAACACAGGAAAGATCCCACACCAATTTAGAAAAATTGAATAAATTCATTCCTTCCACTCTAAGACACTGATACGCCACTCTGTGACATGCCACTCAACTCTACCCTATGATACAACACTGCATGAATGCCACTTCACACTTAGACACTATATGACATGCCACTGTATGACATGCCACTCCACGACATTTCACTCCAAGCCACTACACTCTATGACATGCCACTTCAATCTATGATGCATCACTCTATTCTACAACATGCCACTCCACTCTATACCACTCCACTCTACTCACCTCCACTCTAAGACACTCCATGACTTGCCACTGTATGACACACCACGCCACTCCTCTCTATGACACATTACTATGATATGCCACTCCACTCTTTGACGTGCCACTTTGCGTCCCTCTACTCTAAGACACCGTATGAAATGCCACTCTATGACATGTCACTCCAATGTATGCCACCCCACTCTATGACATGCCACTCAACTCTACGCCACTCCATTTTATGCCCCTCCAATCTATTCCACAACACTTTAGGTCATGACACTGTATGTCATAACACTCTGTGACACATCACTTTACAACACTTCACTCCGTGCCACTCCAGTCTACTTAACTGTACTCCACTCTACAATACTTTACGCCCCTCTGCACTGTACTGCACTCTATGGTACTCCACAATACAACATTCTACACCACTCTTTGCCACTCTACGACACTCTACTCCACACTATGGTACTCTACTCCACTATATGATACTCAACCAACTCCTTCTCCACCACTCCACACCACTTTACTCCACTCCACTCTATGACACACTACTCGGCTCAACTCTACTTCACTCCACTAATCCATTCTATGCCACTCCACTCTATGACACTTTATGCCACTGTACAACACCACACTCTGCGGCACTCTACTACACTCTATGCCACTCAACTCTATGGCACTCCACTTTATGGCCCTCAACTCTAAGACACTCAACAACACGCCACTCGACTCCACGACTAGCCACTCCACTCTACTTTATGACATGGTACCCCACTCTATGCCACTCTACTCTATGCAAATCCACTCTACTCCTCTCCCCTGTATGACATAACACCCCACGCCACAACACTTGAAGCCAAAACACAATACGTCATGACACTGTACACCATGACACACTACGACACAGCACTGTATGACACTACACTCTACAGCACTGTGCTCTATGCCACTCTGCTCTATGCCACTCTAGGACACCCTGCTCCACTGTATATCACTCTACTACACTCTGTTTTACTGTAGTAAGACACTCTATTCAACTCCCTCAATGCCATTCCATGCTACTTTACTCCACTCCACACATGTATGACACACTTCTTGACTCTGCTGCACTACGCCACTCTTTGCCACTCCACTCTGTGAAATGCCACTCCCTCTACACCACTCTACTGAATGTCCTTCCACTTTAAGACACTCTTTGACATGACACTCTATGACATGCCACTCCACTCAACTCTAAGACACCCCACTCAGCTCTACACCACTCCACTCTAAAACTGTCTACTCCACTCTATGCCCCCCACACTGTGCCATTCTACTCCTCTCCATGACACTCTAAAACACAACACACCACTCCACTGCAATTTACAACACACTACTCCACACTGACACATCACTGTCCTCTATGAGAAGTCACTTCACTCTATGACACTCCATTCTATGCCAGTCCACTCTACAGCCTTCCAATCTACAACACTGTATAGCACACCACTCTATGACACACCACTCCACTCTACTGTATGAAACACCACTTAACTCTACCTCCCTAGTTTAAGACAGTCTAGGATATGCCACTGTATGATACACCACTCCACTCGATGACACTCCATGCCACTCCACTCTTTGACACTCCACTCTTTAATACACCACTGTACTCTATGGCATGCCACTCTACTCTATGCCACTTTACCGTATACCAATGCAGTCTATGCCACTACAGTCCATGACAATCCTCTCTATGCCACTTCACTCTAGGCATCAGCAATCTATGCCACAACACTGTATGATACATGGACATAACAGAGCTGATCCTTGTAATGTAATGTAAATGTAATGTAAATGTAAATTGATACTTGTATAGCGCACTACTCATCCGCAAAGGTCTCAAGGCACTTGTACGAATACCGCTGTGGAACCCATCCTGGCTTTCCCTGTGAGGCGTCCACTCCTGGTCACCCCCAAGGTGGAGGCCAGGCATCCTTAGCATTGTGGGGGCCGTTGTGGAGATTAAGCAAGCTATTGCCCAGAGTTGAAGAGTGGGACTCCATGATTGGAATAGGCACCGAGGCGAGAATTATCAGGTCCGTGGAATTTTTGAGCCCAAGACCCGCCGAGGCGGGGAATTGAACCCTGGTCCCAGGCTAGACCTCTGCATCAGGGTCTGCCGCTCTAATCATTGAGCCACACTTCTCCAACAACTTCTTCAAACATGACGAAAGGTGGTACCACCAACTACAGGGGACTGCCATGGGTTCGAGATTTTCTCCTTCGTACGCCGGGCTCTTTATGGGCTGGTACGAGAAGGAGCATGCCTGGGCCAGACGTGCCTCCCCCCGGACCAAACATATAGTATACTGGGGAGGTACAGAGACAACATCATCTGTCTATGGTCTGGCACAGATGCACTCCTCAACGAATATTTCCAACACCTCAATGACCATACATTCAATGTCCAACTCACCATGCAACACCATCGAGAACACATAGAGTTTTTGGACATTTACTTTTATGTCAGGGACGGGTTGGTTCACAGTTTACTACATCGAAAACCCACCTCCTGCAACAGTGTACTCCATGCAGGCAGTGCCCACGACGGATCGGTCATTTCAAATATCCCTTATGGGGAAATGGTCCCAGCACAACGCACATGTAGCGAAGAGGAGGGTTTCAGAGAGAATGTATCAGACATCAAGGAACGCTTCCAATCGAGGAGTTATAACCAAAGGGCATTGGACAGAGCAGAGCAAAGAGTACTCGCCCTTCACAAAATAGACACACTCACTAACAAGCATTCACAAGTGGCAGGGTAACACCACACCAAGGAGCGCCACAGAGACAAAATAGCCTTTTTTACCAGCTACATGGCACATAGCGATCGGATTTTCAAAGCCTTCAGAAGACATTGGCACCTACTAGTTGAAATTCCCACACTACGCCCCCATATTGATGACAACCTCTCTCTGATCTTCAGAAGAGAGCACACACTGAGAAGCTCACTATGCCCCAGCTACATAACAGCTAAGAAAGCAACCACCAACACGTGGTTTCCGCATGCACCTGAGTTTTTTTTTACCTGCACTAATTGCAATATCTGCTGTCTGGGCCAAAATAGGCATCAAGAACTGTGTTATAACTCCAAATACACACACAAAATTAAACATCACATCACCTGCAACACACACTTTGTGATTTATATTCTGGAATGTCCATGTTGCATTATCTACGTGGGCAGTACAGTTCGCAACCTTAAGACCAGAATCCAAGAACACCGAAGGGCCCTTATCAATGACGATGACAGGTACCCGATGACTGAGCACTACCACACTACACACACTGGTCCCATCAAATTCAGTTTCTTTGGCATTGACCGCATCCCACCCAACAACCGAGGTGGGAATAGGGAACTGACACTAAGGAGGGTGGAGGCCAAGTGGATTTGTAGACTTGATGCGGTCAAAAAGGGACACAACGCTGACCATGAGTTTCACTATTTCTTGAGATAACGTCTCCCTCCACCGACCTCTGTGCAGCAGTTCCTCCCTGTCCAGACTTCCCTAGACTTGGGATTCTGCCGGATGGCCATGGACCAGACTTCCAGGCCCGACAATATATGCTGGTTTCCCCAAGCAATCAGTGCTGATGCTGCCCCTGCCCACCACACATACTGAGCGAGCACCCAGACTCCTCCGCCTCCTTATTAGCCACTTGAGGCCTCCCCTAGATCCAGGAACGCGATTCTGCCCTTCTTGCCATCTTATACCACTCCTAGACCTAACCACAGGTGTATTCCACAAAACGTCTACTCCAGAGCTGGGTTTTTATTATATCCTTAGTGATATCTTCAGTGACGAACTATACACTTTGCTTGCACGTCACTCCACCTGACCCTCCTTCCGCACCGACAGTCAACCCTATTTTTGGCAACCAGTGCTGACGCTGCCCTTGGCCCCACTTACTGAGCGAGCACCTAGATTCTTCCGCCTGCACTTTAGCCACCAGAGGCCTCCCCTAGATTCAAGAACACCATTCTTCCTTTCATACCATCTCATTTCACACCTAGACCGAGTCATAGGCGCGTCTCGCGTGACGTCCATTCCAATTGCTGTTTGATTATTGGGCTGAGACGCCGAGCGTGATTATACTGGCAGTTTATCTTGCTGTGGCAACTTGTACTGACACTGCCCCCTCAGATCGCACCCACCACTTACCTGCTCAGTGTCAACTTGTGCTGACACTGCCTCCCGCCATCTGCCTATCTACTAGCTACTAGAGACCCTTGCCCACTGTTTATGTGGCTTTCTTTGTTAGCTACACGTTCTCACGTACGTCCATTACGTTCTCCCATGCTTCCCAGCGTATATCTTTCGGTTTTCCAGCCGGCATCATTTACCTTTCAAAGGATCCGACGGCAGCATCCAGTTCTTCAGGTACGAGTCTCTCCTGCGCCTTACACTTTGCTGTGCACCCGATTCCGCATTTCCCCACCTCTGATGGACCCTAGCCAGGACTCTGCTCGGCACCATGGGGTTCGTGTTTTCTTACTCCCGATTGACCTTAGCTAACACTCTACTCAGGCTTCATGCCGTTCTCATAACGGATGTATGGGTTACCATCCTTGTTTCCCGCATTGACTGTATTAACCTTTGCCCATAATGTGCGCCTTTCTCATTACGTTTCTTTCCCCTTGTTTGCCCCACAGACACTACAACCTTAAGTTTATGCGTTATCATTGGAGACAGTCCTCACGACACACAGGCAGCGGATTCTGCCCCACTTTCCTCTGTATTTTCTCTTTTTTCTTCCAGGCCATGCATTTTCTCTTTTTTTGTTGACAGACCATGCACATGCTGCTTTTACGCTGAGCCGTGTCCCTTTTTGGCTCATCCGAAATTCTCTTTCTAGATTATCTTCCTCTAGGTTACGCCCAAATGTTAATTTTCATTTCCAGTGTTATAGCGGCCCACATAGTCACATTATTTGTGTACTACATATTCTTCGTTGCTGCATATTCTTCTTAGCGACGTATTGAACATACTGGACCTAGCTCGTGCTTTACATATGAGAACAGCTGGGGAACTAAGGACCATCTCCCCCCACTATCACACATCACTCACATCCGGGTGGGGTTGTCTCAATATAGTTGAGGGTCCCACATGTCATTTTTTTAGCTTCCCCCCAACACTCACATTGGGAAGGATTCCCACATGGGACTCCGATCTGGCCCTGGTTTTTCTTGTCAGCCTATAGCACCTTTACACACACCAAGGCGGACTGTGTGGCATGCCACTCCACTCTGTCATACCACTTCACTCATTAACATGCCACTCCACTCTATGCCACTCCACTTTATGCTCCTGCTACACCATTCTCCAACACAATACTCCACTTTACGGCACTGCACTCTAATCCACTCCACTCTTGAACACTGTACTCTACTCTTTGCCACTCTATGACACGCTGGTCTACTTGATGTCACTTTATAATACTCTAGTCCACTGTATGACACTGTACGCTCTCCCACTCTATGCGACCCTACTCCACCCTTGCGGCTCTACAACATACTCATCCATACTGTGACACTGTTCTGCTCTCTACGAAACTCCACTCTAAAATAGTCAACTGTACGACACTCCACTGTACGACACTCCAGTCTATGACACTCTCCTCCACTTCACTATATGCCACTCCCATGTGCACCTCTCCACTCTATGCCACTCCATTCTACAAGACACTACTTACTCTATACCACTCTACGACACTAAACTCACTAAACTCAAATTGACCACCCTGCACTCTATGACACTGCACTCTACTTTATGCCACTCTATGACAGTGTACTCCACTCTAAATTGAATCACATATCACTGTAGTAGTATATTATAAACTTAACATGTAGTTTCAAGCCAGCATAAGGCTTACCTTACGCTTACCTCTTAGCTCTATATTAATTACAATGTTGTATTTCTGATACATGAACAAATATGGTTAATATTGATACCAGGTCTTTATTATTTGAGATATATGGTTAGTTCTGAGAAGAACAGGGTTTTTTTGGGTCCTTTTGAGACTTTTCTTTCCATACATCAACATTACCAACCCCCAAAAATATAGACTTAACAGAAAACATGAGGGCAACAATGAGAAAAACAAAGAATATTGGGAAGGACACTGGTGAGCCATGACAAGCTCCTGGTGCATGGTGAAACCGCTCTCTCACAAAACAATCGCAGTATGGCACTGGAGACAGTATGTTGCAGCATTGACATACTGCTCTACAATTTGCCTGCTTCAACCGATGGGCTGGCACTGTGGTACTAGGAGCAGGTACTGATGCCGCAACAGATGCAGTGAGGTGATGGTGGTGGTAGTGGAGGTGTGCTGAAGCTCAGGAATTTGAAAGTGCTATTGGAGTCACAGATGCAGCGGGTGGGGGTGGACATTGTACTGATACCAAAGAAGTTTAATGTCCTGCAGTAGCCACAACTGGCCGATGTCGACGTTCCTGTTTTGGCTGTCACAACTCCCTCTAATGCCTTCTTTCAGCCCAAGCCAACCCAGTTGAATGAATCACTTGCAGGTACATTCCCGTAGTACCAAATAAGTACTGTATGATGTTGCCACAGAAAACTACCTTCTTGCAAAAGTTGCAGGTTATCAATTTGGCATTGACCTTCAACTCCAGCTGGCAAAGAGAAAAGCTCCCACTCGACTCAATACTTGACCCACTTTCTTCACTCCACCTCCTGTTTCTCTTTTTGCATCCTCTGCCCCATCTCTTCTCCTCAAGCAGGACAGGATCTTGTTGGTCAGCCATTGTACTTCACCAAAATCTCAAGCGTGGCTTTTGAAGGACAAGATTTTTCCACCTGGCCACCTGGAAAAGTGTACACTCTTCACATTGGACGAGATCAATGGAAATGGGGAAGTGTGTTGTTAACTTCCTGTTCATACAATAGACAAGTTCTAAGCCAACAAAATACTGTTTTACAAAGTACCCCAATACTACTGCAAAAGTATCTAGAGAGTACCAAGGTACTTACGAAATGTAAATATATATTACCTACTGGCGGTCGCCAGTAGGTAGTTATAGTTAGGACCCTGTTTCCATAGGAAAACCGCAACATTCTATTTTGAATAACTTTTGCGCCGGTCGACGAATCCTCGCAAAATTTTCAAAACTAATGGGGCGCTCCGCTCCGCTCCTACCCTGAAAGTCTCGGGGGGATTCGTCAAGCGGGGGCTGAGAAAAAAGGGGGGTCCCAAAACGCGTTTTCCCCATGCATTTTTCCATAGGACCCTTAGACACAGCTACAGCCCGAACGGCTGAACAGAGTTACTTGAAATTTGGCAGAGAGGTAGTCTACAGGTCAAGGAAGTGCCTTTTGTAGGTCCGGTGTAAATCTGTTCAGTAGTTCCTGAGAAAATAGCATTTAAATCAATATATATATCTGTGGCAGCTTACCGTGCGCTTACCGTGCGCTTACGGTAAGCTTACCGTACGCGTACGGTGCCGTGCGCGAGCTCAAATCTGATTGGTTGTCACATGACTGTAAACATTCGAATCGGACGAAATCAGGAAGTGTCGACCGCCATTTCGTGTGTTTCACACAGAAAAAAAAGGGAGATAACTTGAAAAGGGGGCAAGGAAGAGAGTTACAGACCCCCTAACATTTGAAAGGGGGTCAAAGAAGGACAGAAAAGTACAAAAAAAACATTTATTAATTTAAAAAAAAAAATCGCGGGTACGCGTACGGTAAGCTTACCGTACGCGTACGGTAGAAAAAAAATAAAAAAAGAAATAAAATTCAGATTTAAGTGTTTAGATATTAGGGGGCTCTAAAAAGAGCCGTTGTGTTTATGAAGTGATTTTTTAGTGGTACCTACAAGTAAGTACCGATGCAGAGTCTAAGGTTCAAGAGGAAGACTCTGTTCCCTTCATCAGTGAAGTGTACACCATCTCCTCTATAAATGTCTTGCATGTCGTAACGCAAGTTGTTGTGGTAAATGGAACCCATACCATAGTCTCGGAGGAAAGCAGAAACAGATTTGTTGACGTGCTTTCTTGCTTTGTCAATCTGCGGACAAAAATGATTGGACCAGTTCCATTTTTGCCTTTGGCATATGTTAGAATACGCAAAGGCAGTTTTAGGGAAAAGTGAAAACAGTTGTGCAAAGGTCTCCTTCATAAGCATTTCCAGACCTACCCCAGTCAAAGTGCCTAGGTCATTGCCACCACAGTGCACTATTATGAGGTCAGGGTGTTGGATTTGCATGAAGGATTTCACCAATGGCATCAATTGGTGCCACTTTAACCCTCTCTGACCAATCCATTTAATGTCTACATTTGGCAAAGCAAGGTCTCTCACCATACCTGTTTTCTCTGCATACTTTTCACTCCAGAAGACATAGCTGTTCCCTACAATCCACACTGTGAACATCTTCAAAGGAGATCTGGATGCACTCAGGAGGTGTATTTCAGTAGAATGGGAAAAAGAAATGAAACACAGTTTGGAAATGGAGGCATACATATTTTTTTAAAATAAAAAGAACTCATTGGCTGTTTCATACCATTCTACACTAAAAACTAGGCTTTATGTGTCAATTTATAGAAGCATGTTTTGTATTGGTACAGAAAAATGTGTTACCAAAGAACAGTACTATGGATTTGCTGTTAGGTTTGAAAAGTCAAGCACTCTTGCTCTTTGGAAATGAAACATTGTGTGGTGAACTTCTGACCTAACTCCACACAGCAGTGTTCCATGAGCTGTTGCTATGGTAGCAGGCAGAAGTCAAGTTGGGGGAAGGGTACTAGGCAGAAGTCAAGTTGGGGGAAGGGTACTTTTGGAAAAGGGTTGGTTTTCAACCAATAGAAATGTGTGATTACATTTGAAAAAAAGGGGGAAGCACTGAGATTTGAAATTAACATGTATATGTGCGGAAAAAGAGAAGGAAACATTGCCATTATCTGGTTCTGCTGAGAGGAGAGAGGTGTACAGAACAGAGATCTGATAATCTGCTGTTTGAGTGCCACATTTCTTTCACAACTAACTAATTTTAAAGGTGAGTTATGAGTTTGAGAGGGGATGTATATGGTAAATTAAGAAATGAATAATAGAATTGGAATTCCTTTTGTTGAAGTTGTGTTTATCATTTTGTGTTTTGGGAGAAATTTAAATGTAAGGAACATGTAAAATAATATGGACTATGTTTTCACCATAAATTAAGGTGTACTGGTATAAATGAGGAATACTTTTAGGGTTTGAGGTTGCAGTCAGTAATGCAAATACATTCAGCATCACTAAGGCTGGTTGCCCTTGCTGGAGTGTAGTCAGTCACCCAGGTTACACATGTTGCTGGTCTCAAAAAGCTGTTTGGACATGTGCTGTTTTCAGAATCTGAAAAGTGGATTCAAAATGTGTCAGACTGTAAAAGTACTTATCACTTGCCAAAAAAAGAGTAGTAAGTGTGCTTTCCAATTGGCAAAGAAATTTCGTTTTCTGACTAATATCAAACCATGACTCTGTGTGCAAAGAGGAATTATAGACAGAGATTTATTGCGTATTACTCTGGTAATTTTACATTTGCATTAGTAGGAAAGGGGGAGCTATTTTTCTGCAGAAGCAGACTCTTAGCACACACCCAGCTGCTTATCCTGTAGAATCATGCATAGTATTCACAACCGAGTGGGGTTTGAGGTTGCAGTCAGTAATGCAAATACATTCAGCATCACTAAGGCTGGTTGCCCTTGCTGGAGTGTAGTCAGTCACCCAGGTTACACCTGTTGCTGGTCTCAAAAAGCTGTTTGGACATGTGCTGTTTTCAGAATCTGAAAAGTGGATTAAAAATGTGTCAGACTGTAAAAGTACTTATCACTTGCCAAAAAAAGAGTAGTAAGTGTGCTTTCAAATTGGTAAAGAAATTTCGTTTTCTGCCTAATTTCAAACCATGACTGTGTGCAAAGAGGAATTATAGACAGAGATTTATTGCGTATTACTCTGGTAATTTTACATTTGCATTAGTAGGAAAGGGGGAGCTATTTTTTCTGCAGAAGCAGACTCTTAGCACACACCCAGCTGCTTATCCTGTAGAATCATGCATAGTATTCACAACCGAGTGGGGTTTGAGGTTGCAGTCAGTAATGCAAATACATTCAGCATCACTAAGGCTGGTTGCCCTTGCTGGAGTGTAGTCAGTCACCCAGGTTACACATGTTGCTGGTCTCAAAAAGCTGTTTGGACATGTGCTGTTTTCAGAATCTGAAAAGTGGATTCAAAATGTGTCAGACTGTAAAAGTACTTATCACTTGCCAAAAAAAGAGTAGTAAGTGTGCTTTCAAATTGGTAAAGAAATTTCGTTTTCTGCCTAATTTCAAACCATGACTCTGTGTGCAAAGAGGAATTATAGACAGAGATTTATTGCGTATTACTCTGGTAATTTTACATTTGCATTAGTAGGAAAGGGGCAGCTATTTTTTCTGCAGAAGCAGATTCTTAGCACACACCCAGCTGCTTATCCTGTAGAATCATGCATAGTATTCACAACCGAGTGGGGTTTGAGGTTGCAGTCAGTAATGCAAATACATTCAGCATCACTAAGGCTGGTTGCCCTTGCTGGAGTGTAGTCAGTCACCCAGGTTACACATGATCCCTTTTTTCCACTTCTCCTCAAACAGATTTTCAGTATTTCATTATTAATCCCTCAAGGACCTTGTAATGTGGTAATTGTTTTTTAGTGTTTTTAAAAAAAAAAAAAAAAATACGCGTACGGTAAAAAAAAAAAAAAAGTTTTTAAGAAAAAATTTTAAAAAGTTGAGAGGTAAGGTTGGCTCTTAAAAGAGCCGTTGTGTTCATGCAGGGACAGAGGAAAGGAAGAATGGGAACATTAGCTGGTAGGACAAATGTGCTGGTCTATTTTGTTGTTAATGAGGGGAAGACTGGTCTCCCTATGAACAATTAGACCATGGCAAAATGAGCACCGCATTGTAACCCTCGCAAACCGATGGTTAGTTTCCACAGGACCAGAAAAAGGTGAATCTGCCCCCACAGATGAAGGGCTCAGCTGAGCTTCCGAAGATGGACTCGGCTGAGCTGCTGTGGATGTGCTTGCTCGACTTACTGAAGGGTTTCCTCTAGTATGTCGTGCATGTGTCCTAGGGTGTACATCTTCAAGGTGTCGTAACATAGTGTGATTCCCGAAGGAATACTTCTTGTTAGGATTACCTCTAGAAAGTACACGCTGGCACAGCTTACAAGTCACCAAAGCAGCATTGACTTTTTTCTCGCCCTCAGGAAAAGTAAAATACTCCCATATAAAAGAGCTCTTCTGTTTCCTCTTTCTCTGCCTGATGGTGGTGCTGCTAGCCTCACTCTCAGCAGAGGAGTGCTGGTCTGCCATCGTATCCCAAAGACAACTCAGCTCCTTCTCCTAAGGGATCACAAGCAGAAATGAGGGGAATGGGTCTGGTGTAGGAGAGTTCTAGAACTGAAACTACTTTGAACCAATCAAAAGTTTTGTTTCTTGATCACATGACCCACCGTGCGCATACGTTACGCTTACGGTGCGCTTACGGAGCGCTTACGGTAAAAGTACGCATGCGCGTAAAAAAGACACGCGCTCGCGCGCATGCGCATAACAGGCACGCCCCAACACTTCTGCATAACGTGCGCGTGTAGCGTACACGCTTACGCGCCGCGTACGCAGTACGCACGGCTACGTAAATTGCGTAACCATACGCAAAAAGAGTAGAAATATTACGAACATTACGCAAACCGTACGCTTACCGTAAGCTTACCGTACGCGCACGTAAAAAAAAAAAAAAAAAAAAAAAATCACTATGTTATACTAATATATCTTACCTGTTTGGTAAAAAAAAAATGAGAAAAAATAATATATTGCAGAATTTTTAAAAATTAAGCATAGTGTTTTAAGAGAATATAAAGTAAAAAAAAATAAAAAAGTAAAAAAGCTTGCAAATAAAAAAAAAAACACGTTTAATATAAGAATTTGTATTAAAAAAAACATACAAAATCAATGAAAAAACCATGGGAATCACACATGTTAGGTAAGAATTAGCATTTAAAAAACCATACAAATTCACTGAAAAAACCATGGGTTTCACACACGTTATAGTTAGGAATTAGCATTTAAAAAACCTTGCAAATTCAGTGAAAAAACTATGGGTTTCACACACGTTATAGTTAGGAATTAGCATTTAAAAAACCTTGCAAATTCAGTGAAAAAACCATAGGTTTCACACACGTTATAGTTAGCGGACATTTCACTCATAAAAAACCAATGAAATTCCCCCGTTATAGTTAGTTAAGCTAACTATAACTCGCGCACCCGCAATCCACTGCTGATGACGTAACATATTACATCACTCATGACATGGTCAGTGACATCACTCATGACATCACTGATGACATCTCAAATGACATCACTGATGACATCATCCTTGTGACAGAGTGGTAGACCTCCTCTCACCCTAATATAACCTTTGATACAAACATTCAAAAATAGAGACTGAAATTTTCAAAAAAATGGACATACCAATACCAGTTACAACAACCTCTTCAGTAATTCTAAGATCCACATACACATCCACTCATTCACCAACAGTCCTGTACAGTCACTCATACATGTACTCACTCATCATATGTACTCCTACACCTATGCATCCTGTTACACAATGCCACTCATCCATAGAGTTACTCACACACATAGTCACTCATGCTAATAAAGAATCAAACATCCATTTACTTGCATATTGAGTTATACACACACCTCAACACGTACTTCTACAGAAACTTACACATACTTACTCTTTTAAATAATCACTAATAAAAACACATACTTATTCATACAGGAACTATTTCAATCTCTCACTCTCACATATACTCACTTATATACACCAATAGTCAAATATACTTCTTTAAAACATATTAAAAAACTCATAAAGACACTATTGAGACAGTCATTCACTCACTAACACACCCATACACACACTCATCAAACCATACAGTCATGCACACATGCTGTCTTCTAAACATACAACCAGACAGACAATCATTCATGCACCTATGCACTACGTTAAACCCCCCTCCGAACCATGCAGACACTCAGACTGATACTAAAAAAACAACCTAAAATCCAATATAAACACCCATATAGCTACTCACCAACCCATGCAGACACTTATACACAAAGTGAGAGACTGATACAGAAAATTACATATTTAAACATTACTCATTAAGCCATGTATTCACTAAGATACACTTAATCAGTCAGTTACACAATCAATTTTTCAAAAACAAATCATCCTTTTAGACACTTATATACCCATTTATTCTTCCATCGACCTTGAGATATACATATATAAAACATATTTAATTTTCAGAAAAACACACATTCACTGGATGATGTCATCAGTGATGTCATTTGAGATGTCATCAGTGATGTCATGAGTGATGTCACTGACCATGTCATGAGTGATGTAATATGTTACGTCATCAGCAGTGGATTGCGGGTGCGCGAGTTATAGTTAGCTTAACTAACTATAACGGGGGAATTTCATTGGTTTTTTATGAGTGAAATGTCCGCTAACTATAACGTGTGTGAAACCTATGGTTTTTTCACTGAATATATATATATATATATATATATATATATATATATATATATATATATTCACTGAAAAAACCATAGGTTTCAGGGGTGTTATAGTTAGTTGGACATTTCACTCGTACAAAACCATTGAAATTCCTCCGTTATAGTTAGTTCTACTAACTATAACTCGCGCGCCCGCAATCCACTGCTGATGAAGTCACATATTACATCTACTAGATGATGTCATCAGTGATGTCATTTGAGATGTCATCAGTGATGTCACTGACCATGTCATGAATGATGTAATATGTGGCATCAGCAGCAGTGGATTGCGGGCGCGCGAGTTATAGTTAGTAGAACTAACTATAACAGAGAAATTTCAATGGTTTTGTACGAGTGAAATGTCCAGCTAACTATAACACACCTGAAACCTATGTTTTTTTCTGTGAATTTCTAAGGTTTTTTAAATGCTAATTCCTAACTATAAAATGTCTGTTACCTATGGTTTTTTCAGTGAATTTCTAAGGTTTTTGAATGCTAATTCCTAACTAAAACATGTCTGAAACCTATGGTTTTTTCAGTAAATTTCAAAGGTTTTTAAAATGCTAATTCCCAACTATAACATGTCTGAAACCTATGTTTTTTTCAGTGAATTTCAAAGGTTTTTTAAATGCTAATTCTTAAGTATAACATGTCTGAAACTTATGGTTTTATCAGTGAATTTCAAAGGTTTTTTAAATGATATTTTTAAAATGTATTTCTTGTTGTAATTTTTTTATATTCTTTAACTAAATTTTTTGAATCTACTTATTTTTATATATATTTTTTTAAATTACACCACATATTTTTAAAAAATATTTTTTTACAAATAAATATATCTTTTTTTATTATTTTTTATTCTTTTAAAAAACTTATATAATTTTTTTTATTGTTTTTTAGAGTCGCGCACCTAACGCGTTAAAATCGTGCATCTGACGCGTAGAAGTCGTGCACCAAACGTGCTGGAGTCGTGCCCCCTACAAGTCAGTAGTCGTGCATCCAACGCACGCACACCAGGGGGACGTGCTGAGAGCCACGCTGGATGTGCGACTCCTAATTTTACCGTAAAAAAAAATAGCCCCAATCACTAATTTTTGTTATCCCCGGGGACCCCATTTCCCGGGGCTTATAAAAAACGTTGAGGACCATGGGGGGAGCCCCAACGCACCCACGGTCCCAGCCGGCTCCCCGCGTCCTTCGGGAGCCGGCATTGCTTTTCCACATGAGGAGCTGCTGACATGCAGCTCCCCGTGTGGAAAAGCAATATGGTTTGGATTTTGAAAGAGAGAGCAGGTTTCCCTTCTCTCTCTTTCAAAATCCAAACCAAGTTTGCTAAGGGAGGGCGGGAGACTCCCCCACAAATTATACTGGGAGGGGCTTTTGAGTCATTTGGAGAAGCATGGAGTTGTGGTCATTGAAATTGATCGAACGAGAGTCCAAGAAATGTTTAACAGCTACCAACCCTTGATAATGTATAATACTGGTATATAGGGAGGCTACGTCAAGCGTTATTAATGCAAAACCAGATTTCAATTGTATTGTTTGTATTTTCTTTAGAAAATCGCCTGTATCCTTTATAAAGGATGGCAGAGCGGTCATGTGGGGCTGAAGAAAATAATCAACATATTTAGACATAGCTTCCAAAAGATTATTCCTTGCAGAGATAATAGGTCTGCCAGGTATGGCATGGGTACCCTTATGAACCTTAGGAATAAAGTAAAGAGTAGCAGTTGTGGGAAAAACATTTTTTTAAAACAGATACTCATTCTTGGAAAGAAGACCCATTCTTTTCCACTGTGCCAAGTGGGTGGATACAGATTTCTTAACTTGTGTCAAATAGTCACGGCCTACTTTGCAATAGCAGTTAGTATCAGACAAATGTCGTTGAGCCTCCTGGAGGTATTCTTTTTTTGGCCATAAGACTATGTTACCACCCTTATCAGCACCCATGACCACAATGTGACTGTTCTCACAAAGTTTTTTAATCAATGCCCAATAGCCTCTCAAGCTATGGTTTTGTTTGCCACATTGTGAATTAACAGACAGATTAAGCTTTTTCAAGTCATCAATGACCATATCACTAAAAACATCCACAGAGTTTTTAGGCATAACTGGATAGAAGCAAGAAGGAGGATGAAACGGACTGGCAGCTGCCATTCCCGTTTTGATTCCTTCAAGATGTTCAGAGTCAATATCTGGTATCATACAGTCAGAGTTTTCTTTAGCCAATGATTGTATGGTACTTTGAAGCATATGTAAGTCCCGAACTTGCAACTTATCAAGTGTAGTGTTAGAGACAACTGCCAAATTGGTTGATTTATTTAACTGAAAAAAAAATTTGAGTTTGATTTTTCGGATGAACTTGTAATTATCAATGCAGGACTGCCTGTAGGAGAAGTTAGACTCTGGACAAAAAGACAGACCCAAAGCTAAAAGTTGTTTTTCTGCTTCAGTAAGTGTAGTGTCCGTTAGGTTGATGATAGTATTGTCTTGAAAATCTAACGTTTCCATCTCTGCCCCCCTCTGCCTCTGTTTGATGGTTTTGATGCGTTGCCTGCGCCTTTCTCTCCGGCGTTGGCTAGTGCTACGTTTGTTTGACTGGGGGTTTCTGGGGCGGAGAGTAGCCCGCCTGTCCATGGTTAAAAAATTGAGCTCCCCTCCTAAAGTATGTTTGATTGTCATTGTATTGAATGCTACTGGAGTGCTCAAACCATCATACGAATCACCGCTAGTTAGAGAGTTGGTATCAGAATCCAATTGAGCTGTATTGATGCCAGTACCCTCAGTGGTCTGAGAGGGTGGTATTTGATCAGTCAGAGCTTTTCTTTTCATGTTATCAAATTTTCGAGAAAAGGTGAATACCCTTCCCGCCAAATAGTCATCCCGATCTCTAGCAAATTTAAAAGCTTTGCGGATTTTAATAGTGTCCTCATGTTGTTTTAATCTATTTGCTATTCCAGCTCTCCCCTTAGATATGAGGTCTTTTTGATCGTGGGCATCAAGAGTGGTATTTAATTCATCAATCTCTTTAAAAATTCTGTCTCTGTCAATCACAGCATACTTGATTAAGATGTGGACCATGTTCATGGACACTTGGAGATTATTGGTGGCCCATTCAGAAAGCATTTCAGGGTGCGGGTTTTCATATGAAGGTGCAATCATTACTCTCAGTCCGCGAGGCACCCGCCCCGCATCTCGATATTTTTCCAGGGACTTACTCTCCCACCACTTCGAAAGTTCATTCTTTTGTAATTTTTCCAACTTCTTTAACAGTCCCCTAACATCATTGGTGTTGACTTCATTGGTTTGCATTTCAACTCCGACACTGGCAGCCGGCAAATCGTCGAACAATACCTCTGCTGCAGCCTCCCGGTCATGCAGCGCGTCTTGGGCTGACATATTAAGCAATTAAAGCTAGTCAAGGCAGGCTAAAGAAACCGCTACAACAATGGTCATGAGCGTGGATCCAAGCATACACAACGATCTCCCAACCCATACAACAAACTCCTTAAAGCAGCGCGTAACTCCTTACCGGCGAATGAGGGCAGATATCGGGGTCAGCCGACTCCAAAATCCGACGATTCCTCGCCTGGTATACGGAGATATGTCCTGCCGCTGCTTGGAGAGACGGGGGCGTGGCTGATTTACTCCTTCCGAGTTAAGTTGAATCACATACGCGATATCCGGCTGAACAAAGCCACACCACTTCACTGGGAGAGGGTCCGAAAGGTCCGGAGTCAGCCGACTTCCGGGAAAATTGTAGAAGCACAAAATCCTGACCCTCCAATGCCACAGAGGGATTCTTTAACAGGTACTGACCACAATCAATGTTGCATGCCAGAAAATACACCACAAGCGATTTCAAGGTTCCAAAAATCCTTCTCTAATTCATCAGACGAGTGTCCGCCTCAGACGCGTTTCGATCACCTCCGCGATCTTGATCACATGGCGCGCTGATGCCGGACCTCCCATTAAAAAGTCAAATTCACCCAATCAGAGAGTAAGTCATAGACATTGAAAACATACCAAAACAAGGAAGTATAACATCATAAAGGATAAGAAAGATGTAACTTAACCATTTGCATTTAATCCAAAATAATGATTTTAAGATGCTGGCCAAAACAAACCTATATGTAATTTCTAGAGATCAAGGTAAGTGAAGACAGCAGCATAAATGTATATATATATATGACAAAATCAACATACACATAATATAGATTGTTTCTTACAACATCCTTTATTTTGTTTTCAAAATACACATATGTGAGAAACAATACAACAATAAAAAACATTATGTGATTGGTTAATAACACCAAGTGGGCTATCAATACATCCCAATACTACTAAATACTACCAATAGCCATAGAGACTCTGCTGGCTGTTGGAAAGTAACACCCAAATGCTATAAACACAGCCCAATGCTACTAAATGCCATGAACAAATGTAGAGACACCGCTAACTGTTAAAAAGCAAAAGATCTCTATGTCTTCATCAAAGAAATAATGGTGAAACTGAAATAATACTCCATCAATATATGTTTCTATGTAAAACAGGTACATTTTCATACGCATCTGTTTGTCTGTGCTAGGCATAATAGCTACAAAAACTCATCAAATTGTGGCATGTTCGGAATAAACTACTCTTGGGAATACGAATCCTTAAATAGTTATCAATTAGAAAGATTTATATATTTAAGGTAATTATTTCTAAATCACATAAAAAGAAAAACAGCCAAGGATTTTATTTTTGCTTGGTTAAAAAAAATATAAAATTAATAAACCATACAAATTTAATGGAAAAAAACAAAGGTGTAAGACTTAGTTATACTTTGGAAAACTTAATTTATTATTCTGTACAAAACCAACTTAAACTACAGAAATGTTAGAAATCTAAATTTATAGTTATAACTTAAATTTATAATACATGCACCACCTAAAAATAACAACACCCCGCTCACATCCGTATAAAGTATTTTTATCTTGCTGGCCATACTGCAATAACTTTAACTCACACCTTCAAGATGCACGGCTTATACCCTTTGATTTTACATTACTTATACCATGTGGAATCAAAGCATTCATAACTACACTTATGGCATATAAAATGACATCCTTTGTGAGAACACTGTGCATAGTAGAGTGCTGAGTTATAGTTTCATTGATCTATCTATCTATCTATCTATCTATCTATCTATCTATCTATCTATCTATCTATCTATCTATCTATCTATCTATCTATCTATCTATCTATCTATCTATCTATCTATCTATCTATCTATCTATCTATCTATCTATCTATCTATCTATCTATCTAATATATTGTTTTGAAGGCACTGTTGTCTTCCACAATATTTTGGACACAATATTATTGTAGTTTACATAGAAAGTATGTTAACTTGATATTTTTGTACACTAAGGGGTCGATTCCGATCCTGTATTTTTTTTTCCATATGACTCGTATCCGTAATTTTTTCCGTACGAATCGTACAAGTCCCATCCGACCCGTGAAGTACGATTCCTACGGGAAAAATACATACGGATCGGCCCGATCCGTATGAATCGGATCTGGAAAAGTTGTATGAGACGGACACGGACACTTTGCCGTACGAATCGTAAAAATGCAATCCGACCGTACTAGTACGATCCGGACCGGCTTTCCGATTTACGATTCGTACCGAAAACGTCCTGTACACGGGGAATGCCTTTACGCGGGAAAAGTTGTTCCCGGGGTGCGAGTCGTACAGGCCCCCCCTGCATATGTACGCACCTTGCAACAACATCGCGTATGTACGCACCATACATATGCACTGGAGGTACGCAATGTACATACCCATTGGGGGTATGCACCGTACATACGCACTGGGGGTATGCACCATACATACGCACTGGGGGTACGCACCATACATACGCACTGGGGGTTCGCACCGTACATACGCACTGGGGGTACGCACCGTACATACCAACTGGGGGTATGCACCGTACATACACAACGCACGGGGGTATATATATGCCTGTATGACTCGTACCCCTGGGGACTCTGCTTTTACGGCTGTTTTTGGCTCCCGTAAGAAAAGAGCAGTACGGAATGCCGTAGGGACGAATCGTACTTGCTGGGCCGGAAACCGCTGCTTAAATCTGTACGGACGTCGCGTACAGGCTGTTCCGGATCCGATTCGTAGTTTTTTTTTACCAGTACGGTCTTTTGTACGAAACGTACGGAAATAGACTTTCTGTACGAATCGTACTTCCTAGGTTGTACGGAAAGTTTACCGGGTATGAGTCGTACAGAGAAAACGCTCCGTACAATGATTCGTACAGCCTTTTTCCAGGATTGGAATCGGCCCCTTAATGTTTGACACAACATTTCTGTAATCCTATATTGTTGTTATCTATATTCTATCATACAATCCTGTTACATAATGCTTTCTTGTTCTTGTTCCTTTAAAATCTTGTTAGCTGAATGTCATTATTTGCTTCTTCCATCGGGGTTGGACTAGCCTATAAAGCAATTTGGCAGTCCCCAAAGGGCTGGTCTTGAAGATCAACGCACAGGCTGTTTTTTGGGCTGTTTGTGGGCCTCTTTTATGATGGGCAGGTTTTTACTGATGATTTCTCTGATATTGCCACAAACATTGCCTGTGGCTTACACAAAGCATTCAGACTCCTATATGTTGCAAAGCAGTTGTGCTACTTGTCTCTACGAGTTTAAGACTGCCTTGTTTTGCAAAAGTGGACTACTGTTTTAGCTATCTGATTAGTTAATGGGGAGGCCACTTTACATTTGGTGCCCAGCAGTGCTTGATTTGAGCTGGTGGCTGCCGCTTATTGGCACTTTTTTTTGAGGACCCGCACTTTTTTTTCACAGCAGATACTTCCTGTGTGCAAGAGAGAGAAAAACATACAAATAAAAAAAGACTGAGGAAAAGAAAGAAAGGAAAACCGTCACTGACAAACTGAGACATGAGGAACCTGGTAGTGGATTAAGGAGGCATGCCCTGGTATTAAGACTACCAGCCTTGATGTTCAGCAGCCAATGTTTAATTGAACTGAGCTCAAGCTTCTGAGATCTGCTTCAAAGCCAGCCCCAGTGACAAAACAGGCTGCCGTGGCCACAAAACCAGCCCCCCACCCCTCCGGCCCACACGGGAAATGCCTGAATAGCCCTGGGCACCAGCACTCTTTCTTATTCAAACAGCAGTGGTGCCCTGCCTATTGTCTGTCGCAGTTTGTCCCTACCTTCCATAATGCCTCTACACAACTTTTGATGTTCTGTCAATTCTAAGCCTGGGATTGTGATTTTTATGCAAATATCATAGGTCCTTTTAATCAAATGCATTTTCAGCCACCAATGACGTCCGATGTGGCATTGCTCATTCACTTTTGCATTTAGATAAATATGTCAGGAGAACAAAGAGCTAATTAAATTAATAGATTAAATTTATTTTTGCATTTTGACCATGCAGATTTCTCTCAAAAGGCGACTCACCTCACTAGGATCCGTGGCACCTCACAATGGCAGCTTCATTTAAGTTTTCCTTTTTGAATTAAATCTATATCTTCAAATTGTAGTATGAAATAAAAACACTTACATTTTAATAAAAGAAAAACACTGTCACAAGCACAGGCCAGTACCAAATAAGGTTCACAGTGAGAATAATATTTCCAATGCTTGTCCTCGAATGACAGGCTTCCTTCAATATGATCTGTTTTGTAAGTTCATTAACCGAACCTTCTGACATCATATGGCTCGCATATCTACTTACAATTAACTACTGCGATTGCACTTTGGATCAATCAGACCTCATCAGAGTTCAATGTACCCTCTGGAGCTGTGTCAATCAATTGTATTGTCGCTGGAAAGCATCAAGCCACAATCCATTATGAAACCAGTTCATGTAGCTGCCTCATCCTAAGATTTATTTCCTGTTGCACAGGGGGCCAGCATTTGTTCATAATCCCCAGTAAAAGAATACTAGTTTATTCTTTTCAATGAGTTCCAAAGTATTCTGAAACAATTATTTTTGCCATGAAACCTCCCTGACATCTACAGAACCATAACCTTCCCCCTCAGCTAAAGTAGTATTTAATTTGTCCCTCGAGAAACCATCAATAGAACATTGACCAATATTTTCTGTGCAAATCCACCCTGTGTTAGAGAGCTTTTAATATTTTTTAAAATAATGTTTATTAGGACGTTTTTAAGTTGATATCAGTAGGACACAATTAGGAATAACTAGGCTTCAAGTTAGTATTACTAGGCCTCAGTCTGCTTGTTTACATTCATTTTAAAGCTGCTGAAAATGAATGCATAATTCATGGTTTTGTGAAAGAGCTTTCCTATGTGCATATTTTTTCTCTAGTGTTCTTCTATTTCAGAAAGGAAGCAAAATATAAGCATTTTTATTGTGTTGTTTTTCTGCTTTTGAATAAACTATATTTACTTGTGTGCCTAAGAAGCAATATCTAAATGCGTTTAACCTTTTTGTTGTTTGAAGCTTTTTTCCCTATAAGCTGCTCTCTGGTGTTCAGATCAGGCCTCAACAATATGATGTAACACTTGGGAAGGAAAATGCAAATGGCTACACCAGCACTGGAGGAGACAATACTGAAAACCTCCACCGCCACCATGTATTTCCCCTGGGTGCTCAAATAGCCTGGGATGAAGGACAACCACACACTGAGGAACACTAGCATGCTAAATGTGATCCACTTGGCTTCATTAAAGCTATCTGGTAATTTCCTTGCCAGGAAGGCTACTAAAAAGCTAACACAAGTTAACAGCCCCATGTAGCCCAGCATGAACCAGAACGCAGTCTCTGAACATTCATTGCATTGCAAGATGATGACCCCTGTTTTCAGTTTCATGTTCTTTTCAGGGAAAGGCGGGCAGAGTAGAAGCCAGCTGCCAGCAATGAGAGCCTGGATCAGTGTACAAACAGAGACAGTAACTATAGGAACCCAAGGAGCCAGCCACTTCCTCATCTTGTTGCCAGGCTTTGTAGCATTGAAGGCGATGACAACCATGAGGGTTTTGGCCAAAACACATGATATACAGACAACAAACACAATGCCAAAGGTAGAGTGCCGAAGTAGACAAGTTATTGACTGAGGGTCTCCAATGAAGAATAATGCACAGAGGGAGCTTATCAAGAGAGCTCCCAGGAGGAGGTAAGTAAGATTCCTGTTGTTGGCTTTCACAATTGGAGTGTCTTGAAATTTGATGAAGATACATAGGAAGATCATTGTCATGAAGGAAGAAAGTACCACAGTAGCAGTGAGGGCAGCTCCTAGGGAATCCTTGTAAGAAAGAACCTCTAACCTCTTTGGAACACAGTCACTTTTTCTTTCATTGGGCCACTGGTCTCCAGGACATGGCAGGCATTTACTGGAATCTGTAAAGTAAGGCATTACTTCATAATGTAATATTTTATCAAAAAGTAATACATTTTGTTTTGCTGCTCAAGTTCTGTTTGTTGAGTTTTTACACCAAAAGGAGTAACAACAATGCAGTTCAAGTGCCATTGCGAAAGAAAAAAAGACATTAAGTAAACAGACACATTATGATGACAGCGCATCTACACAACACTGCCATGCCTATATAAAGGGCTGTGGGGCATAGCAGGAGACAAGAAGGGGCAAAGTCTGACCAATTAAGGAGCTGTGTCTGGCCTGGGTGATTGTCGAGCACAGTGGGCCCCCAGCAGAGGGCAGTGAGTTAATTGTGAAGTATTCTGTGATGGCGCCCTACATTGCCGCCTTGTCAACTGGGTCTCTCAGGAGTTAGGGTGAGAGGTGCCATTGCAGGGGCACATGGGGCTGAGCAACGCAAGGTGTCCATGTGGGCTCTATGTGAGCTTGATCCAAGATAGAAATGTCAAATAACTGTGCTGAGGCAAGGGCGGACAATAGGGAAGAGGAAACAAATAGATAATTGATGCAGGAGTGGGACAGATGCATGTTTGAGTAGAAGGAAACGTCCTTCGTGTCTGGGTGGAGGTACCGGCAGTCATCACCCAAGCCTGAGTCGCATAGTTCTTTTTTGAGTATCCCAGACATCGCCCCTGTGCCCTGGATATAGGGTGTACTCCTATCGAGCATGGGGTCCCAAACCAGGTTGAAGTCGCCCACCACAACAATGCCCCCCCACTGAGCCCAGGCGGTTCATTAGAGTACGGCATATGAATGTGTCTTGTGCTTGATTAGGCGCATACACAAAAGTTAAGAAGTGTCAAGGTGTCCCTCTCTACCGTAAGAGACACCTCCCGTCTGGATCCCTGAATAGTTTAACAACTTTTGTGTAAATGCCCCTCTTGATGAATATGGTGACTCCATGAGTCTTAGTGGTTGTGTATGCCCAGTGTTGGTGCGGGTATTGGAGGTGAGCCACACCAGGGCAATCTGCATGAAGGAGGTAGGTCTCCTGTAAGAAAATTATGTCAGGGTCATGTTGTAAAAGATAGCTCTACACCTGTCATAGTTTGCTAGGAGAGTTAAGGCTGAGGGCATTAAGGGAGAGCAGCTTGAGGTCATGAGTGGTGGTCATAGAAAGAGAGCAAGAATTGGTGAGTTCGACGGAGTGTGAGATATAGCCGGTCGAACAGAGGCTGCAGAGGAAGGGCCCCCCATTGACCAAGGGAAAAAATAGATGCTGCAATGGAGAGGGGACCTCAAGGGGACTGGGAGGAAATGCAAATACATGGGAAGGAGTTAACGCGGCCAACAGGGCCTAACCATGCGAACCACTCCATAGGGGTCAGGAATTAATTATCGGACCCAAATGAGGTGTAACCCTCAATGGAGGAGAGCTTGCCGTGTGTGGGGGGTGGCCTAAAGCAACTCTGGTAACCAGTATTATCAATTAGTCAATTCTGTGAAAGGAAAGAGCACAAGCGATAAACAGCAATCAATAAGCAATAATAGTTTGGGCTCTGTGCCCTGGGCCCTGCTAAGTGGGCTGATGTTTGCAGAGCCAGAGAGCTGGTGGTATAGTAACACTCAAGGAGTCCGTCATGGATGCATGAGTCACGTGTCATCAGCTGAGGAGTGCACTTGCTCCTACTTCATTTTCTTGAGGTGCGCGATTATTTACAGTTTTGCCGTTTCTGTGGCATGAGTGAGTTTGGTGTGGAGGGACCGTCCCTTCCACTGGAGTATGCGCCACTTGGGCCACCATGGGTCCGGGTGCGTGGAGGAAGAGGAGAAAGGGCCCCCGTCCTTGGGGTCCCCCAGAAGGCCAAGGAAGGACCTGGCCTCCATGAGAGAGGGGACCATGCGATGCCTCTCATTCCAGGCGAAAAGCAATCTATAGCGATGGGCCCACTGGTATTTGATATCCTGGCTGCGGCTTAAAGTCTTGCCTCTTCTTCGAGGTCAGGGGAGAGATCTTGAAAATTTGTATTGTATGGCCTCGCAACACCAGGTCCTCACTGCCCCTCACCATCCGAAGCACAATGTCTTAGTCCTGAAAGAAGTGGTACCTAGTGAGTTTATCTGGGGGGGCCTCTGGGCACCCCAGGGCAGTGCCAGCTTGATTTGCTCTGTCCAAGACCAGGGGAGCACCCTCTGACCCTCCCAAATGACCGTTAAGAGGTCCCTTATGAAGGACATGATGTCTTCCACCTCTGCTCCGCGGGGGTTGCCCCTGATATGTAGGTTGTGGCGTCACTTCTGATTTTCTAGGTCCTCCTGCTTGGCTTGGAGCTCAATTTGCTGCTCCTCCAGAGCATTAATCCTTCTCCATAGGGCTTCCTGATCCTCGGCATGAGAGTCAACAGTGCATTGCAGTTCATCAACCCTGTCACCCACAGCCCTGATGTATTTGCACAGTTAATTGAGGCAGCTTTTGAAATCCATCTTCAGGGAGCCTATTTACTGGCGTATGTCAGAGAGGAACTTTTCCTTGTAGTCCTGCATTATGGGAAGGGCAGGAGATGCCACAGAGGGCTGCGAGACCGACTCTTTTATTGCACCCATGTCTGTTGTGGCTGATTTGGGCCAGGTTTAAACCACTGAGCTATCTTTGGCAGCCCGACCTCAGGGCATGTCAGGCGAGTCCACTGCGCAGTGGCCTGCAAGAGGGTGCAGAGGCTCAGGACAGCGCAGTCCTGGTGTCAGTGACTTAGGGCTGCGGCCAGGGCACAGGAATGGGCACAGTAGTGGGGGCCCCGTGGGTACGGAAGGGGCGTGCCTCGGGGGAGATGCAGCAGAGGGTAGATAGTTCTAGGCCAGGCTCATTTGCAAGAAGGGTGTGGAGGCCCAGCGCCTAGCAGGATCAGCATGTAGCAGGGACCCAATGGGCGATCACGGCAGGCATTCGAGCATTTCACCCCTGCAGCAGCCAGTGAGGACCATGCCCAGACACCAGGCAGATCCAGCTCAGGGGCGGTGAGGGCTGTCAGGGCACAGCCAGGGTCCTGCGCAGGTGTGGGAGCAGAACTAGTCGGTCCAGCGGGTACAAAGAAGCAAGGAGGGGCATCCCTCCACCAGGGCAGTCATCGTAGCAGTAGGTTGGGAAGCAGAAGAGCATATTACTCCATAGGCGGCTTTTGCGGCCGTGGCGACAGCAGTAAAACAAGAGATCTGGGAGGCCAGCAGATCTCAGCATTGTCTCAGTCAACTCACACCAGCATGGTGGAAGCTCTGGTGGTGCTGCGAGCTGGACAAGGCCAGAGAAGTAGCATACAAAGGCTCAATGGGCTCAGTGGCAGCGGGAGCTCGAAGTCTACACATCCGGTGCCATGCTCGGTCAGGCCTCGCACCCGTAATACTTATTTTAATTTATAACGATGTTGGAGTGATAGAGTGCCTTCCTTTGTAGGACTATTTTTATATAGTGTAATTTATTTAAACTAGAGAATAAAGTGAACTGGTATTCATAGAAGTAAGCCAACCCCAAAATCTTGAAGTTTTTTTTCAAGGAATATGTTTCTAATCGCAAGCACTTCACTAATTACCCATATCATCAGTATTAAATATTTCCTGGTGAAATTTGGTCTCATTGTTTGTAGAGCGCTCTTCATATTTCGAAAAACCTTAAAGATGGAGCCATCATTCTGACTCTCTGTGTGAGAGTGAACTTCTAGGCCCTCACTATGTGTGGCCTGTTAGTTCTGAGGGAGCCGATAACACCTGTTACTGTGCTCATCCAGATTATGAGATCGCTTGGGGTTATGAAGATCTCTTAACTTGTGTCAATTTTGTTGTGTACCTCCAACACAAATTCATTTTTGGCAATTACTAAGTCAGGCAAAGCAACTTTGTGTCACGTTGCATGATTTAGAAAATAGAAAGTAACACAGCGCTAGGTGCTGCCGTGCGCTACTTTCCATCGAGTAGGCATTATATGGGTGGAGAATGGGCGTTCAAATGCATCCACCCATGTATTTTGAAACAATTCCAGAATCACAAGCACTTGTAAACCTGGGTTTGCACAAAAATGGTGCACCTACTCACAGAGGCATAACAAGGAGAAATTGTTTTATTTCTTCTCATTACTTTCTCTTTCTAAGCTTGATGCATTCTGCAGCACATATAGAGAGAGGAATATGACTCTACAGATTGTCTTTGTGCAGGGAGCTGTTCCTTCCTGCACAAAAAGAATCCTGCCCATAACACAGGCACCCCTGCACAATGTTGCAAGGGTGCCTACATTGACGCTACACAGCACACATTGCACCAGTGCCAGGAGAGAGAAGAGACGCTCAATATCTGGAGCATTGCTGCTCTCTCCCTTTCAGGCAATGCAGCCCAGCAATTTCCATTACTGTGTCTCGTTGCATGAATTCATAATAAATGTGCCCTTAATCTCCGGGGAAAACCAGTCCCAAATTAACCATAGCTGGAGGAATCGGGCCAGAAAATCTGAATCCCTGAGGAACATTGCTTAGTAGACGATCAGGGTCCAACTCTTACTGAGTAGGAGTTTTCCTACCCCCAGCGTTACTGGTACCCCCAGCATCAGTAACTCTGGGGGCGAGAACAATTTGGCTTATTTACCAAGCCACTCATGATGAAAACCTAAGAAGAGCTGCTATTAAAGAAACCTCCCCTAGCTTTATGCAACTTAAGCTTCATGCAGGCCTCTCGAGCCAGATTGCTATTCATCACTTTACCAAAAAGAAACCAACAATGTGCAATAACCACCAACAAATGTATATATATGTATATTTAGGAGCTTCAAATTGAATCTGGCTTAATAGGTCAGGCATCTATCTATCGCACCCGTAATACTTATTTTAATTTATAACGATGTTGGAGTGATAGAGTGCCTTCCTTTGTAGGACTATTTTTATATAGTGTAATTTATTTAAACTAGAGAATAAAGTGAACTGGTATTCATAGAAGTAAGCCAACCCCAAAATCTTGAAGTTTTTTTTCAAGGAATATGTTTCTAATCGCAAGCACTTCACTAATTACCCATATCATCAGTATTAAATATTTCCTGGTGAAATTTGGTCTCATTGTTTGTAGAGCGCTCTTCATATTTCGAAAAACCTTAAAGATGGAGCCATCATTCTGACTCTCTGTGTGAGAGTGAACTTCTAGGCCCTCACTATGTGTGGCCTGTTAGTTCTGAGGGAGCCGATAACACCTGTTACTGTGCTCATCCAGATTATGAGATCGCTTGGGGTTATGAAGATCTCTTAACTTGTGTCAATTTTGTTGTGTACCTCCAACACAAATTCATTTTTGGCAATTACTAAGTCAGGCAAAGCAACTTTGTGTCACGTTGCATGATTTAGAAAATAGAAAGTAACACAGCGCTAGGTGCTGCCGTGCGGTACTTTCCATCGAGTAGGCATTATATGGGTGGAGAATGGGCGTTCAAATGCATCCACCCATGTATTTTGAAACAATTCCAGAATCACAAGCACTTGTAAACCTGGGTTTGCACAAAAATGGTGCACCTACTCACAGAGGCATAACAAGGAGAAATTGTTTTATTTCTTCTCATTACTTTCTCTTTCTAAGCTTGATGCATTCTGCAGCACATATAGAGAGAGGAATATGACTCTACAGATTGTCTTTGTGCAGGGAGCTGTTCCTTCCTGCACAAAAAGAATCCTGCCCATAACACAGGCACCCCTGCACAATGTTGCAAGGGTGCCTACATTGACGCTACACAGCACACATTGCACCAGTGCCAGGAGAGAGAAGAGACGCTCAATATCTGGAGCATTGCTGCTCTCTCCCTTTCAGGCAATGCAGCCCAGCAATTTCCATTACTGTGTCTCGTTGCATGAATTCATAATAAATGTGCCCTTAATCTCCGGGGAAAACCAGTCCCAAATTAACCATAGCTGGAGGAATCGGGCCAGAAAATCTGAATCCCTGAGGAACATTGCTTAGTAGACGATCAGGGTCCAACTCTTACTGAGTAGGAGTTTTCCTACCCCCAGCGTTACTGGTACCCCCAGCATCAGTAACTCTGGGGGCGAGAACAATTTGGCTTATTTACCAAGCCACTCATGATGAAAACCTAAGAAGAGCTGCTATTAAAGAAACCTCCCCTAGCTTTATGCAACTTAAGCTTCATGCAGGCCTCTCGAGCCAGATTGCTATTCATCACTTTACCAAAAAGAAACCAACAATGTGCAATAACCACCAACAAATGTATATATATGTATATTTAGGAGCTTCAAATTGAATCTGGCTTAATAGGTCAGGCATCTATCTGGAGGCTCTTCAAAGTGACCAGGTCGATCATAGTCTTGGCTACCACACAATACTAATCCAAAGTATCAGACTTCTTGTGTTTTATAATTGCCCCATCTCCTCTTCAGCCCTAGTTGAATATCATAAACCTCTTTGATAAATAAAGCATGATCCTAAATCATGCTCATGTTCGGTATTTGCCTTCATACAGGAGATAAGTGTCATGAATTTGTAGCTAGAGACATCGAATTTTGAGTGCAACATGACAACTTTAGTGCAGCCAATTTGGTTTCCATTATGCCATTATGTGTAATTGGAATGCTCCATTACTAAATAGGGTATTTTAGAATAAAAATACACATACTTTCATACCTCTTTTTTTAGACACCTCTCCTTCGGCACATGGGATGCAGTCAAAACAGCAGACCGGCTGCCCTAGCCGTACCGCCTTGTGGTAGCCAGGGATGCAGCTCTCACTGCACACAGAACGTGGGGCCTGGGGAAGAGAAAGAGCAGAATAAACTAATTGTAAATCGATCTGGTTAATGCATACGCATGTGCACTATGCAATATATTGTCACCATTAGATTTTGCACAGTCACACTATGAGAATTGTTAAAGGAGGGAAACATTATTTTTACTATATGTGCATAATTAGTGAAATAACTAAAATGTATTTAAATGACACTTAACCCATTACCAGAAAAGATTAGCACTCGAGAAGAGAGTCAAGTCAAGTCAAGTCAGAGAATTTATATAGCGCACTACATACCCAGAGGGTCTCAAGGCGCTTAGAAAGGGGAGGAGGATTACTTGTCAAATATCCACGTTTTAAGTTGTTTTCTGAATGCCAGGTGGTTCTGGGTGAGGCGAAGGTAAGCGGGGAGTGAGTTCCATGTTTTAGCAGCCAGGTATGAGAAGGATCTGCCTCCCATGGTGGTCCTGTTGATGCGAGGTACAGTGGCGAGGGCTTGGTTGGAAGAACGTAGTTGGCGGGAGGGGGTGTAGAAGGACAGTCGTGAGTTGAGGCATTCTGGTCCGATGTCGTAGAGTGATTTGTGTGCGTGAGTTAGCAGTCGGAAAGTGATTCTCTTATTGACGGGTAGCCAGTGGAGGTCTTTCAGGTGACTGGAGATGTGTTCGTTGCGCGGGATGTCTAATATGATCCTGGCTGAGGCGTTTTGGATTCGTTGGAGTTTCTTCTGGAGTTTAGCGGTAGTACCTGCGTAGAGGGTGTTTCCATAGTCCAGTCGGCTCGTGACTAGAGCATGGGTGGCTGTTTTCCTTGTTTCGGTGGGGATCCAGCGAAATGTTTTTCTGAGCATGCGAAGAATGTTGAAGCAGGATGAGGATACGGCGCTGACTTGTCTGTTCATTGAGAGTGAAGAATCCAGGATGACGCCTAGGTTCCGTGCGTGGTCTGTCGGGATGGGTGCTTTTCCAAGGGCTTCCGGCCACCAGGAGTCGTCCCATGCAGAGGGGGATGTACCTAAGATGAGGACTTCTGTTTTGTCTGAGTTCAGTTTCAGACGGCTTTGTTTCATCCATTCGGCAACTTCTTTCATTCCTTCGTGTAGGTTAGTTTTGGCGGTGCTGGGGTCATTGGTGAGAGAAAGGATTAGTTGAGTGTCATCCGCGTAAGAGATGATGTTGAGGTTGTGTTGGCGGGCGATGGCCGCGAGGGGGCTCATGTAGACGTTGAAGAGGGTGGGGCTGAGTGATGATCCTTGTGGTACGCCACAGATGACTTCAGTGGCCTCGGACTTGAATGGTGGGAGGCGGACTCTCTGGGTTCTTCCGGAGAGGAAAGAGGTGATCCATTCAAGTGCTTTTCCTTGTATTCCGATGTTATTGAGGCGTTGTAACAGGGTGCTGTGGCAGACTGTGTCGAATGCTGCAGAGAGGTCGAGGAGGATGAGGGCGACTGTGTCTCCATTGTCCAATAGAGTTCGAATGTCGTCTGTTGCTGCGATTAGGGCGGTCTCAGTGCTGTGTTTTGCTCGGAAGCCAGATTGTGAGGAGTCGAGGGATTTGTTGGCTTCGAGGAAGGCGGCGAGCTGGTTGTTGACGGCTTTCTCGATGACTTTGGCCGGGAATGGAAGGAGCGAAATGGGGCGGTAGTTTTTGAGTTCGGTGGGGTCCACTGTGGGTTTTTTCAGAAGGGCGGTGAGTTCAGCGTGTTTCCAGTTTTCCGGGAAGGTGGCGGAGTTGAAGGAGCAGTTGATGACGTCTCGGAGGTGCGGTGCTATGACGGAGTCTGCTTTGTTGAAGATGTGGTGAGGACATGGGTCTGTGGGGGATCCTGAGTGGATGGAATTCATCAGGCGGATTGTGTCCTCAGTGGAGATTGGGTTCCAGTCGTTGAGGGTGTTTACGGGGGGAGAATGTTCAGCAAATGGTTGGGTGGGTTGGTCTCCGGGTTGGTTGTCGAAGCTGTTGTGAATGTCTGCAATCTTGTTGTGGAAGAATGAGGCTAGGGAGTCGCAGAGGGCTTGAGAGGGGGTGATGTCGTTGGAGTTGGCTGAGGGGTTGGAGAATTCTTTGACGATGTTGAAAAGTTCCTTGCTGTTGTGGGCGTTGTTGTCAAGTCGATCCTTGAATGCTGTTTTCTTGGCCTTTCGGATTAGTTGGTGGTGTGTGCGGGTGGCGTTTTTGAAGGCGTCCTTGGTGCTAGTGGATGGGTCTTTTTTCCAGGCCTTTTCAAGGGAGCGGCAGAGTTTCTTGGACTTCTTAAGATCATCGTTGAACCATGAGGCCTTCTTGCTGCCAGGTTTGCTTTGACGTTTTTTCAGTGGTGCTAGGGTGTCGGCGGTGTTGGATAGCCATAGGGTGAAGTTGGCGGCGGCTTGGTTTGGGTTAGAAGAGTGGGCTGGGGTGTTTAGAAGGAGCGATGCGGAGATCTGGTCGGTGGTGATTTTGTTCCAGTTTCTTTGCAGAGTTGGTTGGAGGTGGTTGGTGGGTTTTGGCTTGTTGTAGGTGAAGTGAACGCAGCTGTGGTCAGTCCAGAGGAGATCCGTAGTGTGGCTGAAGGAGACATGGTTGCTGGAGGTGAAGATGGAAGAACCTGGGAGGAGTAAAGTATGTTCAAACAAGACCACGTTTCAGGGAGCATGCAATTTAGTTTACAAACACATTAAAAAATAATTCAAAGGTGGCATCAATTTGACGGTATTACCATGGCTTCCATCTTGTGTCGGGCCTTGATTACCAGGACCAAATTAAACACCAACTGCTGAATGAGTCACATCTAATCTTTCATTTTCAGTAAGTGTATCATCCTTCGGGTAGTGACCATTAATACCTCCTCTTGGACATCAAATTTCTGCATCTCTTACCCTATAACCAAGCCATCTAGGTACTTGCTTGTCGACAACCTACATTCCCTCAATGCCTCTCCTCATATCCAACCATTGTTACCAATATGAAAGTTTGAGAGCCCATGATTGGACAGATTTGGTGGGGGTCACCATCCTAGGTTGAACCTTAATTCCCAGTCAACCAACCATGCGCTCCAAAACATGAGATCCTCGATTAAATTAGTGATGGATTGAAGCTCTTGTGGCTCCTGAGGAGTGCGATCCCTGCATGGCATCCACTGAATTGACACCCACATAGGTACATCTCCACATTTCAGCATAATTAGTGTCTGGTCTTCTTTTCAATTATGCCTTTATTTCGATCATTCTGATCATAAAAGACACACAGAATATTTACAATGACATAATAAATAATCTTGGGTAAAAACATGATTTCTCAAATAGTAAGACATAATAAATCATAGTAGTTAATAATAACACAAGAGTATAATAACATGATAAAACAATCGATTAAAGGAGCACATGATTCAATATAAAACTTATATCTTTATAATATACCGTACTTGTTCTTTTCGCTTCAATTGGTGCAGATTTGAATTCAAGCTTAGGCCTGTGGATGTATAGAACATATTCATCAACTTAGAGGGGATTCATTGTGTTGTATGACAAAAAAGGGACCCTCCAGCTCAAAGGCTAAAAGACTTCTGAAATGAATTGAGCAACTGGTGTGACACTGAGAATTGAGGTGCTGACAGTGAGGTGGTGGTTGTTCAGTAGTAATGTGATAACAACTATGATTTCTAACAATATATACTCAGGAAAAATTGTCAGATTACTCTGATAACTGGAATTTTCTGCTGACAAATTAAAGAAACATTCTTATTTTTGTCCGGCAATGGATTTTCAGATATTTGGTAATGTATTGGGTTTTTTTTTAGCATTGTTTGTGTGAGCTTTAGCAAATAACATCAAAGACCAAAGTACTGCCCCTTGTTTGTGCCAGTATATCCCATTGCTAGATCTTTAGCACAGTGGCAGAATAGTTAACAAACATGTCATTATATTCTATCATTGTTATGAAAATATTGCAAACTATATTATCCTTACTCACTCAAATCAAATGAAAGTCAGCTTTATTCGGTGCAACAAATCTCACCATAAAAGCATACTATTATAAAAGCATTCCTACATTTACATTGTCAGTTCTAGTTCATACAAATACAGAGAAAAGTATGTTAAAATACATTTATAAGATCTTTAAAATCCATGGAGCAGTCATTAAACATGCTTAAAGGGCTAGAGGCAATAAAGCATTATAGGATAATCAGGGGACATTACATCCAGTCTTGGGAGGTAAAGTGCAGGTGCATAAAGGTGCATAGTGATACCTAAAGTGCGGAGTGTCACATCTTACTCATACTAGGCACCTCCACCTCTTTCCACCTGAATCACCTTTGCCTCTATCTCTTAGAGAGGCACCATTCAGCTCTTTATGGAATTTTCATTGATTGTCAACCGTGCAGCAAAAAATATCCATATTATTGAGGGCATTACCCCCAGCAGCTTCAGAAATTTGGAATTTGTAAATAAAAATAAAAAATCCCACTAAAATTGTACATGTTGTAAGACACTAGGGGGCAGATTTATGACGACTGGCGCATCCCTGCATATCAGCAGGGATGCGCCAGTTATTATGCGCCACAGCTGCGCCACCATGGATGCGCCGCATTTATAATGCGGCGCACCATGGGGCAAAAACGGCACAGATGCGTGACGCATCTGTGCCGAAAAGTGGCGCATTGCTGGAGTTGCGTCGCAAGCGCGACGCAGCTCCAGCAATGATCTGGGGGGCCCTATCTTTAAAATGCTGCGTCAATCCTTACGCCTGCTTCAAGCAGGCGCAGGGTTTTGACGCAGCATGGGCCTAAAAGTGACTGAGTGAAATCTTGTAGATTTCACTCAGCCACTTTTAGGAGGCGTTCCTGCGCCGGAACGCCCCCCACCTGCCCTGGAACGCCTACATGTGGTGCAGGGCTTTACAACGTGACGCATCTCCCAGATGCGTCACGTTGTAAATACCCCGCACCATGGCGCAGGATTTGCGTCGCTGCTGCGTCACAAAAGTGACGCAACGGCGGCGCAAAAGTGGCGCAAGTGCAACATAAATCTGCCCCATAGTCTGGTGACAAGTGCTTACAATATTTCGCTTTTTCAACAACAAAGACCAATACCTTGCAAAGCCTTTGCTTTGTTTATTTAGCCAATGTTATTCAAAGCCCCTTTTTACTATTCAACTAAAATGTCAAATTAGAAAATAAATCATTGATCTCTGCCAATGATCGATACATTACCTCTTTGCCTTGCTTGGCCCACTGGAAGGCACTTTTGTTGAGATAGAGCTCCTGCCCGCTGGCCTCTCTTGTATCAAAAGTCCCAACCTTCACAAAGTGGATAGAACCATCATGGCCAGGTTGCCAGTTTATGACATCATATATTGCTGGAGGGTTGCCATATCTGTCAAAGAATATCTCCTCCTCCATTTTGTTTTTGAAACGCACTCTCTTCATGTAATAGAGAAGCTGAAGCATACATATATATAATTATTTATTTAAAGTAAAGAAAAACATGAAAATGACCTTTTTTACAGTATGCACTAGAATTGAGGTGGAAAACATGATTCAGTATGAAGCTAGCCCCAAATGCACTCTTGGTTTAGTGTTTACTGTGGAATTCCGCTGAGTTCTGCTCCACCCTATGGCAGCAATCAGACCTGGCTGGCGTCGCACAGCACATTTCTCAGGGAGAGTTCCGCCCTTTCCCTGACCCCCAGACTTCTTCCAGCTCTCCAGCCCTCCACCAGCTCTCCACCAGCTCTCCACCAGCTTACCTCCTGTCCTTCACCTAGCCTCTCGGCCGGTCTAGGTGCTGCTGCTCTGCATGCTGGGCACACTGCTGCCACCCCTCCTGCTGCCGTGTGATTCTTCTGTAATGTAACCCCTTTGCTGCAGGATTAGTGAAGACTATGCATGAGCATACATGGAGAGTGGAGACCGGGTTAAGGTCTCCATTCTCCATACCCACGCATGCGCAGTCCTCATGAGTCCTGCAGCAAAGTTTCCTGAAGTTGATAAAAGAGTTTCAAAACAACCAGCAGGGGTTTGTATTTATTATCAAATAATGACATATACCTTGTTACGTACATACTCAGTTAAGCACTAGGTAGGTGACCTGTGATGGAGAATAGAGAGTGCCCAGTGCCTAGGTGCAGGCGGCAGTGCCCGCGCCATCTCCGTGCTGAGGCTCTTAATGACAGGCTGTGGTGGGAGGTGTGCTCAGCTGTGAGAGACAGGCTAGGGTGGGTGAATGGAAGCCATTCTCTGCCCTAATCAAGGAAGTAGCATCCTCTGTGGCAGAGACTGGCTAGAAAGGCACACTCTATGGTAGGTTGGGGGTCTCTAAGTGAACGTGCAGGGCACAGACTACCAGAGTGCCCACAAACTCTCTGGCACATGAGGACTGGGGACGAGCCCCCTGCCCCCTTCCTGTCTTACTTCCCCAGTCAAGCCCCTGGAGAAGTGCTACTCACAGTAGACATCCAGAAACCCCCCAAAACAGTAGCAGGAAGGGTCAGGCTAGCTGAGAGATTACATGGCAGTAATCATCGAGATTGTAGGGCCGGTGAAATTCCTTCTTGCTCACCCTCACAAAGGAGGAGCCAAGCCCAGAGAAAGAGATTTTTTATTTATGTATAATTCTGTAGGTTCACGCATGCCACACATAGGCACATGAGAAAATGGCAGTCCTTGGGGAAGGGGCGGACAAGCTGAGTTCAAGTGACCGCAATCAGGAGAACTTGATGGATAATGATGCTCCCTGGGAGAAAAAAGGCGAAGGGAAGGGAGAGAAATGAAAGGCAAGCCACAAGACTCTCAAATGCGTAGAAAGTGAGATATAGCCCAGCTTCGATCTGGAGTGACAGTACTCATGAGGACTGGAGAGAGCCCCACCCCCTCCACCCAGGGGGAAGTTATACAGGCGGGAGTGAGGAAAAGCACGGGTGGGAAGTGAACTGATAGTCATCACCAAGAGCTTGCGGATAGCACAGCTCCCAGGTTGGAGACAGCAGCTGGGAAGGAAGGGGCACTCTGGTAGCAGGGACAGAGAAAAACACACTGCAGGTGCCACAGAGCAATCTCCAAGGATGTGGCATTACTGGGTGGTGGGGGCCAAATCCACCATGTGACGGAATCAGAGTTCTTTGCCGAACTCCGTGATCCCAGCACAGTGCGGAGTTGGCAAAACTCAGCTGGCATAGCGGAGTTCACCACCCACTCCTACTTGTGCCCTTTCCCCATATCCCCCATATGCTCTGTGAACCTGCTGCAGAGGGCAAGTGATGGTGCTATGTGGTTCAGGACGTAACTGCAGCTAGTGATTAACTGACCAATTGGCCATCTAAGGACAAGCACACAAGTATCCCCAAAAAGTACCCCCAACACCTAAGGGCCTTCTCAGGACCCAGCAACCCATCTCCCACCGCCCAGTGATCACCATTAGACAGGGAATAACTATCAGTATGAGATCTGGAAAGGTGAAGCTGCAGACTGTTAGAAAACCAAACCAGTCAGTCAAAATAGACACCAGAGCAGGGCACAAGATTAAAAACAAGAGGCAACAGGAGCCGCAACTCTCCATTCGAGCTCAGTGGCACCTCAAAATGCGACAGGCACAGATCAACAACCAAGAATATACACAAAATGTACCTTTCTAAAGGATGCTAGGGCAGTTCTATGCTCAAGCAATGATGGGATCAATGGTCTTCTTTCCCTACTGCAACCAGAAATAGTACAACAGCAAAAAGACGGATGAGGAAGTCATCTGAGCATTACCAAGGAGTGCAATGACAGAGAGAGAACAGGAGCAGAAACAACCCCATGACAGTGGTCAGACAAGCGGATAGAGGATTAGGGAGGCCCTGATCTCAAGTACGTGAACAATGCGGTCTTGTAGGCCTCCAAAGAAAACACCACTAACACGAAAGTCAGTGGAGTGAAGGAAGAAATGACGCCTAACAAGACAAAGAACAACTCTCCAATTAGCCCAAGGAAAGCCCTCAGGACCAAGGGCCACAAAATCAACACTATTGGAGAGCAAGGGGCGCAGGCAGGAGTACTACATGATAAGGACACGTGCATAGAGGAAGGGCTGTACATTTCCGTTCCTCAAGCTTGGTCAATGATAAACACATTGACCACAAGGGACAACAAGGTAAAGCAACACATGGACACACTTGACAGAAACAAACTCCGTACTTGAGCATGAGCTTGAGCCTGAGCCCGAAGCATCACTGGGCCATCCAATACCATCACACACGTCTGAACATACTGAAGACAAAAATATCCCTCCCTAAATGGAGGACAACAGCCAGAGCGAACAGCCAAAGGATTCAGTCTCCTCTCCTACAAGTAGAACTAATTGTCAGGGGAAATAAAACTGCAATATCCCTCGCAGCAATAACACTGCCCTAGTCACAGATCCCAGAGGTCACCCATCAAAACAAATTCTCCTACACAAACCTAACGCAAAACTTACCCAGTACTCAGGAAGCCAATTCAGATATATCCTACCTTACTACGCAGTAATGGAAAGAGTTGGTAGCCTCTTATACTCATAACCACAGGATGTAAGGCAGGAAAAAAACAACAGGATACCTGAAACTAGCATCAAACAAGACAGCACAAAGGGCCAGGTAATATATGGGTGCCACTACTAAACACCATGTAAATGTCAGTTAAAGCAATACAATATCAATCTGATAAAATGGTTATACAACTATCAGTTTTAAACTCATTGTCTATATATGTCTCAACACCAAATTGGCCAATATCAATAGTCTGATCAGGTGGGCACAAAAGGAGATGCAGCTCACTCAGACAAGCTTCTGCTGTGTAGCAATTGTAGACAAACTATCAACACTCCCAGCCATGATGGGGAACCTCCTGGCAGACATAAGGGAAGCAAAAACAACAGTTGATGGACTGAATGCAGGACAATGTCATACATTCACCCCAGTACAGAGATCTGGGCCTAAATCCATCGTTTTTTTGCTCACTATGCCGTTCCACTTTGAACCCAGCCATATACAAATCAGTCTTGACCCTGCGCCTCATGGGAACAGTCCAGCCTGAAATGCCAAGCCAGGTCCTCCCTGGACTGGAAACAAGCATCCTAGATCCGGTTTCGGGGTTTCCAGGGAAGCTACCAAAACATTGCCCGCTGGAAGTCTGACTGAGTCTCATCAAAAGGCTAGCAAGACCCCTGATCAGGAGAACTGGAACAACAATGAGGGCGGAACCAGCTCACAATCAGGAGCAGGCCAGGACAAGATCCTTCCAATGGGAGAAGAAACCAGTGACTTAGCTCACCATGAATGTCAATAAGATCAAGAGCAATTGACCATCCGGACTGGAGGGCCTCCAATAATAAGTATACCAATACAGGTAAAACAGGAAAACGCCCGGGAGTTGACCCGCCAGACTCGAAGCAATGAAGAAAGAAGAGAAGGAAGGGACAGAAAAAGAAGATTGATATAGCGGTAAAAGTGGCTTGACAAACCGAACCTCATCTTATTGACTGCCAGGGGCATTAAGGGATAGCTCAATCACTGAAGCAACACAGAAGGGACCTATACATATATTCCCAGAGGAGAGACCTGAATAGGGGGGGTAAACCCTTACAAGAAGCAACAAGCACAAATGCAAAACCTATGGGGATGAACTAATCTCCCAGCAAGAACCATAAAGAACTCTGTATAATGACCCAGACTCAGTCCAACCAGCTTAGAGAATCCTCAAGATCTCAGAGAAAGAGCAGAACAAGGATCAACCTCCAGAGGAACATCAACACAACTCGATAGACACTCAAACCTGTTTTTCCCAGAATATAAGTCCAAAGGAAGAGCAGACATCCTAAACAGGGGGAACATCCTACGGCTTATAATGACAATCAGACTACTGAAGGATCAAAGGTCTTGTGACTTGGAATCAATTGAATTTATTGAGCCAAATAACTATTTGGGAAATTAGGCAGCCAAAGTGGTCTGGGCATCGACTGGGATAGCCAAAAGGATTCAGAATGAACAAGTACAGCTAAGTGCCTGGGGAATTAAATTAACACCGTACTACAAACCAAGGTATCCAGAAACCCTAATGTCTAGGCACAAGGATCACTCTGAGTTCCACCAAGACCCCTTTAAGCCGTGCTCATACTCTGTGTTAAGTAGAGCATGAAGCACATCCCAAAGCTGCATAGAGGATTCCGCTCCAACTGATCCAAGAACAAGTGCAGCCTCCATCACAGCAGTGCCAGATCGGTCCTGGCTGGCCAGGACAATAAACATTAAAAGTTTTAACCCATGACAAACTAAGAACTCTCCACCTATGGAAAAAAAACCTGCATCTCTGGTCCTGGGACATAAAGAGTGTGGGGGTAAGACAACAGATGACAAGTTACTACAATATATTTGCAGATTTGATCTCATTATTTTACAAGAAACGTGGCTTGACCAGACATTTCCCCTACAAGGATATAAGCTACATCATTTACCACCTGTCAAAAGTGCCAAATACCATCATTTCAAGGGAGGAGTAGCAATTTACACCTCTATCAGGAGCATATGTGCAACCAAAGAGCTAACAACTAAACTAGTGCAGTCTAACACAATGCAGTCTCTGAGACTAACAATACAAGGCCCCATCCGAACCCCTCCAACTGTTCGTAATAAATATATACCTACATCCACAAGACAAGGTCAGGGCAATTATCTAAACTGGAGGGGATCTAACCTGAATCCTAACGAAAGAGTGAATCTCCAATTTTATGGTAACTGGAGACTTCAACTTGCATATGCTGGGAACAACTATAGTCGATGACGCACAGGAATAATATGCTTTGGCATAGCACATCCCCCCACAGGCTGGTAATAACTGGGGAAGACAAACCAAGCTCACAAAGAAACTCCTTGCAATTTTAGAACATCTCTGCTTCCGTGCACTAAATGGCCGATTCTTAGGGAATCATACCCCAGCAGCGACATTTCATAACAAGCACAAAAATTGATTACACCTTTCTCTCCCTCCCATTGTTTTACAATGTGGCAGACTATCATATAGGAGTAACAGATTACAGTGACTGCCTTCTACAGGAATTCAAATTGTGCGTGCAAATCATTCCCAGAACACAGCCAGTAAATGTGTCAAGCCCTGCCTACATAATCAACAACAAAAGGCTGAAATGCAAAACCCGGGACCCTGAAAAGTTACTAGTTTCAGCGAAGAATCTCCTGCAGGAAAAACAAGCGGATGAATCCGCTGCACTTACTAGCTGGGAAAGTTTTCCTTTTGACAAGGGCACTAGGCGAAACTCACACACAAAAAAAGAGCCACCATGGGAAGGTCCTCATCAATGGAACCCCTCCGTCTTAAATAATCAGTCTGCTAAGCGGCTCAAGACAGCAATCAACCAAATAGTGTAGAGACTCCAAAGAGGGGGCCCAAACTATGAAATCCAAAGGGATCTCAGGTAACTAAAAGCAACAGTCCAAAACTGATTTGGCGACTCAAGAAAGAATCAGAAGAGAGCTTGTGAGCTAAACTATTATTTGATGGCAAGAGTAACAACAGTGCACAAATCTGTCACATGATTAACACGCTACTAAACCCAACAACGCTGGGGATCAACTCACACTTGACAGGCAAGAACTGGATACCTTTCCTAGATAAGAAACAACATCACCTGAGCATCGAAACGATCATCAAGATCCTGTGAGAATGCATGAAACACACACCAATCAGATATCCCTTATAATCTCCACTAAAGAAATCTCTGAGAGAATAACCAAGTGCAGAAGAGAGGGTGCTCTGGGGCCCAACGGGATTTCCCCAATCTTTGTTTAAGTCAGATTGGGACTATTGGGCAGATACACTGAAACCAGTGTTTGAATGAATCCTCCAAACAGAGACAATACTAGCTTCATGGAGGGGGGCAATAATCTTTCCAATGTAAAAAAAGGGAACATGGCCAAAAATTACAGACTGGTAGTCCTGATAGATATGAACAGACAAACTGGGCAACTGAAAATGCAATTTTCCCATGGAACCAAACAGGCTTTTGCAAACATATGGGGACCACTACTAACATCCTGACTACAGCTCGGCATTTGATCGAACTGACCGGAACATTCTATGGAACAAACTTACAAAATGGAATATTCCACCTCCTTTTTTGAGACAACTAATCCTCCTGCACTTAGACACGTGGATACAAGTAATAAAAATGGGGGCCGGAAATCACTTGACAAGGAAGATCCCAACCACAATGGGGCTGAAACAGGGCTGTGTATTAGCACTAACGCTGTACAACCTCTTCATGGCTGATCTGTCACCAGGATTAGACAAGTATAACTCTTATTCCCCAAAGATGGGGGGACATGTGCTCTCGAACCTGTTGCAAGCGGATGATCAAATACTTTTTAGCGGCACCCCAGTTGGCCTCCAAACCCTAGTAGAAGTAACACAAAGTTCCTCAGAGGAGAACAGTCTGAGCATAAGCCTCAACAAATCTAAAATCATAAGCCTTAATCAACAGGGAATTAAGGAGGCTTATCATTGGCACTTAGCAAAGCAACAGCTGGGAGTTGTCCAAGAATCGAAATATCCGGGAATCCCCCATAGACAGCAAAGGAACCTTTGCTGCACAAAAGGAGGCTATACAAATGAAGGGCTTAGCAGTTGCTGTGGCATTGAAAAATGTAAAAAACAAGATTTTTGGCACAAGCCTCTCCCCGCTGATTCAAGTGATGCATACAAACCTCATACTGACAATCACTTACAGGAGTGAGGCCATGAGAGGGAGAGATGTGACCACATTAGACAGTACCATAACCATAGCACTCCAAATGATTTTAAATCTGCCTAAATACACATCTTCAGACCAACTAAGACTTGAATTTGGCATACAGAGGCAAGGTCTACCTCGCAAAGGAACTTAAGTCTTGTAAGAGGTCTTTTTCCTATCTACCCATCCCAGACACAGGCCCGGACGTTGAACCTGCTCTAATCGGCCTACGGATCCCTGCTGAGTATACTGGAAAGCCGCAGACCAGGACTCTCTGACCCAGCTACCGGCGGTGATCAAGTACCGAAGGGGGCCATCGGGAGCTGCAGTGAGAACTGTTGGACGCAGCCATTGCAGGAGGCAGGTCGTAGCCGCGGAGCCTGGCAGAAGTGTGGACCCGGCACTGCACAGTGTTCCAGAGCTGGGTGGCAGAGAGAGTACAGATTCCAATTTTTGGGCTGCGCTCTGTCTGTCACCACTCTGCTGTTATGCTTCCTAGTATCAAATGCATGGTGCTGGAGGGAGCTGTTTCTTTGCCTCCCTCCACCCTCCTCACACCTTAAGTTGGTGTGTAGGGTGGTGGAGGGGGTGGAGTGGTGGATTTCTGTTAGCACAATGCATTTCACATTAATTGTATGTGGATGAAAAGAGCATGAATTTAGAAAAAAACATACTCACCTTTTTAGAATTGCACTTAACATGCTTTAAATGTTGTAAAAACATCTATGTTGGGAAATGACTTGTAGGAAAAAGAGTAAACGCATAATGTTTAGAACCCTAGTAAAAAAAACATGTGAAAATACAACGGCTAAACACATGTAAATTAATGCATGCTTCCAAATTATATTTTTTGCACTAGGCAACGGTTTCTTAGCCTGTATATTAACAAGGCCCAAAAGGTCTTTTACTTGATTCTTACTTACAGTTACAAGAATGAGATAGTCAGCAAAACTGCTTAGCATTAGCGACATCTTTTAGAAATGTGCTGACCATAACATCATGTTTGTCCTTCTCCTCACCCCATGTTAGATCATGTGCTAGAATACAAAGAGGTTATAAAAACTGATAATGCTAAATGATGATTTAGAAACTTTATGAAGGATGTTTCCGAATCACATTGATAGATGCTTTCATATTACTGACTAGCTATTGTTCATGCTTCAAGCTCATAGAGCATCCTTTAGCTTAGGCTAGAGATTCTCATGAGAACCTTCCCTCATGCAACAAATATTGAATCAATTGTATCAACAAATGACAATGAGGGTACAGGCTGTGGGAATCAGAAGAAGCATTGTATGACCGACGACACCACCTTGTGAACTATTCTTATTGGACATCGTCGGAGGACACGTACTGAATTGTTAAGAAAGTAGAAATCTATGTTAATAAGTGCTCCTAGGTAGTAAGCACCACTTCTTTTACCTCATTCTCTGAGAATTACCCTTACCTATTATTCTATTCCAGTGGTTCTGCGATGGACTTCTCCTTGTCCTGAGGCTTTTCATTACGGCGAGTGATTTCTTTAGCTATTCCCCTGAGGTGACAACTTTAGGATTTTAGTGATCAATGCTACTGCAAGGAACACACTCTTAAATTACAGTTGTTACTACAGCAGTAGGGAGCTTGGCTGAGCTTCCAGACCTACTCTTTATGGGAAGTTAATTTCTTATTCACTCTTCTCCATAGGAACTCTTCATGGGTTCAATTTATAATAGGTCCTCTAATGAAATCACAGGGTTTCTTTATGGAACACAGTGTATTTCTTTTTTCTAATGCTGACTTCTAACCACATTTTTTTTTATATTTCTTTAAACCTACCAATCCGAATACAAATATTTACAAGATTCTAATCTTAGGATAAATAATGGTTTTGAAACTTAAAAACACTCATTTTGTCATAAAATTAAAAGAGGAGAACAGAGGATATTGAATGACCCCATGGCAAGAATTTTCTCTCAAGTAGAAGAGTGCCGCAAGACTCTACCTGGAAGACTCTCTAGAACAGCTTGGATTGCAAGGCCTCCGGGAGACCTCAGAAACCCATGAAAGCTTTAAAAAACTTGTGAACAAAATGGTCAAAAGATCCTTCTTGCTGGAGGACAAATCAGCCCTATCAGCGAGGGCCCATGGATGGTTCACACTGCAAAGCTACACAAGGGCTATTCCTCAACCATACTTAGGCACAGGTTTCTCCAAATTCGTCAAGGAGAAATACTTACAATATTGCCTAGGTTTACTACCTTCTGTTTTCTATCTCCCACCATGGAAGCACCCTTCTTCATCATTTGGCTGCAGGTTGTGCGGAGAAGAGAGTGAGGGTTTTGACCACCTGCTATGCATATGTATGGAACTTCTGCACGAACAGAAAGCATTGCTGAGGCCTCTTTTTAACCTCAAATAAACACAGACACATAGGCACCTGGTAAGTGCAAGCTTCTCTGACGAGGATGTACAACTGGGCTGCTGCATGGTAAAATTCCTGAATATAGTTGAGCAAAGACTAAAAACTATAGACACAGTGAAAGGTCTTAGCAATTGTCAGACTGAACAACCAGAAATCACACAGGAATAAACTATAACAATCCATTAGCAGCGGATCAGCAATGTTCTTAAGATTTCATAAACTGATTTCTCTCGTAAGACGTAACATATTTGATACCTCTTACGAGTGGTTACATGTGTACTTGAAATGCATAAAAATGCACTGAGATAAAATAATTTATAATTAAATTTGCAGCAGCTTTGCACAGAACCTCAGAATTTGTCTATCTATCTGTCTATCTGTCTGTCTGTCTGTCTGTCTGTCTGTCTGTCTGTCTGTCTGTCTGTCTGTCTGTCTGTCTGTCTGTCTGTCTGTCTATCTATCTATCTATCTATCTATCTATCTATCTATCTATCTATCTATCTATCTATCTATCTATCTATCTATCTATCTATCTATCAATCTATCAGTGAGATTAGGATTTCCGGCATTTACTTGTAAGAAGTCCTGACCCATCAAGTTATTAAGTGAATGACAGCATGGTGCAAGTGTTAGTGGACATTGGCCACCATATTGTTCAAGTTGAGGAAAATCCTAGTGTCAACTGGATTGCTACAAAATTGAAAGCCAAAGCCTTGGATTGGAACAAGATGAATCCCCCAGAAGATTGGAAATAGAAGGAAAAGGGAAGAAGGAGAAGGTAGGCAAAGTTTTAATTTGACCTGCTCTCATAAAAACGAGACTGCCATCTGAGGGCCTCATTTATGAAAAGTGGCGCATCACTGCATGAAAATAGCGATGCAACAGTTTTCATTGCGCCTTCCTTGCGACATGATGGATATGTCATATTTACTATATTTACTGTATGAGGCATCATGTTGCAAGGAATGACAGATATGTCAGTTTTACTAATGTATCTGTTGGTGCAAATGTGACGCATTTGTGGAGTTGTGTCAGAAGCGTGTCGCAGCTCCAGCAATGCAGGGGAAGGCTTTGGATATACACTGCATCACCCTTACGCCTGCCATGGGGCAGGCATAAGGTTTGACGCATCTTATAGATTTCACTGCGTCACTTCTACGAGGCTTACTTGCGTGGGAATGCCACCCCTGCATACATTATACCTGACGCAGGTATAATGTAGCGTAGGGGTTTACAAAGTGACCCATCTGCTTAGATGCTTCACTTTGTAAATAGGGCGCAACAGGGGGCATGTTTTACGCTGCCGATGAGTCACAAAAAGTGACGCAACGGCAGCGCAAAATTGTCGCAAGGCCTCATAAATAAGGCCTTGAGAGTTCCTAGAAACATTTTTCTCCTTTCTACCCATTTCTGGGAGGTAGCTAAGAAAAGTGGAAAGGTTTACCAAGTCAAATGCGGCTCAAACGATTAAACAATTAAAAACATGCACTTTTACCTCGACTTACGAGCTGCCCATATAGCGTCTTCATTACTCAATGTTAAAAATATAGGGTCTGATTTATAGTTGGCGAACAGGTTACCCCATCAAAAATGTGACAGGTATTCCAGCCACCATATTACATAGGATATAATGCGCAGTAATATGGTTGACAGGATGTCTTTGACATTTGTAAAGGAGTAACCCATCCACCAATCTCTAAATCAGATGAATATATTTCAATTTTCTGGGAAACATTCACATTGTCAATCATTCATGTGCGGAATGAAACCTTTAAACAGGTTGTAAAACTTGTTATAGACATTAATTTTATTAGTTAGAGGGTCAAAGGCTGTAATCAAAGTTAACTGGACAGTGCAGAATATTAGAAACTTGGAGGTAGATAGCTATGACCAAATGTATTAGGATAACATAAGGAAAATTAAACATATACAAAACTTTTCAAATATTGCATAGAACATAAATGGTGTAATGCCTGTCTTTACACACCTGATCATGGTAAACATACCTGCCACACCTTAAAGTCCTCCAGGTTGCCACATGTTTCAAACAAGAAAGAACCATTTTCTGGCACACAAGAGAGCATGTTATTTAGGCCATGAGCCACTGCATATACTGCGTTGTAAATGATATAAAAAATTCTTGAGTCAGGTTCATTCTGAAATTTGGTTTTGAATATTTGCAGTTTCTCTTCACCTGTGCACATGACAGTATTTTCATACAAATTCCCTTTTGCCAGGGTCAAGTTGGATCCTTGGCTGGGCCAATGACAACCCATTGCTTGCTCCCAAAACAATTTCACAAATCTGTCCTTGGGGCGATTAGATGGGTGGACATTCAACAGGAATTCTTTGAACCCTGGGATTGTGCCCTCATGAACAGTCAAGCCAATAGTGACACTCATTACATTGCCAAATTCATTGTTTGGAAAATTTGAGGATGTTGACCACCCTTCACTTGCAATCCATACTTTGTTGCTAATGTTTTGGTCAGACAATGCTCTCATAAGTGGAAGCAGATTAGGGCTAGAACAAAAGGCAATAATGACATTGACAGAAGACTGTGCAATTATGTCTGTAACGATTTTGATTTTCATGATTGAAGGCTCAGTGGATAAAGTTTCAAGGAAGGCAATGCATACTCCAAATTTCAAAAGCTCTTCCTTTAAACGCTGGGAGCCTAACCTACCATAGTCATCATCATTGGCAAGTATCCCTATCCAGGTCCACCCAAAGTGCACCACAATTTGGACCAGTCCCTGGGCCTGGCTGTCATCACTTGGTATGGTTCTGAAGAAGGATGGGAACTCAGCTTTATTGTTGAGAAGAGGACTTGTAGAGTAGTGGCTTACCTAAAATGAGAGAGATCACTTTAGTTATCAAATAAACATTAGCTCCTCAGTTCTCTACAACCCTTCTAACATAAAAATGAGTTTCCATTTGAAAAATATGTCTCAACTCGATAAGTCAAGTAACCTTGCAATAATACTCCCTTCAATTCTCCCTATCAGAGTTTCCTAAAAATGTGGTCTATGTTCTCTGTTGATAAGTTAATTCAACTAGGTCTCAGAGGAGGTGGGAAGGACTTTAAAAGTAAAATATAACCAATGTATTAAGTCTTAAATTAAAATAGCATGGATAAGCATTTTACTGGGAGAATCTGGGACATATCAATAGAACACATGCATAATTTGAGTCATTCAGGATCATGCCGTGGGAATTTGACAGGCAGTGCCTATTGGTGATAGTGGTGGCAGCTCGATGTCGGACTTGTGGCTTGTGCCACTTATATTTGCAATTTAGTATAGCGACTTTGGGTCATGCCTATATGTGATTGTGATGGCAGCATAATGTCCGCTAATCATGCATCATGTGATTTTTGCCATGTGTCACACATATTTAGAATTTAGTACAGAAATCCTGAGTCAGGATATCCACTTCACCTTCCAGAAACCCACCACACACCACCACACCCAACAGATACCCCGCCGCTGCTGGAGCAAAATCACCGAAGATCAACTTCATGCTAACCTTGCTCTCAGCCCACCCACCGTACCTTCCAACACCAACAACGCTGCTCACAGCCTCAGACGCTGGATCGAGGACTGCACAAACACCCTTACCCTGCTGAAGAAACCCCCCTACAGAGACACCAGCAAGAGGGCCAGCTGGTTCACCCCAGAACTCCTAGCCTCCAAGCAAGCTTGCCGGAAGCTAGAGAAGAAGCGGCACAGTGAACAGACCCCGGACAGCCTCGCAGCACACAAGGACGCCATCCGGAACCACCACCACCTCATCAAGGCTGCCAAGAGGACCTCCTTCAAAGACCGCCTCGACAACAACACACACGACAGTACGGAGCTCTTCAACATCGTGAAGGAGCTCTCCTGCCCCAGCTCCAACACCAACGACATCCCGCCGTCGCAAACCCTGGACGACTCCCTCGCCACTTTCTTCCACCGCAAGATAGCTGACATCCATGACAGCTTCAACACCCAGACAGCCCCAACAGACAGCAGCACAACAGACTCTCCTCACATCATCGACTACGACCCACTGCTAGCCTGGGCCAGTGTGAGCATCGATGACACCATCAAGACCATGAGCACAATCCACTCCGGCTCTCCGCCAGACCCATTCCCGCACCACGTCTTCAACAAAGCAAGCAGCTCCATCGCACCCCACCTGCGCATCGTCATCAACCTCTCCCTCGAGACCGCGACCTTCCCAGAGAGCTGGGAACACGCTGAGATCAACGCTCTACTCAAAAATCCCAAGGCAGACCCAAGAGACCTCAAGAACTTCCGGCCCATCTCTCTGCTCCCGTTCCCGGCCAAGGTCATCGAGAAGATCGTCAACAGACAGCTAACCCGATACCTCGAAGAAAACAGAATCCTGGACACTTCCCAGTCAGGGTTCCGCAGCAACCACAGCACCGAGACCGCCCTCATTGCCGCCACCGACAACATCAGGACCCTGCTGGACAACGGTGAGACTGCAGCACTCATCCTCCTAGACCCCTCTGCCGCCTTTGACACCGTCTGCCACCACACACTACGCACACGCCCCCACGCCACAGGGATCCGAGACAAGGCTCTGGAATGGACCACATCCTTCCTCTCAGGCAGAACCCGGAGTGTCTGCCTCCCCCCATTCCGATCCGAAGCCTCCGAGATCATCTGCGGCATACCCCAGGGTTCTTCCCTCAGCCCGACACTGTTCAACGTCTACATGACCCCGCTTGCACACGTCGCCCGACAGCATGACCTCAACATAATCTCCTATGCCAACGACACTCAACTGATCCTCTCCCTCACCAAGGACCCCATCACCGCCAAAGCCAACCTCCACGAAGGAATAAAGGCCATTGCCAACTGGATGAAGATCAGCCGCCTGAAGCTGAACTCGGACAAGACAGAGGTCCTCAACCTCGGCTCCAACCCTTCAGCCTGGGACGACTCCTGGTGGCCGACGCCACTGTGGACAGCCCCGACACCAACAGATCACGCACGCAACCTGGGAATCATCCTAGACTCAACACTCTCAATGACCTAGCAAGTCAACGCTGTCTCCTCCTCCTGCTTCAACAATCTCTGCATGCTCCGCAAGATCTACAAATAGATCCCAACAGATACAAGAAAGACAGTCACCCAGGTCCTCGTCAGCAGCAGACTCGACTACGGAAACACCCTCTACGCGGGAGCGCCGACCAAGCTCATCAAACAACTACAACGCATCCAAAACGCCTCGGCGCGACTGATCCTCGATGTACCACGCCACAGCCACATCACCCCCCACCTGAGAAACCTGCACTGGCTCCCCTTCAAGCTCCTCATTCACGCACACAAGGCACTCCACAAGACCGGTCCTGCCTACCATCCACAGATGTCTCTCCTTCTACATCCCCAACCGCCAGCTACGCTCCATTGACCTCTCACTAGCATCCGAAGAACTACCACCGGCGGGAGATCCTTCTCCCACCTCGCCGCCAAAACATGGAACACCCTCCCACTAAGCCTACGACAGACCCAAGACCTGCTGACCTTCAGGAGAACACTCAAGACCTGGCTGTTCGATCAGTAGCGCCACCACCACCCCCCCCCAGCGCCTTGAGACCCTGGCGGGTATGTAGTGTGCTTTATAAATGATTGATTGATTGATTGATTGATTGACTTAGAAATTTCAAAGGTCAGATTAGGACCGTAATTTTATTTAACGTGTATATCGGTCCTAACTCAGCGTCTAGGTTATCTCTATCTGACGAGGTGACCGCAACAGCAATAAATATGAGATCTGGGTTCCCGAATGTAGACAGCGTACTCTCTGGAGATTTCAACATGTGGCTGATATCTGCAGGAAGGCAACTGGGTCATACCACCGCAGGATCGCCCAGGATTGAGCAAGGAGGACCCAAAGGGCTGAGCCCTCCAGGGTAATTTGGAACATCTTGGCCTTAGAGCCCTTAACAGGCGTTTTCTTCCTCACAACCACCTAGTCTCTCATTTCTATTTAAAACCGGTGCGTCTCTGGTCAATTACTCTTTTGTCAGCGTTTTCCTCTTGAATTATGTCTCTGGTTTTGGGTTTGGCAATAGATTGGACAGAGATCACAACCCTCAAGGAATATCCCTCAGACTTAGGCTGATGCAACATGATCAGGCAGCGGCCCAAGCCTTCGAAAGCTCCACTATCAACTGAAAACGCATCAAGTGTTCAGTCAATAATCTACAGCTCCTAGCGACAGAAGCAAAGCATACAATCGGTGTATGACCTGGCATCATTGGCGTGGGTCTCCCTTCCTCTCTACTCTCCCTATCTTTTATATTGGCTGGATTTAGATGTTCTGGGCACCGTGCCACTGCTACGCAAATGCTCCCTATATATAAATGACTGTATGAATAAGGTTAACTATAATACCTACATCGCTGTAGCCTGTTTCAATAGTGAGTTACCTTCCATTTCACTGTCGTTACTGCGAAACAATCCATTCTCATAGGCCAGGATGTGCCGGTTAAAGATTGCTTTCTATCATCCTATCGGGCCCTAGGAACCTGATAGGACGCTCAAGTTTGATACGTATATGCTCAGGACATTGAGGGGCACCTTTTAGTAAGGACCGTTTATATATTGCATGTGTTGAAATACCTTTTCTGAAAACGTGGTACTTTCTTCCCTAAGCTTTACTGAAGGCTGTTGCGCGTATGTGTATGTGTATTGGCCATCTGGTTTTGGAGCAGCAGGGCCAGCTGGGTCAGACCTGGCTGGAGAGAGAGATCGGTATTCAGAGCATGGAGAGGGGTGACTCTTTGATCCGAGCAGGGCTGTGCCTGGCAAGGTGAATGATGGCTCCATCTCCCACTGGTGTCTGATAGGAGACCCCCTCATTCTGAAAGGGCAGGATTTCACCTCGTAAACCAAGTGCTCCCCGACCCCAGCGAACTGGTTCTGACCGGAGTCAGTGATTTTCAACCTTAGAGAACAAAGACTTTTAGGTATAAAATGCTGCACTGGAACTTTGGCCAAGAGTGTTCCTTCTGGATGTCAAGACGAAACTCTGTCCGCGTGAACAAAGGAAAGGACTTTGCAACTTTCATCAAGCTTGCTGAAGATACTACCCGAGGGCCTAAATCGAGAGCGCCTCCTGCAGAAGTCTCAGGGACATTAGACTTAACCTCGTCTGCCGTCGGAATTCCTGTGCGAGGAGTTCTGCTTGCAGGTGAGGCCTTCGTCGAGTAATCCGGAGCCTCTAGTTCTACTGTGAGGACCGCGGACTGGGCGCTTCTGAACTTTTGCTAAACCTGTGGCTGCCGCTGCAGCTAAGAGAGAGCTGCCACCGCTGAGAGCCCGCTTGAATCAGAATTGAGACTTTCTAAACTTTCGCTGAACCTGTGCGGGCCACTGCAGCTAAGGGAGAGCTGCCGCCGCTGAGTGCCCGCCTGACTCTGAACCTTTGAACTTTCTTGCTAAACCTGTGTGGGCCGCTGCAGCTAAGAGAGAGCCGCCGCCGCTGAGAGCCCACCTAAATCTGTATCTTCAAACCTTTTGCTGGATCCGTGTGGGCCGCTGCAGCTAAGAGAGAGCTGCCGCTGCTGAGAGCTCACCTGAATCGGCACCTTCGGGCTGTCCGCTGAATCTGCGTGGACCGCTGCAGTTGAGAGAGTGCTGTGGCCGCTGGGCGTCCACCGTGGTACCCGCCTGGTCGAGACCCTAAATTGTCCCGTAGGCTGCCGCAGCTAAGAGAGAGCTGCTGCCGCTGAGTACCCACACCCTTTGCTACGGTGCACCATCGTGATCTGTCCCGTGGGCCGCTGCAGCAATGAGAGAGCTGCTGCCGCTGAGGGCCCGCACCCTTTGCTACTGTACATCATCATAATTCGTCCCATGGGCCGCCGCAGCCAAAAGAGAGCTGCTGCTGCTGAGTGCCCGCACCCTTTTGTACTGTGCACCATTGTGATTTGTCCCGTGGGCCGCAGCAGCCAAGAGACAGCTGCTGCCGCTAAGTGCCTGCACCCTTTGCTACTGTGCACCATCGTGATTCATCCCTTGGGCCGCTGCAGCCAAGAGAGAGCTGCTGCCGCTGAGTGCCCGCACCTTTTTGCTACTGTGCATCATCGTGATTTGTCCAGTGGGCAGCAGCAGCCAAGAGAGAGCTGTAGCTGCTGAGTGCCCACCCCTGGTGCTATTTTTCATCCTCGTAATTTGCCCGGCGGGCCGCCGCAGCTAAGAGAGAGATGTGGCCGCTGAGCACCCGCACCACTGACAACTTTGCATCCTTGGGATTTGTTCTGTGGGCTGCCGCAGCTAAGAGAGAGCTGTGGCTGCTGAGCGCCCGCATCATTGACAACTTTGCATCCTTGGGATTTGTTCTGTGGGCCGCCGCAGCTAAAAGAGAGCTGCTGCCGCTGTGAGCCCACTATGGAGCTGCATGATGAGAGTCATCGCCACCACCAGCCTGGGCCACCGCAGCCGCGCGCTGCTGCCACTGAGCGCCCACCTGTCCCTGAGTGCCGGAACCACTGTGGGTGCATGCTGCGGACCTCAGCCTCCAAGACCTGTGGTCGCTCGGAGTCCGCCTGTCACCGTCTCCGCTTCTTCCAGAAGCTACGTGCTGTAAGTAAGTAAGTAATAATTTATTGCACAGTTAATTAAAACCAATGCGATACAATAACACATAATAAAGTTCATTAAAAACTGCAGCATAGATAGTTCATCTATGTAAGTTAAATCATATGTCCTGTTTGCTAAATTAATCATGGGTCAATTTCACAAATCTGCAGCTCAATTGAGGGTCCTGTGCTGAGAAGCAGGTTAACACTGCATTCCTTTGTGTGCGTACCCCCTGTAGAATGAAATGGCGTTTCAGCAGGAGCTTCCTTTCTTCTTTCAGTTCCTCACATGAGCATAGCAGGTGCAACATATCTTCTGCCCCAATGCCGCATAACCTGCATAATGTTCCTGCTTTCAATCTCAGCCAGTGAGGAAGATGTAGGATGCATGGTAGCAGGCCCAATCTATATCTTAAAAAGCACAGTTTGATTTTTTTTGTGTAACCTAGGGCAAGATAAGGCTGGGAGGCTTCTGTCAGGTATGTATTTAATACCATCCAAGCATGAGATCTTTTTGATAGGATGGCTTTATCCTGAACCCATGACTGTAGCTTGATCGATTTTTTCACCAATTTGTTGAGTGTTTTATGATCTGCGTGGGACGCCCAGAGCTCCGCCAGCCCGGTGTTCACTATGCTTTTTTCCAGGTATTTTGCAGCTGGTGAGTTTTGGGTCTGCTACGTGCTGTAGTCCCTTTCAACAACAGGTACCTGGTGCGCAACGGGTCGCGTACGCCCCAGCCCTGAACTCAGCCGTGTCCGATTTGGGTGAATACGTTGTTGTCTCTTTTTATCCCTACGGGCTGACGTGAATTGTAGTTGTTGAAACGCTTTGAGAGTGTTTGAGTTAAACTGTTGGATAAAGATATTATTTTTCTATATCTACCTGAGTTGTGTCCTTTTGTGGTGTTGTTACTGCTTTATTGTTCGTGGCCATAAATGCTTCACACACTGCCTCTGAGATAGGCCTAACTGCTTGTGCTACGTTACCACAGGGTTGAGCAGGGGTTATCAAAGGGGGTAGCCCACTTGCCCTGACTTAGGAAGAAGGGTCCCTATTTGGACATTGGCGCCAGCCATTGCCAACTAGAAACCCCCATTTCTACATTGGTGGCAGCGGTGGGATCAGAACCTTCCTTTATGATCCAGAAAACTTGATAGCCTGGCACGCAAAACAGATAAAGTACACACAAGTGACTGGGTCCCAAAATACGGTAAGCCAAACGTAGCATGAATCGGCTATGGCGGGAACTTAAAAGGAAGCCAGTGGATCCACTAACAATAACCAAATTAAGAGAGGCCAAAGCTATTTGAAGGCTGCCAAATGGGAACAACGAAGGGTTTACTGGATTTCCTTCTGGGCCAGACTATACCACGACATAAAGTCAAACAACTCTGTGATGTTTTGGCACACTAAAAATAGTTTAGGGGGCATAGTCCCCAAAGTTGCCTCATCTAACATATTGGAATCTGAGTGGTACCTCTTCCTGCATAGTAATTTCAATGACCTACAAAAACACAACTACAATCAGGTTACTGGTACAGAGGGCAGCAAAGCTCCAGAGGTTCAACCTTGGATTGAGGGCAATTTACCTCTTGAGCACTTCCATACAGCGCCAATAATCCAAAAGCAGATTGATAAAGGATGAAAAGATGGGGCCACAGGGCCAGGAGGCATTCCTTCAGCCCAGTTTAAGGAGGACTCTGCTTTCTGGGCTTCTCAGCTAGCTCTGCTCTATACTACCATCCTAGAAAAGAACATCATTCCGTCCTCATGGCAAGGATCGATCCTCGTCCCAATCTTTAAAGGAGGAGATAAAAAAATCCCTAGGCAACTATCGGTTGGTTGCCTTAATTGATAACGAAACAAAGTACTTTGCGGGGATACTGCTAAACTCCCTTTGGGCATGGGCCGAAGCATGCTCAATAATTCCACCAAACTAAACTGGATTTACAAGCAATACTGGCAGTACGGTCAATCTTATGGCACTTTCCCTTTTAATCGACCACGCAGAGATCATTACTAGCCCCATTTATATGGGGTTTATTGACTATAAATCGGCTTTTGACAAGGTCAAAAGGTCAAAGCTGTGGCGGTAGCTTTCCTTATTGAATATTCCAAACAGCTTATTGAGAGCTGTGCAGCTTTTCCCTCTGGACACGTGGGTCAGGATCAAGATTGGAGACAGCTCAATACTGTCACGACCAATTTCGACAATGCAAGGCCCCAAGCAAGAATGCGTTCTGGCCCCCACACTGTTCAATGTATTTTTATCTGATCTCCAGGAAGCCCTGAATCTAGCTAATTCGCACCCACCCAAAATAGGTAGTCTCCACCTGTCAAACCTATAGTATCCCGATGACGTGGTTCTTTTAAGCCACACAAAGATAGGACTACAACGGCTCCTGGATGCAACCGCTGTATATTCCATCAGGAATGGGCTTCAGATTAATAACAAGAAAACTAAAATCCTGGCGGTTCGCTCAGGAAGGCCCAAGAAGCTGGCATGGGTCTTAAACTTTGAAAGAATAGAAGAAACCAGCTGCCACAAGTATTTAGGAGTCTTCTTTAATAACAATGGCAGATACAAGAGCCAATTGGGTGAAAAAAAAGAAAGGAACTGCGTTAGCATTTGCACTTAGCTCCATTCACAAGAAATTATTTGGCCCAAATTTCGCTCCCACCCTTCAGGCGGCCCAGGCAAAGGTTATTCCAACTCTAACCTACAGAATTGATGTGCTAAAAGGGCTAGACAGTGGCTAACTAGACAAATTAGATGCAAAAAAATGTATAACGACCTTCCTGATACCTTCCCATACATCTACGGCACAAATCAGGCTGGAATTCGGCATCTGCGGACAGTCAATGGGTCGAATGGCGACTTTTCTAATGAGCTGCCACAAACTGAGGGCGTCAAAGGAGGGTAGTCTGGGTCACCACTTATGGGCCCAGCTGAACACAAGACGATAGCCAGCGGGGCATACTACTTGTCCTGTGGGCTTAGCATCCTCGGCCTGAGTGAGCTCTGGGACTTACATGCAAGCCAAAATGAATTCAAGAGGCTAGCAAAACTCAGCGAGAAAAGACTTTCCTCAGCAGAAGACAGGGCTAGCCTCTCTGCTAAAAGTCACAGTTGGATGACTCTCAGCACTTACGCACAGTTGAAACCTCAGAGTTATCTAACTTTCACCTTCAGTGCACGTACCAAGCTCCGCTTCTTAAAACTGAGAATGGGGGTGATTCCAATGATTTGCCATCTTCCCAAATGGAAAAGAGACTGTGCCCTGGAAACATGCCGGCTTTGCGGCCAACACAGGGAAGATCTATTGCATATACTGTGTTTGTGTCCTAACCTCTTAAAGGAAAGAAGGGCTCTACTGCGAAGGGGTTGGATCGACAAGGAGGTCAGATCATGTAGAGGTGCAGTGTTGGCTGCTTTCTTCCCCGGAACATCATCTCAAATTGCACCTTGGTTAGGTTTATGGTTTGCTTTGCAAAAAAACTAGTGGAAGTGAGATGCTCAACGCTTCCTCGGCCTGAGACCTAGACACCTTGCTTACCTGTATCAGTTGCTGAACTAACTCCTTTTGCAGAGCGGACAGGCACACGGACAGTCTTTGGACAAAAAATAACATAAAATTGTCATCAGAAGGGGAGTAGCCCACAGGTTAGCTGATCCGGGTCTCAAATGCTATTTTAAACTAGGACTGCCGTCTCCTTATGGGAACACCACTATAGGAGTTATGGATAGTGCACTTACAATAGAGTTTTATATGTTTGGATGTCGGGTGCTTTTATCTACAGGAACCTGGGATTTATTATCAATTTTACATATTGTTACATTTTTATTTTTAGTGTTTGCAAGGGTTTTAACAAATCATGCAATACAGTGTCTTCTATTTCTACTCCTACTGTCCTTGATCTAAGACTTCTTGCATCACTGTCAGGGTGTCCTCCTGAGAGACGCTTGTATATAAGCTCTCTACAGCATGGCTTAATAGAGTGTTCTTCTCAGGGTCATATTCAATATCTTTCATCAGGTTTAACATATCTTTAGTATCCTTAAGGTATGTAGATTTACCCTTTACCAAAGGTTTAGATACAAATCAACTAAGCAAAACAGTGGTTCCAGAAGGGAGCCTATCCCTGACACTATCAGGCATTCACGAGGAGGTGACCTGTTTATATCAATCTTGGGTAGTGTATAAAAATACGCTGTTTTTGGATTGCTGGTGAACAGGAATTCTGCCTCCTTTGTGGAAATGAATTTGTTAGTTTCTGCAGTCTACACCAGATTCCTGATCTCCATCTTTTGTTGTTGTGTAAGGTCTTTGAAGCGGGCTTGGCAGTTCTTTTTGTCATCTAAGAGGCAGAGGCACTTAGTCGCATAGGCTTGATTGCCTGGTATGACAACCCACACACCCCCATTTGCTGTTTTTATGATTATGCTTTCTTTTTCTCTTAGCTCTTTTAGTGCATAGATTATGCTCTAGTTATGTTGTGGTAGACATTCCAATCTTGCTCCTGTAGTGTTTCAATCTTGTTGAACACAGTCTGTTCAAAGGTTAGTACTTTGATGGAGATGGTGGTTGTCATATCACAACAAAACAACACAAAACACAGACAAATGCCTGCTTTAGATACCACCAACATTGAAATGCTGACATGATCTTTCAAAGTGGTGGGCCTAATAATTGTCTTGAACAATAGTGAGCGAGTGAGTGAAGCAAGCAATCCAAACTTTGTTTTAAAGGGCTTATGTGGGGTCTCTTTTGTAAATATTTTGAAAGAAACTAAGTAAAATAGGGCTTTTTAAAGAAAAATTACCATTTAGTGTGGCTGAAAACACAATAGGTCATGAAGGGAAACACAGTAAATATTCAAGTCCTTTTATGGTGTGCCATGTCAGTGAAACCTAATGCTCCCCAGGTGTGGACCTATTCTTTTTCAAAATGTGCAGTGGGCTCCCCACGTGTCAAAAATTACCTTAATTGTGGCAGGGTGAGTATTTTGTCATGGGTGCCCCCATGCAATAAAATACACACAATATGCCAGGGATAGAATTTACCCAGTAATGCCATCCATATATCATTGGTTGACCCATCTGTCAAAAATTACCTTTAGTATGTCTAAACCAGCATGCTGTCATGTTTTCCCCCCATCTGCCATGATTGTCCTTCCTCATGCCAAACATTACCTGCAATGTGTGAGCACCAGCATTTTTGCCATGAGTGTCCACATCAAAGATTTTCCTCAACTATCCTACCTCCATCATTTTCCAAGGGTGTCCCATATGCCATGAATTACATCTAGTATGCAGGTGCCAATAATTTATTATGGGTGCCCAATATGCAGAGAATTACCGCCACTATCAATGTGCCAATATTGTTGTCACAGATGCCTGTCATGCTAACACTTGCCTTCAGTATGCCAGTACTAGGATTTTGCCATGTGTGCCTCTATAAACCAAGACTTATCTTCAGTGTAGGAAGCTGGCTCTGTATTTTGTATATCACTAGGTGGTTAACCCCTGCACATAGTCTAGAAAATCCCCAAAGGTGTACAGGTCTCAATGTAAAACCCAAAGTGCTCTACTAGGGACAGTGTGGGCAAGCAGCTTCAGGCCTAACACAAAGGAGTGCAAGACATTTATTGTACGACATTGACCAATAATGGACACATGACTCTAAAAGGAAACCCCCACCAATTTTAGAAAAATGTACTGGGTTTGTATTTTATTTTAAGGCCAAGATTGTCGCAATAAGGTAAGTACGTTTTAAAATAAAAATACTATTCATTTTGAAAAATCGACACAGAAACTTTTCAGAACGGTTCAATGTTATCATATGGGAAAAACAATATTGCGGGTAAACAGGTAAGTATTGCACTTACAAATGCAGTCTCCGTGGCCAAAGGTCGGCAAGGAACATGGGTCAGGTGAGTACCAAAACTGTACCACCAGGGACACAGGTGCTGCTGGGGGCAGAGTTCAATGTAGGAATTTGACCCAATGCTTTTCAATGGAGACAGGGTCTGCTTGGAGCCACACTGCTTGCAGGTAAGTGGATCAGTTGCATCGGACAAGCTTTGGTGGTTAGCACCAGCATAGGGGGGCCACAAAGCATCACCAGACATACACCACCAGTGGCACATCGGCGGGCAGGTGCAGGGTGCAATTTCACCGTAGGGTGCCCAATGCTTTTCAATGGAGATTCTTCTTTTGGCAAACAGGCTGCAGGCATTACACTGGAGGTTGCAGGAGGGAGACCAACAACAGCAGATGTAACTAGCTCACCAAGGCCCAGGGGCTTCGGGTGCAGGGGTGCCTTTTGACATTGAAGTCTTCTCACCAGAGCCGGTTGCTGCCAGGGGGATCCTCTGGATTCACACTGCAGGCGCATCTGTTCAGATCATAAGAGGTCAGTCAACGCTGGCCTCGAGACCAGGATCACTGGGGAGACTTTACTGCACAGGTAACCCACTCAGGCTAGAGCTGTGGGCATCGGATGAAGAGTGGGCAGGAGACGTGGATCTGCCTAGATCTGGGGTCTCTGGAGCAAGTTTCTTCTTGACAGGTCTACTGTCAATGGGACTTCGGAGTATTTTTCAAATGCAGCAGTCCTCCAAGAGTTTTCAGAGGTCGCTGGCTGCAAGCCAGGTCGCTAGTTTGCAGAAGCTGGAGACAGGCCGGTAGGGCTGGGGCCAAGGCAGTCATCTTCAGTCTTCTCTGCAGGTGCAGGGATGTCTTCAATCTTCTTAGGTCATTGCAGACCTAGTTTCTATGTCTGGGGGAGCCACCTAAATACTAAATCTAAGGGAGTTTTAGAGGAGTGTCAGGTATGGTTAGTGGACACCTTACCTGGGGTGATTACACCCTCTATTATACCACCTTCCTGTGGGGGGAGGCATAAACCTAGCCCTGATTGGAGGGAGTCTCCTTATTTTCAAGATGGTGGGGGCTGAAAGACGTGCTTCATCTCGCCTCCCCCACCTTAGAGGTGGAGTTGGCAGAGGTGGGCACACCTCCTATTTTCCTAAGTTTTTCCTCCCCAAAGTGGGCCTATAAACCGGGGGCTGCAATCTGCTGCCAACAGCAGTGACTGGGTCACATTACAAAGGCGGTCAGCCTTCGACGTTTCCCCCTTCGAGCACTGGCCCATCCTAGGGGAGGAGATCTGACACATCTGCCCAGGATGTGCATTGTCTCTGGTCCCAGAGAGCAGAGGCTCTCTACCCAGGGGCCCAGAACTATATCTTGTTGTGGCCGCCTGCCTACAGCTGATCAAGGACCACACCAGGGTTGGTAGGTTTTCAGGGGCACCTCTGAGATACCCTCTGAGTACATGGTACAATAAATCACACTGGCATCAGTGGGGATTTATTGAGAGAAGCAGTTTGTTAACACACTTTCCAGTGTTCAGTGAAGCCATCATGGTGCTGGGGAACTCAAGTTGTCGAGTTTCCAGCCCATGTACTCTCTTTGGCTTCACTGGCACGTACAATAATAAGGAATGGACCCTAATATTGTAGGGACATATCTGCTCATGCAGATATGCCCTCCACTGTGGTATAGTGCACCGTGCCTTAGGGCTGTGAGGCCTGTTAGAGGGGTGACTTAAATATACCTTCAGGCAGTGCTCGCAGGAATGGCACCCAGGCAGGATGCAATGTCAACTTTGTAATCTTTACCCTCAGAGGGGTATGAAAGCTGCAAGGGCAGTGGTATGGGCCCATTGAGAGGGGTCCCAGGGGACCTGCTTCAGCTCCCGGGCCCTAGATACACAGGGTATCAATTACTAGGGGTTTACAGGAGGCAGAAGTACCATGGACATGTTTTGGGGAAGAAGCAGAGGCACAGGGGACCTGGTTGGCAGGGACACTGTGTACTACAATTGAAACCACATCAAAACCAGACAAAAAGTGGGGGCTAGCCATGCAAAAAAGGCACGTTCTCACATTCAGCATAACAGGTGTCAATGGCAGACTCACAAGCATATCACCACATACTCACTCAGACTCATTTACGCTCACTAACTCAAGCTCATTCCCACTGACTCACACGCATCCATTTTCATTTCCAGTTACTTTTACTAATTCTCTCTCAATTGTACTCACTCACTCTCACTCCTTGTACTTTGACTCACTCAAACTTACTCACCCACACTTACATGCAATCACTCATATTCTCAATCCCTCATTTTCACTCACTCTGACTTCCAATTTTCACTAATTTTTTTACACTCCCTTTCAGCTGCATTCACTTCACCTCTCACTCATTAGACTTTCTCATTCACACTCTTTTGCATTTACTCATATTCACTCTCACTCACTCATTCTCACTCACAGATACACTCACTAGCACACCTCACACTCATTCTTATTTATTCTCAGACACCCACTCTCTCACTAGCAATCACCCGTCTGCTCACTCATTCTTACTCACTTTGTCTCACTTAGACTCAGTGACAATCACTCTCCCCACCTCACGTACTACTTGTCACTGACTCTCACTCACTTTCCTCACAAACACATACCAACGTATACACACATTCTCACAAACACATGGTCTTTCCCCCAGACACACACCCACTCACTCACAAGCATGTTCACAGCAAACATTTAAAAGCATTGTTATTACTTACATAAGATGCCACAACATTTTTATTTCCAGCTCCTGATGCTCCATTTTTTTAAGTGTTATCATAATACAAACTGGTCAGAAAACAAGGAGGTTCATAGCCTTTGTCTTCTTGGAGTTGATGTTTACACCTCTGAGGTTAGGGGTCTCAAAGCCAGTACCACGAGACGCAAAGGGCAAGACAGGGGTCACAGCTGAGACCCCTGACAACCCATAAATGAAATCCTTATGAGGCATGGGTGAGAGAGGTGGGAACAAGGTAGATGAGAGTAAGAGAGAAATAGTGTGAACAAACTAGAAAAAACACAAGATAGCTGTTAGAGACCGAAGGGTAGAGAGATGATAAAGAGACAGACTAGTGAAAAAAGGCCCATTTTACAGAAACAGAGAAAAAAATGAAACAACTGTGGGGCATATTATCAAGAAACGGCGTTAAAATTATCGCCGCTTTAGCGGCAGAAAACTGCTGCTAAAGCGGCGATAATGGGCTTGATAATATGAACCTTGCGAATTCCCATAGAAGCCCATGTTCTGGTGTGAACATGGGCTTCTATGGGAATTCTCTGCGGCACATTATCAAGCCCATTATCGGCGCTTTAGCGGCAGTTTTCTGCCGCTAAAGCGGCGATAATTTTAACGTCGTGCTTGATAATATGCCCCTGTGAGAGATAGAAGGAGTGACCATTGAGAGTTAAGAACAGAGAGGGACACACAAAGAGGTGGGTATACGTAAAAATCAGTGAGGCTGTTTACCTCCCTCTCAAGCTCTATCAAAACAAATAAAGTGGAAATATATTTTCATCATCCCTTATGGTTCTTGACACACTATAGACGCAACACAATTAGTCTTCAGGCTTTTTCCAACTATGCACCCAGCATCTTGAACAACATTCCCCTATCCATCAGGAACACCACAAAACTGCTCTTGTTTAGGAAAGAGGGTAAGGCTCACCTCTTAAAGAACACTACATCACAATGAATTCACTTTCCATATCCCAAGTACCACTTCTATCACTCGACTTTATGCTTGTCTTTTACCCTGTAGAACACGCTTCTGCATTTTGACTAAGCTAGTGCCATAGAAAGACCACAAATACATACATACTAAACAAGTACAGATTTGCTTCAGATTCGGGGGCATATTTACTAGAGAAGTGGAGGAGCATGGCGTTAGTCTCCTTGGATTAACGCCATGCTCCGCTAATTCTGAAATGCAGGGTTGCACCATGCTTACAACAATATGGTGGAGCCCTGCATTTACCCCTGTGCTGGTGCAAAATTTTGCAGCCTAGTGCCAACGCAGACACCCAATGGTGTCTGCATTAAGGGGAAGATTGTTTATGTGCAGGAAGGTCTCCCTTCCTGCACATAAACAGGCTTTAAATGGCATTTTGAAACTTCTATCCATGCTGCCTAACGCATCACACATAGAAGTTGAAAATGTCATTTTTTTAAAGTCGTTTATGTGCAGAAGGGACACCTTCCTGCACATAAGCAATCAAAGGCCTTTTGCTGTTTCTATGTGTGCTGAACAATGCAGCACACATGGAAACAGCAAAAACGAGGCGAAATTAAACATTTCTCCTCTGTATGCCTGTTTAAGACAAGGTTTCCCTGGTCTTAATTTCGGCGCTGACCCATATTTATGGTGCCCTTGTAACTATGTGACAGCGTCAAAATCAATGGCTGTTGCGGTGACAACCGTAACACCCATTGCGGTGACAACCGTAACACCAATTGCCCACAGGACTGAATGGTAGGGGAACTTTCACGCATGCGCTAACTGTTGCTGGAGGTGAGGCGGCAGTGGCGTAGCTAAGGGGGTGCGGTGGGGGCGGTCCACTGAAGGCAGCACTATTTTGGGGGCAGACAAAGGCATTCAGATAAGGCTCGGCATGCTTTCGTGGACGTTCGGGGACGGGCAGAGAAGGAATAGGACTCGGGCAATGTCCTCTTCTTTTTTGTGCTGGCAGCTGTCCCCCCCTCTACTCCTATTATTCCCTCTCTTTCTGTCTTGCTCCTCACTTACTGAAAACCATAACTTGAAGAAACGGTTCACAACCTCTTTCCTTCTTTCATTTAGTTGCTTCCCTGTGAAATGGATCCAAAAAAGAAAAACACTCTTGCGGGTAATGCCCTTTTTCTGACATTTTTCTATTCCAAAGTGCAGCGGGATGGAGAGAAATAGAAGGTTTTAAATATGAAAAATAAATACATAACTAAATAAAGCAAGACAGAGTGGTTGCAAAGTGGCCAGATTGGTTTTATTCACATCCAAACACATAAGCCTCACTTTACAGACTTTGCAGTGAAGCGCTACTTTTGTTTTCTCGTCTTCCTTTGAACAGCATTGTTGTCCCCAGGTGGGGAAGTGCACCATTCCTGGAGGTACTGCAATACCTGGTTGATGGGTGGATTGGAAAAGAAAATGCGTACCATGGCTCTGTTTATGGATGTGGTCTTTTTAAACCATACTGCTTACGTTTATTTTATTTTTTTTTTTTTTTATTTTTTTTTTTTTTTATTTCAAAACTATTTTATTATTTTAAAGAAGCAAATACGGACATGAGATACAAGCAAAAGTGATACAATTGATATCAGACAAAGGCAATAAATATGTTAGAATAAAATTAAATAATAGGAAATCAAATCATTGTCATTCATTAATCCGCAGATATCAGATAAATAAATTAATTAAGGAGAGACGAAACAAATTGATATCCGGCAAAGATAATTATCAAAAGTATCACCATCAGATAGCAAAATAGGGATAAGAAGAAAGAAAAGAGAGGAAGAAAGAAAAGACGGAAAAGGTAGGAAAGAGACGAAGAAAGAAAAAGAGAGACAGGGAGGAAAAAAGGAAGAGGAGAGGATTTCCAAAGGATTCACCCGACACACAAGACAACACTAAAGAGACAAATCAAAGGGATATTGCTCCACCAACCCCTCGGAGGCCAACACCATGTACGAATCTAAGGCTTTCCAAACACCAGTAGATATAGAAGGAGAGAGATGAGCATGGTCAACTGACGTATGAGCACTTCGTAGAAAGGAAACCCAAGCCCACCAAGTATGGTAAGAGACGGATGAAAAGGATTTCCACTCCATGAGAATTACTTTGACTGCAATAGTCAATAAGAGATCCAGCAACTGTAACTCCATGGGATCTAAAGGCAGAGGGACTGGGGCCGCCAACGGACCTAAAAGGATTAATGGAAAAGAAAGTTGGAATTTAATATTAAAGATGAGCATGAGGTGTTTGTGAATTAAATCCCAAAAGGGTTGGAGAAGGGAGCAATCAAGGAACATATGTTGAAAATCGCCTGGTAAAAGCCCACAACTCCAGCACAGATTGTCTTCTTTGAGATTTAGCGAATACAAACGAATGGGAGTCCAGTGAAGAAGATTAATAGAGAAAAACTTAGACTGCATTAAAGAGGGGGCGATTTTGTTACGAAGAGAAAATTTACCAATATCTTGCCAGGTATCAGAAGAGATATGATCGGTAACTCTATGATCAAAATGATGTAGCCATTTTTGCTGTGCGACAGTTTGAGAAGGAAGTGAAGAGGACGATAAGAATTTGTAAATCCGAGACGCAACATGACCAGTCCTGATCCATAACTGAAAAAGCGTAATCATAGGGGAAGAAGGATGAAGGTGCTTTTTAGCAAGTGCTACCTTTATCTTAAGAAAGGTATAAAAGTCTAAATTAGATAAAGAGAATTGTTGAGCTAGGGATGAGAAAGGGGAAGGGTCATTGTTGGAATCATAGAGATGTTTAACAAGTGAGACACCTTTCCCAGCCCAGTAAGACATCAACTCTGGATCAATATTAATTTTAATTTTAGAATTCCGCCAAATAGACGACCATCTAGTTTTATGCAGTGGAATTGCTACTCTTTTATCAACCTTGCGAACCGCAGCAATAGTGTCTAAAATAATAGAACGAGAGAATGGAATAAAAACGGTATTCGTGGTTAAAAAAGAGGCAGTCGGCAGTGGGGATGCCAGTTCCTGTTCTATTGTCAACCATGCTGGAACATGAAGAGATGGAGAAGAAAACCAAAGGGCACCCTGGGACGCCAGAAAAGCAGTTTGATATTTCCCCCAATCAGGAAAATTACAGCCTCCCATATCATAAGATTTCCGTAAAAATTTATAAGCAATCCTAGCCCTTCTGTCATTCCATAGAAATTTGGAGGTAAGTAAGTCAAGTTCATGAAAGAAGGAATCAGAAAGCCTTACTGGAAGCATAGAGGAAACAAAATTAATAATAGGTGTGATCATCATTTTAAGAGTCTGCAGTCGGCCCCACCAAGAAATATGCTTCGGAGACCAAGTTTCTAAAAGACGTCTCACCTTAAGAATAGTTTGGGATTCATTATAAGTAGCCGTAGCATATAGAGTGGAACAAAAATAGATACCCAGGTATTTTAGCTGTTTAGATTGCCACTTAAATCCCGCCGAACCCATATGAGAAGAGAAACAGTAAGCATTTAAGGGGAACATCTCTGTCTTATCTTTGTTCAGAGTGTATCCTGAAACTTTTGAAAAAAGAGAAATCGTGTCCGAAATAGCAGGGATGGCCAGTGCAATATCATCAGAAAAAATGAGAACATCATCTGCATACGCAGCTGTTTTAATCTGATGAGACCCAAAAGAGAACCCCTTAATACCTGGATGTGAGTCAATCATTCTAAGAAGAGGATCAATAGATAACAAAAATAAAAGAGGAGACAAGGGACATCCCTGCCTAGTACCTTGGCGAAGGTTAAAAAAGGACGACGTAGCTCCATTCACTCTTATGTTCGCTCTAGGTTGGGAGTAAAGAGACATAACCATACGGATAAAGGAGTCACCAAGATTGTGCGCACATAGAACAGCTCGTAGAAAAGGCCAAGAGACCTTATCAAAGGCCTTTTCCGCATCAAGGGCCAAGGCCGCTGCCGGAAGCTTGGAGCGCTTGGCAGAACCGAGAATGTGACAAAAAGTGCGGATATTGTCACGTGCAAGACGACCCTTCACAAAACCTGTTTGGGAAGGATGAACCAATAGAGGAATAAAGGATTCTAGACGTTTAGCTAATATTTTAGCAAAAATCTTAGCTTCCATGTTAAGAAGAGAAATAGGACGAAAATTTTTGGGATCCGAATGATCTTTTCCTTCTTTGGGGATTACTACAATAGTAGCATCAGCAGCAGAGCCAGACACAGAGCCATCTTTAATAAAAGCATCAAAGACGGATTGAAGCTGCGGCACAATCTCAGGTATAAAGGTTTTATAAAACAAAATAGGATATCCATCAGGACCAGGAGCTTTACCAGAGCGAGTTGCTTTAATTGCAGAAATAATTTCGTCAGAGGTAATCGGGCCATTTAAAGAGATATTATCTGCCTCCGATATAGTTTTCACCGGAACTGTCTTTAAAAACTCTTGGCATTGTTCAAAAGAAGATTGAGTAGAAGGGGTATATAATTTATTATAAAAATCTCGAAAGACCTCAAGAATTTCAGTAGTCTGAAACTTTTTCTTACCAAGATGATCATTAATAGCAGAGATTTGTGAAGATTTATAAGAAGAGTCTTGGAACTTTAATGTAGCCGCAAGCATCTTGCCAGCCCGGTTTTTTAGCAGCAACTTCTTAGATTTCTGAGCCTGAAGACCTACATGAGCTCTCTTAGTGACTATAGTATTATATGTATATTTTAAATTCTTAATAGATTGAAGGCAAGATTTATCTTTAGATTGCCGAAAAAGAGATTCCTGAGTTTTAATTTCCGCTGCTAAGTCCGTAAGTTCCTTTCTGATGGCAGCGTTCCTCTTTGACATACATTTAATGACCTGACCACGGAAAGTGCATTTAAAAGAGTCCCAAAGCACAACAGGGGAATCAACTGAACCCACATTCTCACGGAAAAACAACTCAATAGCATGGGAAAACTCTCGAACCTCGGAAACATCATGTAATATTTCTGTGTTTAGTCTCCAAGATCGAGGACTCGCCCTAGGGGTGAAGGACAAAAGTGTGAACGTCACCGCGGCATGGTCCGAAACCAAGATAGGGTGAATAAGCGGAGATGAGGAAGATTGAACAAGAGAGGAGTGAACCAAAAGTAAGTCAATACGTGAAAAGGACGAATGAGGAGGCGAAAAAAAGGAGAAATCACTGCCAGTGGGATTATGAAGACGCCAGACATCCTGAAGATGGATAAGAGAGCACATATTGAGCATTTGTTTATGTGATTTAGGGGGACGAAAATTAAATGCAGAATTCCTATCTAGGATAGGATCCATTGGTAAATTAAAGTCACCACCTACAATAAGATTACCAGAATGAGGTGTGTCATTTAGCTTTTTGGTGATTACTTTCCAAAAAGAGGGATCATCCTTGTTAGGGGCATAAATGTTCATGACAAAGAGATCAGCATTACCATCAGACAACTTAGATAATAACCAACGTCCCTCTGTATCCTGTTCAGAGGAAACAATAGACAAACCAGAATGTTTAGAAACTAAAGTAATTACCCCATTTCTTTTGCCCCAAGCATCTGAACAAGCAACATCAGAAACCCATTCTTTCTTCAAAAATGACGCCTCCCTAGCAGAGACCTTTGTCTCTTGAAAAAGGACTAGATCCGAAGAAAGAGATTTGCAGTAATCTAATATCTTTGACCTTTTTACTGGATGATTTAAACCTTTCACATTAAGAGACAGTATATTCAATCCAGACATAAAACCAATAATAGGGAAAAATGATATTCTATATTTGATAGAGGATGTACAACAACCAAAAAAACTTGAAACCAAACACTAGCCACCAACACAAAACAGGAAGAATCCAAGGAGGAAATCCGAAGAGAGAAGAGGAAAAAAGAGGAAAGAGAAAGCAGGAAAGTAGGCAGAAGAAGAAAGAGAAGAATCAACAAGGAAGGTCTGAAAAAGACCAAATTCATACCAGGGGGGACATGGGAAGATGAGCAAGGGGACCATCGCGAAGGATAAAACAATCAGCATAACCAGCCCCAAAATAGTACATAACTGATTATACTTAACTTAGAAGGAAAAATATCTGATACATGAACTAGAACTAGAATTCATTAGAGAATTCTAAAAACTATTCATCATGTAAGTCTAGATCGGAACATGTATATACCAAATTAATAAATATGTAACCAATACATTGTAACATAAAAGAATGGAGAAAGCAGAAGAGGGAAAAATGTCCAATGTTACAAATGAGGAAATGGTGAAAAACAAGCTAATAACCATCTCAAATATGAGAAAGCATCAAAACCGATACATAACTTATGAAGAGCAGGAAAGAATAAAGAAAAAGAAACGATTTCCACAGAAGATTATAAGGTGTAGTATGAAGAGAGAAGATGAAGCATAAGAAAGTAAAGGATGAAATAACTGACCAATATAACAGTCAATAAAGCTCTATGAAAGATAAATAAGAAAGCAAGTACATAGTAAAAAATGTAACATCTAAAAAAAAGTTATCTAGTAAACTATCCGCAAATACATAAACACTTGTTATACTTAATTTAAAGAGGCAAGAGTATCTTAAATATATAACTATATAAGTAAAATAGCAGTGGAATAAAATAGAAAAACTAACTATACAGACAATAAAGTTATCTCTATATATAGCAATTAATAAGTGTCTACGAAGCAATTTATGCAGCTAAACCATAAAACAATACAGATAATAATCAATAACGTACTCCATAGAGACGAAAACACCAAAACAAAAGAAAAAATACAACACCGCAAGAGTCAGAAATTGAAACCAGGAAGAAAGGAAGAACAAGAATGAACCGGAACCTGACCCATATAAAAAAACAAGCAAAAAGGAAAAAGAATAGTATGCACGAAAAAAGCGAACAGGAGTGAGACCAACCTATCAAGAAACAATATCACGAAACAATAGAAAGTACATAAAGAAGAAATATCGAAGATATCGGTCCATTTCACCATAAAGATATGAGGTAGACCTGACAAAGAAACGGCGAAAAAACACAGGCCACACTGAGCTTACACCGTCACGCACGAGAAGAACAGCCACAGCACACCAACAACAGCGGACTATAAGACCACCATGCAGATCTAAAAAAGACAAACTTAATAGATCTGGATAAGAGAAAACTCATTGCAGTTATATGTAACCACGTCAGGTGCCAGAGGAACCAGGGTCCCGCGAGGCCTCCACTTGAAGTTCCATCTGCAGCTCCATCTGATTATCCAAAAATGAGGCTAAATCAGCAGGTTCATCAAAAATTCTGGAACGACCTTTGAAGGTAATGCGGAATTTTGAAGGGCCAGAAAAAGAAAAGGGAATATTCATCTCAGAGAGACGTTTCCGGAGATTAAGAAAGCCCTTCCTCCTTATTACTGTGTCCCTAGCGAAGTCCTGAGAAATTGAAATGCGATGGCCATTCCATGAGACAGTTTTAACCTTCCGCATATGAGCCAGAATTTGTTCCGTATGTTGATGGCGCAGGGGCTTAAAAATTATCGCTCTTGGTTGCGTGGCAGATTTAGAGCGAAAGGTGGGAACACGGTGTGCCCGTTCCAGCTCAAAGTCTTTTTGAAAAGAAATTTGTAGCGTAGAAGGAAGCCACTGACATAAGAACTCAATCATAGCAGGGGCATCCTTCTCAACACCCTCCGGAAGACCAAAAATGCGCAGATTGGATCTGCGGTTACGATCTTCTTGTTCAGTGAGATCTCTCCGCAATGCCGCCATTGAGCGTTCTAACTGGCAAAGAGTCCTAGATTGCTTCTGCATAGTATCCTCTGCACCACTAATGCGAGATTCTGTGGCTGATACACGAAGGGAGAGAGCCTTGAAATCATTCCTAATGGCTGCCACCTCCACTTGCAGCAAATCTGTGTTAGTCTTGGTAGACTGCGCAATGTCGTGAACCTCATTAAGGCGCGTCAGAATAGTCTCAAGCGTGGAAGTGGTGTCTTTGTGAGGATTGTCCGGAGTAGGAGATATTTGCTTGGACCTCTTAAGAGAAGCTTTAGAGTCCTTTGCGTCTTTAGCAGTTGGTGACAAGCCCATATTTGCAGCCATAGAGCACACAGCCACCGTAGGCGCAAAATACAGCACCTCAGAGAAATGAAGGGAAGGAAAAAGCCAAAGGATACTAGTATATAATATATAAAAAAGAAATGAGCAAAAAGTGGAAAGCGCACTTTCAGCAGCCAACACAGGAAAGAACTAATGGCGGGCTTACATGGCAAATGAGAGGAGTCTCATGACAAAAATATAATGTTCTCCAGGTATCAAAAGAAACGCCTTCCGAACACAAAAAGACCAAGAAGCAGGGTGTCATAGAGCAGAAAAACACCAAATAAAGGCATCTGAGGCACTCTGAGGAGAAGTATAGTTAAAGAAAGTCCAAATATTCTCACCACAGGTAGTAATGCAGCGTGGGTAATGAACGAAGTCCAATATAAACCTCCAGAACTATAAAGATAATCACCAGCACCTGCTTTCCATCATTCCTGGCAAGTTCGGAGAAAAAGCGCCACCGTGTTGTGGAGAAAAAGCATCTCCGTCAGATAAGAAAAAACAAAATGGCGGCCGCTCGTAAAAGCACCGAGCACCACCACAAAACGGCAGAAAAACAGTTATGGCAGCTCCAGAGATCGAAAATCCCGCTCAGGCAACACACGGCAACACCAGGGATAAAAGGCCACCTTTCAGCATGTATGGGGCAATGTGAGGTAATAAATAAGCCTCCGACGGCCCTCGCTCGGCACGGAGCTCAAGCGCAACCCGCCATCTCGTAGCGGCGCGCAAGCCACGCCCCTCCATACTGCTTACGTTTATTAAGGATATAAGCAATGGACATTGAAACGGTTCCCTTCAGGGCCCTGTAGTCATGTCCTTAACTTTTCAGGTAAAACCACTCGCTGATTTCTGAATAGTGAGTGAGAGATCGTTAAGGTAACCATGTTGTTTCTACTTACATTTCACGTGCTTTACTTAATCTTGCATTCCCTATGAGTGTTTGCTTTCACTTTTTTTTTTTAGGCAGCATATTACTCTTATCAAGTGCATAATTTGAATTGAGCCACATCCAAGTGTTTATAGCGGGCACAAATAGGTTGTAGCTGAAGGCAGTGAGAGTTTCTCTCAGTGGGGCAGTATGGTGTTCAGTGGGGGAGAGGATGTGGCACTATGGCCAGAGCTGTCGAATTTGGAACTGGGTTCAGCCTTCATGAGCAGTCCACCAGACCACTCTACTGAGGGAGCATTTTCCCATGTTAGACCTTACAAGGCCCCACTAGACCTTAGAAGGCTTGATGTCATAGCACAAGCAGGTGTACCCTATTTGTGAGTTAACCTTGAAGGCCTGTCCACCACAATCCATACTGAAGTTTATTTCCAGTCTTGCGGGCAGGCCTACGAAACAGCACACCCTAGAGCAACAGTGATCCAGTCACTGTGACTCGGTCACTGAGGTCACATGAACCTTGAGCAGGTTCGGGTGGTGCGAACGGTGTGACCGCACTGGGTACCTATTTCGGGTGGGTGCGTAGTGTTTGCAAGTATATTATGGTTTAAAAAAAACTTGCTGCCTCCTTCCTGGCTTCCAGCACTTTTCAGAAACAATAAAAATGTCATGATAACTTCGGTGATTATTGTTCTTCCTAGAGAGAGATCCGAGTTTTGTCTAGTGGAAGGGTTGACTCCTGGAAAGGTAGCACAGAGGGTTAATGTGCCTGCTGCAAAGAACATGTACCATGCAGATCACAAATTGCACTGCTTTAATGGGGGGACCATGATGAATGGTCATTTAATGTCAGCTGTAGATAATGGATCCCTGAACAGTGTCATGTATGTGCATGTTTGCATTGTGCTGAGGGGATTACCAGGTAATTGTTCACGCCGCTCTCTGATGGATGTCACATGCGGTTTTCCTGAGTCCCCAGATAGATCATGCAGTCTGTGTGTTCTCTTTTCTACTGCCAGTCACTGCCAGTCACCGGTGTATTGAACTGTGTAGCCTTGCACCGTGTCATGTATGTGCATGTAACTTGCATGATCGAGGTAACTATTAGCGGCGATACTACGTGTCTCTCAGTCCTCTTTCAAGTGCTTGCCGTCATCTTTTCCCAGCAACCCCCCCCCCCCCCGGGCGGAAATCTGAGGGATAGCCCCGGGTGCCACAAGCTCTAGCTACGCCTCTGTGAGGCGGAGCCCCGTGTTTTGTGCTGTGCGAGCGGTGGTTGATGAGCCCCGTGAGCAATCAGCCTTCAGAGCTGAGAGTCGAGAGCCGAGGAGCCAAGGAGTTGGGGAGCCCGCTGAATGGGTTTGGTCGCGGACCGCGTCGTTCAGAAACGGCCGAGACAGTGGGGCAGTGAAGAGGCAGCCGCATTGCATCGAAGGCAGAGGTAAAAAGTGGGAGAGCGTGGTTGCCGATAGAGTCATCCTGAAGTACTGTGCCCAGGTGCACTGCGTGGCGGCCCAACTAGGTTGGGAGCAGCCTGCAGCACCCAGTGTGCCCTACTCTCCCATTCTACCCTGCATCACTGCATTGCATCACTGCCTCACTGCTTGCCTCACTGCTTGCCTTGCTGAACTTGCCTCGCTTCTTCCCCACTTCCTTCTTCTGTGCCTTCTGTGCCTCCTGTGCCCTCTGTGCCCTCTGTGGTTTTTCACGCAGCACTTAGCTGGATACCAAATAAGGGCACAGTTGGTCACAGCCTCTGAAGCCTCTGTAACCTCGCAGCCTCTGCAGCCTCTGTAGCCTCTGTGCTCTCTGTACCCCTCTGTACCCCATTCCCAAGGTGGAAGGGTACAAGAACTCAAGAAGAATGCAGAGGCTCTAACACCGCCAGTACAATTGCCCCAACGCCTCAACCACTGCAGCTAGGACCACACAGCGGTATAAACAACAGTATTGATAGTCTATCCCTACCACTCAGGGTCCACCTAGGAGACAACCAGACAGCCAGAATCAGACTCAAAGTCAAGGACTGGACTGGACCAACTGGACCAACTGGGGGTAAAGCGAACAACCCATCGATTGATTGTGATTGGCTGTCAGGGGGGTCTGCAGTGAGGAGTCATTTGAATATCATTTCATACATCAAAGTATTAAAGTATCAAAACGCAAATCACCAAATAAAACACAAATAAAAGCACCAAACAAGATAGGAGGAATGAGATCCGGCAAAGTCAGACAACTTTTACTTGAACCAAAAAGTAAGTTAAAGTAAAAAAAAAGGAAACTTGAACCTGTAATGACGCCGCAATCAACTAAATCCCAAGATAAAAACCTTAATACCCACAATGCCTACAAAGAAGAACATAATAAGCCCATCACAAGCACAACTGCAACTCCAACCACAAGTGAAAATATAACTGTAAAATCAATGACAAACGTTCTCACGCCGCCTGGACAGAGGCGGAGCACTCCCTTAAATCCATCTGAGGAGTGTAAAACTCATGGCCAGGTGGCTACTGACACTCTGATTCCAGTTGGCCTTGGCAACAGCACACAGTCACTGCCCTCTCAACTGCCCCTTCAGTTGCCACTGGCACCGCAGACACTGCAGTTATCGCCACAGCTACTATCGTCTTTCACAACTTAAAAGGACTTAAACTACCTTATAACCATTGAAGGAATGTCTGTGAGGTAAAAAATATGCACCCACCAGCCAAAGATATATACAAAATACAGGACCCTGGGACAGCTATTTACTACAAGACTGTGAATATAAAAGGTCTGCAAACACCACTCCAATTAAAACTGACTGCAGTCCTCTCTATACTAATCCAGTTGAGACTTCACTATTCATAGGGACGAATTGTCAACTTCATCTTGGGGAAACAACCGCAATGACAACGTCAACCGGAAACAGAGGAGTGGGTGATTCTATCAATTTGGCAACCAGAGGAGCAAATAGTCAAAGCGGGGTCGAACTGGGGTCGCCCTGTGCTGGAAAAAACACTGCAAAAAATTGCTTGTTGAGCTTTTTGAGCTCGCCGAAGATGGATAAATCCTCTGAGCTGGTGAAACACTTCCACTCAGCCAGTGGAGTCGAGACAAATTCAAGTCAAACCAGTACGCCTCACATAGAAAGCTCAAATCCACGAGTTAAAATGAAGGTTCAGGACAACCATGACGGAAAAACACAAGATCCATTTTCTCAATTAAACAACAGCTGTTCTATCCAAATGAAGGCAATTCAAACAACCCAAGTAGACTGATCAGTCGCAATTAAGGTACAGGACACCCAGGATGGAAAACCACAAGATTTATTCCCTCAATTAAACAATAGTTATCCTATTCAAATAAAACTATTTGACACAATCCAAGCAGATACCTGGGAGCAATTAGCAACACATAACAGCCGAATAGCCAATATGCCCCCTGAGCGTCTACACTCTGTTACCTTACAACGACTCACACTCAACGAATAATTACATGACTTTTATAGCAACGCAGGAATGGGAAGAACTAGTTGCCTCCTACAACCTGAAACCAGCTTCCTCACACTCACCAATAGAAGCAAATAACCTCCCAAAACTGGAGAAAAGTAACAATACTGGAATGCCAATCCCGGAATCAATATGGATAACAATTCTAAATACCTTGCAAAACTCAGCTGCAGCATTACAATTCCAATCTCACAAAATGGACTTGCAGCTTACTGTTCTACAGACAATGGCTGATTCCATCTCAGGAATTGACTGGAAAATATCGGAACTTAATGGCTTCATAAAGAGAGGACAGGAAGCGGCTTACGTGGTCCAAGCAACACCATTATCATGCTCCTGTGAACCGATCGTAGATAAGCTACTCACCTTACCATCCATGATAGGAGACCTAATAGCAGATCTAAAAACAACTGTTTTACAGATCCCTGCAAAGAACACTGAACTGCCTGGACCACTAATAAGCCCTTTGGACCAACCAAAAGCAGAATGGACAGTAAACAGCAATTTGCTCCTGGCAGGTAGGGATGCCCTACTACCATCTTCAGAGAACACAGAAGCTGAATCCACGGATTACTTACCAGCAGCCTGTGCAACTACAGTTGGTTGTGTATCAACCAATGCCCAGCGCTCTTGTAAAACTCGGAGGAAGAAGAAAAGGAAGGGAAAGAAACAGGCTTTAATCAACAGAAGATCCTGTAAAGAACTACCATCACATTTGTTCCCAACAGCAACCGCCCACGGTCCAAAAGTCGCACACGTAAATCAACTTACGCTCTCGCTTCTGCTCGAAGATTTTGAGTATCTCCTCCCGACATCCATTGCCAGGTTGCCAGTGGCTCTGACCACACCATCCAGAGACATATCTCAGAAACTTCCACTTACCGACAGCAAGCGGGGACTCCTTCAAACAAAAACAACTCAAACTGCACATAGCTTTGATTTAACAAGGACCATCAAAACCGAACAAACTCAATTACAGAAATCCACGACAACACCCAGATCAGCAATGCGGAGTTATCACAGAAGTCAACAGGGGGGGCAACAAACACCACAAGGGACCTACGGAGAGAAAGGCAGTGAAGTACGCAACAAACATGCCCCACAAGTGGCAGCCCAAGCCGCTCTACCCAGTCCGGTCAATCCGGAAGCGAAGGATCCCGAAAAAAGCAAACTGCAGCACAACATGGGGATAGCACGACCACTATTCTTTTTACTCCAGAATAAATGTCTCGAGGCAGAGACGACATATTGAACAGTGGAAATATATTGCGGCTTTTGTATTCAATCACAAGTCTAGAAAATATTGGCTCCTCTGATCTTCTCCGAATAGAGATTTCAGCCAAACAACAGTTACAGTGTTCGGAAACAACCAAAGCAACCTGGAACTCCACAGAGATAGCCAAACAAATCATGGAAGAAGTAACTACGTTTAAGCAATGGATAAAACTTGAAATTGAAAAGCAACCTCCCTATCCGACACCCTTCTTACCCTCCGCCCGGACACCCTCGTGGAAAAACACCAACTCAGTATTAAAGGGAGCAATGAGTACTTCCCCAAGAGCGTACTCCCAAGATACAAAGACCTTTCTCTCAGCACAAGATCTAAGGGATCCATGTCACCTTTTGCCGGTCACCACACAAAACTGGAGGCAAATTCAGCACACCATCAATACAACAGACCACACAAATTGACAAAGGAAGAGTAACCTTGATCATGCCTTGGACAAGTCCAGACAAATTAACATATGTATCTGGAACATCAACGGTTTAGCTAGTAAAAGCGAGGATCCGGAGTTTTTGCAATATTTAAAATCATTTGATTTGCTACCGCTGTAAGAGACCTGGGAGGAAAAGGCCTTTGGACTCCAAGGATACGCAACTTGTTGTATCCCAGCAAAAAAAAATTCAGATTTTGGTCACCGATCGGGGGGCCTAATGATTATGACCTCCATAGTAACAATAGGAGAGATCACAATAATAGAATCTCAAATAACATCCCCAAGCGCCATGCAGGTGGTAAAGATTGCATTCTGGCTAAACAGCTTACGTCAAGAAGGTACAGTAATCAACGCTTACATCCAACCTAAACGGAAAGCTGCCAAGGATTTGATCGAAGCCACGAAAAAGATAATGAATGAAGAGGATTCCAACTATATAATCCTGGCAGACGACTTCAACATGTATCTTATTAGCTCTGGGGCAGGTGATGCCCTTGACCAAGAACTCATAGGAAGTGCCAAGACAGACCTCCCCAAACAGTAAGAAACCCACAAATTGCTCAATTCATCTATTACGGCAGCTAGAACATCTTAACCTAAGAGCCTTATATGGGTGTTTTTCTGGAGGACGACCCACTAATCACAACGTTTCATTCAAAACAGCAATCTTCCCATTTGGATTATACATTCACATCCTTAAATATGCTTGGTACAGTAGCGAACATAGCGACCACTTGCCTCAAGAAGTAACAATAAAAGTTAACTCACTTCTCAAGATCGAACAATTCATAGGCATCAACATCGAAGTGGCCACAAATCTTAAGTGGCTTCGATGCAATCCCAGCAACATCAGCACCATATGTCTTAAAGCAAAAACTCTTTACGCTGAAGCGGAAAGTCTCATGACAAAACCGGTAGAAGCATGGCAAAGCTTCATCCTAGCTGTTGCCGAGAAACTATTGAAAGGATCATCAAATAGAGCAAACCTTCAAGAGGGAGCATCAAACAAATTACAATTCACCCCAGAAATGAAAATGCAAAAGCAGATCATAAACTGAACATTGAGACAGATGCAGAAAGATCCATTAAATTATGACCTACAAAATGTTCTACGGGAAGCAAAACAACTGCTAAAAAAGAAGAAATGGGAAAACAAGAAACAAAAAAATTATGCATTATGGGCCAAGTTCCTCCATGAAGTTAAACAAAAAAACAGCTCAAGGTTTTGGCAAATGATCAAAGAATAAAAAATCGAGACCACCTTGGCCTAAATTCTAATATAATGGAGGAAGCATGGATAAAATACGTCTTCAAGCATTTTAACAGCACATTCCCTGACAATGGGAGCGCCTTGAAGAAGGACCCAGTAAAGAAATCTGCAGGGAAAAAACAAGCAACAGCCGTACAATGGCAACTATTCAAGAATCACATCCAAGAGGCACCATGTCATCCCCGCGTGCGGGTAAATTAAAGCCAGACTTAAGATCTTCTCCCTCTGCTGAGATTGAATATTCCACCTCCTCACCAGTGGATATTATGAGGCACATAGCTAGGGGTAGACCAACTTGTGCCCCCGGTCCAAATGGCTCTCCACCAATGCTATATAAATCCGACGCTGAATTTTGGAGTGTAGCACTAACACCGGTTTTCAAAAACATAAAAGACACCTCGATTCTAACGGAGTCCTGGTTTGGATCAGTCATAAGCCCAGTCTTTAAACAGGGCAACAGGAAACTCCCAAATCATTACCGGCTCATTGCCCTCATAGACGTGGAGGCCAAGTATTTTGCAGGAACCATACTGGAGGAGTTACCATCATGGGCATCCGAAAATTCCATCATCCCAATTAATCAAACAGACTTTTGCCGGGGTCAAGGGACCACAACAGACATCATGGCATTGACCCTGCTGATGGATGCTGCAAAAGAGACCAAAACTCCCCTATGATCATGTCGACCGAAACCAACTCTGGCAGAAACTGGAAAACTGGGGAATACCTAAACTAATTTTAGATCAATTGATATTACTGCACACAAACACCTGGATCAAGGTTAAATTAGGAGCAGGAACACACCTCTCCAAACCCATTCCAACAACAAAAGGGTTAAAACAGGGCTGCGTTCTAGCTCCATTTTTATTTAACCTTTTTCTTGCAGACCTGCCAGGAGAACTCGACAACTGTCCCTGCCATGCACCAAAACTGGGGTAAACTCCGCTGTCCAATCTGCTGTATGATGACGACCTGGTTCTAATAAGTCGGACTCCGATCGGCCTCCAACACCTTTTGAATGCAACTCACACCTTTTCGGAAAGGAACTGCTTGGAAATAAACTTTGCCAAATCCAAAGTCATGGCAGTGAATTACCAGAAAAAGAGGAAAATCAATTGACATCTAATGGAAAAGGGCTGGATTTGGAAACTACCTACAAATACTTGGGAGTAATCTTAGACCACAAGAACTTTTTCAAACCCCAACTAAAGTCCCTGCGAGGGAAGGGAACCATGACTTGTCTGGCGATAAAATCTTTAAAGGTTAAACTTCCCGCCTTAACACTTAACCCCTTGCTCCAGGTTCTGCGAGCAAAACTACAGCCGACTCTTACATACGGGAGTGAACCCGTTCAAGGTAAGGATGCTGGAATATTGTATATTGTGATAGCCAATTCATAATGGGCAATCTTTAATCTGCCGAGATACGTTTCTCCAGCACACATTCAGCTAGAATTTGGCCTTTTAAAACAAACATTGGAAAGACGGAGCATGTATGTTACTAGCTGGCACATGATTCTACATGCACTGCACCCCAATTAAATACTACATTTGTTAAATTTATGGTCTATGCTGCTACAATGCTCCCTGCAAATTGCTGTTTTTTAAGCAGAGCTTTGAAAAAATTAAATTAAACAATTAAGATTTAAGAGCATGTACAATTATTGGTCTTAAATCGTAATGTGTTTTATTAAGTTAGAGTCTAAGGGGCATATCAACAAGGGCTTTTTTGGCTTCAAAATCCAATTCATGTTAATGACTGGAGTTGTTAATGCTCTTTAGCTCTTTACAATGCACGTTACTGAGTGGGTCCATTAAAAAAAACTTATTCGGGCCATTCATGTACATTACTAGCAGTAGCTGTCAATGCACATTTCCTGCCATGGGTGTTGATGAATATACTGTCTGGGACCACTGAGCTACATAATACCTGAGGGAATTGATGCCTATACTCTCTAGGGCCGGGTCGACCAACATCTGGCCAAAAATGCAAGACCCAATGCCTGATTTTCAGAATATCCACTAATGATTCGCAAATAATAAATGTCAATGGAACTAATTTCCAGAGCCACAGGTTATGCTGGAACGTGTTTTGGATCGAGCCCTTGGTAATCTATATTCATAAACATTGGCATAAGATAACTGATACATACTCTGTCTGGGGCAATTGATACCTTTTATTGCCCAGACCATTGCTGCATTTTCTTATCAGAGGGCACTGGAATAATGCTATATGTGAAGATTAATGCTTATTATATTCTGGGTTTAAGGACACACACTGTCTGTTCATCAGCTTCCTTCCCTTCGATTTATTTTGAGAGGAAGCCTCATAGACTTGGAGGAGACAGACACATGTGTAAGTGAACATAGGTAAAATGGGAATGCCAATGTACATGCTTGACTGTTAGAAATTGGGGCTCCAGTTAGCAATGGTTTGCACCTTTGTCCAAATATGTACCCTTGCTTCTAGTCAGGGAAAGGGAGATGCACTCCAGAAATAACCCCTGCTCACCCCTTGGTAGCTTGGCACGAGCAGACAGGCTTATCTCAGAGCCAGTGTGTAAAACATTTGTGAACACATACAGTAACACAGTGAAAACACTACAAATGGACACCACACTAGTTTAGAAAAATAAGTAATCGTTATCTAGACTTAACATGCTTGACTGTTAGAAATTGGGGTCTCCAGTTAGCAATGGTTTGCACCTTTGTCCAAATATGTACCCTTGCTTCTAGTCAGGGAAAGGGAGATGCACTCCAGAAATAACCCCTGCTCACCCCTTGGTAGCTTGGCACGAGCAGACAGGCTTATCTCAGAGCCAGTGTGTAAAACATTTGTGAACACATACAGTAACACAGTGAAAACACTACAAATGGACACCACACTAGTTTAGATAAATAAGTAATCGTTATCTATACTTAACACAAGACCAACCAACAATAAATCCACAATAAAATATCAAGAATATGACTAAATGGTAGAAATAGCTTAGTTCAATGTAGATGGTAAATGCAACACTTTACTCTCAAAGTTCCTTAGATGTGTTACGCAAAACAAACAAAAAGGGTCATAGGGAAGGTGATGCGCCGTTCCTTACACTCAGCTCAGGGGAGTGGATGTGTCGCTTCCTTACTGCATGGGGAGTTGACGCCTGGTTTCACTGCTTTCCAGTTACGATGTGACAAGATGGCACCTCGATGCGATGCGACGATCTGGTACGATGCGATGCGACAAGATGGCGCCTTTAATGCGATGAGACAACTTGGATACGATGCGTGCAACAGCAACCTCTGTGGTGGCGACACGCTTCTCCAGCGATGTAACACGTTTCTCCGGCGATGCATCGGCAAACAGCTGCAGCGGTGGCACGCTTCTTCGGCGATGCGATGGCAACAGCTGCGGCAGCCACACGCTTCTTCCTCGTTGCGACACGCAGTCTCTAGAAGTCCTAAATAAGCACCTCTCTGCAGGTAGAATTCCCAGCAAGGAAATTCAGGGGAGCTGGTGGTGAAGACTTTGTGTCCCTGAGACTTCAGAACAGGAGCTCAGCTTCAAGCCCTTGGAGATCTTCCTCAAGATGATAAAGTACACACAAAGTTTCTTTTCTCCTTCCCTTGGTAATAAGTAACCACTGCAGGCCAACCCCAAACAGCAAACAGCACAGAGGCAGTCTCCTCCTTCAGCTTTCTTGGTTTCTCTCCTTGGCAAAGGTTTGTCTTGATTCCCAGAAGTGATCTAAAGTTCTGGGTTCTGGGCTCCAATATTTATACTACTAAATCCTTTGTTCTCTGAAGACAGAGAGTATCTGTACCTAGTCAAAACCAGTTCTGCCCTCCCTGGTGCAGCTTCCTGGCAGGAGGTGAAGACATCATTGTTGAAAGCAGACCTGGCCTAGGTATCTGAAAGGAAATCTCCTTACCCTACTCTCTATTCAACATAGGCTCAGGCAAGTGAAAGGAAATCTCCTCCCCCTACTTTCTATTTGACGCAGGTCTATTCAGATCAGCCTTGACCCATAAGACTGCTGGAGCCACAGCCCTCTCCAGTCCACTGTCACTCAGAAACCAGACATGCAATACACAAACCTAGCAGAGGCATACTGGCTGGTTAGGCAAGAAAAAACCTACTTTCTAACAGTGCTATTTTCAAACACAGAAGGTAAAAATCACCCACACTAACAGATGTATTTTAAATTTCTGAGTTCAGGCATACTAAACTTTATTTTCCCATCAGCTTTCCCTGGGTCAGTTATGTTTATAAGATGTCATAATCAAACTGCCCATTCTGGCATATGGGAACAGATAGCCTTGCAATAGTGAAAAACAAAATTGGCTATTATTCACTATCAGGACATGCCACACACATCTGGGCATGTCCTACCTTTCACATTCAATGCACCCTGCCCACAGCTGTACCTTGGGACTACCTTAGGAGTGACTAACATGTAGAAAAGTGAAGGTTTAGGAACTGGCAAGTGGGTGCACTTGCCAAATCGACATGGCAGTCCCAGGCTGCATACAGGCTCTGCAATGGCAGGCCTGAGCCACATTTTACAAGCTGCGTCTGTGGGTGGCACCAGTGCTGCAAGCTCACCAGCAGCATTTGATTTACAGACCCTGGGTACACATGGTGCACTGTACTAGGGTCTGACAAGTAAATCAAATAATCCAATCATAGAGTTAGTAATCCATTACAACAATTTACAATAGGGCGCACTTGAACTTTGGCACTGAATAGCAGTGGCAAAGTGCCCAAAGCATCTAGACCAGCAAAAATATAGCAAAATCACAGGAGGCAACAGCAAAAAATGGAAGGGAGACCTAAGCCAATGGTGCCAGGTCTCACATTGACCAACCCTGAAAAAGCATTGGTTTTGGAGAGAGGATCATGCATTGTCAAATCTATTGCTTGTGTCAATGCGCGCTTCATTTGGCCTCCTTCTGCCACTGTGGTACCTAAGTGGACATGCTCATTCTAGAATGTAAATTTCATAATTTGTTTGACATAAATTAATATATTTGATCACATACACTTTGTTAAATATTGCTGTTTTTGTCGCAAATGTTCTTTTCTCCATGTCAACAGAGGTTACAACCCTTTATGTTGTATGTGTGGTATTTGTGTAGCATGAATCAATCCAAAAGGGGATAAAGTTAGACATGCAATCAAATAACAATGGGCGGGCGAGGTAGATGGTTATTAGATTGTTACTACATTATGATATCTTTAAAGGGGTGTCTTAGGATTCACTGGTAAGTTATGCATCAGCAAATATTCTGTCATTTCACATCACTTGGTGGAAGAGATTAACAGAACTAGTGTTTAAAAGCTTGATGTATTGTGGTGGGGCAAAAAAGAGTGATATCTTATATGATAAGATTATAATAAGTTAACGCCAAGATGGCCAAGTTAATAATAATAAAATAATAATAATAATAATATTAATAGTGTTTGTGAGTTGCAATTACGAAGTGGCATGTAAAGGACGTTCCTTCCTAGTAGTGAGTCGCACTGTTATGCATGAATGTTTTGCAACCGGGAATGCAGTTGAAAAACATTCACAAATTGCCATAATTTCAAATTGGATGTAAGCCATTCACAAGGGAACCCTTTGCCTTTGTTAATGGGGAGCCAACATTTTGTCAGATCAGGCAGTGGCCGAACAGACCACTGCCCACTCTTAAAGAAAAAGCACTGGAAATGCATCAGGTCTCATATTTGGCTGAGTTAGAGCTATTGGCATTGTAAATGACAATATCTTTTACCCATGTGTTATGGAGTGTATGTATGTGGTGTGTAGTGGAATTATGTGATTTGGCTTGGAATTGTTAGTTGTGGAATTGTGTGGCATGGAATTGTGTGGTGTGGAGTGGATTTCTATAGTGGAATTATGTGGCATGGTGTGCAGTGGAAATATGTGGATAGTAAGTATGTAGTAATGAGTAGGCCTGGGCTAAAATTTCATTCCGTTCACGGAAATTGCGATAATTTGACATTTTCGCGTTCCGTGGAGAGCGCGAAAATGTCAAAATTTCCGCCTTCCGCAGCTTGGCGATAATATGTTTCTTGCCCGCGCTGTAAAATAATACATTCTCGCGTGCGCGCGATCGCCTTACCTGAATCCCTACGTTCGCTGACAAGTTTTCTTGATCCGGTCGCGTTCTCCATGAGCTGTTGTATTGTTTTTAGCCATTTGCGCTGTCTCGCGACAGTTCGCGTCCGCAGTGACGTCATGCGTCTCGCGATCACGTCTTTCTTCTTGCGATCATGCACCGCGAGACAACTCAAAACAAGATGGCCGCGCCCGCGAGCAACCAGATGGGTAAGTTGGCGACCCGCAACCATGCAGAAAATCTCGCGAACATGCGGGAAAAAAACTTCCGCATCTTCGCGATATTTCTGCTTGTTTGCGATAATTTTAAAAATTTTCGCGATAATTCGCGAAAATGGATTTCGCAAATTCCGCCCACCCCTAGTAATGAGTGCACTGGAATTATGTGGCGGTGGATTGTGTGCCATTGAGTGTAATTATATGGAATGGCATTTTGTGTTGTGGAGTGATATATTGTGGAGTTTAATTATGTGGTGTGTTGTAGAATTTTGTGGCAATGTGGAATTCTGTGGTGGATTGGATGTATGTGGTGTTTTGTGTAATTGTTGAGTTGAAATATGTGGTTTGTTGTCAAATATTGTGGTATGGAATGGAAATGTGTGGAGTTGAGCTGTGTGGCATGGAAGTATGTGGCAATGAGTGAAATGATGCTAATTAGAATAACGTGGCATGGTGTGGATTGTGACACCAAGTTTGACCTGTCCCATCTCCAGGAGGACCCCAGTGGTAGAGAACAAAGATAGCCTGGCAGCATGAGCAGATACACATGAGGACAGGAATGCTGCAAACTCAGAGACAGGAATTATTAACTGTCTAGTGGTGTGGTTTCTTGACCTATCTGTTTTTGTGTTCTTAATCAAATGGGGATGTCACATTGAGAATGAAAAATAGCGATCTCAAGGGGCCTGGTGAGCTTTTCTTTCTGCTTCCCCACTTAGTGTATCAGCGAAATTGGGAGAAGTATGGAGAAAGAATAATCTACAACTACTAGTCATGCAACCGGTTTCCACGCTGATATATAACGTTTGCAGTGTGACTATTATGGACTCCGCTATTGTTTTCTTTCAGTGGTCAGGAGAACAACGCATCTATAGAGAGCCTGAGCAACTCCAATCTGTAGCTAACACTGTGACAATTCATGAACAATGAGAGTTGAGTCCCCAGACACCAGTCACTCAGAGCACTGTCTTTTGGTAACTAGAAATTAATGTAATGCAGGAGAGATGTATGTAAAGGGGATTCTTTGTGCGCGGAGGCAGAGTGGGGACTAAGAGATGTGATACTAGGAAATTACTCATTACTGCTTGTGATGTGCTCTGACGCTGCGGCCATCTTGGCATGGTACTGCCAAAGCAGTTTAGTGTGGAATTATCAAAAAAGATGAAACTAAATTAATATGCTCGTTATATCGGCTGGCATAATCTCTCCTCATTTGGAAGCAAAACTGGCACTGGGCTATTATTTCAGTAAGCAGCTTTAGTGTTTTTGTTGACTTTGTAATGGACGAGGCCACATTAACATAGCTGGTAGGTTTTCAAAATATGAAGAGAAGGGGGCTGGGGGTCACGCTGAAAAGTAAAAAAATAAAACAGGAGTACCTGCATAGTTGGAGACCACCGCGTATTTCTCTAGGATCATGGGGTCAGAGTTGGGGTCCGAATCTGGGGATGGGAGAAAGCAAGCAGGTTCTGGGCATCAGTGATCTTGGTCCACCCAACTTATGGTTGGCCACCTGGCTGGCCGCGCTGAGCCAATTAGAAGCCAATGTGTGCTTTATGCATTTACGCAAGTGACCGGCTATATAGAATAAGTCTCCTTCGGTCCCCAGCGGAGCAGCGCAAAGAGACATTAGGAGGCAAGGGACGCGTAGCACAGTGACCTAATCAGAAGGTTTAATGGAGATCTATGATGACTCCCACATCACTTCCACAATCACGGCCCACCGTAGAGCTCAAAGATGTTCATCCATGACACAATCCCACAGCCAGCCCAAAGAGAAAGCAAAGATTTCACCTCTCTGAGGCAGAACTCCTTATCTGCTCTTTAGGGATTGATCTGGAACTCAAAGGGGTCTGTGCAGGCCAATTGCATGTGCCTACTCGTCAGCCCTTAAATAGAAAAAGTAGAGGAGGGCGAGCCGCACCTTGCAGAGCAAAAGAAAGGCATGGCACTAGAAGTGCTTGGTGTCAATGCAAAACAAGCAATACACGTGCAAACCCTTGAGTGTGTTTGTGGACGATAAGTGAAACTGTCTAAGCTGTGGGTTTACGTGGTTCCACTCACTCTTTAAGATGGCGCACAACAGGAGCAGGCAAGAAAAAACAAAGTAGTCTCTAGAGGAACACATAAACACCGAAAGTGTAAGGAGACAGTACAGAAACACAAAGGAGGGAAAAGCAGAAGGGTTGCCCAGTAGCAAGAAAAGATTTGTAAAGGACACTGGCAAAAACAAATAAAAAACAATAGCAAACAATGGGCGGAGTTTAACTCCACAAACCATATGCAACAAGTAGATAAATTACAGCGCAAGAGCTGTCTAGGCTCGACCTAATGAAAAGAAATCTTTCATTCTTGTTTGTGAAATGCATCCTTTTAAGGAAAACGGGATGCATTTCCACCACAAAAGCTGCTGTTTTTAAAAGCAGTCACAGACATAGTGGACTGCAGACCCCAGCAGGCCACCATCCCTGCGAGTGCCTGCCATTCCCAGTGGGTCACGAATTGCAACCTGCCTCATGAATATTAATGAGGCAGGACCCTTGTGACCCATTTGGGATTCGCAAACAGTGTCTGAGACACAGTTGTACATCAGGTTTTGCGACTTGCAAATTGCAAGTCACTAATAATCATATTTTGCGAGTCACAAAACCTGACGGTTGTACATGTGGCCCACGACAACCCAAATTCTACAGCTAGCTATAGTCCAAAACAAGCATCTCTAGACTTTAGTCATTCAACTTCCATCTAGAAAAATGTGCACACAAGTGTATCAAAAGAAGCACGCTGGCAAAATCATAAATGCATTTTATTTAACATTTTCAACAAGATGGAAATAATTAGCCGCCAAATGTTGCCATGTTGGAATTATTATTTTCCCACTAAATGCTTGAAAAAGCCTAAATTCCCCTTATTCGAAATCAACATATATTTAAGAATTACCTTACAAGGTGGAGATTTTTCTGATCAATCAGAGGGGTAATTCTTGCTCTTCAAATTCTGGCCATAGTGTTTTCTCCCATGGGGCCACATCAACACCGGTGATACAGTTAGGTAAACATGGGGTCCTAGTTGACAGTTTTATCATAAAGACCTCAAATAAAAGCAGTGACAAAAAGGTTCCCTTATCAATTTAAAGACCTGGGGAAACTCATTCTTTCTACATAAGTTGCAAATGGTTTTGCATCCTAGGTGCCAGATTAAGCTTACAGATTTTCTTTGAACTCTCTAAGCTAGATAGATAGATATAAAGCTATCTTTAGGGAAGATTGTAGTAGCCATATTCATCCCAAACTCGAAGAGCTTCACCATATGTCACTAGATTTGTTACCTCTTCATTGGTTTGCACATGAATGTGAATTGATGTTAAGGTTTATGGGTTTGACACATGCTTTAAGTTGCATTGACTGAGGAACACATGTTCTTCATTGAGCTGTCAGGTGATGGTGACCTGATACGAATGCGTTCAATTCAGCAGCATCATCACTTAACCCCTTCTGTGCCCATGACGAGCTGGACTCGTCATGGGCCGCGGTTGCGCTGTGCCCATGACGAGTCCAGCTCGTCATGAACCCCGCCCGCTAATGCAACGCCCGGCACAGGGCGGGGAAAGGGCGTGGCACACAAGGGGTTAAAGGGAGCGAAAGGATGCAATTTGGTAAATGTGCATTATATACACATATATTGCCATAACGTAACGTACCATAACATAACATACTAATACAGTTACCTCTTTGATAGAAAAGTTACATCATTTTTTAAAGTGTAAAAAAAGCTTTCCAAATTATTTGCCTACATTTTCAACCCTTGAGGGCATTATTAATGTTAATATAACGTGTCTGTGTTCATTCAAGGAGCAGATGATGAGTTGTCAATGACTTTCTCACCTGGGGATATCTATAAAGCCCCAGAAGTGTGGCAATGGACATGGAAACAGTAGAACTCAGCTCTCCGATGATCGCGGTGATTGGTGACCGCCGATTACACTGGTAGTTCAAGATGGCTCTCTCTTGTCCAGTCAGCATCTGAAGACATGCCTCAATGGCAATCCTAGTTATCAAACAAGTATCATAGACATGGAGACCCAGGGTGGTGTTTGGAAGGATGTTCGGATCCTGGTTGATTTCATTGACAGCAAACACCATGGCCTGAACAGAAGCATAGCTTGAAACACTGAAACTGTAGAAAAAGTAGCAGGTCATTCTTATTTCAATACACTTCAGCAGTCACTGCATTTTGTGTAACAAGTAAAATAAACAAAGAAAAAATAGTAAAACATGGATTAGGACATTTATACAAAGGATGTCTCTAGGATACACATTGATGAACTTATAAGCAAATTCGGAAATCAAAATCAGTCAACTGATGGAGTATTACAAAAGGGATAGGGAATTTGGTGGGAGACCGGGCATGCAGAAGACACTGCCAAGAGACAATTGGCCACATTTGTAATAGCGATTACCTAATTGCAATTTTCTGTGAATCGCAATTAGGAAATTGCTATCACAAATGTATAAAACTCATATGGCCCTATTACGATCTTGCTCGGAAAGCCTCCGACATTAGGTCGGAGGCTTTCTGACCTAGATCGTCGGTTTCAATTTCAAACGGCTGATTACAATACAGCCGGTTGGAATTGAAACCGACCGGTCATTCTGGCTGGCTTCTGACGGGCTCAAGGAGCCTGTCGGCCAGTCGGAACCGGCCCGTAATCCACATGGACGGCGTTTCATGTCGTTCAGATTACGATGCAAGGTTTCCGGCAGGCTTTCAATGCTGGGCTTTCTGACATAGAAAGCCTGGCCGAAAGCATGTTTAGGGGGCCCTAGCAGTGCCTCCTTCTGTTTTTAGCCTCCGGTTGTGGGCAAAGGGGGCACCTGTGGCACAGGCGCCCCCTTGTTTATCCCTGCGCCTTGTGGCAGGCAACTTGAGGTGCCTGCCACGGGGTGCAGGGATTAGCACAATCTCCCTTTTCTCTATGGGAGCTTGTGTTACAGCTAGTTTATGGCTGAAGCACAAGCTCCCATAGAGAAATGTGGGAATGTAACAGCACCATGTGCAGTCGCATCGTAATTAGGTGGTCTGGACCGCCAACCGGAAGTTTGTCGGTCCCGTTTCCACCACAGTGTTGGTCGGCTTTTCCTCCATTGAGTTTTATTTAGCGATTCCTAGGGGGTCGCAAATTGACCTACCTCATTAATATTTGTGAGGTAGACCGTAATTTGCGACCCCTTAGTAATCACTAAAATCACAGGGATGGTGGCCTGCTAGGGTCTACAGACCACCATGTCCGTGATTGCTTTTCAATAAAGCAATAATTTTTTTTTAAAGGCTTGCATTTAAAAAAAAAGTTTTCTTTTCAATTTTTAAAAGCAGGCAGTGGTCCATGGAACCACTGCCTGCACTTAAAAACGTTTTTGAAGTTGGTGGTAAAATGCAAATAGTTTGCGACACATTCACGGTTACAAAACATTCATACATACTGCTGCAATTCGATATTTGGAAGAGACACTCAAGCACGCCCCTTCCAAAAACCGAATTGCAAGCCCATTTTGCGAATCGGTCACCGGTTACCGAATCGCAAAATAGGGTTTGATACATGGGAAAAGCCTTTTTTGCATTTGCAAATGGCCCGATTCTGTGAACCGGCCTGTTTGTGAATGCAAAATAGTTACATACATGTAGCCCTAAGGGCCAGATGTTACAAAGACCTAATTACAAAAAATAATCATAAAAAGCACAACAACATTAATTTTGGGGTGCAGCCTACAAGTCTCATTGCAAAATCTCCAAAGGCAGCAAGTGGAATAATGACCTACTTAATCAATATTAATGTAGCAGATGGCTATATGCGAACAATATGAGTGATTACAAACACAGAAATGGTGGTGGCCTGCAAAGAAAAGACATACTACCACCGTCTCTATGTTTGTATTCCCCACATTTTTTTGAATCAGCACATGTTCCTTAAAGGAACCAGTGCTGTTTTAAATAAAGTTTTCTTTTGAGAAAACATCAGGGGGAGTGGAGCAATCAATACTACATATTACCCAAGGTTGCCAAAATGATTCACAATGGGCAAGAGGGCCAAGGGCACCCCTTCCTCTTTGCGAATCAGTTACTACCAACTGGGGGGTCGATAGCACATCAGTTGTTTGTGACTGCGACATCAGTCACAAACCATTGATATATTCCTCTCCGATTCAGATTTAGGAGGGGTAGGACCCTTTGACGCCACGTCTTACCTGCAAATCTGATAGGACACATCAGAAAGAATGTTGTGGCTTGTAAAAGGACTTTTGTCCATTAGGAAAGTCCCTTTGCGATTGCAAGCCATGTGATCTCATGAATTGCAGGGCTTTTATTGTACCATAAAAAATGGCACTTAGAAAATAAATAAGATATATTGTTTATTTTTTCCATTTTTGTCTCAGTGGATGGCCTCATACCCAGGAGAGCTGAAGGTGATGAAGTTTGGAGTGAGCATCTAATCTACAATAAGCATCTTCGATCAGTATCTTTGCAATATCAGACATGTCCTGGATGGAGAGTGCCTTCAGTTGTTTCTGCTCCTGAAAGGCGCAAACACGTGACCCAACATATAGCTTAATTATGATTACATTTTATTGGGGATGGCCTCACTGGGGGGCATATTCTCAGGATCTATAGCCAAGTTATTGACACTTTATCGCACCCAAAGTCACGATAAATGTATCGCCCCATTCACAAGCTGATGCTAACAGTCCATATCACCAGTTTACCTGTGATAGCAGCCTCAAAAAACATCGCCAAAGAGGATCCCATCACCTATTGCTAATGAGATGCAGAGTAGGCGTTCCCGTGCAAAAAGCCGCAACAACACCACTCCACAACATTCCCAACGACCAGCCATATCGGCGATAAAATATCAAACCAGGCGATAAGGCATGTTAGCAGCAGGACATTAACACCTGCTCTGACCTGGTGTCGGACGACAACCTGCACCAGAAAAGGGAGCGCAGCTCACTGCCACACCTGAAGAACAACAGATGCCATGGAGACACTGACCATGCATCCCGGAGCCCCAGGAGGGCAACAACACTCACTGCCACCACCCCCAGGACCCAATCCCCCCCCCCCCCCGGGCCCTACTCTGGGCACCCTCTTCCCAGACAAAGATATGTTACATCAACGTTACCAAATCATGAACAAAACAAATAGCCTGATGTCGCACAATTACAACACCTAACATACATGTGTGGTCAGAAAAAGGAGAATCATACATTCATCTCAGAATTTCCAAATAATTTGTTTCATTCGGAATAAACACAAAACAACTATTCTGAAGAGTCATGGCGGGTCTTCTTATGACTATCTGTAAGTCACAGCCTGCAAGACAAAATCCTGCATGAGAAGGTGTGTCAGAGAGACAGAGATAGAGAGAAAGAGAGAGAGAGAGGGAGAGAGAGAAAGAGAGAGAAATACAGATAAAGAGAGAGATTATACATGGAGCGCAAGGCCAATCTGGCTCTTGGCTCATACAGGCCAACTGTTACATGTGTATTGCTATTGGTGCACCCTAAGTCAAAGGCCTGGAATCAATTGCAACGCAAAGGCCACATCACATTTAAAAAATGCAAGCAGTAGTCAGACTAATATTAGGTATGAAAGCTCCTTTGTCTCAATACACAAGGCGGAAGGACATCAGAACCTCCGACCTTGGTTTTGAATGCAGCTGGCACCCCCTGCGAGAGATGCCATACCAGATCTTGACGACTACCACACCATGAACTGCGCTAATTAAAGACCAACTTGTCCACACCACACAGACACTTGTCCCTGCTTGAGGTACACCTGCATGGGATGACCTTGACTCATAAGTAAAAAAAACACATGTCCAAACGTTGCACACTAATACGACTCATTGCTCAGTGCTAACTGCCACCGGTCAGATGGGTGCCGGTGCTACGAGACCAACAAACGCAATGGTAGGCAATCCCGGGCACATGCACAACCCCTGTCACGTGGAACTGAACCGTGCACGAATGCTGCATCTGTTAGGATCACTGGCAGTGTTGCGCATCAGTTACCGTCTGAGTTTCCGTCTTGCATACGTCACCTGCGTTCAGGCCTGGTTTTACTGTCGATCATGCACATTCAAGTGGCCCATGGAGGTTTGCCTATCAAACACAAAGGTAGCTGAACTGGATTATGAATAGTGTGTGCGTCCCCTGTTGGCCCACGAACAGGAGTGTAACAGAGATACCCATGCATGGGATGCCTTGATCTTTGGCGTATGTGCTGGCAGTTGGGCATGGGAGATTGCACAACTCCTCGTGTGCAGTGACCACATCGCGGCGCTCCCCTATTGGGCTGTGTTGTGGATTGTTGAAACAGCGTGAACGGAGCACAGCTGCCCAGGCTAGTTAATGGATTGGCTCTCCCTTGTGTTCGTTGAACTCGACAACGACATACTCTTGGAACAGATTGCCCATGAATCTGTGCTCGCATTCATGTACGAGTAACTACGTTCCTGCAGCCACAATCAATTGTCACCCACAGCACAGGTCCCCACACCTTGTTGCATCTTGGAGGAATGGTCACATATCCCACCACAACAGTGGACATGTCTGCCTTTGCCTGGACTCAGAATACATGTGCCTGGACCTACGCGTGTTGACACACACCTGTGCAAGGTGATTCAGTCCCATGGGCGAAGCTGCACAGCATCATTTGGCAACGTTCCCAATTCGGACATACTGCTTGGGGGAGAGTATACACATGGCAATGTAGTACGACATGTGACCTTGTAGGACCCTTTCACCTGCTCACTGTCAGCAGTGCAAACAGTCGGCGCAGTCCGTTGGTACAGCACTACGCAGATCCCATGGGCTGTGATTCGTGTCCCCTGACACGGGGCAATGAGCAGACGCCAAACATCACATGACTCGTCGAGCAAGGCAAGGTGGGCTGAGTGTGTTGCCATCCGTAATGATTTATGTTCATTTTTTCTCCCCCATTTCTTACACCTCGACATATTCCTATGCTGCCTGTTAGTGTCTGAAGCATTGGTCTGCATGTTGTGCCCCTTGCCTTGTCCGTACTGACAGGCACATGCTAATAAAGTTGACGCAACTTCACTAGTGTTCAACTGTGATGAGTGTGGATTAGGATGACAAATCATGTGCCTCAATGAGCATTGTCCATACACAGGGAGGGACTGACTGACTGACACCAGTACAATGGGGGTGGGTCTCTATTGACAGCTCTACCTCTGTGAGCCAGACATTGTGGTTGGGATAGTTGCTGGCAGACCTATGCACTTACGTGTCTTCAGCAATGTGAGTATGGTGTCCAAATACTTGCCATGTAGATCAATGTTATCCATCAAAACAGACTGTGTCCACACAGATGTGTGTGAGTAGGTTTGCAAAGAGACGTTCTGTTGTCACATGTGATGGGGACACCACTTCAGGCCTTCTACCGATTTTGACATTTCTACACAAAGCCCTATTTAATACATGGACGTGGGCCTACGTTGGGGGGTTGCAAGATTGTTGTTCATGTGCAATGAGGCCACAGCTAGTTCACACCTTCACAGTCATCTAATTGGCCATGTGGATCAGGGTCAAACATGTGCATTGATGTCATTTACCAGGGTGGACCTTTTAGTGCAATCAATGTCCCTACATTCATCCATACTTTTATACTTGAGTGAACATAGACATGACACATCTGTGTGATTTGGAATGTTTTATTCACATTCTGGGGGATGTCGGAGCAGTACATGGCCATGTCAAGCCCACATTACATAGTTGCCCAGTGGTGGGCCAACCAGAGTCCTTGGGGGAATGAAAAGTTAATCTGAAGAGGAAGAGTTCAGTCCGCAGCCAGATTCCTGTGTCATTGTTAACCAGAGCAGCTATGGCAGTCCATGTCGGGGTCTAGGTGAATGTCGCAGAGTGTTTCAGGGGACAGTGGGAGGTGTTGTTCCAGGGCATCATGCATAGGGCTGAACCAGGCAGGTACAGGCCATATGGCGGGGATGGATGTTACTACCTCCTTCCTCACACAGTCATTACCCTCCACATCTTACTCCTCTGATATTTCCTCTGATATGTCCTCTGTGTCCGGTATGTCAGGTGTGTGTGGTGGTGGTATGGCTGCATCACTGTGTGCCACTAACACATCAGGGTGCAAAGGTGATAGGGCTGCATCATTGTGTGCCACTGACACATCAGGGGGCGGAGATGTGTGTGTTGAAGTTCCTCCAGCAGTTATCTGGGACAGGCTCAGTGGCAACAATGGCAAGATGAGGAACTGCAAGGCATTGAAGATCCCAGCTACATCTCGCTGGTGTTCAGCCATGACAGCCATACTTCCATCCTGCATCGGCTCCATGGTCTCCATTGTCCTCTGCATCTGTGCCAACTCTGTGCTGTCATCGCCGGAGCCTGTCTGATTAGACAGTTCTTGTATCCGAGTAATGGTTTCAGCGATGTCAACCAAGGATTGTTGAAGAGCATATTGAGGACAGTGGGTGTCCGTTAGGGACTGTAAGTGGTCCCTGATGGGACTCAGACACCCACGTATGGCATCGAACCCCACCCGCAGCTAATCAGCCATCTCCTCCTGGCACCCTAACACACAGCGTTGGAATTCCATGTGTTGGTCGTGGGTGTCCCCGGAGGCAGCCGTGGTGGTGTGTGCTTCTTGCTGTGTGGTCTGTGCAAGGGGTGAGGGTCACCTCGATGCAGCTGGGCTGCCCTGCTCCTGGGGGTGGGGTGCGAAGGCTGTCTATTAGCCGTTGGAGGATGTCTGAGCAAATGTGCAGGGTGTCCTCTTCATCATCACTGAAGAGATGTGTGGTCTGCTCTACAGGAGGTGTTGATTGTCCCTCTGCAATGTAAAGGGGAGATGCAGGTTAACAGTTTGTCCCATGTATGTTGATGCATTGCAGATGTTTACATACAGACTGCATGACACTGTACATTGTGAATGTTTTGGTGAAGCTGGCTATTTGATGGGGGACAGTGGCCATTTCGACTACATGACGGATGTGTGGTTGTACTCGTACATTATTATCTCACAGTGTCGTGCAATGCTAGATGTGATTGGCCAGTTTCTACACATTGGTGGCACCAGTTGTGTCCTCTGTTCTGTAGTGAAAGTGTTGCACTTTGTACCACATTGTCGTCAATGTTGATGTGCTGTGATTGCTATGTGTGGGAGAGTCGCCCCTGCAGCTCTGATTTAGCAGCCCCTTATCCCTTTGAGGCGGTGTGCCATTGACTTGTTTTCTTTTGGGGTGCTGGGATGTTTGCGACTTGGGTCATTTGTGCTCTTGGACAGATTTTGTACTCTTGTGCATTGTTTTTCTGCAGATGTGTCTTGGAAGTCATGGGTTGTAGGTGCATGTGGATGTGTCAGAGTGAGACCTGCTCCTTTACGGATGTGGTCCACACTCAGCCACCTCAATGTCATCTCATGCACCATGTCATGTATTTTGACTGCAGCCACGCTATCGGTCATGCAGTGTCACTTGCATTGTCAGTGTTGCTCACAGAGCCGCTGCTTTTCTGGATTCAGTACATATGCATGGATAGGTTGTGGCATTGGTGATATGGAGGGGGCCCCATTTGTGCACATTGTGGACGGGGGCCTACTTAGTGTTTCTATGTGTGCTACAGTGTGCCAAGGGTATGACGGGGCCTACTTGGTGTTTCTATGTGTGCTGCAGTGTGCCAAGGGTATCAGGGACATGTTCCACAATCATTGTGCATGTGCAGTGTGCTACACATGATTGTGCATGTGTGCCATTGTGCCCATCTTCCTCCGTCCCCCCAGTCCCTGGTCTTTACTCACCCTGTTGCTGTTGGGTCAGGTCATATCGAGCTGTGTCCAGACCCCCAACTCCTGCCACCGTCTCCACACTGATGACTGTGGCCACCATTTCCTCCAGCTCATCCAGCTCCTCCTGTGGCGCAGGACCCCCACCTCCAGTCGCCTTTGCTGCCTTCCTGTTGGCAGCGAGTTTTGGTTTTGTATGGCTTTGCACATTATGCCGGCGCCTCTTGACCTCCATTGACCTCCTTGACACTCCAACTGCATTCACGTTGTTGACGATGGACTGCCATATTTCCGTTTGTGTTGCCAATGATGCAGTGGAGGTGCCGAACAGTTGTTGGTAGTGTTCTATCACCTCCAATACCATGATCCGGTCTGCCTGCTGACTGAACCTCGCCTTCCTCTTCCTCTTCTCCTTGCCCTTCCCTGAACACGGGGTTCCTGTCTGGTCGTCCGCAGGGCTTGTGGGGTTCGGGTTGTCCTCTGCACTCGGTCCGGGTGCATCCATGGTGCTACCCGGTTTTCTTTGGTTTTGGTGTGGGTTTTATTGTTGCTTTTATAGTGCATTTTTCCACATGACGCGTGGGAATTGCAAGCCTGTCGCTGGTTGTCACTGATTTTTGTATCGCGATTTGGGGCATCGCAACTTTTTCCGTGTTCGTGTTTCACATTTTTTCGGCGTCGCGTTAATTTTTAGGCAGTCATTTGGTGCGTTATCCTGCTACTATCGCATGGTGCCGCCGGGTTGGGAATACAATGTTAACACGGTGTTATTTTGTCGCTATACACTGCGATGTGAAGAGTTGCGTTAAGATAATTTTGCAATGGTTATCACACGTTCTTGAGAATATGCCCCATGGTCTTTATTTTTGGGTTCTTCACCTCATAGGTTATTAGTATTTTTTTTATCAGTCTTACTTGGCATTATGCATTGTAGCTTCCACCTCATATATCACTGTGTTTTGGGGCCATACAATTCTGCATCTCTCATTGCCACAACGTGAAGATAGCTGCCTGTAACCCTGTGCATCCGGTTGCCTTCCCACCGCCAATGACACTGACATGTTAGGGCACATTAATGTTGTAGGCACTTTGACCATATCAATGCATTCAGTGACTTTTGCATGGAACAATTGCTCAGGAGGGGGTTGCTGATGAAGCTTGTGTGTTTTCTTAATGGAGAAGCATGACAGACTGGATTTTCTGGGCAGTTTCTCCCTTAGAAGCACGATTTGCTTTCTCTAAGACTTTAATAGGATGCCTTTTGACTGTATGCTTTTGCCAGAGTTTATTTACCCTTTTTAAGTTGTATTCTCCTTTATGCACTGATTAACAAGAGGGGACCCTTAGGAGACGCCATTATCTTCTTCAATAGATGGTTGCACTTTCATGGATGTATACATCTCCAAGTCATTGGCTAGGTGATAAGTTGCTTAAGGGCATTTGATACTAGCTGCAATCTTGTCCTGCATGCTATATTATCTTCAATTATCCTTCTGCTATTATCCACATGCCCTAATAGTCATAAAATAATGGTGTGACAGCCCCTTTCCTTGCCTTCTGTGTAAGACACAGAAACTAAAAAGCATAGGGTCTTTAGTTATTATGATGATGGTTTGGTTTGGTTCACATTAGCTTTCATGGAAGGGATCTTGGACACCTAAATATGAAGTAAGAGCTCCAAAATGGACCATCCTCTTTTTGATTGGTGAGCCATGGGTCTGGATGCATTTGGGGATGGTTGGCTGACGAAATAGTACCTCCAGAAACATCAGTGAAAGAAATATTGCAAACAAATTTTGTGTTCAATACACAAAGAGAAGGAAGGGGAGCTCAGAAAAAGAGGTCCAGTACCTATGCTCCAAAGATAGTACGTATAAATCGCTAGAGGGTAACTGTTACTATGAGCAAGTGCTCACCCATTTGCCAGCATAAAGTGTAGGTAAAGAGCGAGAGTGGTAGGAATAATCCTATCTTAATCTATGAATGAAGGTTGGATGCAGGGGAAATCCTCAGATTTGAAGAATTACCCTCACACACCCGTTAAGGTGTCATGCTTCATCATTGGACGTTATGGTCCTGGAGGTGTTGTATTGCAGTCGCCCATGGGTCCCGCAAGAGGGCTCTTTGGCAGAGATATTTTTAGAGCAACGCTGCAGTGGTGAGTGTGAGTATGTAGGGAGAGTGTAAGTGAATTAAAAATGACGTAACGGTACCCTAGGTAGAGTTTATTCTGGGGGCCGTTTGGTATAGTTAAAAACAGGACAAACGGAACTCAAGAACCCTTTCGCTAGTAAGAATGGTTTGTTCATTTTCTGAATAAGGTGAGTGTTGGTGTAGATTAATAATCAGGTCGACATGTTTCATGCCTTGCCGTTCCCTTGTGGATCCTATAGTGTTTCATCAGGACCGGGAGAGATTAAAGTGCATAGAACAACATAGAACAGGGGTTTGCAAGAAACACACCATACACCCTGTTATTCTGACCTGAATCAGGTAAGTGATTGAGGTATATCTGAACCCAAACGTTATCGCCCACTCCTACGTATAGATCCAACCTAAAGAAAAGTAGAAAGATAAATATGAAGAGAAGACTTAATGAGAGCGTGCTGATAGCAATCCAAAGACAAATTGTATCTCAGGTTAGCAATACATGTCTCAACTGAGTGGAAATTTCCTACATTATTATAGAAGAAAAAGTGTGTTGTATTCTAGCAATAATGTATTATAATGGTGCAACAATGTAGCAGTATTGTCATCCTTTAGAAACTCGATGTGCCCAAAAGCATGCACAGCACTCATGAGAATGAGACCAGACCTTACCCCAAACATTGTCGGGGGATGTCTCTATGGCAGGAACAAGCGTCTCAGAAGGTTAACTTGTGCAAGAAAAGAGAACGGGAGTAACAAGGGGAATTCAGGAAGGTAATTAGCCTACATTTCTTAGGTGGCCGGAGCGTAAGGATCTCATTCCTAAATATCAGGGAAATGCCAGAAGGATAGTTAGTACTCAGATTGGCCTCCTGTTAAACCGCATTCATACCTGCCCTCAGCCGCTTGTTCGCCGGAGGATGAAAGGTTGATGGTTGCCGGTATAAGTATGGGGGAAGTTGAGAGTGACTGACGCCAATCTGAGACCGGAAGTGAAGGCGGCTACAACACTAGTGTGGCCTCAATTGACATCAATTCATATGCTGGCAAATGGGCGAGCACTTACTCAAAAAAAATTGGTGGACACAAATATCGACTTTATATACTTTGGGCCATATTTATGACCTCAGATGCAACGTGGTACATGTGCCACACAAATGAAAAATTAGATTTATGAAGCCACGCAAGGCCACTTTGTGTGGCCCCGAGTGACTTCATGAATCTCGAGTAAAGCAATGCCGCACAAATCGCTGCATTACCTTACTCCTAGCAAGGGAGGCATTCCAATGATGTTGCATGGGTGTTCCCATGCAAACTCCCATGGTTTTTGATGTATTCCCAGATTTCCCAGAACTGGTAAACCTGTTAATGTGCCAAAAAAATATGCTTACCCAGGAGAAGCGTAACGAGGAGCAACAGACAGATGAATTAATAGGCCTCTCAGGATTGTTTTTGTGCAAGAAGGTGCCCCTTCCTCACAAAAACAATCTGGCATGCAACAAAGGCACCCTTGCACCAGGGTGCCTGCATTGGTGCTAGGCAGTCAAAATGACACAAGCGCAGGAGAAAAGGCAGCAAAGCACCATGTACCTTTAAATAGGGTGCATTTCTGCCCTTTCCCCATCATGCAATGCAGCGCAGCAAGGTGACTTGTGGCAATGCACTGCATAACAAGTCTTATAAATATGCCCTGTTGTATGTAAAATCAAAATTATTGAAGACTACAATATTGACAAAAATTGGGCAAGTATATTGAACTTCAAATAATATACACTACATTACCTTTAAAACATATATTAACTTTACAAATTACAATATATTTGAAAAAATACTTATAAACAATATATATAGTTTACAAAGATATCATAATATATACTTTAAATGAATTTCAACAAGTATTAAACATTATAGTTACAAAGAATATTACTATGTATTGTAAAAAAAACTAGAAAATACGAAGAACATTTCTGGATCCTCCACCAGACCTGGAAACCTACAGGTCAGGAGAATAAGAAAGATCGCGTAGCACATGTGGCAGTCCGTGTAGGTATCATGACCCTACTGTGTGATCAGCAGGACATACAGACGACATTTCCCATCAGTGCCATGTGGTGCAAAGGAAGAGAGTTACTTACTTCTTGCAAGGGTCAGGAAGCCGAAACTCTGTGAATTCATATTTCTCTCTTGGCATAATAAAAGTCACAGGCAGCAACCCTCCAATCAGGATGTCTCCCTCTTGCTGATACCCCGCATCCCTCTGGCTGTAGAGTGAAATACTCTCCGAATTAGAAGGGCATAGGACCGGCAGCAGGAGGAAAACTGGGATGAGTAGCATCATGGCTGACTGCAGCTGCCCACAAATATGCCTGAAATCTGGCAGTCTTCAATTCTGTGAGAAAAAAAATACTTTTAGAACTGATTGGAAACCTTGAAAGTATAAAATAGCAAACATGACAATTAAAGATCAATTATCTAGAGATGACCCTCTTTTGCTATGGAGGTGATTTTGTGAAGGATCTCAAAATCTGGGTTTCATTTTCAGGGAAGGGGAATGAGGGCCGTTTCTTGTGATAATTCCCTGCTTTGTTTCACATGATAATTCCCTGCTTTGTTTCTTGTGATAATTCCCTGCTCCCTGTGTTGATCAGACCATACATGGTTTCAGTGCTGTGCTTGACTTACTCAATACATGTTTCACCCTACTACCATGTAAGATGATAATGAGCTTCCAAGATTGTCCAGACCTTTGTAAGTCTTTCCTCTATTTTTGACCTTGTTGAGACATGATTTCTTAACCGAGGATGATGAACTCTTTGGTCTAGAACTGACTAAAACTATGGCATCCACATTGTGCTGAGTGGTTCTTCCCTTACAGTAATTTCATTTAGTGGTGGCAGTTTGCAATACAGCATTTATTTAGTTCCTTTTTGCTTAGTGACCCAGCCAGTGTTGGGTAATTCATGTTCACTGTGTTATTTGCTTCTCTTGTCCCAGTTGTATTTTGGCCACTGAGCTCTGTGCCAATTTGCTCCGCATTTCATCTTGTCTCTGACATAGAATGGGTTCCTTCAAGATCTGAAATAATAATGAACTAAAAAATTTAGGTTAGTCTGTAAATCATGAATATATTATGTCAGCACTCCCCCTAATGTTCACTGTGCCCTAAGCCCTCAAACCCAGAGCTTACTTTCTTTTCTAATATTCCTGAATATGTGGAAGCTTGACTTCTATTCTGGAACTATGGATGAAAGAGCTGGGGTTCACGAGTCACCTAAACATTTAGGGCTTTAAGTGTCTGACAAGATATCCAGATCTCTTGCATCTACTTCAAGGGGGGCTCTGGCCACTTCTCCATCCACGACTCTGCCAGCATTTTACATATCTTTTACGTTGGATAGGTGAACCTTCTTATATCTTTCAACTCCAAATGGCTCCTCTCCAAAGAAGATGAGCAGGTTATCATAGGCAGAGTAAGCTGCAGTAGCCTTGGCCTGAATTGAATGGCAACTGCAGTTAACAACATCGCTGACACCGTAAGGCACATGGCTTATAGCAGCAACTGAGTTATCCCAAGAACTAGACTAGCAGCTCCTACTGAGCAGATCAGTCAGGTTATATTCTTTACAAGCATTGCAAGAAATAGTTTTGCTTCCCTAGCAGAAGGACTTTTAAGGACACCTTTTGTTTCCAGTTTTGGGTAGCAAAGTCCACACCGGTAGCACCTTTTGAGGGCCAGCTAGTCTTTTCCCAGCAGAAAGCATTAATTGATCAATTTAACTATTGCACTTGTGACAGAGGTAATACCCCATATTGGAGATAGATTTCAGACTTTAGCTTTTGTGGGTTTGCTATTTAAAACCCATTGTTTATTAGTGTATTCACTAGTGCAATATTGGGGACGGGTTATTGTTGTATTCTCTGTTGTAAGCCGCAAATTCTGGGCACTGTAGTAGCTGTACATGGAACCACTGATTTGTGGGCACAATGTACTTGACTCTGGAGTTAGGATTTTGTGGCAAGTCAGGAAGCTGGCATTATGCATAAACAACTTTGTTTGCCACTACTTCAATACTTCAAAGAGTTCAGGCCTATATATACAAAAGGATTTTGCATTTCTTACGCCGCATTGATACCGATGATGATGTTTCTTGATGTTGTTTTAAATAGAGTGTGGGAGCTTGATAGATTAAGGCCTCTTTTTTATTGAGTGAAGGTTTGGACAAAGGAGGAGCTTATGTCATACCAGAGGGCAACAAAGGAAATGCTAGCCATCGATAGAGACCTCTCCTTCCCAGGGTTTAAACATGTCCGACTATGGTTTCAAAGACTTGGGGGCATATTTACAAGCTGGCGATAAAAATTTATCGCCGCTTTTGCGGCCGTTTTCGGATGAAAAGCGGTGATAATTTTATCACCTAATTAGCAAAGCCACGCTAACGCGTGAAACCTTGCTTTAACGTCGGGATTCCTAACGCCCAGCTTTGCATCTCTAATGAGATGGCAAAGTGGGTGTTCCTGACCTGACATGACAGGAGAAATGTCGCTAAGCGACATTTCTCCTATCATCAAGCCCCATGCTATAAAGCATAGCGTCAGGAAAAGTAGCGATAACCCCTGTTATCGCTACTTTCCTTACGCCTGCTTCAGGACTGACTTAGCCATGATATCCTATGAAAGGTGGATATCATGGCTAAGTTTGTGAGTTCCTATCAGCAAGCTAACGCCACACTACGTGAGATTATCGCTGGGTTTCCAGCGATAATCTCACATTAGGCAGTTAGCGCGAGGATTTTTATCGCTGAGGAGATAAGCGTTGCTAATAGCACGCTATCTCAGCGATAAAAATCCACATTACCCGACAATAATTATCCTCACGCTAAGAGCGCTGAGCGATAATTATCGCCGGTTGTTGCTGATATGTCCCTTGGTCTTTGACCTTTCTGGATAGATCTCGTGTCGCTGGTGGCTACTTCCAAGCTACAGTTAAAATCACGCTACTGGGAGTATATTCAAGCTAACCTTCATGGAACATTTTATACTTTTAACTTTCTTTTAAATGTGTCAAATTTTATATTTTTTACAGCCATTTTAGAGACTAGCAAGCCCAATAGTTGATATTAGTAACGATCCTTGCTTAGTTGGTGCAGTGCTGAAAGTAGCCCAAAATGAAATCATTTTGAATGTCTTGGCACTTTTTTAATGAACATGGGGAAACATTGATTATTTGTATTTGCACTGCCTGTACTAGCTTTAGTACTTTGTTTATATAAAGTGCTCTTTGTGAGATGGGGTAACTAGAGGTGGGGTCGTTAACAGTCTGCTAATTTGCAAGTGCGTTTGTTTTTAATCTTTTGCAGTGATCTTATGACTATTTTAAAAATGGAATCTACACATAGAAATTATACCTGTAATTTAAAAAGTGAAACTTGTGTATAATGAACTGTGCATAATGGACTGTTTTTATTGGATGGAAGTTTTATGAAATTGATCTTCCGAAATAAACTTTAACCACTATAATTGGAAAGCACCTCAACAGGTCTTTGCCAGGGTCAGCCAAATATTCAGCGGGCACAATGCCAAGCTTGCATACTTCTTCAGATAATCATTTGGATACTATTTAATGTGTATTAAATCACAATGGAGAGTTCCCGGCAGGCCTGTATTTGCAATTTCCTAATAGCGAATGCAAATCCTTATAAATCGTTATTAGGTAATCGTAGGTTGCATACATTCCCCTTTTGCAATGCCCAAATAGCCATTTCTATGGGTTCGCAACTTGGGAATCGCAAATTGGGAATTTGGTGCATAGTGGCCTTAAAACTCTATCCAAACTATCACAGAACTACAATGTATTTGCTCCTGTTTAAATATCCTGCGCACCAACACAATCTTTTTAAGCCGTCTCTATTTTGATAATGCGGCTGCTACTGCTGTGAGTTGGGTGAAAGCTGTAATGTAAGAAGCCTGCATGGATATGAAGGATTTAGAGCACATTCAATGGAGTAGGAACAGCAATTAAATTGTTCACTTCTGAAGGGAGTATGGAAGATATTCTTACAGCTGTGGATTGGCTGAACTCTAGTTTTGTGTGTGTAAGAAATTCGATTATTGTTTGGGATGGGTGGCTACCCACCTTAAGGAATGACCCTCAAAGTCACTAAAATAACCTGAGCTCAACCCCCTTGTAGCGATGAAACTTGGCAGACAGGCTTAAGCTAGGACACTGTAAAGTATATATGCAGTAACAAAATAGCAAGAAAGTCAAATTAAAACAATAACACTCTTAAAGTTAGTTAGAGAAATTGAATAACACCTATTAAACAAAATAACACCAAAAAACACAGAGATGTGTGTTTTTAAAGTTTTAAGTTGAAATACCACAAAAAACATCAGTCTGCAATGATAGTCCATGACTAAGGTAGACCTTGGGGTAATGTCATGCTGACCGCGATGGAGTGCATGTTGGATATACCAACTAGGTTCAACCTGCTTAAACATTTTGTCTTCTGACTTTGTCTTTTAATCTCCAATCCACCACAGGAGTACCCTTCTAAAGCCCCAGGACCTCGGGTGAGGCACTTAGAGACTCACAAGTTCCCAAGCAGAGGCCAACAGTAGGGTCAAGCCCAATTATCAATTGCCACTAGGGAGCTAGGTATATCCGGAAAGGCCTCTTGCTACTTTTAGTCTCCCTGTAGTCACACAAAAGGACAGCCAACTGACCGTTGGAATCGACTTCGTTGCCCTGGGTACAAGAGGGTGCAGGTCCAATTTGTAAGGGCTTCTCTCAGCAAGTCTAGTCCTCTTCTAATATTGTGCAGGTACAGAAAGTGTTCTGAGGTGAGTGCCTAAAGGTTCCACATTTACATCTAGAACCAGCTAGGGTTTGGGTATAACTCCAGTGCACGCCCTAAGCAATGAGATAAATGTTCATTGGGACCACTCATACCCACTTTTTCAGTAGGTCCTGGTTGCCTGAAAGGAAATAGGCCCAAATGGCACACAAGATGGCATTTTTGGGATCTGAGGGCTGGGAGTGTGTGTGGGCAGTGTCCTTTGGTAGCCCTAGTGTCCACCCACACCTAAAACTAAAATCCAATTTGTGGTAGACACTGTACCCACAACAAACTCAGAAGCAGAAGTCTGGAAGGACAAAAGCAGGGTCCTCAAGCAACCAGACAGTGGAATTGTCTGGGCATCCCGTTTGATCACTATCAAGTGTGACCTAAGTGCTACATGTGGCTCAACATACCTGTCATGCAGGATTTGACACAGTGCCATCAAAAGGAGGCCTACAGACACCACCAGGCATATTCTGTGATGTTTAGATATGTCATCTCTGCTCATTCAGGTCAGCCTGTGGCTTACTCCTGGGAGGCATTTTACACCTTTTTTCACACCTACACATGGATGAGAATGGGGGAAAGAATTATGCTAATTAGCCTTCAAATAGTTCAAGCAAGTACTTGGTAACTTTCTAAAAGTTAATTTTCCTTAATATTTAATACAAATCCTACTTCTTTGCTGAATTTGATTTTCAATAACTATTACAAGTAGTGGTTTAACTTTTTTTTTTAGCTGATCCATTTCTCAAGATACAGTATTAGTTTTTAATATCGCTTTCCAGGGTTTGTGTATGGGCCAGCCTATAGTGAAATTAGGTTTAGGGAGGCTAGTCATTGTAATGTCATGCAAACCTTAAATTTCTACATATCCTACATTTAAATACCATCACTCTGCCTTATGGTCTACAAAGCCTGCAGAATTAATGTTCTACCTGCAAAAGGAGGTTTATTTGATGGGTCAAAATGCATATTTTGCACAGACTACAATGGTAGACCTGAAGTCATGTTTGCTCTGCCTCTGCAGTGGATGGCACGATAGGTGCAGCAGATCACCAGTGGACTATAACGCCCAGGCCCTGGGTAAATTCTGTACCGTACACTAGAGACTTATACTCAAGTTAAATATACCAGTTAGGAGTGTGCCAATTAGACCATGAGAAAAGGGGGAGCACAGGCAGTTTACTACTGGTTAGAATGAGTAAAGCTCACAGAATTCTAAAGCCAGGAAAAATATAGGGTTCAGCAAAAAACATCCCTGTTGTGGGGTTTTTACAAACAAGCTGGGAGAGGTGGGTAGCAATAGAGTGCAAGGGCATATATTTAATGTGGGAGCGACCAGCACATGAAGCATTCTTGTGGAATGCTGAATGAAAATAAAGTTCCCTGAATGAGAGCAGTGGAAGGATGCATGTCAGCCAATCAAATGAATTGTAAAGAATGTATGTTCCAGCAGAGGGACAAACACACAAAGAGGAAGAAAAGACATTAAAGAAGAAGCAAGCACAATAAACTATTAAAGCAAAACAATGCCAATTAATGGGAGGTTGCAAGGCCAATCTAAGTTCACAATAGGTTTTTCGCAACCAGAGAGCTTGAGATGCATGGTAGATGAGACTGAAAAAAGGGAGACATAGAAATACTGCTGTAGGAGTGTAACAATTTTAGTGATTTATATATGTTGGAGGATGTTGCAAAGAGAAATTGCTTGAACACTGTACTTTGTGTCTTTCAGATACACAGTAACCAAGGATTAAGCATGGAAGGATAGGTGAAGAATGTACACGGAGAAGGAAAGAAGCATGCAGGGAGAAGAGTAAAGGATTTGCACCATTCAAAAGAGGAAGTGTATTGGTGTGCAGTGTCTTTATACAGGAGCAGGGATATTCCTGCTCTGTGATTGTTTAAGTAGGGTTTTAAGTTCTTTGAACTGCTGCCAGAGTGACCAATGAAGGAGTTTCTGCATAATGTTAGCCTCCTTGTCTTTAATAGGATCTTGAGTCTCCTCTCATTGCACTTGGAGAATTGTCTTCCTATGCAGCCCAGAGATAAGCTCTTTCTACAGATGTAATGTCTACTCTAATTGTGACTTACAAATACTACAACTGTATGATTTACATCAAAGCTTAATGTTTACCCATAACTGAAGGCTGTAAACAGCGGAAGTCATTTTTGGAGACTGCAACTTAGTTTTGTTTATCATCAGATCACGACTGAAAAAGAAAGAAAGGGAGAAATAAAAAGGAAGAGAGGGGTAGGAAAACAGTGACAAAGGGAGTGAGGAGGGATGCGTTTATGTAAGAGTGGGATAAAGAGACAGGAAGTGTAGTTTGGTGATAAAGAAGCATGAGTTGAAATCAAGACAGGTTCTTAAAAATATGAGCCCAGGCAGTTTTTTGTAACACAATATGCACTAATTTGTGCTCACTCCTTGTCAGTCACCAGTTTCTCAATATACCCCTATTCTAACTGTAGAGCTTCAATGACATTTTCTAGGTCGTGGGCAGCATGCAATACACGCATCAATGTAGCAAACCTACAAGTAGCAACATCAAAGGTATTTGTGTAATGATTGATTGGTTTTATTTGATAATATCTCATCATTTTATAGAGAATCTTAATGTGGTTTCTAAATAGTTTTTGCATAATCTGTCGCCCATGAAATATATTAAAAAGTAGTGCATAGGTTTAACACCTTTATATATGCTTGGTATGGTGAGGGTAGTGAGGTTCAAAATTAATTGTTCTAAAATGGCGGGAACTCAGACCTGGGCCTTTTTGCTGCAACAACAAGCGTCGGAATTGTGCACCACAACTCTCCTATGGAGCTGAATGATGTGGAGAGTTTAACATTTCTAGTTGAAGACTTTGGTAATCAAAGTCAGCTTCACTCCTCTTCATCAGTATCCATATACCTGCAGTTCGAAAATTCAGATGCCATGAACTACACTTGAAATCCATTGACAGATCTTGGATGTCAAATTTAACTAAAGAAAGTGGAAAACATCTGGGCAAAAGAGTTCATACAGCACAGCAGTTGAGGATGATGTGCTGCTAGAAGGGAGAGAGCAGAACTGCACCATATCATCAAAGAAAAGCTGCAGTTCTGCTCTCTTCATCTGCCGGTGCACTTGAGGCTCTGTAGTGCCAATGGAGCCATCATTACTGCTTAGTGCAAGGGTGCCTGCGTTAAGGTTAGGATAGTTTTTCTGCAGCAAGGGTTGCCTTCTTGCCCAAAAACGATTTTTTGGGGCTATTCCCTTTTTGTATGTGTGCTGCAGAGTGTAGCACACATCCAATTAGGAATAACGAGGACAAATAAAGAGACTTCTCCTCATTACACAAGCCTCAGACCGGTGCACCATTTTGGCTCAATCCTATGTGAACAAGTCTTTGTAACTATGGGTTTGTGTGAAAATTCATGGATCAATGTATGGGAACACCCGTGCATCACCCATGGACCGCCTCCTTGAAGCAAAGTAATGCAAATAACAATTTACATTGCTTTTTTAAACAAAGGATTTTGTGTTGGGCCTGCATGAAAAAAGTGACACAAACCCAGAGCACTATCTTTGAAAATCTAGACCCAGGTTCCTGCTTTGCCTGTGAGATCCAGCAACTGGAGCCTGCAATGCACGGTCTTTCTTTGTGCCCTTTATATGGCACCCTAACAAAACATTTGAATATGTCTTTTCTTAGATGTTTTGTAATGATGGAATTTTAAAAGGTTCCAGGCAGTGATTTTCGGAGTTTCATGTGGTTGACCATGGTGGAAGAGCTAAATAGGTAGAAAAGATGTTGGTTGTTATATTGCGGGATAGACATTATAAATGGAATCAGTTGCTTGGGATTAATTCACATACTTTTTATGTGCTCACACAAGTCATCAGAAAGGTGTGTATTTCGAGATCCTGACTCAAAGACTCGGGCTGTGCCAAGATTTGCTAATGCACACTTAATTTATGTGACAAAAAATAAGCTTTGTGAGGACTTGGAGCACTGGATATTGTGAATCTGACCAGCAATACGTCATGTTAGTGCTTACATCTTAGATAGTGTTCCCTTTCCGCCTGGCCAATCTATTTGTGTCAAGTACAAATGCCTGGAAATAGGTTACTCCATTTATCGGAATCAACAGGTTGCCTAAATGTGTCTGGCTTGACCTTTGTCAGAATAAGAGAAGTTTGGTTTGTGCCTGTCGGCAAAATATGTACGTTTTCCTTTAGTCCTCCCCTTCACTGGATGTCTGAAATAAATAGATGTTCATTAGTCAGTTCAGCACAACCAAGACAATAACAACCTAAACCACCCAAGGGATCAGCACCCCCAAAAATATAATTTAAAATATACTTAGAGCCTCAATTGAATCTACTTTTAAATCAAAATATTGGCTTCCACACATGTACTGACAATGCACAGCTCGCTCTCTAAATTGTAAGAGGCCCAACAAAAGACTCAGACACTCTTAATTGTGATCTTTTGATCCCCAAACATTTAATGGGTGCCGATTGGTATAGCCTCAGTGGTGACTAATATTGTTAGCAGACCCCCCTTACAAAACTCACAAAAGTGCAGTCCCACATAACATTACACAGCAGCACCAATTGTGGTCCTGATAACGCCATGGGAACTCTCAAAGTACTTACTAAAAACAAGCCAAACAAGAGTATGCATAATACAGCAGTGTACCCAACACAACCACAAACCATCTCCACTGGCAACTGCAAGCTTTATAATAAAGATAGCGGAAGCCAAACTTGTGTGGGTAATCATTTGGCAGATGATAAATCGTGAACACATTCTTTATATGGCTTGCCAAAAAAAATGTATCCAAATCATTCCGAATACCACTAGGAGCTCTAAATTTGCTCATACCACTCCAGTTCTTATGAAGGTCCTCTGACTTAAAGATGAATCAAATAAAAAACATGTTATCAAGATTCAGAAGAGCCTATACTTGCATCCCCATTTCAAAAAATGTCCAAAAAGGTAAAAATAAATTCTACTACAACATATGACAAAACATCAAGTTAGCAGTCCAACACAGAGGGATATCTCTACAATGTGACAGAGAAGCAATATGTGGAAAAATGCTCTGTACACCGATACAGGGTTTGATTCCCCAACCCTTTTTGCATACATTTAATAAACTAGCTTTTTTACAAGTGTAAAAATATGTTTCCTATTCAAGTCATTTTTGCACTCATAAAGGGACTCATTCACAGTTTCCTTGAGTGTAAATGCATAGCTGCCAAGGTTTCAGATTGCTTATGTGTGGCATTTTCATACTATCAGTGTAATTATGAGTGACATTCAACGGCTATGAGTGACACTTTCTCGCGAGAAAAATCAAGCAATGAAGACTTGGAAACAAATATCAGAAATAACACCCATTTGAGCAACAAGAAACTCTAAGAGGATCTTAAAACTGCTGCAAAGCACCACAAATAGAAGGACACTGTGGGACCCGACTGTACCAAACAGGATGTGAGAGGCCCCAGCGCTGATGATCTCAGTTGTCTGATAATAAATTACCATAATTACTCTGTCACTACAGTCAGTTGACTCGCGGACTCTGAGTGCTGTCCAGCCCGCCGCAGCACCAGGCAAGCCTCAGGAAAGTGAGAGGCTGTGGCACATAGGCTGTAATTTTTTCAAAAGAAATTAGCGCACCTGTTAGCCCTCTAAAATAATTAAAATCAGTTTTACTGTAAGCAATAGGTCTAAACCGTTTATTATGAGAAGCTATGAAAAATTGACTAGGGATATCAGGGCCACTGGAATTATGCGACAGGAGAAGGACAAATTATGTGGCACAGCTGAGTACATTATTCAGGAAGAAAAGGCAAATTATGTGGCATAATGTGGCACATTTTGTAATAGTATCACTTCATTATTTCATCATTTTTAAACTTGGTAACACTGTATGGTCCTTGATTGCATCTCATTAGTACCAGTTTAACACACAAATATAGCAATAAGCAGCAGAAAAGTGATCAGTTCAGTTTTGCAAAGGGCCTTCCACTGCGCAGCAACGCATGACACTGCATTTTAGCACTTTTTTACCCGTTTCAGCTAGAAATAAAAAATGTTTTTGTTAAAATCGGCAGATTATGTGGGCTGATGATAGATTATGTGGCAAATGTGGCAAATCAATAATTAGGCTAAAATCGCTGCAACTGCACAATCGCATAATTCCAGTGGCCCTGGAACTAATGTAACATTTCTATTTCACTGCAATAAACCCCGCAGAGAGGTATTTTGTTACTCAGAATCTATCACAGTACCATAGTACACTCATATTGCCTCTAGAGATCGGCTTTTGCAATAAAGGTGGTCTCAAAGAAATAGAAGAATGTAATTGGTGTGGCCTTTTAACTATAGCTTTTATAATAGGGACCTGCAATTAAAGGTCACGTTTTTCTCCATAACAAAATCATGTCACTTAAAATTCCATACATAGATTATTTGGATCAAAATCAGACATTCCTCTTGGTTTCATTGAGCACTGAATGAATTCAGAAACGTTAATTAGAGCATGAACAGAATGTTGCCTTTTAAAACATGAAAACTTGAGTTAGCAAAAGAGGAGATGGTGAACACGTCTATTTCAGAAGCTTGACGTGAAGTGATTCCAAAGGGCTGCAGTGCATGCAATCAGAAGTTTGCCTGTGGGACAATAAAAATGAAGGCACCCTCATGATCTGGCCTGTGCACTGAAGCACAATGAGAGAGCAGAGGGTGTCCTGTATCCTGAACGGACACTTCCACCAGTGGAACGGGAAGCCAAGAACAGCAGAAGCCCTCACTGAGCGGGCATCTGCTGATTATAAACACGAGCATGGATTTAACTACATCTGATTTGCAGCAAGCCACAGGTCATGTCCCCAGATCAGCTAAAGTGAAAGTAGCTCACAGTGCACACACACACACACCGGAGTGTCCAAAACAGAATGTATAGGTTCGGCATGAGCAACTTCTCATTCTCCTCCAGCTCCGGAAGCATTCAGAATAATGCCCAAAGTTACCTAAACCAGACTGCTGAGCCCGAGCACATTTTGGTCGCCGGATGGAAAAATAAATTACTAATGTTAATCACATCACTCTTTATTTATACACAAACTAACTTCAGACAGTGGCCTGTACGAGTCTGCAGACCTAAGGCTGAGAGTGGCTGAGACCCACGGCTGCGACAGGAGACTTCAGTGGCCTGGTCCGGTCGCATAAATGTCCTCTTGAAGGAAGGACATGGGAATTCTAAATCAGAAACGCCGACGATGTTTGTGAACACCCACAAATTGGGGTATTCACAGGCTCCTTCCTGATCCATTCCCACCTTAGAAACAGTTAGAGATATGCTCCTGGCAAGCACAGGAGTTATTATCTTTCTGGAGCCTGGGGACCGGCCCGCTCCGGATATAATCCGGTGCGCTCAAGCCTGAGTACTCTGCTGAGGGGGCCCCCTGCAGCTCGGGCCCCCCCTGCAACGTGGGGGATGCGGGGCCTGTGTTACGCCCCTGCTGATAGGTCTTATCTATGAGACCAATTGGCTTTGCTTATGTTTTGTAACCATGCTGTACAGCATTGAAGCACTTGGGGAAGAGAGCTGGAAAACACATGTCAAAGGAAACAAGCATTGGCATAGCCAATAGGTCTCGCCTTTGGGACCTTATAAGTGTTTAGCCATGCAACAGTTGCATAACTAAACACTTATCAGGTCCCAAAAGCGAGACCTATTGGCTATGCCAATGCTTGTTTTAACTGTTGCAATCTATTGAAGCCTCACGGAGAACATCGAAGTGGTGGTGATGCCACGAAAGTGATCAGATCAAACTTCAAAGCGGCCACGCAGCCGCGAAAGTGAAAGTAATCGCGGTAAAGTGCACCGCGCGCGCCCGCGCACATGCACTGTAGCTCTAGGCTGGCCTGGTAGCACTTTTTGGAGCCCTCACAAAATGTCTCGCCAGACCAGCGCATGCGCTGGGTCAGGCGAGACCTAACACAAGCATTTGCAATGCAATCGGTCTCGCCTTTGGGACCTTATAGATATTTAGCTATGCAGCACATTAGCCTGGGTTCGGAAACATCTACTGTTCTTTAACATGGAGGGAAAGTACGCACCAAACTGCGTGACACGCCAGGTATGGGAACACATGGAGAGAAATATAGCCTTTCAGCAGGAAATGGTATGGTCCAAAGTTCTGTTTTTAAAATAAAATCAGGGCCTTCAGTGGTCATAACTCTGAAAATACAAGATTTGAAAAAAATATTATTGTCTATGGGTGCTCGTGGAAGACAATTTCCATTGATTGGAATCTAGAGAATGCTAAAGTGATTCTGGTATTTTACTCACCTCAGCTGGTCGTTTTCTATCAAGAAAGTTAAATAGAGGCAGTTGCCAAAAAAAAAAAAAAGAGAAAGTCCCTCAGCAGAAAGCGATTCTGGTATTGTACTGACCTCTACTGGTCGTTTTCTATCAAGACAGTTAGATAGAGGCAGTTGAACAGAAAGGAAAGTGCCTAAGCGGAGGCAGACAAGTCATAGGGCTGATCTCCCGAGCCCACAAAGTACATACACATATAAGTATAAACTAAAGTATATACAAAAGGTCTCAAATGCTAGACCAAAAAAAGAACGCAGACTACATGGTTGAGGGCTTTACATGATTATTTTGTTGCAATGCATGATGCATTTAATTTGAGGGCAGATCACATGAGCTTTGCAGACCATACATCGCTGATTCTTAGATTTGTTTATATAAAGTTTTACCAACTCTTTTAACTAGACTGTGTGAAGGGCTATTATTTAGTACAAAGAGATGTCTAGAAGCAGGGGACTTCTTGGTTCAGCCCATAAAACGCCCTGTGACCCGAGTGATGTTAGTTAAATAACACCAGCTGCAGGGCCTGCTGTGGGGGATCCTAGTACTCAGTGCTTGAAATGGAAAAATAGAAGTGAAGGTACTCTGTACCAGAGTACCTGCTTGTTTCTGAAAAGTGCCGGTACTCTCCAATTAAAAGTATAGCCTTTCTCTTGAGAAGTGCCGGTACTCTCCCGCACAAAATAAAAAGTGCCGGTACGCCGTACACGACAGTACCGGCCCTTTTAAAGCACTGCTAGTACTCAATCCCAAATCCTAATGGCCGCATTCTCCTTTCGGTGGTCCGTCCACGCACAACATTATGGGACCCAAAACTTCCTCCAAACTTCCCATCACACATGCCTGGCCAATGCTAAATTCACCTGTTATTGTTTTTCCGTCCTGGAATGCAGGGCGAAATCCAGCAGCATGGTCTCCCAGAATCACTGCAGCAGCAGCACAAGGGATATGATGGGAAGCACGGTGCCACCCGGGAGGAGCCAGGCCCTGTTGGACAGCTAGACCCACCGCCTGCCGAAAGAAGCACTTCACAGGCCCAACCTGCAATGCGAAGCTGCCAGAGTAAACACAATGATTATAGAAGGCAGTCCAGCTTGTTCATGCACCACATGCTGCAGAGTAATTAAGTTAAAATGGCACCTTTTAAGGGAAACTCTCAAATTATATTCCCTGACCGTCCTTAGAAGAAGCTGCAGAGTTGCTCAGCTGCTGTAAGGAAAAGCAGGAGGCGGCGGGTGGGAAGATGCAACGAAATACGGAGCCAAAGCTGAACACGAGCAGGAAAAAACATAAAAACAAGCTCCTCTGCACCATTAACCCCTTCCCCGCTCATGACGGAACTGTTCCGTCATGAGCCACGGTTGCCGTGTGCTCATGACGGAACGGTTCCGTCATGACACGCCCGTTGGCGCCGCTCCGCCTACGCGGCGCTGTTTCCCCGCCTGTGCGGGGGGACAACGCAAATGGGCGGAGTCATGACGGAACCGTTCCGTCATGAGCACAGGTTAACCGTGGCTCATGACGGAGCGGCTCCGTCATGAGCACAGGCCCGCCGCGCTGCCCCCCTGCCCCCCCCAGCGCTGCAGCGGAATGTCCGCAGCAGCGAAGGGGTTAAAGAACGCTGCACTTTTAAGCACCGCAAATGAATATGTACAAGTAGACATGTACGCCGGTCTCAAGGAATTCCTCCACACCACAAAGGCACATGGATGTGACTGCCTGCTTTGGCCCCGGGAGCCATGGGGAGAGCACAAGGAACATGGGAGCCAGCAAGGAAGTCCCTGCTTGTGCCCCGGGGCAATGGTGGGGTGCGCGTTCAATCGGAGCGTGAAACTGACCCAGGTGGAGTGTGAAACAGTTGAGGAAGCGAAAGAAAAGGGTAGGGTGGAGAGAGAAGGGTGTGAATCAGAGAGCGGGAGGAGGGGCAAGGCAGTGAAAAGTAATGTGAAGTAGAGAGTAAACAAGCATTGATCGCGATCAAACATCAAAGCGGCCGTGCGGCCACGAAAGTGAAAGTAATTGCGGTGAAGCGCGGCGCGCGCGCCCGCGCACTTGCACTGTAGCTTTAGGCTGGCCTGGTAGCACTTTTTGGAGCCCTCTCAATAAGTCTCGCTAGACCAGCGCATGCGCTGGGTCAGGCGAGACCTAAAAATGTTGTTCCTTAAAAAGGAGCAGCGGAAGTATAGAAGCTAGCCAATGAAGCAGGTAGTAAAGAGGCTATTCACTGTGGGAGGGACAACACAAGAAGGACAGGCTGAGGCAAGGAAAGACATTCAATAGGAAACGATCAAATAAGTGATATAATAACGCCAATCAATTGTAAGCATTGGATGGGCTTCAAACCCTAAATGTTCTTGGTAAGCCCACATCTTTCACAACCAGACAGCTCAAACTAAAAATGCTCCACCGCACTTCACTGGGATTTATGTCAATTGAATTTTCCTTGTGGATGGCTAAAAGATCAAAAAGCTACACACATTTACATGTTCAACTCATACTGAAAAAGATTCTACACATGGCAAGCAATTCATTGTACTACTCATTGAGGAACTGGATTATGCATGGAACTCTAAGGGCATTACTATTGTTTTGGAATTGCAAAAAGATGATAATCGATGGAGTTCACAAACATAGGTACGCAAAGCAATACTATTTTGACCTATCAAAGACCTTTGCGGATTGGGCCACATTTTTCATAATCAAATGACTTTATGAACAAATCAAGTCTGCAGGAATTCTTCTCTTTTAACCAAGGTAAGCATAGAACATCATATGTTATTTACTTCCACAATGTGAGTGGAGGGAGTAGGCCATAGAAAGGCACTTCATCCCTATACCCAGCCTATAGTTTCTGAACAACTATGACTCTGCTATTATCACTTTTGCTCTGGCACACAACCTGTTGAATTACAATTTCTTTCTAAAGTATTACTTTGTTACTATTACTGGGCTATCTCTTGCTTTCAGAATTCCTATCTGTATTAAATCACCGCATGTATTGAACGACTGGTTCAAGCCAAAAGCCACAATGTTTGGTGTTAGACCTGACAGCCTTTGGTGTGGTCTTCCCCCAAACCTTTTGCCTTCTTCCTTCCTCTTTGCATAAATTCGTTTTTGTTGGCTTTCGAACTCTATGCACTTAACACTGCTGACCAGTACTAAAGTGTTTTTGTAATTTATTTTTTCATTTATGTATCCATTTCTAAAGTGCCTGGTTTCACCACCGGTGTGCACTCACGCTCGAAATAGACTCTCAGTGAGGCAGCACAGAAACTTTCAGAGAACAGCCAGTGGTCTTTGACAGTGGTTCTAGTAGGTCTAATCTGGTTGGCTGTTGGGAACAGCCATGTCTTTAGACTTTGTGAAAGGAGGTTTCCCAAGATTCTGCTCTTATGTATACAGGCAGTGTGTTCCACGTCTTGGCTGCAAGATATATGTTCTATTTGGGTGGTTTAATACTAGGCGAGCTGCCACGTTTTGTACCGACTAAAGTTTTGTCAGCCCTTTTTTAGACGCACCCAGATATAGAATATTGCCCTAGTCCATTTGGGAGGTAACCAAGGCATGTACTATTGTTTTCTTTGCACTAGACGGTAATAGGTCAAGGAGTTTTCTCAGGACTTTTCCCCGCCACGTTCCGGATTTGGCTGTGAAATGTCAGTTTGGAGTCAAACCACACTCTGAGGTGTTTTACTTCCACTTTCGGGGTTGGTAGTTGGCCTAACGTGTCAGGCCACCAAGCAGATGACCGGATGGTTGGGGCCTAACCCACGATCAGCACCTCTGTTTTGTTTCCATTGAGCTTCAAGCAATGGATGGACATCCATGCTGCTACATCCTCCAGGCACCTGAAGAATTGGCGTGCTGTCTATTCGAGGTTTTGAGACAGCATCACAATCAGCTGAGTATTGTCAGCATATGAGACGATGGTCACGTTATGGTCTTCCACTAGCTCTGCATGTGGTCCCACGTATAAGTTAAATGGTGTGGGGCTCAGAATGTATCCCTGTGGGACTCCCTGAGACAAGTGAAAACTCTTAGATGTGTGTGTCTGTTGTGTGATATGAAAACTCCGAGAGGAGAGAAAAGATGTCATCCAGCGCAGTGCAGCACCCCTAACGCCGCAAGTCTCTAATCTTTGTAGGAGAAGGCCATCGGAGACGGTGTCGAAGGCTGCACTGAGATTTAGCAGGATCAGTGCGGTGGTCTGCCTTTCATCTGCATATTGTCTCATTGTTTCAGTGGCCAAGAGCAGTGCCGACTCAGTGGATTGTGCAACTCTAAAACCCGATTGTGAGGGGTGCAGTAAATCATTCTTGTTCGAATGTTGTATCCGGTCTACAATCTGGGTTCTTGCCCTGACATGCTTCTGCTGGAAAAGTGTCATATATTTTCGCCACTTTTTCTGTCAAGTAATCACCCACTTTATTGCAATTCTCCATTGAGAAGGTTGCTGAGTTATTTAAATTGTCGCGTGATTTGAGGGATTTCATTATAGAGAACATTTCTTTGGAGGAGTTGCTGGCCCTTTCAGTCTTTCTTAGTAAGGGCATGGTATTTTTTTTGTTCTATTTTATATTTCTCTTTTAACTTGATACAATAGTCCTTCCGCCCCCTGCACTCAAGCTGTTTACACTCTTTTTTGTCTCTTATTGGTGCTTCATTAAACCATGGCGCTGATGCTTTAGATCTCCTGGAGCTCATAGTGCTCCAGGTCGCTATCTCATCCAGTGCGTCAGTTATCCATGTCTCGAGTTGCCTATTAGCTATGTTTATATCCTTCTCCAGTTTACGATTATTTTTCAGCAATGCTGGTGCGAATGAGCTCGGGTTTAATCTGGTCCATTTCCTGCGTATGGTTTTCTGTGCAGGCCTCTTAGCCGTGGGTCTATGAGAGGGTATTGTAAAAGGGACTAAGTGGTGGTCTGACCAAGGAACTGGCCATGGTGTCCCAACCTCGATCTCAATTGAGTCGATAAATATTGGATCTGGAAAATGCCCCACTTGATGAGTTGGTATATTCGCTTTTTGCACAAGGTTAATTGTCATAAGGCCCTTACATACAAATTGTACTTCAAGGTTCTCCATATTATCAAAATGCATGTTAAGATCACCTAGGGTGAGGAAATTGTTATAGCGTAGAGCTGGTTGTGTAGTGTAGTTCCAATTTCCCTATAGTTGTGGCATAGGACTGAGGTCAGAATGCCTCTATCGAGTACATTAAACTTAATTACTTTGTGTGCCATCTAACTCAGAGGCCACTAGAAACTCCTTGAATAAACAAGAAGGAAGTCGTTTCTGATAACTGCATAAACATGACAGCTTTGTTTCCCTTAGAATCGGAACATGTCTCATAATCAGGGAAACAACAGATAACAGCTCCACTCAGTCAATTGTGCATGCTTAGTTTCTTCAGAGTTACACAGATATAGATAGACGGGTGTTTCAATAAAAGGTTTTATTGAACAGTCTTGTTTCTCATGTAAGAGATATGAGCTGTTACAATCACAAGACAGTATGCGAGATATAATACGTACAGCGTAAGCAGTAAGAAGAGATAATACTGCAACAGCATTGTCTTCTAGCTATGATATATATTCATATACACATACATAAATAACATAAATAACATAGGCTAAAAAGTGGATACTCGTTTGATACTTCTAAATCGTTCTACCCCAGTGTACCTAACCTAAGTGTAGTACAAGGTAAGAAGTAGGTGCTGTGTTTTATAGTATGGAATGCTATAGTTTTGCATATGCCAAGTTTGTATGCCAAGAGTCCCTCTAGGTTCTAGTCAGCTCCATACCTTAGAATGAGAGAGGTGGGAATATCTTTCCGGGTCTCAAACTCTAACACCCCGCGAAGGGAGTCAGAACACTGGAAGCTGGATTCTCTGCGAGCAGGGATGACAGCGTCTGGTCAGTGAGTCAGTCGGGGACCCGAATTCTTCTGAACTTGCAGTGGTGAGTCGTATCGAGCTGTGCAGCCGAGCCGTGGTTTGCCATGGTAAGGGAAGGTATATTTATACCTGGAAGGTGCTTAGGAATGTTAGCATTGACGTAAAGTCGGGGAGAGGAAGACGTCATGAATGAACCCCGAAGGAATAGTAGTTCATGCATAATAGATGAGTTCTTGGAAAAATCAATAATCCTAGCTATGGAAAGTCCCAATGGCTTAAGGGTCTGGTTTCTAAGAACTCGTTGTGACATTGGGATGGACGGATGTAGGTGACCATGCCTGTATTTGGATAGCATGACTAATGCCTAAATAAGGACTTGGATTCTATGCCTAAATAAGGGCAATGCGAATTGTTCTTATATAAGGACATGATTTAGGAAAACCTATGTACGGACATCTAAATCAAAACACAACAGTTGGACCACTTTCTCCTCCAGGCTCTCCGCAAATTGAGCTGCTGGGCCTGGTGGGTGGTAAATTAGAAAGCCTGCTATGGTTTTATCTTCCGCTGCAGAAAGTGTGAAAAGGAGAGCCTTGCATTTCTCTATATTTGCTTCCTTTATGCTGCACTTCATTGAGGATTTATAGATCATCACAATTCCACCTCCTCTTTGACCTACTCGATACTTAAAACATGGTAGAATGGGCCTACACCTGATTGACACATTTAATAACCCTGTAAGACCCTAGTAAAGTTGTACTGCATGTACTCAGGGCCACAAATAGTAAGCCTACAGCACATATTGTGCCGTCCACTTAAGTAGCCCTTTAAAACATGCCTCAGGCCTGTGTGCAGTTTAAAACGTCCAATTTGACTTGGCAAAATAAACCTTTTGTCAACCCTGAACCTCCCCTTTTTATACATATAAGTTACCCCTAAGTTAAGCCCTACACATCCCATAGGGGAAGGGTGAAGTGTATATGAAAGCTTGGACATATCTTTTCATATTTATGTGTCCAGGTAGTGATAAACTCCCAAATCCAATTGCCAACTTTTGATAGGAAATATGTAGAAATATCATGTTTGGTCTCAAAAGAATTGTAATTTAAAATACTCTCTAATTGTAAAGTCAAATTTGAATTCACAATTCTGAAATTGTCACTTTTAGAAACTTAGCATTTTCTTGTACTAACTATTTGGTGCCTGCAGCCTGTGTCATGGGTCACTTGAATGTCATTAGTTGGCCTTTAAAAGGCCATCAATGGCAGAGAAAATCCTTGCCTCACTTAGATATCCGGGTGTAGATCAATCTTCCAAACCCATTTGAGCTTTACTGCATGGTTTCTTTTATAGAACCCCATTTATGGTTCAGACACTTCAACTAAGTCAGTGGCAGTTACCTAGATGCCCAGCCCCAGCCAGAAGTGGTTTACAACTAGGTCCGAGGGACTTGGACCTCTTTAGTAGGTATGTCCCAATGACTTTTCTTGATGACTGTGACTGACTGGAACATCACACTGATTTGGAATTGAAAAGGGTAAGGGATGAGATGGGCCTAAAAGCACAGTCCTAGCCCCCCGAATCCATTCGGAAAGAACCTATACACATGATAGGACAGATGACCTGTTTTGATCTAGCTGAGGAGCAGTCTAATTTTAATAACCAGAATACAGAGGGTCTGGCAACAATTGGTGGGATTCTGGTGGAGCCAACCAATGTGGATGGGCGGGGTCCCCATGCCCACATAGTGTGGGCACCAAAGTAGAAATTAGAACTTGGAATATTGCAGGTATCTTGGATACAAGGTATTATTGTCCTGATTTTTCCTGAAGTTGTTATCGCCAAATATCCCTCCTTGATTCCTTAGCGTAACTAATGGGCAGAGACTTAATAGAAAGGTTGGAATCCTGGGTGACAGATAATCAGATCCTAACAGGCACACAATATGGTTTTGGAAGGGATGTGGGCACCATGGAACTATTCATTAACCTTTATCTGCTCATCAGCAAATATACCCTGGCAAAAAAGGGTGACATCCACCTATATTTTGCTGATTTGAGCACAGCATTTGACTTGGTTAATCACTCCAAACTGTGGCAGTCACTGGTTAAGATGGGGCACCTACTGAGACTTTGAATTTTTTGTTGCAGCTATATGCTCAGTTGACATCCAGGGTGTACGTTAGGGGACAAGGGTAGAAGTCACATTACGGTTTAAAATAACCCGAGTAATTTGGCAAGGCTGCCTCCTTGCCCCCCGTTATTATCGTTATATATTAATGGAATGGATGAGTTTTTGCTAAAGATAAATACAGATGCTCCAAAAGTTGGTCAACGTCTAACACCGGTACCAAGTACATGGAGGACAAGGATATGAAAATTAATCTAAACATAACCTTTACAATGAGGTGTGGGAAAGAGAGAACCGAGAAGAAAACCCATCATATCAAGGAAGTAGAACTTGCTGCAACAGAAAGTTTTACATATCTAGGTGTGAATTTCTCTAGTAATGGTCAATGGGGGACTTAAATAGAAGCAGCAGAACTTAGATCTCCAGAAGCCCTTTTTAGGTTTGCATCAAAAATGGGTAATAAGCCCATTAAAGAGCTGTTGACTATATATAGAAGTAAATGTATTCCTAGTGTCATTTATGGAGCCCCATTGTGGGGACTGACAAATTGCTAATTTTTGCAGAGCAGGAAAATATTTTCCTATTCAAGCTATTAGCAGTGCCCTATTCAACCTCATCTTATATTGATCATAATAATAATAATTTTTATTCGGCGGCAATCAAAGCCATAAAAGAAACAACATTAAAATCAACATCAAGTACATTGGCTAGCCACATATCACCGAAATGTGCAAAAATCGCAAATTATCCTTATAAACATCAATCACATTTAAAATGTCTTGGCCTAAAATTTCTTGCCGGATAAAAACACTAAACAACCGTACAATTGTTTGGCTGGGATTACAAGTACAATGCATTTTTCATAAGGAATTAGGAGTCCCTTCTTTATAGGATGGCTTGAAGACAAGCCCCATCACACTCTGATATAACATTTGGAGTAAAGATGGCACTAAATTCACCAAAGAGATAATAACAGAATACCTTGGCTGGCTTATGTAAACAGTTTGCTAAAGAAGGTGGATGAAAAATCGAGCATTGAAGAGACGGAGGGAGGACTACAATCTAGTATGAAAGATTTAAAATCTGTTCAGATTGGGAAAAGGATGTCAATGTTCCTCTCAGGCTCCATGCAATCAAATGCCCAGACCTTAGTACCAAATATTCAGCACAGATTTTATCTAACAAGACTTTGACTAGGCACATTGCAATTTTTGGTTGCTTTTCCCGAGATGGGCTTTTGTTCTCAAAAGTTACCCAAATACTCATGTGATGGTAAATCAAACCAGACTACATTGCATGTTTTACTTTTTGGTAACTTTTATAGGGATCTGAGAAAACAAATACTGAGCCATTGTTCTTAAAAGAAAACAAAAAATATTATACAGATGCCTTTAAGTTTATTTGAAATCTAAATACACTGAATCTGTGCTATTGAGTTTCTCTCCACGTTTCTTATGCCATTGAAAGAGGGAAACAGCTGCTTTACCTGGACATTTTAAGATGTGAGAAATTGAATAATCCATTAATTATCCCTCATCTGAGGTTCCCAATAATGCCTTTTAACTTGATGACCATTGAGTTGGTGCCTTGCCTGGTATTTGGTGTCCTGCACCTGTACATCTAACTGTCCAGGTTATGAGGTCATTTTTATGGATTTTATATAGAATTTTTATGAAGATCTTTTGTAAATTTTTATCTGTGCAATTCTTTTATGGATACTCTCTCTGAATATAGATTTATTTGATGTGGTTTGATTTGATTTGATTTGAGTTGGCCTGTGTGTATTCCACCCAGACAGTGAAACAATGGGGACTAGGTGTTGGCAGGAGCTGTTCTTTTCCCCACTTACATTTCAAAGGGCTGCCTCCAGCACACTCACAAAGGAGCTTAATACTATGCTTTTGTCACCATAGCCACCTTGGAGCCTGGGTAGGAGAAGGACAGAAATGTTCAGAACCAGGTGTGGGGAAGCCTAGAGGTTTTTCCCACTTCAAAGATTGGTACCATTTTGGACCCTGAGACCAACTCTTCAGTTCACTCCTGGACCTGATTCCTGGCGAGGTGCAATAATCCACTCAATTTATAAGTTTAGCTCCCAATCATCCCCAAATAACTACAGGTTGATAGCCTTACTGTGCAATGAGGAAAAGTATTTTGCAAGTATTTTACTTGAAGAACTGAGCTCCTGGGCTGATCAGAAAGGCCTGATTCAAAAAAATCAAACTGGCTTCACCGCAAACTCGGGCACCATGTCTAACTTAATGGCATTGTCAATACTTATCGACAAAGCACTTATCTCATCCAAGGTGGTTTTTTGTTGGTTTGTTGATTTTAAAGCTGCTTTTGACTGGGTCCCTAGGTCTGGGCGAAGCTAATGAAATGGGGAATCCGGGTCAAACTCTTGGAGGCCATTGTCCAACTACATACTAATACCTGGATACAAGTTAAGCTTGGTACCGGCTCACATCTGTCTTGAAAAATCACGACAACAAGAGGAGTCAAACAGGTATGTGTGCTAGCCCCATTGCTTTTTAACTTGTTCATCGCAGACCTTTCAGCGGAACTAGATGCGATAAACAGCCATCCCACTAAGATTGGTGGTGCCCAGTTAAGTAACCTTCTATACGCCGATGACCTTGTCCTGTTCAGCCAAACTCGAGTAGGTCTGCAACGACTATTAAATAATCTACATAGTTACACCGTTACGAACAACCTAGAGGTTAACTTAAAGAAAACCCAAGTAGTCATAGTTGGCAGAAAACACTACGGAGGTGGTGACTGGATGTGTAACAACTCTGGACTTGTAGTAGGAAAATCCTACAAATACCTGGGGGTTAACTTTGACTCCAAGGGCACCCTTGCCAAACATCGCAGCAACATCTCAATGAAAGCTATGGCTCTCCAAGTGAATTTTTCAATACTTTCCAAAAAATTGACGGGCCCGAGCTTAACTCCTCTGTTGGAAGTCATGAAAGCCAAAATTCGACCCACGTTGTCATATGGCATTGAAATCTCTCGGGGCAAACTGAGTGCAACATTAAATCAACATGTGACCGAGATCTATAAAAGAGTCTTTCATATGCCAAAATCCGCTTCAACTGCACAGATGCGATTATATTTGGGCCTTTTAAACTACGAAATCTCAAGCACAGGTGCTTACTTAAATCAGTGCCATAAGTTAAGGCAGGTCGGAGCTGGGTCCCTTGAGTCACTGTTGTTGTCAGCAGATATTAGTCTTAATAACCCAGGTGGGTCCTATAGTCAGTTCGTCCATGAATTCGTACACCAGCTATCAGCAAGCGATTTCTGGAATCTTAACCCTAGTAACATAGTCTTCAAAACAAGCATCAAGAAGCGCATCCGTATGGGGTCTCATAATACCAACAAAGCCCTTTTCGCCAAACGCAAGCATGCATGGGCTGTAATCTATTCTTTCCAACTGGCTTCTCTTCCATCATACCTGCCCTGCACATATCTCCTGTACTTAAAATTGTGGTTTATGGCACTTAGATTGGGGGAATGGCACTTTCTGAAGCATTTACCTCTTTGGTGTCGCACATCAGATGAGCTACAGTGCAGGGGCAGCGGGGACTTGGTGGAGTCCCTGAAGCATGTTCTATGCCTCTGCCCTGTATTGCTGACCCAGCGCAGACTAAAACTGAGGCCAGAGTGGAACAGATTGGGAGTCCGGTCCTGCAGTCAGGCAATTATCTCGGCATTGAACCCAGAGAACACAGCTGTAAACATAAGCTTTACAATCTTTATTCACCGTGCATTACACAAACTCAACCAGCAAACTGCAGGCCCGGCAACAATCTTGAGGAAATGCACAGGCGACTAAACAACGGTAAACCTATGAAGCTCTATTTCAGTACAACCTGTGTCCTCTACCCCTGCAATTCTATGGAATGTGATCCCGACGACTCAATACTGACTATCGACAACTGACAGCTGCTTTACTGAACTGTTCTTATCTCTTGTGTCTCTCTGCAATTCAGTGTCTTATCTGTAGTTTTTAGCCACAACATTCATTCCCTTTTTACATTATTAATGTTTTTTATGACATTATGCTGCTATCTGGTTTTTAAACATGTAGTCCTATTATGGTTATTCTAATCTCTCCGTTTTGTATACGTATGGTATGTATGTCTTGCCCTTCAAGTGGTGCCCAACCAGTTCTGGACCATTGGAAGTGGTGGTAAATGAGACCTGACGGACACAATCTGAAACTTGAGACCTAGAAAACTTTACACTATAAAGTGGATGACAACTGACCGGAGAGAGGGACCTACCTGCACGCTGATTCTCAGGAGATACTTTTCCTGTCGACCTGACTTTGAGGTAGCTCTGACTGCATTCTTCTACACAGCTGCATATCCTGTTCAGTGGCAACTCTCTGTAAGGGTATCTGGCCTCATGGAGCCCTTGTTGGCTACATGAGGCCAGAAATTTGCAACTTCCTAAAAAGTGAGAAAGACCAAACATAAAAATCTTCTTTGCATCTTTGTCTAGCGGCTCCCCGACGGTGACACCTCCTCCTCAGATACCGCAAGCTGCCTTGCCTCACTGAGCTTTACCTTTTCTGAGTCTTTTCTCTTTACATTTCTTCAAGTTCGAAGGTAAGCTGAGATCAGGCCCAATCCAATTCTTATATCCAAACCATTGCAGTCATCCATAACTTTCAACTTTTCCCTGATCTCAGGTGGCTATATGCCTGTGGTTGGTACTTTGATATTTTAGGTGGCGTTTTTCAATAAAAACGTTTACAAATTCATAACTCCATTTCTTCTAATTAGATTTAATTCATTTTTAGTATCCTTTTATTGAATAATTTTCGCTCCATTTTTCTAAATTGGGGTGGGATTTTTCTAGAGTTGTTTTCACTTTATTACTGTTTGAGTGCTCCATAATACTTAATGCAATGCCTTTAAATTTAGCCTGACTGCTTTTATGCCAAGTTGCCACAGGGTTAGGCATAAGTTAATTTTGTGACTTTTGTGGTTCACGCTGGCAAGTATTCTGGTTCTTGCTTGAGAAGGGTTAACACTCCCCTCACCCAATAACCCAAATTCTTAAATTGGGTCAATCCAATCTTTTAAGAATGGACTAACACATTGGAGTAATGATTAGATAGGGACTTGAAAAGATCCTTGGAATTATTACATTTAATGAACTGTAAGCCAAGTGCCGCTGGATCTCTAAAAGACAACGGGAAGGTGTAACGTAATGATTTTAATTCATAGAACATCAATATCTATCTATCTATCTATCTATCTATCTATCTATCTATCTATCTATCTATCTATCTATCTATCTATCTATCTATCTATCTGTCTGTCTGTCCGTCCATCCATCTATTCAGAAGGCATACTTTCAGCTTGCCAAGTTCTTCAGTGATGGACACTTGGAAGTACTGTAGTTTGTGTACTGGTGCATGTAAACAAACACATTGATTGAAAAGCAATTTGGCCAAGATCGACCACTTAGAAAAAGCTCAGCAACCCATGGAGACCTACAATTCTCCATTCCAGCTAGTTCAGAACACTTGTCCAGTTAGAAGAACTCGGCAAAAACAAAGATCCCTGGGTCCATTTCGACATGTCAAGCCATAACCTACTGTATATCAACCAAAGAGCTGCTAAGAGGTCCAAATTCACTGAATGTCTTCCATCAATTGTGTGTAGAACATACAGCATCTGGTTAGTGCAATAGGCGGACTACAAGACACTGTTCTTCCTGAAGATTGAATGTCAAATAAACTAACTAGTGGCTAGTTTATCACTAGCATTGCCTCCCGCTCATATAAAGTGGTACGCTACTTTGCAACAGAGCACAGAACCACTGTCTTCGTTGTGTTTTTAAATAATACGAGACTGGAATTACCTGTCCATATACAGTCAGTGGAAATACACAACTTCAACAAGCTGTCACTATCGGCCGACACTCTCGTGCTAGTGTTTGTGTGGGCAAAGTTTGTTTACTCACAACTTTTGCGAACTTCTGTGGACACTTTGCGAACTGAGTGAAAATTCACATTTTTAAGTTTTCGACTATTTTTTTGATAATCATTACATCAAAGTCTAATCAGGAGAAACGTTTGCATTAATCTTCCATTGTGTGTGTCAATATCTTACCTTGCAAACTTCACCCACGTCCAGAGCAAGGGTTCTGCACACTACCCGCACAAAGAGCTGGCCACCCCAAAGCACTGAAGCCGGGTTTAATGCATGGAAACACATAAGAGCACACAGAGGGGTCCACAGCCACCTGCGCTGGTTGGTGCATTACTCTCAATCTACAGTGTGGTCCAGGGCTCTGCTGCACGTGCTCTGGGGGTCTCTGCAGAAGGGGGGGACGCTGGTTCTCCAGGATAACTTGGGGGTGCCTTTATACAAGTTCTGGCGCCTTCAGTAACTTGCATATATTATTTGCAAACCACCAAGGGATGACTGCTGGATAATTGTTCTGAAGCACGCCAAGCCGCACTAATCCTGTGAAGCCACCAGAGGGTTTCTTGAACCATGATTGAATACGTTTCAATTTTCTGCACATGTGTGAAATCTCGCAGCAATGACCGAGGATCTCTAAAATGCTTATTTTATTGCAGTGTTTATACAGCAGGGAATTCTGTCAGAGGCTCAGCGTAGACTACAGGCATTAGAGTTGGAAGTTTCGAAGTGCTTCTGGGTAAAACCATGAGTATAACCAGAAACAATAAGTTTTAAAGACCTTGGGCCATATGTAGGTAGCATCACATTTACCGACTCATAAATACCGAATTTTACCGATTCGGTATTTATGAATCGGTAAATGTGATGTAGGTAATAATTCGGTAAATTTTACAGAATCGGAAAAATTCGGTAATTATGAGTCGGTATTTACCGATTGGGTAATGAGGCATACCTTCCCATTGATTCCAATGGGCCTGGAGGCCCATAGGAATCAATTGGAAGCCATTCACCATTACCGATTCGGTAAATACCGATTCGGTAATGGGGGAGCATATTCAAGGGTGGCAGGGTGTCACATTGACACCCTGTTGCACCCCTGAATCTTGCATGTGTGCACATGTGGCGCACATACATGCCCTAAGGGCATGTATGTCTGCCACATGGCACTCTTAGATCTGCAAAATATTACGTTTTGCAAGGTATTCGTTACTTATCACCAACCTGTATTTGGTGGTAAATAACGAATTCTTAAAACTAATGTTCACTCTTTAGAGTGCTCCCTACATATGATTTCAGGATTCGGTATTTACCGATTCGGAATTTTACCGATTTGGTAATTTACCGAATACTGAAATATGCCTCCTACATCTGAAATAGCTAAATACCGGTCGGTAACGGGATATTTACCGAATTTCGGCCGTTACCGACCGGTATTTAGCTACCTACGGGCCATATGTAGGTGGCATACACTTTACCGATTCTTAAATACCGAATCTTACTGATTCGGTATTTAAGAATCGGTAAAGTGTATGTAGGTAAAAATTCGGTAAATGTTACCGAATCGGAGTAAGTCGGTAATTACCGAATCGTTATTTACCGATTCGGTAATGAGGCATACCTTCTCATTGATTGAATCAATGGGAAGGTATGCCTCATTACCGAATCGGTAAATACCGATTCGGTAATGGGGGGAGCACATTCAAGGGTGGCAGGGTGTCACATTGACACCCTGTTGCACCCCTGATTCTTCCATGTGTGCACATGTGGCGCACATACATGCCCTAGGGGCATGTATGTCTGCCACATTGCACACTTCACAGTGCACAAAAATGCATTTTCACACCTATTCGTCATTTACCACCAACTATTAGTTGGTGGTAAATAACGAATCCCCACACCCACCACACAGTCCCCCTACATCTCATTACTGTATTCGGTATTTACCGAATCGGTAAAATTACCGAATCGGTAATTTTACCGATTCGGTAAATTACCGAATACAGAAATGAGCCCCCTACATGTCAACAGCCTAAATACCGGTCGGTAACGGTATAATTACCGAAAATCGGCCGTTACCGACCGGTATTGGGCTACCTACATGAGGCCCTACATGAGGCCCTTATTGTTTTGAATAACCCCTCTGTTCTCATGGATGACAATGTGATGCCCAAAAATGAATTACTTAATCCAGGTGGACATTGTAACTAAATGACTAAATAAAAGGATCATTTTTCATGTCTCCTGAATTATTTTCAAAGGAACTTCTGGTTCTGTGAACTGAAGGTAAAATTACAGACGGATAGTCAAAGGCCCCTGCTACACCTCCATCAGGCACAGACACACGTGTGACCATGGTAGGATAGGAACATAGCATCTCATTGCACCACAGAGCTTTTTCTTTGGTCTAACCCATGTCATTTTCAAATGTAGAATTAAATAATGCTCACACTTGCAAATAAAATCAGCCTGGCCATAGGACATTAGGACACGTTACGGTCTACCGGTTTACCTATGGGCAAGCTTTTTCTCTGCTTAGGAAGAGATATCTAATTATGATGCAAATATTAATCTGTGATTTTCATAGACGTATTAGTCACGGTTAAGTTGAAGCACCAACATAAGCCTAATATTACTGTAACAAAATATCGAAAACAAAAACTTCCACTTAAAAGGATCGACTAATGTTACTATTCCATGTCAGGGCCAGGAAAAGCTGAAAATAGGGCAGCAAACAGTTCTAAGTTTCACGGTGAGCATAACAAGAAGTCTCACCTCTTCCTGTATTTTCAGTAAAGCAAATTCAGAATGCTCATTCTAAAGATGGAAGGAGGCAAGGTTTTGTTATGCAAACTCCATCACGTCTCTTTTCACAGTC